>NC_086451.1:171453977-172758909 GCF_028390025.1 Pseudophryne corroboree
ATGCTGCCACTTGGCAAAGGAGATGATATTGTGCAAAATAACCGCTCCACACTGGAGCCTTACGTGTAGCTTGCACCAGTTGTTATAACACGGGAGAGTCCAATGACAGAAGAGACGGTCTCGGGCTGCGGGAACGGCGCTTCACTGGCGCCTGCTGTGCTGAATAATTACCCGTCTTCCAAGCTCTATGAGTCCACGCCTCCAAGTGCCGTATGCAGACACCACAGTCACGGTTGTGTTCTCCCGATCTCCGTTTAGTCCACGGATATTACCACTAGATGGTATATTTTGGGGGTGCAAATAAGGCTGGTATAAGGGTCCAATGACTCTCCCGTGTTATAACAACTGGTGCAAGCTACACGTAAGGCTCCAGTGTGGAGCGGTTATTTTGCACAATATCATCTCCTTTGCCAAGTGGCAGCATATTGAGGAATTCCAATATATAACAACTTATAAATATGTTATCTACTACATGGGAGCGAATTACAGCTGGTAAATTGATTTTTTAATCCAATATATGGACTGATTTTTATTTTTGAAAATTTCTCTGTGCACAGAGTTTATCTAAGATCCACCTCCTATAGCTATGCAAATATATTGTTAGTGATTTTATTTGACCGGTCTAATAGTTTATTGTAAAGTGTGTGTATATATATATATATATATATATTTATATGTAATAAAAAATATAGAATATATGAAATTATTTATTTGTTTTTATTGAACTTTGAGCCATATCATACTATTTATAGCTCAAGAGGAGATTAGTTCAGTGAACTGATAAAGTGCAAGGTGATAAAGTACAAGCCAGTCTGCTCCTAACTGTCATTTTTCAAACCCAGCCTGTGACATGGCAATTAGGAGCTGATTGGCTGGTACTTTATCACCATGCAAATTATCATTTCACCAGGTTTAATAAATCGTCCGCTTATTCATTTATGTACGAGTAGTTAGAAGTAGAAGAACTCTAACAGAAACCACTAAGCTCATCTACAGCCACACCACACTGTATATGCCCAATATCACCTGATTTTAGGCCTGGTTTGTTCTTGGATGTGAGACCACCTGGGAATACCAGGTGCTGTAGGTAGTTTTATACTACCAACACCGTTCTCTTGATGCATTCTATTTTGAAACTTATTCATTGATGTTAAAGTTAGAAACAGCAAAAATCATCTACAGCCGCATCACACTGGATATGTCCAATCTCATCTGATGATGGAAGCTAAGCAGTGTTGTGCCTGGTTTGTTTTTGGATTTCAAGTCCTGCCTTCTGGTTTGGCCACGGCACCTCGGATATTCACCAAGGTCATGGCCGTGATGACGACCCTTCACCATCAGAGAATCAGGATCCTGCCAAATCTGGACGACTTGCTGATCCTGGTGAACTCCCAAGAGGTTCTCCACAGTTATCTGGAACTGGCGGTCCAATTCCTACAAGTCCACGGGTGGCTCATCAACTGAAAAAAGTCCTCGCTGGTCCCTGCTCGGAACATGGTGCACCTAGGGGCACTGCTGGACACACACAGCCAACAATTGTTTCTGTCTCCAGAGAAAGTCCTGAAAATTCAGGACAGTATCTTTCTCTCTCGCCCAAGAGTGTTGATACACACGGCGATGCAAGTACTAGACCTCATGGTGTCGGCTTTCGATATGGTAGAGTACGCTCAATTTCATTACCGCCCTCTGCAGAGGTTAATCCTCTCCAAGTGGGACGGCCTGCCTCATCGGATAATGTCTCAAATGATCTCCTTGACTCCGGAGGTTCGTCTGACACTGAGCTGGTGGCTACAGGACCAACAGTTGAGCAGGGGCCATCCCTTCTGGATCTCCAACTGTGTCCTCCTGACAATGGATGCCAGTCTTTTGGGCTGGGCCACGGTGTTGGAGCAACACTTTCTCCAGGGTCGGTGAACCAGGGAGGAATCTCTCCTCCTGATATACATTCTGGAATTGCAGGCAGTGTTCAATTAATTGACACTGGCCCTGCCTCTAGTACAGAACAGGCCTGTTCAAGTACAATCTGACAACGCCACCACGGTAGTGTACACAAATCATCAAGGCGGCACTCGAAACTAGGCGGCACTCGAAACTGCATGGCAAAGCTGGAAGTATCAAAAATCCTCCGTTGGGTAGAATGTCATCTGACAGCAATATCGGCAGTGTTCATTCCCGGAGTCCTCAACTGGGAAGCGGATTTCCTCAGTCGTCAGGACGTTCACGCTGGAGAGTGGAGAGGCTGCAGCAGAAATGTCTGCACTGGTGTCAGTAGGTGACTGAGGCAGGGATGACTGGGAGATAGTGGGTGACTGAAGCATGTATGAGTGGGAGATAGTGGGTGACTGAGGCCGGGGTGACTGGGAGATAGTGGGTGACAGGGAGATAGTGGGTTACTGAGGGAGGGGTGATAGGAAGGGGTTGGGTAAGTATGGGAAGAAAGTGGGTGACAGGGATAATAAATGACTAAGGCAGGGGTGATAGGGAGATAGTGGATGATTGTGGCAGGGGTGACAGGGACAGTAAGAGACTGAGGCAGGGGTGACAGGGATAGTGGCTGACTGAGGCAGGGGTGACTGGGAGATAGTGGGTGACTGAGGCAGGGTTGACAGGGATAGTGGGTGACTGAAGCAGGGGTGATAGGGTGACAGTGGGTGACTAAAGCAGGGGTGACTGGTATAGTGGGTGACTGAGGCAGGGATCGCAGGTATAGTGGTTGACTGAGGCAGCGGTGACTGGGAGATAGTGGGTAACTGAGGCAGGGGTGACAGGGAAAGTGTGTGACTCAGGCAGGGGTGACAGGGAGATAGTGGGCAGCATATCTCTGCCTCACTGCAGCAGCACATTCCTGCTTCAATGACAGCAGCACATCCCTGCCTCGCTGACAGCAGCACATCCCTGCCTCGCTGACGGCAGCACATCCCTGCCTCGCTGACGGCAGCACATCCCTGCCTCGCTGACAGCAGCACATCCCTGCCTCGCTGACAGCAGCACATCCCTGCCTCGCTGACAGCAGCACATCCCTGCCTCGCTGACAGCAGCACATCCCTGCCTCGCTGACAGCAGCACATTTCTGCCTCGCTGACAGCAGCACAGCACTGCTTTGCTGACAGCAGCACATCACTGCTTCACTGACAGCAGCACATCACTGCTTCACTGACAGCAGAACATCCCTGCCTCACTGGCAGCAGCACATCCCTGCCTTACTGACAGCTGTATATAGGGCCTAATTCAGACCTGATCCCTGCTGTGCATATTCACACAACAGGAGATCAGGTCTGAAGTGCGTGTGTGCTGGTGCCGCAGTGCACCGGCACATGCCAGAGATGCGATCAGCATCTCTGCCCAGTGAGCGCCTCTGCCTGATTGACAGGCATAGGCGGTCACTGGGCAGGAGGAGTCGGGCCAGCGGCGTTGTGCCGCCATTTTGGGGGCACAGTCCGGACAACGCAGACATGACCGGACCGTATGGGGGCGGGCCGTGACGGCTGCGTGACCCGGACAGCAACGGGCCTTATTTACTAAAATCTCAGATAAATTTTATGGCATTTATGTGCAGTCTAGTTTGCACAGTTGATAGTGTTGATCTTGCACTATCAATGTAAGCCTCACATAGGTTTGATACACATGTAAGTTTGTTTTTATTTTACTACATTGTGGTTTGTGGCTCTATACCATGTAATGCATGTCTTTTAACAGTAGTCAAGTCTTCCAATGTGCTTGTTAGTGAAACCCAATACATAGCTTTATTTTATTTTGTTTCTTCAAATATTGAATGCATATGTCTTATAACTTTTTTTTTTTTTAATATATATATATATATATATATATATATACATTTTTATTATAAGATTTTCAATGACACAAGTACATCCAAGTTGCAGATTATGGATTGTGAAGGACAAATCAACCATATAAACAATTTAAGCAATTTAAATTGCATGCAGGTAGTAGAATATCAAACTCCTTGGATGAGAGTTGGTCGTAATAAACTAGGATAGAAAAGAATACAGTAGAAAATAAGATTTTAAACCTACCGGTAAATCTTTTTCTCGTAGTCCGTAGAGGATGCTGGGGACTCCGTAAGGACCATGGGGATAGACGGGCTCCACAGGAGACATGGGCACTTTAAGAAAGACTTTAGTTCTGGGTGTGCACTGGCTCCTCCCTCTATGCCACAGTTAGAGAAACTGTGCCCAGAGGAGACTGACAGTATGAGGAAAGGATTTTGTTAATCCAGGGCAAGATTCATACCAGCCACACCAATCACACCGTATAACTTGTGATAAACTACCCAGTTATCAGTATGAAAAAACAACATAGCATCAGTGCAGGACCGATGCAACTATAACATAACCCTTATTGAAGCAATAACTATATACAAGTATTGCAGAAGTAGTCCGCACTTGGGACGGGCGCCCAGCATCCTCTACGGACTACGAGAAAAAGATTTACCGGTAGGTTTAAAATCTTATTTTCTCTAACGTCCTAGAGGATGCTGGGGACTCCGTAAGGACCATGGGGATTATACCAATGCTCCAAAACGGGCGGGAGAGTGCGGATGACTCTGCAGCACCGATTGAGCAAACATGAGTTCCTCCTCAGCCAGGGTATCAAACTTATAGTATTTTGCAAAGGTGTTTGAACCCGACCAAGTAGCAGCTTGACACAGCTGTAGTGCCGAGACCCCTCGGGCAGCCGCCCAAGAAGAGCCCACTTTCCTCGTGGAATGGGCCTTGACCGATTTCAGTAACTGCAATCCAGCCATAGAATGCGCTTGCTGAATCGTGTTACAAATTAAGCGAGCAATAGCCTGCTTTGAAGCAGGGGCACCAATCTTGTTGGTTGCATACAGGACAAACAGCGCTTCAGTTTTCCTGACTCTAGCCGTCCTGGCCACGTAAATTTTCAAAGCCCTGACCACATCAAGTAACTCGGAATCCTCCAAGTCACGCGTAGCCACAGGCACCACAATAGGTTGGTTCATATGAAAAGATGAGACCACTTTTGGTAGGAATTGAGGACGGGTCCGCAATTACGCTCTATCCACATGGAATACCAAATATGGGCTTTTATGTGACAAAGCCGCTAATTCCGACACTCGCCTAGCCGAAGCCAAGGTTAATAACATGACCACCTTCCACGTGAGATAATTTAACTCCACTGTTTTAAGTGGTTCAAACCAGTGTGATTTTAGAAAACTTAACACCACGTTAAGGTCCCAAGGTGCCACCGGAGGCACAAAAGGAGGCTGAATATGCAGCACTCCTTTTACAAAAGTCTGAACTTCTGGAGGAGAAGCCAATTCTTTTTGAAAGAAAATGGATAAGGCCGAAATCTGGACCTTAATAGAGCCTAATTGTAGGCCCAAATTCACTCCAGTTTGTAGGAAGTGAAGGAAACGGCCCAGATGGAGTTCTTCCGTAGGAGCATTCCTGGCCTCACACCAAGAAACATAATTTCGCCATATACGGTGTAATGTTTTAACGTTACATCCTTCCTAGCCTTTATCAGCGTAGGGATGACCTCAACCGGAATGCTAGGATCCGGCATTCAACCGCCATGCCGTCAAACGCAGCCGCAGTAAGTCTTGGAACAGACAGGGCCCCTGATGCAACAGGTCCTGTCTTAGAGGAAGAGGCCACGGATCTTCTGTGAGCATTTCCTGCAGATCCGGATACCAGGTCCTCCGTGGCCAATCTGGAACAATGAGGATTGTTCTCACTTTTCTTTGTCTTATTATCCTCAACACCTTGGGTATGAGAGGAAGAGGAGGAAATACATAGACCGACTGGAACACCCACGGTGTCACTAGGGCGTCTACAGCTACTGCCTGAGGGTCTCTTGACCTTGCGCAATACCTCTGTAGCTTTTTGTTGAGCCAGGACGGCATCATGTCTATCTGTGGCAGTTCCCACCGACTTGTAATCTGTGCAAAGACTTCCTGATGAAGTCCCCACTCTCCCGGATGTAGGTCGTGTCTGCTGAGGAAGTCTGCTTCCTAGTTGTCCACTCCCGGAATGAACACTGCTGACAGTGCGCTTGCGTGATTCTCCACCCAGCGAAGAATTCTGGTGGCTTGTGCCATCGCCACTCTGCTCCTTGTGCCGCCTTGGCGGTTTACATGAGCCACTGCGGTGACGTCTGACTGGATCAGAACCGGTTGGTCGCAAAGTAAGGTCTCCGCTTGACGTAGGGCATTGTATATGTTGATGTGAAGACAAGTCTCTTGACTTGACCAAAGACCTTGGAAATTTCTTCCCTGTGTGACTGCTCCCCAACCTTGGAGGCTTGCGTCTGTGGTCACCAGGATCCAGCCCTGAATGCTGAATCTGCGTCCCTCGAGAAGGTGAGTACTCTGCAGCCACCACAGGAGTGATACCCTGACCCTGGGGGACAGGGTGATCAACCAATGCATCTGTAAATGTGACCCGGACCACTTGTCCAGTAGGTCCCATTGGAAAGTCCTCGCATGGAACCTGCCGAATGGAATGGCCTCGTATGATGCCACCATCTTTCCCAGGACTCGAGTGCAGTGATGCACTGACACAAGTTTTGGTTTCAATAGGTTCCTGACAAGAGTCATGAGTTCCTGGGCCTTTTCTATCAGGAGATAAACCCTCTTCTGGTCCGTGTCCAGAATCATGCCCAAAAAAGACAGACGAGTAGTAGGAATCAACTGCGACTTCGGGATATTGAGAATCCAGCCGTGTTGCTGTAACACTTTCAGTGAAAGTGATACGCTGTTCAGCAACTGCTCTCTTGATCTCGCTTTTATGAGATCGCTCAAGTACGGGATAATTGTGACACCTTGCTTGCACAGGAGCACCATCATTTCTGCCATTACCTTGGTGAAAATTCTCAGGGCCATGGAGAGACCAAACAGCAACGTCTGAAATTGGCAATGACAGTCCTGTACCGCAAATCTGAGGTACGCCTGATGAGGTGGATAAATGGGGACATGAAGGTATGCATCCTGTACACAAATGCGGACAACAGGTGTCAAGCCGTGTGTTGCCTTTGTCAAGCTGTAATAAGTAGGGATAAGGACGTTAATCACCTCGGATCATCCTCCCTTATACGACACCTGCAGCGCATTCATCATAAGTCAGTGTCAAGTTTAAAAACTTTGGATGACAGCGGAAGCAGTCCACTGACCACTAAATCCCTTCCTCTTGTAACCAAGCTCCTGCAAACCACACCACCAACTCCCTCAGTGTCAATTTCCTCCTTAGACAGGAGAGCCAATAGTCCTGCAGGCCATGTCACTGGCAAGTCTGACGAGTCCTCTCCTGCCTGGGATTCCTCCGATGCATCCTTGAGTGTAACGCCTACTGCTGCTGGCGCTGCTGTTGTTGCTGCTGGGAGTCGATCGTCATCCCAGAGGGGAAGTCGGAAGACCACTTGTACTACTTCCAGTAAGCAATTGACTGTCCAACAGTCCTTTGCGAGGAAGATGAAATATCACAGCAGTCATCCTGCTGCAAAGCGGATAACTCAGGTCTTGTCAGCCTGGGTGGTGAGAAACGTGGTTCCGGTATCCATCGTTAATTTACAGGCAACTAGAGACTTGATTAAGGTACTGTGTCCCCGGTACCAAATACCCTCTAGGTTCCATTTCTCTAGGCAGGCGATACCGAAAATGTACACAGACCTCAGAAAAAGAGTCACCAGTGTCCTAAAAAATGCAGTTGTACCCAATGTCCACTTGTCTGTGGTTAAGTGGAGCAGGGCAGACTCAGGACTATATGACTGTGACAGCCCACTGGGTAGATGTATTGCCCCCCGCAGCAAGAACAGCAGCGGCGGCACCAGTAGCAGCATCTCGCAATTGCCAACTCGTTCCTAGGCAGGCTACGCTTTGTATCACCGCTTTCCATAAGAGGCACACAGCTGACAACCTCTTACGGAAACTGAGGAACATCATCGCAGAATGGCTTACCCCAATTGGACTCTCCTGGGGATTTGTGACATCGGACAACGCCACCAATATTGTGCGTGCATTACATCTGGGCAAATTCCAGCACGTCCCATGTTTTGCACATACATTTAATTTGGTGGTGCAGAATTATTTAAAAAACGACAGGGGCGTGCAAGAGATGCTGTCGGTGGCCCGAAGAATTGCGGGCCACTTTCTGCCTTCAGCCACCGCATGTCGAAGACTGGAGCACCACCAAACATTCCTGCACCTGTCCTGCCATCATCTGAAGCAAGAGGTGGTAACGAGGTGGAATTCAACCCTCTATATGCTTCAGAGGATGGAGGAGCAGCAAAAGGCCATTCAAGCCTATACATCTGCCCACTAAATAGGCAAAGGAGGGGGAATGCACCTGACTCAAGCGCAGTGGAGAATGATTTCAACGTTGTGCAAGGTTCTGCAACCCTTTGAACTTGCCACACGTGAAGTCAGTTCAGACACTGCCAGCCTGAGTCAGGTCATTCCCCTCATCAGGCTTTTGCAGAAGAAGCTGGAGACATTGAAGGAGGAGCTAAAACAGAGCGATTCCACTAGTCATGTGGGACTTGTGGATGGAGCCCTTAATTCACTTAACCAGGATTCAATCTGTTGAAATCAGAGCACTACATTTTGGCCACCGTGCTCGATCCTAGATTTAAAACCTACATTGTATCTCTCTTTCCGGCAGACACAAGTCTGCAGAGGTTCAAAGACCTGCTGGTGAGAAAATTGTCAAGTCAAGCGGAACGTGACCCGTCAACAGCTCCTCCTTCACATTCTCCCGCAAGTGGGGGTGCGAGGAAAAGGCTAAGAATTCCGAGCCCACCCGCTGGCGGTGATGCAGGGCAGTCTGGAGTGAGTGCTGACATCTGGTCCGGACTAAAGGACCTGGCAACGATTACTGACATGTCGTCTACTGTCACTGCATATGATTCTGTCACCTTTGAAAGAATGGTGGAGAATTATATGAGTGACTGCATCCAGGTAGGCACGTCAGTATGTATACTGGCAGGAAAAAGAGGCAATTTGGAGGCCCTTGCACAAACTGGCTTTATTCTACCTACGTTGCCCTCCCTCCAGTGTGTACTCCAAAAGAGTGTTTAGTGCAGCCGCTCACCTTGTCAGCAATCGGCGTACGAGGTTACTTCCAGAAAATGTGGAGAAGATGATGATCATCAAAATGAATTATAATCAATTCCTCCGTGGAGACATTCACCAGCAATTGCCTCCAGAAAGTACACAGGGATCTGAGATGGTGGATTCCAGTGGGGACGAATTAATAATCTGTGAGGAGGGGGATGTACACAGTGAAAGGGGTGAGGAATCGGAGGATGATGAGGTGGACATCTTGCCTCTGTAGAGCCAGTTTGTGCAAGGAGAGATTGATTGATTCTTTTTTGGTGGGGGCACAAACCAACCAGTCATTTCAGTCAGTCGTGTGGCAGACCCTGTCGCTGAAATGATGGGTTCATCAATGTTTTTCTTTTCAATCTAAGCCCCTGCAGTTTTCTGTAAGCATCTGCTTCGCTATGATGATCAACAAGTCACATGGGCAAACACTCAGGGCTGGAGGCGTAGATCTTAGGACCAGCTGCTACAAGCATGGCAGAGGTGTCACTATCACTGGTGACACCCAGAGAGGTGGCGAAGTAGATTGTAATGCAGTGCGCGCAGATAAGCAGTGCAATGGTAAAAAGGAGGCATGGTCTCATAGGTAGGGGCGTGGCCTGAATCACCATTTTGTTGCTCCGGGTATCCCGGGGGTTGGGGGCTGCACCCGGGGACTAGTGTGTGAGTGGTGCTGGCTCCTGCACAGTGACAGAAACTGGGTGTTGCACGTAATGTCACAGTGAAACACCCATATTCTGTCACTGAAGAAGAGCCGGCACTTTGGTGTCACCCCCCTTGGCGGGTGACACTCGGGTGTGTGCCGCAACCCTGTTGTGATGCCACTGACCCATGGGAAGCTTTACGTGGCTTACCCATGTGTTAGTAGCCCCAAGCATCTTTTGTGTTAGTCCCTGAAGAAAAACTTCAAATATTGTTTACAATTTTGTAATCAATGGGCCTAATTCAGTAAGGATTGCAAATTCTGCTAAGTAACAGAATTTGCAATCCTTTGGTTCGCATGCTGGGGCCACCCATCACAGGGAATGGCCACCCAGCATGCCGCCTCCCTTCTTGACCACGCTGAAATTGCAGTCTCAGTGCAGTTCAGCGTGATCATAAAAAATGGGTTAGCCTCCTGTTGGTGCAGACTGTACGTGTGCGCAGGAAGCCGCCACCATTTTTGTGATCGCAGCGGCTGCATGTGATGTCATGCAGCCGCTCTGACCACGCCTCCTGTTTCTCCGTTGCCGACCCCATTTTGTAGCCCTACCCCTGCACCGCTCCATCTCCGACTTTGAAATGGATTGATGCTGACCCCCCCCCCCGCACCGATTGACAGTCAGAGGTGATCGCATTATCTGCGGGGTGCCACAGAAAATGCAGGCGCATGCGTATGCTCTTAGCAATTTTTGCAGTTGGATTGCTTATTGCGATTACAATCCAACCTGAATCAGGCTCTATTACCTATCACAATGCACTGCAGGTAGTACAAAATGGGGTTAATATAGGAGAAAAACCCCCAGAGCTGTGCTCCTTAACTGTCCCTGGTGGCTAGTGGAGCAGCTGCCCAGTAATCAGTGTCCACGCCAGTGCGCACACGGCCCGCCCCCTACAGCCACGCTGGATCTCGGTATAGTGTGGGCACAGAAGCCCCTTACCTCCCTTTCATCAGCGGCCTCGTGATCCCGGAGGGCGGTGTGTGTGTGACTGACCTTAGGAAGAAACCGGAGCCTCCGCTGCAGTGACCCAGCAACCAGGGCACGGGAGTATACTGCGCCGCTGGGAGTGATGGAGCTGCAGTAAAGATGTCTATTAGACCTAGCCTGCTGCAGCCCTTGTAGATTCTTATAAAAAAAGTTCTTCTTTTCTTGTCAAAATTAATAGCTAAGAATAGGCTGCCTGAGGCAGCCCCCTGTTAAGTGGCCTGCTACTGAAGGCACCAACTACAAACTGAGCTCCCTGTTCATGGAAGCGAGGTTATAGAGCAGGGGGCGCTGAGCATCTTGGGAACAGTCAAAAGCTTTGAGCCTGTTGGTGCCTCAGATCAAGATCCTACTCTACACCCCAATGTGAATCCTTGTGGAGTCCAGTGTACCCCACAGAAGAAATGAATGTGTCACACCCATTGGCAGCAACATTAGAATAGCTGCTGATGGGCACAATTGAGAAAGGAAGGGGGGAAAACATTTGAATCCAGCACATATATGTAATTTGAATATGTAATTTGTACCTTCCTACTTTAAAATGTAATGGATGAACCTCACCCTGTGAGAACTATCTTTATGATCAAGAGATCTCATATGCAAGATAAGTATGTGTTGGCAGAGGCGCTCACTGGGCAGAGATGCTGATCGCATCTCTGGCATGTGCCGGTGCACTGCGGCACCAGCACACACACACACTTCAGACCTGATCTCCTGTTGTGTGAATATGCACAGCAGAGATCAGGTCTGAATTAGGCCCTATATACAGCTGTCAGTAAGGCAGGGATCTGCTGCTGCCAGTGAGGCAGGGATCTGCTGCTGCCAGTGAGGCAGGGATCTGCTGCTGTCAGTGAGGCAGGGATCTGCTGCTGTCAGTGAGGCAGGGATCTGCTGCTGTCAGTGAGGCAGTGATCTGCTGCTGTCAGTGAGGCAGTGATCTGCTGCTGTCAGTAAGGCAGGTATGTGCTGCTGTCAATGAGGCAGGGATGTGCTGCTGTCAGCAAGGCAGTGATCTGCTGCCCACTATCTCCCTATCACCCCTGCCTGAGTCACACACTTTCCCTGTCACCCCTGCCCCAGTTACCCACTATCTCCCAGTCACCGCTGCCTCAGTTAACCACTATACCTGCGACCCCTGCCTCAGTCACCCACTATACCAGTCACCCCTGCTTTAGTCACCCACTATCTCTGTCACCCCTGCCTCAGTCAACCACTATCTCCATATCACCCCTGCCTCAGTCACCCACTATCCCTGTCACCCCTGCCTCAGTCACCCACTGTCACCCTATCACCCCTGCCTCAGTCACCCACTATCCCTGTCACCCCTGCCTCAGTCTCCTACTGTCCATGTCACCCCTGCCACAGTCATCCACTATATCCCTATCACCCCTGCCTTAGTCACTGACTATCTCCCAGTCACCCCGGCCTCAGTCACCCACTATCTCCCACTCATACATGCTTCAGTCACCCACTATCTCCCAGTCATCCCTGCCTCAGTCACCTACTGACACCAGTGCAGACATTTCTGCTGCGGCCTCTCCACTCTCCAGCGTGAACGTCCTGACGACTGAGGAAATCCGCTTCCCAGTTGAGGACTCCGGGAATGAACACTGCCGATATTGCTGGCAGATCACGTTCTACCCAACTGAGGATTTTTGATACTTCCAGCTTTGCTATGCAATTTCGAGTGCCGCCTTGATGATTTGTGTACACTACCGTGGCGGCGTTGTCCGATTGTACTTGAACAGGCCTGTTCTGTACTAGAGGCAGGGCCAGTGTCAATGAATTGAACACTGCCTGCAATTCCAGAATGTTTATCGGGAGGAGAGATTCCTCCCTGGTCCACCGATGGTGAAGGGTCGTCATCACGGCCATGACCTTGGTGAATTTCCGAGGTGCCGTGGCCAAACCAGAAGGCAGGACCTGAAATCCAAAAACTAACCAGGCACAACACTGCTTAGCTTCCAACATCAGATGAGATTGGACATATCCAGTGTGATGCGGCTGTAGATGATTTTTGCTGTTTCTAACTTCTACGTCTAACTACTGGTACATCAATGAATAAGTTTCAAAATAGAATGCATCAAGAGAACGGTGTTGGTAGTATAAAACTACCTACAGCACCTGGTATTCCCAGGTGGTCTCACATCCAAGAACAAACCAGGCCTAAAATCAGGTGATATTGGGCATATACAGTGTGGTGTGGCTGTAGATGAGCTTAGTGGTTTCTGTTAGAGTTCTTCTACTTCTAACTACTCGTACATAAATGAGTAAGCGGACGATTTATTAAACCTGGTGAAATGCTAATTTGCATGGTGATAAAGTACCAGCCAATCAGCTCCTAATTGCCATGTCACAGGCTGGGTTTGAAAAATGACAGTTAGGAGCTGACTGGCTGGTACTTTATCACCTTGCACTTTATCAGTTCACCAGGCTTAATAGATCTGCCCCAATGTTTCAAAATGGAATGCATCAAGAGAACGGTGTTAGTATTGTAAAAATACACACAGCTCCTGGTATTTCCTGGTGGTCTCCCATCCAAGTACTAAAACCAGGACCAACACTGCTCAGCTTCCATGATCAGGAGAGATTGGGCAAATCCAGTGTGCTGTGGCTGTAGATGAGCTGGTGGTTTTTATTACAGCTCTTCTACTTCTAACTTCTGGTACATAAAAGAATACATGTAAAAATTAAATGTACCAAGAAAATGGTGTTGGTAGTTTAAAAACACCTAAAGAATCTGATACTACCAAGCAGTCTCCCATCCATGTATTAACAAAGTCCAATACTGCTTTGCTTCAAAAATCAAATGAGATTGGGCATATCCAGTGTGGTGTGGCTTTAGATAAGCTTTGTGGTTTCTGTTAGAGCTCTTCTACTTCTAACTACTGGTACATTAATGAATATGTATAAGGTTGTAGTTTATCCAATATGCCTTTACTACTACCTTACCTTTCAACCCCCCCTCCCTCCCCTCTTCTCCTTATAGCTTCCTTAGTTCTCTCCTCCTCATGTGTGCGTTATTTGTTTTCTCATACGTCCTAGATGATGCTGGGGTCACATTAAGAACCATGGGGTATAGACGGGATCTGCAGGAGACATGGGCACTTTAAGACTTTCAAAGGGTGTGAACTGTCTCCTCCCTCTATGCCCCTCCTCCAGACTCCAGTTTTAGTATTGTGCGCAGTGATACTGGATGCACTACAGGGGAGCTCTACTGAGTTTCTCTGAAAAGACTTGTTAGTTTTTTTTATTTTCAGGGAGGCTGCTGGCAACAGTCTCCCTGCTTCGTGGGACTTAGGGGAGAGAAGTATGACCAACTTCTAGTGAGTTCAATGGCTCTGCTTCAGGCTGACAGGACACCATTAGCTCCTGAGGGTGCTGATCGCTGGGTACGCCTAGATGCACACTCCCGCAGCCTGCCGTCACCCCCTTTACAGAGCCAGAAGACAGGTGAGTAGCAGAAGTACAGAAGACTTCTTCTCCAGTGATGGCATTCTGAGGTACCGAGCAGCGAGCGGAACGCTGCGCGCCATGCTCCCACACAAACACAGGCACTGCAGGGTGCAGGGCACAGGGGGGGGGGCACCCTGGGCAGCATAAATTCCTCACAAAAGGCTGGAAAAAGTGGACATTAGTGCCTGGGCACTGTCCTTACCCCGCTAGCGTAATTAATTATTTCTGAGCGGGACAGATACGCGCCATTACAGTAGCGGGGCTTCTTCCTCACCTCACCAGAACATCTTTAGAGCATTACAAGTCTATCACTATAGAGTTTATTATTTCCCAGACTGTGTACTTTTGGCGCTGGATTGTGAGCTGAAAAATCCTCTGTGTCCCTCTGACAGATTTACTGACGGTCTGTCCCCCATAAGCCGATGTGTCTGTGGGTACTTGGTACATGTGTGTCAACATGTCGGTGGCTGAATGTTTTTCCCAAGAGGAAACTATATTAGGAATGCAGACATATGATGGTGGCCCTGTTGGCACCACCAATAACTGACTGGGTAAAAGTTTCAGTAATATCAGAGTAAGGTTGGATAAATCTGTGACACAGACGTAGAGAATAGATGTGATGTTCATGGCTATGTTTATTTTCCCTCAGGCCCCGCGGGGTCGCAAAAATGTTATTTTGCCCAGTTACTACACACTGATACTGACACGGATACTGATTCCTATGTCGACCATAATGTTTCCTGATTAGATCCAATATTGGCAAGGAGCATTCAGTACATGATTGTGGATATTAAGGACATATTAAAATCACTGAAGACCCTGCTGTTCCTGACAAAGGGGTCTATATGTATGTGTATATATAGATATATAATGAAAGCTGATGTAACGTTCCTCCATCTCTGTTTGAGAAAGTCTGGGCCAGCTCGACAAGATGGTTTCAAATCCCCAAAAGGATTCTGGTTGTTTATTCATTTCCCGCCGCGGACAGAATAAAGTGGGAGTCACCCCCTGTTCTGCACGGGGCCCTGTCACAAATCCAGCGGATCGTATGCAGGAAGCTACATTATTTCTAGTTATGTAACCAAGGGTACATTACTTAGACCTGCCATTACATGTGCATGGGTGAGTAGTAGTATTCAAGAATTGGTCGAATACCTTGTCATCCGATAAAGATACCTTGGAGAGATGGGATACTCCTTACGTTGTATCATATCAAGGACACTGCAGCATACTTACGTGAGATTGCAAGGGATATAGGACTCTTGAGTTCACGGGCCAATTTCATGGCAGTCTCGGATAGGAGGGCATTGTGGATTCACCAAGAGAATGCTGATGCTGACTCCAAGAAGAAAGGGAGTCTCTTCCCTATGAAGGTGAAGCGTTGTTTGGTGACTGCCTAGTTAATTTGATCTCGGCAGCTCCCGCAGGTAAGTCAACCTTCTTGCCCTATGTTCCCTCCCAACGGATGAAGACGCATCATTATCTGATGCAGTCATTTCGGCCCAATAGATATGCAAGAAGTTAAGATTCCCCTTTCTTTGCAGGTAGAGGAAGGAGAAGAGGGAAGAGGTCTGCATCCTCTTCAAGATCGCAGGAGCAGAGATCATCCTCTGCTTCTGCCAAATCCACCGCATGACGCTGGGGCTCTCTTGCAGGAGCCCGCACCAGTGGGGGCACGTCTAAAACTCTTCAGTCAGTTCTGGATTCATTCGGACATGGACTCGTGTGTTTTACAAATAGTGTCCCAAGGGTACAAACTGGGGTTTCAAGACGTTCCCCCTCACCGATTGTTCAAATCGGCTTTAGTCAGCAGGGAGAAGGTTTTTATTCAAGCCTCTTCGTGGTCCCTAAGCCGGACAGCTCAGTCAGACCAATCTGAAATCTGAAATCCCTCAATTTCTACCTAAGGAAATTAAATTTCAAGATGGAATCTCTCAGTGCAGTGATCTCCAGTCCAGAGGAAGGAGATTTCATGGTTTTGGTAGACATAAAGGATGCCTACTTACATGTTCCCATTTAGCCTCTGCATCAAGCTACCTGAGGTTTGCAATTCAGTATTGTCATTACCAATTTCAGACATTGCCGTTTGGTCTGTCCACGGCTCCGAGGATTTTCACCAGGGTGATCGCAAGCAAGGAGTAACAATTATCCCGTACTTGGATGATCTTTTGATAAAGGCGAAATCCAGGGACCAGTTAGTGCAAAACATTGCACTCTCCCTGACAGTTCTTCAACAACATAGTTGGCTCCTAAACTTGCCAAAATCGCAGTTGGTCCCAATGACGCGGTTGTTGTTTTTGGGAGTGATACTGGACACAGAAGAGGTTTTCTTCCAGTGGAAAGGCTCTGGAGATCCAGAGTCTGGTCAAACAAATTCTGAAACCAGCAAGAGTGTTAATCCATCAATGCATTTGGTTGCTGGGTAAGATGGTTGCGGCCTACGAGCCCATTCAGTTTGGCTGGTTCCATGCCAGAGTTTTTCAGTTGGACCTGTTGGACAAGTGGTCCGGATCCCACCTACACACGCACCGGAGGATAATCCTGTCTTCCAAGACCAGAATCTCACTCCATTGGTGGCTGCACAGTTCTCACCTCCTAGAGGGGCGAAGGTTCGGGATTCAGGACTGGATCCTAGGGACCATGGATGCAACCCTCCGATGCTGGGGAGCAGTCACACAGGGGGAAAACGTCCAAGGAAGATGGTCAAGTCGGGAAAGTTGTCTCCACATAAATGTTCTGGAGTTAAGGGCCATTTAATAACTGCAGACACAGTACGCACTGGGACGGGTGCCCAGCATCCTTTACGGACTAAGAGAAAAGGATTTACCGGTAGGTATTAAAATCCTATTTTGTCTAACGTCCTAGAGGATGCTGGGGACTCCGTAAGGACCATGGGGATAGACGGCTCCGCAGGAGACATGGGCACTTTAAGAAAGACTTTAGTTCTGGGTGTGCACTGGCTCCTCCCTCTATGCCCCTCCTCCATACCTCAGTTTGATACTGTGCCCAGTGGAGACTGGGTGCTTTTCAGGAGCTCTCCTGAGCTTTCTGACAGAAAGTATTTTGTTAGGTTTTTAATTTTCAGGGAGCACTGCTGGCAACAGACTCCCTGCATCGAGGGACTGAGGGGAGAGAAGCAGCCCTACTCTCCGAGTTGCAAGGTCCTGCTTCTTAAGCTACTGGACACCATTAGCTCCAAAGAGATTAGCTCCAAAGGGATTGGTACGCAGGATCTCACCCTCGCCGTCCGTCCCAGAGCCGCGCCGCCGTCCCCCTCGCAGAGCCGGAAGATAGAAGCCGGGTGAGTATGAGAAGAAAAGAAGACTTCAGAGGCGGCAGAGGACTTCATGATCTTCATTGAGGTAACGCACAGCACTGCAGCTGTGCGCCATTGCTCCCATACACCTCACATACTCCGGTCACTGTAAGGGTGCAGGGCGCAGGGGGGGCGCCCTGGGCTGCAATATAAACCTGTTTTTGGCAGAAATATAACATATATACAGCTGGGCACTGTATATATGTATGAGCCCCCGCCAATTGTACAGTTTAAGCGGGACAGAAGCCCGCCGCCGAGGGGGCGGGGCTTCTCCCTCAGCACTCACCAGCGCCATTTTTTCTCCACAGCACCGCGGAGAGGAAGCTCCCCGGACTCTCCCCTGCTTATACCACGGTAGACAAGAGGGTTGAAAAGAGAGGGGGGGGGGCACATAATTTGGCGCAAATTACATACAGCAGCGCTACTGTGCAAACATTAAGTTACTGTGCTATTCCTGGGTTATATAGCGCTGGGCTATGTGCTGGCATACTCTCTCTCTGTCTCTCCAAAGGGCAGAGCCGGCCATAGGCATAGGCAAACTAGGCAATTGCCTAGGGCATTTGATATGCCTAGGGGCATCAGCAACTTCTGCTGATTAAAATGATATGCGGCATGCCTATATTCTGTGTGTAGCATTTCATATGCAGATACAGCCACAGTCTCACACAGTATATAGGCGTGCTGCATATCATTTTAATCAGCAGAAGCTGCGTGTGCATCCTAACAACATAGCAATGCAAATAAGATGCATTTTAATAAAAAAAAGGTGCCCCAACGTTAGCATTGAGGCAAGATTTATGAGGACACATCTGTATCCAAGCAGAGGCAGAGGTCACAGTGTTAGTGGCAGTGTGAGTGCTGTGTGCATGTGAGTGGGTTGATTGTGCAGTAGTGTTCGGAATATGAGTAAGGAGCATTATGTGTGTCATGTAAAAATGCATTAATAATGTGCAACATATGTGTAAGGGGCACTATGTGTGTCATTATGTGTATAAGGGCATTAATAATGTGCGGCATATGTGTAAGGGACATTGGTGGTCATTCCGAGTTGTTCGCTCTGTAATTTTCTTCGCATCGCAGCGATTTTCCGCTAATTGCGCATGCGCAAGGGTGGTCATTCCAAGTTGTTCGCTCGGTAATTTTCTTCGCATCGCAGCGATTTTCCGCTAATTGCGCATGCGCAATGTTCGCTCTGCGACTGCGCAAAGTAAATTTGCTATGCAGTTAGGTATTTTACTCACGGCATTACGAGTTTTTTTCTTTGTTCTGCTGATCGTAGTGTGATTGACAGGAAGTGGGTGTTTCTGGGCGGAAACTGGCCGTTTTATGGGTGTGTGTGAAAAAACGCTGCTGTTTCTGGGTAAAACGCGGGAGTGTCTGAAGAAACGGGGGAGTGTCTGGGCGAACGCTGGGTGTGTTTGTGACGTCAAACCAGGAACGAAACTGACTGAACTGATCACAGTTGTCGAGTAAGTCTGGAGCTACTCAGAAACTGCTAAGAAGTGTCTATTCGCAATTCTGCTAATCTTTCGTTCGCAATTTTGATAAGCTAAGATTCACTCCCAGTAGGCGGCGGCTTAACGTGTGCAATGCTGCTAAAAGCAGCTTGCGAGCTAACAACTCGGAATGAGGGCCATTATGTGTAAAAGGGCATTAATAAAGGTTGTCATAATGTGTAAGACGCATTATGTTTATAAGGACATTAATGATGTGTCTCATATGTGTAAGGGGCATTACTGTGTGGAATTATGTGTATAAATGCATTACTAATGTGTGGCATTATGTGTATAAGGTGCTCTAATATGTAGCGTTGCGTATAGAAAGGGCATTTACTGTGTCGTCTAATGTGAATAAAGAGCAATAGGGTGTGGTGTAATGTAAATAAGGAGCAATTCAGTGTGATGTAATGTGAATAAGGAGCACTACTGTGAGAAGTAACGTTTATAAGGTAAAGTGATACTACTGTGGGATGTAATGTGAATTATGGACACTATCGCGTGATCAAATGTGAATAAAATTGCAGTACTGTGTGGTGGAATTTTAATTGGGGGTACTATTGTGTGGACATGCCCATTGCCAGCAAAAACACACCCCTTTTTGGACTGTGCGCCAAATGTGCGAACTGTTCCTGTTTAAAATATAGGGGGTACAAACACCAAAATAAGTACTGTTATGGGTGAGGGTTGATGGTGCTTGGAAAGTGGTGCAAGGTCAGAGGCGGAACCAGCGGTGGTGCTAGGGGGCACCAGGCAAAATCTTGCCTAGGACATCATATTGGTTAGGGCCAGCTCTGCCAAAGGGCCTTGTGGGGGAAATGTCTTCAGTAAAAGCATTCCCTGTGTGTGTGGTGTGTCGGTACGCGTGTGTCGACATGTCTGAGGAAGAAGGCTATATTAGAGAGGAGCGGGAGCAAATGAATGTGGTGTCTCCGCCGACACCTGATTGGATGGATATGTGGAATGTTTTAAATGCTAGTGTAAACTCATTGCACAAAAGATTAGACAAGGCTGAAGCTTTGGGACAGTCAGGGTCTCAACCCATGCCTGATCCTATGTCGCAGGGACTGTCAGGGTCTCATAAGTGCCCACTATCCAGATTGTTGACACAGATACCGACACGGATTCTGACTCCAGTGTCGATTACGATGATGCAAAGTTACAGCCAAAATTGGCAAAATACATTTGATATATGATTATGGCAATAAAAGATGTTTTGCACATCACAGAGGAGCCCCCTATCCCTGACAAGAGGGTACATATGTACAAGGGAAAGAAGCCTGAGGTAACCTTTTCCCCTCACACGAGCTGAACGAGTTATGTGAAAAAGCTTGGGAATCTCCTGCAGATTTCCAAAAGGATTCTTATGGCGTATCCTTTCCCATCAACGGATAGGTTACAATGGGAATCCTCCCCTTGGGTGGACAAAGCATTAACACGCTTATCCAAGAAGTTAGCCCTCCCGTCCCAGGATACGGCTACCCTCAAAGAGTCTGCTGACCGCAAACAGGAGATTACCCTGAAGTCCATTTATACACATTCAGGTACCTTACTCAGACCGGCAATTGCGTCGGCCTGGGTGTGTATGTGTAGTGCTGTAGCGGCATGGACGGATACCCTAGATAAGGATACTATTTTATTGCCCCTGGGGCATATAAGAGATGCTGTCCTATATATGTGTGTATGCAAACTACAGGTGGTGCTGCATGGCTCACACCCTTTTGCTTGTCTTGTAGAGCAACTCTGGAGCTGTTACTGGGTCCAGCTGCTGCAAGAAATCAGCTTGAATGCTTCAGGGGCTGGGGCATGGCCAACATGAGCCCCACACTGATGGGGGTGTATAAAGCGATCTAGGGGTCATCCAAGCGCAACCCCACAAAGGCCGCCATGCCCTGCGTGACCATTTTCTCTTTTCATATGCAGACGAGGGTTGCAGCCAACTATACCCATTGCTTGGATGACATCACCATATGCAAATCCATCTGCTGCAGGCCTTCCCCCAGGAATGCTTGCACTAGTTGTTGCATTTGGTTTGTTGTTTGGGGGGTGCTTCAGTATTAGGCAGCCTTCTGCCCTCACACATTCGTCTGAAAATGTGTTCTCCCTGCAGTTGTTGTCCCCAGATGAGAGTTCCCTTGTGCTGCCTCAGTTGAATCTCCTTTACTTGACGGAGGTGTGCCTGAGCAGCGGCCCTCTCCAACCCTATCTCAAATCATACTTATTTTGCTTAGGTGATACCATGGTCATGAAGATTGTTTTCCCAGGGTGAGGTTCATTCATTGCATTCTGGGTATGCTGACCTCTGTGATTTCCCCAAATGTGGGAATCTCGACTGCATAATTTGTGGTAGGGGGGGGACTGCATTTGTGCTTTCCCCTGGTTGGCTCTGGTATAATTTAGATCTCATTGTCTCAGGTCTCTCTCCAGCCTAGTTTGCTGTCTGTTTCCACTTCTCTTTTCTTGAGCCCCTCCCTTCTATGCCCTTGCGCACTATCCTGACTTCTCCCGTCTGCTTACTTTGTGCCTTCCAACGCACAATGCGAACTACAGGTGGTGTTGCAGGGCCCACACCCTTTTATTTGCCTTACAGAGCAGCTCTGGAGCTGTTACAGTGCCCAGCTGCTGCAAGAAATCAGCTTGAATGCTTCAGGGGCTGGGGCATGGCCAACATGAGCCCCACACCAAAGGAGGGTGGGGTGTGTTCAATGCGAACTAGTGGTCATCCAAGCGCCCCTTTTCTCTTTTCATATGCAGATGAGGGTTCCAGCCAACTTTGGCCCACTGCTTGGATGACATCACCGTATGCAAATCCGTCTGCTGCAGACCTTTCCCCAGGAATGCTTGTACTAGTTGTTGCATATGGTTTGATGTTTGAGGGTGCTTCAGTATTAGGCAGCCTTCCGCCCTCTCATTTTCATCTGAAAAGATGTGGTCTCCCTGCAGTTGTTGTCCCCAGACAAGAGTTCCCTTGTGCTTCCTCAGTTGAATCTCCTTAACTTGACGGGGGTGTGCTCGAGCAGCCGCCCTCCACAGCCCTATCCCAACACATGCTTTTCTTGCGTATGAGATCTCTTGATCATGAAGATAGTTCTCACAGGGTGAGGTTCATCCATTACATTTTAAAGTAGGAAGGTACAAATTACATATTCAAATTACATATATGTGCTGGATTCAAATGTTTTCCCCCCTTCCTTTCTCAATTGTGCCCATCAGCAGCTATTCTAATGTTGCTGCCAATGGGTGTGACACATTCATTTCTTCTGTGGGGTACACTGGACTCCACAAGGATTCACATTGGGGTGTAGAGTAGGATCTTGATCTGAGGCACCAACAGGCTCAAAGCTTTTGACTGTTCCCAAGATGCTCAGCACCCCCTGCTCTATAACCTCGCTTCCATGAACAGGGAGCTCAGTTTGTAGTTGGTGCCTTCAGTAGCAGGCCACTTAACAGGGGGCTGCCTCAGGCAGCCTATTCTTAGCTATTAATTTTGACAAGAAAAGAAGAACTTTATTTTATAAGAATCTACAAGGGCTGCAGCAGGTTAGGTCTAATAGACATCTTTACTGCAGCTCCATCACTCCCAGCGGCGCAGTATACTCCCGTGCCCTGGTTGCTGGGTCACTGCAGCGGAGGCTCCGGTTTCTTCCTAAGGTCAGTCACACACACACCGCCCTCCGGGATCACGAGGCCGCTGATGAAAGGGAGGTAAGGGACTTCTGTGCCCACACTATACCGTGATCCAGCGTGGCTGTAGGGGGTGGGCCATGTGCGCACTGGCGTGGACACTGATTACTGGGCAGCCGCTCCACTAGCCACCAGGGACAGTTAAGGAGCACAGCTCTGGGGGGGTTTTCTCTTATATTAACCCCATTTTGTACTACCCGCAGTGCATTGTGATAGGTAATAGAGCCTGATTCAGGTTGGATTGCAATCGCAATAAGCAATCCAACTGCAAAAATTGCTAAGAGCATACGCATGCGCCTGCATTTTCTGCGGCACCCCGCAGATAATGCGATCGCTTCTGACTGTCAATCGGTGCTGGGGGGGGGGGTCAGCAACAATCCATTTCCAAGTCAGAGATGGAGCGGTGCATGGGCAGGGCTACAAAATGGGGTCGGCAACGGAGAAACAGGAGGCGTGGTCAGAGCTGCTGCATGACATCACATGCAGCAGCTGCGATCACAAAAATGGTGGCGGCTTCCTGCGCACATATACAGTCTGCACCAACAGGAGGCTAACCCATTTTTTATGATCACGCTGAACTGCACTGAGACTGCAATTTCAGCGTGGTCAAGAAGGGAGGCGGCATGCTGGGTGGCCCCAGCATGCGAACCAAAGGATTGCAAATTCTGTTACTTAGCAGAATTTGCAATCCTTACTGAATTAGGCCCATTGATTACAAAATGTATTTGTAAATATTTGAAGTTTTTCTTCAGGGACTAACACAAAAGATGCTTGGGGCTACTAACACATGTGTAAGCCACGTAAAGCTTCCCATGGGTCAGTGGCATCACAACGGGGTTGCTGCCCACACCCGAGTGTCACCCGCCAAGGGGGGTGACACCAAAGTGCCGGCTCCTCTTCAGTGACAGAATATGGGTGTTTCACTGTAACATTACGTGCAACACCCAGTTTCTGTCACTGTGCAGGAGCCAGCACCACTCACACACTAGTCCCCGGGTGCAGCACTCAACCCCCGGGATACCCGGAGCAACAAAATGGAGATTCAGGAAAACAGGCCACACCCCTACCTATGAGACCATGCCTCCTTTTTACCATTGCGCTGCTTATCTGCGCGCACTGCATTACAATCTCCCTCGCTGCCTCTCTGGGTGTCACCAATGATAGTGACACCTTTGCCATGCTTGTAGCAGCTGGTCCTAAGATCTACACCTCCAGCCCTGAGTGTTTGCCCTTGTGACTTGTTGATCATCATAGCGAAGCAGATTCTTACAGAAAACTGCAGGGGCTTAGATTGAAAAGAAAAACATTGACTAACCCATCATTTCAGCAACAGGGTCTGCCACACGGCTGACTGAAATGACTGGTTGGTTTGGGCCCCCACCAAAAAAGAAGCAATCAATCTCTCCTTGCACAAACTGGCTCTACAGAGGCAAGATGTCCACTTCATCATCCTCCGATTCCTCACCCCTTTCACTGTGTACATCCCCCTCCTCACAGATTATTAATTCGTCCCCACTGGAATCCACCATCTCAGATCCCTGTGTACTTTCTGGAGGCAATTGCTGGTAAATGTCTCCACGGAGGAATTGATTATAATTCATTTTGATGATCATCATCTTCTCCACATTTTCTGGAAGTAACCTCGTACGCCGATTGCTGACAAGGTGAGCGGCTGCACTAAACACTCTTTTGGAGTACACACTGGAGGGAGGGCAACTTAGGTAGAATAAAGCCAGTTTGGGCAAGGGCCTCCAAATTGCCTCTTTTTCCTGCCAGTATACATACGGACTGTCTGACGTGCCTACCTGGATGCGGTCACTCATATAATCCTCCACCATTCTTTCAAAGGTGACAGAATCATATGTAGTGACAGTAGACGACATGTCAGTAATCGTTGCCAGGTCCTTCAGTCCGGACCAGATGTCAGCCCTCACTCCAAACTGCCCTGCATCACCGCCAGCGGGTGGGCTCGGAATTCTTAGCCTTTTCCTTGCACCCCCAGTTGCGGGAGAATGTGAAGGAGGAGCTGTTGACGGGTCACGTTCCGCTTGACTTGACAATTTTCTCACCAGCAGGTCTTTGAACCTCTGCAGACTTGTGTCTGCCGGAAAGAGAGATACAATGTAGGTTTTAAATCTAGGATCGAGCACGGTGGCCAAAATGTATTGCTCTGATTTCAACAGATTGAATCCTGGTTAAGCGAATTAAGGGCTCCATCCACAAGTCCCACATGCCTAGCGGAATCGCTCTGTTTTAGCTCCTCCTTCAATGTCTCCAGCTTCTTCTGCAAAAGCCTGATGAGGGGAATGACCTGACTCAGGCTGGCAGTGTCTGAACTGACTTCACGTGTGGCAAGTTCAAAGGGTTGCAGAACCTTACACAACGTTGAAATCATTCTCCACTGCGCTTGAGTCAGGTGCATTCCCCCTCCTTTGTCTATATCGTGGGTAGATGTATAGGCTTGAATGGCCTTTTGCTGCTCCTCCATCCTCTGAAGCATATAGAGGGTTGAATTCCACCTCGTTGCAACCTCTTGCTTCAGAGGATGGCAGGGCAGGTGCAGGAATGTTTGGTGGTGCTCTAGTCTTCGGCACGCGGTGGCTGAATGCAGAAAGTGGCCCGCAATTCTTCGGGCCACCGACAGCATCTCTTGCACGCCCCTGACGTTTTTTTAAATAATTCTGCACCACCAAATTCAATGTATGTGCAAAACATGGGACGTGCTGGAATTTGCCCAGATGTAATGCACGCACAATATTGGTGGCATTGTCCGATGTCACAAATCCCCAGGAGAGTCCAATTGGGGTAAGCCATTCTGCGATGATGTTCCTCAGTTTCCGTAAGAGGTTGTCAGCTGTGTGCCTCTTATGGAAAGCGGTGATACAAAGCGTAGTCTGCTTAGGAACGAGTTGGCATTTGCGAGATGCTGCTACTGGTGCCGCCGCTGCTGTTCTTGCTGCGGGAGGCAATACATCTACCCAGTGGGCTGTCACAGTCATATAGTCCTGAGTCTGCCCTGCTCCACTTAACCACGGACATGTGGACTAGTGGACCTTGGATACAACTGCATTTTTTAGGACACTGGTGACTCTCTTTTTCTGAGGTCTGTGTACATTTTCGGTATCGCCTGCCTAGAAAAATGGAACCTAGATGGCATTTGGTACCGGGGACACAGTACCTCAATCAAGTCTCTAGTTGCCTCTGAATTAACGATGGATACCGGAACCACGTTTCTCACCACCCAGGCTGACAAGACCTGAGTTATCCGCTTTGCAGCAGGATGACTGCTGTGATATTTCATCTTCCTCGCAAAGGACTGTTGGACAGTCAATTGCCTACTGGAAGTAGTACAAGTGGTCTTCCGACTTCCCCTCTGGGATGACGATCGACTCCAAGCAGCAACAACAGCAGCGCCAGCAGCAGTAGGCGTTACACTCAAGGATGCATCGGAGGAATCCCAGGCAGGAGAGGACTCGTCAGACTTGCCAGTGACATGGCCTGCAGGACTATTGGCTTTCCTGTCTAAGGAGGAAATTGACACTGAGGGAGTTGGTGGTGTGGTTTGCAGGAGCTTGGTTACAAGAGGAAGGGATTTAGTGGTCAGTGGACTGCTTCCGCTGTCATCCAAAGTTTTTGAACTTGTCACTGACTTATGATGAATGCGCTGCAGGTGTCGTATAAGGGAGGATGTTCCGAGGTGGTTAACGTCCTTATCCCTACTTATTACAGCTTGACAAAGGCAACACACGGCTTGACACCTGTTGTCCGCATTTGTGTACAGGATGCATACCTTCATGTCCCCATTTATCCACCTCATCAGGCGTACCTCAGATTTGCGGTACAGGACTGTCATTGCCAATTTCAGACGTTGCTGTTTGGTCTCTCCACGGCCCAGAGAATTTTCACCAAGGTAATGGCGGAAATGATGGTTCTCCTGCGTAAGCAAGGTGTCACAATTATCCCGTACTTGAGCGATCTCATAAAAGCGAGATCAAGAGAGCAGTTGCTGAACAGTGTATCACTTTCACTGAAAGTGTTACAGCAACACGGCTGGATTTTCAATATCCCAAAGTCGCAGTTGGTTTCTACGACTCGTCTGTCTTTCTTGGGCATGATTCTGGACACAGACCAGAAGAGAGTTTATTTCCCGATAGGAAAGGCCCAGGAACTCATGACTCTTGTCGGGAACCTATTGAAACCAAAACTTGTGTCAGTGCATCACTGTACTCGAGTCCTGGGAAAGATGGTGGCATCATACGAAGCCATTCCATTCGGCAGGTTCCATGCGAGGACTTTCCAATGGGACCTACTGGACAAGTGGTCTGGGTCACATTTACAGATGCATTGGTTGATCACCCTGTCCCCCAGGGTCAGGATATCACTCCTGTGGTGGCTGCAGAGTGCTCACCTTCTCGAGTGACGCAGATTCGGCATTCAGGACTGGATCCTGGTGACCACAGAGGCAAGCCTCCAAGGTTGGGGAGCAGTCACACAGGGAAGAAATATCCAAGGTCTTTGGTCAAGTCAAGAGACTTGTCTTCACATCAACATCCTGAAACTAGGGGCCATATACAATGCCCTACGTCAAGCGGAGACCTTACTTCGCGACCAACCGGTTCTGATCCAGTCAGACAACGTCACCACAGTGGCTCATGTAAACCACCAAGGCGGCACAAGGAGCAGAGTGGCGATGGCACAAGCCACCAGAATTCTTCGCTGGGTGGAGAATCACGCAAGCGCACTGTCAGCAGTGTTCATTCTGGGAGTGGACAACTGGGAAGCAGACTTCCTCAGCAGACACGACCTACATCCGGGAGAGTGGGGACTTCATCAGGAAGTCTTTGCACAGATTACAAGTCGGTAGGAACTGCCACAGATAGACATGATGGCGTCCCAGCTCAACAAAAAGCTACAGAGGTATTGCGCAAGGTCAAGAGACCCTCAGGCAGTAGCTGTAGACACCCTAGTGACACTGTGGGTGTTCCGGCCGGTCTATGTATTTCCTCCTCTTCCTCTCATACCCAAGGTGTTAAGGATAATAAGACAAAGAAAAGTGAGAACAATCCTCATTGTTCCAGATTGGCCACGGAGGACCTGGTATCCGGATCTGCAGGAAATGCTCACAGAAGATCCGTGGCCTCTTCCTCTAAGACAGGACCTGTTGCATCAGGGGCCCTGTCTGTTCCAAGACTTACCGCGGCTGCGTTTGACGGCATGGCGGTTGAATGCCGGATCCTAGCAGTGAAAGGCATTCCGGTTGAGGTCATCCCTACGCTGATAAAGGCTAGGAAGGATGTAACGTCAAAACATTACACCGTATATGGCGAAATTATGTTTCTTGGTGTGAGGCCAGGAATGCTCCTACGGAAGAATTCCATCTGGGCCGTTTCCTTCACTTCCTACAAACTGGAGTGAATTTGGGCCTAAAATTAGGCTCTATTAAGGTCCAGATTTCGGCCTTATCCATTTTCTTTCAAAAAGAATTGGTTTCTCTTCCAGAAGTTCAGACTTTTGTAAAAGGAGTGCTGCATATTCAGCCTCCTTTTGTGCCTCCGGTGGCACCTTGGGACCTTAACGTGGTGTTAAGTTTTCTAAAATCACACTGGTTTGAACCACTTAAAACGGTGGAGTTAAAATATCTCACATGGAAGGTGGTCATGTTATTAGCCTTGGCTTCGGCTAGGCGAGTGTCGGAATTAGCGGCTTTGTCACATAAAAGCCCATATTTGGTGTACCATGTGGATAGAGCGGAATTGCGGACCCGTCCTCAATTCCTACCAAAAGTTGTCTCATCTTTTCATATGAACCAACCTATTGTGGTGCCTTTGGCTACGCGTGACTTGGAGGATTCCGAGTTACTTGATGTGGTCAGGGCTTTGAAAATTTACGTGGCCAGGACGGCTAGAGTCAGGAAAACTGAAGCGCTGTTTGTCCTGTATGCAACCAACAAGATTGGTGCCCCTGCTTCAAAGCAGGCTATTGCTCGCTGGATTTGTAACACGATTCAGCAAGCGCATTCTATGGCTGGATTGCAGTTACCGAAATCGGTCTAGGCCCATTCCACGAGGAAAGTGGGCTCTTCTTGGGCGGCTGCCCGAGGGGTCTCGGCACTACAGCTGTGTCGAGCTGCTACTTGGTCAGGTTCAAACACCTTTTCAAAATACTATAAGTTTGATACCCTGACTGAGGAGGAACTCATGTTTGCTCAATCGGTGCTGCAGAGTCATCCGCACTCTCCCGCCCGTTTTGGAGCTTTGGTATAATCCCCATGGTCCTTACGGAGTCCCCAGCATCCTCTAGGACGTTAGAGAAAATAAGATTTTAAACCTACCGGTAAATCTTTTTCTCGAAGTCCGTAGAGGATGCTGGGCGACCGTCCCAAGTGCGGACTACTTCTGCAATACTTGTATATAGTTATTGCTTCAATAAGGGTTATGTTAGAGTTGCATCGGTCCTGCACTGATGCTACAGTATGTTGTTTTTTCGTACTCATAACTGGGTAGTTTATCACAAGTTATACGGTGTGATTGGTGTGGCTGGTATGAATCTTGCCCTGGATTAACAAAATCCTTTCCTCATACTGTCAGTCTCCTCTGGGCACAGTTTCTCTAACTGTGGCATAGAGGGGCATAGAGGGAGGAGCCAGTGCACACCCAGAACTAAAGTCTTTCTTAAAGTGCCCATGTCTCCTGCGGAGCCCGTCTATCCCCATGGTCCTTACGGAGTCCCCAGCATCCTCTACGGACTACGAGAAAAAGATTTACCGGTAGGTTTAAAATCTTATTTTCTACTTTATTCTTTTCTATCCTAGTTTATTACGACCAACTTTCATCCAAGGAGTTTGATATTCTACTACCTGCATGCAATTTAAATTGCTTAAATTGTTTATATGGTTGATTTGTCCTTCACAATCCATAATCTGCAACTTGGATGTACTTGTGTCATTGAAAATCTTATAATAAAAATGTTTATATATTGAAAAAAAAAGTTATAAGACATATGCCTACCTACTAAATGGGGTAAAATTAGGGGATTCTGTACTGGAAAAGGACTTAGGTGTCCTCATAGATAGCAAGCTAAGCAGTAGTACCCAAAGTAGGACTGCAGCAAAGAAGGCTAATAAGATATTAGCATGCATAAAACGGGGTATTGATGCTAGGGACGAGAGTATTATACTCCCGTTATATAAATCACTAGTGAGGCCACACCTTGAATACTGTGTACAGTTCTGGGCACCGTACTACAAAAAGGATATCCTGGAGCTTGAAAAGGTACAGAGGAGGGCGACCAAACTAATTAAGGGCATGGAGATGATGGAATACAAGGAAAGGCTTGAAAGACTAGGCATGTTTACATTGGAAAAGCGGAGACTAAGAGGGGATATGATCAACATCTACAAATATATAAGGGGACAATACACAGAGCTTGCGCGGGACCTGTTTCTGGTTAGATCAACACAGAGGACTCGTGGACACTCGCTCAGGTTAGAGGAGAGGAGCTTCCGCACAATACAGCGTAAAGGCTTTTTCACGGTAAGGACAATACGTGTTTGGAATTCCCTGCGCGAGGGAGTTGTAATGGCGGAATCTGTCAACACCTTTAAGAATGGGTTAGATAAATTCCTATTGGATAAGGATATCCAGGGGTATGGTGAATAGTCATGCATTATAGTTACTATAAATAGGGATAAAATGCAATGGCTGACAGCAGCATCAGTCAGAAATTTTAGTAAAATCATCATGCATAGGACACCACAAATAGGTTGAACTCGATGGACAATTGTCTTTTTTCAACCTCAGATACTATGTTACTATGTAATATTTGAAGAAACAAAATAAAATAAAGCTATGTATTGGGTTTCACTAACAAGCACATTGGAAGACTTGACTACTGTTAAAAGACATGCATTACATGGTATAGAGCCACAAACCACAATGTAGTAAAATAAAAACAAACTTACATGTGTATCAAACCTATGTGAGGCTTACATTGATAGTGCAAGATCAACACTCTATCAACTGTGCAAACTAGACTGCACATAAATACCATAAAATTTATCTGAGATTTTAGTTAATAAGGCCCGTTGCTGTCCGGGTCACACAGCCGTCACGGCCCCGCCCCCATACGGTCCGGTCATGTCTGCGTTGTCCTGACTGTGCCCCCAAAATGGCGGCACAACGCCGCTGGCCCGACTCCTCCTGCCCAGTGACCGCCTCTACCTGTCAATCAGGCAGAGGCGCTCACTGGGCAGAGATGCTGATCGCATCTCTGGCATGTGCCGGTGCACTGTGGCACCAGCACACACGCACTTCAGACCTGATCTCCTGTTGTGTGAATATGCACAGCAGGGATCAGGTCTTAATTAGGCCCTATATACAGCTGTCAGTAAAGCAGGGATGTGCTGCTGCCAGTGAGGCAGGGATGTTCTGCTGTCAGTGAAGCAGTGATGTGCTGCTGTCAGTGAAGCAGTGATGTGCTGCTGTCAGCGAGGCAGTGATGTGCTGCTGTCAGCGAGGCAGGGATGTGCTGCCGTCAATGAGGCAGGGATGTGCTGCCGTCAATGTTGCAGGGATGTGTTGCTGTCAACGTTGCAGGGATGTGCTGCTGCAGTGAGGCAGAGATATGCTGCCCACTATCTCCCTATCACCCCTGCCTGAGTCGCACACTTTCCCTGTCACCCCTGCCTCAGTTACCCACTATCTCCCAGTCACCGCTGCCTCAGTCAACCACTATACCTGCGACCCCTGCCTCAGTCACCCACTATCCCTGTCACCCCTGCCTCAGTCACCCACTGTCACTCTATCACCCCTGCTTCAGTCACCCACTATCCCTGTCAACCCTGCCTCAGTCTCTTACTGTCCCTGTCACCCCTGCCACAGTCATCCACTATCTCCCTATCATCCCTGCCTTATTCATTTATTATCCCTGTCACCCACTTTCTTCCCATACTTACCCAACCCCTTCCTATCACCCCTCCCTCAGTAACCCACTATCTCCCTGTCACCCCTGCCTAAGTCACCCACTATCACTGTCACCCCTGCATCAGTCACCCACTATCTCCCAGTCACCCCGGCTTCAGTCACCCACTATATCCCACTCATACATGCTTCAGTCACCCACTATCTCCCAGTCATCCCTGCCTCAGTCACCTACTGACACCAGTGCAGATATTTCTGCTGCAGCCTCTCCACTCTCCAGCGTGAACGTCCTGACGACTGAGGAAATCCGCTTCCCAGTTGAGGACTCCGGGAATGAACACTGCCGATATTGCTGGCAGATGACGTTCTACCCAACTGAGGATTTTTTTATACTTCCAGCTTTGCCATGCAGTTTCGAGTGCCGACTTGATGATTTGTGTACACTACCGTGGTGGCGTTGTCCGATTGTACTTGAACAGGCCTATTCTGTACTAGAGGCAGGGCCAGTATCAATGAATTGAACACTGCCCGCAATTCCAGAATGTTTATCGGGAGGAGAGATTCCTCCCTGGTCCACGGATGGTGAAGGGTCGTCATCACGGCCATGACCTTGGTGAATTTCCGAGGTGCCGTGGCCAAACCAGAAGGCAGGACCTGAAATCCAAAAACTAACCAGGCACAACACTGCTTAGCTTCCAACATCAGATGAGATTGGACATATCCAGTGTGATGCGGCTGTAGATGATTTTTGCTGTTTCTAACTTCTACATCAATGAGTAAGTTTCAAAATAGAATGCATCAAGAGAACGGTGTTGGTAGTATAAAACTACCTACAGCACCTGGTATTCCCAGGTGGTCTCACATCCAAGAACAAACCAGGCCTAAGATCAGGTGATATTGGGCATATACAGTGTGGTGTGGCTGTAGATGAGCTTAGTGGTTTCTGTTAGAGTTCTTCTACTTCTAACTACTAGTACATAAATGAATAAGCGGCCGATTTATTAAACCTGGTGGAATGATAATTTGCATGGTGATAAAGTACCAGCCAATCAGCTCCTAATTGCCATGTCACAGGCTGGGTTTGAAAAATGACAGTTAGGAGCTGACTGGCTGGTACTTTATCACCTTGCACTTTATCAGTTCACCAGGCTTAATAGATCTGCCCCAATGTTTCAAAATGGAATGCATCAAGAGAACGGTGTTGGTATTGTAAAAATACACACAGCTCCTGGTATTTCCTGGTGGTCTCCCATCCAAGTACTAAAACCAGGACCAACACTGCTCAGCTTCCATGATCAGGAGAGATTGGGCAAATCCAGTGTGCTGTGACTGTAGATGAGCTCGTGGTTTCTGTTAGAGTTTTTCTACTTCTAACTTCTGGTACATAAAAGAATACGTGTAAAAATTAAATGTACCAAGAAAAGGGTGTTGGTAGTTTAAAAACACCTAAAGAATCTCATGGATGGGAGACTGCTTGGTAGTAACAAAGTCCAATACTGCTTTGCTTCAAAGATCAAATGAGATTGGGCATATCCAGTGTGGTGTGGCTTTAGATAAGCTTTGTGGTTTCTGTTAGAGCTCTTCTACTTCTAACTACTGGTACATTAATGAATATGTATAAGGTTGTAGTTTATCCAATATGCCTTTACTACCTTACCTTACCCCCCCCCCTCCCCTCCCCTCCCCTCCTTATAGCTTCCTTTGTTCTCTCCTCGTGTGTGCGTTATTTGTTTTCTCATACGTCCTAGAGGATGCTGGGATCACATTAAGAACCATGGGGTATAGATGGGATCCGCAGGAGACATGGGCACTTTAAGACTTTCAAAGGGTGTGAACTGTCTCCTCCCTCTATGCCCCTCCTCCAGACTCCAGTTTTAGAATTGTGCCCAGTGAGACTGGATGCACTACAGGGGAGCTCTACTGAGTTTCTCTGAAAAGACTTATGTTAGTTTTTCTTATTTTCAGGGAGGCTGCTGGCAACAGTCTCCCTGCTTCGTGGGACTTAGGGGAGAGAAGTATGACCAACTTCTAGTGAGTTCAATGGCTCTACTTCTGGCTGACAGGACACCATTAGCTCCTGAGGGTGCTGATCGCTGGGTACGCCTAGATGCCCACTCTCGTAGCCTGCCGTCACCCCCTTACAGAGCCAGAAGTCAGAAGACAGGCGAGTAGCAGAAGAACAGATGGCATTCTGAGGTACCACGCAGCGAGCGGAATGCTGTGCGCCATGCTCCCACACAAACACAGGCACTGCAGGGTGCAGGGCGTTAAGGGGGGGGGCACCCTGGGCAGCATAAATTCCTCACAAAAGGCTGGCAAAAGTGGACATTAGTGCCTGGGCACTGTCCTTACCCCACCAGCGTAATTAATTATTTGTTTCTGAGCGGGACAGAAGCGTGCCATTACAGCGGCGGGGCTTCTTCCTCACCTCACCAGCACATCTATAGAGCGTTACAAGTCTATCACTATAGAGTTTATTATTTCCCAGACTGTGTACTTTTGACGCTGGGTTGTGAGCTGAAAAATCCCATCTGTCCCTCTAACAGATTTACTGTAGGTCTATCCCCCATAAGCCGATGTGTCTGTGGGTACTTGGTACATGTGTGTCAACATGTCGGTGGCTGAATGTTTTTCCCAAGAGGAAACTATATTAGGAATGCAGACATATAATGGTGGCCCTGTTGGCACCACCAATAACTGACTGGGTGAAAGTTTCAGTAATATCAGAGTGAGGTTGTATAAATCTGTGTCCCAGACACAGACGTAGAGAAAAGATGTGATGTTCATGGCTATGCTTCTTTTCCCTCAGGCCCCGCAAAAATGTTATTTTGCCCAGTTACTACACACTGATACTGACTCGGATACTGATTCCTATGTCGACCATAATATTTCCTGATTAGATCCAATATTGGCAAGGAGCATTCAGTACATGATTGTGGATATTAAGGACATATTAACATCACTGAGGACCCTGCTGTTCCTGACAAAGGGGTCTATATGTATGTATATATAGATATATAATGAAAGCTGATGTAACGTTCCTCCATCTCTGTTTGAGAAAGTCTGGGCCAGCTCGACAAGATGGTTTCAAATCCCCAAAATGTTTCCGGTTGTTTATTCATTTCCTGCCGCGGACAGAATAAAGTGGGAATCACCCCCTGTTCTGCACGGGGCCCTGTCACAAATCCAGCGGATCGTATGCAGGAAGCTACATTATTTCTAGTTATGTAACCACGGGTACATTACTTAGACCTGCCATTACATGCGCATGGGTGAGTAGTAGTATTCAAGAATTGGTCGAATACCTTGTCATCCGATATAGATATCCTGGAGACATGGGATGCTCCTTACGTTGGATCATATCAAGGACACTGCAGCATACTTACGACTGCAAGGGATATAGGACTCTTGAGTTCACGGGCCAATTTCATGGCAGTCTCGTATAGGAGGGCATTGTGGATTCACCAAGGGAATGCTGATGCTGACTCCAAGAAGAAAGGGAGTCTCTTCCCTATGAAGGTGAAGCCTTGTTTGGCGACGGCCTAGTTAATTTGATCTCAGCAGCTCCCGCAGGTAAGTCAACCTTCTTGCCCTATGTTTCCTCTCAACGGATGAAGACGCATCATTATCTAATGCAGTCATTTTGGCCCAATAGATATGCAAGAAGTTAAGATTCCCCTTTCTTTGCAGGTAGAGGAAGGAGAAGAGGGAAGAGGTCTGTAGCCTCTTCAAGATCGCAGGAGCAGAGATCGTCCTCTGCTTCTGCCAAATCCACTGCATGACGCTGGGGCTCTCTTGCAGGAGCCCACACCAGTGGGGGCACGTCTAAAACACTTCAGTCAGTTCTGGATTAATTTGGACCTGGACTCGTGGGTTTTACAAATAGTGTCCCAAGGGTACAAACTGGGGTTTCAAGACGTTCCCCCTCACCGATTGTTCAAATCGGCCTTAGTCAGCAGGGAGAAGGCTTTTATTCAAGCCTCTTCGTGGTCCCGAAGCCGGAAGGCTCAGTCAGACCAATCTGAAATCCCTCAATTTCTACCTAAAGAAATTCAATTTCAAGATGGAATCTCTCAGGGTAGGGATCTCCAGTCCGGAGGAAGGAGATTTCATGGTTTTGGTAGACATAAGGATGCCTACTTACATGTTCCGTTTAGCCACTGCATCAAGCTACCTGAGGTTTGCAATTCAGTATTGTCATTACCAATTTCAGACGTTGCCGTTTGGTCTGTCCACGGCTCCGAGGATTTTCACCAGGGTGATGGCGGAAATGATGGTTCTCCTTCGCAAGCAAGGAGTCACAATTATCCCGTACTTGGATGATCTCTTGATAAAGGCGAGATCCAGGGACCAGTTGTTGCAAAACATTGCACTCTCCCTGACAGTTCTTCAACAACATGGTTGGCTCCTAAACTTGCCAAAATCGCAGTTGGTCCCAATGACGCGGTTGTTGTTTTTGGGAGTGATACTGGACACAGAAGAGGTTTTCTTCCAGTGGAAAGGCTATGGAGATCCAGAGTCTGGTCAAACAAATTCTGAAACCAGCAAGAGTGTTAATCCATCAATGCATTCGGTTGCTGGGGAAGATGGTTGCGGCCTACGAGGCCATTCAGTTTGGCAGGTTCCATGCTAGAGTGTTCCAGTGGGACCTGTTGGACAAGTGGTCCGGATCCCACCTACACATGCACCGGAGGATAATCCTGTCTTCCAAGACCAGAATATCACTCCATTGGCGGCTGCACAGTTCTCACCTCCTAGAGGGGCGATGGTTCGGGATCCAGGACTGGATCCTAGGGACCATGGATGCAACCCTCCGAGGCTGGGGAGCAGTCACACAGGGGGAAAACATCCAAGGAAGATGGTCAAGTCGGGAAAGTTGTCTCCACATAAATGTTCTGGAGTTAAGGGCCATTTAATAACTGCAGACACAGTACGCACTGGGACGGGTGCCCAGCATCCTCTACGGACTAAGAGAAAAGGATTTACCGGTAGGTATTAAAATCCTATTTTCTCTAACGTCCTAGAGGATGCTGGGGACTCTGTAAGGACCATGGGGATAGACGGGCTCCGCAGGAGACATGGGCACTTTAAGAAATACTTTAGTTCTGGGTGTGCAGTGGCTCCTCCCTCTAGGCCCCTCCTCCATACCTCAGTTTGATACTGTGCCCAGTGGAAACTGTGTGCTTTTCAGGAGCTCTCCTGAGCTTTCTGACAGAAAGTATTTTGTTAGGTTTTTAATTTTCAGGGAGCACTGCTGGCAACAGACTCCCTGCATCGAGGGACTGAGGGGAGAGAAGCAGCCCTACTCTCTGAGTTGCAAGGTCCTGCTTCTTAGGCTACTGGACACCATTAGCTCCAGCGGGATTGGTACGCAGGATCTCACCCTCGCTGTCCGTCCCAGAGCCGCGCCGCCGTCCCCCTCGCAGAGCCGGAAGATAGAAGCCGGGTGAGTATGAGAAGAAAAGAGACTTCAGCGGTGGCAGAAGACTTCATGATCTTCACTGAAGTAACGCACAGCACTGCAGCTGTGCGCCATTGCTCCCATACACCTCACATACTCTGGTCACTGTAAGGGTGCAGGGCGCCCTGGGCAGCAATATAAACCTCTTTTTGCCAAAAATATAACATATATACAGCTGAGCACTGTATATATGTATGAGCCCCCGCCAATTTTACAGTTTAAGCGGGACAGAAGCCCGCCGCCGAGGGGGCGGGGCTTCTCCCTCAGCACTCACCAGCGCCATTTTTTCTCCACAGCACCGCTGAGGCAGCTCCCCAGACTCTCGCCTGCTGAAACCACGGTAGACAAGAGGGTTGAAAAGAGGGGGGGGGGCACATAATTCGGCGCAAATTACATACAGCAGCACTACTGGGCAAACATTAAGTTACTGTGTTATTCCTGGGTTATATAGCGCTGGGGTGTGTGCTGGCATACTCTCTCTCTCTGTCTCTCCAAAGGGCCTTGTGGGGAAACTGTTTTCAGAAAAAGCATTCCCTGTGTTTGTGGTGTGTCGGTACACGTGTGTCGACATGTCTGAGGAAGAAGGCTATATTAGAGAGGAGCGGGAGCAAATTAATGTGGTGTCTCTGCGACAGCTGATTGGATGGATATGTGGAATGTTTTAAATGCTAGTGTAAACTCAGTGCACAAAAGATTAGACAAGGCTGAAGCTTTGGGACAGTCAGGGTCTCAACCCATGCCTGATCCTATGTCGCAGGGACTGTCAGGGTCTCATAAGCGCCCACTATCCCAGATTGTTGACACAGATACTGACACGGATTCTGACTCCAGTGTCGATTACGATGATGCAAAGTTACAGCAAAAATTGGCAAAATCCATTCGATATAGGATTATGGCAATAAAAGATGTTTTGCACATCACAGAGGAACCCCCTGTCCCTGACAAGAGGATACATAAGTACAAGGGAAAGAAGCCTGAGGTAACCTTACCCCTCTCACACGAGCTGAACGAGTTATGTGAAAAAGCCTGGGAATCTCCAGATAAAAGACTGCAGATTTCCAAAAGGATTCTTATGGCGTATCCTTTCCCATCAATGGATAGGTTAAGATGGGAATCCTCCCCTAGGGTGGACAAAGCATTAACACGCTTATCCAAGAAGGTAGCCCTCCCGTCCCAGGATACGGCTACCCTCAAAGAGTCTGCTGACCGCAAACAGGAGATAACCCTGAAGTCCATTTATACACATTCGGGTACCTTACTCAGACCGGCAATTGCGTCGGCCTGGGTGTGTAGTGCTGTAGCAGCATGGACGGATACCTTATCTGAGGGGATGGATACCCTAGATAAGGATACTATTTTATTGACCCTGGGGCATATAAGAGATGCTGTCCTATATGTGTGTATGCAAAGTACAGGTGGTGCTGCAGGGCTCACACCCTTTTACTTGTCTTGTAGAGCAACTCTGGAGCCGTTATTGGATCCATCTGCTGCAGGCCTTTCCCCAGGAATGCTTGCACTAGTTGTTGCATTTGGTTTGTTGTTTGGGGGTGCTTCAGTATTAGGCAGCCTTCTACCCTCCCACATTCATCTGAAAATGTGTTCTCCCTGCAGTTGTTGTCCCCAGATGAGAGTTCCCTTGTGCTTCCTCAGTTGAATCTCCTTAACTTGACGGGGGTGTGCCCGAACAGCCGCCCTCCACAGCCCTATCCCAACACATACTTATCTTGCATATGAGATCTCTTGATCATGAAGATAGTTCTCACAGGGTGAGGTTCATCCATTACATTTTAAAGTAGGAAGGTACAAATTACATATTCGAATTACATATATGTGCTGGATTCAAATGTTTTCCCCCCTTCCTTTCTCAATTGTGCCCATCAGCAGCTATTCTTATGTTGCTGCCAATGGTTGTGACACATTTTTTTCTTCTGTGGGGTACACTGGACTCCACAAGGATTCATATTGGGGTGTAGAGTAGGATCTTGATCTGAGGCACCAACAAGCTCAAAGCTTTTGACTGTTCACAAGATACTCAGCGCCCCCTCCTCTATAACCTTGCTTCCATGAACAGGGAGCTCAGTTTGTAGTTGGTGCCTTCAGTAGCAGGCCACTTAACAGGGGGCTGCCTCAGGCATCCTATTCTTAGCTATTAATTTTGACAAGAAAAGAAGAACTTTTTTAATAAGAATCTACAAGGGCTGCAGCAGGCTAGGTCTAATAGACATATTTACTGCAGCTCCATCACTCCCAGCGGCACAGTATACTCCAGTGCCCCGGTTGCTGGGTCACTGCAGCGGAGGCTCCGGTTTCTTCCTAAGGTCAGTCACACACACACCGCCCTCCGGGATCACGAGGCCGCTGATGAAAGGGTGGTAAGGGGCTTCTGTGCCCACTTTATACCGTGATCCAGCGTGGCTGTAGGGGGCGGGCCGTGTGCGCACTGGCGTGGACACTGATTACTGGGCAGCTGCTCCACTAGCCACCAGGGACAGTTAAGGAGCACAGCTCTGGGTGTTTTTCTCCTATATTAACCCCATTTTGTACTACCCGCAGTGCATTGTGATAGGTAATAGGGCCTGATTCAGGTTGGATTGCAATCGCAATAAGCAATCCAACTGCAAAAATTGCTAAGAGCATACGCATCCGCCTGCAGATAATGCGATCGCCTCTGCCTGTCAATCGGTGCAGGGGGGGGGGAGGGGGGTCAACAACACTCCATTTCCAAGTCGGAGATGGAGCGGTGCGGGGGCAGGGTTTCAATATTGGGTCGGCAACGGAGAAACAGGAGGCGTGGTCAGAGCGGCTGCATGACATCACATGGGCCGGACTCCGCCAGTGGAGCCCCAGCGTCATGCAGTAGATTTTGTAGAGGCCGGGGAGGACTTCTGTTCCTGGGAGCTAGCTGTGTTGTGCATCTTTTTTCCTCTGCCCCTACCTCTGGCAAGAAAGGACGCACCTCGCACTTTCTTGTTTCTTTGTGACCGAAAGGACTGCATTTGATAATGCAGAGCTTTCTTATGCTGTGAGGGAACATAAGGTAAAAAATTTGATTTTCCAGCTGTAGCTGTGCGTGTTAATGCTTTGTCCATCCTAGGGGAGGATTCCCATCGTAACCTATCCGTTGATGGGAAAGGATACGCCATAAGAATCCTTTTGGAAATCTGCAGTCTTTTATCTGGAGATTCCCAAGCTTTTTCACATAACTCGTTCAGCTCGTGTGAGGGGAGAAAGGTTACCTCAGGCTTCTTTCCCTTGTACATATGTACCCTCTTGTCAGGGACAGGGGGTTCCTCTGTGATGTGCAAAACATCTTTTATTGCCATAATCCTATATCGAATGGATTTTGCCAATTTTGGCTGTAACTTTGCATCAACGTAATCGACACTGGAGTCAGAATCCGTGTCGGTATCTGTGTCAACAATCTGGGATAGTGGGCACTTATGAGACCCTGACAGTCCCTGCGACATAGGATCAGGCATGGGTTGAGACCCTGACTGTCCCAAAGCTTCAGCCTTGTCTAATCTTTTGTGCAATGAGTTTACACTAGCATTTAAAACATTCCACATATCCATCCAATCAGGTGTCGGCGGAGACACCACATTCATTTGCTCCCGCTCCTCTCTAATATAGCCTTCTTCCTCAGACATGTCGACACACGTGTACCGACACACCACACACACACACACACACAGGGAATGCTTTTTCTGAAGACAGTTTCCCCACAAGGCCCATTGGAGAGACAGAGAGAGAGAGTATGCCAGCACACACCCCAGCACTATATAACCCAGGAATAACACAGTAACTTAATGTTTGTCCAGTAGCGCTGCTGTATGTCATTTGCGCCGAATTATGTGCCCCCCCTCTCTTTTCAACCCTCTTGTCTACCATGGTATAAGCAGGGGAGAGTCCGGGCAGCTTCCTCTCAGCGGTGCTGTGGAGAAAAAATTAGAGATGAGCGCCTGAAATTTTTCGGGTTTTGTGTTTTGGTTTTGGGTTCGGTTCCGCGGCCGTGTTTTGGGTTCGACCGCGTTTTGGCAAAACCTCACCGAATTTTTTTTGTCGGATTCGGGTGTGTTTTGGATTCGGGTGTTTTTTTCAAAAAACACTAAAAAACAGCTTAAATCATAGAATTTGGGGGTCATTTTGATCCCAAAGTATTATTAACCTCAAAAACCATAATTTACACTCATTTTCAGTCTATTCTGAATACCTCACAATATTATTTTTAGTCCTAAAATTTGCACCGAGGTCGCTGTGTGAGTAAGATAAGCGACCCTAGTGGCCGACACAAACACCGGGCCCATCTAGGAGTGGCACTGCAGTGTCACGCAGGATGTCCCTTCCAAAAAACCCTCCCCAAACAGCACATGACGCAAAGAAAAAAAGAGGCGCAATGAGGTAGCTGTGTGAGTAAGATTAGCGACCCTAGTGGCCGACACAAACACCGGGCCCATCTAGGAGTGGCACTGCAGTGTCACGCAGGATGGCCCTTCCAAAAAACCCTCCCCAAACAGCACATGACGCAAAGAAAAAAAGAGGCGCAATGAGGTAGCTGTGTGAGTAAGATTAGCGACCCTAGTGGCCGACACAAACACCGGGCCCATCTAGGAGTGGCACTGCAGTGTCACGCAGGATGGCCCTTCCAAAAAACCCTCCCCAAACAGCACATGACGCAAAGAAAAAAAGAGGCGCAATGAGGTAGCTGTGTGAGTAAGATTAGCGACCCTAGTGGCCGACACAAACACCGGGCCCATCTAGGAGTGGCACTGCAGTGTCACGCAGGATGTCCCTTCCAAAAAACCCTCCCCAAACAGCACATGACGCAAAGAAAAAAAGAGGCGCAATGAGGTAGCTGTGTGAGTAAGATTAGCGACCCTAGTGGCCGACACAAACACCGGGCCCATCTAGGAGTGGCACTGCAGTGTCACGCAGGATGTCCCTTCCAAAAAACCCTCCCCAAGCAGCACATGACGCAAAGAAAAAAAGAGGCGCAATGAGGTAGCTGACTGTGTGAGTAAGATTAGCGACCCTAGTGGCCGACACAAACACCGGGCCCATCTAGGAGTGGCACTGCAGTGTCACGCAGGATGTCCCTTCCAAAAAAACCCTCCCCAATCAGCACATGATGCAAAGAAAAAGAAAAGAAAAAAGAGGTGCAAGATGGAATTGTCCTTGGGCCCTCCCACCCACCCTTATGTTGTATAAACAAAACAGGACATGCACACTTTAACCAACCCATCATTTCAGTGACAGGGTCTGCCACACGACTGTGACTGATATGACGGGTTGGTTTGGACCCCCCCCCAAAAAAGAAGCAATTAATCTCTCCTTGCACAAACTGGCTCTACAGAGGCAAGATGTCCACCTCATCTTCACCCTCCGATATATCACCGTGTACATCCCCCTCCTCACAGATTATCAATTCGTCCCCACTGGAATCCACCATCTCAGCTCCCTGTGTACTTTGTGGAGGCAATTGCTGCTGGTCAATGTCTCCGCGGAGGAATTGATTATAATTCATTTTAATGAACATCATCTTCTCCACATTTTCTGGATGTAACCTCGTACGCCGATTGCTGACAAGGTGAGCGGCGGCACTAAACACTCTTTCGGAGTACACACTTGTGGGAGGGCAACTTAGGTAGAATAAAGCCAGTTTGTGCAAGGGCCTCCAAATTGCCTCTTTTTCCTGCCAGTATAAGTACGGACTGTGTGACGTGCCTACTTGGATGCGGTCACTCATATAATCCTCCACCATTCTATCAATGTTGAGAGAATCATATGCAGTGACAGTAGACGACATGTCCGTAATCGTTGTCAGGTCCTTCAGTCCGGACCAGATGTCAGCATCAGCAGTCGCTCCAGACTGCCCTGCATCACCGCCAGCGGGTGGGCTCGGAATTCTGAGCCTTTTCCTCGCACCCCCAGTTGCGGGAGAATGTGAAGGAGGAGATGTTGACAGGTCGCGTTCCGCTTGACTTGACAATTTTGTCACCAGCAGGTCTTTCAACCCCAGCAGACCTGTGTCTGCCGGAAAGAGAGATCCAAGGTAGGCTTTAAATCTAGGATCGAGCACGGTGGCCAAAATGTAGTGCTCTGATTTCAACAGATTGACCACCCGTGAATCCTTGTTAAGCGAATTAAGGGCTGCATCCACAAGTCCCACATGCCTAGCGGAATCGCTCCCTTTTAGCTCCTTCTTCAATGCCTCCAGCTTCTTCTGCAAAAGCCTGATGAGGGGAATGACCTGACTCAGGCTGGCAGTGTCTGAACTGACTTCACGTGTGGCAAGTTCAAAGGGCATCAGAACCTTGCACAACGTTGAAATCATTCTCCACTGCACTTGAGACAGGTGCATTCCATCTCCTATATCGTGCTCAATTGTATAGGCTTGAATGGCCTTTTGCTGCTCCTCCAACCTCTGAAGCATATAGAGGGTTGAATTCCACCTCGTTACCACTTCTTGCTTCAGATGATGGCAGGGCAGGTTCAGTAGTTTTTGGTGGTGCTCCAGTCTTCTGTACGTGGTGCCTGTACGCCGAAAGTGTCCCGCAATTTTTCTGGCCACCGACAGCATCTCTTGCACGCCCCTGTCGTTTTTTAAAAAATTCTGCACCACCAAATTCAAGGTATGTGCAAAACATGGGACGTGCTGGAATTTGCCCATATTTAATGCACACACAATATTGCTGGCGTTGTCCGATGCCACAAATCCACAGGAGAGTCCAATTGGGGTAAGCCATTCCGCGATGATCTTCCTCAGTTGCCGTAAGAGGTTTTCAGCTGTGTGCGTATTCTGGAAAGCGGTGATACAAAGCGTAGCCTGCCTAGGAAAGAGTTGGCGTTTGCGAGATGCTGCTACTGGTGCCGCCGCTGCTGTTCTTGCGGCGGGAGTCCATACATCTACCCAGTGGGCTGTCACAGTCATATAGTCCTGACCCTGCCCTGCTCCACTTGTCCACATGTCCGTGGTTAAGTGGACATTGGGTACAACTGCATTTTTTAGGACACTGGTGAGTCTTTTTCTGACGTCCGTGTACATTCTCGGTATCGCCTGCCTAGAGAAGTGGAACCTAGATGGTATTTGGTAACGGGGGCACACTGCCTCAATAAATTGTCTAGTTCCCTGTGAACTAACGGCGGATACCGGACGCACGTCTAACACCAACATAGTTGTCAAGGACTCAGTTATCCGCTTTGCAGTAGGATGACTGCTGTGATATTTCATCTTCCTCGCAAAGGACTGTTGAACAGTCAATTGCTTACTGGAAGTAGTACAAGTGGGCTTACGACTTCCCCTCTGGGATGACCATCGACTCCCAGCGGCAACAACAGCAGCGCCAGCAGCAGTAGGCGTTACACGCAAGGATGCATCGGAGGAATCCCAGGCAGGAGAGGACTCGTCAGAATTGCCAGTGACATGGCCTGCAGGACTATTGGCATTCCTGGGGAAGGAGGAAATTGACACTGAGGGAGTTGGTGGGGTGGTTTGCGTGAGCTTGGTTACAAGAGGAAGGGATTTACTGGTCAGTGGACTGCTTCCGCTGTCACCCAAAGTTTTTGAACTTGTCACTGACTTATTATGAATGCGCTGCAGGTGACGTATAAGGGAGGATGTTCCGAGGTGGTTAACGTCCTTACCCCTACTTATTACAGCTTGACAAAGGGAACACACGGCTTGACACCTGTTGTCCGCATTTCTGGTGAAATACCTCCACACCGAAGAGCTGATTTTTTTGGTATTTTCACCTGGCATGTCAACGGCCATATTCCTCCCACGGACAACAGGTGTCTCCCCGGGTGCCTGACTTAAACAAACCACCTCACCATCAGAATCCTCCTGGTCAATTTCCTCCCCAGCGCCAGCAACACCCATATCCTCCTCATCCTGGTGTACTTCAACACTGACATCTTCAATCTGACTATCAGGAACTGGACTGCGGGTGCTCCTTCCAGCACTTGCAGGGGGCGTGCAAATGGTGGAAGGCGCATGCTCTTCACGTCCAGTGTTGGGAAGGTCAGGCATCGCAACCGACACAATTGGACTCTCCTTGTGGATTTGGGATTTCAAAGAACGCACAGTTCTTTGCGGTGCTTTTGCCAGCTTGAGTCTTTTCAGTTTTCTAGCGAGAGGCTGAGTGCTTCCATCCTCATGTGAAGCTGAACCACTAGCCATGAACATAGGCCAGGGCCTCAGCCGTTCCTTGCCACTCCGTGTGGTAAATGGCATATTGGCAAGTTTACGCTTCTCCTCCGACAATTTTATTTTAGGTTTTGGAGTCCTTTTTTTACTGATATTTGGTGTTTTGGTTTTGACATGCTCTGTACTATGCCATTGGGCATCGGCCTTGGCAGACGACGTTGCTGGCATTTCATCGTCTCGGCCATGACTAGTGGCAGCAGCTTCAGCACGAGGTGGAAGTGGATCTTGATCTTTCCCTAATTTTGGAACCTCAACATTTTTGTTCTCCATATTTTAATAGGCACAACTAAAAGGCACCTCAGGTAAACAATGGAGATGGATGGATTGGATACTAGTATACAATTATGGACGGGCTGCCGAGTGCCGACACAGAGGTAGCCACAGCCGTGAACTACCGCACTGTACTGTGTCTGCTGCTAATATATAGACTGGTTGATAAAGAGATAGTCTACTCGTAACTAGTATGTATGTATAAAGAAAGAAAAAAAAACCACGGTTAGGTGGTATATACAATTATGGACGGGCTGCCGAGTGCCGACACAGAGGTAGCCACAGCCGTGAACTACCGTACTGTACTGTGTCTGCTGCTAATATATAGACTGGTTGATAAAGAGATAGTATACTCGTAACTAGTATGTATGTATAAAGAAAGAAAAAAAAACCACGGTTAGGTGGTATATACAATTATGGACGGGCTGCCGAGTGCCGACACGGAGGTAGCCACAGCCGTGAACTACCGCACTGTACTGTGTCTGCTGCTAATATATAGACTGGTTGATAAAGAGATAGTATACTCGTAACTAGTATGTATGTATAAAGAAAGAAAAAAAAACCACGGTTAGGTGGTATATACAATTATGGACGGGCTGCCGAGTGCCGACACAGAGGTAGCCACAGCCGTGAACTACCGCACTGTACTGTGTCTGCTGCTAATATATAGACTGGTTGATAAAGAGATAGTATACTCGTAACTAGTATGTATGTATAAAGAAAGAAAAAAAAACCACGGTTAGGTGGTATATACAATTATGGACGGGCTGCCGAGTGCCGACACAGAGGTAGCCACAGCCGTGAACTACCGCACTGTACTGTGTCTGCTGCTAATATATAGACTGGTTGATAAAGAGATAGTATACTCGTAACTAGTATGTATGTATAAAGAAAGAAAAAAAAACCACGGTTAGGTGGTATATACAATTATGGACGGGCTGCCGAGTGCCGACACAGAGGTAGCCACAGCCGTGAACTACCGCACTGTACTGTGTCTGCTGCTAATATATAGACTGGTTGATAAAGAGATAGTATACTCGTAACTAGTATGTATGTATAAAGAAAGAAAAAAAAACCACGGTTAGGTGGTATATACAATTATGGACGGGCTGCCGAGTGCCGACACAGAGGTAGCCACAGCCGTGAACTACCGCACTGTACTGTGTCTGCTGCTAATATATAGACTGGTTGATAAAGAGATAGTATACTCGTAACTAGTATGTATGTATAAAGAAAGAAAAAAAAACCACGGTTAGGTGGTATATACAATTATGGACGGGCTGCCGAGTGCCGACACAGAGGTAGCCACAGCCGTGAACTACCGCACTGTACTGTGTCTGCTGCTAATATATAGACTGGTTGATAAAGAGATAGTATACTCGTAACTAGTATGTATGTATAAAGAAAGAAAAAAAAACCACGGTTAGGTGGTATATACAATTATGGACGGGCTGCCGAGTGCCGACACAGAGGTAGCCACAGCCGTGAACTACCGCACTGTACTGTGTCTGCTGCTAATATATAGACTGGTTGATAAAGAGATAGTATACTCGTAACTAGTATGTATGTATAAAGAAAGAAAAAAAAACCACGGTTAGGTGGTATATACAATTATGGACGGGCTGCCGAGTGCCGACACAGAGGTAGCCACAGCCGTGAACTACCGCACTGTACTGTGTCTGCTGCTAATATATAGACTGGTTGATAAAGAGATAGTATACTCGTAACTAGTATGTATGTATAAAGAAAGAAAAAAAAACCACGGTTAGGTGGTATATACAATTATGGACGGGCTGCCGAGTGCCGACACAGAGGTAGCCACAGCCGTGAACTACCGCACTGTACTGTGTCTGCTGCTAATATATAGACTGGTTGATAAAGAGATAGTATACTCGTAACTAGTATGTATGTATAAAGAAAGAAAAAAAAACCACGGTTAGGTGGTATATACAATTATGGACGGGCTGCCGAGTGCCGACACAGAGGTAGCCACAGCCGTGAACTACCGCACTGTACTGTGTCTGCTGCTAATATAGACTGGTTGATAAAGAGATAGTATACTCGTAACTAGTATGTATGTATAAAGAAAGAAAAAAAAACCACGGTTAGGTGGTATATACAATTATGGACGGGCTGCCGAGTGCCGACACAGAGGTAGCCACAGCCGTGAACTACCGCACTGTACTGTGTCTGCTGCTAATATATAGACTGGTTGATAAAGAGATAGTATACTACTAATATTATATACTGGTGGTCAGGTCACTGGTCACTAGTCACACTGGCAGTGGCACTCCTGCAGCAAAAGTGTGCACTGTTTAATTTTAATATAATATTATGTACTCCTGGCTCCTGCTATAACCTATAACTGGCACTGCAGTAGTGCTCCCCAGTCTCCCCCACAATTATAAGCTGTGTGAGCTGAGCAGTCAGACAGATATATATAATATTATATATAGATAATAGATGATGCAGCACACTGGCCTGAGCCTGAGCAGTGCACACAGATATGGTATGTGACTGAGTCACTGTGTGCTGTGTATCGCTTTTTTCAGGCAGAGAACGGATTATAAATAAAAGTGGTGGTCACTGGTCACTATCAGCAAAACTCTGCACTGTACACTACTGAGTACTCCTAATGCTCCCCAAAATTAGTAAATCAAGTGTCTCTCTAATCTATTCTAATTCTAAACGGAGAGGACGCCAGCCACGTCCTCTCCCTATCAATCTCAATGCACGTGTGAAAATGGCGGCGACGCGCGGCTCCTTATATAGAATCCGAGTCTCGCGATAGAATCCGAGCCTCGCGAGAATCCGACAGCGTCATGATGACGTTCGGGCGCGCTCGGGTTAACCGAGCAAGGCGGGAAGATCCGAGTCGCTCGGACCCGTGAAAAAAAACATGAAGTTCTGGCGGGTTCGGATTCAGAGAAACCGAACCCGCTCATCTCTAGAAAAAATGGCGCTGGTGAGTGCTGAGGGAGAAGCCCCGCCCCCTCGGCGGCGGGCTTCTGTCCCGCTTAAACTGTAAAATTGGCAGGGGCTCATACATATACAGTGCCCAGCTGTATATATGTTATATTTTTGCCAAAAAGAGGTTTATATTGCTGCCCAGGGCGCCCCCCCTGCGCCCTGCACCCTTACAGTGACCGGAGTATGTGAGGTGTATGGGAGCAATGGTGCACAGCTGCAGTGCTGTGCGTTACCTCAGTGAAGATCATGAACTCTTCTGCCGCCTCTGAAGTCTTCTTTTCTTCTCATACTCACCCGGCTTCTATCTTCTGAATCTGCGAGGGGGACGGCGGCGCGGCTCTGGGACGGACGGCGAGGGTGAGATCCTGCGTACCAATCCCTCTGGAGCTAATGGTGTCCAGTAGCCTAAGAAGCAGGACCTTGCAAATCAGAGAGTAGGGCTGCTTCTCTCCCCTCAGTCCCTCGATGCAGGGAGTCTGTTGCCAGCAGTGCTCCCTGAAAATTAAAAACCTAACAAAATACTTTCTGTCAGAAAGCTCAGGAGAGCTCCTGAAAAGCACCCAGTCTCAACTGGGCACAGTATCAAACTGAGGTATGGAGGAGGGGCATAGAGGGAGGAGCCAGTGCACACCCAGAACTAAAGTCTTTCTTAAAGTGCCCATGTCTCCTGCGGAGCCCGTCTATCCCCATGGTCCTTACGGAGTCCCCAGCATACTCTAGGACATTAGAGAAACTAGAATTTTAATACCTACCGGTAAATCCTTTTCTCTTAGTCCGTAGAGGATGCTGGGCACCCGTCCCAGTGTGTACTGTGTCTGCTGTTATTAAATGGCCCTTAACTCCAGAACATTTATGTGGAGACAACTTTCCTGACTTGACCATCTTCCTTGGACGTTTTCCCCCTGTGTGACTGCTCCCCACCTCGAAAGGGTTGCATCCGTGGTCCCTAGGATCCAGTCCTGGATCCCGAACCATCGCCCCTCTAGGAGGTGAGAACTGTGCAGCCACCAATGGAGTGAGATTCTGGTCTTGGAAGACAGGATTATCCTCCGGTGCATGTGTAAGTGGGATCCGGACCACTTGTCCAACAGGTCCCACTGGAACACTCTGGCATGGAACCTGCCAAACTGAATGGCCTCGTAGGCCACAACCATTTTCCCCAGCAACCGAATGCATTGATGGATTAACACTAGAGATGAGCGCCTGAAATTTTTCGGGTTTTGTGTTTTGGTTTTGGGTTCGGTTCCGCGGCCGTGTTTTGGGTTCGAACGCGTTTTGGCAAAACCTCACCGAATTTTTTTTGTCGGATTCGGGTGTGTTTTGGATTCGGGTGTTTTTTTCAAAAAACACTAAAAAACAGCTTAAATCATAGAATTTGGGGGTCATTTTGATCCCAAAGTATTATTAACCTCAAAAACCATAATTTACACTCATTTTCAGTCTATTCTGAATACCTCACACCTCACAATATTATTTTTAGTCCTAAAATTTGCACCGAGGTCGCTGTGTGAGTAAGATAAGCGACCCTAGTGGCCGACACAAACACCGGGCCCATCTAGGAGTGGCACTGCAGTGTCACGCAGGATGTCCCTTCCAAAAAACCCTCCCCAAACAGCACATGACGCAAAGAAAAAAAGAGGCGCAATGAGGTAGCTGTGTGAGTAAGATTAGCGACCCTAGTGGCCGACACAAACACCGGGCCCATCTAGGAGTGGCACTGCAGTGTCACGCAGGATGGCCCTTCCAAAAAACCCTCCCCAAACAGCACATGACGCAAAGAAAAAAAGAGGCGCAATGAGGTAGCTGTGTGAGTAAGATTAGCGACCCTAGTGGCCGACACAAACACCGGGCCCATCTAGGAGTGGCACTGCAGTGTCACGCAGGATGTCCCTTCCAAAAAACCCTCCCCAAACAGCACATGACGCAAAGAAAAAAAGAGGCGCAATGAGGTAGCTGTGTGAGTAAGATTAGCGACCCTAGTGGCCGACACAAACACCGGGCCCATCTAGGAGTGGCACTGCAGTGTCACGCAGGATGTCCCTTCCAAAAAACCCTCCCCAAACAGCACATGACGCAAAGAAAAAAAGAGGCGCAATGAGGTAGCTGACTGTGTGAGTAAGATTAGCGACCCTAGTGGCCGACACAAACACCGGGCCCATCTAGGAGTGGCACTGCAGTGTCACGCAGGATGTCCCTTCCAAAAAACCCTCCCCAATCAGCACATGATGCAAAGAAAAAGAAAAGAAAAAAGAGGTGCAAGATGGAATTGTCCTTGGGCCCTCCCACCCACCCTTATGTTGTATAAACAAAACAGGACATGCACACTTTAACCAACCCATCATTTCAGTGACAGGGTCTGCCACACGACTGTGACTGATATGACGGGTTGGTTTGGACCCCCCCCAAAAAAGAAGCAATTAATCTCTCCTTGCACAAACTGGCTCTACAGAGGCAAGATGTCCACCTCATCTTCACCCTCCGATATATCACCGTGTACATCCCCCTCCTCACAGATTATCAATTCGTCCCCACTGGAATCCACCATCTCAGCTCCCTGTGTACTTTGTGGAGGCAATTGCTGCTGGTCAATGTCTCCGCGGAGGAATTGATTATAATTAATTTTAATGAACATCATCTTCTCCACATTTTCTGGATGTAACCTCGTACGCCGATTGCTGACAAGGTGAGCGGCGGCACTAAACACTCTTTCGGAGTACACACTTGTGGGAGGGCAACTTAGGTAGAATAAAGCCAGTTTGTGCAAGGGCCTCCAAATTGCCTCTTTTTCCTGCCAGTATAAGTACGGACTGTGTGACGTGCCTACTTGGATGCGGTCACTCATATAATCCTCCACCATTCTATCAATGTTGAGAGAATCATATGCAGTGACAGTAAACGACATGTCCGTAATCGTTGTCAGGTCCTTCAGTCCGGACCAGATGTCAGCATCAGCAGTCGCTCCAGACTGCCCTGCATCACCGCCAGCGGGTGGGCTCGGAATTCTGAGCCTTTTCCTCGCACCCCCAGTTGCGGGAGAATGTGAAGGAGGAGATGTTGACAGGTCGCGTTCCGCTTGACTTGACAATTTTGTCACCAGCAGGTCTTTCAACCCCAGCAGACCTGTGTCTGCCGGAAAGAGAGATCCAAGGTAGGCTTTAAATCTAGGATCGAGCACGGTGGCCAAAATGTAGTGCTCTGATTTCAACAGATTGACCACCCGTGAATCCTTGTTAAGCGAATTAAGGGCTGCATCCACAAGTCCCACATGCCTAGCGGAATCGCTCCCTTTTGGCTCCTTCTTCAATGCCTCCAGCTTCTTCTGCAAAAGCCTGATGAGGGGAATGACCTGACTCAGGCTGGCAGTGTCTGAACTGACTTCACGTGTGGCAAGTTCAAAGGGCATCAGAACCTTGCACAACGTTGAAATCATTCTCCACTGCACTTGAGACAGGTGCATTCCACCTACTATATCGTGCTCAATTGTATAGGCTTGAATGGCCTTTTGCTGCTCCTCCAACCTCTGAAGCATATAGAGGGTTGAATTCCACCTCGTTACCACTTCTTGCTTCAGATGATGGCAGGGCAGGTTCAGTAGTTTTTGGTGGTGCTCCAGTCTTCTGTACGTGGTGCCTGTACGCCGAAAGTGTCCCGCAATTTTTCTGGCCACCGACAGCATCTCTTGCACGCCCCTGTCGTTTTTTAAAAAATTCTGCACCACCAAATTCAAGGTATGTGCAAAACATGGGACGTGCTGGAATTTGCCCATATTTAATGCACACACAATATTGCTGGCGTTGTCCGATGCCACAAATCCACAGGAGAGTCCAATTGGGGTAAGCCATTCCGCGATGATCTTCCTCAGTTGCCGTAAGAGGTTTTCAGCTGTGTGCGTATTCTGGAAAGCGGTGATACAAAGCGTAGCCTGCCTAGGAAAGAGTTGGCGTTTGCGAGATGCTGCTACTGGTGCCGCCGCTGCTGTTCTTGCGGCGGGAGTCCATACATCTACCCAGTGGGCTGTCACAGTCATATAGTCCTGACCCTGCCCTGCTCCACTTGTCCACATGTCCGTGGTTAAGTGGACATTGGGTACAACTGCATTTTTTAGGACACTGGTGAGTCTTTTTCTGACGTCCGTGTACATTCTCGGTATCGCCTGCCTAGAGAAGTGGAACCTAGATGGTATTTGGTAACGGGGGCACACTGCCTCAATAAATTGTCTAGTTCCCTGTGAACTAACGGCGGATACCGGACGCACGTCTAACACCAACATAGTTGTCAAGGACTCAGTTATCCGCTTTGCAGTAGGATGACTGCTGTGATATTTCATCTTCCTCGCAAAGGACTGTTGAACAGTCAATTGCTTACTGGAAGTAGTACAAGTGGGCTTACGACTTCCCCTCTGGGATGACCATCGACTCCCAGCGGCAACAACAGCAGCGCCAGCAGCAGTAGGCGTTACACGCAAGGATGCATCGGAGGAATCCCAGGCAGGAGAGGACTCGTCAGAATTGCCAGTGACATGGCCTGCAGGACTATTGGCATTCCTGGGGAAGGAGGAAATTGACACTGAGGGAGTTGGTGGGGTGGTTTGCGTGAGCTTGGTTACAAGAGGAAGGGATTTACTGGTCAGTGGACTGCTTCCGCTGTCACCCAAAGTTTTTGAACTTGTCACTGACTTATTATGAATGCGCTGCAGGTGACGTATAAGGGAGGATGTTCCGAGGTGGTTAACGTCCTTACCCCTACTTATTACAGCTTGACAAAGGGAACACACGGCTTGACACCTGTTGTCCGCATTTCTGGTGAAATACCTCCACACCGAAGAGCTGATTTTTTTGGTATTTTCACCTGGCATGTCAACTAGAGATGAGCGGGTTCGGTTTCTTTGAATCCGAACCCGCACGAACTTCACTTTTTTTTTCACGGGTCCGAGCGACTCGGATCTTCCCGCCTTGCTCGGTTAACCCGAGCGCGCCCGAACGTCATCATGACGCTGTCGGATTCTCGCGAGACTCGGATTCTATATAAGGAGCCGCGCGTCGCCGCCATTTTCACACGTGCATTGAGATTGATAGGGAGAGGACGTGGCTGGCGTCCTCTCCATTTAGATTAGATTTAGAAGAGAGAGAGAGAGAGAGCTTGCTGTGATACTGTAGATTAGAAGAGAGTGCAGACAGAGTTTAGTGACTGACGACCACAGTGACCAGTGACCACCAGAGACAGTGCAGTTGTTTGTTTTATTTAATATATCCGTTCTCTGCCTGAAAAAAACGATACACAGTCACACAGTGACTCAGTCTGTGTGCACTGCTCAGCCCAGTGTGCTGCACATCAATGTATTGTATATAAAGCTTATAATTGTGGGGGAGACTGGGGAGCACTGCAGGTTGTTATAGCAGGAGCCAGGAGTACATGATAAATAATATTATATTAAAATTAAACAGTGCACACTTTTGCTGCAGGAGTGCCACTGCCAGTGTGACTAGTGGTGACCAGTGCCTGACCACCAGTATATTAGTAGTATTGTATACTATCTCTTTATCAACCAGTCTATATTAGCAGCAGACACAGTACAGTGTGGTAGTTCACGGCTGTGGCTACCTCTGTGTCGGCACTCGGCAGGCAGTCCGTCCATCCATAATTGTATCATAATATATACCACCTAACCGTGGTTTTTTTTTCATTCTTTATACCGTCGTCATACTAGTTGTTACGAGTATACTACTATCTCTTTATCAACCAGTGTACAGTGCGGTAGTTCACGGCTGTGGCTACCTCTGTGTCGGCACTCGGCAGGCAGTCCGTCCAACCATAATTGTATTATAATATATACCACCTAACCGTGGTTTTTTTTTCATTCTTTATACCGTCGTCATACTAGTTGTTACGAGTATACTACTATCTCTTTATCAACCAGTGTACAGTGCGGTAGTTCACGGCTGTGGCTACCTCTGTGTCGGCACTCGGCAGGCAGTCCGTCCAACCATAATTGTATTATAATATATACCACCTAACCGTGGTTTTTTTTTCATTCTTTATACCGTCGTCATACTAGTTGTTACGAGTATACTACTATCTCTTTATCAACCAGTGTACAGTGCGGTAGTTCACGGCTGTGGCTACCTCTGTGTCGGCACTCGGCAGGCAGTCCGTCCATCCATAATTGTATTATAATATATACCACCTAACCGTGGTTTTTTTTTCATTCTTTATACCGTCGTCATACTAGTTGTTACGAGTATACTACTATCTCTTTATCAACCAGTGTACAGTGCGGTAGTTCACGGCTGTGGCTACCTCTGTGTCGGCACTCGGCAGGCAGTCCGTCCAACCATAATTGTATTATAATATATACCACCTAACCGTGGTTTTTTTTTCATTCTTTATACCGTCGTCATACTAGTTGTTACGAGTATACTACTATCTCTTTATCAACCAGTGTACAGTGCGGTAGTTCACGGCTGTGGCTACCTCTGTGTCGGCACTCGGCAGGCAGTCCGTCCAACCATAATTGTATTATAATATATACCACCTAACCGTGGTTTTTTTTTCATTCTTTATACCGTCGTCATACTAGTTGTTACGAGTATACTACTATCTCTTTATCAACCAGTGTACAGTGCGGTAGTTCACGGCTGTGGCTACCTCTGTGTCGGCACTCGGCAGGCAGTCCGTCCATCCATAATTGTATTATATACCACCTAACCGTGGTTTTTTTATACCACCTAACCGTGGCAGTCCGTCCATAATTGTATACTAGTATCCAATCCATCCATCTCCATTGTTTACCTGAGGTGCCTTTTAGTTCTGCCTATAAAATATGGAGAACAAAAAAGTTGAGGTTCCAAAATTAGGGAAAGATCAAGATCCACTTCCACCTCGTGCTGAAGCTGCTGCCACTAGTCATGGCCGAGACGATGAAATGCCAGCAACGTCGTCTGCCAAGGCCGATGCCCAATGTCATAGTACAGAGCATGTCAAATCCAAAACACCAAATATCAGAAAAAAAAGGACTCCAAAACCTAAAATAAAATTGTCGGAGGAGAAGCGTAAACTTGCCAATATGCCATTTACCACACGGAGTGGCAAGGAACGGCTGAGGCCCTGGCCTATGTTCATGGCTAGTGGTTCAGCTTCACATGAGGATGGAAGCACTCAGCCTCTCGCTAGAAAACTGAAAAGACTCAAGCTGGCAAAAGCACCGCAAAGAACTGTGCGTTCTTTGAAATCCCAAATCCACAAGGAGAGTCCAATTGTGTCGGTTGCGATGCCTGACCTTCCCAACACTGGACGTGAAGAGCATGCGCCTTCCACCATTTGCACGCCCCCTCCAAGTGCTGGAAGGAGCACCCGCAGTCCAGTTCCTGATAGTCAGATTGAAGATGTCAGTGTTGAAGTACACCAGGATGAGGAGGATATGGGTGTTGCTGGCGCTGGGGAGGAAATTGACCAGGAGGATTCTGATGGTGAGGTGGTTTGTTTAAGTCAGGCACCCGGGGAGACACCTGTTGTCCGTGGGAGGAATATGGCCATTGACATGCCAGGGGAAAATACCAAAAAAATCAGCTCTTCGGTGTGGAGGTATTTCACCAGAAATGCGGACAACAGGTGTCAAGCCGTGTGTTCCCTTTGTCAAGCTGTAATAAGTAGGGGTAAGGACGTTAACCACCTCGGAACATCCTCCCTTATACGTCACCTGCAGCGCATTCATAATAAGTCAGTGACAAGTTCAAAAACTTTGGGTGACAGCGGAAGCAGTCCACTGACCAGTAAATCCCTTCCTCTTGTAACCAAGCTCACGCAAACCACCCCACCAACTCCCTCAGTGTCAATTTCCTCCTTCCCCAGGAATGCCAATAGTCCTGCAGGCCATGTCACTGGCAAGTCTGACGAGTCCTCTCCTGCCTGGGATTCCTCCGATGCATCCTTGCGTGTAACGCCTACTGCTGCTGGCGCTGCTGTTGTTGCCGCTGGGAGTCGATGGTCATCCCAGAGGGGAAGTCGTAAGCCCACTTGTACTACTTCCAGTAAGCAATTGACTGTTCAACAGTCCTTTGCGAGGAAGATGAAATATCACAGCAGTCATCCTACTGCAAAGCGGATAACTGAGTCCTTGACAACTATGTTGGTGTTAGACGTGCGTCCGGTATCCGCCGTTAGTTCACAGGGAACTAGACAATTTATTGAGGCAGTGTGCCCCCGTTACCAAATACCATCTAGGTTCCACTTCTCTAGGCAGGCGATACCGAGAATGTACACGGACGTCAGAAAAAGACTCACCAGTGTCCTAAAAAATGCAGTTGTACCCAATGTCCACTTAACCACGGACATGTGGACAAGTGGAGCAGGGCAGGGTCAGGACTATATGACTGTGACAGCCCACTGGGTAGATGTATGGACTCCCGCCGCAAGAACAGCAGCGGCGGCACCAGTAGCAGCATCTCGCAAACGCCAACTCTTTCCTAGGCAGGCTACGCTTTGTATCACCGCTTTCCAGAATACGCACACAGCTGAAAACCTCTTACGGCAACTGAGGAAGATCATCGCGGAATGGCTTACCCCAATTGGACTCTCCTGTGGATTTGTGGCATCGGACAACGCCAGCAATATTGTGTGTGCATTAAATATGGGCAAATTCCAGCACGTCCCATGTTTTGCACATACCTTGAATTTGGTGGTGCAGAATTTTTTAAAAAACGACAGGGGCGTGCAAGAGATGCTGTCGGTGGCCAGAAAAATTGCGGGACACTTTCGGCGTACAGGCACCACGTACAGAAGACTGGAGCACCACCAAAAACTACTGAACCTGCCCTGCCATCATCTGAAGCAAGAAGTGGTAACGAGGTGGAATTCAACCCTCTATATGCTTCAGAGGTTGGAGGAGCAGCAAAAGGCCATTCAAGCCTATACAATTGAGCACGATATAGGAGATGGAATGCACCTGTCTCAAGTGCAGTGGAGAATGATTTCAACGTTGTGCAAGGTTCTGATGCCCTTTGAACTTGCCACACGTGAAGTCAGTTCAGACACTGCCAGCCTGAGTCAGGTCATTCCCCTCATCAGGCTTTTGCAGAAGAAGCTGGAGGCATTGAAGAAGGAGCTAACACGGAGCGATTCCGCTAGGCATGTGGGACTTGTGGATGCAGCCCTTAATTCGCTTAACAAGGATTCACGGGTGGTCAATCTGTTGAAATCAGAGCACTACATTTTGGCCACCGTGCTCGATCCTAGATTTAAAGCCTACCTTGGATCTCTCTTTCCGGCAGACACAGGTCTGCTGGGGTTGAAAGACCTGCTGGTGACAAAATTGTCAAGTCAAGCGGAACGCGACCTGTCAACATCTCCTCCTTCACATTCTCCCGCAACTGGGGGTGCGAGGAAAAGGCTCAGAATTCCGAGCCCACCCGCTGGCGGTGATGCAGGGCAGTCTGGAGCGACTGCTGATGCTGACATCTGGTCCGGACTGAAGGACCTGACAACGATTACGGACATGTCGTCTACTGTCACTGCATATGATTCTCTCAACATTGATAGAATGGTGGAGGATTATATGAGTGACCGCATCCAAGTAGGCACGTCACACAGTCCGTACTTATACTGGCAGGAAAAAGAGGCAATTTGGAGGCCCTTGCACAAACTGGCTTTATTCTACCTAAGTTGCCCTCCCACAAGTGTGTACTCCGAAAGAGTGTTTAGTGCCGCCGCTCACCTTGTCAGCAATCGGCGTACGAGGTTACATCCAGAAAATGTGGAGAAGATGATGTTCATTAAAATGAATTATAATCAATTCCTCCGCGGAGACATTGACCAGCAGCAATTGCCTCCACAAAGTACACAGGGAGCTGAGATGGTGGATTCCAGTGGGGACGAATTGATAATCTGTGAGGAGGGGGATGTACACGGTGATATATCGGAGGGTGAAGATGAGGTGGACATCTTGCCTCTGTAGAGCCAGTTTGTGCAAGGAGAGATTAATTGCTTCTTTTTTGGGGGGGGTCCAAACCAACCCGTCATATCAGTCACAGTCGTGTGGCAGACCCTGTCACTGAAATGATGGGTTGGTTAAAGTGTGCATGTCCTGTTTTGTTTATACAACATAAGGGTGGGTGGGAGGGCCGAAGGATAATTCCATCTTGCACCTCTTTTTTCTTTTCTTTTTCTTTGCATCATGTGCTGATTGGGGAGGGTTTTTTGGAAGGGACATCCTGCGTGACACTGCAGTGCCACTCCTAGATGGGCCCGGTGTTTGTGTCGGCCACTAGGGTCGCTAATCTTACTCACACAGCTACCTCATTGCGCCTCTTTTTTTCTTTGTGTCATGTGCTGTTTGGGGAGGGTTTTTTGGAAGGGACATCCTGCGTGACACTGCAGTGCCACTCCTAGATGTGCCCGGTGTTTGTGTCGGCCACTAGGGTCGCTAATCTTACTCACACAGCTTCCTCATTGCGCCTCTTTTTTTCTTTGCGTCATGTGCTGTTTGGGGAGGGTTTTTTGGAAGGGACATCCTGCGTGACACTGCAGTGCCACTCCTAGATGTGCCCGGTGTTTGTGTCGGCCACTAGGGTCGCTAATCTTACTCACACAGTCAGCTACCTCATTGCGCCTCTTTTTTTCTTTGCGTCATGTGCTGTTTGGGGAGGGTTTTTTGGAAGGGCCATCCTGCGTGACACTGCAGTGCCACTCCTAGATGGGCCCGGTGTTTGTGTCGGCCACTAGGGTCGCTAATCTTACTCACACAGCTACCTCATTGCGCCTCTTTTTTTCTTTGCGTCATGTGCTGTTTGGGGAGGGTTTTTTGGAAGGGACATCCTGCGTGACACTGCAGTGCCACTCCTAGATGGGCCCGGTGTTTGTGTCGGCCACTAGGGTCGCTTATCTTACTCACACAGCGACCTCGGTGCAAATTTTAGGACTAAAAATAATATTGTGAGGTGTGAGGTATTCAGAATAGACTGAAAATGAGTGTAAATTATGGTTTTTGAGGTTAATAATACTTTGGGATCAAAATGACCCCCAAATTCTATGATTTAAGCTGTTTTTTAGTGTTTTTGGAAAAAAACACCCGAATCCAAAACACACCCGAATCCGACAAAAATAATTTGGTGAGGTTTTGCCAAAACGCGTTCGAACCCAAAACACGGCCGCGGAACCGAACCCAAAACCAAAACACAAAACCCGAAAAATTTCAGGCGCTCATCTCTAATGTCAACGGCCATATTCCTCCCACGGACAACAGGTGTCTCCCCGGGTGCCTGACTTAAACAAACCACCTCACCATCAGAATCCTCCTGGTCAATTTCCTCCCCAGCGCCAGCAACACCCATATCCTCCTCATCCTGGTGTACTTCAACACTGACATCTTCAATCTGACTATGAGGAACTGGACTGCGGGTGCTCCTTCCAGCACTTGCAGGGGGCGTGCAAATGGTGGAAGGCGCATGCTCTTCACGTCCAGTGTTGGGAAGGTCAGGCATCGCAACCGACACAATTGGACTCTCCTTGTGGATTTGGGATTTCGAAGAATGCACAGTTCTTTGCTGTGCTGCTTTTGCCAGCTTGAGTCTTTTCATTTTTCTAGCGAGAGGCTGAGTGCTTCCATCCTCATGTGAAGCTGAACCACTAGCCATGAACATAGGCCAGGGCCTCAGCCGTTCCTTGCCACTCCGTGTGGTAAATGGCATATTGGCAAGTTTACGCTTCTCCTCCGACAATTTTATTTTAGGTTTTGGAGTCCTTTTTTTACTGATATTTGGTGTTTTGGATTTGACATGCTCTGTACTATGACATTGGGCATCGGCCTTGGCAGACGACGTTGCTGGCATTTCATCGTCTCGGCCATGACTAGTGGCAGCAGCTTCAGCACGAGGTGGAAGTGGATCTTGATCTTTCCCTAATTTTGGAACCTCAACATTTTTGTTCTCCATATTTTAATAGGCACAACTAAAAGGCACCTCAGGTAAACAATGGAGATGGATGGATTGGATACTAGTATACAATTATGGACGGGCTGCCGAGTGCCGACACAGAGGTAGCCACAGCCGTGAACTACCGCACTGTACCGTGTCTGCTGCTAATATATAGACTGGTTGATAAAGAGATAGTATACTCGTAACTAGTATGTATGTATAAAGAAAGAAAAAAAAAACCACGGTTAGGTGGTATATACAATTATGGACGGGCTGCCGAGTGCCGACACAGAGGTAGCCACAGCCGTGAACTACCGCACTGTACTGTGTCTGCTGCTAATATATAGACTGGTTGATAAAGAGATAGTATACTCGTAACTAGTATGTATGTATAAAGAAAGAAAAAAAAACCACGGTTAGGTGGTATATACAATTATGGACGGGCTGCCGAGTGCCGACACAGAGGTAGCCACAGCCGTGAACTACCGCACTGTACTGTGTCTGCTGCTAATATATAGACTGGTTGATAAAGAGATAGTATACTCGTAACTAGTATGTATGTATAAAGAAAGAAAAAAAAACCACGGTTAGGTGGTATATACAATTATGGACGGGCTGCCGAGTGCCGACACAGAGGTAGCCACAGCCGTGAACTACCGCACTGTACTGTGTCTGCTGCTAATATATAGACTGGTTGATAAAGAGATAGTATACTCGTAACTAGTATGTATGTATAAAGAAAGAAAAAAAAACCACGGTTAGGTGGTATATACAATTATGGACGGGCTGCCGAGTGCCGACACAGAGGTAGCCACAGCCGTGAACTACCGCACTGTACTGTGTCTGCTGCTAATATATAGACTGGTTGATAAAGAGATAGTATACTACTAATATTATATATACTGGTGGTCAGGTCACTGGTCACTAGTCACACTGGCAGTGGCACTCCTGCAGCAAAAGTGTGCACTGTTTAATTTTAATATAATATTATGTACTCCTGGCTCCTGCTATAACCTATAACTGGCACTGCAGTAGTGCTCCCCAGTCTCCCCCACAATTATAAGCTGTGTGAGCTGAGCAGTCAGACAGATATATAATATATATATAGATGATGCAGCACACTGGCCTGAGCCTGAGCAGTGCACACAGATATGGTATGTGACTGACTGAGTCACTGTGTGTATCGCTTTTTTCAGGCAGAGAACGGATATATTAAATAAACTGCACTGTGTGTCTGGTGGTCACTCACTATATAATATATTATGTACTCCTGGCTCCTGCTATAACCTATAACTGGCACTGCAGTAGTGCTCCCCAGTCTCCCCCACAATTATAAGCTGTGTGAGCTGAGCAGTCAGACAGATATATATAATATTATATATAGATAATAGATGATGCAGCACACTGGCCTGAGCCTGAGCAGTGCACACAGATATGGTATGTGACTGAGTCACTGTGTGCTGTGTATCGCTTTTTTCAGGCAGAGAACGGATTATAAATAAAACTGGTGGTCACTGGTCACTATCAGCAAAACTCTGCACTGTACTGAGTACTCCTAATGCTCCCCAAAATTAGTAAATCAAGTGTCTCTCTAATCTATTCTAAACGGAGAGGACGCCAGCCACGTCCTCTCCCTATCAATCTCAATGCACGTGTGAAAATGGCGGCGACGCGCGGCTCCTTATATAGAATCCGAGTCTCGCGATAGAATCCGAGCCTCGCGAGAATCCGACAGCGTCATGATGACGTTCGGGCGCGCTCGGGTTAACCGAGCAAGGCGGGAAGATCCGAGTCGCTCGGACCCGTGAAAAAAAACATGAAGTTCTGGCGGGTTCGGATTCAGAGAAACCGAACCCGCTCATCTCTAATTAACACTCTTGCTGGTTTCAGAATTTGTTTGACCAGACTCTGGATCTCCATAGCCTTTCCACTGGAGGAAAACCTCTTCTGTGTCCAGTATCACTCCCAAAAACAACAACCGCGTCATTGGGACCAACTGCGATTTTGGCAAGTTTAGGAGCCAACCATGTTGTTGAAGAACTGTCAGGGAGAGTGCAATGTTTTGCACCAACTGGTCCCTGGATCTCGCCTTTATCAGGAGAACATCCAAGTACGGGATAATTGTGACTCTTTGCTTGCGAAGGAGAACCATCATTTCCGCCATCACCCTGGTGTAAATCCTCGGAGCCGTGGACAGACCAAATGGCAACGTCTGAAATTAGTAATGACAATCCTGAATTGCAAACCTCAGGTAGCTTGATGCAGTGGCTAAATGGGAACATGTAAGTAGGCATCCTTTAAGTTTACCAAAACCATGAAATCTCCTTCCTCCGGACTGGAGATCACTACCATGAGAGATTCCATCTTGAAATTGAATTTCTTTAGGTAGAAATTGAGGGATTTCAGATTGGTCTGACTGAGCAGTCCGGCTTCGGGACCACGAAGCGGCTTGAATAAAAACCTTCTCCCTGCTGACTAAGGCTGATTTGAACAATCGGTGAGGGGGAACGTCTTGAAACCACAGTTTGTACCCTTGGGACACTATTTATAAAACCCACGAGTCCAGGTCCGAATGAATCCAGAACTGACTGAAGAGTTTTAGACGTGCCCCCACTGGTGCGGGCTCCTGCAAGAAAGCCCTAGCGTCATGCAGTGGATTTGGCAGAAGCAGAGGACAATCTCTGCTCCTGCAATCTTGAAGAGGCTACAGACCTCTTCCCTCTTCTCCTTCCTCTACCTGCAAAGAAAGGGGAATCTTAACTTCTTGCATATCTATTGGGCCGAAATGACTGCATCAGATAATGATGCGTCTTTATCCGTTGAGAGGGAACATAGTGCAAGAAGGTTGACTTACCTGCGGGAGCTGCCGAGATCAAATTAACTAGGCCGTCGCCAAACAAGGCTTCACCTTCATAGGGAAGAGACTCCCTTTCTTCTTGGAGTCAGTATCAGCAGTTCCTTGGTGAATCCAGATATACAGGGAATGGGGGGAAGGGGATGTGTTCTGCACCAGCTATTAAATTCTAAATATTTGTATGAAGAGGCCCCAATAAATGTCCATCAGTTATATTAAATATTAATTGTAGGACGTTCGGGGGTGCTACCAGAGACAAGTAATGTTATGCAGGAAAGGAGAAGAGAAAAGAATGTCTCTTTTGCTGGCGCACAAATGATGATTTAAAAGTTAACTTTTAATAAATTCGTTAAAATTGTCTAAACACAAAATAAAGTACAATAAGTTTGTATAATGTAATTACCATATATAATAAATGGAAATACATTTATTAATATCAAGGTTCGCTACCTGTGTTGTGTCTTTATTATTGATCCAAATTGACTATATCAATTAGTCTGATACTGAATTACTGGACACTATGTAATATTAGTTGAATGTATATTAGTAATTCACTTGACAAATGTCAGAACCTGGCAATAGTTCTACATATCATACACTTACAGCACTCTTTCCACAATATTTTCCCTTTATTCCAGATCAAATGGTATAATCCCCCACAGTAATTATTCCTGTTGTAGTATAGTACAGTATGGTTGCTGGGGACGTCTTTAATGAAAAGAGAGGGAACATCTAATGTGTCTCCTTATGGGTAAAATACTTGCAAGCTAAGTGCTATGAATAGCATCAGCATGTAGATAAATGCTGAGTGTTAGGTGAGTAATGCAGATAAATAGGGATATCTAATAATTCTATAGAATAGTGGGTGAATTATTAGATATCCCTATTTATCTGCACCTCTAAGCACACTATTTGACTGTCCACACCCTGCTGTGCCTATTACCCATCTCCTCCACCACCCTCAACACTGACCCACACATCATTCACCCACAAAGATACAATAAAGGTAGTTTGGATAAATTAGCTAAATGAAATGGATTTAACCAATTTATCTAAATGACAATTTTTGGATGTTTTCCAGTGTTTGGGAGCAAATGGTCAATTGTCATTTGCTGCCACATATTAGCATAATTTTGTTTCAACAAGAAAAAAAAATTGGACAGATAATCTAAGTGTGGATCCAGTTTAATGCTGATTTCAGAGCCAACTATAGACTTTAGAGATGAGCGGGTTCGGTTTCTCTGAATCCGAACCCGCCAGAACTTCATGTTTTTTTTCACGGGTCCGAGCGACTCGGATCTTCCTGCCTTGCTCGGTTAACCCGAGCGCGCGCGAACGTCATCATGACGCTGTCGGATTCTCGCGAGGCTCGGATTCTATCGCGAGACTCGGATTCTATATAAGGAGCCGCGCGTCGCCGCCATTTTCACACGTGCATTGAGATTGATAGGGAGAGGACGTGGCTGGCGTCCTCTCCGTTTAGAATTAGAATAGATTAGAGAGACACTTGATTTACTAATTTTGGGGAGCATTAGGAGTACTCAGTAGTGTACAGTGCAGAGTTTTGCTGATAGTGACCAGTGACCACCACTTTTATTTATAATCCGTTCTCTGCCTGAAAAAAGCGATACACAGCACACAGTGACTCAGTCACATACCATATCTGTGTGCACTGCTCAGGCTCAGGCCAGTGTGCTGCATCATCTATTATCTATATATAATATTATATATATCTGTCTGACTGCTCAGCTCACACAGCTTATAATTGTGGGGGAGACTGGGGAGCACTACTGCAGTGCCAGTTATAGGTTATAGCAGGAGCCAGGAGTACATAATATTATATTAAAATTAAACAGTGCACACTTTTGCTGCAGGAGTGCCACTGCCAGTGTGACTAGTGACCAGTGACCTGACCACCAGTATATAATATTAGTAGTATACTATCTCTTTATCAACCAGTCTATATATTAGCAGCAGACACAGTACAGTGCGGTAGTTCACGGCTGTGGCTACCTCTGTGTCGGCACTCGGCAGCCCGTCCATAATTGTATATACCACCTAACCGTGGTTTTTTTTTCTTTCTTTATACATACATACTAGTTACGAGTATACTATCTCTTTATCAACCAGTCTATATATTAGCAGCAGACACAGTACAGTGCGGTAGTTCACGGCTGTGGCTACCTCTGTGTCGGCACTCGGCAGCCCGTCCATAATTGTATATACCACCTAACCGTGGTTTTTTTTTCTTTCTTTATACATACATACTAGTTACGAGTATACTATCTCTTTATCAACCAGTCTATATATTAGCAGCAGACACAGTACAGTGCGGTAGTTCACGGCTGTGGCTACCTCTGTGTCGGCACTCGGCAGCCCGTCCATAATTGTATATACCACCTAACCGTGGTTTTTTTTTCTTTCTTTATACATACATACTAGTTACGAGTATACTATCTCTTTTTCTTTGCGTCATGTGCTGTTTGGGGAGGGTTTTTTGGAAGGGACATCCTACGTGACACTGCAGTGCCACTCCTAAATGGGCCCGGTGTTTGTGTCGGCCACTACGGTCGCTAATCTTACTCACACAGCTACCTCATTGCGCCTCTTTTTTTCTTTGCGTCATGTGCTGTTTGGGGAGGGTTTTTTGGAAGGGACATCCTACGTGACACTGCAGTGCCACTCCTAGATGGGCCCGGTGTTTGTGTCGGCCACTAGGGTCGCTAATCTTACTCACACAGCTACCTCATTGCGCCTCTTTTTTTCTTTGCGTCATGTGCTGTTTGGGGAGGGTTTTTTGGAAGGGCCATCCTGCGTGACACTGCAGTGCCACTCCTAGATGGGCCCGGTGTTTGTGTCGGCCACTAGGGTCGCTAATCTTACTCACACAGCTACCTCATTGCGCCTCTTTTTTTCTTTGCGTCATGTGCTGTTTGGGGAGGGTTTTTTGGAAGGGCCATCCTGCGTGACACTGCAGTGCCACTCCTAGATGGGCCCGGTGTTTGTGTCGGCCACTAGGGTCGCTAATCTTACTCACACAGCTACCTCATTGCGCCTCTTTTTTTCTTTGCGTCATGTGCTGTTTGGGGAGGGTTTTTTGGAAGGGCCATCCTGCGTGACACTGCAGTGCCACTCCTAGATGGGCCCGGTGTTTGTGTCGGCTACTAGGGTCGCTAATCTTACTCACACAGCTACCTCATTGCGCCTCTTTTTTTCTTTGCGTCATGTGCTGTTTGGGGAGGGTTTTTTGGAAGGGACATCCTGCGTGACACTGCAGTGCCACTCCTAGATGGGCCCGGTGTTTGTGTCGGCCACTAGGGTCGCTAATCTTACTCACACAGCTACCTCATTGCGCCTCTTTTTTTCTTTGCGTCATGTGCTGTTTGGGGAGGGTTTTTTGGAAGGGCCATCCTGCGTGACACTGCAGTGCCACTCCTAGATGGGCCCGGTGTTTGTGTCGGCCACTAGGGTCGCTAATCTTACTCACACAGCTACCTCATTGCGCCTCTTTTTTTCTTTGCGTCATGTGCTGTTTGGGGAGGGTTTTTTGGAAGGGACATCCTGCGTGACACTGCAGTGCCACTCCTAGATGGGCCCGGTGTTTGTGTCGGCCACTAGGGTCGCTAATCTTACTCACACAGCTACCTCATTGCGCCTCTTTTTTTCTTTGCGTCATGTGCTGTTTGGGGAGGGTTTTTTGGAAGGGACATCCTGCGTGACACTGCAGTGCCACTCCTAGATGGGCCCGGTGTTTGTGTCGGCCACTAGGGTCGCTTATCTTACTCACACAGCGACCTCGGTGCAAATTTTAGGACTAAAAATAATATTGTGAGGTGTGAGGTATTCAGAATAGACTGAAAATGAGTGTAAATTATGGTTTTCGAGGTTAATAATACTTTGGGATCAAAATGACCCCCAAATTCTATGATTTAAGCTGTTTTTTAGTGTTTTTTGAAAAACACACCCGAATCCAAAACACACCCGAATCCGACAAAAAAAATTCGGTGAGGTTTTGCCAAAACGCGGTCGAACCCAAAACACGGCCGCGGAACCGAACCCAAAACCAAAACACAAAACCCGAAAAATTTCAGGCGCTCATCTCTAATAGACTTGATTGAGGTACTGTGTCCCCGGTACCAAATACCAATTAAAATAATATTGTGAGGTGTGAGGTGTTCAAAAAAGACTGAAAATGAGTGGAAATTATGGTTATTGAGGTTAATAATACTATGGGATCAAAATGACCCCCAAATTCTATGATTTAAGCTGTTTTTTAGGGTTTTTTGAAAAAAACACCCAAATCCAAAACACACCCGAATCCGACAAAAAAATTTCGGTGAGGTTTTGCCAAAACGCGTCCGAACCCAAAACACGGCCGCGGAACCGAACCCAAAACCCGAAAAATTTCCGGTGCACTTCACTACTTAATTAGAACTTCGGTCAATGTGAATTCATTATTGGACTCAACCATGGTTATACTTAAAACCCAGGGGTCTATTTAAGATCGATCTTAATCGATGTTGGGCTTCCAGGTTGAAAAAAACACACATTTACTAACATTTTAAAATTTATATAAAAAATCATCTGTTCGTAAATGCAGTGCACATGGTTTTGCCCAACTGCTAACAAAATTCCTGCTGCGATCAACTTGGAATTACCCCCATCGATTGATGTTTTCACACTGCTCGTTCCAACCCCAAAAACTATGAAGAGGATGGGGGCATATACGCAGGGTCCATCCTGTGCATGTGCCTACATTTTCTCCGGGTGCCCCGCAGAAAATGCGAATGCCTCTGCCTGTCAATCAATAGAGGGCGTACCTTCGCAGGTATATCGCGATCATGAGCCATGTCTCCCATTTTTGTCATTATAGGTGCTCTGTGAGCTGCTGACCATGCCCCAGCCCCTCTGTCTCCCGTGAATAGACATTGGGGCTTATTCAGACCAGATCGCTTCAATTTATTTTCACCCAGCGGGCAATCAGGTCTGCACTGCACATGCGTATGCACAACAATGCGTAGGTGCGACGGTCCGGAGATCACAAGAAGATTGACAAGAAGAGGGTGTTTGTGTGGGTGGCAACTGAATGTTTCTAGGGAGTGTCCGGAAAAACATTGGAGGGACCCGGCGTTTTGTGGGAGGATTTGTGACGTCACCTCAATGGCTGAGTAAGTGCTGAGCTGTGCAGCTCTTGTGCACATGTGATCACACACCTGCACAGCAAATTTTCCCTTCCGCTGTAGGCGGCAACCACCTGATCACAGGGATGCAAAAAACACACCCTAGCGATCAGGTCTGAATTACCCACAATGTGCATATTTGCAGAGCAACAAGCTACAGGGAGCCTTCCACCCCCCCCTTCCCCATGACTATGGGACACTGGGGGGGGGGGTTATTTGGGTTAGCTGGACATTCCCAAAAAAGTGACTGTCCTGCAAAAATTGGGTTAGTTGGGAGGTATGTGCAAATACATTTATTGTTTTGCATGCAGGGTAAATACTGGCTTCTTTGACATTTAGCCACAAATGCTGCACAGTTGAATTACAGTATTACACTGCAATTAACAGTTATGCTAGGACATTCCTTCTCCCAAAATCTACCTCTCTCTGCATGTTACATCTGTCCCACAGTGGCGTGCGGTGAGGTCAGTGGCTAGTGAGGCACTACAGCCATAATGTCCGCCGAATCCTGCCGATGACCCTTAGCCAATGCCCGCTACTGCCTCTGAGCCGATACCCACTGCCACCGCCAATGGCTTAAAAAAACTCTCCCACAATCAACTGACCCAGCCCTCCACCACTAATTTCTATCTCAGTCCGATGCCGCCAATGCCCGCTGCCTGCCTGCTCATTGTTCTTGTGATATATTATAAATTTTTAAAGAAAAAAAATGAGTGTTTGGGACTGGGAAGGGTGAGGGAGGAGGACATGAATGCAATTTTGTTGTCAAGGGCTTCCATTAACTTAAAGGAGAAGGGTCTGAATGGGTTAAAAAAAATGTGTGAGGTCCCCCCTCCTTAGTATAACCAGCCTCTTTGAGCCGGTCCTGGTTATTTAAATACTGGGGGAAAAATTGGACAGAGGTTCCCCGTATTTAGACAACCAGCACCGGGCTCTTAGACGGGTCCTGGTTCCAAAAGTACGTGGGACAAAAGATGTAGGGGTCCCCCATATTTTTAAAACCAGCACCGGGCTCCACTAGCCAGAGAGATAATGCCACAGCCAGGGGACACTTTTATGTAGGTCCCTGCGGCCCTGGCATTACCCCTCCAACTAGTCACCCCTGGCCGGGGTTCCCTGGAGGAGTGGGGATCCCTTAAATCAAGAGGTTCCTCCCCTCGAGGCACCCAAGGGCCAGGGGTGAAGCCCGAGGCTGTCCCCAGCACCCCTGGGTGGTGGGTGCCGGGCTGATAGCCATATGTGTAAAAAAAGAATATTGTTTTTTTGTTGTGGAACTACAAGGCCCAGCAAGCCTCCCCCACTTGCTGGTACTTGGAGAACCTCAAGTACCAGCAGGCGGGTAAATAACGGGCTCGCTGGTACCTGTAGTTCTACAACAACAAAAAATACCCAAATTAAAACACAAACACACACACCGTGACAGTAAAATTATTGAGACAGGCTGTAGCATGTGGATGCATGTAACCCTATAAAAGTGATGGATTGGGTGACTATTACAATACCCACTGTTGCTGTCTGAAAAATGATGGATATATAGATTGCTCTGCCGAGATATGTTTTTTTTCTAAAATGCACCACAGGTATGGATGGATAGTATACTTGACGACACAGAGGTAGGTAGAGCAGTGGCCTACTGTACCGTACTGCTATATATTATATTATTTATTATTATTATCCTTTATTTATATGGCGCCACAAGGGTTCCGCAGCACCAAATTACAGAGTACATAAACAAATAATCAAACAGGAAAACAGCAACTTACAGTTGATGACAATATAGGACAAGTACAGGGTAAATAAACATAGCTACATCAGCAGATGACACTGGAATAAGTATCAGGTGGCAGAAGACTGCTGGATTTGGTGCAGCTGAAGATTATTAAAGTAAGAAAAGAGTAAGCACATGAGGGAAGAGGGCCCTGCTCATGAGAGCTTACATTCTAAAGGGGAGGGGTAGACAGACAGGGGTGAGACAGATGGGGTACATAGAGAGCGTGGAACAGAGGTTTAGGATGAGATTTGGCTGGGTTTGGTGAAGAAGTGGGTCTTGAGAGCCCATTTGAAGTTTTGTAGAGAGGTGGAGAGTCTGAGGGGGAGAGGTAGGGAATTCCAGAGAAGTGGTGCAGCACGTGAAAAATCTTGGAGGTAGGAGTGGGAGGAAGTAATCCGTAGGCAGGAGAGTCAGCGTGCATTAGCAGAGCGAAGAGGACGGGTGGGAGTGTAAAGCGAGATAAGATCAGAGATGTAGATGGGAGAGGAGTGGGAGAGGAGTGGGTGAGGGTTTTGTAAGCAAGTGTGAGAAGCTTGAAATGGATTCTGAAAGGGAAGGGGAGCCAGTGAAGGACTAGTAAGAGAGGAGAGGTGGACGTAGTGCATTTGGTGAGGAAAATGAGCCGGGCAGCAGCATTGAGGATAGATTGGAGTGGAGAGAGGTATTTGTCAGGAATGCCAGTCAGGAGGAGATTACAGTAGTCCAGTCTGGAGATGACCAGTGAGTGGATAAGAGTCTTAGTAGCATCCTGGGTCAGAAAGGGTCTGATCCTGGAAATATTTTTTAGATGAAAACGGCAGGTTTGTGAGAGGTGCTGAATGTGTGGTTTGAAGGAGAGGGAGGAGTCAAGGATTACTCCAAGACAGCGCACTTGGGGGGTAGAGGAGATAGTAGTGCCATCAATAGATAATGAGATTGTAGGAGGTGAGGTTATGCGGGAGGGAGGGAAGATGATCAGCTCGGTCTTAGACATGTTAAGTTTAAGAAAGCGCTGGGACATCCAGGAAGAGATAGCAGAGAGACAGTTGGAGATACGAGTGAGGAGAGTAGGGGAGAGGTCTGGAGAGGAAAGATAGATTTGAGTGTCATCAGCATAGAGATGATATTGGAAACCAAAAGAACTAATGAGCTTACCTAGTGAGGACGTATAGAGAGAGAAGAGGACCAAGGACAGAACCTTGGGGTACCCCTACAGTTAGTGGAAGTGAGGGGGAGGTGGAGTCATGAGAGGAGACAGAGAATGAACGGTCAGAAAGGTAGGACGACAACCAAGAGAGGGCAGTGTTACGCAGACCAATGGAGTGAAGGATTTGCAGTAGGAGAGGATGGTCCACAGTGTCAAAAGCAGCAGAGAGATCAAGTAGAATAAGTAGAGAGTAGTGTCCCTTAGATTTAGCAGCATGGAGGTCATTGCATACTTTTGTAAGGGCAGTTTCAGTGGAGTGGAGAGGACGGAAGCCAGACTGGAATGGGTCAAGCAGTGAGTGTGAGGAAAGAAAGGAAGTAAGGCGGTTGTAGACAATACGCTCAAGGAGTTTGGAGGCAAAAGGGAGAAGAGAGATGGGTCGGTAGTTGGAGAGAGTGTTTGGATCAAGGGTAGATTTTTTAAGAATAGGAGAGATGAGAGCGTGCTTGAAGGCAGAGGGGACAGTGCCTGATGAGAGGGAGAGATTGAGAAGGTGGGAAAGATGGGAACAAGCAGAAGAAGAGATGTGGCAGAGGAGGCGGGAGGGGATAGGGTCAAGTGGGGAGGTGGTGAGGGGACAGGAACGAATGAGGGCCATGACTTCCTCTCCAGATGCATGGGAGAAAGATGACAGAGTTGGTGCGAGGGATGGGGAGGGTTGGTAAGGGATGGGAGAAGGCTGGTTACTGATAGTCTGGTGTGATGTGATGTCCTGACGTATGGAGTCAATTTTGGATGTGAAGTAAGTGGCAAAGTCAAGAGCAGAGAGTGAGGAAGGGAGACGAGGTGGAGGTGGGCAGAGGAGTGAGTTGAGAGTGGCAAAGAGGCGCCGGGGGTTGGAAGACTGGGAGGAGATGAGGTTCTTGAAGTATGACTGTTTAGCAAGAGAAAGGGCAGCACTGAAGGATGAGAGCATAAGTTTGAAATGGAGGAAGTCTGCCTTAGAGCGTGATTTCCTCCAGTGTCGCTCAGCAGTACGTGAGCATTTTACGTGAGCATTTTTGCAGATATCTGGTGCATTTGGTGTGCCAGGGTTGAGGTGTTAATTTGCGAGGGTGAACAGTGGTTGGTGGAGCAACAGAGTCAAGAGCAGAAGTAAGGGAAGCATTGTATGTGGAAGTGGCTTGTTCAGGGCATGAGAGAGAGAATAGGAGAGAGAAGTGAGTCAAACAGGGAGGAAAGGAATGTGGTGTCAATAGCTTCAATGTTACGCTTAGTGATGGTAGCCTTAGGAGGTTGAGATGGGGAAGTCGAGAGAGATAGGTTGAAGGAGAGCAGGTGGTGGTCAGAGAAGGGAAATGGGGAGTTGGAAAAATCAGAAATATCACAGCGGTGAGTGAAGACCAGATCCAGTGAGCTCCCATTCACATGGGAGGGTGAGGAGGTCCACTGGGAGAGACCAAGTGAAGAGGTGAGGTTAAGGAGTTTAGAGGCAGGGGATTGTGTGGGGATGTCAATAGGGATGTTGAAATCGCCTAGGATAATGGTGGGAATGTCAGAAGAGAGGAAGTGAGGAAGCCAGGAAGCAAAGTTGTCGATGAATTTGGAAGCAGTGCCAGGGGGGCGGTAAATGACAGCTACTCTAAGATGGACTGGTTGGAAGAGACATATGGAGTGGACCTCAAATGTAGATAATATAAGGGATGGTTCTGGTGGTATGAGTTGGTAGGAGTAACTAGAAGGTAAAAGGACCCCAACACCACCCCCATGGCGACCCCCAGGTCGGGGTGTGTGTGTGAATGTAAGGCCCCCAGCAGAGAGAGCAGCAGCAGAAGTAGTGTCAGAGGGCGTAATCCAAGTTTCAGTAATGGCTAGTAGGTGTAGGGAGTTGGAAATGAAAAGGTCATGAGTGGGGACCAGTTTGTTACAAACGGATCTGGCATTCCAGAGGGCACAGGATAGGGGGTATGAGTTTGTGGGAGAGATGTGAATTAGATTTTCAGGGTTGCTGTAGCGATGAGGTGGGATTAACTTTGAGGGCAGGGATGAGAGAGTAGTGATGGTACGGGTGCCTGAGATAGGAGGGGAAACTGCAGGAGGTGGGCAGGGAGGGAGGTCAGTGTGATGTGGATGGGGGTGTGGGGAGGTGACAGGGAAGGGAGAGAGGGAGCAGGGCTGAGTTGTGGGGTAGCAGGACCATGGGGCAGAGGTGAATGAAAGTGGGGTAACAGGAAAGGTGGGGGAAGGAAACAGAGGGATGGAGGGGAGACAGAGGAGGAGGTGGAGGAGACTAGGGGGGGGGGGGAAGGATAAAGATACATTATTAGGTAGACACTGAATGATGTGGGGAGTATAAGAAAGCATTCACATAGTGTTAAGTAGGTAAATAGGTTGAGAGAAAGTGGAAGTAGGAGAGGAGACTGTAAGGGAATCCGAGCAGAAGAATTGTAGAAATGCAGGTGAGAAAAGCAGTGTAGGCTCAAGGGGTGTAGATTTAGTATGAAATGAGTCAAAAGCGTAGATAAAGTGGGTGCAGAAATGTATTTGGAGTGTAAGAAATGAAAGGATTGTGAGAGGTTTAAGAAGCAATGGTAATTATGTTAGATGTTTTAAGTGTTTGCAGGTAAAATTGCATTGGTGCAGCTGTGCTTAAAAAACAAAATTACAATAATACAGATACAGGCATTTGTAGGTGAAATGGATGGTTTATGAAATGTCCAAGTAAGGTAGTTCTGTGCTATGTAATCAGATGCAACAATCAGGAGGTGAGTGACTCACATTTGTTATTAGTTCTTCAGTTTTCTTTGTTTTGTTAGATTGGTGTGCTTCTGTTTTCCTTCTTTTTCACTTCGATTGAACGCTAATTGAACACTGCTGTTATGTGTCAATTTTATCACGCTTTTATAAAAATGCACGCTTAGATCAATAAATGCACAGCCAAATGGCTTTGCACAGCCTACACCATTGGACTTTAGTAGAAGACTATTACAAGTGAAACCAATAATTGAAATCTGTAACCACACCCCACCCCCTCAAATGCCAGGCAATAAATTACCTTAAAAACAACAACCAGGCATTCCACAAAGATTAAACTGGGTCTATATCATTCAAAACTTTAAAAAAGTACTTCAAAATCACATACTATGCAATAATGTTTCAATTTGCATTACCCAGCAGAATTAGCTTTGCATATATAGATATAGTGCAGCAGAATAGATTGGTGGTTGTAGTCAACTGTAATTACCTGTAGGTGACAAGAAGAGAAGAAACGTCAATTCACAATCGATATCAGCTGAAGATAAATTAACGCTGATTGAACGCTGCGTTATGTGTCAATTTTATCACGCTTTGATAAAAATGCATGCTTAGATCAATAAATGCACAGCCAAACAGCTTTGCACATCCTACACCATTGGACTTAAGTAGAAGTCTGGTGGCCAGCAAAATTTTGCACTGTCCTCCTACTATATATAGTGCGCACAACTACTAAAATACACCACAGGTATGGATGGATAGTATACTTGACGACACAGAGGTAGGTAGAGCAGTGGCCTACTGTACCGTATTGCTATATATTATATACTGGTGGTCAGCAAAATTCTGCCCTGTCCTCATACTATATAATACAATGCAGCACAGATATGGAGCATTTTTCAGGCAGAGAACGTAGATATTTTCAGCACACTGAGCACAGATATTTGCAAGCACACTGAACACAGAAACTGAGAAAACGCTGCACGTCCTCTCCCTATCATCTCCAATGCACAAGTGAAAATGGCGGCGACTCGTGGCTCCTTATATAGAATAGAATAGCTGCTGACGGGCACGATTGAGGGAGGAAAGGGACATTTGAATCCAGCCCATAGATGCAATGTGAATATGTAATTTGTACCTTCCTATCTTAAAATGTATATACAGTGTATATGTCACAACTGAGGGCCTGAGCTGACTGGAGGCCGCCTCAGTTGTAGGGGCTGAGGTGTAGTGGAACCTGGGAGGTTGTATCAGACCCCTGGACATGTAAGTTAAATGTAGAAGAATTGCCCGAAGGCGTGCCCACGACAACCAGGATAAAAGTCAATGATGTTTATTTTGACAAACTCCATGCATCACAGCAGTAATAAAAGAGAAACATAAAATCAGCAGAGAAATAATACAGTTCCTGGGTACTACAGGAGGACAAGGACCACAGGGCTCTGGTAGTATGAGACAGTTCTTATTATCTTCTAGTTGGAAAGTCCTTACCAGGCTCGACTGTAGCAATGGAGATAGCCCAGGATCATACTAGCTGGTGTTCCAGGAAAAGCCTTACCTTTCAGATTCCTCCTAAGGCTGGCTCAGCGCTCCAGGACCGGATCCCATCTGTTATTCTGATGTCCACATTCCTGCCTCCTCTCCTGTCACTCTGAGACGCTGTCACAGCGGCGCCATGTTACATCTTGAATGGCATCTCCCGCGGCCTCCGCCGCCGTCCCTGAGTTTCTGCATGCAGGATGTCAGAGTGGCGCTTATGTCAGCCGCGGCCTTTATTTAAGGGTGAAGATGTTGCTAAGATTCTAACCAGAAGAGCAATACAAAATGTACAAGTGATATATTAAAATCATCTTTCCAGCTTGAATTTCAATGATGCATTGGGGCAACGATTTTGTGAGAAACATTTTCACCCTTAAATAAAGATTTTCTTAATTCCTTACCTGTGTGCTAATTAGATATCACCTTGTTTTCACATTAAACAGACTTCCACATGAGAAAGCAGCAAGGATGCAGTGGCGTTAATGTTTCCTGGTGTCAACCTGTATTATTTCAGTAGACATTGAAATGAGGATGCATCTTGCTGCCTTTCCAATGAAGCAAGTTTAATTTAGTAATAGGTTAAAAACCATCCCTACAAAGGTGTTAATCAGAGACTTGGCTTTGTGGACACTTTTCAGAGAACAAATTTGTTAGCATAAAAATAAAGCCAGAAAATGAAGAGCTGTTTAATCACTCAATTGGATTTTTTTTGCCAGCATATTTCTTTTTCTCTGCAACCCACTGCTAAATTGTGCTTCCTAGCTGTTTTTATAAAATCAATGAATCAAATCTAACTATATCAGAGAAGGCCAAGTACCCTACACCAGAACAGGGGGTTTGAAATTTTGACTTGTCTACTTAAAGATCACCAAAATCTGATAACAAGGTCAATTACGTCCCTGGGTGGGATTGAACCACCAACCATTTGGTTAGTAGCCGGACACACTAACCGATTGCGCCACAGAGACACTTTGCAAAAAGTACATACTGACAAAGGCTAATAAGCATACATCTAGAACGTTTCCTAGAAAAACTTTAAAAAGTCAATAATCTGGAGAGTTTTTGTAAAATGTTTCTTCCATCAACCAACGAAGAAACACATTGGTACTTTCCCATGATGAGTGAGTGCTTCAGGATCTCTTGCACTTACATGTGCAGCAGAGTACTGCAATGGAAGCATGCTGGGCCCATAACCCAGAGGTAGGCAGATTGAAACTATCCTTTGCTATATGCATTTTTTTTGTTAATTTAAGTAATCAAAACTGGGATTGATATTTTTGCTCTTTTATTTTTACTTAAAGTACAATAACTTTTACCATTTTAATTTGTTTTAATAGTATATTGACAGTATAGTTTTCTTTAAAAAATCCACTTAATTTTCTTTACCCTATTATTAAAAGGGTAATTGACAAAAACAAACTACATTGTCACCAGAAGAGCAATACAAAATGTACAAGTGATATATTAAAATCATCTTTCCAGCTTGAATTTCAATGATGCATTGGGGCAACGATTTTGTGAGAAACATCTTCACCCTTAAATAAAGATTTTCTTAATTCCTTACCTGTGTGCTAATTAGATATCACCTTGTTTTCACATTAAACAGACTTCCACATGAGAAAGCAGCAAGGATGCTGTGGCGTTAATGTTTCCTGGTGTCAACCCGTATTATTTCAGTAGACATTGAAATGAGGATGCATCTTGCTGCCTTTCCAATGAAGCAAATTTAATTTAGTAATAGGTGAAAAACCATCCCTACAAAGGTGTTAATCAGAGACTTGGCTTTGTGGACACTTTTCAGAGAACAAATTTGTTAGCATAAAAATAAAGCCAGAAAATTAAGAGCTGTTTAATCACTCAATTGGATTTTTTTGCCAGCATATTTCTTTTTCTCTGCAACCCACTGCTAAATTGTGCTTCCTATCTGTTTTTATAAAATCACTGAATCAAATCTAACGCTGATTACATCAGAGAAGGCCAGGTACCCTACACCATAAGATGGGGTTTGAAATTTTGACTTGTCTACTTAAAGATCACCAAAATCTGATAACAAGGTCAATTACGTCCTTGGGTGGGATTGAACCACCAACCTTTTGGTTTATAGCCGTACACACTAACTGATTGCGCCACAGAGACACTTTGCAAAAGTAAATACTGACAAAGGCTAATAAGCATTCATCTAAAACGTTTCCTAGAAAAACTTTAAAAAGTCAATAATCTGGAGAGTTTTTGTAAGATGTTTCTTCCATCCACCAACGAAGAAACACATTGGTACTTTCCCATGATGAGTGAGTGCTTCAGGATCTCTTGCACTTACATGTGCAGCAGAGTACTGCAATGGAAGCATGCTGGGCCCATAACCCAGAGGTAGGCAGATTAAAACTATCCTCTGCTATATGCATTTTTTTTGTTAATTAAAGTAATCCAAAACTGGGATTGATATTTTTGCTCTTTTATTTTTCATTAAAGTACAATAACTTTTACCATTTTAATTTGTTTTAATAGTATATTGAAAGTATTGTTTTCTTTTAAAAATCCACTTAATTTTCTTTACCCTATTATTAAAATGGTAATTGACAAAAACAAACTACATTGTCACCAGAAGAGCAATACAAAATGTACAAGTGATATATTAAAATCATCTTTCCAGCTTGAATTTCAAAGATGCATTGGGGCAACGATTTTGTGAGAAACATTTTCACCCTTAAATAAAGATTTTCTTAATTCCTTACCTGTGTGCTAATTAGATATCACCTTGTTTTCACATTAAACAGACTTCCACATGAGAAAGCAGCAAGGATGCAGTGGCGTTAATGTTTCCTGGTGTCAACCTGTATTATTTCAGTAGACATTGAAAAGCAGTGATCTCCAGTCCGGAGGAAGGAGATTTCATGGTTTTGGTAGACATAAAGGATGCCTACTTACATGTTCCAATTTAGCCTCTGCATCAAGCTACCTGAGGTTTGCAATTCAGTATTGTCATTACCAATTTCAGACATTGCCGTTTGGTCTGTCCACGGCTCCAAGGATTTTCACCAGGGTGATCGCAAGCAAGGAGTAACAATTATCCCGTACTTGGATGATCTTTTTATAAAGGCGAAATCCAGGGACCAGTTAGTGCAAAACATTGCACTCTCCCTGACAGTTCTTCAACAACATAGTTGGCTCCTAAACTTGCCAAAATCGCAGTTGGTCCCAATGACGCGGTTGTTGTTGTTTTTGGGAGTGATACTGGACACAGAAGAGGTTTTCTTCCAGTGGAAAGGCTCTGGAGATCCAGAGTCTGGTCAAACAAATTCTGAAACCAGCAAGAGTGTTAATCCATCAATGCATTTGGTTGCTGGGTAAGATGGTTGCGGCCTACGAGCCCATGCAGTTTGGCTGGTTCCATGCCAGAGTGTTCCAGTGGGACCTGTTGGACAAGTGGTCCGGATCCCACCTACACACGCACCGGAGGATAATCCTGTCTTCCAAGACCAGAATCTCACTCCATTGGTGGCTGCACAGTTCTCACCTCCTAGAGGGGCGAAGGTTCGGGATCCAGGACTGGATCCTAGGGACCATGGATGCAACCCTCCGAGGCTGGGGAGCAGTCACACAGGGGGAAAACGTCCAAGGAAGATGGTCAAGTCGGGAAAGTTGTCTCCACATAAATGTTCTGGAGTTAAGGGCCATTTAATAACTGCAGACACAGTACGCACTGGGACGGGTGCCCAGCATCCTCTACGGACTAAGAGAAAAGGATTTACCGGTAGGTATTAAAATCCTATTTTCTCTAACGTCCTAGAGGATGCTGGGGACTCCGTAAGGACCATGGGGATAGACGGCTCCGCAGGAGACATGGGCACTTTAAGAAAGACTTTAGTTCTGGGTGTGCACTGGCTCCTCCCTCTATGCCCCTCCTCCATACCTCAGTTTGATACTGTGCCCAGTGGAGACTGGGTGCTTTTCAGGAGCTCTCCTGAGCTTTCTGACAAAGTATTTTGTTAGGTTTTTAATTTTCAGGGAGCACTGCTGGCAACAGACTCCCTGCATCGAGGGACTGAGGGGAGAGAAGCAGCCCTACTCTCCGAGTTGCAAGGTCCTGCTTCTTAAGCTACTGGACACCATTAGCTCTAAAGGGATTAGCTCCAAAGGGATTGGTACGCAGGATCTCACCCTCGCCGTCCGTCCCAGAGCCGCGCCGCTGTCCCCCTCGCAGAGCCGGAAGATAGAAGCCGGGTGAGTATGAGAAGAAAAGAAGACTTCAGAGGCGGCAGAGGACTTCATGATCTTCATTGAGGTAACGCACAGCACTGCAGCTGTGCGCCATTGCTCCCATACACCTCACATACTCTGGTCACTGTAAGGGTGCAGGGCGCAGGGGGGGCGCCCTGGGCTGCAATATAAACCTCTTTTTGGCAGAAATATAACATATATACAGCTGGGCACTGTATATATGTATGAGCCCCCGCCAATTGTACAGTTTAAGCGGGACAGAAGCCCGCCGCCGAGGGGGCGGGGCTTCTCCCTCAGCACTCACCAGCGCCAATTTTTCTCCACAGCACCGCTGAGAGGAAGCTCCCCGGACTCTCCCCTGCTTATACCACGGTAGACAAGAGGGTTGAAAAGAGAGGGGGGGGGCACATAATTTGGCGCAAATTACATACAGCAGCGCTACTGTGCAAACATTAAGTTACTGTGCTATTCCTGGGTTATATAGCGCTGGGGTATGTGCTGGCATACTCTCTCTCTGTCTCTCCAAAGGGCAGAGCCGGCCATAGGCATAGGCAAACTAGGCAATTGCCTAGGGCATTTGATATGCCTAGGGGCATCAGCAACTTCTGCTGATTAAAATGATATGCGGCATGCCTATATTCTGTGTGTAGCATTTCATATGCAGATACAGCCACAGTCTCACACAGTATATAGGCGTGCTGCATATCATTTTAATCAGCAGAAGCTGCGTGTGCATCCTAACAACATAGCAATGCAAATAAGATGCATTTTAATAAAAAAAAGGTGCCCCAACGTTAGCATTGAGGCAAGATTTATGAGGACACATCTGTATCCAAGCAGAGGCAGAGGTCACAGTGTTAGTGGCAGTGTGAGTGCTGTGTGCATGTGAGTGGGTTGATTGTGCAGTAGTGTTCGGAATATGAGTAAGGAGCATTATGTGTGTCATGTAAAAATGCATTAATAATGTGCAACATATGTGTAAGGGGCACTATGTGTCATTATGTGTATAAGGGCATTAATAATGTGCGGCATATGTGTAAGGGACATTGGTGGTCATTCCGAGTTGTTCGCTCGGTAATTTTCTTCGCATCGCAGCGATTTTCCGCTAATTGCGCATGCGCAAAGGTGGTCATTCCGAGTTGTTCGCTCTGTAATTTTCATCGCATCGCAGCGATTTTCCGCTAATTGCGCATGCGCAATGTTCGCTCTGCGACTGCGCAAAGTAAATTTGCTATGCAGTTAGGTATTTTACTCACGGCATTACGAGGTTTTTTCTTTGTTCTGCTGATCGTAGTGTGATTGACAGGAAGTGGGTGTTTCTGGGCGGAAACTGGCCGTTTTATGGGTGTGTGTGAAAAAACGCTGCCGTTTCTGGGTAAAACGCGGGAGTGTCTGAAGAAACGGGGGAGTGTCTGGGCGAACGCTGGGTGTGTTTGTGACGTCAAACCAGGAACGAAACTGACTGAACTGATCACAGTTGTCAAGTCTGGAGCTACTCAGAAACTGCTAAGAAGTGTCTATTCGCAATTCTGCTAATCTTTCGTTCGCAATTTTGATAAGCTAAGATTCACTCCCAGTAGGCGGCGGCTTAGCGTGTGCAATGCTGCTAAAAGCAGCTTGCGAGCTAACAACTCGGAATGAGGGCCATTATGTGTAAAAGGGCATTAATAAAGGTTGTCATAATGCGTCTTACACATTATGTTTATAAGGACATTAATGATGTGTCTCATATGTGTAAGGGGCATTACTGTGTGGAATTATGTGTATAAATGCATTACTAATGTGTGGCATTATGTGTATAAGGTGCTCTAATATGTAGCGTTGCGTATAGAAAGGGCATTTACTGTGTCGTCTAATGTGAATAAAGAGCAATAGGGTGTGGTGTGGTGTAATGTAAATAAGGAGCAATTCAGTGTGATGTAATGTGAATAAGGAGCACTACTGTGAGAAGTAACGTTTATAAGGTAAAGTGATACTACTGTGGGATGTAATGTGAATTATGGACACTATCGCGTGATCAAATGTGAATAAAATTGCAGTACTGTGTGGCGGAATTTTAATTGGGGGTACTATTGTGTGGACATGCCCATTGCCAGCAAAAACACACCCCTTTTTGGACTGTGCGCCATATGTGCGAACTGTTCCTGTTTAAAATATAGGGGGTACAAACACCAAAATAAGTACTGGTATGGGTGAGGGTTGATGGTGCTGGGAAAGAGGTGCAAGGTCAGAGGCGGAACCAGCGGTGGTGCTAGGGGGCACCAGGCAAAATCTTGCCTAGGGCATCATATTGGTTAGGGCCAGCTCTGCCAAAGGGCCTTGTGGGGGAAATGTCTTCAGTAAAAGCATTCCCTGTGTGTGTGGTGTGTCGGTACGCGTGTGTCGACATGTCTGAGGAAGAAGGCTATATTAGAGAGGAGCGGGAGCAAATGAATGTGGTGTCTCCGCCGACACCTGATTGGATGGATATGTGGAATGTTTTAAATGCTAGTGTAAACTCAGTGCACAAAAGATTAGACAAGGCTGAAGCTTTGGGACAGTCGGGGTCTCAACCCATGCCTGATCCTATGTCGCAGGGACTGTCAGGGTCTCATAAGTGCCCACTATCCAGATTGACACAGATACCGACACGGATTCTGACTCCAGTGTCGATTACGATGATGCAAAGTTACAGCCAAAATTGGCAAAATACATTTGATATATGATTATGGCAATAAAAGATGTTTTGCACATCACAGAGGAGCCCCCTATCCCTGACAAGAGGGTACATATGCACAAGGGAAAGAAGCCTGAGGTAACCTTTTCCCCTCACACGAGCTGAACGAGTTATGTGAAAAAGCTTGGGAATCTCCTGCAGATTTCCAAAAGGATTCTTATGGCGTATCCTTTCCCATCAACGGATAGGTTACGATGGGAATCCTCCCCTTGGGTGGACAAAGCATTAACACGCTTATCCAAGAAGTTAGCCCTCCCGCCCCAGGATACGGCTACCCTCAAAGAGTCTGCTGACCGCAAACAGGAGATTACCCTGAAGTCCATTTATACACATTCCACATATCTTCACAGTTACAGATTTACCTGCTTCCAGCCGAGATCAGCTCTTCTTAAAGTGACGGTATCATTTCCGCAGATTACCACTCACCACCGGCACTATTATTTCACCGCTCTCAAACTCCATATATCAATCATATTTCATCGCTCTCAAGCTTCATTTATTATTTGGCTGGTTCCATCCAGCAATCCACTCCGTGCTTACATCAGTCTGGTTTCAGCCAGTACCCACAGCAGCCATTTTATCCACAGCAGCCCAGCTTAACCTGGTTTGAATCTGAATGCGCTGCAGGTGTCGTATAAGGGAGGATGTTCCGAGGTGGTTAACGTCCTTATCCCTACTTATTACAGCTTGACAAAGGCATCACACGGCTTGACACCTGTTGTCCGCATTTGTGTACAGGATGCATACCTTCATGTCCCCATTTATCCACCTCATCAGGCGTACCTCCGATTTGCGGTACAGGACTGTCATTGCCAATTTCAGACGTTGCTGTTTGGTCTCTCCATGGCCCTGAGAATTTTCACCAAGGTAATGGCAGAAATGATGGTGCTCCTGTGCAAGCAAGGTGTCACAATTATCCCGTACTTGGGAGATCTCATAAAAGCGAGATCAAGAGAGCAGTTGCTGAACAGCGTATCACTTTCACTGAAAGTGTTACAGCAACACGGCTGGATTCTCAATATCCCGAAGTCGCAGTTGATTCCTACTACTCGTCTGTCTTTTTTGGGCATGATTCTGGACACGGACCAGAAGAGGGTTTATCTCCTGATAGAAAAGGCCCAGGAACTCATGACTCTTGTCAGGAACCTATTGAAACCAAAACTTGTGTCAGTGCATCACTGCACTCGAGTCCTGGGAAAGATGGTGGCATCATACGAGGCCATTCCATTCGGCAGGTTCCATGCGAGGACTTTCCAATGGGACCTACTGGACAAGTGGTCCGGGTCACATTTACAGATGCATTGGTTGATCACCCTGTCCCCCAGGGTCAGGGTATCACTCCTGTGGTGGCTGCAGAGTGCTCACCTTCTCGAGGGACGCAGATTCAGCATTCAGGGCTGGATCCTGGTGACCACAGACGCAAGCCTCCAAGGTTGGGGAGCAGTCACACAGGGAAGAAATTTCCAAGGTCTTTGGTCAAGTCAAGAGACTTGTCTTCACATCAACATATACAATGCCCTACGTCAAGCGGAGACCTTACTTTGCGACCAACCGGTTCTGATCCAGTCAGACAACGTCACCGCAGTGGCTCATGTAAACCGCCAAGGAGGCACAAGGAGCAGAGTGGCGATGGCACAAGCCACCAGAATTCTTCGCTGGGTGGAGAATCACGCAAGCGCACTGTCAGCAGTGTTCATTCCGGGAGTGGACAACTAGGAAGCAGACTTCCTCAGCAGACACGACCTACATCCGGGAGAGTGGGGACTTCATCGGGAAGTCTTTGCACAGATTACAAGTCGGTGGGAACTGCCACAGATAGACATGATGCCGTCCCGGCTCAACAAAAAGCTACAGAGGTATTGCGCAAGGTCAAGAGACCCTCAGGCAGTAGCTGTAGACGCCCTAGTGACACCGTGGGTGTTCCGGTCGGTCTATGTATTTCCTCCTCTTCCTCTCATACCCAAGGTGTTGAGGATAATAAGACAAAGAAAAGTGAGAACAATCCTCATTGTTCCAGATTGGCCACGGAGGACCTGGTATCCGGATCTGCAGGAAATGCTCACAGAAGATCTGTGGCCTCTCCCTCTAAGACAGGACCTGTTGCATCAGGGGCCCTGTCTGTTCCAAGACTTACTGCGGCTGCGTTTGACGGCATGGCGGTTGAATGCCGGATCCTAGCATTCCGGTTGAGGTCATCCCTACGCTGATAAAGGCTAGGAAGGATGTAACGTTAAAACATTACACCGTATATGGCGAAATTATGTTTCTTGGTGTGAGGCCAGGAATGCTCCTACGGAAGAACTCCATCTGGGCCGTTTCCTTCACTTCCTACAAACTGGAGTGAATTTGGGCCTACAATTAGGCTCTATTAAGGTCCAGATTTCGGCCTTATCCATTTTCTTTCAAAAAGAATTGGCTTCTCCTCCAGAAGTTCAGACTTTTGTAAAAGGAGTGCTGCATATTCAGCCTCCTTTTGTGCCTCCGGTGGCACCTTGGGACCTTAACGTGGTGTTAAGTTTTCTAAAATCACACTGGTTTGAACCACTTAAAACAGTGGAGTTAAATTATCTCACGTGGAAGGTGGTCATGTTATTAACCTTGGCTTCGGCTAGGCGAGTGTCGGAATTAGCGGCTTTGTCACATAAAAGCCCATATTTGGTATTCCATGTGGATAGAGCGTAATTGCGGACCCGTCCTCAATTCCTACCAAAAGTGGTCTCATCTTTTCATATGAACCAACCTATTGTGGTGCCTGTGGCTACGCGTGACTTGGAGGATTCCGAGTTACTTGATGTGGTCAGGGCTTTGAAAATTTACGTGGCCAGGACGGCTAGAGTCAGGAAAACTGAAGCGCTGTTTGTCCTGTATGCAACCAACAAGATTGGTGCCCCTGCTTCAAAGCAGGCTATTGCTCGCCGGATTTGTAACACGATTCAGCAAGCGCATTCTATGGCTGGATTGCAGTTACTGAAATCGGTCAAGGCCCATTCCACGAGGAAAGTGGGCTCTTCTTGGGCGGCTGCCCGAGGGGTCTCGGCACTACAGCTGTGTCAAGCTGCTACTTGGTCGGGTTCAAACACCTTTGCAAAATACTATAAGTTTGATACCCTGGCTGAGGAGGAACTCATGTTTGCTCAATCGGTGCTGCAGAGTCATCCGCACTCTCCCGCCCGTTTTGGAGCATTGGTATAATCCCCATGGTCCTTACGGAGTCCCCAGCATCTTCTAGGACGTTAGAGAAAATAAGATTTTAAACCTACCGATAAATCTTTTTTTCGTAGTCCGTAGAGGATGCTGGGCGCCCGTCCCAAGTGCGGACTACTTCTGCAATACTTGTATATAGTTATTGCTTCAATAAGGGTTATGTTATAGTTGCATCGGTCCTGCACTGATGCTATGTTGTTTTTTCATACTGATAACTGGGTAGTTTATCACAAGTTATACGGTGTGATTGGTGTGGCTGGTATGAATCTTGCCCTGGATTAACAAAATCCTTTCCTCATACTGTCAGTCTCCTCTGGGCACAGTTTCTCTAACTGTGGCATAGAGGGAGGAGCCAGTGCACACCCAGAACTAAAGTCTTTCTTAAAGTGCCCATGTCTCCTGTGGAGCCCGTCTATCCCCATGGTCCTTACGGAGTCCCCAGCATCCTCTACGGACTACGAGAAAAAGATTTACCGGTAGGTTTAAAATCTTATTTTCTACTGTATTCTTTTCTATCCTAGTTTATTACGACCAACTCTCATCCAAGGAGTTTGATATTCTACTACCTGCATGCAATTTAAATTGCTTAAATTGTTTATATGGTTGATTTGTCCTTCACAATCCATAATCTGCAACTTGGATGGTTTTGCGTCGTTGAAAATATTATAATAAAAATGTATATTATATATATATATATATATATTAAAAAAAAAAAAAGTTATAAGACATATGCATTCAATATTTGAAGAAACAAAATAAAATAAAGCTATCTATTGGGTTTCACTAACAAGCACATTGGAAGACTTGACTACTGTTAAAAGACATGCATTACATGGTATAGAGCCACAAACCACAATGTAGTAAAATAAAAACAAACTTACATGTGTATCAAACCTATGTGAGGCTTACATTGATAGTGCAAGATCAACACTATCAACTGTGCAAACTAGACTGCACATAAATGCCATAAAATTTATCTGAGATTTTAGTAAATAAGGCCCGTTGCTGTCCGGGTCACGCAGCCGTCACGGCCCGCCCCCATACGGTCCGGTCATGTCTGCGTTGTCCGGACTGTGCCCCCAAAATGGCGGCACAACGCCGCTGGCCCCACTCCTCCTGCCCAGTGACCGCCTATGCCTGTCAATCAGGCAGAGGCGCTCACTGGGCAGAGATGCTGATCGCATCTCTGGCATGTGCCGGTGCACTGCGGCACCAGCACACACGCACTTCAGACCTGATCTCCTGTTGTGTGAATATGCACAGCAGGGATCAGGTCTGAATTAGGCCCTATATACAGCTGTCAGTAAGGCAGGGATGTGCTGCTGCCAGTGAGGCAGGGATGTGCTGCTGGTAGTGAAGCAGTGATGTGCTGCTGTCAGCGAAGCAGTGCTGTGCTGCTGTCAGCGAGGCAGAGATGTGCTGCTGTCAGCGAGGCAGGGATGTGCTGCTGTCAGCGAGGCAGGGATGTGCTGCTGTCAGCGAGGCAGGGATGTGCTGCTGTCAGCGAGGCAGGGATGTGCTGCTGTCAGCGAGGCAGGGATGTGCTGCTGTCATTGAAGCAGGAATGTGCTGCTGCAGTGAGGCAGAGATATGCTGCCCACTATCTCCCTGTCACCCCTGCCTGAGTCACACACTTTCCCTGTCACCCCTGCCTCAGTTACCCACTATCTCCCAGTCACCGCTGCCTCAGTCAATCACTATACCTGCGATCCCTGCCTCAGTCACCCACTATACCAGTCACCCCTGCTTTAGTCACCCACTGTCACCCTATCACCCCTGCTTCAGTCACCCACTATCCCTGTCAACCCTGCCTCAGTCACCCACTATCTCCCAGTCACCCCTGCCTCAGTCAGCCACTATCCCTGTCACCCCTGCCACAATCATCCACTATCTCCCTATCACCCCTGCCTTAGTCATTTATTATCCCTGTCACCCACTTTCTTCCCATACTTACCCAACCCCTTCCTATCACCCCTCCCTCAGTAACCCACTATCTCCCTGTCACCCACTATCTCCCAGTCACCCCGGCCTCAGTCACCCACTATCTCCCACTCATACATGCTTCAGTCACCCACTATCTCCCAGTCATCCCTGCCTCAGTCACCTACTGACACCAGTGCAGACATTTCTGCTGCAGCCTCTCCACTCTCCAGCGTGAACGTCCTGACGACTGAGGAAATCCGCTTCCCAGTTGAGGACTCCGGGAATGAACACTGCCGATATTGCTGTCAGATGACATTCTACCCAACGGAGGATTTTTGATACTTCCAGCTTTGCCATGCAGTTTCGAGTGCCGCCTAGTTTCGAGTGCCGCCTTGATGATTTGTGTACACTACCGTGGTGGCGTTGTCAGATTGTACTTGAACAGGCCTGTTCTGTACTAGAGGCAGGGCCAGTGTCAATTAATTGAACACTGCCTGCAATTCCAGAATGTATATCAGGAGGAGAGATTCCTCCCTGGTTCACCGACCCTGGAGAAAGTGTTGCTCCAACACCGTGGCCCAGCCCAAAAGACTGGCATCCATTGTCAGGAGGACACAGTTGGAGATCCAGAAGGGATGGCCCCTGCTCAACTGTTGGTCCTGTAGCCACCAGCTCAGTGTCAGACGAACCTCCGGAGTCAAGGAGATCATTTGAGACATTATCCGATGAGGCAGGCCGTCCCACTTGGAGAGGATTAACCTCTGCAGAGGGCGGTAATGAAATTGAGCGTACTCTACCATATCGAAAGCCGACACCATGAGGTCTAGTACTTACATCGCCGTGTGTATCAACACTCTTGGGCGAGAGAGAAAGATACTGTCCTGAATTTTCAGGACTTTCTCTGGAGACAGAAACAATTGTTGGCTGTGTGTGTCCAGCAGTGCCCCTAGGTGCACCATGTTCCGAGCAGGGACCAGCGAGGACTTTTTTCAGTTGATGAGCCACCCGTGGACTTGTAGGAATTGGACCGCCAGTTCCAGATAACTGTGGAGAACCTCTTGGGAGTTCACCAGGATCAGCAAGTCGTCCAGATTTGGCAGGATCCTGATTCTCTGATGGTGAAGGGTCGTCATCACGGCCATGACCTTGGTGAATATCCGAGGTGCCGTGGCCAAACCAGAAGGCAGGACTTGAAATCCAAAAACAAACCAGGCACAACACTGCTTAGCTTCCATCATCAGATGAGATTGGACATATCCAGTGTGATGCGGCTGTAGATGATTTTTGCTGTTTCTAACTTCAACATCAATGAATAAGTTTCAAAATAGAATGCATCAAGAGAACGGTGTTGGTAGTATAAAACTACCTACAGCACCTGGTATTCCCAGGTGGTCTCACATCCAAGAACAAACCAGGCCTAAAATCAGGTGATATTGGGCATATACAGTGTGGTGTGGCTGTAGATGAGCTTAGTGGTTTCTGTTAGAGTTCTTCTACTTCTAACTACTCGTACATAAATGAATAAGCGGACGATTTATTAAACCTGGTGAAATGATAATTTGCATGGTGATAAAGTACCAGCCAATCAGCTCCTAATTGCCATGTCACAGGCTGGGTTTGAAAAATGACAGTTAGGAGCAGACTGGCTTGTACTTTATCACCTTGCACTTTATCAGTTCACTGAACTAATCTCCTCTTGCGCTATAAATAGTATGATATGGCTCAAAGTTCAATAAAAACAAATAAATAATTTCATATATTCTATATTTTTTATTACATATAAATATATATATATATATATATATATATATATATATACACACACTTTACAATAAACTATTAGACCGGTCAAATAAAATCACTAACAATATATTTGCATAGCTATAGGAGGTGGATCTTAGATAAACTCTGTGCACAGATAAATTTTCAAAAATAAAAATCAGTCCATATATTGGATTAAAAAATCAATTTACCAGCTGTAATTCGCACCCATGTAGTAGATAACATATTTATAAGTTGTTATATATTGGAATTCCTCAATATGCTGCCACTTGGCAAAGGAGATGATATTGTGCAAAATAACCGCTCAACACTGGAGCCTTACGTGTAGCTTGCACCAGTTGTTATAACACGGGAGAGTCATTGGACCCTTATACCAGCCTTATTTGCACCCCCAAAATATACCATCATCTAGCGGTAATATCCGTGGACTAAACGGAGATCGGGAGAACACAACCGTGACTGTGGTGTCTGCATACGGCACTTGGAGGCGTGGACTCATAGAGCTTGGAAGTCGGGTAATTATTCAGCACAGCAGGCGCCAGTGAAGCGCCGTTCCCGCAGCCCGAGACCGTCTCTTCTGTCATTGGACTCTCCCGTGTTATAACAACTGGTGCAAGCTACACGTAAGGCTCCAGTGTGGAGCGGTTATTTTGCACAATATCATCTCCTTTGCCAAGTGGCAGCATATTGAGGAATTCCAATATATAACAACTTATAAATATGTTATCTACTACATGGGAGCGAATTACAGCTGGTAAATTGATTTTTTAATCCAATATATGGACTGATTTTTATTTTTGAAAATTTCTCTGTGCACAGAGTTTATCTAAGATCCACCTCCTATAGCTATGCAAATATATTGTTAGTGATTTTATTTGACCGGTCTAATAGTTTATTGTAAAGTGTATATATATATATATATATATATATATATATATATATATATATATATATATATATTATATGTAATAAAAAATATAGAATATATGAAATTATTTATTTGTTTTTATTGAACTTTGAGCCATATCATACTATTTATAGCGCAAGAGGAGATTAGTTCAGTGTTCCAGTGTTACCGGAGACTTTAAAGTGCCGGTTCTTTTTTACTTGATTTACCCCAAGTCAAGCTCTCTCCTGCAGCTTAAGTATACATTAATTGCAGTATTATTTGTACATAATTTTTAATACCAGTAATTTGATCACCAGAATATGGTGATGATGTATTAGCGCCTGGTTATATTCTTTTGTATTTTTTTACTTTATCAGTTCACCAGGCTTAATAGATCTGCCCCAATGTTTCAAAATGGAATGCATCAAGAGAACGGTGTTGGTATTGTAAAAATACACACAGCTCCTGGTATTTCCTGGTGGTCTCCCATCCAAGTACTAAAACCAGGACCAACACTGCTCAGCTTCCATGATCAGGAGAGATTGGGCAAATCCAGTGTGCTGTGGCTGTAGATGAGCTCGTGGTTTCTGTTAGAGCTCTTCTACTTCTAACTTCTGGTACATAAAAGAATATGTGTAAAAATTAAATGTACAGTACCAAGAAAAGGGTGTTGGTAGTTTAAAAACACCTAAATAATCTGATAATACATGGATGGGAGACTGCTTGGTAGTAACAAAGTCCAATACTGCTTTGCTTCAAAGATCAAATGAGATTGGGCATATCCAGTGTGGTGTGGCTTTAGATGAGCTTTGTGGTTTCTGTTAGAGCTCTTCTACTTCTAACTACTGGTACATTAATGAATATGTATAAGGTTGTAGTTTATCCAATATCCCTTTACTACCTTACCTCCCCCCCCCCCTCCCCTCCCCTCCTTATAGCTTCCTTTGTTCTCTCCTCCTCGTGTGTGCGTTATTTGTTTTCTCATACATCCTAGAGGATGCTGGGATCACATTAAGAACCATGGGGTATAGACGGGATCCGCAGGAGACATGGGCACTTTAAGACTTTCAAAGGGTGTGAACTGTCTCCTCCCTCTATGCCCCTCCTCAGGGCCGAAACTAGGACTAACGGCACCCGGGGCAAGACAGAAATTTTGTGCCCCCCCCCCATAAATAAATAAATAAATATATATATAATATATGTATGTGGCTGTGTACATATATACACGCGTGTGTGTGTGTGTGTATATATATATATATATATATATATATATCTATCATGTGTGTATTACTGGTGTCTGCTGGTCTGAGGGATATCTGTGTTGAATTTGTTTGTTTCTTATTTTTTTTATTTTTATTTTTCTATTTTATTATATATATATATATATCTGTATATCTGTAGCTGTCACAGTGGTGAAAATGAGCAGTAGTTTGAATGAGCTGCAGGGGTTAACACCAGTCACAGTGAATATATGTGTGTGTTTTACCTCCGTCTCTCGCTGTCCTGCTTCCATCCATCACTGTGCTGTCGGGCTGAATGCAATGCTGTGTGGGGCCAGAAAAAGGTCAGTAGCTGACCACATTCGTAGCTCGTGCGGGCGGGCAGTATACTTTTTTGGGCTTGCCGCCGCTGCTTAGGAAGGGAAACTAGACGTTACCCTGACTCCCTAGCTCCAGCAGCCGTGGCCAGCTTTCTGCAATGCCTCATGGGATTTGTAGTCTCTATGCTACTGCATAAAGTCTAAGCAGTAGCACACATGACTACAAATCCCATTTTCTTCAATAGATTCTCTGCTGTGTCAGACCCAGCTGATCCCAGCGCCCTATCAAATCCCGCGCCCGGGTCACATGCCCCCCTAGCCCCTCCCTAGTTTCGGCTCTGCCCTCCTCCAGACTCCAGTTTTAGAATTGTGCCCAGTGAGACTGGATGCACTACAGGGGAGCTCTACTGAGTTTCTCTGAAAAGACTTATGTTAGTTTTTCTTATTTTCAGGGAGGCTGCTGGCAACAGTCTCCCTGCTTCGTGGAACTTAGGGGAGAGAAGTATGACCAACTTCTAGTGAGTTAAATGGCTATGCTTCTGGCTGACAGGACACCATTAGCTCCTGAGGGTGCTGATCGCTAGGTACGCCTAGATGCCCACTCCCGTAGCCTGCCATCACCCCCTTACAGAGCCAGAAGTCAGAAGACAGGCGAGTAGCAGAAGAACAGAAAACTTCTTCTCCAGTGACGGCATTCTGAGGTACCACGCAGCGAGCGGAATGCTGTGCGCCATGCTTCCACACAAACACAGGCACTGCAGGGTGCAGGGCGTGTGGGTGGGGAAGGGGGGCACCCTGGGCAGCATAAATTCCTCACAAAAGGCTGGCAAAAGTGGACATTAGTGCCTGGGCACTGTACTTACCCCACCAGCGTAATTAATTATTTGTTTCTGAGCGGGACAGAAGCGGGCAATTACAGCGGCGGGGCTTCTTCCTCACCTCACCAGCACATCTATAGAGCGTAACAAGTCTATCACTATAGAGTTTATTATTTCCCAGACTGTGTACTTTTGGCGCTGGATTGTGAGCTGAAAAATCTTCTGTCCCTCTGACAGATTTACTGTAGGTCTATCCCCCATAAGCCGATGTGTCTGTGGGTACTTGGTACATGTGTGTCAACATGTCGGTGGCTGAATGTTTTTCCCAAGAGGAAACTATATTAGGAATGCAGACATATGATGGTGGCCCTGTTGGCACCACCAATAACTGACTGGGTGAAAGTTTCAGTAATATCAGAGTGAGGTTGGATAAATCTGTGTCCCAGACACAGACGTAGAGAAAAGATGTGATGTTCATGGCTATGCTTCTTTTCACTCAGGCCCGCAAAAATGTTACTACACATCGATACTGACTCGGATACTGATTCATATGTCGGCCATAATATTTCCTGATTAGATCCAATATTGGCAAGGAGCATTCAGTACATGATTGTGGATATTAAGGACATATTAACATCACTGAGGACCCTGCTGTTCCTGACAAAGGGGTATATATGTATGTATATATAGATATATAATGAAAGCTGATGTAACGTTCCTCCATCTCTGTTTGAGAAAGTCTGGGCCAGCTCGACAAGATGGTTTCAAATCCCCAAAAGGTTTCCGGTTGTTTATTCATTTCCTGCTGCGGACAGAATAAAGTGGGAGTCACCCCCTCTTCTGCACGGGGCCCTGTCACAAATCCAGCGGATCGTATGCAGGAAGCTACATTATTTCTAGTTATGTAACCTCGGGTACATTACTTAGACCTGCCATTACATGCGCATGGGTGAGTAGTAGTATTCAAGAATTGGTCGAATACCTCGTCATCCGATATAGATATCTTGGAGAGATGGGATACTCCTTACGTTGGATCATATCAAGGACACTGCAGCATACTTACGACTGCAAGGGATATAGGACTCTTGAGTTCACGGGCAAATTTCATGGCAGTCTCGGATAGGAGGGCATTGTGGATTCACCAAGGGAATGCTGATGCTGACTCCAAGAAGAAAGGGAGTCTCTTCCCTATGAAGGTGAAGCCTTGTTTGGTGACGGCCTAGTTAATTTGATCTCGGCAGCTCCCGAAGGTAAGTCAACCTTCTTGCCCTATGTTCCCTCTCAACGGATGAAGACGCATCATTGTCTAACGCAGTCATTTTGGCCCAATAGATATGCAAGAAGTTAAGATTCCCCTTTCTTTGCAGGTAGAGGAAGGAAAAGAGGGAAGAGGTCTGTAGCCTCTTCAAGATCGCAGGAGCAGAGATCGTCCTCTGCTTCTGCCAAATCCACTGCATGACGCTAGGGCTTTCTTGCAGGAGCCCGCACCAGTGGGGGCACGTCTAAAACACTTCAGTCAGTTCTGGATTAATTTAGACCTGGACTCGTGGGTTTTACAAACAGTGTCACAAGGGTACAAACTGGGGTTTCAAGACGTTCCCCCTCACCGATTGTTCAAATCGGCCTTAGTCAGCAGGGAGAAGGTTTTTATTCAAGCCTCTTCGTGGTCCCGATGCCGGACGGCTCAGTCAGACCAATCTTAAATCTGATTGATCTGAGGCACCAACAGGCTCAAAGCTTTTGACTGTTCCCAAGATGCTCAGCGCCCCCTGCTCTATAACCTCGCTTCCATGAACAGGGAGCTCAGTTTGTAGTTGGTGCCTTCAGTAGCAGGCCACTTAACAGGGGGCTGCCTCAGGCAGCCTATTCTTAGCTATTAATTTTGACAAGAAAAGAAGAACTTTATTTTATAAGAATCTACAAGGGCTGCAGCAGGTTAGGTCTAATAGACATCTTTACTGCAGCTCCATCACTCCCAGCGGCGCAGTATACTCCCGTGCCCTGGTTGCTGGGTCACTGCAGCGGAGGCTCCGGTTTCTTCCTAAGGTCAGTCACACACACACCGCCCTCCGGGATCACGAGGCCGCTGATGAAAGGGAGGTAAGGGACTTCTGTGCCCACACTATACCGTGATCCAGCGTGGCTGTAGGGGGTGGGCCATGTGCGCACTGGCGTGGACACCGATTACTGGGCAGCCGCTCCACTAGCCACCAGGGACAGTTAAGGAGCACAGCTCTGGGGGGGTTTTCTCTTATATTAACCCCATTTTGTACTACCCGCAGTGCATTGTGATAGGTAATAGAGCCTGATTCAGGTTGGATTGCAATCGCAATAAGCAATCCAACTGCAAAAATTGCTAAGAGCATACGCACGCGCCTGCATTTTCTGCGGCACCCCGCAGATAATGCGATCGCTTCTGACTGTCAATCGGTGCTGGGGGGGGGGGGGGTCAGCAACAATCCATTTCCAAGTCAGAGATGGAGCGGTGCATGGGCAGGGCTACAAAATGGGGTCGGCAACGGAGAAACAGGAGGCGTGGTCAGAGCTGCTGCATGACATCACATGCAGCAGCTGCGATCACAAAAATGGTGGCGGCTTCCTGCGCACATATACAGTCTGCACCAACAGGAGGCTAACCCATTTTTTATGATCACGCTGAACTGCACTGAGACTGCAATTTCAGCGTGGTCAAGAAGGGAGGCGGCATGCTGGGTGGCCCCAGCATGCGAACCAAAGGATTGCAAATTCTGTTACTTAGCAGAATTTGCAATCCTTACTGAATTAGGCCCATTGATTACAAAATGTATTTGTAAATATTTGAAGTTTTTCTTCAGGGACTAACACAAAAGATGCTTGGGGCTACTAACACATGTGTAAGCCACGTAAAGCTTCCCATGGGTCAGTGGCATCACAACGGGGTTGCTGCCCACACCCGAGTGTCACCCGCCAAGGGGGGTGACACCAAAGTGCCGGCTCCTCTTCAGTGACAGAATATGGGTGTTTCACTGTAACATTACGTGCAACACCCAGTTTCTGTCACTGTGCAGGAGCCAGCACCACTCACACACTAGTCCCCGGGTGCAGCACTCAACCCCCGGGATACCCGGAGCAACAAAATGGAGATTCAGGAAAACAGGCCACACCCCTACCTATGAGACCATGCCTCCTTTTTACCATTGCGCTGCTTATCTGCGCGCACTGCATTACAATCTCCCTCGCTGCCTCTCTGGGTGTCACCAATGATAGTGACACCTTTGCCATGCTTGTAGCAGCTGGTCCTAAGATCTACACCTCCAGCCCTGAGTGTTTGCCCTTGTGACTTGTTGATCATCATAGCGAAGCAGATTCTTACAGAAAACTGCAGGGGCTTAGATTGAAAAGAAAAACATTGACGAACCCATCATTTCAGCAACAGGGTCTGCCACACGGCTGACTGAAATGACTGGTTGGTTTGGGCCCCCACCAAAAAAGAAGCAATCAATCTCTCCTTGCACAAACTGGCTCTACAGAGGCAAGATGTCCACCTCATCATCCTCCGATTCCTCACCCCTTTCACTGTGTACATCGCCCCCCTCACATATTATTAATTCGTCCCCACTGGAATCCACCATCTCAGATCCCTGTGTACTTTCTGGAGGCAATTGCTGGTAAATGTCTCCACGGAGGAATTGATTATAATTCATTTTGATGATCATCATCTTCTCCACATTTTCTGGAAGTAACCTCGTACGCCGATTGCTGACAAGGTGAGCGGCTGCACTAAACACTCTTTTGGAGTACACACTGGAGGGAGGGCAACTTAGGTAGAATAAAGCCAGTTTGTGCAAGGGCCTCCAAATTGCCTCTTTTTCCTGCCAGTATACATACGGACTGTCTGACGTGCCTACCTGGATGCGGTCACTCATATAATCCTCCACCATTCTTTCAAAGGTGACAGAATCATATGTAGTGACGGTAGACGACATGTCAGTAATCGTTGCCAGGTCCTTCAGTCCGGACCAGATGTCAGCCCTCACTCCAAACTGCCCTGCATCACCGCCAGCGGGTGGGCTCGGAATTCTTAGCCTTTTCCTTGCACCCCCAGTTGCGGGAGAATGTGAAGGAGGAGCTGTTGACGGGTCACATTCCGCTTGACTTGACAATTTTCTCACCAGCAGGTCTTTGAACCTCTGCAGACTTGTGTCTGCCGGAAAGAGAGATACAATGTAGGTTTTAAATCTAGGATTGAGCACGGTGGCCAAAATGTATTGCTCTGATTTCAACAGATTGAATCCTGGTTAAGCGAATTAAGGGCTCCATCCACAAGTCCCACATGCCTAGCGGAATCGCTCTGTTTTAGCTCCTCCTTCAATGTCTCCAGCTTCTTCTGCAAAAGCCTGATGAGGGGAATGACCTGACTCAGGCTGGCAGTGTCTGAACTGACTTCACGTGTGGCAAGTTCAAAGGGTTGCAGAACCTTACACAACGTTGAAATCATTCTCCACTGCGCTTGAGTCAGGTGCATTCCCCCTCCTTTGTCTATATCGTGGGTAGATGTATAGGCTTGAATGGCCTTTTGCTGCTCCTCCATCCTCTGAAGCATATAGAGGGTTGAATTCCACCTCGTTACCACCTCTTGCTTCAGAGGATGGCAGGGCAGGTGCAGGAATGTTTGGTGGTGCTCCAGTCTTCGGCACGCGGTGGCTGAATGCAGAAAGTGGCCCGCAATTCTTCGGGCCACCGACAGCATCTCTTGCACGCCCCTGTCGTTTTTTTAAATAATTCTGCACCACCAAATTCAATGTATGTGCAAAACATGGGACGTGCTGGAATTTGCCCAGATGTAATGCACGCACAATATTGGTGGCATTGTCCGATGTCACAAATCCCCAGGAGAGTCCAATTGGGGTAAGCCATTCTGCGATGATGTTCCTCAGTTTCCGTAAGAGGTTGTCAGCTGTGTGCCTCTTATGGAAAGCGGTGATACAAAGCGTAGTCTGCTTAGGAACGAGTTGGCATTTGCGAGATGCTGCTACTGGTGCCGCCGCTGCTGTTCTTGCTGCGGGAGGCAATACATCTACCCAGTGGGCTGTCACAGTCATATAGTCCTGAGTCTGCCCTGCTCCACTTAACCACGGACATGTGGACTAGTGGACCTTGGGTACAACTGCATTTTTTAGGACACTGGTGACTCTCTTTTTCTGAGGTCTGTGTACATTTTCGGTATCGCCTGCCTAGAGAAATGGAACCTAGATGGCATTTGGTACCGGGGACACAGTACCTCAATCAAGTCTCTAGTTGCCTCTGAATTAACGATGGATACCGGAACCACGTTTCTCACCACCCAGGCTGACAAGACCCGAGTTATCCGCTTTGCAGCAGGATGACTGCTGTGATATTTCATCTTCCTCGCAAAGGACTGTTGGACAGTCAATTGCCTACTGGAAGTAGTACAAGTGGTCTTCCGACTTCCCCTCTGGGATGACGATCGACTCCCAGCAGCAACAACAGCAGCGCCAGCAGCAGTAGGCGTTACACTCAAGGATGCATCGGAGGAATCCCAGGCAGGAGAGGACTCGTCAGACTTGCCAGTGACATGGCCTGCAGGACTATTGGCTTTCCTGTCTAAGGAGGAAATTGACACTGAGGGAGTTGGTGGTGTGGTTTGCAGGAGCTTGGTTACAAGAGGAAGGGATTTAGTGGTCAGTGGACTGCTTCCGCTGTCATCCAAAGTTTTTGAACTTGTCACTGACTTATGATGAATGCGCTGCAGGTGTCGTATAAGGGAGGATGTTCCGAGGTGGTTAACGTCCTTATCCCTACTTATTACAGCTTGACAAAGGCAACACACGGCTTGACACCTGTTGTCCGCATTTGTGTACAGGATGCATACCTTCATGTCCCCATTTATCCACCTCATCAGGCGTACCTCAGATTTGCGGTACAGGACTGTCATTGCCAATTTCAGACATTGCTGTTTGGTCTCTCCACGGCCCAGAGAATTTTCACCAAGGTAATGGCGGAAATGATGGTTCTCCTGCGTAAGCAAGGTGTCACAATTATCCCGTACTTGAGCGATCTCATAAAAGCGAGATCAAGAGAGCAGTTGCTGAACAGCGTATCACTTTCACTGAAAGTGTTACAGCAACACGGCTGGATTTTCAATATCCCAAAGTCGCAGTTGGTTTCTACGACTCGTCTGTCTTTCTTGGGCATGATTCTGGACACAGACCAGAAGAGAGTTTATTTCCCGATAGGAAAGGCCCAGGAACTCATGACTCTTGTCAGGAACCTATTGAAACCAAAACTTGTGTCAGTGCATCACTGTACTCGAGTCCTGGGAAAGATGGTGGCATCATACGAAGCCATTCCATTCGGCAGGTTCCATGCAAGGACTTTCCAATGGGACCTACTGGACAAGTGGTCTGGGTCACATTTACAGATGCATTGGTTGATCACCCTGTCCCCCAGGGTCAGGGTATCACTCCTGTGGTGGCTGCAGAGTGCTCACCTTCTCGAGTGACGCAGATTCGGCATTCAGGACTGGATCCTGGTGACCACAGAGGCAAGCCTCCAAGGTTGGGGAGCAGTCACACAGGGAAGAAATATCCAAGGTCTTTGGTCAAGTCAAGAGACTTGTCTTCACATCAACATCCTGAAACTAGGGGCCATATACAATGCCCTACGTCAAGCGGAGACCTTACTTCGCGACCAACCGGTTCTGATCCAGTCAGACAACGTCACCACAGTGGCTCATGTAAACCGCCAAGGCGGCACAAGGAGCAGAGTGGCGATGGCACAAGCCACCAGAATTCTTCGCTGGGTGGAGAATCACGCAAGCGCACTGTCAGCAGTGTTCATTCTGGGAGTGGACAACTGGGAAGCAGACTTCCTCAGCAGACACGACCTACATCCGGGAGAGTGGGGACTTCATCAGGAAGTCTTTGCACAGATTACAAGTCGGTAGGAACTGCCACAGATAGACATGATGGCGTCCCGGCTCAACAAAAAGCTACAGAGGTATTGCGCAAGGTCAAGAGACCCTCAGGCAGTAGCTGTAGACACCCTAGTGACACTGTGGGTGTTCCGGCCGGTCTATGTATTTCCTCCTCTTCCTCTCATACCCAAGGTGTTAAGGATAATAAGACAAAGAAAAGTGAGAACAATCCTCATTGTTCCAGATTGGCCACGGAGGACCTGGTATCCGGATCTGCAGGAAATGCTCACAGAAGATCCGTGGCCTCTTCCTCTAAGACAGGACCTGTTGCATCAGGGGCCCTGTCTGTTCCAAGACTTACCGCGGCTGCGTTTGACGGCATGGCGGTTGAATGCCGGATCCTAGCAGTGAAAGGCATTCCGGTTGAGGTCATCCCTACGCTGATAAAGGCTAGGAAGGATGTAACGTCAATACATTACACCGTATATGGCGAAATTATGTTTCTTGGTGTGAGGTCAGGAATGCTCCTACGGAAGAATTCCATCTGGGCCGTTTCCTTCACTTCCTACAAACTGGAGTGAATTTGGGCCTAAAATTAGGCTCTATTAAGGTCCAGATTTCGGCCTTATCCATTTTCTTTCAAAAAGAATTGGTTTCTCTTCCAGAAGTTCAGACTTTTGTAAAAGGAGTGCTGCATATTCAGCCTCCTTTTGTGCCTCCGGTGGCACCTTGGGACCTTAACGTGGTGTTAAGTTTTCTAAAATCACACTGGTTTGAACCACTTAAAACGGTGGAGTTAAAATATCTCACATGGAAGGTGGTCATGTTATTAGCCTTGGCTTCGGCTAGGCGAGTGTCGGAATTCGCGGCTTTGTCACATAAAAGCCCATATTTGGTGTACCATGTGGATAGAGCGGAATTGCGGACCCGTCCTCAATTCCTACCAAAAGTGGTCTCATCTTTTCATATGAACCAACCTATTGTGGTGCCTTTGGCTACGCGTGACTTGGAGGATTCCGAGTTACTTGATGTGGTCAGGGCTTTGAAAATTTACGTGGCCAGGACGGCTAGAGTCAGGAAAACTGAAGCGCTGTTTGTCCTGTATGCAACCAACAAGATTGGTGCCCCTGCTTCAAAGCAGGCTATTGCTCGCTGGATTTGTAACACGATTCAGCAAGCGCATTCTATGGCTGGATTGCAGTTACCGAAATCGGTCTAGGCCCATTCCACGAGGAAAGTGGGCTCTTCTTGGGCGGCTGCCCGAGGGGTCTCGGCACTACAGCTGTGTCGAGCTGCTACTTGGTCAGGTTCAAACACCTTTTCAAAATACTATAAGTTTGATACCCTGACTGAGGAGGAACTCATGTTTGCTCAATCGGTGCTGCAGAGTCATCCGCACTCTCCCGCCCGTTTTGGAGCTTTGGTATAATCCCCATGGTCCTTACGGAGTCCCCAGCATCCTCTAGGACGTTAGAGAAAATAAGATTTTAAACCTACCGGTAAATCTTTTTCTCGAAGTCCGTAGAGGATGCTGGGCGCCCGTCCCAAGTGCGGACTACTTCTGCAATACTTGTATATAGTTATTGCTTCAATAAGGGTTATGTTAGAGTTGCATCGGTCCTGCACTGATGCTACAGTATGTTGTTTTTTCGTACTCATAACTGGGTAGTTTATCACAAGTTATACGGTGTGATTGGTGTGGCTGGTATGAATCTTGCCCTGGATTAACAAAATCCTTTCCTCATACTGTCAGTCTCCTCTGGGCACAGTTTCTCTAACTGTGGCATAGAGGGGCATAGAGGGAGGAGCCAGTGCACACCCAGAACTAAAGTCTTTCTTAAAGTGCCCATGTCTCCTGCGGAGCCCGTCTATCCCCATGGTCCTTACGGAGTCCCCAGCATCCTCTACGGACTACGAGAAAAAGATTTACCGGTAGGTTTAAAATCTTATTTTCTACTGTATTCTTTTCTATCCTAGTTTATTACGACCAACTCTCATCCAAGGAGTTTGATATTCTACTACCTGCATGCAATTTAAATTGCTTAAATTGTTTATATGGTTGATTTGTCCTTCACAATCCATAATCTGCAACTTGGATGTACTTGTGTCATTGAAAATCTTATAATAAAAATGTTTATATATTGAAAAAAAAAGTTATAAGACATATGCCTACCTACTAAATGGGGTAAAATTAGGGGATTCTGTACTGGAAAAGGACTTAGGTGTCCTCATAGATAGCAAGCTAAGCAGTAGTACCCAAAGTAGGACTGCAGCAAAGAAGGCTAATAAGATATTAGCATGCATAAAACGGGGTATTGATGCTAGGGACGAGAGTATTATACTCCCGTTATATAAATCACTAGTGAGGCCACACCTTGAATACTGTGTACAGTTCTGGGCACCGTACTACAAAAAGGATATCCTGGAGCTTGAAAAGGTACAGAGGAGGGCGACCAAACTAATTAAGGGCATGGAGATGATGGAATACAAGGAAAGGCTTGAAAGACTAGGCATGTTTACATTGGAAAAGCGGAGACTAAGAGGGGATATGATCAACATCTACAAATATATAAGGGGACAATACACAGAGCTTGCGCGGGACCTGTTTCTGGTTAGATCAACACAGAGGACTCGTGGACACTCGCTCAGGTTAGAGGAGAGGAGATTCCGCACAATACAGCGTAAAGGCTTTTTCACGGTAAGGACAATACGTGTTTGTAATTCCCTGCGCGAGGGAGTTGTAATGGCGGAATCTGTCAACACCTTTAAGAATGGGTTAGATAAATTCCTATTGGATAAGGATATCCAGGGGTATGGTGAATAGTCATGCATTATAGTTACTATAAATAGGGATAAAATGCAATGGCTGACAGCAGCATCAGTCAGAAATTTTAGTAAAATCATCATGCATAGGACACCACAAATAGGTTGAACTCGATGGACAATTGTCTTTTTTCAACCTCAGATACTATGTTACTATGTAATATTTGAAGAAACAAAATAAAATAAAGCTATGTATTGGGTTTCACTAACAAGCACATTGGAAGACTTGACTACTGTTAAAAGACATGCATTACATGGTATAGAGCCACAAACCACAATGTAGTAAAATAAAAACAAACTTACATGTGTATCAAACCTATGTGAGGCTTACATTGATAGTGCAAGATCAACACTCTATCAACTGTGCAAACTAGACTGCACATAAATGCCATAAAATTTATCTGAGATTTTAGTAAATAAGGCCCGTTGCTGTCCGGGTCACACAGCCGTCACGGCCCCGCCCCCATACGGTCCGGTCATGTCTGCGTTGTCCTGACTGTGCCCCCAAAATGGCGGCACAACGCCGCTGGCCCGACTCCTCCTGCCCAGTGACCGCCTCTACCTGTCAATCAGGCAGAGGCGCTCACTGGGCAGAGATGCTGATCGCATCTCTGGCATGTGCCGGTGCACTGTGGCACCAGCACACACGCACTTCAGACCTGATCTCCTGTTGTGTGAATATGCACAGCAGGGATCAGGTCTTAATTAGGCCCTATATACAGCTGTCAGTAAAGCAGGGATGTGCTGCTGCCAGTGAGGCAGGGATGTTCTGCTGTCAGTGAAGCAGTGATGTGCTGCTGTCAGTGAAGCAGTGATGTGCTGCTGTCAGCGAGGCAGTGATGTGCTGCTGTCAGCGAGGCAGGGATGTGCTGCTATAAGTGAGGCAGGGATGTGCTGCCGTCAATGAGGCAGGGATGTGCTGCCGTCAATGTTGCAGGGATGTGTTGCTGTCAACGTTGCAGGGATGTGCTGCTGCAGTGAGGCAGAGATATGCTGCCCACTATCTCCCTATCACCCCTGCCTGAGTCGCACACTTTCCCTGTCACCCCTGCCTCAGTTACCCACTATCTCCCAGTCACCGCTGCCTCAGTCAACCACTATACCTGCGACCCCTGCCTCAGTCACCCACTATCCCTGTCACCCCTGCCTCAGTCACCCACTGTCACTCTATCACCCCTGCTTCAGTCACCCACTATCCCTGTCAACCCTGCCTCAGTCTCTTACTGTCCCTGTCACCCCTGCCACAGTCATCCACTATCTCCCTATCATCCCTGCCTTATTCATTTATTATCCCTGTCACCCACTTTCTTCCCATACTTACCCAACCCCTTCCTATCACCCCTCCCTCAGTAACCCACTATCTCCCTGTCACCCCTGCCTAAGTCACCCACTATCACTGTCACCCCTGCATCAGTCACCCACTATCTCCCAGTCACCCCGGCTTCAGTCACCCACTATATCCCACTCATACATGCTTCAGTCACCCACTATCTCCCAGTCATCCCTGCCTCAGTCACCTACTGACACCAGTGCAGATATTTCTGCTGCAGCCTCTCCACTCTCCAGCGTGAACGTCCTGACGACTGAGGAAATCCGCTTCCCAGTTGAGGACTCCGGGAATGAACACTGCCGATATTGCTGGCAGATGACGTTCTACCCAACTGAGGATTTTTTTATACTTCCAGCTTTGCCATGCAGTTTCGAGTGCCGACTTGATGATTTGTGTACACTACCGTGGTGGCGTTGTCCGATTGTACTTGAACAGGCCTGTTCTGTACTAGAGGCAGGGCCAGTATCAATGAATTGAACACTGCCCACAATTCCAGAATGTTTATCGGGAGGAGAGATTCCTCCCTGGTCCACGGATGGTGAAGGGTCGTCATCACGGCCATGACCTTGGTGAATTTCCGAGGTGCCGTGGCCAAACCAGAAGGCAGGACCTGAAATCCAAAAACTAACCAGGCACAACACTGCTTAGCTTCCAACATCAGATGAGATTGGACATATCCAGTGTGATGCGGCTGTAGATGATTTTTGCTGTTTCTAACTTCTACATCAATGAATAAGTTTCAAAATAGAATGCATCAAGAGAACGGTGTTGGTAGTATAAAACTACCTACAGCACCTGGTATTCCCAGGTGGTCTCACATCCAAGAACAAACCAGGCCTAAGATCAGGTGATATTGGGCATATACAGTGTGGTGTGGCTGTAGATGAGCTTAGTGGTTTCTGTTAGAGTTCTTCTACTTCTAACTACTAGTACATAAATGAATAAGCGGCCGATTTATTAAACCTGGTGGAATGATAATTTGCATGGTGATAAAGTACCAGCCAATCAGCTCCTAATTGCCATGTCACAGGCTGGGTTTGAAAAATGACAGTTAGGAGCTGACTGGCTGGTACTTTATCACCTTGCACTTTATCAGTTCACCAGGCTTAATAGATCTGCCCCAATGTTTCAAAATGGAATGCATCAAGAGAACGGTGTTGGTATTGTAAAAATACACACAGCTCCTGGTATTTCCTGGTGGTCTCCCATCCAAGTACTAAAACCAGGACCAACACTGCTCAGCTTCCATGATCAGGAGAGATTGGGCAAATCCAGTGTGCTGTGACTGTAGATGAGCTCGTGGTTTCTGTTAGAGCTTTTCTACTTCTAACTTCTGGTACATAAAAGAATACGTGTAAAAATTAAATGTACCAAGAAAAGGGTGTTGGTAGTTTAAAAACACCTAAAGAATCTGATAATACATGGATGGGAGACTGCTTGGTAGTAACAAAGTCCAATACTGCTTTGCTTCAAAGATCAAATGAGATTGGGCATATCCAGTGTGGTGTGGCTTTAGATAAGCTTTGTGGTTTCTGTTAGAGCTCTTCTACTTCTAACTACTGGTACATTAATGAATATGTATAAGGTTGTAGTTTATCCAATATGCCTTTACTACCTTACCTTACCCCCCCCTCCCCTCCCCTCCTTATAGCTTCCTTTGTTCTCTCCTCGTGTGTGCGTTATTTGTTTTCTCATACGTCCTAGAGGATGCTGGGATCACATTAAGAACCATGGGGTATAGACGGGATCCGCAGGAGACATGGGCACTTTAAGACTTTCAAAGGGTGTGAACTGTCTCCTCCCTCTATGCCCCTCCTCCAGACTCCAGTTTTAGAATTGTGCCCAGTGAGACTGGATGCACTACAGGGGAGCTCTACTGAGTTTCTCTGAAAAGACTTATGTTAGTTTTTCTTATTTTCAGGGAGGCTGCTGGCAACAGTCTCCCTGCTTCGTGGGACTTAGGGGAGAGAAGTATGACCAACTTCTAGTGAGTTCAATGGCTCTACTTCTGGCTGACAGGACACCATTAGCTCCTGAGGGTGCTGATCGCTGGGTACGCCTAGATGCCCACTCTCGTAGCCTGCCGTCACCCCCTTACAGAGCCAGAAGTCAGAAGACAGGCGAGTAGCAGAAGAACAGATGGCATTCTGAGGTACCACGCAGCGAGCGGAATGCTGTGCACCATGCTCCCACACAAACACAGGCACTGCAGGGTGCAGGGCGTTAAGGGGGGGGGGCACCCTGGGCAGCATAAATTCCTCACAAAAGGCTGGCAAAAGTGGACATTAGTGCCTGGGCACTGTCCTTACCCCACCAGCGTAATTAATTATTTGTTTCTGAGCGGGACAGAAGCGTGCCATTACAGCGGCGGGGCTTCTTCCTCACCTCACCAGCACATCTATAGAGCGTTACAAGTCTATCACTATAGAGTTTATTATTTCCCAGACTGTGTACTTTTGACGCTGGGTTGTGTGCTGAAAAATCCCATCTGTCCCTCTGACAGATTTACTGTAGGTCTATCCCCCATAAGCCGATGTGTCTGTGGGTACTTGGTACATGTGTGTCAACATGTCGGTGGCTGAATGTTTTTCCCAAGAGGAAACTATATTAGGAATGCAGACATATGATGGTGGCCCTGTTGGCACCACCAATAACTGACTGGGTGAAAGTTTCAGTAATATCAGAGTGAGGTTGTATAAATCTGTGTCCCAGACACAGACGTAGAGAAAAGATGTGATGTTCATGGCTATGCTTCTTTTCCCTCAGGCCCCGCAAAAATGTTATTTTGCCCAGTTACTACACACTGATACTGACTCGGATACTGATTCCTATGTCGACCATAATATTTCCTGATTAGATCCAATATTGGCAAGGAGCATTCAGTACATGATTGTGGATATTAAGGACATATTAACATCACTGAGGACCCTGCTGTTCCTGACAAAGGGGTCTATATGTATGTATATATAGATATATAATGAAAGCTGATGTAACGTTCCTCCATCTCTGTTTGGGAAAGTCTGGGCCAGCTCGACAAGATGGTTTCAAATCCCCAAAATGTTTCCGGTTGTTTATTCATTTCCTGCCGCGGACAGAATAAAGTGGGAATCACCCCCTGTTCTGCACGGGGCCCTGTCACAAATCCAGCGGATCGTATGCAGGAAGCTACATTATTTCTAGTTATGTAACCACGGGTACATTACTTAGACCTGCCATTACATGCGCATGGGTGAGTAGTAGTATTCAAGAATTGGTCGAATACCTTGTCATCCGATATAGATATCCTGGAGACATGGGATGCTCCTTACGTTGGATCATATCAAGGACACTGCAGCATACTTACGACTGCAAGGGATATAGGACTCGAGTTCACGGGCCAATTTCATGGCAGTCTCGTATAGGAGGGCATTGTGGATTCACCAAGGGAATGCTGATGCTGACTCCAAGAAGAAAGGGAGTCTCTTCCCTATGAAGGTGAAGCCTTGTTTGGCGACGGCCTAGTTAATTTGATCTCAGCAGCTCCCGCAGGTAAGTCATCCTTCTTGCCCTATGTTTCCTCTCAACGGATGAAGACGCATCATTATCTAATGCAGTCATTTTGGCCCAATAGATATGCAAGAAGTTAAGATTCCCCTTTCTTTGCAGGTAGAGGAAGGAGAAGAGGGAAGAGGTCTGTAGCCTCTTCAAGATCGCAGGAGCAGAGATCGTCCTCTGCTTCTGCCAAATCCACTGCATGACGCTGGGGCTCTCTTGCAGGAGCCCACAACAGTGGGGGCACGTCTAAAACACTTCAGTCAGTTCTGGATTAATTTGGACCTGGACTCGTGGGTTTTACAAATAGTGTCCCAAGGGTACAAACTGGGGTTTCAAGACGTTCCCCCTCACCGATTGTTCAAATCGGCCTTAGTCAGCAGGGAGAAGGCTTTTATTCAAGCCTCTTCGTGGTCCCGAAGCCGGAAGGCTCAGTCAGACCAATCTGAAATCTGAAATCCCTCAATTTCTACCTAAAGAAATTCAATTTCAAGATGGAATCTCTCAGGGTAGGGATCTCCAGTCCGGAGGAAGGAGATTTCATGGTTTTGGTAGACATAAGGATGCCTACTTACATGTTCCGTTTAGCCACTGCATCAAGCTACCTGAGGTTTGCAATTAAGTATTGTCATTACCAATTTCAGACGTTGCCGTTTGGTCTGTCCACGGCTCCGAGGATTTTCACCAGGGTGATGGCGGAAATGATGGTTCTCCTTCGCAAGCAAGGAGTCACAATTATCCCGTACTTGGATGATCTCTTGATAAAGGCGAGATCCAGGGACCAGTTGTTGCAAAACATTGCACTCTCCCTGACAGTTCTTCAACAACATGGTTGGCTCCTAAACTTGCCAAAATCGCAGTTGGTCCCAATGACGCGGTTGTTGTTTTTGGGAGTGATACTGGACACAGAAGAGGTTTTCTTCCAGTGGAAAGGCTATGGAGATCCAGAGTCTGGTCAAACAAATTCTGAAACCAGCAAGAGTGTTAATCCATCAATGCATTCGGTTGCTGGGGAAGATGGTTGCGGCCTACGAGGCCATTAAGTTTGGCAGGTTCCATGCTAGAGTGTTCCAGTGGGACCTGTTGGACAAGTGGTCCGGATCCCACCTACACATGCACCGGAGGATAATCCTGTCTTCCAAGACCAGAATATCACTCCATTGGCGGCTGCACAGTTCTCACCTCCTAGAGGGGCGATGGTTCGGGATCCAGGACTGGATCCTAGGGACCACGGATGCAACCCTCCGAGGCTGGGGAGCAGTCACACAGGGGGAAAACATCCAAGGAAGATGGTCAAGTGGGGAAAGTTGTCTCCACATAAATGTTCTGGAGTTAAGGGCCATTTAATAACTGCAGACACAGTACGCACTGGGACGGGTGCCCAGCATCCTCTACGGACTAAGAGAAAAGGATTTACCGGTAGGTATTAAAATCCTATTTTCTCTAACGTCCTAGAGGATGCTGGGGACTCTGTAAGGACCATGGGGATAGACGGGCTCCGCAGGAGACATGGGCACTTTAAGAAAGACTTTAGTTCTGGGTGTGCAGTGGCTCCTCCCTCTATGCCCCTCCTCCATACCTCAGTTTGATACTGTGCCCAGTGGAAACTGTGTGCTTTTCAGGAGCTCTCCTGAGCTTTCTGACAGAAAGTATTTTGTTAGGTTTTTAATTTTCAGGGAGCACTGCTGGCAACAGACTCCCTGCATCGAGGGACTGAGGGGAGAGAAGCAGCCCTACTCTCTGAGTTGCAAGGTCCTGCTTCTTAGGCTACTGGACACCATTAGCTCCAGCGGGATTGGTACGCAGGATCTCACCCTCGCCGTCCGTCCCAGAGCCGCGCCGCCGTCCCCCTCGCAGAGCCGGAAGATAGAAGCCGGGTGAGTATGAGAAGAAAAGAGACTTCAGCGGTGGCAGAAGACTTCATGATCTTCACTGAAGTAACGCACAGCACTGCAGCTGTGCGCCATTGCTCCCATACACCTCACATACTCTGGTCACTGTAAGGGTGCAGGGCGCCCTGGGCAGCAATATAAACCTCTTTTTGCCAAAAATATAACATATATACAGCTGAGCACTGTATATATGTATGAGCCCCCGCCAATTTTACAGTTTAAGCGGGACAGAAGCCCGCCGCTGAGGGGGCGGGGCTTCTCCCTCAGCACTCACCAGCGCCATTTTTTCTCCACAGCACCGCTGAGGCAGCTCCCCAGACTCTCGCCTGCTGAAACCACGGTAGACAAGAGGGTTGAAAAGAGGGGGGGGGGGCACATAATTCGGCGCAAATTACATACAGCAGCACTACTGGGCAAACATTAAGTTACTGTGTTATTCCTGGGTTATATAGCGCTGGGGTGTGTGCTGGCATACTCTCTCTCTCTGTCTCTCCAAAGGGCCTTGTGGGGAAACTGTTTTCAGAAAAAGCATTCCCTGTGTTTGTGGTGTGTCGGTACACGTGTGTCGACATGTCTGAGGAAGAAGGCTATATTAGAGAGGAGCGGGAGCAAATTAATGTGGTGTCTCTGCGACAGCTGATTGGATGGATATGTGGAATGTTTTAAATGCTAGTGTAAACTCAGTGCACAAAAGATTAGACAAGGCTGAAGCTTCGGGACAGTCAGGGTCTCAACCCATGCCTGATCCTATGTCGCAGGGACTGTCAGGGTCTCATAAGTGCCCACTATCCCAGATTGTTGACACAGATACCGACACGGATTCTGACTCCAGTGTCGATTACGTTGATGCAAAGTTACAGCCAAAATTGGCAAAATCCATTCGATATAGGATTATGGCAATAAAAGATGTTTTGCACATCACAGAGGAACCCCCTGTCCCTGACAAGAGGGTACATATGTACAAGGGAAAGAAGCCTGAGGCAACCTTTGAGGGGGTCACACGAGCTGAACGAGTTATGTGAAAAAGCTTGGGAATCTCCAGATAAAAGACTGCAGATTTCCAAAAGGATTCTTATGGCGTATCCTTTCCCATCAACGGATAGGTTACGATGGGAATCCTCCCCTAGGATGGACAAAGCATTAACACGCACAGCTACAGCTGGAAAATCAAATTTTTTACCTTATGTTCCCTCACAGCATAAGAAAGCTCTGCATTATCAAATGCAGTCCTTTCGGTCACAAAGAAACAAGAAAGTGCGAGGTGCGTCCTTTCTTGCCAGAGGTAGGGGCAGAGGAAAAAAGATGCACAACACAGCTAGCTCCCAGGAACAGAAGTCCTCCCCGGCCTCTACAAAATCTACTGCATGACGCTGGGGCTCCACTGGCGGAGTCCGGCCCATGTGATGTCATGCAGCCGCTCTGACCACGCCTCCTGTTTCTCCGTTGCCGACCCAGGGATGTGGCGTAGGGAATAGAGGCGTCAGGGATGTGGCGTAGGGAATAGAGGCGTCAGGGATGGGGCGTAGGGAATAGAGGCGTCAGGGATGTGGCGTAGGGAATAGAGGCATCAGGGATGTGGCGTAGGGAATAGAGGCATCAGGGATGTGGCGTAGGGAATAGAGGTGTCAGGGATGTAGCGTAGGGAATATAGGCATCAGGGATGTACTAGCAGGTATATAGAGGTCAGTGTACTGTAAAGAGGGGTCAGTAATGCAGTGATGGTTATAGAAAGGTCAGTGATGTAGTGTAGGGTATAGAGGGGTCAGTTATGTAGTGTGGGGTAAAGAGGGGTCAGTAAAGATACTAAGCTGAAGTACTTAGAACACTTCTTGAATTAAGACACAACCTGCAAGAAAAAGTATGCAATATGGGTGAAAAGGCAAATGTCAGAGGTCTGATACAAGTGACCAGCTCCATACCTTGCACCACATAGCGTTATGTTAAACTGGGATATGTTCTTTTTTGGTGTGTGTGGGTGTGTGTGGGTGTGTGTGGGTGCCAAAGGCTGCCTGCCTTATTGCTCCTCCCCCATCCGGCTCCCAAGCACCTCTGCTGCCCAGTGATCCAGGAGCCTGCTGCTAGGAAGAAGTGGCCGAGCTTCAGCAAGCGAGTCTGGAAACTGGCGGAGGAAGTCATGATAACCAGATAATGGGGAGTGGAGAGCCAGTTCCAAGGTAATACTTTATACAGCTGGTTGAGATCCTGGTCGGTGGATATGGATTCCAAGAAAACCCTGGAGGTGCTTCCTTTCAAGGGAGACACTCTCTTTGGAGAAGACCTCAATAAGATTGTAGCTGATCTGGCTACTGCTAAAACAACTTGCCTACCTAGTATGACTCCTACCACGCAGAAGGCTAAAAGTACTTTTCCTTGGCCCTTTCATCCTCCAGGTAAAGCGTACCCATGGTCAGGCATACCCAAAGCAAGCTCATGCTTCCAGACCTGCCAAGCCCAGACTGAAGCAAGCCTGGGCTGCCCGTCAGCCTGCTTCCAAAACGGACAAGCCTGCCGCATGACGGGGCGGGCCTCCCTCTGGGGGATCCCAGGGTGGGGGGCCCGACTTCTAGGTTTGGCATAGAAAGGTATAATTCTAAGATAGAGAATTCTATTTGGAGCTCACCTTGTACTTTGTGAAGAAATAATCAGCATTGTGGCTGAGCAGATACATGTAGTGTGTGGCTGCAAACTGCATGGATCTGCTGCGTTGCAATGCTGATACTTTTTTTTTTCAAAGTACCAATAGCTTCATATAATGTTCACAATTTTTATGCAGGATCAAATAGCTCAATGGGTAGGGTGTTTGATTAGAATTCAACAGGTTATAGGTTTGAATCCTGGGTATTGTAGTTTGAGATGTGTTATTTAATAAAGCATGTTATTCTGACTGCCGGCATCCTATCACCTGGGATATCATACTAAATAAATGGAGTTGATCAATTTTTTTTTTTTTTTAATTAAACTAGGGACAATTTCCAGATACTTTTATTTATAACTGAGATTACCCCAAGGAACTTCACATCAGTTGACAACTATGCATGAGTGGGCAGTGCTTGCCCTGGATCTGCCCACCCATTTGTGTGCCATCATAAAATAAAGCATAACTGACAGTTATCTTGGGCGTACACTACACAATTATCTGTCAGGCTATCTATCCAGTCTGGATGGATGGAATAAAAATCTGGTAATGTATAGGAGCAAATGTCGATTAACCATTTGCTCCCAAACACTAGAAAAGTGGTCAAAAATGGTCATTACACAAATTGGTTAAACCCAAAATTTAACCAATTTGTTTAGGGGACCATTTTTGTCCATTTTCTAGTGTTTGAGAGTAAATCGTTGATGGTCATTTGCTCACATAGATAACCGGATTTCTATTCCAATCAGCCAGTGTTGGAGAGATGGTCTGCCAGATTACATAATGCATACCAGAGCCATAACTAGACTTTTTAGTGCCCTGTGACAGAGAATTATATGCCCCCCCCCCCCCCCCACTATTTTTGCAATATGGACAAAAGGCGCATGCCTCGTGGGGAAGGGGCATAACAAGATTGGTCTCAGAGAAAGCACATGAGATATGAAGATATATCTAGTATACTTGACACTCAATGGTTTGTGGTATTGCCGGGGGGCCCTCCTTAAATGCATATACAGTCACACATGGCTTGCTTGTGCAAATGGCATATCAGCAGTCAGCACTAACTGGTGACATGCCATTTGTACAAGTAAGCCATGTGTGACTAATATATAAACACACTTTATTAAATAACACCTCAAACTACCATACCCAGGATTCAAACCTATAACCTGTTGAATTCTAATCAAACACCCTACCCATTGAGCTACTTGATCCTGCATAAAAATTGTGAACATTATATGAAGCTATTGGTACTTTGCAAAAAAATATTATTAGCATTGCAACTCAGCAGATCAATGCAGTGTGCAGCCACACACTCCATATATCTGCTCAGCCACAATGCTGATTATTTCTTCACAAAGTACAAGGTGAGCTCCAAATAGAATTCTCTAGCTTAGATTATACCTTTCTATGCAAGGGTAAATAGCTCAATTGTTTGACTGCAATGCCACAGGAAATGGTTTGGAACCAAGACAGTGTGACTGAATAATAAAGAAACCTTAAGATGAGTTCATGAATGTTGTAAAAGTATTAGCGAGAGAAGGGGTCAGGAGCATGCTAGGCTGCAAAAAATAAGGTAGGCTGCAAGTGAAAGTAATGATCTCCTATATATTTTCCCAGATCTGTCACTCTGTGTGGCTAACTCTGGGGGAAGTCACATCAATGGGCGGAGACGGCATCTGCAGGACGATACACCAGTGCCAGCAGCAGACCGTAACAAAGTGACAGATTAGGGAGAATATATAGGAGGTAGGGAGGTGGCCATGGTACATGGCTGACCAAGGGACACTAGCTCATGTACCCCTTTACCACTGAGGCTAGCCACCAAGGATGGACCTGTCACCAGTGCACATGCAATAACCTCTTCTGCTGCCCTCTTTGCAACTCAGATTGCCCAGTGCTCCCCTTCGCTAACAGTCCACAAAGTTTCCCCATCTCACGATCTGCCTCCTCACCGCCACTTTCATCTCTACAGCACACGTGCATATCATACAAGATCCCATCATGCGTACGTAGGTCTGAAATGCCAGAGGGAGGTTGGGGGGAGATTGGCATGCGCCAGCAACACCACACAGCTCACTGTGACCACAGTGGAGAGGCGCTGCAACAGGACAATACACCAACCTCGGAGCAAGGAACTGCGTCGGTCAGGAGGAGAACTATTTCAATAGCATAAAAAGGTTAGTGCGTCCCACCCTATGGACACCAGACTCATCAAGTCACTGTTGCCAGAGTCTCATACAATGACTCTGAACCTCTAAGCACACTATTTGACTGTCCACACCCTGCTGTGCCTATTACCCATCTCCTCCACCACCCTCAACACTGACCCACACATCATTCACCCACAAAGATACAATAAAGGTAGTTTGGATAAATTAGCTAAATGAAATGGATTTAACCAATTTATCTAAATGACCATTTTTGGATGTTTTCCAGTGTTTGTGAGCAAATGGTCAATTGTCATTTGCTGCCACATATTAGCATAATTTTGTTTCAACTAGAAAAAAAAAATTGGACAGATAATCTAAGTGTAGATCCAGTTTAAAGGTCCGTATTCACGGCCCGATTTTGGGGAGATGTGTGCTGAGCGAACTGCTCAGCACACATCTCTCCCCCCGCTCAGCACAGCGTGATGTGTGCGGAGCGTACGGGGGGTGGGGGGGCGCTCATTTCACCCCCTGTGTAGGGCATTCTGTGTGTATCCAGCTTAACAGGTGTGAGCATCATACAACTACTGACTTGCGAGTAACTATACAGCAGCTCCATACCTTGTGACTTGAAGAAACACCAGTTAACCCCGGGAATGCTGCAGTCAAAGCAACAATTCCTCTTCTTACATTCCGCTGCACTTATTGTGGGGTAGCCGCAATCCCTTCTGCTGTACGGTTCCACATTACATTGTTTCTTGTCACTTCCTGTTGATGCAGTAAGGAAACATCCAGGAATTACAGCAGCTTAGTTTTTTTTTTTTTTTTAACTGGTGCAATTTAGCTAAAACAGCTAACAGGAAATTTCCACTTAAATGGTATTTTCTAATCTTATCTGACCATGACTAAGAATAAAGGATACACAAGATAAACTCTTATAGCTATGGACCTTATCCATGTTTAAGCTCCATCAAATCTGTAATCAATAGCACTACATGCTCCCACTCTACCACTGTACTGTATACTCTACCTGTGTTTTTAAGGTAAAAACACCATTTAACCACAGTGACACTTGAATTAAAGCAGCAGCCTCTATAATAGCATTCTTTAGCATTAATCCCAGGAAATCTGCAATCTTCACGCTCTTTGATAGCCACGCTACATTGCTGTTTACTTGGATGAAGCAGAGAGCACAACATCAGGACATAGGAAATATTACAATGCATGATAAGAAAGGTGTGAGCTCTACAGCAAGGCCTCTAACCCTTTGCCAGTGCCAAATACATAGGGCTTAACTCAGATCTGATCACAGCAGCAAATTTATTAGCTAAAACCATGTACACTGCAGGGGGGGGGGGGGGGTGTATAATATGTGCAGAGAGAGTTAGATTTTGGTGCGGTGTGTTCAAACTGAAATCTAAATTGCAGTGTAAAAACAAAACAGCCAGTATTTACCCTGCACACAAACAATATAACCCACCTAAATCTCTCTGCAAATGTTATATCTGGCCCCCCCCCCCATCCCTGCAGTGCACATGGTTTTGCCCACTAGCTAACAAATTTGCTGCATCTGGGAATTACAGCATCTTAATATTTCTTTTTACAGAAGGTTCAGCAAATTAAATTATTTAGTGAAATACTGTAATCATAACAGTTACAGGGATATTGTAGGTAGATTTATTGTCAGTGGATAAATGTAAAAATTAAACCCTTAGGCATAGTTCCCAAATGCTGTCATTGCAATCCAGATTTTAAGGATATCATGCTTGAGCACAGGTGACTTAATTAGAACTTCGGTCAATGTGAATTAACCATTGGACTCAACCATGGTTATCCTTAAAACCCAGGGGTCTATTTAAGATCGATCTTAATCGATGTTGGGCTTCCAGGTTGAAAAAAAACCACACATTTACTAACATTTTAAAATTTATATAAAAAATCATCTGTTCGTAAATGCAGTGCACATGGTTTTGCCCAACTGCTAACAAAAATCCTGCTGCGATCAACTCAGAATTACCCCCCATGGCCCTCATTCCGAGTTGTTCGCTCGCAAGCTGCTTTTAGCAGCATTGCACACGCTAAGCCGCCGCCTACTGGGAGTGAATCTTAGCATCTTAAAATTGCGAACGAAAGATTTGCAATATTGCGATAAGACATCTCTGTGCAGTTTCTGAGTAGCTCGAGACTTACTCTGCCAGTGCGATCAGTTCAGTGCTTGTCGTTCCTGGTTTGACGTCACAAACACACCCAGCGTTCGCCCAGACACTCCTCCGTTTCTCCAGCCATTACCGCGTTTTTCCCAGAAACGGTAGCATTTTTTCCCACACGCCCCTAAAACGGTCTGTTTCCGCCCAGAAACACCCACTTCCTGTCAATCACATAACGTTTACCAGAACGATGAAAAAACCGTGAGTAATATTCCTAACTGCATAGCAAATTTACTTGGCGCAGTCGCAGTGCGAACATTGCACATGCGCATTAAGCGGAAAATCGCTGCCCCCATCAAATTACCCCCATTTTCACACTGCTCGTGTATATAAGACATAGTTTGGATCGTAATACGCGTTACAACCGCAAAAACTATGAAGAGGATGGGGGCATATACGCAGGGTCCATCCTGTGCGTGTGCCTACATTTTCTCCGGGTGCCCCGCAGAAAATGCGAATGCCTCTGCCTGTCAATCAGTAGAGGGCGTACCTTCGCAGGTATATCGCGATCATGAGCCATGTCTCCCATTTTTGTCATTATAGGTGCTCTGTGAGCTGCTGGCCATGCCCCAGCCCCTCTGTCTCCCGTGAATAGACATTGAGGCTTATTCAGACCAGATCGCTTCAATTTATTTTCACCCAGCGGGCAATCAGGTCTGCACTGCACATGCGTATGCGCCACAATGCGTAAGTGCGACGGTCCGGAGATCACAAGAAGATTGACAAGAAGAGGGTGTTTGTGTGGGTGGCAACTGAATGTTTCTAGGGAGTGTCCGGAAAAACACTGGAGGGACCCGGCGTTTTGTGGGAGGATTTGTGACGTCACCTCAATGGCTGAGTAAGTGCAGAGCTGTGCAGCTCTTGTGCACATGTGATCACACACCTGCACAGCAAATTTTCCCTTCCGCTGTAGGCGGCAACTACCTGATTACAGGGATGAAAAAAACACACCCTAGCGATCAGGTCTGAATTACCCACAATGTGCATATTTGCAGAGCAACAAGCTACAGGGAGCCTTCCACCCCCCCCCCCCCCCTTCCCCATGACTATGGGACACTGCGGCCCCCACAGGGGGGGGGGGGGGTTGTTTGGGTTAGCTGGACATTCCCAAAAAAAGTGACTGTCCTGCAAAAATTGGTATAGTTGGGAGGTATGTTCAATTACATTTATTGTTTTGCATGCAGGGTAAATACTGGCTTCTTTGACATTTAGCCACAAATGCTGCACAGCTGAATTACAGTATTACACTGCAATTAACAGTTATGCTAGGACATTCCCCCTCCCAAATCTACCTCTCTCTGCATGTTACATCGGTCCCACAGTGGCGTGCGGTGAGGTCAGTGGCTAGTGAAGCACTACAGCCATAATTTCCGCCGAATCCTGCCGATGACCCTTAGCCAATGCCCGCTACTGCCTCTGAGCCGATACCCGCTGCCACCGCCAATGGCTTACAAACTCTCCCACAATCAACTGACCCAGCCCTCCACCACTAATTTCTATCTCAGTCCGATGCCGCCAATGCCCGCTGCCTGCCTGCTCATTGTTCTTGTTATATATTATACATTTTTAAAGAAAAAAAAATGAGTGTTTGGGACTGGGAAGGGTGAGGGAGGAGGACATGAATGCAATTTTGTTGTCCAGGGCTTCCATTAACTTAAAGGAGAAGGGTCTGAATGGGTTAAAAAAAAATGCGTGAGGTCCCCCCTCCTTAGTATAACCAGCCTCGGGCTCTTTGAGCCGGTCCTGGTTATTTAAATACTGGGGGAAAAATTGGACAGGGGTTCCCCGTATTTAGACAACCAGCACCGGGCTCTTAGAACGGTCCAGGTTCCAAAAATACGTGGGACAAAAGATGTAGGGGTCCCCCATATTTTTAAAACCAGCACCGGGCTCCACTAGCCAGAGAGATAATGCCACAGCCGGGGGACACTTTTATGTAGGTCCCTGCGGCCCTGGCATTACCCCTCCAACTAATCACCCCTGGCCGGGGTTCCCTGGAGGAGTGGGGACCCCTTAAATCAAGAGGTTCCTCCCCTCGAGGCACCCAAGGGCCAGAGGTGAAGCCCGAGGCTGTCCCCAGCACCACTGGGTGGTGGGTGCCGGGCTGATAGCCATGTGTGTAAAAAAAGAATATTGTTTTTTTTGTTGTGGAACTACAAGGCCCAGCAAGCCTCCCCCGTTTGCTGGTACTTGGAGAACCTCAAGTACCAGCAGGCGGGGAAATAACGGGCTTGCTGGTACCTGTAGTTCTACAACAACAAAAAATACCCAAATAAAAACACAAACACACACAGCGTGACAGTAAAATTATTGAGACAGGCTGTAGCATGTGGGTGCATGTAACCCTATAAAAGTGATGGATTGGGTGACTATTACAATACCCACTGTTGCTGTCTGAAAAATTATGGATTTATAGATTGCTCTGCCGAGACATGTTTTTTTCTAAAATGCACCACAGGTATGGATGGATAGTATACTTGACGACACAGAGGTAGGTAGAGCAGTGGCCTACTGTACCGTACTGCTATATATTATATTATTTATTATTATCCTTTATTTATATGGCGCCACAAGGGTTCCGCAGTGCCCAATTACAGAGTACATAAACAAATAATCAAACAGGAAAACAGCAACTTACAGTTGACGACAAAATAGGACAAGTACAGGGTAAATAAACATAGCTACATCAGCAGATGACACTGGAATAAGTATCAGGTGGCAGAAGACTGCTGGATTTGGTGCAGCTGAAGATTATTAAAGTAAGAAAAGAGTAAGCACATGAGGGAAGAGGGCCCTGCTCGTGAGAGCTTACATTCTAAAAGGGAGGGGTAGACAGACAGGGGTGAGACAGATGGGGTACATAGAGAGCGTGGAACAAAGGTTTAGGATGAGATTTGGCTGGGTTTGGTGAAGAAGTGGGTCTTGAGAGCCCATTTGAAGTTTTGTAGAGAGGTGGAGAGTCTGAGGGGGAGAGGTAGGGAATTCCAGAGAAGTGGTGCAGCACGTGAAAAATCTTGGAGGTAGGAGTGGGAGGAAGTAATCCGTAGGCAGGAGTCGGTGTGCATTAGCAGAGCGAAGAGGACGGGTGGGAGTGTAAAGCGAGATAAGATCAGAGATGTAGATGGGAGAGGAGTGGGTGAGGGCTTTGTAAGCAAGTGTGAGAAGCTTGAAATGGATTCTGAAAGGGAAGGGGAGCCAGTGAAGGACTAGTAAGAGAGGAGAGGTGGACGTAGTGCGTTTGGTGAGGAAAATGAGCCGGGAAGCAGCATTGAGGATAGATTGGAGTGGAGAGAGGTATTTGTCAGGAATGCCAGTCAGGAAGAGATTACAGCAGTCCAGTCTGGAGATGACCAGTGAGTGGATAAGAGTCTTAGTAGCATCCTGGGTCAGAAAGGGTCTGATCCTGGAAATATTTTTTAGATGAAAACGGCAGGTTTGTGAGAGGTGCTGAATGTGTGGTTTGAAGGAGAGGGAGAAGTCAAGGATTACTCCAAGACAGCGCACTTGGGGGGTAGAGGAGATAGTAGTGCCATCAATAGATAATGAGATTGTAGGAGGTGAGGTTATGCGGGAGGGAGGGAAGATGATCAGCTCGGTCTTAGACATGTTAAGTTTAAGAAAGAGCTGGGACATCCAGGAAGAGATAGCAGAGAGACAGTTGGAGATACGAGTGAGGAGAGTAGGGGAGAGGTCTGGAGAGGAAAGATAGATTTGAGTGTCATCAGCATAGAGATGATATTGGAAACCAAAAGAACTAATGAGCTTACTTAGTGAGGACGTATAGAGAGAGAAGAGAAGAGGACCAAGGACAGAACCTTGGGGTACCCCTACAGTTAGTGGAAGTGAGGGGGAGGTGGAGTCATGAGAGGAGACAGAGAATGAACGGTCAGAAAGGTAGGACGACAACCAAGAGAGGGCTGTGTTACGCAGACCAATGGAGTGAAGGATTTGCAGTAGGAGAGGATGGTCCACAGTGTCAAAAGCAGCAGAGAGATCAAGTAGAATAAGTAGAGAGTAGTGTCCCTTAGATTTAGCAGCATGGAGGTCATTGCATACTTTTGTAAGGGCAGTTTCAGTGGAGTGGAGAGGACGGAAGCCAGACTGGAATGGGTCAAGCAGTGAGTGTGAGGAAAGAAAGGAAGTAAGGCGGTTGTAGACAATACGCTCAAGGAGTTTGGAGGCAAAAGGGAGGAGAGAGATGGGTCGGTAGTTGGAGAGAGTGTTTGGATCAAGGGTAGGCTTTTTAAGAATAGGAGAGATGAGAGCGTGCTTGAAGGCAGAGGGGACAGTGCCTGATGAGAGGGAGAGATTGAGAAGGTGGGAAAGATGGGAAAAAGCAGAAGAAGAGAGGTGGCAAAGGAGGCGGGAGGGGATTGGGTCAAGTGGGGAGGTGGTGAGGGGACAGGAACGAATGAGGGCCATGACTTCCTCTCCAGATGCATGGGAGAAAGATGACAGAGTTGGTGCGAGGGATGGGGAGGGTTCGTAAGGGTTGGGAGAAGGCTGGTTACTGATAGTCTGGTGTGATGTGATGTCCTGACGTATGGAGTCAATTTTGGATGTGAAGTAAGTGGCAAAGTCAAGAGCAGAGAGTGAGGAAGGGAGACGAGGTGGAGGTGGGCAGAGGAGTGAGTTGAGAGTGGCAAAGAGGCGCCGGGGGTTGGAAGACTGGGAGGAGATGAGGTTCTTGAAGTATGACTGTTTAGCAAGAGAAAGGGCAGCACTGAAGGATGAGAGCATAAGTTTGAAATGGAGGAAGTCTGCCTTAGAGCGTGATTTCCTCCAGTGTCGCTCAGCCGTACGTGAGCATTTTTGCAGATATCTGGTGCATTTGGTGTGCCAGGGTTGAGGTGTTAATTTGTGAGGGTGAATAGTGGTTGGTGGAGCAACAGAGTCAAGAGCAGAAGTAAGGGAAGCATTGTATGTGGAAGTGGCTTGTTCAGGGCATGAGAGAGAGAGAATAGGAGAGAGAAGTGAGTCAAACAGGGAGGAAAGGAATGTGGTGTCAATAGCTTCAATGTTACGCTTAGTGATGGTAGCCTTAGGAGGTAGAGATGGGGAAGTCGAGAGAGATAGGTTGAAGGAGAGCAGGTGGTGGTCAGAGAGGGGAAATGGGGAGTTGTAAAAATCAGAAATATCACAGCGGTGAGTGAAGACCAGATCCAGTGAGCTCCCATTCACATGGGAGGGTGAGGAGGTCCACTGGGAGAGACCAAGTGAAGAGGTGAGGTTAAGGAGTTTAGAGGCAGGGGATTGTGTGGGGATGTCAATGGGGATGTTGAAATCGCCTAGGACAGGCCTGGCCAACCTGTGGCTCTCCAGCTGTTGTAAAACTACAAGTCCCATCATGCCTTGCCACAGTTTTGCTATTAGGGAATGCTAAAACTGTGGCAGGGCATGCTGGGATGTGTAGTTTCACTACATCTGGAGAGCCACAGGTTGGCCAGGCCTGGCCTAAGATAATGGTGGGAATGTCAGAAGAGAGGAAGTGAGGAAGCCAGGAAGCAAAGTTGTCGATTAATTTGGAAGCAGTGCCAGGGGGGCGGTAAATGACAGCTACTCTAAGATGGACTGGTTGGAAGAGGCATATGGCGTGGACCTCAAATGTAGAGAATATAAGGGATGGTTCTGGTGGTATGAGTTGGTAGGAGTAACTAGAAGGTAAAAGGACCCCAACACCACCCCCATGGCGACCCCCAGGTCGGGGTGTGTGTGTGAATGTAAGGCCCCCAGCCGAGAGAGCAGCAGCAGAAGTAGTGTCAGAGGGCGTAATCCAAGTTTCAGTAATGGCTAGTAGGTGTAGGGAGTTGGAAATGAAAAGGTCATGAGTGGGGACCAGTTTGTTATAAACAGATCTGGCATTCCAGAGAGCACAGGATAGGGGGTATGAGTTTGTGGGAGAAATGTGAATTAGATTTTCAGGGTTGCTGTAGCGATGAGGTGGGATTAAGTTTGAGGGCAGGGATGATGAGAGAGTAGTGATGGTACGGGTGCCTGAGCTAGGAGGGGAAACTGCAGGAGGTGGGCAGGGAGGGAGGTCAGTGTGATGTGGATGGGGGTGTGGGGAGGTGACAGGGAAGGGAGAGAGGGAGCAGGGCTGAGTTGTGGGGTAGCAGGACCATGGGGCAGAGGTGAATGAAAGTGGGGTAACAGGAAAGGTGGGGGAAGGAAACAGAGGGATGGAGGGGAGACAGAGGAGGGGAGAGAGGAGGAGGTGGAGGAGACTAGGGGGGAAGGCTAAAGATACATTATTAGGTAGACACTGAGTGATGTGGGGAGTATAAGAAAACATTGACATAGTGTTAAGTAGGTAAATAGGTTGAGGGAAAGTGGAAGTAGGAGAGGAGACTGTAAGGCAATCCGAGCAGAAGAATTGCAGAAATGCAGGTGAGAAAAGCAGTGTAGGCTCAAGGGGTGTAGATTTAGTATGAAATGAGTCAAAAGCGTAGATAAAGTGGGTGCAGAAAAGTATTTGGAGTGTAAGAAATGAAAGGATTGTGAGAGGTTTAAGAAGCAATGGTAATTATGTTAGATGTTTTAAGTGTTTGCAGGTAAAATTCCATTGGTGCAGCTGTGCTTAAAAAACAAAATTACAATAATACAGATACAGGCATTTGTAGGTGAAATGGATGGTTTATGAAATGTCCAAGTAAGGTAGTTCTGTGCTATGTAATCAGATGCAACAATCAGGAGGTGAGTGATCTGAGGAGTAAGTGACTCACATTTGTTATTAGTTCTTCAGTTTTCTTTGTTTTGTTAGATTGGTGTGCTTCTGTTTTCCTTCTTTTTCACTTCGATTGAACGCTGATTGAACACTGCTGTTATGTGTCAATTTTATCACGCTTTGATAAAAATGCACGCTTAGATCAATAAATGCACAGCCAAATGGCTTTGCACAGCCTACACCATTGGACTTAAGTAGAAGACTATTACAAGTGAAACCAATAATTGAAATCTGTAACCACACCCCATCCCCTCAAATGCCAGGCAATAAATTACCTTAAAAACAACAACCAGGCATTCCACAAAGATTAAACTGGGTCTATATCATTCAAAACTTTAAAAAAGTACTTCAAAATCACATACTATGCAATAATGTTTAAATTTGCATAACCCAGCAGAATTAGCTTTGGATCTCCAGTCCGGAGGAAGGAGATTTCATGGTTTTGGTAAACTTAAAGGATGCCTACTTACATGTTCCCATTTAGCCACTGCATCAAGCTACCTGAGGTTTGCAATTCAGGATTGTCATTACTAATTTCAGACGTTGCCATTTGGTCTGTCCACGGCTCCGAGGATTTTCACCAGGGTGTTGGCGGAAATGATGGTTCTCCTTCGCAAGCAAGGAGTCACAATTATCCCGTACTTGGATGTTCTCCTGATAAAGGCGAGATCCAGGGACCAGTTGGTGCAAAACATTGCACTCTCCCTGACAGTTCTTCAACAACATGGTTGGCTCCTAAACTTGCCAAAATCGCAGTTGGTCCCAATGACGCGGTTGTTGTTTTTGGGAGTGATACTGGACACAGAAGAGGTTTTCCTCCAGTGGAAAGGCTATGGAGATCCAGAGTCTGGTCAAACAAATTCTGAAACCAGCAAGAGTGTTAATCCATCAATGCATTCGGTTGCTGGGGAAAATGGTTTTGGCCTTCGAGGCCATTCAGTTTGGCAGGTTCCATGCCAGAGTGTTCCAGTGGGACCTGTTGGACAAGTGGTCCGGATCCCACCTACACATGCACCGGAGGATAATCCTGTCTTCCAAGACCAGAATCTCACTCCATTGGTGGCTGCACAGTTCTCACCTCCTAGAGGGGCGATGGTTCGGGATCCAGGACTGGATCCTAGGGACCACGGATGCAACCCTTTCGAGGTGGGGAGCAGTCACACAGGGGGAAAACGTCCAAGGAAGATGGTCAAGTCAGGAAAGTTGTCTCCACATAAATGTTCTGGAGTTAAGGGCCATTTAATAACAGCAGACACAGTACACACTGGGACGGGTGCCCAGCATCCTCTACGGACTAAGAGAAAAGGATTTACCGGTAGGTATTAAAATTCTAGTTTCTCTAATGTCCTAGAGTATGCTGGGGACTCTGTAAGGACCATGGGGATAGACGGGCTCCGCAGGAGACATGGGCACTTTAAGAAAGACTTTAGTTCTGGGTGTGCACTGGCTCCTCCCTCTATGCCCCTCCTCCATACCTCAGTTTGATACTGTGCCCAGTTGAGACTGGGTGCTTTTCAGGAGCTCTCCTGAGCTTTCTGACAGAAAGTATTTTGTTAGGTTTTTAATTTTCAGGGAGCACTGCTGGCAACAGACTCCCTGCATCGAGGGACTGAGGGGAGAGAAGCAGCCCTACTCTCTGAGTTGCAAGGTCCTGCTTCTTAGGCTACTGGACACCATTAGCTCCAGAGGGATTGGTACGCAGGATCTCACCCTCGCCGTCCGTCCCAGAGCCGCGCCGCCGTCCCCCTCGCAGATTCAGAAGATAGAAGCCGGGTGAGTATGAGAAGAAAAGAAGACTTCAGAGGCGGCAGAAGAGTTCATGATCTTCACTGAGGTAACGCACAGCACTGCAGCTGTGCACCATTGCTCCCATACACCTCACATACTCCGGTCACTGTAAGGGTGCAGGGCGCAGGGGGGGCGCCCTGGGCAGCAATATAAACCTCTTTTTGGCAAAAATATAACATATATACAGCTGGGCACTGTATATGTATGAGCCCCTGCCAATTTTACAGTTTAAGCGGGACAGAAGCCCGCCGCCGAGGGGGCGGGGCTTCTCCCTCAGCACTCACCAGCGCCATTTTTTCTCCACAGCACCGCTGAGAGGAAGCTGCCCGGACTCTCCCCTGCTTATACCATGGTAGACAAGAGGGTTGAAAAGAGAGGGGGGGGCACATAATTCGGCGCAAATGACATACAGCAGCGCTACTGGACAAACATTAAGTTACTGTGTTATTCCTGGGTTATATAGTGCTGGGGTGTGTGCTGGCATACTCTCTCTCTCTGTCTCTCCAATGGGCCTTGTGGGGAAACTGTCTTCAGAAAATGCATTCCCTGTGTGTGTGTGTGGTGTCGGTACACGTGTGTCGACATGTCTGAGGAAGAAGGCTATATTAGAGAGGAGCGGGAGCAAATGAATGTGGTGTCTCCGCCGACACCTGATTGGATGGATATGTGGAATGTTTTAAATGCTAGTGTAAACTCATTGCACAAAAGATTAGACAAGGCTGAAGCTTTGGGACAGTCAGGGTCTCAACCCATGCCTGATCCTATGTCGCAGGGACTGTCAGGGTCTCATAAGCGCCCACTATCCCAGATTGTTGACACAGATACCGACACGGATTCTGACTCCAGTGTCGATTACGTTGATGCAAAGTTACAGCCAAAATTGGCAAAATCCATTCGATATAGGATTATGGCATAAAAGATGTTTTGCTCATCACAGAGGAACCCCCTGTCAAGAGGGTACATATGTACAAGGGAAAGAAGCCTTAGGTAACCTTTCTCCCCTCACATGAGCTGAACGAGTTATGTGAAAAAGCTTGGGAATCTCCAGATAAAAGACTGCAGATTTCCAAAAGGATTCTTATGGCGTATCCTTTCCCATCAACGGATAGGTTACGATGGGAATCCTCCCCTAGGATGGACAAAGCATTAACACGCACAGCTACAGCTGGAAAATCAGATTTTTTACCTTATGTTCCCTCACAGCATAAGAAAGCTCTGCATTATCAAATGCAGTCCTTTCGGTCACAAAGAAACAAGAAAGTGCGAGGTGCGTCCTTTCTTGCCAGAGGTAGGGGCAGAGGAAAAAAGATGCACAACACAGCTAGCTCCCAGGAACAGAAGTCCTCCCCGGCCTCTACAAAATCTACTGCATGACGCTGGGGCTCCACTGGCGGAGTCCGGCCCATGTGATGTCATGCAGCCGCTTTGACCACGCCTCCTGTTTCTCCGTTGCCGACCCAATATTGAAACCCTGCCCCCGCACCGCTCCATCTCCGACTTGGAAATGGAGTGTTGTTGACCCCCCTCCCCCCCCCCTACACCGATTGACAGGCAGAGGCGATCGCATTATCTGCAGGCGGATGCGTATGCTCTTAGCAATTTTTGCAGTTGGATTGCTTATTGCGATTGCAATCCAACCTGAATCAGGCCCTATTACCTATCACAATGCACTGCGGGTAGTACAAAATGGGGTTAATATAGGAGAAAAACCCCCAGAGCTGTGCTCCTTAACTGTCCCTGGTGGCTAGTGGAGCAGCTGCCCAGTAATCAGTGTCCACGCCAGTGCGCACACGGCCCGCCCCCTACAGCCACGCTGGATCACGGTATAAAGTGGGCACAGAAGCCCCTTACCACCCTTTCATCAGCGGCCTCGTGATCCCGGAGGGCGGTGTGTGTGTGACTGACCTTAGGAAGAAACCGGAGCCTCCGCTGCAGTGACCCAGCAACCGGGGCACTGGAGTATACTGTGCCGCTGGGAGTGATGGAGCTGCAGTAAATATGTCTATTAGACCTAGCCTGCTGCAGCCCTTGTAGATTCTTATTAAAAAAGTTCTTCTTTTCTTGTCAAAATTAATAGCTAAGAATAGGATGCCTGAGGCAGCCCCCTGTTAAGTGGCCTGCTACTGAAGGCACCAACTACAAACTGAGCTCCCTGTTCATGGAAGCAAGGTTATAGAGGAGGGGGCGCTGAGTATCTTGTGAACAGTCAAAAGCTTTGAGCTTGTTGGTGCCTCAGATCAAGATCCTACTCTACACCCCAATATGAATCCTTGTGGAGTCCAGTGTACCCCACAGAAGAAAAAAATGTGTCACAACCATTGGCAGCAACATAAGAATAGCTGCTGATGGGCACAATTGAGAAAGGAAGGGGGGAAAACATTTGAATCCAGCACATATATGTAATTCGAATATGTAATTTGTACCTTCCTACTTTAAAATGTAATGGATGAACCTCACCCTGTGAGAACTATCTTCATGATCAAGAGATCTCATATGCAAGATAAGTATGTGTTGGGATAGGGCTGTGGAGGGCGGCTGCTCGGGCACACCCCCGTCAAGTTAAGGAGATTCAACTGAGGAAGCACAAGGGAACTCTCATCTGGGGACAACAACTGCAGGGAGAACACATTTTCAGATGAATGTGGGAGGGCAGAAGGCTGCCTAATACTGAAGCACCCCCAAACAACAAACCAAATGCAACAACTAGTGCAAGCATTCCTGGGGGAAGGCCTGCAGCAGATGGATCCAATAACGGCTCCAGAGTTGCTCTACAAGACAAGTAAAAGGGTGTGAGCCCTGCAGCACCACCTGTACTTTGCATACACACATATAGGACAGCATCTCTTATATGCCCCAGGGTCAATAAAATAGTATCCTTATCTAGGGTATCCATCCCCTCAGATAAGGTATCCGTCCATGCTGCTACAGCACTACACACCCAGGCCGACGCAATTGCCGGTCTGAGTAAGGTACCCGAATGTGTATAAATGGACTTCAGGGTTATCTCCTGTTTGCGGTCAGCAGACTCTTTGAGGGTAGCCGTATCCTGGGACGGGAGGGCTACCTTCTTGGATAAGCGTGTTAATGCTTTGTCCACCCTAGGGGAGGATTCCCATCTTAACCTATCCATTGATGGGAAAGGATACGCCATAAGAATCCTTTTGGAAATCTGCAGTCTTTTATCTGGAGATTCCCAGGCTTTTTCACATAACTCGTTCAGCTCGTGTGAGAGGGGTAAGGTTACCTCAGGCTTCTTTCCCTTGTACTTATGTACCCTCTTGTCAGGGACAGGGGGTTCCTCTGTGATGTGCAAAACATCTTTTATTGCCATAATCCTATATCGAATGGATTTTGCCAATTTTGGCTGTAACTTTGCATCATCGTAATCGACACTGGAGTCAGAATCCGTGTCAGTATCTGTGTCAACAATCTGGGATAGTGGGCGCTTATGAGACCCTGACAGTCCCTGCGACATAGGATCAGGCATGGGTTGAGACCCTGACTGTCCCGAAGCTTCAGCCTTGTCTAATCTTTTGTGCACTGAGTTTACACTAGCATTTAAAACATTCCACATATCCATCCAATCAGCTGTCGCAGAGACACCACATTAATTTGCTCCCGCTCCTCTCTAATATAGCCTTCTTCCTCAGACATGTCGACATACGTGTACCGACACACCACAAACACAGGGAATGCTTTTTCTGAAAACAGTTTCCCCACAAGGCCCTTTGGAGAGACAGAGAGAGAGAGTATGCCAGCACACACCCCAGCGCTATATAACCCAGGAATAACACAGTAACTTAATGTTTGCCCAGTAGTGCTGCTGTATGTAATTTGCGCCGAATTATGTGCCCCCCCCCCTCTTTTCAACCCTCTTGTCTACCGTGGTTTCAGCAGGCGAGAGTCTGGGGAGCTGCCTCAGCGGTGCTGTGGAGAAAAAATGGCGCTGGTGAGTGCTGAGGGAGAAGCCCCGCCCCCTCGGCGGCGGGCTTCTGTCCCGCTTAAACTGTAAAATTGGCGGGGGCTCATACATATATACAGTGCTCAGCTGTATATATGTTATATTTTTGGCAAAAAGAGGTTTATATTGCTGCCCAGGGCGCCCTGCACCCTTACAGTGACCAGAGTATGTGAGGTGTATGGGAGCAATGGCGCACAGCTGCAGTGCTGTGCGTTACTTCAGTGAAGATCATGAAGTCTTCTGCCACCGCTGAAGTCTCTTTTCTTCTCATACTCACCCGGCTTCTATCTTCCGGCTCTGCGAGGGGGACGGCGGCGCGGCTCTGGGACGGACGGCGAGGGTGAGATCCTGCGTACCAATCCCGCTGGAGCTAATGGTGTCCAGTAGCCTAAGAAGCAGGACCTTGCAACTCAGAGAGTAGGGCTGCTTCTCTCCCCTCAGTCCCTCGATGCAGGGAGTCTGTTGCCAGCAGTGCTCCCTGAAAATTAAAAACCTAACAAAATACTTTCTGTCAGAAAGCTCAGGAGAGCTCCTGAAAAGCACCCAGTCTCAACTGGGCACAGTATCAAACTGAGGTATGGAGGAGGGGCATAGAGGGAGGAGCCACTGCACACCCAGAACTAAAGTCTTTCTTAAAGTGCCCATGTCTCCTGCGGAGCCTGTCTATCCCCATGGTCCTTACAGAGTCCCCAGCATCCTCTAGGACGTTAGAGAAAATAGGATTTTAATACCTACCGGTAAATCCTTTTCTCTTAGTCCGTAGAGGATGCTGGGCACCCGTCCCAGTGCGTACTGTGTCTGGAGTTATTAAATGGCCCTTAACTCCAGAACATTTATGTGGAGACAACTTTCCTGACTTGACCATCTTCCTTGGATGTTTTCCCCCTGTGTGACTGCTCCCCAGCCTCGGAGGGTTGCATCCGTGGTCCCTAGGATCCAGTCCTGGATCCCGAACCATCGCCCCTCTAGGAGGTGAGAACTGTGCAGCCGCCAATGGAGTGATATTCTGGTCTTGGAAGACAGGATTATCCTCCGGTGCATGTGTAGGTGGGATCCGGACCACTTGTCCAACAGGTCCCACTGGAACACTCTAGCATGGAACCTGCCAAACTGAATGGCCTCGTAGGCCGCAACCATCTTCCCCAGCAACCGAATGCATTGATGGATTAACACTCTTGCTGGTTTCAGAATTTGTTTGACCAGACTCTGGATCTCCATAGCCTTTCCACTGGAAGAAAACCTCTTCTGTGTCCAGTATCACTCCCAAAAACAACAACAACCGCGTCATTGGGACCAACTGCGATTTTGGCAAGTTTAGGAGCCAACCATGTTGTTGAAGAACTGTCAGGGAGAGTGCAATGTTTTGCAACAACTGGTCCCTGGATCTCGCCTTTATCGAGAGATCATCCAAGTACGGGATAATTGTGACTCCTTGCTTGCGAAGGAGAACCATCATTTCCGCCATCACCCTGGTGAAAATCCTCGGAGCCGTGGACAGACCAAACGGCAACGTCTGAAATTGGTAATGACAATACTGAATTGCAAACCTCAGGTAGCTTGATGCAGTGGCTAAACGGAACATGTAAGTAGGCATCCTTATGTCTACCAAAACCATGAAATCTCCTTCCTCTGGACTGGAGATCCCTACCCTGAGAGATTCCATCTTGAAATTGAATTTCTTTAGGTAGAAATTGAGGGATTTCAGATTTCAGATTGGTCTGACTGAGCCTTCCGGCTTCGGGACCACGAAGAGGCTTGAATAAAAGCCTTCTCCCTGCTGACTAAGGCCGATTTGAACAATCGGTGAGGGGGAACGTCTTGAAACCCCAGTTTGTACCCTTGGGACACTATTTGTAAAACCCACGAGTCCAGGTCCAAATTAATCCAGAACTAACTGAAGTGTTTTAGACGTGCCCCTACTGGTGTGGGCTCCTGCAAGAGAGCCCCAGCGTCATGCAGTGGATTTGGCAGAAGCAGAGGACGATCTCTGCTCCTGCGATCTTGAAGAGGCTACAGACCTCTTCCCTCTTCTCCTTCCTCTACCTGCAAAGAAAGGGGAATCTTAACTTCTTGCATATCTATTGGGCCAAAATGACTGCATTAGATAATGATGCGTCTTCATCCGTTGAGAGGAAACATAGGGCAAGAAGGTTGACTTACCTGCGGGAGCTGCTGAGATCAAATTAACTAGGCCGTCGCCAAACAAGGCTTCACCTTCATAGGGAAGAGACTCCCTTTCTTCTTGGAGTCAGCATCAGCATTCCCTTGGTGAATCCACAATGCCCTCCTATACGAGACTGCCATGAAATTTGCCCGTGAACTCAAGAGTCCTATATCCCTTGCAGTCGTAAGTATGCTGCAGTGTCCTTGATATGATCCAACGTAAGGAGCATCCCATGTCTCCAGGATATCTATATCGGATGACAAGGTATTCGACCAATTCTTGAATACTACTACTCACCCATGCGCAAGTAATGGCAGGTCTAAGTAATGTACCCGTGGTTACATAACTAGAAATAATGTAGCTTCCTGCATACAATCCGCTGGATTTGTGACAGGGCCCCGTGCAGAACAGGGGGTGATTCCCACTTTATTCTGTCCGCGGCAGGAAATGAATAAACAACCGGAAACATTTTGGGGATTTGAAACCATCTTGTCGAGCTGGCCCAGACTTTCTCAAACAGAGATGGAGGAACGTTACATCAGCTTTCATTATATATCTATATATACATACATATAGACCCCTTTGTCAGGAACAGCAGGGTCCTCAGTGATGTTAATATGTCCTTAATATCCACAATCATGTACTGAATGCTCCTTGCCAATATTGGATCTAATCAGGAAATATTATGGTCGACATAGGAATCAGTATCCGAGTCAGTATCAGTGTGTAGTAACTGGGCAAAATAACATTTTTGCGGGGCCTGAGGGAAAAGAAGCATAGCCATGAACATCACATCTTTTCTCTACGTCTGTGTCTGGGACACAGATTTATACAACCTCACTCTGATATTACTGAAACTTTCACCCAGTCAGTTATTGGTGGTGCCAACAGGGCCACCATCATATGTCTGCATTCCTAATATAGTTTCCTCTTGGGAAAAACATTCAGCCACCGACATGTTGACACACATGTACCAAGTACCCACAGACACATCGGCTTATGGGGGATAGACCTACAGTAAATCTGTCAGAGGGACAGATGGTATTTTTCAGCTCACAACCCAGCGTCAAAAGTACACAGTCTGGGAAATAATAAACTCTATAGTGATAGACTTGTAACGCTCTATAGATGTGCTGGTGAGGTGAGGAAGAAGCCCCGCCGCTGTAATGGCACGCTTCTGTCCCGCTCAGAAACAAATAATTAATTACGCTGGTGGGGTAAGGACAGTGCCCAGGCACTAATGTCCACTTTTGCCAGCCTTTTGTGAGGAATTTATGCTGCCCAGGGTGCCCCCCCCCTTAACGCCCTGCACCCTGCAGTGCCTGTGTTTGTGTGGGAGCATGGCGCACAGCATTCCGCTCGCTGCGTGGTACCTCAGAATGCCATCTGTTCTTCTGCTACTCGCCTGTCTTCTGACTTCTGGCTCTGTAAGGGGGTGACGTCAGGCTACGAGAGTGGGCATCTAGGCGTACCCAGCGATCAGCACCCTCAGGAGCTAATGGTGTCCTGTCAGCCAGAAGTAGAGCCATTGAACTCACTAGAAGTTGGTCATACTTCTCTCCCCTAAGTCCCACGAAGCAGGGAGACTGTTGCCAGCAGCCTCCCTGAAAATAAGAAAAACTAACATAAGTCTTTTCAGAGAGACTCAGTAGAGCTCCCCTGTAGTGCATCCAGTCTCACTGGGCACAATTCTAAAACTGGAGTCTGGAGGAGGGGCATAGAGGGAGGAGACAGTTCACACCCTTTGAAAGTCTTAAAGTGCCCATGTCTCCTGCGGATCCCGTCTATACCCCATGGTTCTTAATGTGATCCCAGCATCCTCTAGGACGTATGAGAAAACAAATAACGCACACACGAGGAGAGAACAAAGGAAGCTATAAGGAGGGGAGGGGAGGGGGGGGGGGTAAGGTAAGGTAGTAAAGGCATATTGGATAAACTACAACCTTATACATATTCATTAATGTACCAGTAGTTAGAAGTAGAAGAGCTCTAACAGAAACCACAAAGCTTATCTAAAGCCACACCACACTGGATATGCCCAATCTCATTTGATCTTTGAAGCAAAGCAGTATTGGACTTTGTTACTACCAAGCAGTCTCCCATCCATGTATTATCAGATTCTTTAGGTGTTTTTAAACTACCAACACCCTTTTCTTGGTACATTTAATTTTTACACGTATTCTTTTATGTACCAGAAGTTAGAAGTAGAAAAGCTCTAACAGAAACCACGAGCTCATCTACAGTCACAGCACACTGGATTTGCCCAATCTCTCCTGATCATGGAAGCTGAGCAGTGTTGGTCCTGGTTTTAGTACTTGGATGGGAGACCACCAGGAAATACCAGGAGCTGTGTGTATTTTTACAATACCAACACCGTTCTCTTGATGCATTCCATTTTGAAACATTGGGGCAGATCTATTAAGCCTGGTGAACTGATAAAGTGCAAGGTGATAAAGTACCAGCCAGTCAGCTCCTAACTGTCATTTTTCAAACCCAGCCTGTGACATGGCAATTAGGAGCTGATTGGCTGGTACTTTATCACCATGCAAATTATCATTCCACCAGGTTTAATAAATCGGCCGCTTATTCATTTATGTACTAGTAGTTAGAAGTAGAAGAACTCTAACAGAAACCACTAAGCTCATCTACAGCCACACCACACTGTATATGCCCAATATCACCTGATCTTAGGCCTGGTTTGTTCTTGGATGTGAGACCACCTGGGAATACCAGGTGCTGTAGGTAGTTTTATACTACCAACACCGTTCTCTTGATGCATTCTATTTTGAAACTTATTCATTGATGTAGAAGTTAGAAACAGCAAAAATCATCTACAGCCGCATCACACTGGATATGTCCAATCTCATCTGATGTTGGAAGCTAAGCAGTGTTGTGCCTGGTTAGTTTTTGGATTTCAGGTCCTGCCTTCTGGTTTGGCCACGGCACCTCGGAAATTCACCAAGGTCATGGCCGTGATGACGACCCTTCACCATCCGTGGACCAGGGAGGAATCTCTCCTCCCGATAAACATTCTGGAATTGCGGGCAGTGTTCAATTCATTGATACTGGCCCTGCCTCTAGTACAGAACAGGCCTGTTCAAGTACAATCGGACAACGCCACCACGGTAGTGTACACAAATCATCAAGTCGGCACTCGAAACTGCATGGCAAAGCTGGAAGTATAAAAAAAATCCTCAGTTGGGTAGAACGTCATCTGCCAGCAATATCGGCAGTGTTCATTCCCGGAGTCCTCAACTGGGAAGCGGATTTCCTCAGTCGTCAGGACGTTCACGCTGGAGAGTGGAGAGGCTGCAGCAGAAATATCTGCACTGGTGTCAGTAGGTGACTGAGGCAGGGATGACTGGGAGATAGTGGGTGACTGAAGCATGTATGAGTGGGATATAGTGGGTGACTGAAGCCGGGGTGACTGGGAGATAGTGGGTGACTGATGCAGGGGTGACAGTGATAGTGGGTGACTTAGGCAGGGGTGACAGGGAGATAGTGGGTTACTGAGGGAGGGGTGATAGGAAGGGGTTGGGTAAGTATGGGAAGAAAGTGGGTGACAGGGATAATAAATGAATAAGGCAGGGATGATAGGGAGATAGTGGATGACTGTGGCAGGGGTGACAGGGACAGTAAGAGACTGAGGCAGGGTTGACAGGGATAGTGGGTGACTGAAGCAGGGGTGATAGAGTGACAGTGGGAGACTGAGGCAGGGGTCGCAGGTATAGTGGTTGACTGAGGCAGCGGTGACTGGGAGATAGTGGGTAACTGAGGCAGGGGTGACAGGGAAAGTGTGCGACTCAGGCAGGGGTGATAGGGAGATAGTGGGCAGCATATCTCTGCCTCACTGCAGCAGCACATTCCTGCTTCACTGACAGCAGCACATCCCTGCAACGTTGACAGCAACACATCCCTGCAACATTGACGGCAACACATCCCTGCCTCATTGACGGCAGCACATCCCTGCCTCATTGACGGCAGCATATCCCTGCCTCACTTATAGCAGCACATCCCTGCCTCGCTGACAGCAACACATCACTGCCTCGCTGACAGCAGCACATCACTGCTTCACTGACAGCAGCACATCACTGCTTCACTGACAGCAGAACATCCCTGCCTCACTGGCAGCAGCACATCCCTGCTTTACCGACAGCTGTATATAGGGCCTAATTAAGACCTGATCCCTGCTGTGCATATTCACACAACAGGAGATCAGGTCTGAAGTGCGTGTGTGCTGGTGCCACAGTGCACCGGCACATGCCAGAGATGCGATCAGCATCTCTGCCCAGTGAGCGCCTCTGCCTGATTGACAGGTAGAGGCGGTCACTGGGCAGGAGGAGTCGGGCCAGCGGCGTTGTGCCGCCATTTTGGGGGCACAGTCAGGACAACGCAGACATGACCGGACCGTATGGGGGCGGGGCCGTGACGGCTGTGTGACCCGGACAGCAACGGGCCTTATTTACTAAAATCTCAGATAAATTTTATGGCATTTATGTGCAGTCTAGTTTGCACAGTTGATAGTGTTGATCTTGCACTATCAATGTAAGCCTCACATAGGTTTGATACACATGTAAGTTTGTTTTTATTTTACTACATTGTGGTTTGTGGCTCTATACCATGTAATGCATGTCTTTTAACAGTAGTCAAGTCTTCCAATGTGCTTGTTAGTGAAACCCAATACATAGCTTTATTTTATTTTGTTTCTTCAAATATTACATAGTAACATAGTAACATAGTATCTGAGGTTGAAAAAAGACAATTGTCCATCGAGCTCAACCTATTTGTGGTGTCCTATGCATGATGATTTTACTAAAATTTCTGACTGATGCTGCTGTCAGCCATTGCATTTTATCCCTATTTATAGTAACTATAATGCATGACTATGCACCATACCCCTGGATATCCTTATCCAATAGGAATTTATCTAACCCATTCTTAAAGGTGTTGACAGATTCCGCCATTACAACTCCCTCGGGCAGGGAATTCCAAACACGTATTGTCCTTACCGTGAAAAAGCCTTTACGCTGTATTGTGCGGAATCTCCTCTCCTCTAACCTGAGCGAGTGTCCACGAGTCCTCTGTGTTGATCTAACCAGAAACAGGTCCCGCGCAAGCTCTGTGTATTGTCCCCTTATATATTTGTAGATGTTGATCATATCCCCTCTTAGTCTCCGCTTTTCCAATGTAAACATGCCTAGTCTTTCAAGCCTTTCCTTGTATTCCATCATCTCCATGCCCTTAATTAGTTTGGTCGCCCTCCTCTGTACCTTTTCAAGCTCCAGGATATCCTTTTTGTAGTACGGTGCCCAGAACTGTACACAGTATTCAAGGTGTGGCCTCACTAGTGATTTATATAACGGGAGTATAATACTCTCGTCCCTAGCATCAATACCCCGTTTTATGCATGCTAATATCTTATTAGCCTTCTTTGCTGCAGTCCTACTTTGGGTACTACTGCTTAGCTTGCTATCTATGAGGACACCTAAGTCCTTTTCCAGTACAGAATCCCCTAATTTTACCCCATTTAGTAGGTAGGCATATGTCTTATAACTTTTTTTTTCAATATATAAACATTTTTATTATAAGATTTTCAATGACACAAGTACATCCAAGTTGCAGATTATGGATTGTGAAGGACAAATCAACCATATAAACAATTTAAGCAATTTAAATTGCATGCAGGTAGTAGAATATCAAACTCCTTGGATGAAAGTTGGTCGTAATAAACTAGGATAGAAAAGAATAAAGTAGAAAATAAGATTTTAAACCTACCGGTAAATCTTTTTCTCGTAGTCCGTAGAGGATGCTGGGGACTCCGTAAGGACCATGGGGATAGACAGGCTCCGCAGGAGACATGGGCACTTTAAGAAAGACTTTAGTTCTGGGTGTGCACTGGCTCCTCCCTCTATGCCCCAGTTAGAGAAACTGTGCCCAGAGGAGACTGACAGTATGAGGAAAGGATTTTGTTAATCCAGGGCAAGATTCATACCAGCCACACCAATCACACCGTATAACTTGTGATAAACTACCCAGTTATGAGTACGAAAAAACAACATACTGTAGCATCAGTGCAGGACCGATGCAACTCTAACATAACCCTTATTGAAGCAATAACTATATACAAGTATTGCAGAAGTAGTCCGCACTTGGGACGGTCGCCCAGCATCCTCTACGGACTTCGAGAAAAAGATTTACCGGTAGGTTTAAAATCTTATTTTCTCTAACGTCCTAGAGGATGCTGGGGACTCCGTAAGGACCATGGGGATTATACCAAAGCTCCAAAACGGGCGGGAGAGTGCGGATGACTCTGCAGCACCGATTGAGCAAACATGAGTTCCTCCTCAGTCAGGGTATCAAACTTATAGTATTTTGAAAAGGTGTTTGAACCTGACCAAGTAGCAGCTCGACACAGCTGTAGTGCCGAGACCCCTCGGGCAGCCGCCCAAGAAGAGCCCACTTTCCTCGTGGAATGGGCCTAGACCGATTTCGGTAACTGCAATCCAGCCATAGAATGCGCTTGCTGAATCGTGTTACAAATCCAGCGAGCAATAGCCTGCTTTGAAGCAGGGGCACCAATCTTGTTGGTTGCATACAGGACAAACAGCGCTTCAGTTTTCCTGACTCTAGCCGTCCTGGCCACGTAAATTTTCAAAGCCCTGACCACATCAAGTAACTCGGAATCCTCCAAGTCACGCGTAGCCAAAGGCACCACAATAGGTTGGTTCATATGAAAAGATGAGACCACTTTTGGTAGGAATTGAGGACGGGTCCGCAATTCCGCTCTATCCACATGGTACACCAAATATGGGCTTTTATGTGACAAAGCCGCGAATTCCGACACTCGCCTAGCCGAAGCCAAGGCTAATAACATGACCACCTTCCATGTGAGATATTTTAACTCCACCGTTTTAAGTGGTTCAAACCAGTGTGATTTTAGAAAACTTAACACCACGTTAAGGTCCCAAGGTGCCACCGGAGGCACAAAAGGAGGCTGAATATGCAGCACTCCTTTTACAAAAGTCTGAACTTCTGGAAGAGAAACCAATTCTTTTTGAAAGAAAATGGATAAGGCCGAAATCTGGACCTTAATAGAGCCTAATTTTAGGCCCAAATTCACTCCAGTTTGTAGGAAGTGAAGGAAACGGCCCAGATGGAATTCTTCCGTAGGAGCATTCCTGGCCTCACACCAAGAAACATAATTTCGCCATATACGGTGTAATGTATTGACGTTACATCCTTCCTAGCCTTTATCAGCGTAGGGATGACCTCAACCGGAATGCCTTTCACTGCTAGGATCCGGCATTCAACCGCCATGCCGTCAAACGCAGCCGCGGTAAGTCTTGGAACAGACAGGGCCCCTGATGCAACAGGTCCTGTCTTAGAGGAAGAGGCCACGGATCTTCTGTGAGCATTTCCTGCAGATCCGGATACCAGGTCCTCCGTGGCCAATCTGGAACAATGAGGATTGTTCTCACTTTTCTTTGTCTTATTATCCTTAACACCTTGGGTATGAGAGGAAGAGGAGGAAATACATAGACCGGCCGGAACACCCACAGTGTCACTAGGGTGTCTACAGCTACTGCCTGAGGGTCTCTTGACCTTGCGCAATACCTCTGTAGCTTTTTGTTGAGCCGGGACGCCATCATGTCTATCTGTGGCAGTTCCTACCGACTTGTAATCTGTGCAAAGACTTCCTGATGAAGTCCCCACTCTCCCGGATGTAGGTCGTGTCTGCTGAGGAAGTCTGCTTCCCAGTTGTCCACTCCCAGAATGAACACTGCTGACAGTGCGCTTGCGTGATTCTCCACCCAGCGAAGAATTCTGGTGGCTTGTGCCATCGCCACTCTGCTCCTTGTGCCGCCTTGGCGGTTTACATGAGCCACTGTGGTGACGTTGTCTGACTGGATCAGAACCGGTTGGTCGCGAAGTAAGGTCTCCGCTTGACGTAGGGCATTGTATATGGCCCCTAGTTTCAGGATGTTGATGTGAAGACAAGTCTCTTGACTTGACCAAAGACCTTGGATATTTCTTCCCTGTGTGACTGCTCCCCAACCTTGGAGGCTTGCCTCTGTGGTCACCAGGATCCAGTCCTGAATGCCGAATCTGCGTCACTCGAGAAGGTGAGCACTCTGCAGCCACCACAGGAGTGATACCCTGACCCTGGGGGACAGGGTGATCAACCAATGCATCTGTAAATGTGACCCAGACCACTTGTCCAGTAGGTCCCATTGGAAAGTCCTCGCATGGAACCTGCCGAATGGAATGGCTTCGTATGATGCCACCATCTTTCCCAGGACTCGAGTACAGTGATGCACTGACACAAGTTTTGGTTTCAATAGGTTCCTGACAAGAGTCATGAGTTCCTGGGCCTTTCCTATCGGGAGATAAACTCTCTTCTGGTCTGTGTCCAGAATCATGCCCAAGAAAGACAGACGAGTCGTAGAAACCAACTGCGACTTTGGGATATTGAAAATCCAGCCGTGTTGCTGTAACACTTTCAGTGAAAGTGATACGCTGTTCAGCAACTGCTCTCTTGATCTCGCTTTTATGAGATCGCTCAAGTACGGGATAATTGTGACACCTTGCTTACGCAGGAGAACCATCATTTCCGCCATTACCTTGGTGAAAATTCTCTGGGCCGTGGAGAGACCAAACAGCAACGTCTGAAATTGGCAATGACAGTCCTGTACCGCAAATCTGAGGTACGCCTGATGAGGTGGATAAATGGGGACATGAAGGTATGCATCCTGTACACAAATGCGGACAACAGGTGTCAAGCCGTGTGTTGCCTTTGTCAAGCTGTAATAAGTAGGGATAAGGACGTTAACCACCTCGGAACATCCTCCCTTATACGACACCTGCAGCGCATTCATCATAAGTCAGTGACAAGTTCAAAAACTTTGGATGACAGCGGAAGCAGTCCACTGACCACTAAATCCCTTCCTCTTGTAACAAAGCTCCTGCAAACCACACCACCAACTCCCTCAGTGTCAATTTCCTCCTTAGACAGGAAAGCCAATAGTCCTGCAGGCCATGTCACTGGCAAGTCTGACGAGTCCTCTCCTGCCTGGGATTCCTCCGATGCATCCTTGAGTGTAACGCCTACTGCTGCTGGCGCTGCTGTTGTTGCTGCTGGGAGTCGATCGTCATGCCAGAGGGGAAGTCGGAAGACCACTTGTACTACTTCCAGTAGGCAATTGACTGTCCAACAGTCCTTTGCGAGGAAGATGAAATATCACAGCAGTCATCCTGCTGCAAAGCGGATAACTCAGGTCTTGTCAGCCTGGGTGGTGAGAAACGTGGTTCCGGTATCCATCGTTAATTCAGAGGCAACTAGAGACTTGATTGAGGTACTGTGTCCCCGGTACCAAATGCCATCTAGGTTCCATTTCTCTAGGCAGGCGATACCGAAAATGTACACAGACCTCAGAAAAAGAGAGTCACCAGTGTCCTAAAAAATGCAGTTGTACCCAAGGTCCACTAGTCCACATGTCCGTGGTTAAGTGGAGCAGGGCAGACTCAGGACTATATGACTGTGACAGCCCACTGGGTAGATGTATTGCCTCCCGCAGCAAGAACAGCAGCGGCGGCACCAGTAGCAGCATCTCGCAAATGCCAACTCGTTCCTAAGCAGACTACGCTTTGTATCACCGCTTTCCATAAGAGGCACACAGCTGACAACCTCTTACGGAAACTGAGGAACATCATCGCAGAATGGCTTACCCCAATTGGACTCTCCTGGGGATTTGTGACATCGGACAATGCCACCAATATTGTGCGTGCATTACATCTGGGCAAATTCCAGCACGTCCCATGTTTTGCACATACATTGAATTTGGTGGTGCAGAATTATTTAAAAAAACGACAGGGGCGTGCAAGAGATGCTGTCGGTGGCCCGAAGAATTGCGGGCCACTTTCTGCATTCAGCCACCGCGTGCCGAAGACTGGAGCACCACCAAACATTCCTGCACCTGCCCTGCCATCCTCTGAAGCAAGAGGTGGTAACGAGGTGGAATTCAACCCTCTATATGCTTCAGAGGATGGAGGAGCAGCAAAAGGCCATTCAAGCCTATACATCTACCCACGATATAGACAAAGGAGGGGGAATGCACCTGACTCAAGCGCAGTGGAGAATGATTTCAACGTTGTGTAAGGTTCTGCAACCCTTTGAACTTGCCACACGTGAAGTCAGTTCAGACACTGCCAGCCTGAGTCAGGTCATTCCCCTCATCAGGCTTTTGCAGAAGAAGCTGGAGACATTGAAGGAGGAGCTAAAACAGAGCGATTCCGCTAGGCATGTGGGACTTGTGGATGGAGCCCTTAATTCGCTTAACCAGGATTCAATCTGTTGAAATCAGAGCAATACATTTTGGCCACCGTGCTCGATCCTAGATTTAAAACCTACATTGTATCTCTCTTTCCGGCAGACACAAGTCTGCAGAGGTTCAAAGACCTGCTGGTGAGAAAATTGTCAAGTCAAGCGGAACGTGACCCGTCAACAGCTCCTCCTTCACATTCTCCCGCAACTGGGGGTGCAAGGAAAAGGCTAAGAATTCCGAGCCCACCCGCTGGCGGTGATGCAGGGCAGTTTGGAGTGAGGGCTGACATCTGGTCCGGACTGAAGGACCTGGCAACGATTACTGACATGTCGTCTACCGTCACTACATACGATTCTGTCACCTTTGAAAGAATGGTGGAGGATTATATGAGTGACCGCATCCAGGTAGGCACGTCAGACAGTCCGTTTGTATACTGGCAGGAAAAAGAGGCAATTTGGAGGCCCTTGCACAAACTGGCTTTATTCTACCTAAGTTGCCCTCCCTCCAGTGTGTACTCCAAAAGAGTGTTTAGTGCAGCCGCTCACCTTGTCAGCAATCGGCGTACGAGGTTACTTCCAGAAAATGTGGAGAAGATGATGATCATCAAAATGAATTATAATCAATTCCTCCGTGGAGACATTCACCAGCAATTGCCTCCAGAAAGTACACAGGGATCTGAGATGGTGGATTCCAGTGGGGACGAATTAATAATCTGTGAGGAGGGGGATGTACACAGTGAAAGGGGTGAGGAATCGGAGGATGATGAGGTGGACATCTTGCCTCTGTAGAGCCAGTTTGTGCAAGGAGAGATTGATTGCTTCTTTTTTGGTGGGGGCCCAAACCAACCAGTCATTTCAGTCAGCCGTGTGGCAGACCCTGTTGCTGAAATGATGGGTTCGTCAATGTTTTTCTTTTCAATCTAAGCCCCTGCAGTTTTCTGTAAGAATCTGCTTCGCTATGATGATCAACAAGTCACAAGGGCAAACACTCAGGGCTGGAGGTGTAGATCTTAGGACCAGCTGCTACAAGCATGGCAAAGGTGTCACTATCATTGGTGACACCCAGAGAGGCAGCGAGGGAGATTGTAATGCAGTGCGCGCAGATAAGCAGCGCAATGGTAAAAAGGAGGCATGGTCTCATAGGTAGGGGTGTGGCCTGTTTTCCTGAATCTCCATTTTGTTGCTCCGGGTATCCCGGGGGTTGAGTGCTGCACCCGGGGACTAGTGTGTGAGTGGTGCTGGCTCCTGCACAGTGACAGAAACTGGGTGTTGCACGTAATGTCACAGTGAAACACCCATATTCTGTCACTGAAGAGGAGCCGGCACTTTGGTGTCACCCCCCTTGGCGGGTGACACTCGGGTGTGGGCAGCAACCCCGTTGTGATGCCACTGACCCATGGGAAGCTTTACGTGGCTTACACATGTGTTAGTAGCCCCAAGCATCTTTTGTGTTAGTCCCTGAAGAAAAACTTCAAATATTTACAAATACATTTTGTAATCAATGGGCCTAATTCAGTAAGGATTGCAAATTCTGCTAAGTAACAGAATTTGCAATCCTTTGGTTCGCATGCTGGGGCCACCCAGCATGCCGCCTCCCTTCTTGACCACGCTGAAATTGCAGTCTCAGTGCAGTTCAGCGTGATCATAAAAAATGGGTTAGCCTCCTGTTGGTGCAGACTGTATATGTGCGCAGGAAGCCGCCACCATTTTTGTGATCGCAGCTGCTGCATGTGATGTCATGCAGCAGCTCTGACCACGCCTCCTGTTTCTCCGTTGCCGACCCCATTTTGTAGCCCTGCCCATGCACCGCTCAATCTCTGACTTGGAAATGGATTGTTGCTGACCCCCCCCCCCCCCCAGCACCGATTGACAGTCAGAAGCGATCGCATTATCTGCGGGGTGCCGCAGAAAATGCAGGCGCATGCGTATGCTCTTAGCAATTTTTGCAGTTGGATTGCTTATTGCGATTGCAATCCAACCTGAATCAGGCTCTATTACCTATCACAATGCACTGCGGGTAGTACAAAATGGGGTTAATATAAGAGAAAACCCCCAGAGCTGTGCTCCTTAACTGTCCCTGGTGGCTAGAGGAGCGGCTGCCCAGTAATCTGTGTCCACGCCAGTGCGCACATGGCCCACCCCCTACAGCCACGCTGGATCACGGTATAGTGTGGGCACAGAAGTCCCTTACCTCCCTTTCATCAGCGGCCTCGTGATCCCGGAGGGCGGTGTGTGTGTGACTGACCTTAGGAAGAAACCGGAGCCTCCGCTGCAGTGACCCAGCAACCAGGGCACGGGAGTATACTGCGCCGCTGGGAGTGATGGAGCTGCAGTAAAGATGTCTATTAGACCTAACCTGCTGCAGCCCTTGTAGATTCTTATAAAAAAAAGTTCTTCTTTTCTTGTCAAAATTAATAGCTAAGAATAGGCTGCCTGAGGCAGCCCCCTGTTAAGTGGCCTGCTACTGAAGGCACCAACTACAAACTGAGCTCCCTGTTCATGGAAGCGAGGTTATAGAGCAGGGGGCGCTGAGCATCTTGGGAACAGTCAAAAGCTTTGAGCCTGTTGGTGCCTCAGATCAAGATCCTACTCTACACCCCAATGTGAATCCTTGTGGAGTCCAGTGTACCCCACAGAAGAAATGAATGTGTCACACCCATTGGCAGCAACATTAGAATAGCTGCTGATGGGCACAATTGAGAAAGGAAGGGGGGAAAACATTTGAATCCAGCACATATATGTAATTTGAATATGTAATTTGTACCTTCCTACTTTAAAATGTAATGGATGAACCTCACCCTGTGAGAACTATCTTCATGATCAAGAGATCTCATACGCAAGAAAAGCATGTGTTGGGATAGGGCTGTGGAGGGCGGCTGCTCGAGCACACCCCCGTCAAGTTAAGGAGATTCAACTGAGGAAGCACAAGGGAACTCTTGTCTGGGGACAACAACTGCAGGGAGACCACATCTTTTCAGATGAAAATGAGAGGGCGGAAGGCTGCCTAATACTGAAGCACCCTCAAACATCAAACCATATGCAACAACTAGTACAAGCATTCCTGGGGAAAGGTCTGCAGCAGACGGATTTGCATACGGTGATGTCATCCAAGCAGTGGGCCAAAGTTGGCTGGAACCCTCATCTGCATATGAAAAGAGATAAGGGGCGCTTGGATGACCCCTAGTTCGCATTGAACACCCCCCACCCTCCTTTGGTGTGGGGCTCATGTTGGCCATGCCCCAGCCCCTGAAGCATTCAAGCTGATTTCTTGCAGCAGCTGGGCACTGTAACAGCTCCAGAGCTGCTCTGTAAGGCAAATAAAAGGGTGTGGGCCCTGCAACACCACCTGTAGTTCGCATTGTGCGTTGGAAGGCACAAAGTAAGCAGACGGGAGAAGTCAGGATAGTGCGCAAGGGCATAGAAGGGAGGGGCTCAAGAAAAGAGAAGTGGAAACAGACAGCAAACTAGGCTGGAGAGAGACCTGAGACAATGAGATCTAAATTATACCAGAGCCAACCAGGGGAAAGCACAAATGCAGTCCCCCCCCCCCTACCACAAATTATGCAGTCGAGATTCCCACATTTGGGGAAATCACAGAGGTCAGCATACCCAGAATGCAATGAATGAACCTCACCCTGGGAAAACAATCTTCATGACCATGGTATCACCTAAGCAAAATAAGTATGATTTGAGATAGGGCTGGGGAGGGCCGCTGCTCAGGCACACCTCCGTCAAGTAAAGGAGATTCAACTGAGGCAGCACAAGGGAACTCTCATCTGGGGACAACAACTGCAGGGAGAACACATTTTCAGATGAATGTGTGAGGGCAGAAGGCTGCCTAATACTGAAGCACCCCCCAAACAACAAACCAAATGCAACAACTAGTGCAAGCATTCCTGGGGGAAGGCCTGCAGCAGATGGATTCGCATATGGTGATGTCATCCAAGCAATGGGTATAGTTGGCTGCAACCCTCGTCTACATATGAAAAGAGAAAATGGTCACGCAGGGCATGGCGGCCTTTGTGGGGTTGCGCTTGGATGACCCCTAGATCGCTTTATACACCCCCATCAGTGTGGGGCTCATGTTGGCCATGCCCCAGCCCCTGAAGCATTCAAGCTGATTTCTTGCAGCAGCTGGACCCAGTAACAGCTCCAGAGTTGCTCTACAAGACAAGTAAAAGGGTGTGAGCCATGCAGCACCACCTGTAGTTTGCATACACACATATATAGGACAGCATCTCTTATATGCCTCAGGGGCAATAAAATAGTATCCTTATCTAGGGTATCCGTCCATGCCGCTACAGCACTACACATACACACCCAGGCCGACGCAATTGCCGGTCTGAGTAAGGTACCTGAATGTGTATAAATGGACTTCAGGGTAATCTCCTGTTTGCGGTCAGCAGACTCTTTGAGGGTAGCCGTATCCTGGGACGGGAGGGCTAACTTCTTGGATAAGCGTGTTAATGCTTTGTCCACCCAAGGGGAGGATTCCCATCGTAACCTATCCGTTGATGGGAAAGGATACGCCATAAGAATCCTTTTGGAAATCTGCAGGAGATTCCCAAGCTTTTTCACATAACTCGTTCAGCTCGTGTGAGGGGAAAAGGTTACCTCAGGCTTCTTTCCCTTGTACATATGTACCCTCTTGTCAGGGATAGGGGGCTCCTCTGTGATGTGCAAAACATCTTTTATTGCCATAATCATATATCAAATGTATTTTGCCAATTTTGGCTGTAACTTTGCATCATCGTAATCGACACTGGAGTCAGAATCCGTGTCGGTATCTGTGTCAACAATCTGGATAGTGGGCACTTAGGAGACCCTGACTGTCCCAAAGCTTCAGCCTTGTCTAATCTTTTGTGCAATGAGTTTACACTAGCATTTAAAACATTCCACATATCCATCCAATCAGGTGTCGGCGGAGACACCACATTCATTTGCTCCCGCTCCTCTCTAATATAGCCTTCTTCCTCAGACATGTCGACACACGCGTACCGACACACCACACACACAGGGAATGCTTTTACTGAAGACATTTCCCCCACAAGGCCCTTTGGCAGAGCTGGCCCTAACCAATATGATGCCCTAGGCAAGATTTTGCCTGGTGCCCCCTAGCACCACCGCTGGTTCCGCCTCTGACCTTGCACCTCTTTCCCAGCACCATCAACCCTCACCCATAACAGTACTTATTTTGGTGTTTGTACCCCCTATATTTTAAACAGGAACAGTTCGCACATTTGGCGCACAGTCCAAAAAGGGGTGTGTTTTTGCTGGCAATGGGCATGTCCACACAATAGTACCCCCAATTAAAATTCCGCCACACAGTACTGCAATTTTATTCACATTTGATCACGCGATAGTGTCCATAATTCACATTACATCCCACAGTAGTATCACTTTACCTTATAAACGTTACTTCTCACAGTAGTGCTCCTTATTCACATTACATCACACTGAATTGCTCCTTATTTACATTACACCACACCCTATTGCTCTTTATTCACATTAGACGACACAGTAAATGCCCTTTCTATACGCAACGCTACATATTAGAGCACCTTATACACATAATGCCACACATTAGTAATGCATTTATACACATAATTCCACACAGTAATGCCCCTTACACATATGAGACACATCATTAATGTCCTTATAAACATAATGCGTCTTACACATTATGACAACCTTTATTAATGCCCTTTTACACATAATGGCCCTCATTCCGAGTTGTTAGCTCGCAAGCTGCTTTTAGCAGCATTGCACACGTTAAGCCGCCGCCTACTGGGAGTGAATCTTAGCTTATCAAAATTGCGAACGAAAGATTAGCAGAATTGCGAATAGACACTTCTTAGCAGTTTCTGAGTAGCTCCAGACTTACTCGACAACTGTGATCAGTTCAGTCAGTTTCGTTCCTGGTTTGACGTCACAAACACACCCAGCGTTCGCCCAGACACTCCCCCGTTTCTTCAGACACTCCCGCGTTTTACCCAGAAACGGCAGCGTTTTTTCACACACACCCATAAAACGGCCAGTTTCCGCCCAGAAACACCCACTTCCTGTCAATCACACTACGATCAGCAGAACAAAGAAAAAACCTCGTAATGCCGTGAGTAAAATACCTAACTGCATAGCAAATTTACTTTGCGCAGTCGCAGAGCGAACATTGCGCATGCGCAATTAGCGGAAAATCGCTGCAATGCGAAGAAAGTTACCGAGCGAACAACTCGGAATGACCACCAATGTCCCTTACACATATGCCGCACATTATTAATGCCCTTATACACATAATGACACACATAGTGCCCCTTACACATATGTTGCACATTATTAATGCATTTTTACATGACACACATAATGCTCCTTACTCATATTCCGAACACTACTGCACAATCAACCCACTCACATGCACACAGCACTCACACTGCCACTAACACTGTGACCTCTGCCTCTGCTTGGATACAGATGTGTCCTCATAAATCTTGCCTCAATGCTAACGTTGGGGCACCTTTTTTTTATTAAAATGCATCTTATTTGCATTGCTATGTTGTTAGGATGCACACGCAGCTTCTGCTGATTAAAATGATATGCAGCACGCCTATATACTGTGTGAGACTGTGGCTGTATCTGCATATGAAATGCTACACACAGAATATAGGCATGCCGCATATCATTTTAATCAGCAGAAGTTGCTGATGCCCCTAGGCATATCAAATGCCCTAGGCAATTGCCTAGTTTGCCTATGCCTATGGCCGGCTCTGCCCTTTGGAGAGACAGAGAGAGAGTATGCCTGCACATACCCCAGCGCTATATAACCCAGGAATAGCACAGTAACTTAATTTTGCACAGTAGCGCTGCTGTATGTAATTTGCGCCAAATTATGTGCCCCCCCCCCCCCCCTCTCTTTTCAACCCTCTTGTCTACCGTGGTATAAGCAGGGGAGAGTCCGGGGAGCTTCCTCTCAGCGGTGCTGTGGAGAAAAAATGGCGCTGGTGAGTGCTGAGGGAGAAGCCCCGCCCCCTCGGCGGCGGGCTTCTGTCCCGCTTAAACTGTACAATTGGCGGGGGCTCATACATATATACAGTGCCCAGCTGTATATATGTTATATTTCTGCCAAAAACAGGTTTATATTGCAGCCCAGGGCGCCCCCCCTGCGCCCTGCACCCTTACAGTGACCGGAGTATGTGAGGTGTATGGGAGCAATGGCGCACAGCTGCAGTGCTGTGCGTTACCTCAATGAAGATCATGAAGTCCTCTGCCGCCTCTGAAGTCTTCTTTTCTTCTCATACTCACCCGGCTTCTATCTTCCGGCTCTGCGAGGGGGACGGCGGCGCGGTTCTGGGACGGACGGCGAGGGCGAGATCCTGCGTACCAATCCCTTTGGAGCTAATCCCTTTGGAGCTAATGGTGTCCAGTAGCTTAAGAAGCAGGACCTTGCAACTCGGAGAGTAGGGCTGCTTCTCTCCCCTCAGTCCCTCGATGCAGGGAGTCTGTTGCCAGCAGTGCTCCCTGAAAATTAAAAACCTAACAAAATACTTTCTGTCAGAAAGCTCAGGAGAGCTCCTGAAAAGCACCCAGTATCCACTGGGCACAGTATCAAACTGAGGTATGGAGGAGGGGCATAGAGGGAGGAGCCAGTGCACACCCAGAACTAAAGTCTTTCTTAAAGTGCCCATGTCTCCTGCGGAGCCGTCTATCCCCATGGTCCTTACGGAGTCCCCAGCATCCTCTAGGACGTTAGAGAAAATAGGATTTTAATACTTACCGGTAAATCCTTTTCTCTTAGTCCGTAGAAGATGCTGGGCACCCGTCCCAGTGCGTACTGTGTCTGCAGTTATTAAATGGCCCTTAACTCCAGAACATTTATGTGGAGACAACTTTCCCGACTTGACCATCTTCCTTGGACGTTTTCCCCCTGTGTGACTGCTCCCCAGCATCGGAGGGTTGCATCCATGGTCCCTAGGATCCAGTCCTGAATCCCGAACCTTCGCCCCTCTAGGAGGTGAGAACTGTGCAGCCACCAATGGAGTGAGATTCTGGTCTTGGAAGACAGGATTATCCTCCGGTGCGTGTGTAGGTGGGATCCGGACCACTTGTCCAACAGGTCCAACTGAAAAACTCTGGCATGGAACCAGCCAAACTGAATGGGCTCGTAGGCCGCAACCATCTTACCCAGCAACCAAATGCATTGATGGATTAACACTCTTGCTGGTTTCAGAATTTGTTTGACCAGACTCTGGATCTCCAGAGCCTTTCCACTGGAAGAAAACCTCTTCTGTGTCCAGTATCACTCCCAAAAACAACAACCGCGTCATTGGGACCAACTGCGATTTTGGCAAGTTTAGGAGCCAACTATGTTGTTGAAGAACTGTCAGGGAGAGTGCAATGTTTTGCACTAACTGGTCCCTGGATTTCGCCTTTATCAAAAGATCATCCAAGTACGGGATAATTGTTACTCCTTGCTTGCGATCACCCTGGTGAAAATCCTCAGAGCCGTGGACAGACCAAACGGCAACGTCTGAAATTGGTAATGACAATACTGAATTGCAAACCTCAGGTAGCTTGATGCAGAGGCTAAATGGGAACATGTAAGTAGGCATCCTTTATGTCTACCAAAACCATGAAATCTCCTTCCTCTGGACTGGAGATCACTGCACTGAGAGATTCCATCTTGAAATTTAATTTCCTTAGGTAGAAATTGAGGGATTTCAGATTTCAGATTGGTCTGACTGAGCTGTCCGGCTTAGGGACCACGAAGAGGCTTGAATAAAAACCTTCTCCCTGCTGACTAAAGCCGATTTGAACAATCGGTGAGGGGGAACGTCTTGAAACCCCAGTTTGTACCCTTGGGACACTATTTGTAAAACACACGAGTCCATGTCCGAATGAATCCAGAACTGACTGAAGAGTTTTAGACGTGCCCCCACTGGTGCGGGCTCCTGCAAGAGAGCCCCAGCGTCATGCGGTGGATTTGGCAGAAGCAGAGGATGATCTCTGCTCCTGCGATCTTGAAGAGGATGCAGACCTCTTCCCTCTTCTCCTTCCTCTACCTGCAAAGAAAGGGGAATCTTAACTTCTTGCATATCTATTGGGCCGAAATGACTGCATCAGATAATGATGCGTCTTCATCCGTTGGGAGGGAACATAGGGCAAGAAGGTTGACTTACCTGCGGGAGCTGCAGAGATCAAATTAACTAGGCAGTCACCAAACAACGCTTCACCTTCATAGGGAAGAGACTCCCTTTCTTCTTGGAGTCAGCATCAGCATTCTCTTGGTGAATCCACAATGCCCTCCTATCCGAGACTGCCATGAAATTGGCCCGTGAACTCAAGAGTCCTATATCCCTTGCAATCTCACGTAAGTATGCTGCAGTGTCCTTGATATGATACAACGTAAGGAGTATCCCATCTCTCCAAGGTATCTTTATCGGATGACAAGGTATTCGACCAATTCTTGAATACTACTACTCACCCATGCACATGTAATGGCAGGTCTAAGTAATGTACCCTTGGTTACATAACTAGAAATAATGTAGCTTCCTGCATACGATCCGCTGGATTTGTGACAGGGCCCCGTGCAGAACAGGGGGTGACTCCCACTTTATTCTGTCCGCGGCGGGAAATGAATAAACAACCAGAATCCTTTTGGGGATTTGAAACCATCTTGTCGAGCTGGCCCAGACTTTCTCAAACAGAGATGGAGGAACGTTACATCAGCTTTCATTATATATCTATATATACACACATACATATAGACCACTTTGTCAGGAACAGCAGGGTCTTCAGTGATTTTAATATGTCCTTAATATCCACAATCATGTACTGAATGCTCCTTGCCAATATTGGATCTAATCAGGAAACATTATGGTCAACATAGGAATCAGTATCCGTGTCAGTATCAGTGTGTAGTAACTGGGCAAAATAACATTTTTGCGACCCCGCGGGGCCTGAGGGAAAAGAAACATAGCCATGAACATCACATCTATTCTCTACGTCTGTGTCTGGGACACAGATTTATCCAACCTTACTCTGATATTACTGAAACTTTTACCCAGTCAGTTATTGGTGGTGCCAACAGGGCCACCATCATATGTCTGCATTCCTAATATAGTTTCCTCTTGGGAAAAACATTCAGCCACCGACATGTTGACACACATGTACCAAGTACCCACAGACACATCGGCTTATGGGGGACAGACCGTCAGTAAATCTGTCAGAGGGACACAGAGGATTTTTCAGCTCACAATCCAGCGCCAAAAGTACACAGTCTGGGAAATAATAAACTCTATAGTGATAGACTTGTAATGCTCTAAAGATGTTCTGGTGAGGTGAGGAAGAAGCCCCGCTACTGTAATGGCGCGTATCTGTCCCGCTCAGAAATAATTAATTACGCTAGCGGGGTAAGGACAGTGCCCAGGCACTAATGTCCACTTTTTCCAGCCTTTTGTGAGGAATTTATGCTGCCCAGGGTGCCCCCCCCCCTGTGCCCTGCACCCTGCAGTGCCTGTGTTTGTGTGGGAGCATGGCGCGCAGCGTTCCGCTCGCTGCTCGGTACCTCAGAATGCCATCACTGGAGAAGAAGTCTTCTGTACTTCTGCTACTCACCTGTCTTCTGGCTCTGTAAGGGGGTGACGGCAGGCTGCGGGAGTGTGCATCTAGGCGTACCCAGCGATCAGCACCCTCAGGAGCTAATGGTGTCCTGTCAGCCTGAAGCAGAGCCATTGAACTCACTAGAAGTTGGTCATACTTCTCTCCCCTAAGTCCCACGAAGCAGGGAGACTGTTGCCAGCAGCCTCCCTGAAAATAAAAAAAACTAACAAGTCTTTTCAGAGAAACTCAGTAGAGCTCCCCTGTAGTGCATCCAGTATCACTGCGCACAATACTAAAACTGGAGTCTGGAGGAGGGGCATAGAGGGAGGAGACAGTTCACACCCTTTGAAAGTCTTAAAGTGCCCATGTCTCCTGCAGATCCCGTCTATACCCCATGGTTCTTAATGTGACCCCAGCATCATCTAGGACGTATGAGAAAACAAATAACGCACACATGAGGAGGAGAGAACTAAGGAAGCTATAAGGAGAAGAGGGGAGGGAGGGGGGGTTGAAAGGTAAGGTAGTAGTAAAGGCATATTGGATAAACTACAACCTTATACATATTCATTAATGTACCAGTAGTTAGAAGTAGAAGAGCTCTAACAGAAACCACAAAGCTTATCTAAAGCCACACCACACTGGATATGCCCAATCTCATTTGATTTTTGAAGCAAAGCAGTATTGGACTTTGTTAATACATGGATGGGAGACTGCTTGGTAGTATCAGATTCTTTAGGTGTTTTTAAACTACCAACACCATTTTCTTGGTACATTTAATTTTTACATGTATTCTTTTATGTACCAGAAGTTAGAAGTAGAAGAGCTGTAATAAAAACCACCAGCTCATCTACAGCCACAGCACACTGGATTTGCCCAATCTCTCCTGATCATGGAAGCTGAGCAGTGTTGGTCCTGGTTTTAGTACTTGGATGGGAGACCACCAGGAAATACCAGGAGCTGTGTGTATTTTTACAATACTAACACCGTTCTCTTGATGCATTCCATTTTGAAACATTGGGGCAGATCTATTAAGCCTGGTGAACTGATAAAGTGCAAGGTGATAAAGTACCAGCCAGTCAGCTCCTAACTGTCATTTTTCAAACCCAGCCTGTGACATGGCAATTAGGAGCTGATTGGCTGGTACTTTATCACCATGCAAATTAGCATTTCACCAGGTTTAATAAATCGTCCGCTTACTCATTTATGTACGAGTAGTTAGAAGTAGAAGAACTCTAACAGAAACCACTAAGCTCATCTACAGCCACACCACACTGTATATGCCCAATATCACCTGATTTTAGGCCTGGTATGTTCTTGGATGTGAGACCACCTGGGAATACCAGGTGCTGTAGGTAGTTTTATACTACCAACACCGTTCTCTTGATGCATTCTATTTTGAAACTTATTCATTGATGTACCAGTAGTTAGAAGTAGAAGTTAGAAACAGCAAAAATCATCTACAGCCGCATCACACTGGATATGTCCAATCTCATCTGATGTTGGAAGCTAAGCAGTGTTGTGCCTGGTTAGTTTTTGGATTTCAGGTCCTGCCTTCTGGTTTGGCCACGGCACCTCGGAAATTCACCAAGGTCATGGCCGTGATGACGACCCTTCACCATCGGTGGACCAGGGAGGAATCTCTCCTCCCGATAAACATTCTGGAATTGCAGGCAGTGTTCAATTAATTGACACTGGCCCTGCCTCTAGTACAGAACAGGCCTGTTCAAGTACAATCGGACAACGCCACCACGGTAGTGTACACAAATCATCAAGGCGGCACTCGAAATTGCATAGCAAAGCTGGAAGTATCAAAAATCCTCAGTTGGGTAGAACGTCATCTGCCAGCAATATCGGCAGTGTTCATTCCCGGAGTCCTCAACTGGGAAGCGGATTTCCTCTGTCGTCAGGACGTTCACGCTGGAGAGTGGAGAGGCTGCAGCAGAAATGTCTGCACTGGTGTCAGTAGGTGACTGAGGCAGGGATGACTGGGAGATAGTGGGTGACTGAGGCCGGGGTGACTGGGAGATAGTCAGTGACTAAGGCAGGGGTGATAGGGATATAGTGGATGACTGTGGCAGGGGTGACAGGGACAGTAGGAGACTGAGGCAGGGGTGACAGGGATAGTGGGTGACTGAGGCAGGGGTGATAGGGTGACAGTGGGTGACTGAGGCAGGGGTGACAGGGATAGTGGGTGACTGAGGCAGGGGTGATATGGAGATAGTGGTTGACTGAGGCAGGGGTGACAGAGATAGTGGGTGACTAAAGCAGGGGTGACTGGTATAGTGGGTGACTGAGGCAGGGGTCGCAGGTATAGTGGTTAACTGAGGCAGCGGTGACTGGGAGATAGTGGGTAACTGGGGCAGGGGTGACAGGGAAAGTGTGTGACTCAGGCAGGGGTGATAGGGAGATAGTGGGCAGCAGATCACTGCCTTGCTGACAGCAGCACATCCCTGCCTCATTGACAGCAGCACATACCTGCCTTACTGACAGCAGCAGATCACTGCCTCACTGACAGCAGCAGATCACTGCTTCACTGACAGCAGCAGATCCCTGCCTCACTGGCAGCAGCAGATCCCTGCCTCACTGGCAGCAGCAGATCCCTGCCTCACTGGCAGCAGCAGATCCCTGCCTCACTGGCAGCAGCAGATCCCTGCCTCACTGGCAGCAGCAGATCCCTGCCTCACTGGCAGCAGCAGATCCCTGCCTCACTGGCAGCTGTATATAGGGCCTAATTCAGACCTGATCTCTGCTGTGCATATTCACACAACAGGAGATCAGGTCTTAAGTGTGTGTGTGTGCTGGTGCCGCAGTGCACCGGCACATGCCAGAGATGCGATCAGCATCTCTGCCCAGTGAGCGCCTCTGCCAACACATACTTATCTTGCATATGAGATCTCTTGATCATAAAGATAGTTCTCACAGGGTGAGGTTCATCCATTACATTTTAAAGTAGGAAGGTACAAATTACATATTCAAATTACACATATATGTGCTGGATTCAAATGTTTTCCCCCCTTCCTTTCTCAATTGTGCCCATCAGCAGCTATTCTAATGTTGCTGCCAATGGGTGTGACACATTCATTTCTTCTGTGGGGTACACTGGACTCCACAAGGATTCACATTGGGGTGTAGAGTAGGATCTTGATCTGAGGCACCAACAGGCTCAAAGCTTTTGACTGTTCCCAAGATGCTCAGCGCCCCCTGCTCTATAACCTCGCTTCCATGAACAGGGAGCTCAGTTTGTAGTTGGTGCCTTCAGTAGCAGGCCACTTAACAGGGGGCTGCCTCAGGCAGCCTATTCTTAGCTATTAATTTTGACAAGAAAAGAAGAACTTTTTTTTATAAGAATCTACAAGGGCTGCAGCAGGCTAGGTCTAATAGATATCTTTACTGCAGCTCCATCACTCCCAGCGGCGCAGTATACTCCCGTGCCCTGGTTGCTGGGTCACTGCAGCGGAGGCTCCGGTTTCTTCCTAAGGTCAGTCACACACACACCGCCCTCCGGGATCACGAGGCCGCTGATGAAAGGGAGGTAAGGGGCTTCTGTGCCCACACTATACCGAGATCCAGCGTGGCTGTAGGGGGCGGGCCGTGTGCGCACTGGCGTGGACACTGATTACTGGGCAGCTGCTCCACTAGCCACCAGGGACAGTTAAGGAGCACAGCTCTGGGGGTTTTTCTCCTATATTAACCCCATTTTGTACTACCTGCAGTGCATTGTGATAGGTAATAGAGCCTGATTCAGGTTGGATTGTAATCGCAATAAGCAATCCAACTGCAAAAATTGCTAAGAGCATACGCATGCGCCTGCATTTTCTGTGGCACCCCGCAGATAATGCGATCACCTCTGACTGTCAATCGGTGCGGGGGGGGGGGTCAGCAACAATCCATTTCAAAGTCGGAGATGGAGCGGTGCAGGGGCAGGGCTACAAAATGGGGTCGGCAACGGAGAAACAGGAGGCGTGGTCAGAGCGGCTGCATGACATCACATGCAGCCGCTGCGATCACAAAAATGGTGGCGGCTTCCTGCGCACACGTACAGTCTGCACCAACAGGAGGCTAACCCATTTTTTATGATCACGCTGAACTGCACTGAGACTGCAATTTCAGCGTGGTCAAGAAGGGAGGCGGCATGCTGGGTGGCCATGCCCTGTGATGGGTGGCCCCAGCATGCGAACCAAAGGATTGCAAATTCTGTTACTTAGCAGAATTTGCAATCCTTACTGAATTAGGCCCATTGATTACAAAATTGTAAACAATATTTGAAGTTTTTCTTCAGGGACTAACACAAAAGATGCTTGGGGCTACTAACACATGGGTAAGCCACGTAAAGCTTCCCATGGGTCAGTGGCATCACAACAGGGTTGCGGCACACACCCGAGTGTCACCCGCCAAGGGGGGTGACACCAAAGTGCCGGCTCTTCTTCAGTGACAGAATATGGGTGTTTCACTGTGACATTACGTGCAACACCCAGTTTCTGTCACTGTGCAGGAGCCAGCACCACTCACACACTAGTCCCCGGGTGCAGCCCCCAACCCCCGGGATACCCGGAGCAACAAAATGGTGATTCAGGCCACGCCCCTACCTATGAGACCATGCCTCCTTTTTACCATTGCGCTGCTTATCTGCGCGCACTGCATTACAATCTACTTCGCCACCTCTCTGGGTGTCACCAGTGATAGTGACACCTCTGCCATGCTTGTAGCAGCTGGTCCTAAGATCTACGCCTCCAGCCCTGAGTGTTTGCCCATGTGACTTGTTGATCATCATAGCGAAGCAGATGCTTACAGAAAACTGCAGGGGCTTAGATTGAAAAGAAAAACATTGATGAACCCATCATTTCAGCGACAGGGTCTGCCACACGACTGACTGAAATGACTGGTTGGTTTGTGCCCCCACCAAAAAAAGAATCAATCAATCAATCTCTCCTTGCACAAACTGGCTCTACAGAGGCAAGATGTCCACCTCATCATCCTCCGATTCCTCACCCCTTTCACTGTGTACATCCCCCTCCTCACAGATTATTAATTCGTCCCCACTGGAATCCACCATCTCAGATCCCTGTGTACTTTCTGGAGGCAATTGCTGGTGAATGTCTCCACGGAGGAATTGATTAGAATTCATTTTGATGATCATCATCTTCTCCACATTTTCTGGAAGTAACCTCGTACGCCGATTGCTGACAAGGTGAGCGGCTGCACTAAACACTCTTTTGGAGTACACACTGGAGGGAGGGCAACGTAGGTAGAATAAAGCCAGTTTGTGCAAGGGCCTCCAAATTGCCTCTTTTTCCTGCCAGTATACATACTGACGTGCCTACCTGGATGCAGTCACTCATATAATTCTCCACCATTCTTTCAAAGGTGACAGAACCATATGCAGTGACAGTAGACGACATGTCAGTAATCGTTGCCAGGTCCTTCAGTCCGGACCAGATGTCAGCACTCACTCCAGACTGCCCTGCATCACCGCCAGCGGGTGGGCTCGGAATTCTTAGCCTTTTCCTCGCACCCCCACTTGCGGGAGAATGTGAAGGAGGAGCTGTTGACGGGTCACGTTCCGCTTGACTTGACAATTTTCTCACCAGCAGGTCTTTGAACCTCTGCAGACTTGTGTCTGCCGGAAAGAGAGATACAATGTAGGTTTTAAATCTAGGATCGAGCACGGTGGCCAAAATGTAGTGCTCTGATTTCAACAGATTGAATCCTGGTTAAGTGAATTAAGGGCTCCATCCACAAGTCCCACATGCCTAGTGGAATCGCTCTGTTTTAGCTCCTCCTTCAATGTCTCCAGCTTCTTCTGCAAAAGCCTGATGAGGGGAATGACCTGACTCAGGCTGGCAGTGTCTGAACTGACTTCACGTGTGGCAAGTTCAAAGGGTTGCAGAACCTTGCACAACGTTGAAATCATTCTCCACTGCGCTTGAGTCAGGTGCATTCCCCCTCCTTTGCCTATTTAGTGGGCAGATGTATAGGCTTGAATGGCCTTTTGCTGCTCCTCCATCCTCTGAAGCATATAGAGGGTTGAATTCCACCTCGTTACCACCTCTTGCTTCAGATGATGGCAGGACAGGTTCAGGAATGTTTGGTGGTGCTCCAGTCTTCGACATGCGGTGGCTGAAGGCAGAAAGTGGCCCGCAATTCTTCGGGCCACCGACAGCATCTCTTGCACGCCCCTGTCGTTTTTTAAATAATTCTGCACCACCAAATTAAATGTATGTGCAAAACATGGGACGTGCTGGAATTTGCCCAGATGTAATGCACGCACAATATTGGTGGCGTTGTCCGATGTCACAAATCCCCAGGAGAGTCCAATTGGGGTAAGCCATTCTGCGATGATGTTCCTCAGTTTCCGTAAGAGGTTGTCAGCTGTGTGCCTCTTATGGAAAGCGGTGATACAAAGCGTAGCCTGCCTAGGAACGAGTTGGCAATTGCGAGATGCTGCTACTGGTGCCGCCGCTGCTGTTCTTGCTGCGGGGGGCAATACATCTACCCAGTGGGCTGTCACAGTCATATAGTCCTGAGTCTGCCCTGCTCCACTTAACCACAGACAAGTGGACATTGGGTACAACTGCATTTTTTAGGACACTGTTGACTCTTTTTCTGAGGTCTGTGTACATTTTCGGTATCGCCTGCCTAGAGAAATGGAACCTAGAGGGTATTTGGTACCGGGGACACAGTACCTTAATCAAGTCTCTAGTTGCCTGTAAATTAACGATGGATACCGGAACCACGTTTCTCACCACCCAGGCTGACAAGACCCGAGTTATCCGCTTTGCAGAAGGATGACTGCTGTGATATTTCATCTTCCTCGCAAAGGACTGTTGGACAGTCAATTGCTTACTGGAAGTAGTACAAGTGGTCTTCCGACTTCCCCTCTGGGATGACAATCGACTCCCAGCAGCAACAACAGCAGCGCCAGCAGCAGTAGGCGTTACACTCAAGGATGCATCGGAGGAATCCCAGGCAGGAGAGGACTCGTCAGACTTGCCAGTGACATGGCCTGCAGGACTATTGGCTCTCCTGTCTAAGGAGGAAATTGACACTGAGGGAGTTGGTGGTGTGGTTTGCAGGAGCTTGGTTACAAGAGGAAGGGATTTAGTGGTCAGTGGACTGCTTCCGCTGTCATCCAAAGTTTTTGAACTTGTCACTGACTTATGATGAATGCGCTGCAGGTGTCGTATAAGGGAGGATGTTCCGAGGTGGTTAACGTCCTTATCCCTACTTATTACAGCTTGACAAAGGCAACACACGGCTTGACACCTGTTGTCCGCATTTGTGTACAGGATGCATACCTTCATGTCCCCATTTATCCACCTCATCAGGCGTACCTCAGATTTGCGGTACAGGACTGTCATTGCCAATTTCAGACGTTGCTGTTTGGTCTCTCCATGGCCCTGAGAATTTTCACCAAGGTAATGGCAGAAATGATGGTGCTCCTGTGCAAGCAAGGTGTCACAATTATCCCGTACTTGGGAGATCTCATAAAAGCGAGATCAAGAGAGCAGTTGCTGAACAGCGTATCACTTTCACTGAAAGTGTTACAGCAACACGGCTGGATTCTCAATATCCCGAAGTCGCAGTTGATTCCTACTACTCGTCTGTCTTTTTTGGGCATGATTCTGGACACGGACCAGAAGAGGGTTTATCTCCTGATAGAAAAGGCCCAGGAACTCATGACTCTTGTCAGGAACCTATTGAAACCAAAACTTGTGTCAGTGCATCACTGCACTCGAGTCCTGGGAAAGATGGCATCATACGAGGCCATTCCATTCGGCAGGTTCCATGCGAGGACTTTCCAATGGGACCTACTGGACAAGTGGTCCGGGTCACATTTACAGATGCATTGGTTGATCACCCTGTCCCCCAGGGTCAGGGTATCACTCCTGTGGTGGCTGCAGAGTGCTCACCTTCTCGAGGGACGCAGATTCAGCATTCAGGGCTGGATCCTGGTGACCACAGACGCAAGCCTCCAAGGTTGGGGAGCAGTCACACAGGGAAGAAATTTCCAAGGTCTTTGGTCAAGTCAAGAGACTTGTCTTCACATCAACATATACAATGCCCTACGTCAAGCGGAGACCTTACTTTGCGACCAACCGGTTCTGATCCAGTCAGACAACGTCACCGCAGTGGCTCATGTAAACCGCCAAGGCGGCACAAGGAGCAGAGTGGCGATGGCACAAGCCACCAGAATTCTTCGCTGGGTGGAGAATCGCGCAAGCGCACTGTCAGCAGTGTTCATTCCGGGAGTGGACAACTAGGAAGCAGACTTCCTCAGCAGACACGACCTACATCCGGGAGAGTGGGGACTTCATCAGGAAGTCTTTGCACAGATTACAAGTCGGTGGGAACTGCCACAGATAGACATGATGCCGTCCCGGCTCAACAAAAAGCTACAGAGGTATTGCGCAAGGTCAAGAGACCCTCAGGCAGTAGCTGTAGACGCCCTAGTGACACCGTGGGTGTTCCGGTCGGTCTATGTATTTCCTCCTCTTCCTCTCATCTCCATCTGGGCCGTTTCCTTCACTTCCTACAAACTGGAGTGAATTTGGGCCTACAATTAGGCTCTATTAAGGTCCAGATTTCGGCCTTATCCATTTTCTTTCAAAAAGAATTGGCTTCTCCTCCAGAAGTTCATACTTTTGTAAAAGGAGTGCTGCATATTCAGCCTCCTTTTGTGCCTCCGGTGGCACCTTGGGACCTTAACGTGGTGTTAAGTTTTCTAAAATCACACTGGTTTGAACCACTTAAAACAGTGGAGTTAAATTATCTCACGTGGAAGGTGGTCATGTTATTAACCTTGGCTTCGGCTAGGCGAGTGTCGGAATTAGCGGCTTTGTCACATAAAAGCCCATATTTGGTATTCCATGTGGATAGAGCGTAATTGCGGACCCGTCCTCAATTCCTACCAAAAGTGGTCTCATCTTTTCATATGAACCAACCTATTGTGGTGCCTGTGGCTACGCGTGACTTGGAGGATTCCGAGTTACTTGATGTGGTCAGGGCTTTGAAAATTTACGTGGCCAGGACGGCTAGAGTCAGGAAAACTGAAGCGCTGTTTGTCCTGTATGCAACCAACAAGATTGGTGCCCCTGCTTCAAAGCAGGCTATTGCTCGCCGGATTTGTAACACGATTCAGCAAGCGCATTCTATGGCTGGATTGCAGTTACTGAAATCGGTCAAGGCCCATTCCACGAGGAAAGTGGGCTCTTCTTGGGCGGCTGCCCGAGGGGTCTCGGCACTACAGCTGTGTCAAGCTGCTACTTGGTCGGGTTCAAACACCTTTGCAAAATACTATAAGTTTGATACCCTGGCTGAGGAGGAACTCATGTTTGCTCAATCGGTGCTGCAGAGTCATCCGCACTCTCCCGCCCGTTTTGGAGCATTGGTATAATCCCCATGGTCCTTACGGAGTCCCCAGCATCCTCTAGGACGTTAGAGAAAATAAGATTTTAAACCTACCGGTAAATCTTTTTCTCGTAGTCCGTAGAGGATGCTGGGCGCCCGTCCCAAGTGCGGACTTCTTCTGCAATACTTGTATATAGTTATTGCTTCAATAAGGGTTATGTTATAGTTGCATCGGTCCTGCACTGATGCTATGTTGTTTTTTCATACTGATAACTGGGTAGTTTATCACAAGTTATACGGTGTGATTGGTGTGGCTGGTATGAATCTTGCCCTGGATTAACAAAATCCTTTCCTCATACTGTCAGTCTCCTCTGGGCACAGTTTCTCTAACCTTGGCATAGAGGGAGGAGCCAGTGCACACCCAGAACTAAAGTCTTTCTTAAAGTGCCCATGTCTCCTGTGGAGCCCGTCTATCCCCATGGTCCTTACGGAGTCCCCAGCATCCTCTACGGACTACGAGAAAAAGATTTACCGGTAGGTTTAAAATCTTATTTTCTACTGTATTCTTTTCTATCCTAGTTTATTACGACCAACTCTCATCCAAGGAGTTTGATATTCTACTACCTGCATGCAATTTAAATTGCTTAAATTGTTTATATGGTTGATTTGTCCTTCACAATCCATAATCTGCAACTTGGATGGTTTTGTGTCATTGAAAATCTTATAATAAAAATGTATATATATATATATATATATATATATATATATATATATATATATATATATATATATATATATATATATATATATATATATATATAAAAAAAAAAAAAGTTATAAGACATATGCATTCAATATTTGAAGAAACAAAATAAAATAAAGCTATCTATTGGGTTTCACTAACAAGCACATTGGAAGACTTGACTACTGTTAAAAGACATGCATTACATGGTATAGAGCCACAAACCACAATGTAGTAAAATAAAAACAAACTTACATGTGTATCAAACCTATGTGAGGCTTACATTGATAGTGCAAGATCAACACTATCAACTGTGCAAACTAGACTGCACATAAATGCCATAAAATTTATCTGAGATTTTAGTAAATAAGGCCCGTTGCTGTCCGGGTCGCGCAGCCGTCACGGCCCGCCCCCATACGGTCCGGTCATGTCTGCGTTGTCCGGACTGTGCCCCCAAAATGGCGGCACAACGCCGCTGGCCCGACTCCTCCTGCCCAGTGACCGCCTATGCCTGTCAATCAGGCAGAGGCGCTCACTGGGCAGAGATGCTGATCGCATCTCTGGCATGTGCCGGTGCACTGCGGCACCAGCACACACGCACTTCAGACCTGATCTCCTGTTGTGTGAATATGCACAGCAGGGATCAGGTCTGAATTAGGCCCTATATACAGCTGTCAGTAAGGCAGGGATGTGCTGCTGCCAGTGAGGCAGGGATGTGCTGCTGGTAGTGAAGCATTGATGTGCTGCTGTCAGCGAAGCAGTGCTGTGCTGCTGTCAGCGAGGCAGAAATGTGCTGCTGTCAGCGAGGCAGAAATGTGCTGCTGTCAGCGAGGCAGGGATGTGCTGCTGTCAGCGAGGCAGGGATGTGCTGCTGTCAGCGAGGCAGGGATGTGCTGCTGTCAGCGAGGCAGGGATGTGCTGCTGTCAGCGAGGCAGGGATGTGCTGCTGTCATTGAAGCAGGAATGTGCTGCTGCAGTGAGGCAGAGATATGCTGCCCACTATCTCCCTGTCACCCCTGCCTGAGTCACACACTTTCCCTGTCACCCCTGCCTCAGTTACCCACTATCTCCCAGTCACCGCTGCCTCAGTCAACCACTATACCTGCGATCCCTGCCTCAGTCAACCACTATACCAGTCACCCCTGCTTTAGTCACCCACTGTCACCCTATCACCCCTGCTTCAGTCACCCACTATCCCCGTCAACCCTGCCTCAGTCACCCACTATCTCCCAGTCACCCCTGCCTCAGTCAGCCACTATCCCTGTCACCCCTGCCTCAGTCTCTTACTGTCCCTGTCACCCCTGCCACAATCATCCACTATCTCCCTATCACCCCTGCCTTAGTCATTTATTATCCCCGTCACCCACTTTCTTCCCATACTTACCCAACCCCTTCCTATCACCCCTCCCTCAGTAACCCACTATCTCCCTGTCACCCACTATCTCCCAGTCACCCCGGCCTCAGTCACCCACTATCTCCCACTCATACATGCTTCAGTCACCCACTATCTCCCAGTCATCCCTGCCTCAGTCACCTACTGACACCAGTGCAGACATTTCTGCTGTAGCCTCTCCACTCTCCAGCGTGAACGTCCTGACGACTGAGGAAATCCGCTTCCCAGTTGAGGACTCCGGGAATGAACACTGCCGATATTGCTGTCAGATGACATTCTACCCAACGGAGGATTTTTGATACTTCCAGCTTTGCCATGCAGTTTCGAGTGCCGCCTAGTTTCGAGTGCTGCCTTGATGATTTGTGTACACTACCGTGGTGGCGTTGTCAGATTGTACTTGAACAGGCCTGTTCTGTACTAGAGGCAGGGCCAGTGTCAATTAATTGAACACTCCTCCTGATATACATTCTGGAATTGCAGGCAGAGATTCCTCCCTGGTTCACCGACCCTGGAGAAAGTGTTGCTCCAACACCGTGGCCCAGCCCAAAAGACTGGCATCCATTGTCAGGAGGACACAGTTGGAGATCCAGAAGGGATGGCCCCTGCTCAACTGTTGGTCCTGTAGCCACCAGCTCAGTGTCAGACGAACCTCCGGAGTCAAGGAGATCATTTGAGACATTATCCGATGAGGCAGGCCGTCCCACTTGGAGAGGATTAACCTCTGCAGAGGGCGGTAATGAAATTGAGCGTACTCTACCATATCGAAAGCCGACACCATGAGGTCTAGTACTTGCATCGCCGTGTGTATCAACACTCTTGGGCGAGAGAGAAAGATACTGTCCTGAATTTTCAGGACTTTCTCTGGAGACAGAAACAATTGTTGGCTGTGTGTGTCCAGCAGTGCCCCTAGGTGCACCATGTTCCGAGCAGGGACCAGCGAGGACTTTTTTCAGTTGATGAGCCACCCGTGGACTTGTAGGAATTGGACCGCCAGTTCCAGATAACTGTGGAGAACCTCTTGGGAGTTCACCAGGATCAGCAAGTCGTCCAGATTTGCCAGGATCCTGATTCTCTGATGGTGAAGGGTCGTCATCACGGCCATGACCTTGGTGAATATCCGAGGTGCCGTGGCCAAACCAGAAGGCAGGACTTGAAATCCAAAAACAAACCAGGCACAACACTGCTTAGCTTCCATCATCAGATGAGATTGGACATATCCAGTGTGATGCGGCTGTAGATGATTTTTGCTGTTTCTAACTTCAACATCAATGAATAAGTTTCAAAATAGAATGCATCAAGAGAACGGTGTTGGTAGTATAAAACTACCTACAGCACCTGGTATTCCCAGGTGGTCTCACATCCAAGAACAAACCAGGCCTAAAATCAGGTGATATTGGGCATATACAGTGTGGTGTGGCTGTAGATGAGCTTAGTGGTTTCTGTTAGAGTTCTTCTACTTCTAACTACTCGTACATAAATGAATAAGCGGACGATTTATTAAACCTGGTGAAATGATAATTTGCATGGTGATAAAGTACCAGCCAATCAGCTCCTAATTGCCATGTCACAGGCTGGGTTTGAAAAATGACAGTTAGGAGCAGACTGGCTTGTACTTTATCACCTTGCACTTTATCAGTTCACTGAACTAATCTCCTCTTGCGCTATAAATAGTATGATATGGCTCAAAGTTCAATAAAAACAAATAAATAATTTCATATATTCTATATTTTTTATTACATATAAATATATATATATATATATATATATATATATATATATATATATACACACACTTTACAATAAACTATTAGACCGGTCAAATAAAATCACTAACAATATATTTGCATAGCTATAGGAGGTGGATCTTAGATAAACTCTGTGCACAGAGAAATTTTCAAAAATAAAAATCAGTCCATATATTGGATTAAAAAAATCAATTTACCAGCTGTAATTCGCACCCATGTAGTAGATAACATATTTATAAGTTGTTATATATTGGAATTCCTCAATATGCTGCCACTTGGCAAAGGAGATGATATTGTGCAAAATAACCGCTCCACACTGGAGCCTTACGTGTAGCTTGCACCAGTTGTTATAACACGGGAGAGTCATTGGACCCTTATACCAGCCTTATTTGCACCCCCAAAATATACCATCATCTAGCGGTAATATCCGTGGACTAAACGGAGATCGGGAGAACACAACCGTGACTGTGGTGTCTGCATACGGCACTTGGAGGCGTGGACTCATAGAGCTTGGAAGTCGGGTAATTATTCAGCACAGCAGGCGCCAGTGAAGCGCCGTTCCCGCAGCCCGAGACCGTCTCTTCTGTCATTGGACTCTCCCGTGTTATAACAACTGGTGCAAGCTACACGTAAGGCTCCAGTGTGGAGCGGTTATTTTGCACAATATCATCTCCTTTGCCAAGTGGCAGCATATTGAGGAATTCCAATATATAACAACTTATAAATATGTTATCTACTACATGGGAGCGAATTACAGCTGGTAAATTGATTTTTTTAATCGAATATATGGACTGATTTTTATTTTTGAAAATTTCTCTGTGCACAGAGTTTATCTAAGATCCACCTCCTATAGCTATGCAAATATATTGTTAGTGATTTTATTTGACCGGTCTAATAGTTTATTGTAAAGTATGTATATTATATATATATATATATATATATATATATATATATATATATATATATATATATATATATATATTATTTATTTATATGTAATAAAAAATATAGAATATATGAAATTATTTATTTGTTTTTATTGAACTTTGAGCCATATCATACTATTTATAGCGCAAGAGGAGATTAGTTCAGTGTTCCAGTGTTACCGGAGACTTTAAAGTGCCGGTTCTTTTTTACTTGATTTACCCCAAGTCAAGCTCTCTCCTGCAGCTTAAGTATACATTAATTGCAGTATTATTTGTACATAATTTTTAATACCAGTAATTTGATCACCAGAATATGGTGATGATGTATTAGCGCCTGGTTATATTCTTTTGTATTTTTTTACTTTATCAGTTCACCAGGCTTAATAGATCTGCCCCAATGTTTCAAAATGGAATGCATCAAGAGAACGGTGTTGGTATTGTAAAAATACACACAGCTCCTGGTATTTCCTGGTGGTCTCCCATCCAAGTACTAAAACCAGGACCAACACTGCTCAGCTTCCATGATCAGGAGAGATTGGGCAAATCCAGTGTGCTGTGGCTGTAGATGAGCTCGTGGTTTCTGTTAGAGCTCTTCTACTTCTAACTTCTGGTACATAAAAGAATATGTGTAAAAATTAAATGTACAGTACCAAGAAAAGGGTGTTGGTAGTTTAAAAACACCTAAATAATCTGATAATACATGGATGGGAGACTGCTTGGTAGTAACAAAGTCCAATACTGCTTTGCTTCAAAGATCAAATGAGATTGGGCATATCCAGTGTGGTGTGGCTTTAGATAAGCTTTGTGGATTCTGTTAGAGCTCTTCTACTTCTAACTACTGGTACATTAATGAATATGTATAAGGTTGTAGTTTATCCAATATCCCTTTACTACCTTACCTTCCCCCCCCCCCCCCTCCCCTCCTTATAGCTTCCTTTGTTCTCTCCTCCTCGTGTGTGCGTTATTTGTTTTCTCATACATCCTAGAGGATGCTGGGATCACATTAAGAACCATGGGGTATAGACGGGATCCGCAGGAGACATGGGCACTTTAAGACTTTCAAAGGGTGTGAACTGTCTCCTCCCTCTATGCCCCTCCTCAGGGCCGAAACTAGGACTAACGGCACCCGGGGCAAGACAGAAATTTTGTGCCCCCCCCCATAAATAAATAAATAAATATATATATAATATATGTATGTGGCTGTGTACATATATACACGCGTGTGTGTGTGTGTATATATATATCTATCATGTGTGTATTACTGGTGTCTGCTGGTCTGAGGGATATCTGTGTTGAATTTGTTTGTTTCTTATTTTTTTTATTTTTATTTTTCTATTTTATTATATATATATATATATCTGTATATATCTGTATATCTGTAGCTGTCACAGTGGTGAAAATGAGCAGTAGTTTGAATGAGCTGCAGGGGTCAACACCAGTCACAGTGAATATGTGTGTGTGTTTTACCTCCGTCTCTCGCTGTCCTGCTTCCATCCATCACTGTGCTGTCGGGCTGAATGCAATGCTGTGTGGGGCCAGAAAAAGGTCAGTAGCTGACCACATTCGTAGCTCGTGCGGGCGGGCAGTATACTTTTTTGGGCTTGCCGCCGCTGCTTAGGAAGGGAAACTAGACGTTACCCTGACTCCCTAGCTCCAGCAGCCGTGGCCAGCTTTCTGCAATGCCTCATGGGATTTGTAGTCTCTATGCTACTGCATAAAGTCTAAGCAGTAGCACACATGACTACAAATCCCATTTTCTTCAATAGATTCTCTGCTGTGTCAGACCCAGCTGATCCCAGCGCCCTATCAAATCCCGCGCCCGGGTCACATGCCCCCCTAGCCCCTCCCTAGTTTCGGCTCTGCCCTCCTCCAGACTCCAGTTTTAGAATTGTGCCCAGTGAGACTGGATGCACTACAGGGGAGCTCTACTGAGTTTCTCTGAAAAGACTTATGTTAGTTTTTCTTATTTTCAGGGAGGCTGCTGGCAACAGTCTCCCTGCTTCGTGGAACTTAGGGGAGAGAAGTATGACCAACTTCTAGTGAGTTAAATGGCTATGCTTCTGGCTGACAGGACACCATTAGCTCCTGAGGGTGCTGATCGCTAGGTACGCCTAGATGCCCACTCCCGTAGCCTGCCATCACCCCCTTACAGAGCCAGAAGTCAGAAGACAGGCGAGTAGCAGAAGAACAGAAAACTTCTTCTCCAGTGACGGCATTCTGAGGTACCACGCAGCGAGCGGAATGCTGTGCGCCATGCTTCCACACAAACACAGGCACTGCAGGGTGCAGGGCGTGTGGGTGGGGAAGGGGGGCACCCTGGGCAGCATAAATTCCTCACAAAAGGCTGGCAAAAGTGGACATTAGTGCCTGGGCACTGTACTTACCCCGCCAGCGTAATTAATTATTTGTTTCTGAGCGGGACAGAAGCGTGCCATTACAGTGGCGGGGCTTCTTCCTCACCTCACCAGCACATCTATAGAGCGTAACAAGTCTATCACTATAGAGTTTATTATTTCCCAGACTGTGTACTTTTGGCGCTGGATTGTGAGCTGAAAAATCCCATCTGTCCCTCTGACAGATTTACTGTAGGTCTATCCCCCATAAGCCGATGTGTCTGTGGGTACTTGGTACATGTGTGTCAACATGTCGGTGGCTGAATGTTTTTCCCAAGAGGAAACTATATTAGGAATGCAGACATATGATGGTGGCCCTGTTGGCACCACCAATAACTGACTGGGTGAAAGTTTCAGTAATATCAGAGTGAGGTTGGATAAATCTGTGTCCCAGACACAGACGTAGAGAAAAGATGTGATGTTCATGGCTATGCTTCTTTTCACTCAGGCCCGCAAAAATGTTACTACACATCGATACTGACTCGGATACTGATTCATATGTCGGCCATAATATTTCCTGATTAGATCCAATATTGGCAAGGAGCATTCAGTACATGATTGTGGATATTAAGGACATATTAACATCACTGAGGACCCTGCTGTTCCTGACAAAGGGGTATATATGTATGTATATATAGATATATAATGAAAGCTGATGTAACGTTCCTCCATCTCTGTTTGAGAAAGTCTGGGCCAGCTCGACAAGATGGTTTCAAATCCCCAAAAGGTTTCCGGTTGTTTATTCATTTCCTGCTGCGGACAGAATAAAGTGGGAGTCACCCCCTCTTCTGCACGGGGCCCTGTCACAAATCCAGCGGATCGTATGCAGGAAGCTACATTATTTCTAGTTATGTAACCTCGGGTACATTACTTAGACCTGCCATTACATGCGCATGGGTGAGTAGTAGTATTCAAGAATTGGTCGAATACCTCGTCATCCGATATAGATATCTTGGAGAGATGGAATACTCCTTACGTTGGATCATATCAAGGACACTGCAGCATACTTACGACTGCAAGGGATATAGGACTCTTGAGTTCACGGGCAAATTTCATGGCAGTCTCGGATAGGAGGGCATTGTGGATTCACCAAGGGAATGCTGATGCTGACTCCAAGAAGAAAGGGAGTCTCTTCCCTATGAAGGTGAAGCCTTGTTTGGTGACGGCCTAGTTAATTTGATCTCGGCAGCTCCCGAAGGTAAGTCAACCTTCTTGCCTTATGTTCCCTCTCAACGGATGAAGACGCATCATTGTCTAACGCAGTCATTTTGGCCCAAAAGATATGCAAGAAGTTAAGATTCCCCTTTCTTTGCAGGTAGAGGAAGGAAAATAGGGAAGAGGTCTGTAGCCTCTTCAAGATCGCAGGAGCAGAGATCGTCCTCTGCTTCTGCCAAATCCACTGCATGACGCTAGGGCTTTCTTGCAGGAGCCCGCACCAGTGGGGGCACGTCTAAAACACTTCAGTCAGTTCTGGATTAATTTAGACCTGGACTCGTGGGTTTTACAAAGTGTCACAAGGGTACAAACTGGGGTTTCAAGACGTTCCCCCTCACCGATTGTTCAAATCGGCCTTAGTCAGCAGGGAGAAGGTTTTTATTCAAGCCTCTTCGTGGTCCCGATGCCGGACGGCTCAGTCAGACCAATCTTAAATCTGAAATCCCTCAATTTCTACCTAAAGAAATTCAATTTCAAGATGGAATCTCTCAGGGTAGGGATCTCCAGTCTGGAGGAAGGAGATTTCATGGTTTTGGTAGACATAAGGATGCCTAATTACATGTTCCCGTTTAGCCACTGCATAAAGCTACCTGAGGTTTGCAATTCAGGATTGTCATTACCAATTTCAGACGTTGCCGTTTGGTCTGTCCACGGCTCCGAGGATTTTCACCAGGGTGATGGCGGAAATTATGGTTCTCCTTCGCAAGCAAAGAGTCACAATTATCCCGTACTTGGATGATCTCCTGATAAAGGCGAGATCCAGGGACCAGTTGGTGCAAAACATCTACTCTCCCTGACAGTTCTTCAACAACATGGTTGGCTCCTAAACTTGCCAAAATCGCAGTTGGTCCCAATGACGCGGTTGTTGTTTTTGGGAGTCATACTGGACACAGAAGAGGCTTTCTTCCAGTGGAAAGGCTATGGAGATCCAGAGTCTGGTCAAACAAATTCTAAAACCAGCAAGAGTGTTAATCCATCAATGCATTCTGTTGCTGGGGAAGATGGTTGCGGCCTACGAGGCCATTCAGTTTGGCAGGTTCCATGCCAGAGTGTTCCAGTGGGACCTGTTGGACAAGTGGTCCGGACCTCACCTACACATGCACCGGAGGATAATCCTGTCTTCCAAGACCAGAATCTCACTCCATTGGTGGCTGCACAGTTCTCACCTCCTAGAGGGGCGATGGTTCGGGATCCAGGACTGGATCCTAGGGACCACGGATGCAACCCTCCGAGGCTGGGGAGCAGTCACACAGGTGGAAAACATCCAAGGAAGATGGTCAAGTCAGGAAAGTTGTCTCCACATAAATATTCTGGAGTTAAGGGCCATTTAATAACTGCAGACACAGTAAGCACTGGGACGGGTGCCCAGCATCCTCTACGGACTAAGAGAAAAGGATTTACCGGTAGGTATTAAAATCCTATTTTCTCTAACGTCCTAGAGGATGCTGGGGACTCCGTAAGGACCATGGGGATAGACAGGCTCCGCAGGAGACATGGGTACTTTAAGAAAGACTTTAGTTCTGGGTGTACACTGGCTCCTCCCTCTATGCCCCTCCTCCAGACCTCAGTTTGATACTGTGCCCAGTGGAGACTGGGTGCTTTTCAGGAGCTCTCCTGAGCTTTCTGACAGAAAGTATTTTGTTAGGTTTTTAATTTTCAGGGAGCACTGCTGGCAACAGACTCCCTCATCGAGGGACTGAGGGGAGAGAAGCAGCCCTACTCTCCGAGTTGTAAGGTCCTGCTTCTTAGGCTACTGGACACCATTAGCTCCAGAGGGATTGGTACGCAGGATCTCACCATCGCCGTCCGTCCCAGAGCCGCACCTCCGTCCCCCTTGCAGAGCCGGAAGATAAAAGCCGGGTGAGTATGAGAAGAAAAGAAGACTTCAGAGGTGGCAAAAGACTTCATGATCTTCACTGAAGTAACGCACAGCACTGCAGCTGTGCGCCATTGCTCCCATACACCTCACACACTCCAGTCACTGTAAGGGTGCAGGGCGCAGGGGGGGGGGGGGGGGCACCTGGGCAGCAATATAAACCTCTTTTTGGCAAAACTATAACACATATACAGCTGGGCACTGTATATATGTATGAGCCCCCACCAATTTTACAGTTTAAGCGGGACAGAAGCCCGCCGCCGAGGGTGCGGGGCTTCTCCCTCAGCACTCACCAGCGCCATTTTTTCTTCATAGCACCGCTGAGAGGAAGCTCCCCGGACTCTCCCCTGCTTATACCATAGTAGACAAGAGAGTTGAAAAGAGGGGGGGGGCACATAATTCGGCGCAAATTACATACAGCAGTACTACTGGGCAAACATTAAGTTACTGTGTATTCCTGGGTTATATAGCGCTGGGGTGTGTGCTGGCATACTCTCTCTTTGTCTCTCCAAAGGGCCTTGTGGGGAAACGGTCTTCAGAAAAAGCATTCCCTGTGTTTGTGGTGTCGGTACACGTGTGTCGACATGTCTGAGGAAGAAGGCTATATTAGAGAGGAGCAGGAGCAAATGAATGTGGTGTCTCCACCGACAGCTGATTGGATGGATATGTGGAATGTTTTAAATGCTAGTGTAAACTCATTGCACAAAAGATTAGACAAGGCTGAAGCTTTGGGACAGTCAGGGTCTCAACCCATGCCTGATCCTATGTTGCAGGGACTGTCAGGGTCTCATAAGCGCCCACTATCCCAGATTGTTGACACAGATACCGACACGGATTCTGACTCCAGTGTCGATTACGATGATGCAAAGTTACAGCCAAAATTGGCAAAATCCATTCGATATATGATTATGGCAATAAAATATGTTTTGCACATCAGAGAGGAACCCCCTGTCCCTGACAAGAGGGTACATATGTACAAGGGAAAAAAGCCTGAGGTAACCTTTGAGGGGGTCACACGAGCTGAACGAGTTATGTGAAAAAGCTTGGGAATCTCCAGATAAAAGACTGCAGATTTCCAAAAGGATTCTTATGGCGTATCCTTTCCCATCAATGGATAGGTTACGAGGGGAATCCTCCCCTAGGGTGGACAAAGCATTAACACGCTTATCCAAGAAGGTAGCCCTCCCGTCCCAGTATACGGCTACCCTCAAAGAGTCTGCTGACCGCAAACAGGAGATTACCCTGAAGTCCATTTATACACATTCAGGTACCTTACTCAGACCGGCAATTGCGTCGGCCTGGGTGTGTAGTGCTGTAGCGGCATGGACGGTTACCTTATCTGAGGGGATGGATACCATAGATAAGGATACTATTTTATTGACCCTGGGGCATATAAGAGATGCTGTCCTATATATGTGTGTATGCAAACTACAGGTGGTGCTGCAGGGCTCACACCCTTTTACTTGTCTTGTAGAGCAACTCTGGAGCTGTTACTGGGTCCAGCTGCTGCAAGAAATCAGCTTGAATGCTTCAGGGGCTGGGGCATGGCCAACATGAGCCCACACTGATGGGGGGTGGGGGTGTATAAAGCGATTTAGGTGTCATCCAAGCGCAACCCCACAAAGGCCGCCATGCCCTGCGTGACCCTTTTCTCTTTTCATATGCAGACGAGGGTTGCAGCCAACTATGTCCACTGCTTGGATGACATCACCATATGCAAATCCATCTGCTGCAGGCCTTCCCCCAGGAATGCTTGCACTAGTTGTTGCATTTGGTTTGTTGTTTGGGGGTGCTTCAGTATTAGGCAGCCTTCTGCCCTCCCACATTCGTCTGAAAATGTGTTCTCCCTGCAGTTGTTGTCCCCAGATGAGAGTTCCCTTGTGCTGCCTCTGTTGAATCTCCTTAACTTGACAGGGGTGTGCCCGAGCAGCCGCCCTCCACAGCCCTATCCCAACACACACTTATCTTGCATATGAGATCTTTTGATCATGAAGATAGTTCTCAAAGGGTGAGGTTCATCCATTACATTTTAAAGTAGGAAGGTACAAATTACATATTCAAATTACATATATGTGCTGGATTCAAATGTTTTCCCCCCTTCCTTTCTCAATTGTGCCCATCAGCAGCTATTCTAATGTTGCTGCCAATGGGTGTGACACATTAAATTTCTTCTGTGGGGTACACTGGACTCCACAAGGATTCACATTGGGGTGTAGAGTAGGATCTTGATCTGAGGCACCAACAGGCTCAAAGCTTTTGACTGTTCCCAAGATGCTCAGCGCCCCCTCCTCTATAACCTCGCTTCCATGAACAGGGAGCTCAGTTTGTAGTTGGTGCCTTCAGTAGCAGGCCACTTAACAGGGGGCTGCCTCAGGCAGCCTATTCTTAGCTATTAATTTTGGCAAGAAAAGAAGAACTTTTTTCATAAGAATCTACAAGGGCTGCAGCAGGCTAGGTCTAATAGACTTCTTTACTGCAGCTCCATCACTCCAAGTGGCGCAGTATACTCCCGTGCCCCGGTTGCTGGGTCACTGCAGCGGAGGCTCCGGTTTCTTCCTAAGGTCAGTCACACACACACCACCCTCCGGGATCACGAGGCCGCTGATGGGGGCGGGCCGTGTGCGCACTGGCGTGGACACTGATTACTGGGCAGCCGCTCCACTAGCCACCAGGGACAGTTAAGGAGCACAGCTCTGGGGTTTTTTCTCCTATATTAACCCCATTTTGTACTACCCGCAGTGCATTGTGATAGGTAATGGGGCCTGATTCAGGTTGGATCGCAATCCAACTGCAAAAACTGCTAAGAGCATACGCATCCGCCTGCATTTTCTGCGGCACCCCGCAGATAATGCGATCGCCTCTGCCTGTGAATCGGTGAAGGGAGGGGGGGAGGGGGGTCAACAACACTCCATTTCCAAGTCGGAGATGGAGCGGTGCGGGGGCACGGTTTCAAAATGGGGTCGGCAACGGAGAAACAGGAGGTGTGGTCAGAGCAGCTGCATGACATCACATGGGCCGGACTCTGCCAGTGGAGCCCCAGCGTCATGAGGTAGATTTTGTAGAGGCCGGGGAGGACTTCTGTTCCTGGGAACTAGCTGTGTTGTGCAGCTTTATTCCTCTGCCCCTACCTCTGGCAAGAAAGGACGCACCTCGCACTTTCTTGTTTCTTTGTGACCGAAAGGACTGCATTTGATAATGCGGAGCTTTCTTATGCTGTGAGGGAACATAAGGTAAAAATTTGATTTTCCAACTGTAGCTGTGCGTGTTAATGCTTTGTCCATCCTAGGGGAGGATTTCCATCGTAACCTATCCGTTGATGGAAAAGGATACGCCATAAGAATCCTTTTGGAAATCTGCAGTCTTTTATCTGGAGATTCCCAAGCTTTTTCACATAACTCGTTCAGCTCGTGTGACCCCCTCAAAGGTTACCTCAGGCTTCTTTCCCTTGTACATATGTACCCTCTTGTCAGGGACAGGGGGTTCCTCTGTGATGTGCAAAACATCTTTTATTGCCATAATCATATATCGAATGGATTTTGCCAATTTTGGCTGTAACTTTGCATCATCGTAATCGACACTGGAGTCCGAATCCATGTCGGTATCTGTGTCAACAATCTGGGATAGTGGGCGCTTATGAGACCCTGACAGTCCCTGCAACATAGGATCAGGCATGGGTTGAGACCCTGACTGTCCCAAAGCTTCAGCCTTGTCTAATCTTTTGTGCACTGAGTTTACACTAGCATTTAAAGCATTCCACATATCCATCCAATCAGGTGTCAGCGAGGACACCACATTCATTTGCTCCCAATCCTCTCTAATATAGCCTTCTTCCTCAGACATGTCGACACACGTGTACCGACACACCACACACACAGGGAATGCTTTTTCTGGAGACCGTTTCCCCACAAGGCCCTTTGGAGAGACAGAGAGAGAGTATGCCAGCACACACCCCAGCGCTATATAACCCAGGAATAACACAGTATCTTAATGTTTGTCCAGTAGCGCTGCTGTATGTAATTTGCGCCGAATTTTGTGCCCCCCCCCTCTTTTCAACCATCTTCTCTACCGTGGTATAAGCAGGGGAGAGTCCGGGGAGCTTCCTCTCAGCGGTGCTGTGGAGAAAAAATGGCGCTGGTGAGTGCTGAGGGAGAAGCCCTGCCCCCTCGGCGGCGGGCTTCTGTCCCGCTTAAACTGTAAAATTGGCGGGGGCTCATACATATATATAGTGCCCAGCTGTATATATGTTATATTTTTGCCAAAAAGAGGTTTATATTGCTGCCCAGGGTGCCCCCCCTGCACCCTGCACCCTTACAGTGACCGGAGTATGTGAGGTGTATGGGAGCAATGGCGCACAGCTGCAGTGCTGTGCGTTACCTCAGTGAAGATCATGAACTCTGCGGAGCCCGTCTATCCCCATGGTCCTTACGGAGTCCCCAGCATCCTCTAGGACGTTAGAGAAACTAGGATTTTAATACCTACCGGTAAATCCTTTTCTCTTAGTCTGTAGAGGATGCTGGGCACCCGTCCCAGTGTGTACTGTGTCTGCAGTTATTAAATGGCCCTTAACTCCAGAACATTTATGTGGAGACAACTTTCCTGACTTGACCATCTTCCTTGGACGTTTTCCCCCTGTGTGACTGCTCCCCAGCCTCGGAGGGTTGCATCTGTGGTCCCTAGGATCCAGTGCTGGATCCCGAACCATCGCCCCTCTAGGAGGTGAGAACTGTGCAGCCACCAATGGAGCGAGATTCTGGTCTTGGAAGACAGGATTATCCTCCGGTGCATGTGTAGGTGGGATCCGGACCACTTGTCCAACAGGTCCCACTGGAACACTCTGGCATGGAACCTGCCAAACTGAATGGCCTCGTAGGCCACAACCATCTTCCCCAGCAACCGAATGCATTGATGGATTAACACTCTTGCTGGTTTCAGAATTTGTTTGACCAGACTCTGGATCTCCATAGCCTTTCCCCTGGAAGAAAACCTCTTCTGTGTCCAGCATGACTCCCAAAAACAACTACCGCGTCATTGGGACCAACTGCGATTTTGGCAAGTGTAGGAGCCAACCATGTTGTTGAAGAACTGTCAGGGAGAGTGCAATGTTTTGCACCAACTGGTCCCTGGATCTCGCCTTTATCAGGAGATCATCCAAGTACGGGATAATTGTGACTCCTTGCTTGCGAAGGAGAACCATCATTTCCGCCATCACCCTGGTAAAAATCCTCGGAGCCGTGGACAGACCAAACGGCAGTGTCTGAAATTGGTAATGACAATCCTGAATTGCAAACCTTAGGTAGCTTGATGCAGTGGCTAAATGGGAACATGTAAGTAGGCATCCTTTATGTCTACCAAAACCATGAAATCTCTTTCCTCCGGACTGGAGATCACTACCCTGAGAGATTCCATCTTGAAATTTAATTTCTTTAGGAAGAAATTGAGGGATTTCAGATTTTAGATTGGTCTGACTGAGCCGTCCGGCTTCGGGACCACGAAGAGGCTTGAATAAAAACCTTCTCCCTGCTGACTAAGGCCGATTTGAACAATCGGTGAGGGGGAACGTCTTGAAACCCCAGTTTGTACCCTTGGGACACTATTTGTAAAACCCACGAGTCAAGGTCCGAATGAATCCAGAACTGACTGAAGAGTTTTAGACGTGCCCCCACTGGTGTGGGCTCCTGCAAGAAAGCCCCAGCGTCATGCAGTGGATTTGGCAGAAGCAGAGGACAATCTCTGCTCCTGCGATCTTGAAGAGGCTACAGACCTCTTCCTTCTCCTTCCTCTACCTGCAAAGAAAGGGGAATCTTAACTTCTTGCATATCTATTGGGCCAAAATGACTGCGGTAGATAATGATGCATCTTCATCCGTTGAGAGGGAACATAGGGCAAGAAGGTTGACTTACCTGCGGGAGCTGCCGAGATCAAATTAACTAGGCCGTCGCCAAACAAGGCTTCACCTTCATAGGGAAGAGACTCCCTTTCTTCTTGGAGTCAGCATCAGCATTCCCTTGGTGAATCCACAATGCCCTCCTATCCGAGACTGCCATGAAATTGGCCCGTGAACTCAAGAGTCCTATATCCCTTGCAGTCGTAAGTATGCTGCAGTGTCAACAGGCCAACTAAACCCTCCCCCCTCCTTTTACCCCATCACTTTGTCCAGTCCCTGTGGTCCATACTGTATTGCCATTATTATGCATGTTGCTGTGCTGGCCCTTTTCTGAATGTCCCTGCCACCGCCACCGAAGAGCTGAATAGCCCAGTATGAAAAACCACCTGCCGGCCTCACTGACGGTCCGAGTCAAAGGCTCCATTTTTTTTTTAAAGATCCCTCTGCCAAGTTAAGGGGGGCTTAAGGGGGCCCCAGAGATATCAGTGTACTGGGGCCCAAGATTTCTGTTGCTGGCCCTGACCCTCAGGGGCGTATCTATCCCTTGGCCAGGATGTCACTTGCCAGGAGCACCATCCAGGTTTCAGTTGGGGGATTAGAGTTCATACAGTAATTAAATGTTTTCATATTGAGAACTACATCTCCCAGCATATACAGTGTGCTGGGGATGCTAACAAGCTTTATTTAAAAGTTTAAAAAACATTGCTTTTATAATTGCAATGGTTAAAAAGGGAGAGCTATAAATCAATTTATCAGTGAATGATCGCAGTTTGAGCCGTTACATTTTACTGAACCACCTATCCCTCCACACTCACTACCTGTCCTCAGGATACATTTACCATCCTGGCAGACGGTATACCGGCGGTCATTTGACCGATGTTGGAATCCTGACACCACTTGGGAGACTGGTGCCGGCACATAGACAGCCAACATCCCGAAGGTGAGTATTGGAGGGAGGGTTAGGAGTCGGACCAGGGGAGGTGGTGTAAGGGAAGGCATTAGGAGGGGGGGGGGGGGGGGTAGCCCTAGCTGCCACCCCCTGAGGGTTAGCCCTATCCGCCACCCCCCCAGAGGGTTAGTATTAGGATTGGGGATCATGTGACCTCTGGAATCCCAAACGCCGGATGCCATACCCAACCCCCTTTACTTTTTCAGGCATTTCTATCTCTCCTCTCTCTATGGTGTTCCAATTGCCCACTTTCCCTTGTGCTTTACTCTCTCTCTCTCTCCTTTGTTTAGAGCATGTTTCTGTAGTCCACTTATACCCTTATTTTTTCCAGTGTTTCACTAACTCTCTGATGTAATGAGGATGTATGGTCTAGAGGGATCAGTAATGCATTGTACTGTATAGAGGCGTCAGGGATGTAGCGTAGGGAATAGAGGCGTCAGGGATGTAGCGTAGGGAATAGAGGCGTCAGGGATGTAGCGTAGGGAATAGAGGCGTCAGGGATGTAGCGTAGGGAATAGAGGCGTCAGGGATGTAGCGTAGGAAATAGAGGCGTCAGGGATGTAGCGTAGGGAATAGAGGCGTCAGGGATGTAGCGTAGGGAATAGAGGCGTCAGGGATGTGGCGTAGGGAATAGAGGCGTCATGGATGTGGCGTAGGGAATAGAGGCGTCAGGGATGTGGCGTAGGGAATAGAGGCGTCAGGGATGTGGCGTAGGGAATAGAGGCGTCAGGGATGTGGCGTAGGGAATAGAGGCGTCAGGGATGTGGCGTAGGGAATAGAGGCGTCATGGATGTGGCGTAGGGAATAGAGGCGTCAGGGATGTGGCGTAGGGAATAGAGGCGTCAGGGATGTGGCGTAGGGAATAGAGGCGTCAGGGATGTGGCGTAGGGAATAGAGGCGTCAGGGATGTGGCGTAGGGAATAGAGGCGTCAGGGATGTGGCGTAGGGAATAGAGGCGTCAGGGATGTGGCGTAGGGAATAGAGGCGTCAGGGATGTGGCGTAGGGAATAGAGGCGTCAGGGATGTGGCGTAGGGAATAGAGGCGTCAGGGATGTGGCGTAGGGAATAGAGGCGTCAGGGATGTGGCGTAGGGAATAGAGGCGTCAGGGATGTGGCGTAGGGAATAGAGGCGTCAGGGATGTGGCGTAGGGAATAGAGGCGTCAGGGATGTGGCGTAGGGAATAGAGGCGTCAGGGATGTGGCGTAGGGAATAGAGGCGTCAGGGATGTGGCGTAGGGAATAGAGGCGTCAGGGATGTGGCGTAGGGAATAGAGGCGTCAGGGATGTGGCGTAGGGAATAGAGGCGTCAGGGATGTGGCGTAGGGAATAGAGGCGTCAGGGATGTGGCGTAGGGAATAGAGGCGTCAGGGATGTAGCGTAGGGAATATAGGCATCAGGGATGTACTAGCAGGTATATAGAGGTCAGTGTACTGTAAAGAGGGGTCAGTAATGCAGTGATGGTTATAGAAAGGTCAGTGATGTAGTGTAGGGTATAGAGGGGTCAGTTATGTAGTGTGGGGTAAAGAGGGGTCAGTAAAGATACTAAGCTGAAGTACTTAGAACACTTCTTGAATTAAGACACAACCTGCAAGAAAAAGTATGCAATATGGGTGAAAAGGCAAATGTCAGAGGTCTGATACAAGTGACCAGCTCCATACCTTGCACCACATAGCGTTATGTTAAACTGGGATATGTTCATTTTTGGTGTGTGTGGGTGTGTGTGGGTGTGTGTGGGTGCCAAAGGCTGCCTGCCTTATTGCTCCTCCCCCATCCGGCTCCCAAGCACCTCTGCTGCCCAGTGATCCAGGAGCCTGCTGCTAGGAAGAAGTGGCCGAGCTTCAGCAAGCGAGTCTGGAAACTGGCGGAGGAAGTCATGATAACCAGATAATGGGGAGTGGAGAGCCAGTTCCAAGGTAATACTTTATACAGCTGGTTGAGATCCTGGTCGGTGGATATGGATTCCAAGAAAACCCTGGAGGTGCTTCCTTTCAAGGGAGACACTCTCTTTGGAGAAGACCTCAATAAGATTGTAGCTGATCTGGCTACTGCTAAAACAACTTGCCTACCTAGTATGACTCCTACCACGCAGAAGGCTAAAAGTACTTTTCCTTGGCCCTTTCATCCTCCAGGTAAAGCGTACCCATGGTCAGGCATACCCAAAGCAAGCTCATGCTTCCAGACCTGCCAAGCCCAGACTGAAGCAAGCCTGTGCTGCCCGTCAGCCTGCTTCCAAAACGGACAAGCCTGCCGCATGACGGGGCGGGCCTCCCTCTGGGGGATCCCAGGGTCGGGGGCCTGACTTCTAGGTTTGGCATAGAAAGGTATAATTCTAAGATAGAGAATTCTATTTGGAGCTCACCTTGTACTTTGTGAAGAAATAATCAGCATTGTGGCTGAGCAGATACATGTAGTGTGTGGCTGCAAACTGCATGGATCTGCTGCGTTGCAATGCTGATACTTTTTTTTTTCAAAGTACCAATAGCTTCATATAATGTTCACAATTTTTATGCAGGATCAAATAGCTCAATGGGTAGGGTGTTTGATTAGAATTCAACAGGTTATAGGTTTGAATCCTGGGTATTGTAGTTTGAGATGTGTTATTTAATAAAGCATGTTATTCTGACTGCCGGCATCCTATCACCTGGGATATCATACTAAATAAATGGAGTTGATCAATTTTTTTTTTTTTTTATTAAACTAGGGACAATTTCCAGATACTTTTATTTATAACTGAGATTGCCCCCTGGAACTTCACATCAGTTGACAACTATGCATGAGTGGGCAGTGCTTGCCCTGGATCTGCCCACCCATTTGTGTGCCATCATAAAAGAAAGCATAACTGACAGTTATCCTGGGCGTACACTACACAATTATCTGTCAGGCTATCTATCCAGTCTGGATGGATGGAATAAAAATCTGGTAATGTATAGGAGCAAATGTCGATTAACCATTTGCTCCCAAACACTAGAAAAGTGGTCAAAAATGGTCATTACACAAATTGGTTAAACCCAAAATTTAACCAATTTGTTTAGGGGACCATTTTTGTCCATTTTCTAGTGTTTGAGAGTAAATCGTTGATGGTCATTTGCTCACATAGATAACCGGATTTCTATTCCAATCAGCCAGTGTTGGAGAGATGGTCTGCCAGATTACATAATGCATACCAGAGCCATGACTAGACTTTTTAGTGCCCTGTGACAGAGAATTATATGCCCCCCCCCCCCCACTATTTTTGCAATATGGACAAAAGGCGCATGCCTCGTGGGGAAGGGGCATAACAAGATTGGTCTCAGAGAAAGCACATGAGATATGAAGATATATCTAGTATACTTGACACTCAATGGTTTGTGGTATTGCCGGGGGGCCCTCCTTAAATGCATATACAGTCACACATGGCTTGCTTGTGCAAATGGCATATCAGCAGTCAGCACTAACTGGTGACATGCCATTTGTACAAGTAAGCCATGTGTGACTAATATATAAACACACTTTATTAAATAACACCTCAAACTACCATACCCAGGATTCAAACCTATAACCTGTTGAATTCTAATCAAACACCCTACCCATTGAGCTACTTGATCCTGCATAAAAATTGTGAACATTATATGAAGCTATTGGTACTTTGCAAAAAAATATTATTAGCATTGCAACTCAGCAGATCAATGCAGTGTGCAGCCACACACTCCATATATCTGCTCAGCCACAATGCTGATTATTTCTTCACAAAGTACAAGGTGAGCTCCAAATAGAATTCTCTAGCTTAGATTATACCTTTCTATGCAAGGGTAAATAGCTCAATTGTTTGACTGCAATGCCACAGGAAATGGTTTGGATCCAAGACAGTGTGACTGAATAATAAAGAAACCTTAAGATGAGTTCATGAATGTTGTAAAAGTATTAGTGAGAGAAGGGGTCAGGAGCATGCTAGGCTGCAAAAAATAAGGTAGGCTGCAAGTGAAAGTAATGATCTCCTATATATTTTCCCAGATCTGTCACTCTGTGTGGCTAACTCTGGGGGAAGTCACATCAATGGGCGGAGACGGCATCTGCAGGACGATACACCAGTGCCAGCAGCAGACCGTAACAAAGTGACAGATTAGGGAGAATATATAGGAGGTAGGGAGGTGGCCATGGTACATGGCTGACCAAGGGACACTAGCTCATGTACCCCTTTACCACTGAGGCTAGCCACCAAGGATGGACCGGTCACCAGTGCACATGCAATAACCTCTTCTGCTGCCCTCTTTGCAACTCAGATTGCCCAGTGCTCCCCTTCGCTAACAGTCCACAAAGTTTCCCCATCTCACGATCTGCCTCCTCACCGCCACTTTCATCTCTACAGCACACGCGCATATCATACAAGATCCCATCATGCGTACGTAGGTCTGAAATGCCAGAGGGAGGTTGGGGGGAGATTGGCATGCGCCAGCAACACCACAAAGCTCACTGTGACCACAGTGGAGAGGCGCTGCAACAGGACAATACACCAACCTCGGAGCAAGGAACTGCGTCGGTCAGGAGGAGAACTATTTCAATAGCATAAAAAGGTTAGTGCGTCCCACCCTATGGACACCAGACTCATCAAGTCACTGTTGCCAGAGTCTCATACAATGACTCTGAACCTCTAAGCACACTATTTGACTGTCCACACCCTGCTGTGCCTATTACCCATCTCCTCCACCACCCTCAACACTGACCCACACATCATTCACCCACAAAGATACAATAAAGGTAGTTTGGATAAATTAGCTAAATGAAATGGATTTAACCAATTTATCTAAATGACCATTTTTGGATGTTTTCCAGTGTTTGTGAGCAAATGGTCAATTGTCATTTGCTGCCACATATTAGCATAATTTTGTTTCAACTAGAAAAAAAAAAATTGGACAGATAATCTAAGTGTGGATCCAGTTTAAAGGTCCGTATTCACGGCCCGATTTTGGGGAGATGTGTGCTGAGCGAACTGCTCAGCACACATCTCTCCCCCCGCTCAGCACAGCGTGATGTGTGCTGAGCGTACGGGGGGTGGGGGGGCGCTCATTTCACCCCCTGTGTAGGGCATTCTGTGTGTATCCAGCTTAACAGGTGTGAGCATCATACAACTACTGACTTGCGAGTAACTATACAGCAGCTCCATACCTTGTGACTTGAAGAAACACCAGTTAACCCCGGGAATGCTGCAGTCAAAGCAACAATTCCTCTTCTTACATTCCGCTGCACTTATTGTGGGGTAGCCGCAATCCCTTCTGCTGTACGGTTCCACATTACATTGTTTCTTGTCACTTCCTGTTGATGCAGTAAGGAAACATCCAGGAATTACAGCAGCTTAGTTTTTTTTTTTTTTTTTTTAACTGGTGCAATTTAGCTAAAACAGCTAACAGGAAATTTCCACTTAAATGGTATTTTCTAATCTTATCTGACCATGACTAAGAATAAAGGATACACAAGATAAACTCTTATAGCTATGGACCTTATCCATGTTTAAGCTCCATCAAATCTGTAATCAATAGCACTACATGCTCCCACTCTACCACTGTACTGTATACTCTACCTGTGTTTTTAAGGTAAAAACACCATTTAACCACAGTGACACTTGAATTAAAGCAGCAGCCTCTATAATAGCATTCTTTAGCATTAATCCCAGGAAATCTGCAATCTTCACGCTCTTTGATAGCCACGCTACATTGCTGTTTACTTGGATGGAGCAGAGAGCACAACATCAGGACATAGGAAATATTACAATGCATGATAAGAAAGGTGTGAGCTCTACAGCAAGGCCTCTAACCCTTTGTCAGTGCCAAATACATAGGGCTTAACTCAGATCTGATCACAGCAGCAAATTTATTAGCTAAAACCATGTACACTGCAGGGGGGGGGGGGGGTGTATAATATGTGCAGAGAGAGTTAGATTTTGGTGCGGTGTGTTCAAACTGAAATCTAAATTGCAGTGTAAAAACAAAACAGCCAGTATTTACCCTGCACACAAACAATATAACCCACCTAAATCTCTCTGCAAATGTTATATCTGCCCCCCCCCCCCCCATCCCTGCAGTGCACATGGTTTTGCCCACTAGCTAACAAATTTGCTGCATCTGGGAATTACAGCATCTTAATATTTCTTTTTACAGAAGGTTCAGCAAATTAAATTATTTAGTGAAATACTGTAATCATAACAGTTACAGGGATATTGTAGGTAGATTTATTGTCAGTGGATAAATGTAAAAATTAAACCCTTAGGCATAGTTCCCAAATGCTGTCATTGCAATCCAGATTTTAAGGATATCATGCTTGAGCACAGGTGACTTAATTAGAACTTCGGTCAATGTGAATTAACCATTGGACTCAACCATGGTTATCCTTAAAACCCAGGGGTCTATTTAAGATCGATCTTAATCGATGTTGGGCTTCCAGGTTGAAAAAAAACCACACATTTACTAACATTTTAAAATTTATATAAAAAATCATCTGTTCGTAAATGCAGTGCACATGGTTTTGCCCAACTGCTAACAAAAATCCTGCTGCGATCAACTCAGAATTACCCCCCATGGCCCTCATTCCGAGTTGTTCGCTCGCAAGCTGCTTTTAGCAGCATTGCACACGCTAAGCCGCCGCCTACTGGGAGTGAATCTTAGCATCTTAAAATTGCGAACGAAAGATTTGCAATATTGCGATAAGACATCTCTGTGCAGTTTCTGAGTAGCTCGAGACTTACTCTGCCAGTGCGATCAGTTCAGTGCTTGTCGTTCCTGGTTTGACGTCACAAACACACCCAGCGTTCGCCCAGACACTCCTCCGTTTCTCCAGCCATTACCGCGTTTTTCCCAGAAACGGTAGCATTTTTTCCCACACGCCCCTAAAACGGTCTGTTTCCGCCCAGAAACACCCACTTCCTGTCAATCACATTACGTTTACCAGAACGATGAAAAAACCGTGAGTAATATTCCTAACTGCATAGCAAATTTACTTGGCGCAGTCGCAGTGCGAACATTGCACATGCGCATTAAGCGGAAAATCGCTGCGATGCGAAGAAAATTACAGAGCGAACAACTCGGAATGACCACCTATGTGCACTGCAGGGAAGGCAGATTTAACATGTGCAGAGAGAGTTAGATTTGGGTGTGGTGTGTTCAATCTGCAATCTAATTTGCAGTGTAAAAATAAAGCAGTCAGTATTTACCCTGCACAGAAACAAAATAACTCACCCAAATCTAACTCTTTCTGCACATGTTATATCTGCCTCCCCTGCAGTACACATGGTTTTGCCCAACTGCAAACAAAATTCCTGCTGCGATCAACTTGGAATTACCCCCATCGAATTACCCCCATTTTCACACTGCTCGTGTATATAAGACATAGTTTGGATCGTAATACGCGTTACAACCGCAAAAACTATGAAGAGGATGGGGTCATATACGCAGGGTCCATCCTGTGCGTGTGCCTACATTTTCTCCGGGTGCCCCGCAGAAAATGCGAATGCCTCTGCCTGTCAATCAGTAGAGGGCGTACCTTCGCAGGTATATCGCGATCATGAGCCATGTCTCCCATTTTTGTCATTATAGGTGCTCTGTGAGCTGCTGGCCATGCCCCAGCCCCTCTGTCTCCCGTGAATAGACATTGAGGCTTATTCAGACCAGATCGCTTCAATTTATTTTCACCCAGCGGGCAATCAGGTCTGCACTGCACATGCGTATGCGCCACAATGCGTAAGTGCGACGGTCCGGAGATCACAAGAAGATTGACAAGAAGAGGGTGTTTGTGTGGGTGGCAACTGAATGTTTCTAGGGAGTGTCCGGAAAAACACTGGAGGGACCCGGCGTTTTGTGGGAGGATTTGTGACGTCACCTCAATGGCTGAGTAAGTGCTGAGCTGTGCAGCTCTTGTGCACATGTGATCACACACCTGCACAGCAAATTTTCCCTTCCGCTGTAGGCGGCAACTACCTGATTACAGGGATGCAAAAAACACACCCTAGCGATCAGGTCTGAATTACCCACAATGTGCATATTTGCAGAGCAACAAGCTACAGGGAGCCTTCCACCCCCCCCCCCCCCCTTCCCCATGACTATGGGACACTGCGGCCCCCACAGGGGGAGGGGGGTTGTTTGGGTTAGCTGGACATTCCCAAAAAAAGTGACTGTCCTGCAAAAATTGGTATAGTTGGGAGGTATGTTCAAATACATTTATTGTTTTGCATGCAGGGTAAATACTGGCTTCTTTGACATTTAGCCACAAATGCTGCACAGCTGAATTACAGTATTACACTGCAATTAACAGTTATGCTAGGACATTCCCCCTCCCAAATCTACCTCTCTCTGCATGTTACATCTGTCCCACAGTGGCGTGCGGTGAGGTCAGTGGCTAGTGAGGCACTACAGCCATAATTTCCGCCGAATCCTGCCGATGACCCTTAGCCAATGCCCGCTACTGCCTCTGAGCCGATACCCGCTGCCACCGCCAATGGCTTACAAACTCTCCCACAATCAACTGACCCAGCCCTCCACCACTAATTTCTATCTCAGTCGCCAATGCCCGCTGCCTGCCTGCTCATTGTTCTTGTTATATATTATACATTTTTAAAGAAAAAAAAAATGAGTGTTTGGGACTGGGAAGGGTGAGGGAGGAGGACATGAATGCAATTTTGTTGTCCAGGGCTTCCATTAACTTAAAGGAGAAGGGTCTGAATGGGTTAAAAAAAAAATGCGTGAGGTCCCCCCTCCTTAGTATAACCAGCCTCGGGCTCTTTGAGCCGGTCCTGGTTATTTAAATACTGGGGGGAAAATTGGACAGGGGTTCCCCGTATTCAGACAACCAGCACCGGGCTCTTAGAACGGTCCAGGTTCCAAAAATACGTGGGACAAAAGATGTAGGGGTCCCCCATATTTTTAAAACCAGCACCGGGCTCCACTAGCCAGAGAGATAATGCCACAGCCGGGGGACACTTTTATGTAGGTCCCTGCGGCCCTGGCATTACCCCTCCAACTAGTCACCCCTGGCCGGGGTTCCCTGGAGGAGTGGGGACCCCTTAAATCAAGAGGTTCCTCCCCTCGAGGCACCCAAGGGCCAGAGGTGAAGCCCGAGGCTGTCCCCAGCACCCCTGGGTGGTGGGTGCCGGGCTGATAGCCATGTGTGTAAAAAAAGAATATTGTTTTTTTTGTTGTGGAACTACAAGGCCCAGCAAGCCTCCCCCGCTTGCTGGTACTTGGAGAACCTCAAGTACCAGCAGGCGGGGAAATAACGGGCTTGCTGGTACCTGTAGTTCTACAACAACAAAAAGTACCCAAATAAAAACACAAACACACACAGCGTGACAGTAAAATTATTGAGACAGGCTGTAGCATGTGGGTGCATGTAACCCTATAAAAGTGATGGATTGGGTGACTATTACAATACCCACTGTTGCTGTCTGAAAAATTATGGATTTATAGATTGCTCTGCCGAGACATGTTTTTTTCTAAAATGCACCACAGGTATGGATGGATAGTATACTTGACGACACAGAGGTAGGTAGAGCAGTGGCCTACTGTACCGTACTGCTATATATTATATTATTTATTATTATTATTATCCTTTATTTATATGGCGCCACAAGGGTTCCGCAGTGCCCAATTACAGAGTACATAAACAAATAATCAAACAGGAAAACAGCAACTTACAGTTGACGACAATATAGGACAAGTACAGGGTAAATAAACATAGCTACATCAGCAGATGACACTGGAATAAGTATCAGGTGGCAGAAGACTGCTGGATTTGGTGCAGCTGAAGATTATTAAAGTAAGAAAAGAGTAAGCACATGAGGGAAGAGGGCCCTGCTCGTGAGAGCTTACATTCTAAAAGGGAGGGGTAGACAGACAGGGGTGAGACAGATGGGGTACATAGAGAGCGTGGAACAGAGGTTTAGGATGAGATTTGGCTGGGTTTGGTGAAGAAGTGGGTCTTGAGAGCCCGTTTGAAGTTTTGTAGAGAGGTGGAGAGTCTGAGGGGGAGAGGTAGGGAATTCCAGAGAAGTGGTGCAGCACGTGAAAAATCTTGGAGGTAGGAGTGGGAGGAAGTAATCCGTAGGCAGGAGTCGGTGTGCATTAGCAGAGCGAAGAGGACGGGTGGGAGTGTAAAGCGAGATAAGATCAGAGATGTAGATGGGAGAGGAGTGGGTGAGGGCTTTGTAAGCAAGTGTGAGAAGCTTGAAATGGATTCTGAAAGGGAAGGGGAGCCAGTGAAGGACTAGTAAGAGAGGAGAGGTGGACGTAGTGCGTTTGGTGAGGAAAATGAGCCGGGAAGCAGCATTGAGGATAGATTGGAGTGGAGAGAGGTATTTGTCAGGAATGCCAGTCAGGAAGAGATTACAGCAGTCCAGTCTGGAGATGACCAGTGAGTGGATAAGAGTCTTAGTAGCATCCTGGGTCAGAAAGGGTCTGATCCTGGAAATATTTTTTAGATGAAAACGGCAGGTTTGTGAGAGGTGCTGAATGTGTGGTTTGAAGGAGAGGGAGGAGTCAAGGATTACTCCAAGACAGCGCACTTGGGGGGTAGAGGAGATAGTAGTGCCATCAATAGATAATGAGATTGTAGGAGGTGAGGTTATGCGGGAGGGAGGGAAGATGATCATCTCGGTCTTAGACATGTTAAGTTTAAGAAAGAGCTGGGACATCCAGGAAGAGATAGCAGAGAGACAGTTGGAGATACGAGTGAGGAGAGTAGGGGAGAGGTCTGGAGAGGAAAGATAGATTTGAGTGTCATCAGCATAGAGATATTGGAAACCAAAAGAACTAATGAGCTTACTTAGTGAGGACGTATAGAGAGAGAAGAGAAGAGGACCAAGGACAGAACCTTGGGGTACCCCTACAGTTAGTGGAAGTGAGGGGGAGGTGGAGTCATGAGAGGAGACAGAGAATGAACGGTCAGAAAGGTAGGACGACAACCAAGAGAGGGCTGTGTTACGCAGACCAATGGAGTGAAGGATTTGCAGTAGGAGAGGATGGTCCACAGTGTCAAAAGCAGCAGAGAGATCAAGTAGAATAAGTAGAGAGTAGTGTCCCTTAGATTTAGCAGCATGGAGGTCATTGCATACTTTTGTAAGGGCAGTTTCAGTGGAGTGGAGAGGACGGAAGCCAGACTGGAATGGGTCAAGCAGTGAGTGTGAGGAAAGAAAGGAAGTAAGGCGGTTGTAGACAATACGCTCAAGGAGTTTGGAGGCAAAAGGGAGGAGAGAGATGGGTCGGTAGTTGGAGAGAGTGTTTGGATCAAGGGTAGGCTTTTTAAGAATAGGAGAGATGAGAGCGTGCTTGAAGGCAGAGGGGACAGTGCCTGATGAGAGGGAGAGATTGAGAAGGTGGGAAAGATGGGAAAAGGCAGAAGAAGAGAGGTGGCAAAGGAGGCGGGAGGGGATTGGGTCAAGTGGGGAGGTGGTGAGGGGACAGGAACGAATGAGGGCCATGACTTCCTCTCCAGATGCATGGGAGAAAGATGACAGAGTTGGTGCGAGGGATGGGGAGGGTTGGTAAGGGATGGGAGAAGGCTGGTTACTGATAGTCTGGTGTGATGTGATGTCCTGACGTATGGAGTCAATTTTGGATGTGAAGTAAGTGGCAAAGTCAAGAGCAGAGAGTGAGGAAGGGAGACGAGGTGGAGGTGGGCAGAGGAGTGAGTTGAGAGTGGCAAAGAGGCGCCGGGGGTTGGAAGACTGGGAGGAGATGAGGTTCTTGAAGTATGACTGTTTAGCAAGAGAAAGGGCAGCACTGAAGGATGAGAGCATAAGTTTGAAATGGAGGAAGTCTGCCTTAGAGCGTGATTTCCTCCAGTGTCGCTCAGCCGTACGTGAGCATTTTTGCAGATATCTGGTGCATTTGGTGTGCCAGGGTTGAGGTGTTAATTTGTGAGGGTGAATAGTGGTTGGTGGAGCAACAGAGTCAAGAGCAGAAGTAAGGGAAGCATTGTATGTGGAAGTGGCTTGTTCAGGGCATGAGAGAGAGAGAATAGGAGAGAGAAGTGAGTCAAACAGGGAGGAAAGGAATGTGGTGTCAATAGCTTCAATGTTACGCTTAGTGATGGTAGCCTTAGGAGGTAGAGATGGGGAAGTCGAGAGAGATAGGTTGAAGGAGAGCAGGTGGTGGTCAGAGAGGGGAAATGGGGAGTTGGAAAAATCAGAAATATCACAGCGGTGAGTGAAGACCAGATCCAGTGAGCTCCCATTCACATGGGAGGGTGAGGAGGTCCACTGGGAGAGACCAAGTGAAGAGGTGAGGTTAAGGAGTTTAGAGGCAGGGGATTGTGTGGGGATGTCAATGGGGATGTTGAAATCGCCTAGGATAATGGTGGGAATGTCAGAAGAGAGGAAGTGAGGAAGCCAGGAAGCAAAGTTGTCGATTAATTTGGAAGCAGTGCCAGGGGGGCGGTAAATGACAGCTACTCTAAGATGGACTGGTTGGAAGAGGCATATGGCGTGGACCTCAAATGTAGAGAATATAAGGGATGGTTCTGGTGGTATGAGTTGGTAGGAGTAACTAGAAGGTAAAAGGACCCCAACACCACCCCCATGGCGACCCCCAGGTCGGGGTGTGTGTGTGAATGTAAGGCCCCCAGCAGAGAGAGCAGCAGCAGAAGTAGTGTCAGAGGGCGTAATCCAAGTTTCAGTAATGGCTAGTAGGTGTAGGGAGTTGGAAATGAAAAGGTCATGAGTGGGGACCAGTTTGTTATAAACAGATCTGGCATTCCAGAGAGCACAGGATAGGGGGTATGAGTTTGTGGGAGAGATGTGAATTAGATTTTCAGGGTTGCTGTAGCGATGAGGTGGGATTAAGTTTGAGGGCAGGGATGATGAGAGAGTAGTGATGGTACGGGTGCCTGAGCTAGGAGGGGAAACTGCAGGAGGTGGGCAGGGAGGGAGGTCAGTGTGATGTGGATGGGGGTGTGGGGAGGTGACAGGGAAGGGAGAGAGGGAGCAGGGCTGAGTTGTGGGGTAGCAGGACCATGGGGCAGAGGTGAATGAAAGTGGGGTAACAGGAAAGGTGGGGGAAGGAAACAGAGGGATGGAGGGGAGACAGAGGAGGGGAGAGAGGAGGAGGTGGAGGAGACTAGGGGGGAAGGCTAAAGATACATTATTAGGTAGACACTGAGTGATGTGGGGAGTATAAGAAAACATTGACATAGTGTTAAGTAGGTAAATAGGTTGAGGGAAAGTGGAAGTAGGAGAGGAGACTGTAAGGCAATCCGAGCAGAAGAATTGCAGAAATGCAGGTGAGAAAAGCAGTGTAGGCTCAAGGGGTGTAGATTTAGTATGAAATGAGTCAAAAGCGTAGATAAAGTGGGTGCAGAAAAGTATTTGGAGTGTAAGAAATGAAAGGATTGTGAGAGGTTTAAGAAGCAATGGTAATTATGTTAGATGTTTTAAGTGTTTGCAGGTAAAATTGCATTTGTGCAGCTGTGCTTAAAAAACAAAATTACAATAATACAGATACAGGCATTTGTAGGTGAAATGGATGGTTTATGAAATGTCCAAGTAAGGTAGTTCTGTGCTATGTAATCAGATGCAACAATCAGGAGGTGAGTGATCTGAGGAGTAAGTGACTCACATTTGTTATTAGTTCTTCAGTTTTCTTTGTTTTGTTAGATTGGTGTGCTTCTGTTTTCCTTCTTTTTCACTTCGATTGAACGCTGATTGAACACTGCTGTTATGTGTCAATTTTATCACGCTTTGATAAAAATGCACGCTTAGATCAATAAATGCACAGCCAAATGGCTTTGCACAGCCTACACCATTGGACTTAAGTAGAAGACTATTACAAGTGAAACCAATAATTGAAATCTGTAACCACACCCCATCCCCTCAAATGCCAGGCAATAAATTACCTTAAAAACAACAACCAGGCATTCCACAAAGATTAAACTGGGTCTATATCATTCAAAACTTTAAAAAAGTACTTCAAAATCACATACTATGCAATAATGTTTAAATTTGCATAACCCAGCAGAATTAGCTTTGTATCTCCAGTCCGGAGGAAGGAGATTTCATGGTTTTGGTAAACTTAAAGGATGCCTACTTACATGTTCCCATTTAGCCACTGCATCAAGCTACCTGAGGTTTGCAATTCAGGATTGTCATTACTAATTTCAGACGTTGCCATTTGGTCTGTCCACGGCTCCGAGGATTTTCACCAGGGTGATGGCGGAAATGATGGTTCTCCTTCGCAAGCAAGGAGTCACAATTATCCCGTACTTGGATGTTCTCCTGATAAAGGCGAGATCCAGGGACCAGTTGGTGCAAAACATTGCACTCTCCCTGACAGTTCTTCAACAACATGGTTGGCTCCTAAACTTGCCAAAATCGCAGTTGGTCCCAATGACGCGGTTGTTGTTTTTGGGAGTGATACTGGACACAGAAGAGGTTTTCCTCCAGTGGAAAGGCTATGGAGATCCAGAGTCTGGTCAAACAAATTCTGAAACCAGCAAGAGTGTTAATCCATCAATGCATTCGGTTGCTGGGGAAAATGGTTTTGGCCTTCGAGGCCATTCAGTTTGGCAGGTTCCATGCCAGAGTGTTCCAGTGGGACCTGTTGGACAAGTGGTCCGGATCCCACCTACACATGCACCGGAGGATAATCCTGTCTTCCAAGACCAGAATCTCACTCCATTGGTGGCTGCACAGTTCTCACCTCCTAGAGGGGCGATGGTTCGGGATCCAGGACTGGATCCTAGGGACCACGGATGCAACCCTTTCGAGGTGGGGAGCAGTCACACAGGGGGAAAACGTCCAAGGAAGATGGTCAAGTCAGGAAAGTTGTCTCCACATAAATGTTCTGGAGTTAAGGGCCATTTAATAACAGCAGACACAGTACACACTGGGACGGGTGCCCAGCATCCTCTACGGACTAAGAGAAAAGGATTTACCGGTAGGTATTAAAATTCTAGTTTCTCTAATGTCCTAGAGTATGCTGGGGACTCCGTAAGGACCATGGGGATAGACGGGCTCCGCAGGAGACATGGGCACTTTAAGAAAGACTTTAGTTCTGGGTGTGCACTGGCTCCTCACTCTATGCCCCTCCTCCATACCTCAGTTTGATACAGTGCCCAGTTGAGACTGGGTGCTTTTCAGGAGCTCTCCTGAGCTTTCTGACAGAAAGTATTTTGTTAGGTTTTTAATTTTCAGGGAGCACTGCTGGCAACAGACTCCCTGCATCGAGGGACTGAGGGGAGAGAAGCAGCCCTACTCTCTGAGTTGCAAGGTCCTGCTTCTTAGGCTACTGGACACCATTAGCTCCAGAGGGATTGGTACGCAGGATCTCACCCTCGCCGTCCGTCCCAGAGCCGCGCCGCCGTCCCCCTCGCAGATTCAGAAGATAGAAGCCGGGTGAGTATGAGAAGAAAAGAAGACTTCAGAGGCGGCAGAAGAGTTCATGATCTTCACTGAGGTAACGCACAGCACTGCAGCTGTGCACCATTGCTCCCATACACCTCACATACTCCGGTCACTGTAAGGGTGCAGGGCGCAGGGGGGGCGCCCTGGGCAGCAATATAAACCTCTTTTTGGCAAAAATATAACATATATACAGCTGGGCACTGTATATGTATGAGCCCCTGCCAATTTTACAGTTTAAGCGGGACAGAAGCCCGCCGCCGAGGGGGCGGGGCTTCTCCCTCAGCACTCACCAGCGCCATTTTTTCTCCACAGCACCGCTGAGAGGAAGCTGCCCGGACTCTCCCCTGCTTATACCATGGTAGACAAGAGGGTTGAAAAGAGAGGGGGGGCACATAATTCGGCGCAAATGACATACAGCAGCGCTACTGGACAAACATTAAGTTACTGTGTTATTCCTGGGTTATATAGTGCTGGGGTGTGTGCTGGCATACTCTCTCTCTCTGTCTCTCCAATGGGCCTTGTGGGGAAACGGTCTTCAGAAAAAGCATTCCCTGTGTGTGTGTGGTGGGTCGGTACACGTGTGTCGACATGTCTGAGGAAGAAGGCTATATTAGAGAGGAGCGGGAGCAAATGAATGTGGTGTCTCCGCCGACACCTGATTGGATGGATATGTGGAATGTTTTAAATGCTAGTGTAAACTCATTGCACAAAAGATTAGACAAGGCTGAAGCTTTGGGACAGTCAGGGTCTCAACCCATGCCTGATCCTATGTCGCAGGGACTGTCAGGGTCTCATAAGTGCCCACTATCCCAGATTGTTGACACAGATACCGACACGGATTCTGACTCCAGTGTCGATTACGTTGATGCAAAGTTACAGCCAAAATTGGCAAAATCCATTCGATATAGGATTATGGCAATAAAAGATGTTTTGCACATCACAGAGGAACCCCCTGTCCCTGACAAGAGGGTACACATGTACAAGGGAAAGAAGCCTGAGGTAACCTTTCTCCCCTCACACGAGCTGAACGAGTTATGTGAAAAAGCCTGGGAATCTCCAGATAAAAGACTGCAGATTTCCAAAAGGATTCTTATGGCGTATCCTTTCCCATCAACGGATAGGTTACGATGGGAATCCTCCCCTAGGATGGACAAAGCATTAACACGCACAGCTACAGCTGGAAAATCAAATTTTTTACCTTATGTTCCCTCACAGCATAAGAAAGCTCTGCATTATCAAATGCAGTCCTTTCGGTCACAAAGAAACAAGAAAGTGCGAGGTGCGTCCTTTCTTGCCAGAGGTAGGGGCAGAGGAAAAAAGATGCACAACACAGCTAGCTCCCAGGAACAGAAGTCCTCCCCGGCCTCTACAAAATCTACTGCATGACGCTGGGGCTCCACTGGCGGAGTCCGGCCCATGTGATGTCATGCAGCCGCTCTGACCACGCCTCCTGTTTCTCCGTTGCCGACCCAATATTGAAACCCTGCCCCCGCACCGCTCCATCTCCGACTTGGAAATGGAGTGTTGTTGACCCCCCTCCCCCCCCCCTGCACCGATTGACAGGCAGAGGCGATCGCATTATCTGCAGGCGGATGCGTATGCTCTTAGCAATTTTTGCAGTTGGATTGCTTATTGCGATTGCAATCCAACCTGAATCAGGCCCTATTACCTATCACAATGCACTGCGGGTAGTACAAAATGGGGTTAATATAGGAGAAAAACCCCCAGAGCTGTGCTCCTTAACTGTCCCTGGTGGCTAGTGGAGCAGCTGCCCAGTAATCAGTGTCCACGCCAGTGCGCACACGGCCCGCCCCCTACAGCCACGCTGGATCACGGTATAAAGTGGGCACAGAAGCCCCTTACCACTTTTTCATCAGCGGCCTCGTGATCCCGGAGGGCGGTGTGTGTGTGACTGACCTTAGGAAGAAACCGGAGCCTCCGCTGCAGTGACCCAGCAACCGGGGCACTGGAGTATACTGTGCCGCTGGGAGTGATGGAGCTGCAGTAAATATGTCTATTAGACCTAGCCTGCTGCAGCCCTTGTAGATTCTTATTAAAAAAGTTCTTCTTTTCTTGTCAAAATTAATAGCTAAGAATAGGATGCCTGAGGCAGCCCCCTGTTAAGTGGCCTGCTACTGAAGGCACCAACTACAAACTGAGCTCCCTGTTCATGGAAGCAAGGTTATAGAGGAGGGGGCGCTGAGTATCTTGTGAACAGTCAAAAGCTTTGAGCTTGTTGGTGCCTCAGATCAAGATCCTACTCTACACCCCAATATGAATCCTTGTGGAGTCCAGTGTACCCCACAGAAGAAAAAAATGTGTCACAACCATTGGCAGCAACATAAGAATAGCTGCTGATGGGCACAATTGAGAAAGGAAGGGGGGAAAACATTTGAATCCAGCACATATATGTAATTCGAATATGTAATTTGTACCTTCCTACTTTAAAATGTAATGGATGAACCTCACCCTGTGAGAACTATCTTCATGATCAAGAGATCTCATATGCAAGATAAGTATGTGTTGGGATAGGGCTGTGGAGGGCGGCTGCTTGGGCACACCCCCGTCAAGTTAAGGAGATTCAACTGAGGAAGCACAAGGGAACTCTCATCTGGGGACAACAACTGCAGGGAGAACACATTTTCAGATGAATGTGGGAGGGCAGAAGGCTGCCTAATACTGAAGCACCCCCAAACAACAAACCAAATGCAACAACTAGTGCAAGAATTCCTGGGGGAAGGCCTGCAGCAGATGGATCCAATAACAGCTCCAGAGTTGCTCTACAAGACAAGTAAAAGGGTGTGAGCCCTGCAGCACCACCTGTACTTTGCATACACACATATAGGACAGCATCTCTTATATGCCCCAGGGTCAATAAAATAGTATCCTTATCTAGGGTATCCATCCCCTCAGATAAGGTATCCGTCCATGCTGCTACAGCACTACACACCCAGGCCGACGCAATTGCCGGTCTGAGTAAGGTACCCGAATGTGTATAAATGGACTTCAGGTTTATCTCCTGTTTGCGGTCAGCAGACTCTTTGAGGGTAGCCGTATCCTGGGACGGGAGGGCTACCTTCTTGGATAAGCGTGTTAATGCTTTGTCCACCCTAGGGGAGGATTCCCATCTTAACCTATCCATTGATGGGAAAGGATACGCCATAAGAATCCTTTTGGAAATCTGCAGTCTTTTATCTGGAGATTCCCAGGCTTTTTCACATAACTCGTTCAGCTCGTGTGAGAGGGGTAAGGTTACCTCAGGCTTCTTTCCCTTGTACTTATGTACCCTCTTGTCAGGGACAGGGGGTTCCTCTGTGATGTGCAAAACATCTTTTATTGCCATAATCCTATATCGAATGGATTTTGCCAATTTTGGCTGTAACTTTGCATCATCGTAATCGACACTGGAGTCAGAATCCGTGTCAACAATCTGGGATAGTGGGCGCTTATGAGACCCTGACAGTCCCTGCGACATAGGATCAGGCATGGGTTGAGACCCTGACTGTCCCGAAGCTTCAGCCTTGTCTAATCTTTTGTGCACTGAGTTTACACTAGCATTTAAAACATTCCACATATCCATCCAATCAGCTGTCGCAGAGACACCACATTAATTTGCTCCCGCTCCTCTCTAATATAGCCTTCTTCCTCAGACATGTCGACACACGTGTACCGACACACCACAAACACAGGGAATGCTTTTTCTGAAAACAGTTTCCCCACAAGGCCCTTTGGAGAGACAGAGAGAGAGAGTATGCCAGCACACACCCCAGCGCTATATAACCCAGGAATAACACAGTAACTTAATGTTTGCCCAGTAGTGCTGCTGTATGTAATTTGCGCCGAATTATGTGCCCCCCCCCCCCTCTTTTCAACCCTCTTGTCTACCGTGGTTTCAGCAGGCGAGAGTCTGGGGAGCTGCCTCAGCGGTGCTGTGGAGAAAAAATGGCGCTGGTGAGTGCTGAGGGAGAAGCCCCGCCCCCTCGGCGGCGGGCTTCTGTCCCGCTTAAACTGTAAAATTGGCGGGGGCTCATACATATATACAGTGCTCAGCTGTATATATGTTATATTTTTGGCAAAAAGAGGTTTATATTGCTGCCCAGGGCGCCCTGCACCCTTACAGTGACCAGAGTATGTGAGGTGTATGGGAGCAATGGCGCACATCTGCAGTGCTGTGCGTTACTTCAGTGAAGATCATGAAGTCTTCTGCCACCGCTGAAGTCTCTTTTCTTCTCATACTCACCCGGCTTCTATCTTCCGGCTCTGCGAGGGGGACGGCGGCGCGGCTCTGGGACGGACGGCGAGGGTGAGATCCTGCGTACCAATCCCGCTGGAGCTAATGGTGTCCAGTAGCCTAAGAAGCAGGACCTTGCAACTCGGAGAGTAGGGCTGCTTCTCTCCCCTCAGTCCCTCGATGCAGGGAGTCTGTTGCCAGCAGTGCTCCCTGAAAATTAAAAACCTAACAAAATACTTTCTGTCAGAAAGCTCAGGAGAGCTCCTGAAAAGCACACAGTTTCCACTGGGCACAGTATCAAACTGAGGTATGGAGGAGGGGCATAGAGGGAGGAGCCACTGCACACCCAGAACTAAAGTCTTTCTTAAAGTGCCCATGTCTCCTGCGGAGCCCGTCTATCCCCATGGTCCTTACAGAGTCCCCAGCATCCTCTAGGACGTTAGAGAAAATAGGATTTTAATACCTACCGGTAAATCCTTTTCTCTTAGTCCGTAGAGGATGCTGGGCACCCGTCCCAGTGCGTACTGTGTCTGCAGTTATTAAATGGCCCTTAACTCCAGAACATTTATGTGGAGACAACTTTCCCGACTTGACCATCTTCCTTGGATGTTTTCCCCCTGTGTGACTGCTCCCCAGCCTCGGAGGGTTGCATCCGTGGTCCCTAGGATCCAGTCCTGGATCCCGAACCATCGCCCCTCTAGGAGGTGAGAACTGTGCAGCCGCCAATGGAGTGAGATTCTGGTCTTGGAAGACAGGATTATCCTCCGGTGCATGTGTAGGTGGGATCCGGACCACTTGTCCAACAGGTCCCACTGGAACACTCTGGCATGGAACCTGCCAAACTGAATGGCCTCGAAGGCCAAAACCATTTTCCCCAGCAACCGAATGCATTGATGGATTAACACTCTTGCTGGTTTCAGAATTTGTTTGACCAGACTCTGGATCTCCATAGCCTTTCCACTGGAAGAAAACCTCTTCTGTGTCCAGTATCACTCCCAAAAACAACAACCGCGTCATTGGGACCAACTGCGATTTTGGCAAGTTTAGGAGCCAACCATGTTGTTGAAGAACTGTCAGGGAGAGTGCAATGTTTTGCAACAACTGGTCCCTGGATCTCGCCTTTATCAAGAGATCATCCAAGTACGGGATAATTGTGACTCCTTGCTTGCGAAGGAGAACCATCATTTCCGCCATCACCCTGGTGAAAATCCTCGGAGCCGTGGACAGACCAAACGGCAACGTCTGAAATTGGTAATGACAATACTGAATTGCAAACCTCAGGTAGCTTGATGCAGTGGCTAAACGGAACATGTAAGTAGGCATCCTTATGTCTACCAAAACTATGAAATCTCCTTCCTCCGGACTGGAGATCCCTACCCTGAGAGATTCCATCTTGAAATTGAATTTCTTTAGGTAGAAATTGAGGGATTTCAGATTTCAGATTGGTCTGACTGAGCCTTCCGGCTTCGGGACCACGAAGAGGCTTGAATAAAAGCCTTCTCCCTGCTGACTAAGGCCGATTTGAACAATCGGTGAGGGGGAACGTCTTGAAACCCCAGTTTGTACCCTTGGGACACTATTTGTAAAACCCACGAGTCCAGGTCCAAATTAATCCAGAACTGACTGAAGTGTTTTAGACGTGCCCCCACTGGTGTGGGCTCCTGCAAGAGAGCCCCAGCGTCATGCAGTGGATTTGGCAGAAGCAGAGGACGATCTCTGCTCCTGCGATCTTGAAGAGGCTACAGACCTCTTCCCTCTTCTCCTTCCTCTACCTGCAAAGAAAGGGGAATCTTAACTTCTTGCATATCTATTGGGCCAAAATGACTGCATTAGATAATGATGCGTCTTCATCCGTTGAGAGGAAACATAGGGCAAGAAGGTTGACTTACCTGCGGGAGCTGCTGAGATCAAATTAACTAGGCCGTCGCCAAACAAGGCTTCACCTTCATAGGGAAGAGACTCCCTTTCTTCTTGGAGTCAGCATCAGCATTCCCTTGGTGAATCCACAATGCCCTCCTATACGAGACTGCCATGAAATTGGCCCGTGAACTCGAGTCCTATATCCCTTGCAGTCGTAAGTATGCTGCAGTGTCCTTGATATGATCCAACGTAAGGAGCATCCCATGTCTCCAGGATATCTATATCGGATGACAAGGTATTCGACCAATTCTTGAATACTACTACTCACCCATGCGCATGTAATGGCAGGTCTAAGTAATGTACCCGTGGTTACATAACTAGAAATAATGTAGCTTCCTGCATACGATCCGCTGGATTTGTGACAGGGCCCCGTGCAGAACAGGGGGTGATTCCCACTTTATTCTGTCCGCGGCAGGAAATGAATAAACAACCGGAAACATTTTGGGGATTTGAAACCATCTTGTCGAGCTGGCCCAGACTTTCTCAAACAGAGATGGAGGAACGTTACATCAGCTTTCATTATATATCTATATATACATACATATAGACCCCTTTGTCAGGAACAGCAGGGTCCTCAGTGATGTTAATATGTCCTTAATATCCACAATCATGTACTGAATGCTCCTTGCCAATATTGGATCTAATCAGGAAATATTATGGTCGACATAGGAATCAGTATCCAAGTCAGTATCAGTGTGTAGTAACTGGGCAAAATAACATTTTTGCGGGGCCTGAGGGAAAAGAAGCATAGCCATGAACATCACATCTTTTCTCTACGTCTGTGTCTGGGACACAGATTTATACAACCTCACTCTGATATTACTGAAACTTTCACCCAGTCAGTTATTGGTGGTGCCAACAGGGCCACCATCATATGTCTGCATTCCTAATATAGTTTCCTCTTGGGAAAAACATTCAGCCACCGACATGTTGACACACATGTACCAAGTACCCACAGACACATCGGCTTATGGGGGATAGACCTACAGTAAATCTGTCAGAGGGACAGATGGGATTTTTCAGCTCACAACCCAGCGTCAAAAGTACACAGTCTGGGAAATAATAAACTCTATAGTGATAGACTTGTAACGCTCTATAGATGTGCTGGTGAGGTGAGGAAGAAGCCCCGCCGCTGTAATGGCACGCTTCTGTCCCGCTCAGAAACAAATAAATTAATTACGCTGGTGGGGTAAGGACAGTGCCCAGGCACTAATGTCCACTTTTGCAAGCCTTTTGTGAGGAATTTATGCTGCCCAGGGTGCCCCCCCCCTTAACGCCCTGCACCCTGCAGTGCCTGTGTTTGTGTGGGAGCATGGCGCACAGCATTCCGCTCGCTGCGTGGTACCTCAGAATGCCATCTGTTCTTCTGCTACTCGCCTGTCTTCTGACTTCTGGCTCTGTAAGGGGGTGACGGCAGGCTACGAGAGTGGGCATCTAGGCGTACCCAGCGATCAGCACCCTCAGGAGCTAATGGTGTCCTGTCAGCCAGAAGTAGAGCCATTGAACTCACTAGAAGTTGGTCATACTTCTCTCCCCTAAGTCCCACGAAGCAGGGAGACTGTTGCCAGCAGCCTCCCTGAAAATAAGAAAAACTAACATAAGTCTTTTCAGAGAGACTCAGTAGAGCTCCCCTGTAGTGCATCCAGTCTCACTGGGCACAATTCTAAAACTGGAGTCTGGAGGAGGGGCATAGAGGGAGGAGACAGTTCACACCCTTTGAAAGTCTTAAAGTGCCCATGTCTCCTGCGGATCCCGTCTATACCCCATGGTTCTTAATGTGATCCCAGCATCCTCTAGGACGTATGAGAAAACAAATAACGCACACACGAGGAGAGAACAAAGGAAGCTATAAGGAGGGGAGGGGAGGGGAGGGGAGGGGGGGGGGGGGGTAAGGTAAGGTAGTAAAGGCATATTGGATAAACTACAACCTTATACATATTCATTAATGTACCAGTAGTTAGAAGTAGAAGAGCTCTAACAGAAACCACAAAGCTTATCTAAAGCCACACCACACTGGATATGCCCAATCTCATTTGATCTTTGAAGCAAAGCAGTATTGGACTTTGTTACTACCAAGCAGTCTCCCATCCATGTATTATCAGATTCTTTAGGTGTTTTTAAACTACCAACACCCTTTTCTTGGTACATTTAATTTTTACACGTATTCTTTTATGTACCAGAAGTTAGAAGTAGAAAAGCTCTAACAGAAACCACGAGCTCATCTACAGTCACAGCACACTGGATTTGCCCAATCTCTCCTGATCATGGAAGCTGAGCAGTGTTGGTCCTGGTTTTAGTACTTGGATGGGAGACCACCAGGAAATACCAGGAGCTGTGTGTATTTTTACAATACCAACACCGTTCTCTTGATGCATTCCATTTTGAAACATTGGGGCAGATCTATTAAGCCTGGTGAACTGATAAAGTGCAAGGTGATAAAGTACCAGCCAGTCAGCTCCTAACTGTCATTTCTCTGACGTCCTAGTGGATGCTGGGAACTCCGTAAGGACCATGGGGAATAGCGGCTCCGCAGGAGACTGGGCACATCTAAAGAAAGCTTTAGGATCACCTGGTGTGCACTGGCTCCTCCCCCTATGACCCTCCTCCAAGCCTCAGTTAGATTTCTGTGCCCGACGAGAAGGGTGCACACTAGGGGCTCTCCTGAGCTCTTTGTGAAAGTTTTAGTTTAGGTTTATTATTTTCAGTGAGACCTGCTGGCAACAGGCTCACTGCATCGAGGGACTAAGGGGAGAAGAAGCGAACTCACCTGCGTGCAGAGTGGATTGGGCTTCTTAGGCTACTGGACATTAGCTCCAGAGGGACGATCACAGGTTCAGCCTGGATGGGTCACCGGAGCCGCGCCGCCGTCCCCCTTACAGAGCCAGAAGAGCTAAGAGGTCCGGAAAAATCGGCGGCAGAAGACGATCCTGTCTTCAGATAAGGTAGCGCACAGCACCGCAGCTGTGCGCCATTGCTCTCAGCACACTTCACACTCCGGTCACTGAGGGTGCAGGGCGCTGGGGGGGGCAGCGCCCTGAGACGCAATAAAATCGATAAAAAAACCTTATATGGCTAAAATAAATGCATCACATATAACTCCTGGGCTATATGGATGCATTTAACCCCTGCCAAAACATACAGAAAAAGGATGATAAGGACGCCGAGAAAGGGGCGGAGCCTATCTCCTCAGCACACTGGCGCCATTTTCCCTCACAGCTCAGTTGGAGGGAAGCTCCCTGGCTCTCCCCTGCAGTCACTACACTACAGAAAGGGGTTAAAAAAGAGAGGGGGGCACAAATTAGGCGCAGTATATAACAATACAGCAGCTATAAAGTGAAAAACACTTATATAAGGTTATCCCTGTATATATATAGCGCTCTGGTGTGTGCTGGCAAACTCTCCCTCTGTCTCCCCAAAGGGCTAGTGGGGTCCTGTCCTCTATCAGAGCATTCCCTGTGTGTGTGCTGTGTGTCGGTACTTTGGTGTCGACATGTATGAGGAGAAAAATGATGAGGAGACGGAGTAGAGTGTCTGAAATAGTGTTGTCACCCCCTAGGGGGTCGACACCTGAGTGGATGTACTGTTGAAATTGCGTGACAGTGTCAGCTTTGTATAAAAGACAGTGGTTGACATGAGACAGCCGGCTACTCAGCTTGTGCATGTCCAGACGTCTCATACAGGGGCCCTAAAGCGCCCGTTACCTCAGATACAGACGCCGACAGGGGTACTGACTCCTGTGTCGACGGTGAAGAGACAACCGTGATTTCCAATAGGGCCACACATTGCATGATTGAGGCAATGGAAAAAGTTTACACTTTTCTGATAATATGAATACCACCAAAAAAAGGGGTATTATGTTTGGTGAGGAAAAACTTCCTGTAGTTTTCCTGAATCTGAGAAATAAAATGAGGTGTGTGATGATGCGTGGGTTTCCCCCCGATAACAATTGATATTTTCTAAAAAGTTATTGGCAGTATACCTTTTCCCGCCAGAGGTTAGGGTGCGTTGGGAAACACCCCCTAGGGTGGATAAAGCGCTCACACGCTTGTAAAAACAAGGGCTCTACCCTCTCCTGAGATGGCCGCCCTTAAGGATCCTGCTGATAGAAAGCAGGAGCGTATCCTAAAATGTAATTACACACATACTGGTGTTATACTGCGACCAGCAATCGCCTCAGCCTGGATGTGCAGTGCTGGGTTGGCGTGGTCGGATTCCCTGACTGGAAATATGATATCCTAGATAAGGACAGTATATTATTGCCTATAGAGCAATTAAAAGATGCATTTCTATATATGCAGGATGCACAGCGGAATATTTGCCGACTTGCATCAAGTATAAGTGCGTTGTCCAATTATTCCAGTAAAGTGGTCAGGTGATGCGGATTCCAAACGGCATTTGGAAGTATTGCCTTAAAAGAGGGGATGTACCCCAGGTCGCCTCTCAAAATAAGACGCCGTATTATCAGGCGCAGTCCTGGTTGGCAGGCGGACAAAAGGGTTCCTCTTTTCTGCTCGTGACAGAGGGAGAGGAAAATGGCTGCAGAGATCAGCCAGTTCCAAGGAACAGAAACCCTTTTCCGCCGCTGCCAAGCCCTCAGTATGACGCTAGGGCTTTACAAGTTCAGGCACGGTGGGGTCCCGTTCTCAATGAATTTCAGTGCGCAGTGGGCTCACTCGCAAGTAGACCCCTGGATCCTTCAGATAATATTTCAGGGGTACAAATTGGAATTCGAGACGTATTCCCCTCGCCGTTTCCAAAAGTCTGTTTTACCGACGTCTCCCGCTGACAGGGAGGCAGTTTTGGAAGCCATTCACAAGCTGTATTCCCAGCAGGTGATAATCAAGGTACCCCTCCTGCAACAGGGAACGGGGTATTATTCCACACTATTGTGGTACCGAAGCCAGACGGCTCGGTGAGACCGATTTTAAAATCTAAAATCTAAAATCTTTGAACACTTGCATACAGAGGTTCAAATTCAAAATTGAGTCACTCAGAGCAGTGATTGCAAACCTGGAAGAAGGGGACTACATGATGTCTCGGGACATCAAGGAGGCTTACCTTCATGTCAAAATTTACCCTTCTCACCAAGGGTATTTCAGGTTATGGTACAGAACTGTATCAGTTCGGACGCTGCCGTAGGGATGGTCCACGGCACCCCGGGTCTTTACTGAAGTAATGACCGAAATGATGATATTCCTTCGAAGGAAGGGAATTTTAGTTATCCTTTACTTGGACGATTCCCTGATAAGGGTAAGATCCAGGGAACAGTTGGAGATCGGTGTAGCACTATATCAGGTAGTGTTGCGGCAGCACGATTGGATTTTCAATATTCCAAAATCACAGCTGGTTCCGACGACTTGTCTTCTGTTCCTAGGGATGATTCTGGACATAGTCCAGAAAGAAGGTGCTTCTCCCGGAGGAGAAAGCCAGGGAGTTATCCGAGCTAGTCAGGAACCTCCAAAAACCGAACCAAGTCTCAGTGCATCAATGCACAAGGGTTCTGGGTAAAAATGGTGGCTTCCTACGAAGCAATCCCATTCGGCAGATTCCACGCACAGTGGAACCTTCTGGACAAATGGTCCGGGTCGCATCTTCAGATGCTTCAGCGGATAACCCTGTCACCAGGGACAAGGGTATCCCTCCTGTGGTGGTTGCAGAGTGCTCATCTTCTAGAGGGCCGCAGATTCGGCATTCGGGACTGGGTCCCGGTGGCCACGGATGCCAGCCTGCGAGGCTGGGGAGCAGTCACACAGGGAAGGAATTTCCAGGGCTTATGGTCAAGCCTGGAGACATCTCTTCATATAAACATTCTGGAACTAAGGGCCATTTACAATGCCCTAAGTCAAGCGAAACCCCTGCTTCAGGGTCAGGCGGTATTGATCCAATCGGACAACATCACGTCAGTCGCCCACGTAAACAGACAGGGCGGCACGAGAAGCAGGAGGGCAATGGCAGAAGCTGCAAGGATTTTCGCTGGGCGGAAAATCATGTGATAGCACTGTCAGCAGTGTTCATTCCGGGAGTGGACAACTGGGAAGCAGACTTCCTCAGCAGACACGACCTTCACCCGGGAGAGTGGGGACTTCACCCAGAAGTCTTCCACCTGATTGTAAACCGTTGGGAAAAACAAAAGGTGGACATAATGGCGTCCCGTCTAAACAAAAAACTAGACAGATATTGCGCCAGGTCAAGGGACCCTCAGGCAATAGCGGTGGACGCTCTGGTAACACCGTGGGTGTACCAGTCAGTGTATGTGTTCCCTCCTCTGCCCCTCGTACCAAAAGTACTGAGAATCATAAGAAGGAGAGGAGTAAGAACTATACTCGTGGTTCCGGATTGGCCAAGAAGGACTTGGTATCCGGAACTTCAAGAGATGCTCACGGACGAACCGTGGCCTCTACCTCTAAGAAAGGACCTGCTCCAGCAGGGGCCTTGTCTGTTCCAAGACTTACCGCGGCTGCGTTTGACGGCATGGCGGTTGAACGCCGGATCCTGAAGATCCCTACCCTGGTCAAGGCCAGGAAAGACGTAACCGCAAAACATTATCACCGCATTTGGCGAAAATATGTTGCGTGGAGTGAGGCCAAGAAGGCCCCTACAGAGGAATTTCAACTGGGTCGTTTCCTCCATTTCCTGCAAACAGGACTGTCTATGGGCCTAAAATTAGGGTCCATTAAGGTTCAAATTTCGGCCCTGTCGATTTTCTTCCAAAAAGAACTGGCTTCAGTGCCTGAAGTTCAGACATTTGTAAAAGGGGTACTGCATATACAGTCTCCTTTTGTGCCTCCAGTGGCACCTTGGGGATCTCAATGTTGTGTTGAGTTTCCTAAAGTCACATTGGTTTGAACCACTCACCACTGTGGACTTAAAATATCTCACATGGAAGTGACGAGTTAGCCCTGGTTTCAGCCAGGCGGGTGTCAGAATTGGCGGCTTTATCATATAAAAGCCCTTACTTAATATTTCATTCTGAAAGGGCAGAATTGAGGACTCGTCCTCAAATTTTCTACCTAAGGTGGTTTCTGCATTTCACATGAACCAACCTATTGTGGTACCTGCGGCTACTAAGGACTTGGAGGATTCCAAGTTGCTTGACGTGGTCAGGACCCTGAAAATACATGTTTCCAGGACGGCTGGAGTCAGAAAATCTGACTCGCTGTTTATCCTGTATGCACCCAACAAACTGGGTGCTCCTGCTTCTAAGCAGACGATTGCTCGTTGGATTTGTAGTACAATTCAGCTTGCACATTCTGTGGCAGGCCTGCCACAGCCAAAAATCTTAAAATGCCCACTCCACAAGGAAGGTGGGCTCATCTTGGGCAGCTGCCCGAGGGGTCTCAGCTTTACAACTTTGCCGAGCAGTTACTTGGTCAAGAGCAAATACGTTTGTAAAATTCTACAAAGTTGATATCTTGGCTGAGGAGGACCTGGAGTTCTCTCATTCGGTGCTGCAGAGTCATCCGCACTCTCCCGCCCGTTTGGGAGTTTTGGTATAATCCCCATGGTCCTTACGGAGTTCCCAGCATCCACCAGGACGTCAGAGAAAATAAGAATTTACTTACCGATAATTCTATTTCTCGTAGTCCGTAGTGAATGCTGGGCGCCCATCCCAAGTGCGGATTGTCTGCAATACTGGTACATAATTATTGTTACCAAAAAATTCGGGTTATTGTTGTAGTGAGCCATCTTTTCTAGAGGCTCCTCTATTATCATGCTGTTAACTGGGTTCAGATCATAAGTTGTACAGTGTGATTGGTGTGGCTGGTATGAGTCTTACCCGGGATTCAAAATCCTTCCTTATTGTGTACGCTCGTCCGGGCACAGTATCCTAACTGAGGCTTGGAGGAGGGTCATAGGGGGAGGAGCCAGTGCACACCAGGTGATCCTAAAGCTTTCTTTAGATGTGCCCAGTCTCCTGCGGAGCCGCTATTCCCCATGGTCCTTACGGAGTTCCCAGCATCCACTACGGACTACGAGAAATAGAATTATCGGTAAGTAAATTCTTATTTTTTCAAACCCAGCCTGTGACATGGCAATTAGGAGCTGATTGGCTGGTACTTTATCACCATGCAAATTATCATTCCACCAGGTTTAATAAATCGGCCGCTTATTCATTTATGTACTAGTAGTTAGAAGTAGAAGAACTCTAACAGAAACCACTAAGCTCATCTACAGCCACACCACACTGTATATGCCCAATATCACCTGATCTTAGGCCTGGTTTGTTCTTGGATGTGAGACCACCTGGGAATACCAGGTGCTGTAGGTAGTTTTATACTACCAACACCGTTCTCTTGATGCATTCTATTTTGAAACTTATTCATTGATGTAGAAGTTAGAAACAGCAAAAATCATCTACAGCCGCATCACACTGGATATGTCCAATCTCATCTGATGTTGGAAGCTAAGCAGTGTTGTGCCTGGTTAGTTTTTGGATTTCAGGTCCTGCCTTCTGGTTTGGCCACGGCACCTCGGAAATTCACCAAGGTCATGGCCGTGATGACGACCCTTCACCATCCGTGGACCAGGGAGGAATCTCTCCTCCCGATAAACATTCTGGAATTGCAGGCAGTGTTCAATTCATTGACACTGGCCCTGCCTCTAGTACAGAACAGGCCTGTTCAAGTACAATTGGACAACGCCACCACGGTAGTGTACACAAATCATCAAGGCGGCACTCGAAATTGCATAGCAAAGCTGGAAGTATCAAAAATCCTCAGCTGGGTAGAACGTCATCTGCCAGCAATATCGGCAGTGTTCATTCCCGGAGTCCTCAACTGGGAAGCGGATTTCCTCAGTCGTCAGGACGTTCACGCTGGAGAGTGGAGAGGCTGCAGCAGAAATATCTGCACTGGTGTCAGTAGGTGACTGAGGCAGGGATGACTGGGAGATAGTGGGTGACTGAAGCATGTATGAGTGGGAGATAGTGGGTGACTGAGGCCGGGGTGACTGGGAGATAGTGGGTGACAGGGAGATAGTGGGTTACTGAGGGAGGGGTGATAGGAAGGGGTTGGGTAAGTATGGGAAGAAAGTGGGTGACAGGGATAATAAATGACTAAGGCAGGGGTGATAGGGAGATAGTGGATGACTGTGGCAGGGGTGACAGGGACAGTAAGAGACTGAGGCAGGGTTGACAGGGACAGTGGGTGACTGAAGCAGGGGTGATAGAGTGACAGTGGGTGACTGAGGCAGGGGTGACAGGGATAGTGGGTGACTGAGGCAGGGGTCGCAGGTATAGTGGTTGACTGAGGCAGCGGTGACTGGGAGATAGTGGGTAACTGAGGCAGGGGTGACAGGGAAAGTGTGCGACTCAGGCAGGGGTGATAGGGAGATAGTGGGCAGCATATCTCTGCCTCACTGCAGCAGCACATCCCTGCAACGTTGACAGCAACACATCCCTGCAACATTGACGGCAGCACATCCCTGCCTCATTGACGGCAGCACATCCCTGCCTCACTTATAGCAGCACATCCCTGCCTCGCTGACAGCAGCACATCCCTGCTTCACTGACAGCAGCACATCACTGCTTCACTGACAGCAGCACATCCCTGCCTCACTGGCAGCAGCACATCCCTGCTTTACTGACAGCTGTATATAGGGCCTAATTAAGACCTGATCCCTGCTGTGCATATTCACACAACAGGAGATCAGGTCTGAAGTGCGTGTGTGCTGGTGCCACAGTGCACCGGCACATGCCAGAGATGCGATCAGCATCTCTGCCCAGTGAGCGCCTCTGCCTGATTGACAGGTAGAGGCGGTCACTGGGCAGGAGGAGTCGGGCCAGCGGCGTTGTGCCGCCATTTTGGGGGCACAGTCAGGACAACGCAGACATGACCGGACCGTATGGGGGCGGGGCCGTGACGGCTGTGTGACCCGGACAGCAACGGGCCTTATTTACTAAAATCTCAGATAAATTTTATGGCATTTATGTGCAGTCTAGTTTGCACAGTTGATAGAGTGTTGATCTTGCACTATCAATGTAAGCCTCACATAGGTTTGATACACATGTAAGTTTGTTTTTATTTTACTACATTGTGGTTTGTGGCTCTATACCATGTAATGCATGTCTTTTAACAGTAGTCAAGTCTTCCAATGTGCTTGTTAGTGAAACCCAATACATAGCTTTATTTTATTTTGTTTCTTCAAATATTACATAGTAACATAGTAACATAGTATCTGAGGTTGAAAAAAGACAATTGTCCATCGATTTCAACCTATTTGTGGTGTCCTATGCATGATGATTTTACTAAAATTTCTGACTGATGCTGCTGTCAGCCATTGCATTTGATCCCTATTTATAGTAACTATAATGCATGACTATGCACCATACCCCTGGATATCCTTATCCAATAGGAATTTATCTAACCCATTCTTAAAAGGTGTTGACAGATTCCGCCATTACAACTCCCTCGGGCAGGGAATTCCAAACACGTATTGTCCTTACCGTGAAAAAGCCTTTACGCTGTATTGTGCGGAATCTCCTCTCCTCTAACCTGAGCGAGTGTCCACGAGTCCTCTGTGTTGATCTAACCAGAAACAGGTCCCGCGCAAGCTCTGTGTATTGTCCCCTTATATATTTGTAGATGTTGATCATATCCCCTCTTAGTCTCCGCTTTTCCAATGTAAACATGCCTAGTCTTTCAAGCCTTTCCTTGTATTCCATCATCTCCATGCCCTTAATTAGTTTGGTCGCCCTCCTCTGTACCTTTTCAAGCTCCAGGATATCCTTTTTGTAGTACGGTGCCCAGAACTGTACACAGTATTCAAGGTGTGGCCTCACTAGTGATTTATATAACGGGAGTATAATACTCTCGTCCCTAGCATCAATACCCCGTTTTATGCATGCTAATATCTTATTAGCCTTCTTTGCTGCAGTCCTACTTTGGGTACTACTGCTTAGCTTGCTATCTATGAGGACACCTAAGTCCTTTTCCAGTACAGAATCCCCTAATTTTACCCCATTTAGTAGGTAGGCATATGTCTTATAATAAAAATGTTTATATATTGGAAAAAAAAGTTATAAGATTTTCAATGACACAAGTACATCCAAGTTGCAGATTATGGATTGTGAAAGACAAATCAACCATATAAACAATTTAAGCAATTTAAATTGCATGCAGGTAGTAGAATATCAAACTCCTTGGATGAAAGTTGGTCGTAATAAACTAGGATAGAAAAGAATAAAGTAGAAAATAAGATTTTAACCCTACCGGTAAATCTTTTTCTCGTAGTCCGTAGAGGATGCTGGGGACTCCGTAAGGACCATGGGGATAGACGGGCTCTGCAGGAGACATGGGCACTTTAAGAAAGACTTTAGTTCTGGGTGTGCAGTGGCTCCTCCCTCTATGCCCCTCTATGCCACAGTTAGAGAAACTGTGCCCAGAGGAGACTGACAGTATGAGGAAAGGATTTTGTTAATCCAGGGCAAGATTCATACCAGCCACACCAATCACACCGTATAACTTGTGATAAACTACCCAGTTATGAGTACGAAAAAACAACATACTGTAGCATCAGTGCAGGACCGATGCAACTCTAACATAACCCTTATTGAAGCAATAACTATATACAAGTATTGCAGAAGTAGTCCGCACTTGGGACGGTCGCCCAGCATCCTCTACGGACTTCGAGAAAAAGATTTACCGGTAGGTTTAAAATCTTATTTTCTCTAACGTCCTAGAGGATGCTGGGGACTCCGTAAGGACCATGGGGATTATACCAAAGCTCCAAAACGGGCGGGAGAGTGCGGATGACTCTGCAGCACCGATTGAGCAAACATGAGTTCCTCCTCAGCCAGGGTATCAAACTTATAGTATTTTGAAAAGGTGTTTGAACCTGACCAAGTAGCAGCTCGACACAGCTGTAGTGCCGAGACCCCTCGGGCAGCCGCCCAAGAAGAGCCCACTTTCCTCGTGGAATGGGCCTAGACCGATTTCGGTAACTGCAATCCAGCCATAGAATGCGCTTGCTGAATCGTGTTACAAATCCAGCGAGCAATAGCCTGCTTTGAAGCAGGGGCACCAATCTTGTTGGTTGCATACAGGACAAACAGCGCTTCAGTTTTCCTGACACTAGCCGTCCTGGCCACGTAAATTTTCAAAGCCCTGACCACATCAAGTAACTCGGAATCCTCCAAGTCACGCGTAGCCAAAGGCACCACAATAGGTTGGTTCATATGAAAAGATGAGACCACTTTTGGTAGGAATTGAGGACGGGTCCGCAATTCCGCTCTATCCACATGGTACACCAAATATGGGCTTTTATGTGACAAAGCCGCTAATTCCGACACTCGCCTAGCCGAAGCCAAGGCTAATAACATGACCACCTTCCATGTGAGATATTTTAACTCCACCGTTTTAAGTGGTTCAAACCAGTGTGATTTTAGAAAACTTAACACCACGTTAAGGTCCCAAGGTGCCACCGGAGGCACAAAAGGAGGCTGAATATGCAGCACTCCTTTTACAAAAGTCTGAACTTCTGGAAGAGAAACCAATTCTTTTTGAAAGAAAATGGATAAGGCCGAAATCTGGACCTTAATAGAGCCTAATTTTAGGCCCAAATTCACTCCAGTTTGTAGGAAGTGAAGGAAACGGCCCAGATGGAATTCTTCCGTAGGAGCATTCCTGGCCTCACACCAAGAAACATAATTTCGCCATATACGGTGTAATGTTTTGACGTTACATCCTTCCTAGCCTTTATCAGCGTAGGGATGACCTCAACCGGAATGCCTTTCACTGCTAGGATCCGGCATTCAACCGCCATGCCGTCAAACGCAGCCGCGGTAAGTCTTGGAACAGACAGGGCCCCTGATGCAACAGGTCCTGTCTTAGAGGAAGAGGCCACGGATCTTCTGTGAGCATTTCCTGCAGATCCGGATACCAGGTCCTCCGTGGCCAATCTGGAACAATGAGGACTGTTCTCACTTTTCTTTGTCTTATTATCCTTAACACCTTGGGTATGAGAGGAAGAGGAGGAAATACATAGACCGGCCGGAACACCCACAGTGTCACTAGGGTGTCTACAGCTACTGCCTGAGGGTCTCTTGACCTTGCGCAATACCTCTGTAGCTTTTTGTTGAGCCGGGACGCCATCATGTCTATCTGTGGCAGTTCCTACCGACTTGTAATCTGTGCAAAGACTTCCTGATGAAGTCCCCACTCTCCCGGATGTAGGTCGTGTCTGCTGAGGAAGTCTGCTTCCCAGTTGTCCACTCCCAGCTTGCGTGATTCTCCACCCAGCGAAGAATTCTGGTGGCTTGTGCCATCGCCACTCTGCTCCTTGTGCCGCCTTGGCGGTTTACATGAGCCACTGTGGTGACGTTGTCTGACTGGATCAGAACCGGTTGGTCGCGAAGTAAGGTCTCCGCTTGACGTAGGGCATTGTATATGGCCCCTAGTTTCAGGATGTTGATGTGAAGACAAGTCTCTTGACTTGACCAAAGACCTTGGATATTTCTTCCCTGTGTGACTGCTCCCCAACCTTGGAGGCTTGCCTCTGTGGTCACCAGGATCCAGTCCTGAATGCCGAATCTGCGTCACTCGAGAAGGTGAGCACTCTGCAGCCACCACAGGAGTGATACCCTGACCCTGGGGGACAGGGTGATCAACCAATGCATCTGTAAATGTGACCCAGACCACTTGTCCAGTAGGTCCCATTGGAAAGTCCTCGCATGGAACCTGCCGAATGGAATGGCTTCGTATGATGCCACCATCTTTCCCAGGACTCGAGTACAGTGATGCACTGAAACAAGTTTTGGTTTCAATAGGTTCCTGACAAGAGTCATGAGTTCCTGGGCCTTTCCTATCGGGAGATAAACTCTCTTCTGGTCTGTGTCCAGAATCATGCCCAAGAAAGACAGACGAGTCGTAGAAACCAACTGCGACTTTGGGATATTGAAAATCCAGCCGTGTTGCTGTAACACTTTCAGTGAAAGTGATACGCTGTTCAGCAACTGCTCTCTTGATCTCGCTTTTATGAGATCGCTCAAGTACGGGATAATTGTGACACCTTGCTTACGCAGGAGAACCATCATTTCCGCCATTACCTTGGTGAAAATTCTCTGGGCCGTGGAGAGACCAAACAGCAACGTCTGAAATTGGCAATGACAGTCCTGTACCGCAAATCTGAGGTACGCCTGATGAGGTGGATAAATGGGGACATGAAGGTATGCATCCTGTACACAAATGCGGACAACAGGTGTCAAGCCGTGTGTTGCCTTTGTCAAGCTGTAATAAGTAGGGATAAGGACGTTAACCACCTCGGAACATCCTCCCTTATACGACACCTGCAGCGCATTCATCATAAGTCAGTGACAAGTTCAAAAACTTTGGATGACAGCGGAAGCAGTCCACTGACCACTAAATCCCTTCCTCTTGTAACCAAGCTCCTGCAAACCACACCACCAACTCCCTCAGTGTCAATTTCCTCCTTAGACAGGAAAGCCAATAGTCCTGCAGGCCATGTCACTGGCAAGTCTGACGAGTCCTCTCCTGCCTGGGATTCCTCCGATGCATCCTTGAGTGTAACGCCTACTGCTGCTGGCGCTGCTGTTGTTGCTGCTGGGAGTCGATCGTCATCCCAGAGGGGAAGTCGGAAGACCACTTGTACTACTTCCAGTAGGCAATTGACTGTCCAACAGTCCTTTGCGAGGAAGATGAAATATCACAGCAGTCATCCTGCTGCAAAGCGGATAACTCAGGTCTCGTCAGCCTGGGTGGTGAGAAACGTGGTTCCGGTATCCATCGTTAATTCAGAGGCAACTAGAGACTTGATTGAGGTACTGTGTCCCCGGTACCAAATGCCATCTAGGTTCCATTTCTCTAGGCAGGCGATACCGAAAATGTACACAGACCTCAGAAAAAGAGAGTCAACAGTGTCCTAAAAAATGCAGTTGTACCCAAGGTCCACTAGTCCACATGTCCGTGGTTAAGTGGAGCAGGGCAGACTCAGGACTATAGGACTGTGACAGTCCACTGGGTAGATGTATTGCCTGCCGCAGCAAGAACAGCAGCGGCGGCACCAGTAGCAGCATCTCGCAAATGCCAACTCGTTCCTAGGCAGACTACGCTTTGTATCACCGCTTTCCATAAGAGGCACACAGCTGACAACCTCTTACGGAAATTGAGGAACATCATCGCAGAATGGCTTACCCCAATTGGACTCTCCTGGGGATTTGTGACATCGGACAATGCCACCAATATTGTGCGTGCATTACATCTGGGCAAATTCCAGCACGTCCCATGTTTTGCACATACATTGAATTTGGTGGTGCAGAATTATTTAAAAAAACGACAGGGGCGTGCAAGAGATGCTGTCGGTGGCCCGAAGAATTGCGGGCCACTTTCTGCATTCAGCCACCGCGTGCCGAAGACTGGAGCACCACCAAACATTCCTGCACCTGCCCTGCCATCCTCTGAAGCAAGAGGTGGTAACGAGGTGGAATTCAACCCTCTTTATGCTTCAGAGGATGGAGGAGCAGCAAAAGGCCATTCAAGCCTATACATCTACCCACGATATAGACAAAGGAGGGGGAATGCACCTGACTCAAGCGCAGTGGAGAATGATTTCAACGTTGTGTAAGGTTCTGCAACCCTTTGAACTTGCCACACGTGAAGTCAGTTCCGACACTGCCAGCCTGAGTCAGGTCATTCCCCTCATCAGGCTTTTGCAGAAGAAGCTGGAGACATTGAAGGAGGAGCTAAAACAGAGCGATTCCACTAGGCATGTGGGACTTGTGGATGGAGCCCTTAATTCGCTTAACCAGGATTCAATCTGTTGAAATCAGAGCAATACATTTTGGCCACCGTGCTCGATCCTAGATTTAAAACCTACATTGTATCTCTCTTTCCGGCAGACACAAGTCTGCAGAGGTTCAAAGACCTGCTGGTGAGAAAATTGTCAAGTCAAGCGGAACGTGACCCGTCAACAGCTCCTCCTTCACATTCTCCCGCAACTGGGGGTGCAAGGAAAAGGCTAAGAATTCCGAGCCCACCCGCTGGCGGTGATGCAGGGCAGTTTGGAGTGAGGGCTGACATCTGGTCCGGACTGAAGGACCTGGCAACGATTACTGACATGTCGTCTACTGTCACTACATATGATTCTGTCACCTTTGAAAGAATGGTGGAGGATTATATGAGTGACCGCATCCAGGTAGGCACGTCAGACAGTCCGTATGTATACTGGCAGGAAAAAGAGGCAATTTGGAGGCCCTTGCACAAACTGGCTTTATTCTACCTAAGTTGCCCTCCCTCCAGTGTGTACTCCAAAAGAGTGTTTAGTGCAGCCGCTCACCTTGTCAGCAATCGGCGTACGAGGTTACTTCCAGAAAATGTGGAGAAGATGATGATCATCAAAATGAATTATAATCAATTCCTCCGTGGAGACATTTACCAGCAATTGCCTCCAGAAAGTACACAGGGATCTGAGATGGTGGATTCCAGTGGGGACGAATTAATAATATGTGAGGGGGGCGATGTACACAGTGAAAGGGGTGAGGAATCGGAGGATGATGAGGTGGACATCTTGCCTCTGTAGAGCCAGTTTGTGCAAGGAGAGATTGATTGCTTCTTTTTTGGTGGGGACCCAAACCAACCAGTCATTTCAGTCAGCCGTGTGGCAGACCCTGTTGCTGAAATGATGGGTTCGTCAATGTTTTTCTTTTCAATCTAAGCCCCTGCAGTTTTCTGTAAGAATCTGCTTCGCTATGATGATCAACAAGTCACAAGGGCAAACACTCAGGGCTGGAGGTGTAGATCTTAGGACCAGCTGCTACAAGCATGGCAAAGGTGTCACTATCATTGGTGACACCCAGAGAGGCAGCGAGGGAGATTGTAATGCAGTGCGCGCAGATAAGCAGCGCAATGGTAAAAAGGAGGCATGGTCTCATAGGTAGGGGTGTGGCCTGTTTTCCTGAATCTCCATTTTGTTGCTCCGGGTATCCCGGGGGTTGAGTGCTGCACCCGGGGACTAGTGTGTGAGTGGTGCTGGCTCCTGCACAGTGACAGAAACTGGGTGTTGCACGTAATGTTACAGTGAAACACCCATATTCTGTCACTGAAGAGGAGCCGGCACTTTGGTGTCACCCCCCTTGGCGGGTGACACTCGGGTGTGGGCAGCAACCCCGTTGTGATGCCACTGACCCATGGGAAGCTTTATGTGGCTTACACATGTGTTAGTAGCCCCAAGCATCTTTTGTGTTAGTCCCTGAAGAAAAACTTCAAATATTTACAAATACATTTTGTAATCAATGGGCCTAATTCAGTAAGGATTGCAAATTCTGCTAAGTAACAGAATTTGCAATCCTTTGGTTCGCATGCTGGGGCCACCCAGCATGCCGCCTCCCTTCTTGACCACGCTGAAATTGCAGTCTCAGTGCAGTTCAGCGTGATCATAAAAAATGGGTTAGCCTCCTGTTGGTGCAGACTGTATGTGTGCGCAGGAAGCCTCCACCATTTTTGTGATCGCAGCTGCTGCATGTGATGTCATGCAGCAGCTCTGACCACGCCTCCTGTTTCTCCGTTGCCGACCCCATTTTGTAGCCCTGCCCATGCACCACTCCATCTCTGACTTGGAAATGGATTGTTGCTGACCCCCCCCCCCCAGCACCGATTGACAGTCAGAAGCGATCGCATTATCTGCGGGGTGCCGCAGAAAATGCAGGCGCATGCGTATGCTCTTAGCAATTTTTGCAGTTGGATTGCTTATTGCGATTGCAATCCAACCTGAATCAGGCTCTATTACCTATCACAATGCACTGCGGGTAGTACAAAATGGGGTTAATATAAGAGAAAACCCCCCCAGAGCTGTGCTCCTTAACTGTCCCTGGTGGCTAGAGGAGCGGCTGCCCAGTAATCAGTGTCCACGCCAGTGCGCACATGGCCCACCCCCTACCGCCACGCTGGATCACGGTATAGTGTGGGCACAGAAGTCCCTTACCTCCCTTTCATCAGCGGCCTCGTGATCCCGGAGGGCGGTGTGTGTGTGACTGACCTTAGGAAGAAACCGGAGCCTCCGCTGCAGTGACCCAGCAACCAGGGCACGGGAGTATACTGCGCCGCTGGGAGTGATGGAGCTGCAGTAAAGATGTCTATTAGACCTAACCTGCTGCAGCCCTTGTAGATTCTTATAAAAAAAAGTTCTTCTTTTCTTGTCAAAATTAATAGCTAAGAATAGGCTGCCTGAGGCAGCCCCCTGTTAAGTGGCCTGCTACTGAAGGCACCAACTACAAACTGAGCTCCCTGTTCATGGAAGCGAGGTTATAGAGCAGGGGGCGCTGAGCATCTTGGGAACAGTCAAAAGCTTTGAGCCTGTTGGTGCCTCAGATCAAGATCCTACTCTACACCCCAATGTGAATCCTTGTGGAGTCCAGTGTACCCCACAGAAGAAATGAATGTGTCACACCCATTGGCAGCAACATTAGAATAGCTGCTGATGGGCACAATTGAGAAAGGAAGGGGGGAAAACATTTGAATCCAGCACATACATGTAATTTGAATATGTAATTTGTACCTTCCTACTTTAAAATGTAATGGATGAACCTCACCCTGTGAGAACTATCTTCATGATCAAGAGATCTCATACGCAAGAAAAGCATGTGTTGGGATAGGGCTGTGGAGGGCGGCTGCTCGAGCACACCCCCGTCAAGTTAAGGAGATTCAACTGAGGAAGCACAAGGGAACTCTTGTCTGGGGACAACAACTGCAGGGAGACCACATCTTTTCAGATGAAAATGAGAGGGCGGAAGGCTGCCTAATACTGAAGCACCCTCAAACATCAAACCATATGCAACAACTAGTACAAGCATTCCTGGGGAAAGGTCTGCAGCAGACGGATTTGCATACGGTGATGTCATCCAAGCAGTGGGCCAAAGTTGGCTGGAACCCTCATCTGCATATGAAAAGAGATAAGGGGCGCTTGGATGACCCCTAGTTCGCATTGAACACCCCCCACCCTCCTTTGGTGTGGGGCTCATGTTGGCCATGCCCCAGCCCCTGAAGCATTCAAGCTGATTTCTTGCAGCAGCTGGGCACTGTAACAGCTCCAGAGCTGCTCTGTAAGGCAAATAAAAGGGTGTGGGCCCTGCAACACCACCTGTAGTTCGCATTGTGCGTTGGAAGGCACAAAGTAAGCAGACGGGAGAAGTCAGGATAGTGCGCAAGGGCATAGAAGGGAGGGGCTCAAGAAAAGAGAAGTGGAAACAGACAGCAAACTAGGCTGGAGAGAGACCTGAGACAATGAGATCTAAATTATACCAGAGCCAACCAGGGGAAAGCACAAATGCAGTCCCCCCCCCCCCCCCCCTACCACAAATTATGCAGTCGACATTCCCACATTTGGGGAAATCACAGAGGTCAGCATACCCAGAATGCAATGAATGAACCTCACCCTGGGAAAACAATCTTCATGACCATGGTATCACCTAAGCAAAATAAGTATGATTTGAGATAGGGCTGGGGAGGGCCGCTGCTCAGGCACACCTCCGTCAAGTAAAGGAGATTCAACTGAGGCAGCACAAGGGAACTCTCATCTGGGGACAACAACTGCAGGGAGAACACATTTTCAGATGAATGTGTGAGGGCAGAAGGCTGCCTAATACTGAAGCACCCCCCAAACAACAAACCAAATGCAACAACTAGTGCAAGCATTCCTGGGGGAAGGCCTGCAGCAGATGGATTCGCATATGGTGATGTCATCCAAGCAATGGGTATAGTTGGCTGCAACCCTCGTCTGCATATGAAAAGAGAAAATGGTCACGCAGGGCATGGCGGCCTTTGTGGGGTTGCGCTTGGATGACCCCTAGATCGCTTTATACACCCCCATCAGTGTGGGGCTCATGTTGGCCATGCCCCAGCCCCTGAAGCATTCAAGCTGATTTCTTGCAGCAGCTGGACCCAGTAACAGCTCCAGAGTTGCTCTACAAGACAAGTAAAAGGGTGTGAGCCATGCAGCACCACCTGTAGTTTGCATACACACATATATAGGACAGCATCTCTTATATGCCTCAGGGGCAATAAAATAGTATCCTTATCTAGGGTATCCGTCCATGCCGCTACAGCACTACACATACACACCCAGGCCGACGCAATTGCCGGTCTGAGTAAGGTACCTGAATGTGTATAAATGGACTTCAGGGTAATCTCCTGTTTGCGGTCAGCAGACTCTTTGAGGGTAGCCGTATCCTGGGACGGGAGGGCTAACTTCTTGGATAAGCGTGTTAATGCTTTGTCCACCCAAGGGGAGGATTCCCATCGTAACCTATCCGTTGATGGGAAAGGATACGCCATAAGAATCCTTTTGGAAATCTGCAGGAGATTCCCAAGCTTTTTCACATAACTCGTTCAGCTCGTGTGAGGGGAAAAGGTTACCTCAGGCTTCTTTCCCTTGTACATATGTACCCTCTTGTCAGGGATAGGGGGCTCCTCTGTGATGTGCAAAACATCTTTTATTGCCATAATCATATATCAAATGTATTTTGCCAATTTTGGCTGTAACTTTGCATCATCGTAATCGACACTGGAGTCAGAATCCGTGTCGGTATCTGTGTCAACAATCTGGATAGTGGGCACTTATGAGACCCTGACAGTCCCTACGACATAGGATCAGGCATGGGTTGAGACCCTGACTGTCCCAAAGCTTCAGCCTTGTCTAATCTTTTGTGCAATGAGTTTACACTAGCATTTAAAACATTCCACATATCCATCCAATCAGGTGTCGGCGGAGACACCACATTCATTTGCTCCCGCTCCTCTCTAATATAGCCTTCTTCCTCAGACATGTCGACACACGCGTACCGACACACCACACACACAGGGAATGCTTTTACTGAAGACATTTCCCCCACAAGGCCCTTTGGCAGAGCTGGCCCTAACCAATATGATGCCCTAGGCAAGATTTTGCCTGGTGCCCCCTAGCACCACCGCTGGTTCCGCCTCTGACCTTGCACCTCTTTCCCAGCACCATCAACCCTCACCCATAACAGTACTTATTTTGGTGTTTGTACCCCCTATATTTTAAACAGGAACAGTTCGCACATTTGGCGCACAGTCCAAAAAGGGGTGTGTTTTTGCTGGCAATGGGCATGTCCACACAATAGTACCCCCAATTAAAATTCCGCCACACAGTACTGCAATTTTATTCACATTTGATCACGCGATAGTGTCCATAATTCACATTACATCCCACAGTAGTATCACTTTACCTTATAAACGTTACTTCTCACAGTAGTGCTCCTTATTCACATTACATCACACTGAATTGCTCCTTATTTACATTACACCACACCCTATTGCTCTTTATTCACATTAGACGACACAGTAAATGCCCTTTCTATACGCAACGCTACATATTAGAGCACCTTATACACATAATGCCACACATTAGTAATGCATTTATACACATAATTCCACACAGTAATGCCCCTTACACATATGAGACACATCATTAATGTCCTTATAAACATAATGCGTCTTACACATTATGACAACCTTTATTAATGCCCTTTTACACATAATGGCCCTCATTCCGAGTTGTTAGCTCGCAAGCTGCTTTTAGCAGCATTGCACACGTTAAGCCGCCGCCTACTGGGAGTGAATCTTAGCTTATCAAAATTGCGAACGAAAGATTAGCAGAATTGCGAATAGACACTTCTTAGCAGTTTGAGTAGCTCCAGACTTACTCGACAACTGTGATCAGTTCAGTCAGTTTCGTTCCTGGTTTGACGTCACAAACACACCCAGCGTTCGCCCAGACACTCCCCCGTTTCTTCAGACACACCCGCGTTTTACCCAGAAAACGGCAGCGTTTTTTCACACACACCCATAAAACGGCCAGTTTCCGCCCAGAAACACCCACTTCCTGTCAATCACACTACGATCAGCAGAACAAAGAAAAAACCTCGTAATGCCGTGAGTAAAATACCTAACTGCATAGCAAATTTACTTTGCGCAGTCGCAGAGCGAACATTGCGCATGCGCAATTAGCGGAAAATCGCTGCGATGCGAAGAAAATTACCGAGTGAACAACTTGGAATGACCACCCTTGCGCATGCGCAATTAGCGGAAAATCGCTGCGATGCGAAGAAAATTACCGAGCGAACAACTCGGAATGACCACCAATGTCCCTTACACATATGCCGCACATTATTAATGCCCTTATACACATAATGACACACATAGTGCCCCTTACACATATGTTGCACATTATTAATGCATTTTTACACGACACACATAATGCTCCTTACTCATATTCCGAACACTACTGCACAATCAACCCACTCACATGCACACAGCACTCACACTGCCACTAACACTGTGACCTCTGCCTCTGCTTGGATACAGATGTGTCCTCATAAATCTTGCCTCAATGCTAACGTTGGGGCACCTTTTTTTTATTAAAATGCATCTTATTTGCATTGCTATGTTGTTAGGATGCACACGCAGCTTCTGCTGATTAAAATGATATGCAGCACGCCTATATACTGAGTGAGACTGTGGCTGTATCTGCATATGAAATGCTACACACAGAATATAGGCATGCCGCATATCATTTTAATCAGCAGAAGTTGCTGATGCCCCTAGGCATATCAAATGCCCTAGGCAATTGCCTAGTTTGCCTATGCCTATGGCCGGCTCTGCCCTTTGGAGAGACAGAGAGAGAGTATGCCAGCACATACCCCAGCGCTATATAACCCAGGAATAGCACAGTAACTTAATGTTTGCACTGTAGCGCTGCTGTATGTAATTTGCGCCAAATTATGTGCCCCCCCCCCTCTCTTTTCAACCCTCTTGTCTACCGTGGTATAAGCAGGGGAGAGTCCGGGGAGCTTCCTCTCAGCGGTGCTGTGGAGAAAAAATGGCGCTGGTGAGTGCTGAGGGAGAAGCCCCGCCCCCTCGGCGGCGGGCTTCTGTCCCGCTTAAACTGTACAATTGGCGGGGGCTCATACATATATACAGTGCCCAGCTGTATATATGTTATATTTCTGCCAAAAACAGGTTTATATTGCAGCCCAGGGCGCCCCCCCTGCGCCCTGCACCCTTACAGTGACCGGAGTATGTGAGGTGTATGGGAGCAATGGTGCACAGCTGCAGTGCTGTGCGTTACCTCAATGAAGATCATGAAGTCCTCTGCCGCCTCTGAAGTCTTCTTTTCTTCTCATACTCACCCGGCTTCTATCTTCCGGCTCTGCGAGGGGGACGGCGGCGCGGCTCTGGGACGGACGGCGAGGGTGAGATCCTGCGTACCAATCCCTTTGGAGCTAATCCCTTTGGAGCTAATGGTGTCCAGTAGCTTAAGAAGCAGGACCTTGCAACTCGGAGAGTAGGGCTGCTTCTCTCCCCTCAGTCCCTCGATGCAGGGAGTCTGTTGCCAGCAGTGCTCCCTGAAAATTAAAAACCTAACAAAATACTTTGTCAGAAAGCTCAGGAGAGCTCCTGAAAAGCACCCAGTCTCCACTGGGCACAGTATCAAACTGAGGTATGGAGGAGGGGCATAGAGGGAGGAGCCAGTGCACACCCAGAACTAAAGTCTTTCTTAAAGTGCCCATGTCTCCTGCGGAGCCGTCTATCCCCATGGTCCTTACAGAGTCCCCAGCATCCTCTAGGACGTTAGAGAAAATAGGATTTTAATACCTACCGGTAAATCCTTTTCTCTTAGTCCGTAGAGGATGCTGGGCACCCGTCCCAGTGCGTACTGTGTCTGCAGTTATTAAATGGCCCTTAACTCCAGAACATTTATGTGGAGACAACTTTCCCGACTTGACCATCTTCCTTGGACGTTTTCCCCCTGTGTGACTGCTCCCCAGCATCGGAGGGTTGCATCCATGGTCCCTAGGATCCAGTCCTGAATCCCGAACCTTCGCCCCTCTAGGAGGTGAGAACTGTGCAGCCACCAATGGAGTGAGATTCTGGTCTTGGAAGACAGGATTATCCTCCGGTGCGTGTGTAGGTGGGATCCGGACCACTTGTCCAACAGGTCCAACTGAAAAACTCTGGCATGGAACCAGCCAAACTGAATGGGCTCGTAGGCCGCAACCATCTTACCCAGCAACCAAATGCATTGATGGATTAACACTCTTGCTGGTTTCAGAATTTGTTTGACCAGACTCTGGATCTCCAGAGCCTTTCCACTGGAAGAAAACCTCTTCTGTGTCCAGTATCACTCCCAAAAACAACAACCGCGTCATTGGGACCAACTGCGATTTTGGCAAGTTTAGGAGCCAACTATGTTGTTGAAGAACTGTCAGGGAGAGTGCAATGTTTTGCACTAACTGGTCCCTGGATTTCGCCTTTATCAAAAGATCATCCAAGTACGGGATAATTGTTACTCCTTGCTTGCGATCACCCTGGTGAAAATCCTCGGAGCCGTGGACAGACCAAACGGCAATGTCTGAAATTGGTAATGACAATACTGAATTGCAAACCTCAGGTAGCTTGATGCAGAGGCTAAATGGGAACATGTAAGTAGGCATCCTTTATGTCTACCAAAACCATGAAATCTCCTTCCTCTGGACTGGAGATCACTGCACTGAGAGATTCCATCTTGAAATTTAATTTCCTTAGGTAGAAATTGAGGGATTTCAGATTTCAGATTGGTCTGACTGAGCTGTCCGGCTTAGGGACCACGAAGAGGCTTGAATAAAAACCTTCTCCCTGCTGACTAAAGCCGATTTGAACAATCGGTGAGGGGGAACGTCTTGAAACCCCAGTTTGTACCCTTGGGACACTATTTGTAAAACACACGAGTCCATGTCCGAATGAATCCAGAACTGACTGAAGAGTTTTAGACGTGCCCCCACTGGTGCGGGCTCCTGCAAGAGAGCCCCAGCGTCATGCGGTGGATTTGGCAGAAGCAGAGGATGATCTCTGCTCCTGCGATCTTGAAGAGGATGCAGACCTCTTCCCTCTTCTCCTTCCTCTACCTGCAAAGAAAGGGGAATCTTAACTTCTTGCATATCTATTGGGCCGAAATGACTGCATCAGATAATGATGCGTCTTCATCCGTTGGGAGGGAACATAGGGCAAGAAGGTTGACTTACCTGCGGGAGCTGCCGAGATCAAATTAACTAGGCAGTCACCAAACAACGCTTCACCTTCATAGGGAAGAGACTCCCTTTCTTCTTGGAGTCAGCATCAGCATTCTCTTGGTGAATCCACAATGCCCTCCTATCCGAGACTGCCATGAAATTGGCCCGTGAACTCAAGAGTCCTATATCCCTTGCAATCTCACGTAAGTATGCTGCAGTGTCCTTGATATGATACAACGTAAGGAGTATCCCATCTCTCCAAGGTATCTTTATCGGATGACAAGGTATTCGACCAATTCTTGAATACTACTACTCACCCATGCACATGTAATGGCAGGTCTAAGTAATGTACCCTTGGTTACATAACTAGAAATAATGTAGCTTCCTGCATACGATCCGCTGGATTTGTGACAGGGCCCCGTGCAGAACAGGGGGTGACTCCCACTTTATTCTGTCCGCGGCGGGAAATTAATAAACAACCAGAATCCTTTTGGGGATTTGAAACCATCTTGTCGAGCTGGCCCAGACTTTCTCAAACAGAGATGGAGGAACGTTACATCAGCTTTCATTATATATCTATATATACACATACATATAGACCCCTTTGTCAGGAACAGCAGGGTCTTCAGTGATTTTAATATGTCCCTAATATCCACAATCATGTACTGAATGCTCCTTGCCAATATTGGATCTAATCAGGAAACATTATGGTCGACATAGGAATCAGTATCCGTGTCAGTATCAGTGTGTAGTAACTGGGCAAAATAACATTTTTGCGACCCCGCGGGGCCTGAGGGAAAAGAAACATAGCCATGAACATCACATCTATTCTCTACGTCTGTGTCTGGGACACAGATTTATCCAACCTTACTCTGATATTACTGAAACTTTTACCCAGTCAGTTATTGGTGGTGCCAACAGGGCCACCATCATATGTCTGCATTCCTAATATAGTTTCCTCTTGGGAAAAACATTCAGCCATCGACATGTTGACACACATGTACCAAGTACCCACAGACACATCGGCTTATGGGGGACAGACCGTCAGTAAATCTGTCAGAGGGACAGAGGATTTTTCAGCTCACAATCCAGCGCCAAAAGTACACAGTCTGGGAAATAATAAACTCTATAGTGATAGACTTGTAATGCTCTAAAGATGTTCTGGTGAGGTGAGGAAGAAGCCCCGCTACTGTAATGGCGCGTATCTGTCCCGCTCAGAAATAATTAATTACGCTAGCGGGGTAAGGACAGTGCCCAGGCACTAATGTCCACTTTTTCCAGCCTTTTGTGAGGAATTTATGCTGCCCAGGGTGCCCCCCCCTGTGCCCTGCACCCTGCAGTGCCTGTGTTTGTGTGGGAGCATGGCGCGCAGCGTTCCGCTCGCTGCTCGGTACCTCAGAATGCCATCACTGGAGAAGAAGTCTTCTGTACTTCTGCTACTCACCTGTCTTCTGGCTCTGTAAGGGGGTGACGGCAGGCTGCGGGAGTGTGCATCTAGGCGTACCCAGCGATCAGCACCCTCAGGAGCTAATGGTGTCCTGTCAGCCTGAAGCAGAGCCATTGAACTCACTAGAAGTTGGTCATACTTCTCTCCCCTAAGTCCCACGAAGCAGGGAGACTGTTGCCAGCAGCCTCCCTGAAAATAAAAAAAAACTAACAAGTCTTTTCAGAGAAACTCAGTAGAGCTCCCCTGTAGTGCATCCAGTATCACTGCGCACAATACTAAAACTGGAGTCTGGAGGAGGGGCATAGAGGGAGGAGACAGTTCACACCCTTTGAAAGTCTTAAAGTGCCCATGTCTCCTGCAGATCCCGTCTATACCCCATGGTTCTTAATGTGACCCCAGCATCATCTAGGACGTATGAGAAAACAAATAACGCACACATGAGGAGGAGAGAACTAAGGAAGCTATAAGGAGAAGAGGGGAGGGAGGGGGGGTTGAAAGGTAAGGTAGTAGTAAAGGCATATTGGATAAACTACAACCTTATACATATTCATTAATGTACCAGTAGTTAGAAGTAGAAGAGCTCTAACAGAAACCACAAAGCTTATCTAAAGCCACACCACACTGGATATGCCCAATCTCATTTGATTTTTGAAGCAAAGCAGTATTGGACTTTGTTAATACATGGATGGGAGACTGCTTGGTAGTATCAGATTCTTTAGGTGTTTTTAAACTACCAACACCATTTTCTTGGTACATTTAATTTTTACATGTATTCTTTTATGTACCAGAAGTTAGAAGTAGAAGAGCTGTAATAAAAACCACCAGCTCATCTACAGCCACAGCACACTGGATTTGCCCAATCTCTCCTGATCATGGAAGCTGAGCAGTGTTGGTCCTGGTTTTAGTACTTGGATGGGAGACCACCAGGAAATACCAGGAGCTGTGTGTATTTTTACAATACTAACACCGTTCTCTTGATGCATTCCATTTTGAAACATTGGGGCAGATCTATTAAGCCTGGTGAACTGATAAAGTGCAAGGTGATAAAGTACCAGCCAGTCAGCTCCTAACTGTCATTTTTCAAACCCAGCCTGTGACATGGCAATTAGGAGCTGATTGGCTGGTACTTTATCACCATGCAAATTAGCATTTCACCAGGTTTAATAAATTGTCCGCTTACTCATTTATGTACTAGTAGTTAGAAGTAGAAGAACTCTAACAGAAACCACTAAGCTCATCTACAGCCACACCACACTGTATATGCCCAATATCACCTGATTTTAGGCCTGGTTTGTTCTTGGATGTGAGACCACCTGGGAATACCAGGTGCTGTAGGTAGTTTTATACTACCAACACCGTTCTCTTGATGCATTCTATTTTGAAACTTATTCATTGATGTACCAGTAGTTAGAAGTAGAAGTTAGAAACAGCAAAAATCATCTACAGCCGCATCACACTGGATATGTCCAATCTCATCTGATGTTGGAAGCTAAGCAGTGTTGTGCCTGGTTAGTTTTTGGATTTCAGGTCCTGCCTTCTGGTTTGGCCACGGCACCTCGGAAATTCACCAAGGTCATGGCCGTGATGACGACCCTTCACCATCGGTGGACCAGGGAGGAATCTCTCCTCCCGATAAACATTCTGGAATTGCAGGCAGTGTTCAATTAATTGACACTGGCCCTGCCTCTAGTACAGAACAGGCCTGTTCAAGTACAATCGGACAACGCCACCACGGTAGTGTACACAAATCATCAAGGCGGCACTCGAAATTGCATAGCAAAGCTGGAAGTATCAAAAATCCTCAGTTGGGTAGAACGTCATCTGCCAGCAATATCGGCAGTGTTCATTCCCGGAGTCCTCAACTGGGAAGCGGATTTCCTCAGTCGTCAGGACGTTCACGCTGGAGAGTGGAGAGGCCGCAGCAGAAATGTCTGCACTTGTGTCAGTAGGTGACTGAGGCAGGGATGACTGGGAGATAGTGGGTGACTGAAGCATGTATGAGTGGGAGATAGTGGGTGACTGAGGCCGGGGTGACTGGGAGATAGTCAGTGACTAAGGCAGGGGTGATAGGGATATAGTGGATGACTGTGGCAGGGGTGACAGGGACAGTAGGAGACTGAGGCAGGGGTGACAGGGATAGTGGGTGACTGAGGCAGGGGTGATAGGGTGACAGTGGGTGACTGAGGCAGGGGTGACAGGGATAGTGGGTGACTGAGGTAGGGGTGATATGGAGATAGTGGTTGACTGAGGCAGGGGTGACTGGTATAGTGGGTGACTGAGGCAGGGGTCGCAGGTATAGTGGTTAACTGAGGCAGCGGTGACTGGGAGATAGTGGGTAACTGGGGCAGGGGTGACAGGGAAAGTGTGCGACTCAGGCAGGGGTGATAGGGAGATAGTGGGCAGCAGATCACTGCCTTGCTGACAGCAGCACATCCCTGCCTCATTGACAGCAGCACATACCTGCCTTACTGACAGCAGCAGATCACTGCCTCACTGACAGCAGCAGATCACTGCCTCACTGACAGCAGCAGATCACTGCCTCACTGACAGCAGCAGATCACTGCCTCACTGACAGCAGCAGATCCCTGCCTCACTGGCAGCAGCAGATCCCTGCCTCACTGGCAGCAGCAGATCCCTGCCTCACTGGCAGCAGCAGATCCCTGCCTTACTGACAGCTGTATATAGGGCCTAATTCAGACCTGATCTCTGCTGTGCATATTCACACAACAGGAGATCAGGTCTGAAGTGTGTGTGTGTGCTGGTGCCGCAGTGCACCGGCACATGCCAGAGATGCGATCAGCATCTCTGCCCAGTGAGCGCCTCTGCCAACACATACTTATCTTGCATATGAGATCTCTTGATCATAAAGATAGTTCTCACAGGGTGAGGTTCATCCATTACATTTTAAAGTAGGAAGGTACAAATTACATTATTCAAATTACATATATGTGCTGGATTCAAATGTTTTCCCCCCTTCCTTTCTCAATTGTGCCCATCAGCAGCTATTCTAATGTTGCTGCCAATGGGTGTGACACATTCATTTCTTCTGTGGGGTACACTGGACTCCACAAGGATTCACATTGGGGTGTAGAGTAGGATCTTGATCTGAGGCACCAACAGGCTCAAAGCTTTTGACTGTTCCCAAGATGCTCAGCGCCCCCTGCTCTATAACCTCGCTTCCATGAACAGGGAGCTCAGTTTGTAGTTGGTGCCTTCAGTAGCAGGCCACTTAACAGGGGGCTGCCTCAGGCAGCCTATTCTTAGCTATTAATTTTGACAAGAAAAGAAGAACTTTTTTTTATAAGAATCTACAAGGGCTGCAGCAGGCTAGGTCTAATAGACATCTTTACTGCAGCTCCATCACTCCCAGCGGCGCAGTATACTCCCGTGCCCTGGTTGCTGGGTCACTGCAGCGGAGGCTCCGGTTTCTTCCTAAGGTCAGTCACACACACACACCGCCCTCCGGGATCACGAGGCCGCTGATGAAAGGGAGGTAAGGGGCTTCTGTGCCCACACTATACCGAGATCCAGCGTGGCTGTAGGGGGCGGGCTGTGTGCGCACTGGCGTGGACACTGATTACTGGGCAGCTGCTCCACTAGCCACCAGGGACAGTTAAGGAGCACAGCTCTGGGGGTTTTTCTCCTATATTAACCCCATTTTGTACTACCTGCAGTGCATTGTGATAGGTAATAGAGCCTGATTCAGGTTGGATTGTAATCGCAATAAGCAATCCAACTGCAAAAATTGCTAAGAGCATACGCATGCGCCTGCATTTTCTGTGGCACCCCGCAGATAATGCGATCACCTCTGACTGTCAATCGATGCGGGGGGGGTCAGCAACAATCCATTTCAAAGTCGGAGATGGAGCGGTGCAGGGGCAGGGCTACAAAATGGGGTCGGCAACGGAGAAACAGGAGGCGTGGTCAGAGCGGCTGCATGACATCACATGCAGCCGCTGCGATCACAAAAATGGTGGTGGCTTCCTGCGCACACGTACAGTCTGCACCAACAGGAGGCTAACCCATTTTTTATGATCACGCTGAACTGCACTGAGACTGCAATTTCAGCGTGGTCAAGAAGGGAGGCGGCATGCTGGGTGGCCATGCCCTGTGATGGGTGGCCCCAGCATGCGAACCAAAGGATTGCAAATTCTGTTACTTAGCAGAATTTGCAATCCTTACTGAATTAGGCCCATTGATTACAAAATTGTAAACAATATTTGAAGTTTTTCTTCAGGGACTAACACAAAAGATGCTTGGGGCTACTAACACATGGGTAAGCCACGTAAAGCTTCCCATGGGTCAGTGGCATCACAACAGGGTTGCGGCACACACCCGAGTGTCACCCGCCAAGGGGGGTGACACCAAAGTGCCGGCTCTTCTTCAGTGACAGAATATGGGTGTTTCACTGTGACATTACGTGCAACACCCAGTTTCTGTCACTGTGCAGGAGCCAGCACCACTCACACACTAGTCCCCGGGTGCAGCCCCCAACCCCCGGGATACCTGGAGCAACAAAATGGTGATTCAGGCCACGCCCCTACCTATGAGACCATGCCTCCTTTTTACCATTGCGCTGCTTATCTGCGCGCACTGCATTACAATCTACTTCGCCACCTCTCTGGGTGTCACCAGTGATAGTGACACCTCTGCCATGCTTGTAGCAGCTGGTCCTAAGATCTACGCCTCCAGCCCTGAGTGTTTGCCCATGTGACTTGTTGATCATCATAGCGAAGCAGATGCTTACAGAAAACTGCAGGGGCTTAGATTGAAAAGAAAAACATTGATGAACCCATCATTTCAGCGACAGGGTCTGCCACACGACTGACTGAAATGACTGGTTGGTTTGTGCCCCCACCAAAAAAGAATCAATCAATCAATCAATCAATCTCTCCTTGCACAAACTGGCTCTACAGAGGCAAGATGTCCACCTCATCATCCTCCGATTCCTCACCCCTTTCACTGTGTACATCCCCCTCCTCACAGATTATTAATTCGTCCCCACTGGAATCCACCATCTCAGATCCCTGTGTACTTTCTGGAGGCAATTGCTGGTGAATGTCTCCACGGAGGAATTGATTATAATTCATTTTGATGATCATCATCTTCTCCACATTTTTTGGAAGTAACCTCGTACGCCGATTGCTGACAAGGTGAGCGGCTGCACTAAACACTCTTTTGGAGTACACACTGGAGGGAGGGCAACGTAGGTAGAATAAAGCCAGTTTGTGCAAGGGCCTCCAAATTGCCTCTTTTTCCTGCCAGTATACATACTGACGTGCCTACCTGGATGCAGTCACTCATATAATTCTCCACCATTCTTTCAAAGGTGACAGAATCATATGCAGTGACAGTAGACGACATGTCAGTAATCGTTGCCAGGTCCTTCAGTCCGGACCAGATGTCAGCACTCACTCCAGACTGCCCTGCATCACCGCCAGCGGGTGGGCTCGGAATTCTTAGCCTTTTCCTCGCACCCCCACTTGCGGGAGAATGTGAAGGAGGAGCTGTTGACGGGTCACGTTCCGCTTGACTTGACAATTTTCTCACCAGCAGGTCTTTGAACCTCTGCAGACTTGTGTCTGCCGGAAAGAGAGATACAATGTAGGTTTTAAATCTAGGATCGAGCACGGTGGCCAAAATGTAGTGCTCTGATTTCAACAGATTGAATCCTGGTTAAGTGAATTAAGGACTCCATCCACAAGTCCCACATGCCTAGTGGAATCGCTCTGTTTTAGCTCCTCCTTCAATGTCTCCAGCTTCTTCTGCAAAAGCCTGATGAGGGGAATGACCTGACTCAGGCTGGCAGTGTCTGAACTGACTTCACGTGTGGCAAGTTCAAAGGGTTGCAGAACCTTGCACAACGTTGAAATCATTCTCCACTGCGCTTGAGTCAGGTGCATTCCCCCTCCTTTGCCTATTTAGTGGGCAGATGTATAGGCTTGAATGGCCTTTTGCTGCTCCTCCATCCTCTGAAGCATATAGAGAGGGTTGAATTCCACCTCGTTACCACCTCTTGCTTCAGATGATGGCAGGACAGGTTCAGGAATGTTTGGTGGTGCTCCAGTCTTCGACATGCGGTGGCTGAAAGCAGAAAGTGGCCCGCAATTCTTCGGGCCACCGACAGCATCTCTTGCACGCCCCTGTCGTTTTTTAAATAATTCTGCACCACCAAATTAAATGTATGTGCAAAACATGGGACGTGCTGGAATTTGCCCAGATGTAATGCACGCACAATATTGGTGGCGTTGTCCGATGTCACAAATCCCCAGGAGAGTCCAATTGGGGTAAGCCATTCTGCGATGATGTTCCTCAGTTTCCGTAAGAGGTTGTCAGCTGTGTGCCTCTTATGGAAAGCGGTGATACAAAGCGTAGCCTGCCTAGGAACGAGTTGGCAATTGCGAGATGCTGCTACTGGTGCCGCCGCTGCTGTTCTTGCTGCGGGGGGCAATACATCTACCCAGTGGGCTGTCACAGTCATATAGTCCTGAGTCTGCCCTGCTCCACTTAACCACAGACAAGTGGACATTGGGTACAACTGCATTTTTTAGGACACTGGTGACTCTTTTTCTGAGGTCTGTGTACATTTTCGGTATCGCCTGCCTAGAGAAATGGAACCTAGAGGGTATTTGGTACCGGGGACACAGTACCTTAATCAAGTCTCTAGTTGCCTGTAAATTAACGATGGATACCGGAACCACGTTTCTCACCACCCAGGCTGACAAGACCTGAGTTATCCGCTTTGCAGCAGGATGACTGCTGTGATATTTCATCTTCCTCGCAAAGGACTGTTGGACAGTCCATTGCTTACTGGAAGTAGTACAAGTGGTCTTCAGACTTCCCCTCTGGGATGACGATCGACTCCCAGCAGCAACAACAGCAGCGCCAGCAGCAGTAGGCGTTACACTCAAGGATGCATCTGAGGAATCCCAGGCAGGAGAGGACTCGTCAGACTTGCCAGTGACATGGCCTGCAGGACTATTGGCTCTCATGTCTAAGGAGGAAATTGACACTGAGGGAGTTGGTGGTGTGGTTTGCAGGAGCTTGGTTATAAGAGGAAGGGATTTAGTGGTCAGTGGACTGCTTCCGCTGTCATCCAAAGTTTTTGAACTTGTCACTGACTTATGATGAATGCGCTGCAGGTGTCGTATAAGGGAGGATGTTCCGAGGTGGTTAACGTCCTTATCCCTACTTATTACAGCTTGACAAAGGCAACACACGGCTTGACACCTGTTGTCCGCATTTGTGTACAGGATGCATACCTTCATGTCCCCATTTATCCACCTCATCAGGCGTACCTCAGATTTGCGGTACAGGACTGTCATTGCCAATTTCAGACGTTGCTGTTTGGTCTCTCCATGGCCCTGAGAATTTTCACCAAGGTAATGGCAGAAATGATGGTGCTCCTGTGCAAGCAAGGTGTCACAATTATCCCGTACTTGGGCGATCTCATAAAAGCGAGATCAAGAGAGCAGTTGCTGAACAGCGTATCAATTTCACTGAAAGTGTTACAGCAACACGGCTGGATTCTCAATATCCCGAAGTCGCAGTTGATTCCTACTACTCGTCTGTCTTTTTTGGGCATGATTCTGGACACGGACCAGAAGAGGGTTTATCTCCTGATAGAAAAGGCCCAGGAACTCATGACTCTTGTCAGGAACCTATTGAAACCAAAACTTGTGTCAGTGCATCACTGCACTCGAGTCCTGGGAAAGATGGTGGCATCATACGAGGCCATTCCATTCGGCAGGTTCCATGCGAGGACTTTCCAATGGGACCTACTGGACAAGTGGTCCGGGTCACATTTACAGATGCATTGGTTGATCACCCTGTCCCCCAGGGTCAGGGTATCACTCCTGTGGTGGCTGCAGAGTGCTCACCTTCTCGAGGGACGCAGATTCAGCATTCAGGGCTGGATCCTGGTGACCACAGACGCAAGCCTCCAAGGTTGGGGAGCAGTCACACAGGGAAGAAATTTCCAAGGTCTTTGGTCAAGTCAAGAGACTTGTCTTCACATCAACATTCTGAAACAAGGGGCCATATACAATGCCCTACGTCAAGCGGAGACCTTACTTTGCGACCAACCGGTTCTGATCCAGTCAGACAACGTCACCGCAGTGGCTCATGTAAACCGCCAAGGCGGCACAAGGAGCAGAGTGGCGATGGCACAAGCCACCAGAATTCTTCGCTGGGTGGAGAATCACGCAAGCGCACTGTCATCAGTGTTCATTCCGGGAGTGGACAACTAGGAAGCAGACTTCCTCAGCAGACACGACCTACATCCGGGAGAGTGGGGACTTCATCGGGAAGTCTTTGCACAGATTACAAGTCGGTGGGAACTGCCACAGATAGACATGATGCCGTCCCGGCTCAACAAAAAGCTACAGAGGTATTGCGCAAGGTCAAGAGACCCTCAGGCAGTAGCTGTAGACGCCCTAGTGACACCGTGGGTGTTCCGGTCGGTCTATGTATTTCCTCCTCTTCCTCTCATACCCAAGGTGTTGAGGATAATAAGACAAAGAAAAGTGAGAACAATCCTCATTGTTCCAGATTGGCCACGGAGGACCTGGTATCCGGATCTGCAGGAAATGCTCATAGAAGATCTGTGGCCTCTCCCTCTAAGACAGGACCTGTTGCATCAGGGGCCCTGTCTGTTCCAAGACTTACTGCGGCTGCGTTTGACGGCATGGCGGTTGAATGCCGGATCCTAGCATTCCGGTTGAGGTCATCCCTACGCTGATAAAGGCTAGGAAGGATGTAACGTTAAAACATTACACCGTATATGGCGAAATTATGTTTCTTGGTGTGAGGCCAGGAATGCTCCTACGGAAGAACTCCATCTGGGCCGTTTCCTTCACTTCCTACAAACTGGAGTGAATTTGGGCCTACAATTAGGCTCTATTAAGGTCCAGATTTCGGCCTTATCCATTTTCTTTCAAAAAGAATTGGCTTCTCCTCCAGAAGTTCAGACTTTTGTAAAAGGAGTGCTGCATATTCAGCCTCCTTTTGTGCCTCCGGTGGCACCTTGGGACCTTAACGTGGTGTTAAGTTTTCTAAAATCACACTGGTTTGAACCACTTAAAACAGTGGAGATAAATTATCTCACGTGGAAGGTGGTCATGTTATTAACCTTGGCTTCGGCTAGGCGAGTGTCGGAATTAGCGGCTTTGTCACATAAAAGCCCATATTTGGTATTCCATGTGGATTGAGCGTAATTGCGGACCCGTCCTCAATTCCTACCAAAAGTGGTCTCATCTTTTCATATGAACTAACCTATTGTGGTGCCTGTGGCTACGCGTGACTTGGAGGATTCCGAGTTACTTGATGTGGTCAGGGCTTTGAAAATTTACGTGGCCAGGACGGCTAGAGTCAGGAAAACTGAAGCGCTGTTTGTCCTGTATGCAACCAACAAGATTGGTGCCCCTGCTTCAAAGCAGGCTATTGCTCGCCGGATTTGTAACACGATTCAGCAAGCGCATTCTATGGCTGGATTGCAGTTACTGAAATCGGTCAAGGCCCATTCCACGAGGAAAGTGGGCTCTTCTTGGGCGGCTGCCCGAGGGGTCTCGGCACTACAGCTGTGTCAAGCTGCTACTTGGTCGGGTTCAAACACCTTTGCAAAATACTATAAGTTTGATACCCTGGCTGAGGAGGAACTCATGTTTGCTCAATCGGTGCTGCAGAGTCATCCGCACTCTCCCGCCCGTTTTGGAGCATTGGTATAATCCCCATGGTCCTTACGGAGTCCCCAGCATCCTCTAGGACGTTAGAGAAAATAAGATTTTAAACCTACCGGTAAATCTTTTTCTCGTAGTCCGTAGAGGATGCTGGGCGCCCGTCCCAAGTGCGGACTACTTCTGCAATACTTGTATATAGTTATTGCTTCAATAAGGGTTATGTTATAGTTGCATCGGTCCTGCACTGATGCTATGTTGTTTTTTCATACTGATAACTGGGTAGTTTATCACAAGTTATACGGTGTGATTGGTGTGGCTGGTATGAATCTTGCCCTGGATTAACAAAATCCTTTCCTCATACTGTCAGTCTCCTCTGGGCACAGTTTCTCTAACTGTGGCATAGAGGGAGGAGCCAGTGCACACCCAGAACTAAAGTCTTTCTTAAAGTGCCCATGTCTCCTGTGGAGCCCGTCTATCCCCATGGTCCTTACGGAGTCCCCAGCATCCTCTACGGACTACGAGAAAAAGATTTACCGGTAGGTTTAAAATCTTATTTTCTACTGTATTCTTTTCTATCCTAGTTTATTACGACCAACTCTCATCCAAGGAGTTTGATATTCTACTACCTGCATGCAATTTAAATTGCTTAAATTGTTTATATGGTTGATTTGTCCTTCACAATCCATAATCTGCAACTTGGATGGTTTTGTGTCATTGAAAATCTTATAATAAAAATGTATATATATATATATATATATATATATATATATATATATATATATTAAAAAAAAAAAAGACATATGCATTCAATATTTGAAGAAACAAAATAAAATAAAGCTATCTATTGGGTTTCACTAACAAGCACATTGGAAGACTTGACTACTGTTAAAAGTAGAGATGAGCGGGTTCGGTTTCTTTGAATCCGAACCCGCACGAACTTCACTTTTTTTTTTTCACGGGTCCGAGCGACTCGGATCTTCCCGCCTTGCTCGGTTAACCCGAGCGCGCCCGAACGTCATCATGACGCTGTCGGATTCTCGCGAGACTCGGATTCTATATAAGGAGCCGCGCGTCGCCGCCATTTTCACACGTGCATTGAGATTGATAGGGAGAGGACGTGGCTGGCGTCCTCTCCATTAGAATAGATTAGAAGAGAGAGAGAGAGAGAGAGAGAGAGATTGTGCAGACAGAGTTTACCACAGTGACCAGTGCAGTTGTTGTTAAGTTAACTTTTATTTAATATATCCGTTCTCTGCTATATCCGTTCTCTGCCTGAAAAAAACGATACACAGCAGTCACACAGTGTGACTCAGTCTGTGTGCACTCAGCTCAGCCCAGTGTGCTGCACATCAATGTATAAAAGCTTATAATAATTGTGGGGGAGACTGGGGAGCACTGCAGGTTGTTATAGCAGGAGCCAGGAGTACATAATATTATATTAATTTAAAATTAAACAGTGCACACTTTTGCTGCAGGAGTGCCACTGCCAGTGTGACTAGTGGTGACCAGTGCCTGACCACCAGTATAGTAGTATATTGTTGTATACTATCTCTTTATCAACCAGTCTATATTAGCAGCAGACACAGTACAGTGCGGTAGTTCACGGCTGTGGCTACCTCTGTGTCGGCAGTCGGCAGGCAGTCCGTCCATCCATAATTGTATTATAATATATACCACCTAACCGTGGTTTTTTTTTTCATTCTTTATACCGTCATAGTCAGTCATACTAGTTGTTACGAGTATACTACTATCTCTTTATCAACCAGTGTACAGTGCGGTAGTTCACGGCTGTGGCTACCTCTGTGTCGGCACTCGGCAGGCAGTCCGTCCATCCATAATTGTACTATAATATATACCACCTAACCGTGGTTTTTTTTTCATTCTTTATACCGTCATAGTGTCATACTAGTTGTTACGAGTATACTACTATCTCTTTATCAACCAGTGTACAGTGCGGTAGTTCACGGCTGTGGCTACCTCTGTGTCGGCAGTCGGCAGGCAGTCCGTCCATCCATAATTGTATTATAATATATACCACCTAACCGTGGTTTTTTTTTCATTCTTTATACCGTCATACTAGTTGTTACGAGTATACTACTATCTCTTTATCAACCAGTGTACAGTGCGGTAGTTCACGGCTGTGGCTACCTCTGTGTCGGAACTCGGCAGGCAGTCCGTCCATCCATAATTGTATTACAATATATACCACCTAACCGTGGTTTTTTTTTCATTCTTTATACCGTCATAGTCAGTCATACTAGTTGTTACGAGTATACTACTATCTCTTTATCAACCAGTGTACAGTGCGGTAGTTCACGGCTGTGGCTACCTCTGTGTCGGAACTCGGCAGGCAGTCCGTCCATCCATAATTGTATTATTATAATATATACCACCTAACCGTGGTTTTTTTTTCATTCTTTATACCGTCATAGTGTCATACTAGTTGTTACGAGTATACTACTATCTCTTTATCAACCAGTGTACAGTGCGGTAGTTCACGGCTGTGGCTACCTCTGTGTCGGCAGTCGGCAGGCAGTCCGTCCATCCATAATTGTATTATAATATATACCACCTAACCGTGGTTTTTTTTTCATTCTTTATACCGTCATAGTCAGTCATACTAGTTGTTACGAGTATACTACTATCTCTTTATCAACCAGTGTACAGTGCGGTAGTTCACGGCTGTGGCTACCTCTGTGTCGGAACTCGGCAGGCAGTCCGTCCATCCATAATTGTATTACAATATATACCACCTAACCGTGGTTTTTTTTTCATTCTTTATACCGTCATAGTCAGTCATACTAGTTGTTATGAGTATACTACTATCTCTTTATCAACCAGTGTACAGTGCGGTAGTTCACGGCTGTGGCTACCTCTGTGTCGGCACTCGGCAGGCAGTCCGTCCATCCATAATTGTATTACAATATATACCACCTAACCGTGGTTTTTTTATACCACCTAACCGTGGCAGTCCGTCCATAATTGTATACTAGTATCCAATCCATCCATCTCCATTGTTTACCTGAGGTGCCTTTTAGTTCTGCCTATAAAATATGGAGAACAAAAAAGTTGAGGTTCCAAAATTAGGGAAAGATCAAGATCCACTTCCACCTCGTGCTGAAGCTGCTGCCACTAGTCATGGCCGAGACGATGAAATGCCAGCAACGTCGTCTGCCAAGGCCGATGCCCAATGTCATAGTACAGAGCATGTCAAATCCAAAACACCAAATATCAGAAAAAAAAAGGACTCCAAAACCTAAAATAAAATTGTCGGAGGAGAAGCGTAAACTTGCCAATATGCCATTTACCACACGGAGTGGCAAGGAACGGCTGAGGCCCTGGCCTATGTTCATGGCTAGTGGTTCAGCTTCACATGAGGATGGAAGCACTCAGCCTCTCGCTAGAAAACTGAAAAGACTCAAGCTGGCAAAAGCACCGCAAAGAACTGTGCGTTCTTTGAAATCCCAAATCCACAAGGAGAGTCCAATTGTGTCGGTTGCGATGCCTGACCTTCCCAACACTGGACGTGAAGAGCATGCGCCTTCCACTATTTGCATGCCCCCTGCAAGTGCTGGAAGGAGCACCCGCAGTCCCGTTCCTGATAGTCAGATTGAAGATGTCAGTGTTGAAGTACACCAGGATGAGGAGGATATGGGTGTTGCTGGCGCTGGGGAGGAAATTGACCAGAAGGATTCTGATGGTGAGGTGGTTTGTTTAAGTCAGGCACCCGGGGAGACACCTGTTGTCCGTGGGAGGAATATGGCCGTTGACATGCCAGGTGAAAATACCCAAAAAATCAGCTCTTCGGTGTGGAGGTATTTCACCAGAAATGCGGACAACAGGTGTCAAGCCGTGTGTTCCCTTTGTCAAGCTGTAATAAGTAGGGGTAAGGACGTTAACCACCTCGGAACATCCTCCCTTATACGTCACCTGCAGCGCATTCATAATAAGTCAGTGACAAGTTCAAAAACTTTGGGTGACAGCGGAAGCAGTCCACTGACCAGTAAATCCCTTCCTCTTGTAACCAAGCTCACGCAAACCACCCCACCAACTCCCTCAGTGTCAATTTCCTCCTTCCCCAGGAATGCCAATAGTCCTGCAGGCCATGTCACTGGCAAGTCTGACGAGTCCTCTCCTGCCTGGGATTCCTCCGATGCATCCTTGCGTGTAACGCCTACTGCTGCTGGCGCTGCTGTTGTTGCCGCTGGGAGTCGATGGTCATCCCAGAGGGGAAGTCGTAAGCCCACTTGTACTACTTCCAGTAAGCAATTGACTGTTCAACAGTCCTTTGCGAGGAAGATGAAATATCACAGCAGTCATCCTACTGCAAAGCGGATAACTGAGTCCTTGACAACTATGTTGGTGTTAGACGTGCGTCCGGTATCCGCCGTTAGTTCACAGGGAACTAGACAATTTATTGAGGCAGTGTGCCCCCGTTACCAAATACCATCTAGGTTCCACTTCTCTAGGCAGGCGATACCGAGAATGTACACGGACGTCAGAAAAAGACTCACCAGTGTCCTAAAAAATGCAGTTGTACCCAATGTCCACTTAACCACGGACATGTGGACAAGTGGAGCAGGGCAGGGTCAGGACTATATGACTGTGACAGCCCACTGGGTAGATGTATGGACTCCCGCCGCAAGAACAGCAGCGGCGGCACCAGTAGCAGCATCTCGCAAACGCCAACTCTTTCCTAGGCAGGCTACGCTTTGTATCACCGCTTTCCAGAATACGCACACAGCTGAAAACCTCTTACGGCAACTGAGGAAGATCATCGCGGAATGGCTTACCCCAATTGGACTCTCCTGTGGATTTGTGGCATCGGACAACGCCAGCAATATTGTGTGTGCATTAAATATGGGCAAATTCCAGCACGTCCCATGTTTTGCACATACCTTGAATTTGGTGGTGCAGAATTTTTTAAAAAACGACAGGGGCGTGCAAGAGATGCTGTCGGTGGCCAGAAAAATTGCGGGACACTTTCGGCGTACAGGCACCACGTACAGAAGACTGGAGCACCACCAAAAACTACTGAACCTGCCCTGCCATCATCTGAAGCAAGAAGTGGTAACGAGGTGGAATTCAACCCTCTATATGCTTCAGAGGTTGGAGGAGCAGCAAAAAGCCATTCAAGCCTATACAATTGAGCACGATATAGGAGATGGAATGCACCTGTCTCAAGTGCAGTGGAGAATGATTTCAACGTTGTGCAAGGTTCTGATGCCCTTTGAACTTGCCACACGTGAAGTCAGTTCAGACACTGCCAGCCTGAGTCAGGTCATTCCCCTCATCAGGCTTTTGCAGAAGAAGCTGGAGGCATTGAAGAAGGAGCTAACACGGAGCGATTCCGCTAGGCATGTGGGACTTGTGGATGCAGCCCTTAATTCGCTTAACAAGGATTCACGGGTGGTCAATCTGTTGAAATCAGAGCACTACATTTTGGCCACCGTGCTCGATCCTAGATTTAAAGCCTACCTTGGATCTCTCTTTCCGGCAGACACAGGTCTGCTGGGGTTGAAAGACCTGCTGGTGACAAAATTGTCAAGTCAAGCGGAACGCGACCTGTCAACATCTCCTCCTTCACATTCTCCCGCAACTGGGGGTGCGAGGAAAAGGCTCAGAATTCCGAGCCCACCCGCTGGCGGTGATGCAGGGCAGTCTGGAGCGACTGCTGATGCTGACATCTGGTCCGGACTGAAGGACCTGACAACGATTACGGACATGTCGTCTACTGTCACTGCATATGATTCTCTCAACATTGATAGAATGGTGGAGGATTATATGAGTGACCGCATCCAAGTAGGCACGTCACACAGTCCGTACTTATACTGGCAGGAAAAAGAGGCAATTTGGAGGCCCTTGCACAAACTGGCTTTATTCTACCTAAGTTGCCCTCCCACAAGTGTGTACTCCGAAAGAGTGTTTAGTGCCGCCGCTCACCTTGTCAGCAATCGGCGTACGAGGTTACATCCAGAAAATGTGGAGAAGATGATGTTCATTAAAATGAATTATAATCAATTCCTCCGCGGAGACATTGACCAGCAGCAATTGCCTCCACAAAGTACACAGGGAGCTGAGATGGTGGATTCCAGTGGGGACGAATTGATAATCTGTGAGGAGGGGGATGTACACGGTGATATATCGGAGGGTGAAGATGAGGTGGACATCTTGCCTCTGTAGAGCCAGTTTGTGCAAGGAGAGATTAATTGCTTCTTTTTTGGGGGGGGTCCAAACCAACCCGTCATATCAGTCACAGTCGTGTGGCAGACCCTGTCACTGAAATGATGGGTTGGTTAAAGTGTGCATGTCCTGTTTTGTTTATACAACATAAGGGTGGGTGGGAGGGCCCAAGGATAATTCCATCTTGCACCTCTTTTTTCTTTTCTTTTTCTTTGCATCATGTGCTGATTGGGGAGGGTTTTTTGGAAGGGACATCCTGCGTGACACTGCAGTGCCACTCCTAGATGGGCCCGGTGTTTGTGTCGGCCACTAGGGTCGCTAATCTTACTCACACAGCTACCTCATTGCGCCTCTTTTTTTCTTTGCGTCATGTGCTGTTTGGGGAGGGTTTTTTGGAAGGGCCATCCTGCGTGACACTGCAGTGCCACTCCTAGATGGGCCCGGTGTTTGTGTCGGCCACTAGGGTCGCTAATCTTACTCACACAGTCAGCTACCTCATTGCGCCTCTTTTTTTCTTTGCGTCATGTGCTGTTTGGGGAGGGTTTTTTGGAAGGGCCATCCTGCGTGACACTGCAGTGCCACTCCTAGATGGGCCCGGTGTTTGTGTCGGCCACTAGGGTCGCTAATCTTACTCACACAGCTACCTCATTGCGCCTCTTTTTTTCTTTGCGTCATGTGCTGTTTGGGGAGGGTTTTTTGGAAGGGCCATCCTGCGTGACACTGCAGTGCCACTCCTAGATGGGCCCGGTGTTTGTGTCGGCCACTAGGGTCGCTTATCTTACTCACACAGCGACCTCGGTGCAAATTTTAGGACTAAAAATAATATTGTGAGGTGTGAGGTATTCAGAATAGACTGAAAATGAGTGTAAATTATGGTTTTTGAGGTTAATAATACTTTGGGATCAAAATGACCCCCAAATTCTATGATTTAAGCTGTTTTTTAGTGTTTTTGGAAAAAAACACCCGAATCCAAAACACACCCGAATCCGACAAAAATAATTCGGTGAGGTTTTGCCAAAACGCGTTCGAACCCAAAACACGGCCGCGGAACCGAACCCAAAACCAAAACCCGAAAAATTTCAGGCGCTCATCTCTAGTTAAAAGACATGCATTACATGGTATAGAGCCACAAACCACAATGTAGTAAAATAAAAACAAACTTACATGTGTATCAAACCTATGTGAGGCTTACATTGATAGTGCAAGATCAACACTATCAACTGTGCAAACTAGACTGCACATAAATGCCATAAAATTTATCTGAGATTTTAGTAAATAAGGCCCGTTGCTGTCCGGGTCACGCAGCCGTCACGGCCCGCCCCCATACGGTCCGGTCATGTCTGCATTGTCCGGACTGTGCCCCCAAAATGGCGGCACAACGCCGCTGGCCCGACTCCTCCTGCCCAGTGACCGCCTATGCCTGTCAATCAGGCAGAGGCGCTCACTGGGCAGAGATGCTGATCGCATCTCTGGCATGTGCCGGTGCACTGCGGCACCAGCACACACGCACTTCAGACCTGATCTCCTGTTGTGTGAATATGCACAGCAGGGATCAGGTCTGAATTAGGCCCTATATACAGCTGTCAGTAAGGCAGGGATGTGCTGCTGCCAGTGAGGCAGGGATGTGCTGCTGATAGTGAAGCAGTGATGTGCTGCTGTCAGCGAAGCAGTGCTGTGCTGCTGTCAGCGAGGCAGAAATGTGCTGCTGTCAGCGAGGCAGGGATGTGCTGCTGTCAGCGAGGCAGGGATGTGCTGCTGTCAGCGAGGCAGGGATGTGCTGCTGTCAGCGAGGCAGGGATGTGCTGCTGTCAGCGAGGCAGGGATGTGCTGCTGTCAGCGAGGCAGGGATGTGCTGCTGTCATTGAAGCAGGAATGTGCTGCTGCAGTGAGGCAGAGATATGCTGCCCACTATCTCCCTGTCACCCCTGCCTGAGTCACACACTTTCCCTGTCACCCCTGCCTCAGTTACCCACTATCTCCCAGTCACCGCTGCCTCAGTCAACCACTATACCTGCGATCCCTGCCTCAGTCACCCACTATACCAGTCACCCCTGCTTTAGTCACCCACTGTCACCCTATCACCCCTGCTTCAGTCACCCACTATCCCTGTCAACCCTGCCTCAGTCACCCACTATCTCCCAGTCACCCCTGCCTCAGTCTCTTACTGTCCCTGTCACCCCTGCCACAATCATCCACTATCTCCCTATCACCCCTGCCTTAGTCATTTATTATCCCTGTCACCCACTTTCTTCCCATACTTACCCAACCCCTTCCTATCACCCCTCACTCAGTAACCCACTATCTCCCAGTCACCCCGGCCTCAGTCACCCACTATCTCCCACTCATACATGCTTCAGTCACCCACTATCTCCCAGTCATCCCTGCCTCAGTCACCTACTGACACCAGTGCAGACATTTCTGCTGCAGCCTCTCCACTCTCCAGCGTGAAAGTCCTGACGACTGAGGAAATCCGCTTCCCAGTTGAGGACTCCGGGAATGAACACTGCCGATATTGCTGTCAGATGACATTCTACCCAACGGAGGATTTTTGATACTTCCAGCTTTGCCATGCAGTTTCGAGTGCCGCCTAGTTTCGAGTGCCGCCTTGATGATTTGTGTACTCTACCGTGGTGGCGTTGTCAGATTGTACTTGAACAGGCCTGTTCTGTACTAGAGGCAGGGCCAGTGTCAATTAATTGAACACTGCCTGCAATTCCAGAATGTATATCAGGAGGAGAGATTCCTCCCTGGTTCACCGACCCTGGAGAAAGTGTTGCTCCAACACCGTGGCCCAGCCCAAAAGACTGGCATCCATTGTCAGGAGGACACAGTTGGAGATCCAGAAGGGATGGCCCCTGCTCTACTGTTGGTCCTGTAGCCACCAGCTCAGTGTCAGACGAACCTCCGGAGTCAAGGAGATCATTTGAGACATTATCCGATGAGGCAGGCCGTCCCACTTGGAGAGGATTAACCTCTGCAGAGGGCGGTAATGAAATTGAGCGTACTCTACCATATCGAAAGCCGACACCATGAGGTCTAGTACTTGCATCGCCGTGTGTATCAACACTCTTGGGCGAGAGAGAAAGATACTGTCCTGAATTTTCAGGACTTTCTCTGGAGACAGAAACAATTGTTGGCTGTGTGTGTCCAGCAGTGCCCCTAGGTGCACCATGTTCCGAGCAGGGACCAGCGAGGACTTTTTTCAGTTGATGAGCCACCCGTGGACTTGTAGGAATTGGACCGCCAGTTCCAGATAACTGTGGAGAACCTCTTGGGAGTTCACCAGGATCAGCAAGTCGTCCAGATTTGGCAGGATCCTGATTCTCTGATGGTGAAGGGTCGTCATCACGGCCATGACCTTGGTGAATATCCGAGGTGCCGTGGCCAAACCAGAAGGCAGGACTTGAAATCCAAAAACAAACCAGGCACAACACTGCTTAGCTTCCATCATCAGATGAGATTGGACATATCCAGTGTGATGCGGCTGTAGATGATTTTTGCTGTTTCTAACTTCAACATCAATGAATAAGTTTCAAAATAGAATGCATCAAGAGAACGGTGTTGGTAGTATAAAACTACCTACAGAACCTGGTATTCCCAGGTGGTCTCACATCCAAGAACAAACCAGGCCTAAAATCAGGTGATATTGGGCATATACAGTGTGGTGTGGCTGTAGATGAGCTTAGTGGTTTCTGTTAGAGTTCTTCTACTTCTAACTACTCGTACATAAATGAATAAGCGGACGATTTATTAAACCTGGTGAAATGATAATTTGCATGGTGATAAAGTACCAGCCAATCAGCTCCTAATTGCCATGTCACAGGCTGGGTTTGAAAAATGACAGTTAGGAGCAGACTGGCTTGTACTTTATCACCTTGCACTTTATCAGTTCACTGAACTAATCTCCTCTTGCGCTATAAATAGTATGATATGGCTCAAAGTTCAATAAAAACAAATAAATAATTTCATATATTCTATATTTTTTATTACATATAAATATATATACTTTACAATAAACTATTAGACCGGTCAAATAAAATCACTAACAATATATTTGCATAGCTATAGGAGGTGGATCTTAGATAAACTCTGTGCACAGAGAAATTTTCAAAAATAAAAATCAGTCCATATATTGGATTAAAAAATCAATTTACCAGCTGTAATTCGCACCCATGTAGTAGATAACATTTATAAGTTGTTATATATTGGAATTCCTCAATATGCTGCCACTTGGCAAAGGAGATGATATTGTGCAAAATAACCGCTCCACACTGGAGCCTTACGTGTAGCTTGCACCAGTTGTTATAACACGGGAGAGTCATTGGACCCTTATACCAGCCTTATTTGCACCCCCAAAATATACCATCATCTAGCGGTAATATCCGTGGACTAAACGGAGATCGGGAGAACACAACCGTGACTGTGGTGTCTGCATACGGCACTTGGAGGCGTGGACTCATAGAGCTTGGAAGACGGGTAATTATTCAGCACAGCAGGCGCCAGTGAAGCGCCGTTCCCGCAGCCCGAGACCGTCTCTTCTGTCATTGGACTCTCCCGTGTTATAACAACTGGTGCAAGCTACACGTAAGGCTCCAGTGTGGAGCGGTTATTTTGCACAATATCATCTCCTTTGCCAAGTGGCAGCATATTGAGGAATTCCAATATATAACAACTTATAAATATGTTATCTACTACATGGGAGCGAATTACAGCTGGTAAATTGATTTTTTAATCCAATATATGGACTGATTTTTATTTTTGAAAATTTCTCTGTGCACAGAGTTTATCTAAGATCCACCTCCTATAGCTATGCAAATATATTGTTAGTGATTTTATTTGACCGGTCTAATAGTTTATTGTAAAGTATATATATATATATATATATATATATATATATATATATATATATATATATATATATATAGTAATAAAAAATATAGAATATATGAAATTATTTATTTGTTTTTATTGAACTTTGAGCCATATCATACTATTTATAGCGCAAGAGGAGATTAGTTCAGTGTTCCAGTGTTACCGGAGACTTTAAAGTGCCGGTTCTTTTTTACTTGATTTACCCCAAGTCAAGCTCTCTCCTGCAGCTTAAGTATACATTAATTGCAGTATTATTTGTACATAATTTTTAATACCAGTAATTTGATCACCAGAATATGGTGATGATGTATTAGCGCCTGGTTATATTCTTTTGTATTTTTTTACTTTATCAGTTCACCAGGCTTAATAGATCTGCCCCAATGTTTCAAAATGGAATGCATCAAGAGAACGGTGTTGGTATTGTAAAAATACACACAGCTCCTGGTATTTCCTGGTGGTCTCCCATCCAAGTACTAAAACCAGGACCAACACTGCTCAGCTTCCATGATCAGGAGAGATTGGGCAAATCCAGTGTGCTGTGGCTGTAGATGAGCTCGTGGTTTCTGTTAGAGCTCTTCTACTTCTAACTTCTGCTACATAAAAGAATATGTGTAAAAATTAAATGTACAGTACCAAGAAAAGGGTGTTGGTAGTTTAAAAACACCTAAATAATCTGATAATACATGGATGGGAGACTGCTTGGTAGTAACAAAGTCCAATACTGCTTTGCTTCAAAGATCAAATGAGATTGGGCATATCCAGTGTGGTGTGGCTTTAGATAAGCTTTGTGGATTCTGTTAGAGCTCTTCTACTTCTAACTACTGGTACATTAATGAATATGTATAAGGTTGTAGTTTATCCAATATCCCTTTACTACCTTACCTTCCCCCCCCCCCTCCCCTCCTTATAGCTTCCTTTGTTCTCTCCTCCTCGTGTGTGCGTTATTTGTTTTCTCATACATCCTAGAGGATGCTGGGATCACATTAAGAACCATGGGGTATAGACGGGATCCGCAGGAGACATGGGCACTTTAAGACTTTCAAAGGGTGTGAACTGTCTCCTCCCTCTATGCCCCTCCTCAGGGCCGAAACTAGGACTAACGGCACCCGGGGCAAGACAGAAATTTTGTGCCCCCCCCCATAAATAAATAAATAAATATATATATATAATATATGTATGTGGCTGTGTACATATATACACGCGTGTGTGTGTGTGTATATATATATATATATATATATATCATGTGTGTATTACTGGTGTCTGCTGGTCTGAGGGATATCTGTGTTGAATTTGTTTGTTTCTTATTTTTTTTATTTTTATTTTTCTATTTTATTATATATATAATTATATATATATATATATATATATATATATATATATATCTGTATATATCTGTATATCTGTAGCTGTCACAGTGGTGAAAATGAGCAGTAGTTTGAATGAGCTGCAGGGGTTAACACCAGTCACAGTGAATATGTGTGTGTGTTTTACCTCCGTCTCTCGCTGTCCTGCTTCCATCCATCACTGTGCTGTCGGGCTGAATGCAATGCTGTGTGGGGCCAGAAAAAGGTCAGTAGCTGACCACATTCGTAGCTCGTGCGGGCGGGCAGTATACTTTTTTGGGCTTGCCGCCGCTGCTTAGGAAGGGAAACTAGACGTTACCCTGACTCCCTAGCTCCAGCAGCCGTGGCCAGCTTTCTGCAATGCCTCATGGGATTTGTAGTCTCTATGCTACTGCATAAAGTCTAAGCAGTAGCACACATGACTACAAATCCCATTTTCTTCAATAGATTCTCTGCTGTGTCAGACCCAGCTGATCCCAGCGCCCTATCAAATCCCGCGCCCGGGTCACATGCCCCCCTAGCCCCTCCCTAGTTTCGGCTCTGCCCTCCTCCAGACTCCAGTTTTAGAATTGTGCCCAGTGAGACTGGATGCACTACAGGGGAGCTCTACTGAGTTTCTCTGAAAAGACTTATGTTAGTTTTTCTTATTTTCAGGGAGGCTGCTGGCAACAGTCTCCCTGCTTCGTGGAACTTAGGGGAGAGAAGTATGACCAACTTCTAGTGAGTTAAATGGCTATGCTTCTGGCTGACAGGACACCATTAGCTCCTGTGGGTGCTGATCGCTAGGTACGCCTAGATGCCCACTCCCGTAGCCTGCCATCACCCCCTTACAGAGCCAGAAGTCAGAAGACAGGTGAGTAGCAGAAGAACAGAAAACTTCTTCTCCAGTGACGGCATTCTGAGGTACCACGCAGCGAGCGGAATGCTGTGCGCCATGCTCCCACACAAACACAGGCACTGCAGGGTGCAGGGCGTGTGGGTGGGGAAGGGGGGCACCCTGGGCAGCATAAATTCCTCACAAAAGGCTGGCAAAAGTGGACATTAGTGCCTGGGCACTGTACTTACCCCGCCAGCGTAATTAATTATTTGTTTCTGAGCGGGACAGAAGCGTGCCATTACAGCGGCGGGGCTTCTTCCTCACCTCACCAGCACATCTATAGAGCGTAACAAGTCTATCACTATAGAGTTTATTATTTCCCAGACTGTGTACTTTTGGCGCTGGATTGTGAGCTGAAAAATCCTCTGTCCCTCTGACAGATTTACTGTAGGTCTATCCCCCATAAGCCGATGTGTCTGTGGGTACTTGGTACATGTGTGTCAACATGTCGGTGGCTGAATGTTTTTCCCAAGAGGAAACTATATTAGGAATGCAGACATATGATGGTGGCCCTGTTGGCACCACCAATAACTGACTAGGTGAAAGTTTCAGTAATATCAGAGTGAGGTTGGATAAATCTGTGTCCCAGACACAGACGTAGAGAAAAGATGTGATGTTCATGGCTATGCTTCTTTTCACTCAGGCCCGCAAAAATGTTACTACACATCGATACTGACTCGGATACTGATTCATATGTCGGCCATAATATTTCCCGATTAGATCCAATATTGGCAAGGAGCATTCAGTACATGATTGTGGATATTAAGGACATATTAACATCACTGAGGACCCTGCTGTTCCTGACAAAGGGGTATATATGTATGTATATATAGATATATAATGAAAGCTGATGTAATGTTCCTCCATCTCTGTTTGAGAAAGTCTGGGCCAGCTCGACAAGATGGTTTCAAATCCCCAAAAGGTTTCCGGTTGTTTATTCATTTCCTGCTGCGGACAGAATAAAGTGGGAGTCACCCCCTCTTCTGCACGGGGCCCTGTCACAAATCCAGCGGATCGTATGCAGGAAGCTACATTATTTCTAGTTATGTAACCTCGGGTACATTACTTAGACCTGCCATTACATGCGCATGGGTGAGTAGTAGTATTCAAGAATTGGTCGAATACCTCATCATCCGATATAGATATCTTGGAGAGATGGGATACTCCTTACGTTGGATCATATCAAGGACACTGCAGCATACTTACGTGAGACTGCAAGGGATATAGGACTCTTGAGTTCACGGGCAAATTTCATGGCAGTCTCGGATAGGAGGGCATTGTGGATTCACCAAGGGAATGCTGATGCTGACTCCAAGAAGAAAGGGAGTCTCTTCCCTATGAAGGTGAAGCCTTGTTTGGTGACGGCCTAGTTAATTTGATCTCGGCAGCTCCCGAAGGTAAGTCAACCTTCTTGCCCTATGTTCCCTCTCAACGGATGAAGACGCATCATTGTCTAACGCAGTCATTTTGGCCCAATAGATATGCAAGAAGTTAAGATTCCCCTTTCTTTGCAGGTAGAGGAAGGAAAAGAGGGAAGAGGTCTGTAGCCTCTTCAAGATCGCAGGAGCAGAGATCGTCCTCTGCTTCTGCCAAATCCACTGCATGACGCTAGGGCTTTCTTGCAGGAGCCCGCACCAGTGGGGGCACGTCTAAAACACTTCAGTCAGTTCTGGATTAATTTAGACCTGGACTCGTGGGTTTTACAAATAGTGTCACAAGGGTACAAACTGGGGTTTCAAGACGTTCCCCCTCACCGATTGTTCAAATCGGCCTTAGTCAGCAGGGAGAAGGTTTTTATTCAAGCCTCTTCGTGGTCCCGATGCCGGACGGCTCAGTCAGACCAATCTTAAATCTGAAATCCCTCAATTTCTACCTAAAGAAATTCAATTTCAAGATGGAATCTCTCAGGGTAGGGATCTCCAGTCCGGAGGAAGGAGATTTCATGGTTTTGGTAGACATAATGATGCCTAATTACATGTTCCCGTTTAGCCACTGCATAAAGCTACCTGAGGTTTGCAATTCAGGATTGTCATTACCAATTTCAGACGTTGCCGTTTGGTCTGTCCACGGCTCCGAGGATTTTCACCAGGGTGATGGCGGAAATTATGGTTCTCCTTCGCAAGCAAGGAGTCACAATTATCCCGTACTTGGATGATCTCCTGATAAAGGCGAGATCCAGGGACCAGTTGGTGCAAAACATCTACTCTCCCTGACAGTTCTTCAACAACATGGTTGGCTCCTAAACTTGCCAAAATCGCAGTTGGTCCCAATGACGCGGTTGTTGTTTTTGGGAGTCATACTGGACACAGAAGATGCTTTCTTCCAGTGGAAAGGCTATGGAGATCCAGAGTCTGGTCAAACAAATTCTAAAACCAGCAAGAGTGTTAATCCATCAATGCATTCTGTTGCTGGGGAAGATGGTTGCGGCCTACGAGGCCATTCAGTTTGGCAGGTTCCATGCCAGAGTGTTCCAGTGGGACCTGTTGGACAAGTGGTCCGGACCTCACCTACACATGCACCGGAGGATAATCCTGTCTTCCAAGACCAGAATCTCACTCCATTGGTGGCTGCACAGTTCTCACCTCCTAGAGGGGCAATGGTTCGGGATCCAGGACTGGATCCTAGGGACCACGGATGCAACCCTCCGAGGCTGGGGAGCAGTCACACAGGTGGAAAACATCCAAGGAAGATGGTCAAGTCAGGAAAGTTGTCTCCACATAAATATTCTGGAGTTAAGGGCCATTTAATAACTGCAGACACAGTAAGCACTGGGACGGGTGCCCAGCATCCTCTACGGACTAAGAGAAAAGGATTTACCGGTAGGTATTAAAATCCTATTTTCTCTAACGTCCTAGAGGATGCTGGGGACTCCGTAAGGACCATGGGGATAGACAGGCTCCGCAGGAGACATGGGTACTTTAAGAAAGACTTTAGTTCTGGGTGTACACTGGCTCCTCCCTCTATGCCCCTCCTCCAGACCTCAGTTTGATACTGTGCCCAGTGGAGACTGGGTGCTTTTCAGGAGCTCTCCTGAGCTTTCTGACAGAAAGTATTTTGTTAGGTTTTTAATTTTCAGGGAGCACTGCTGGCAACAGACTCCCTCATCGAGGGACTGAGGGGAGAGAAGCAGCCCTACTCTCCGAGTTGTAAGGTCCTGCTTCTTAGGCTACTGGACACCATTAGCTCCAGAGGGATTGGTACGCAGGATCTCACCATCGCCGTCCGTCCCAGAGCCGCACCTCCGTCCCCCTTGCAGAGCCGGAAGATAGAAGCCGGGTGAGTATGAGAAGAAAAGAAGACTTCAGAGGTGGCAAAAGACTTCATGATCTTCACTGAAGTAACGCACAGCACTGCAGCTGTGCGCCATTGCTCCCATACACCTCACACACTCCAGTCACTGTAAGGGTGCAGGGCGCAGGGGGGGGGGCACCTGGGCAGCAATATAAACCTCTTTTTGGCAAAACGATAACACATATACAGCTGGGCACTGTATATATGTATGAGCCCCCACCAATTTTACAGTTTAAGCGGGACAGAAGCCCGCCGCCGAGGGTGCGGGGCTTCTCCCTCAGCACTCACCAGCGCCATTTTTTCTTCACAGCACCGCTGAGAGGAAGCTCCCCGGACTCTCCCCTGCTTATACCATAGTAGACAAGAGAGTTGAAAAGAGGGGGGGGGCACATAATTCGGCGCAAATTACATACAGCAGTACTACTGGGCAAACATTAAGTTACTGTGTATTCCTGGGTTATATAGCGCTGGGGTGTGTGCTGGCATACTCTCTCTCTCTGTCTCTCCAAAGGGCCTTGTGGGGAAACGGTCTTCAGAAAAAGCATTCCCTGTGTTTGTGGTGTCGGTACACGTGTGTCGACATGTCTGAGGAAGAAGGCTATATTAGAGAGGAGCAGGAGCAAATGAATGTGGTGTCTCCACCGACAGCTGATTGGATGGATATGTGGAATGTTTTAAATGCTAGTGTAAACTCATTGCACAAAAGATTAGACAAGGCTGAAGCTTTGGGACAGTCAGGGTCTCAACCCATGCCTGATCCTATGTTGCAGGGACTGTCAGGGTCTCATAAGCGCCCACTATCCCAGATTGTTGACACAGATACCGACACGGATTCTGACTCCAGTGTCGATTACGATGATGCAAAGTTACAGCCAAAATTGGCAAAATCCATTCGATATATGATTATGGCAATAAAATATGTTTTGCACATCAGAGAGGAACCCCCTGTCCCTGACAAGAGGGTACATATGTACAAGGGAAAAAAGCCTGAGGTAACCTTTGAGGGGGTCACACGAGCTGAACGAGTTATGTGAAAAAGCTTGGGAATCTCCAGATAAAAGACTGCAGATTTCCAAAAGGATTCTTATGGCGTATCCTTTCCCATCAATGGATAGGTTACGAGGGGAATCCTCCCCTAGGGTGGACAAAGCATTAACACGCTTATCCAAGAAGGTAGCCCTCCCGTCCCAGTATACGGCTACCCTCAAAGAGTCTGCTGACCGCAAACAGGAGATTACCCTGAAGTCCATTTATACACATTCAGGTACCTTACTCAGACCGGCAATTGCGTCGGCCTGGGTGTGTAGTGCTGTAGCGGCATGGACGGTTACCTTATCTGAGGGGATGGATACCATAGATAAGGATACTATTTTATTGACCCTGGGGCATATAAGAGATGCTGTCCTATATATGTGTGTATGCAAACTACAGGTGGTGCTGCAGGGCTCACACCCTTTTACTTGTCTTGTAGAGCAACTCTGGAGCTGTTACTGGGTCCAGCTGCTGCAAGAAATCAGCTTGAATGCTTCAGGGGCTGGGGCATGGCCAACATGAGCCCACACTGATGGGGGGTGGGGGTGTATAAAGCGATTTAGGTGTCATCCAAGCGCAACCCCACAAAGGCCGCCATGCCCTGCGTGACCCTTTTCGCTTTTCATATGCAGACGAGGGTTGCAGCCAACTATGTCCACTGCTTGGATGACATCACCATATGCAAATCCATCTGCTGCAGGCCTTCCCCCAGGAATGCTTGCACTAGTTGTTGCATTTGGTTTGTTGTTTGGGGGTGCTTCAGTATTAGGCAGCCTTCTGCCCTCCCACATTCGTCTGAAAATGTGTTCTCCCTGCAGTTGTTGTCCCCAGATGAGAGTTCCCTTGTGCTGCCTCAGTTGAATCTCCTTAACTTGACAGGGGTGTGCCCGAGCAGCCGCCCTCCACAACCCTATCCCAACACATACTTATCTTGCATATGAGATCTTTTGATCATGAAGATAGTTCTCAAAGGGTGAGGTTCATCCATTACATTTTAAAGTAGGAAGGTACAAATTACATATTCAAATTACATATATGTGCTGGATTCAAATGTTTTCCCCCCTTCCTTTCTCAATTGTGCCCATCAGCAGCTATTCTAATGTTGCTGCCAATGGGTGTGACACATTAATTTCTTCTGTGGGGTACACTGGACTCCACAAGGATTCACATTGGGGTGTAGAGTAGGATCTTGATCTGAGGCACCAACAGGCTCAAAGCTTTTGACTGTTCCCAAAATGCTCAGCGCCCCCTCCTCTATAACCTCGCTTCCATGAACAGGGAGCTCAGTTTGTAGTTGGTGCCTTCAGTAGCAGGCCACTTAACAGGGAGCTGCCTCAGGCAGCCTATTCTTAGCTATTAATTTTGGCAAGAAAAGAAGAACTTTTTTCATAAGAATCTACAAGGGCTGCAGCAGGCTAGGTCTAATAGACTTCTATACTGCAGCTCCATCACTCCCAGTGGCGCAGTATACTCCCGTGCCCCGGTTGCTGGGTCACTGCAGCGGAGGCTCCGGTTTCTTCCTAAGGTCAGTCACACACACACACCACCCTCCGGGATCACGAGGCCGCTGATGGCGGCGGGCCGTGTGCGCACTGGCGTGGACACTGATTACTGGGCAGCCGCTCCACTAGCCACCACAGCTCTGGGGTTTTTTCTCCTATATTAACCCCATTTTGTACTACCCGCAGTGCATTGTGATAGGTAATGGGGCCTGATTCAGGTTGGATCGCAATCCAACTGCAAAAACTGCTAAGAGCATACGCATCCGCCTGCATTTTCTGCGGCACCCCGCAGATAATGCGATCGCCTCTGCCTGTGAATCGGTGAAGGGGAGGGGGGTCAACAACACTCCATTTCCAAGTCGGAGATGGAGCGGTGCGGGGGCACGGTTTCAAAATGGGGTCGGCAACGGAGAAACAGGAGGTGTGGTCAGAGCAGCTGCATGACATCACATGGGCCGGACTCTGCCAGTGGAGCCCCAGCGTCATGAGGTAGATTTTGTAGAGGCCGGGGAGGACTTCTGTTCCTGGGAACTAGCTGTGTTGTGCAGCTTTATTCCTCTGCCCCTACCTCTGGCAAGAAAGGACGCACCTCGCACTTTCTTGTTTCTTTGTGACCGAAAGGACTGCATTTGATAATGCGGAGCTTTCTTATGCTGTGAGGGAACATAAGGTAAAAATTTGATTTTCCAACTGTAGCTGTGCGTGTTAATGCTTTGTCCATCCTAGGGGAGGATTTCCATCGTAACCTATCCGTTGATGGAAAAGGATACGCCATAAGAATCCTTTTGGAAATCTGCAGTCTTTTATCTGGAGATTCCCAAGCTTTTTCACATAACTCGTTCAGCTCGTGTGACCCCCTCAAAGGTTACCTCAGGCTTCTTTCCCTTGTACATATGTACCCTCTTGTCAGGGACAGGGGGTTCCTCTGTGATGTGCAAAACATCTTTTATTGCCATAATCATATATCGAATGGATTTTGCCAATTTTGGCTGTAACTTTGCATCATCGTAATCGACACTGGAGTCAGAATCCATGTCGGTATCTGTGTCAACAATCTGGGATAGTGGGCGCTTATGAGACCCTGACAGTCCCTGCAACATAGGATCAGGTATGGGTTGAGACCCTGACTGTCCCAAAGCTTCAGCCTTGTCTAATCTTTTGTGCAATGAGTTTACACTAGCATTTAAAGCATTCCACATATCCATCCAATCAGGTGTCAGCGAGGACACCACATTCATTTGCTCCCAATCCTCTCTAATATAGCCTTCTTCCTCAGACATGTCGACACACGTGTACCGACACACCACACACACAGGGAATGCTTTTTCTGGAGACAGTTTCCCCACAAGGCCCTTTGGAGAGACAGAGAGAGAGTATGCCAGCACACACCCCAGCGCTATATAACCCAGGAACAACACAGTATCTTAATGTTTGTCCAGTAGCGCTGCTGTATGTAATTTGCGCCGAATTTTGTGCCCCCCCCCCCTCTTTTCAACCATCTTCTCTACCGTGGTATAAGCAGGGGAGAGTCCGGGGAGCTTCCTCTCAGCGGTGCTGTGGAGAAAAAATGGCGCTGGTGAGTGCTGAGGGAGAAGCCCTGCCCCCTCGGCGGCGGGCTTCTGTCCCGCTTAAACTGTAAAATTGGCGGGGGCTCATACATATATACAGTGCCCAGCTGTATATATGTTATATTTTTGCCAAAAAGAGGTTTATATTGCTGCCCAGGGTGCCCCCCCTGCGCCCTGCACCCTTACAGTGACCGGAGTATGTGAGGTGTATGGGAGCAATGGCGCACAGCTGCAGTGCTGTGCGTTACCTCAGTGAAGATCATGAACTCTGCGGAGCCCGTCTATCCCCATGGTCCTTACGGAGTCCCCAGCATCCTCTAGGACGTTAGAGAAACTAGGATTTTAATACCTACCGGTAAATCCTTTTCTCTTAGTCTGTAGAGGATGCTGGGCACCCGTCCCAGTGTGTACTGTGTCTGCAGTTATTAAATGGCCTTTAACTCGAGAACATTTATGTGGAGACAACTTTCCTGACTTGACCATCTTCCTTGGACGTTTTCCCCCTGTGTGACTGCTCCCCAGCCTCGGAGGGTTGCATCTGTGGTCCCTAGGATCCAGTGCTGGATCCCGAACCATCGCCCCTCTAGGAGGTGAGAACTGTGCAGCCACCAATGGAGTGAGATTCTGGTCTTGGAAGACAGGATTATCCTCCGGTGCATGTGTAGGTGGGATCCGGACCACTTGTCCAACAGGTCCCACTGGAACACTCTGGCATGGAACCTGCCAAACTGAATGGCCTCGTAGGCCACAACCATCTTCCCCAGCAACCGAATGCATTGATGGATTAACACTCTTGCTGGTTTCAGAATTTGTTTGACCAGACTCTGGATCTCCATAGCCTTTCCCCTGGAAGAAAACCTCTTCTGTGTCCAGCATGACTCCCAAAAACAACTACCGCGTCATTGGGACCAACTGCGATTTTGGCAAGTGTAGGAGCCAACCATGTTGTTGAAGAACTGTCAGGGAGAGTGCAATGTTTTGCACCAACTGGTCCCTGGATCTCGCCTTTATCAGGAGATCATCCAAGTACGGGATAATTGTGACTCCTTGCTTGCGAAGGAGAACCATCATTTCCGCCATCACCCTGGTAAAAATCCTCGGAGCCGTGGACAGACCAAACGGCAATGTCTGAAATTGGTAAGGACAATCCTGAATTGCAAACCTTAGGTAGCTTGATGCAGTGGCTAAACGGGAACATGTAAGTAGGCATCCTTTATGTCTACCAAAACCATGAAATCTCTTTCCTCCGGACTGGAGATCACTACCCTGAGAGATTCCATCTTGAAATTGAATTTCTTTAGGAAGAAATTGAGGGATTTCAGATTTTAGATTGGTCTGACTGAGCCGTCCGGCTTCGGGACCACGAAGAGGCTTGAATAAAAACCTTCTCCCTGCTGACTAAGGCCAATTTGAACAATCGGTGAGGGGGAACGTCTTGAAACCCCAGTTTGTACCCTTGGGACACTATTTGTAAAACCCACGAGTCCAGGTCCGAATTAATCCAGAACTGACTGAAGAGTTTTAGACGTGCCCCCACTGGTGTGGGCTCCTGCAAGAAAGCCCCAGCGTCATGCAGTGGATTTGGCAGAAGCAGAGGACAATCTCTGCTCCTGCGATCTTGAAGAGGCTACAGACCTCTTCCTTCTCCTTCCTCTACCTGCAAAGAAAGGGGAATCTTAACTTCTTGCATATCTATTGGGCCAAAATGACTGCGGTAGATAATGATGCATCTTCATCCGTTGAGAGGGAACATAGGGCAAGAAGGTTGACTTACCTGCGGGAGCTGCCGAGATCAAATTAACTAGGCCGTCGCCAAACAAGGCTTCACCTTCATAGGGAAGAGACTCCCTTTCTTCTTGGAGTCAGCATCAGCATTCCCTTGGTGAATCCACAATGCCCTCCTATCCGAGACTGCCATGAAATTGGCCCGTGAACTCAAGAGTCCTATATCCCTTGCAGTCGTAAGTATGCTGCAGTGTCAACAGGCCAACTAAACCCTCCCCCCTCCTTTTACCCCATCACTTTGTCCAGTCCCTGTGGTCCATACTGTATTGCCATTATTATGCATGTTGCTGTGCTGGCCCTTTTCTGAATGTCCCTGCCACCGCCACCGAAGAGCTGGATAGCCCAGTATGAAAACCACCTGCCGGCCTCACTGACGGTCCGAGTCAAAGGCTCCATTTTTTTTTTAAAGATCCCTCTGCCAAGTTAAGGGGGGCTTAAGGGGGCCCCAGAGATATCAGTGTACTGGGGCCCAAGATTTCTGTTGCTGGCCCTGACCCTCAGGGGCGTATCTACCCCTTGGCCAGGATGTCACTTGCCAGGAGCACCATCCAGGTTTCAGTTGGGGGATTAGAGTTCATACAGTAATTAAATGTTTTCATATTGAGAACTACATCTCCCAGCATATACAGTGTGCTGGGGATGCTAACAAGCTTTATTTAAAAGTTTAAAAAACATTGCTTTTATAATTGCAATGGTTAAAAAGGGAGAGCTATAAATCAATTTATCAGTGAATGATCGCAGTTTGAGCCGTTACATTTTACTGAACCACCTATCCCTCCACACTCACTACCTGTCCTCAGGATACATTTACCATCCTGGCAGACGGTATACCGGCGGTCATTTGACCGATGTTGGAATCCTGACACCACTTGGGAGACTGGTGCCGGCACACAGACAGCCAACATCCCGAAGGTGAGTATTGGAGGGAGGGTTAGGAGTCGGACCAGGGGAGGTGGTGTAAGGGAAGGCACTAGGAGGGGGGGGGGGTAGCCCTAGCTGCCACCCCCTGAGGGTTAGCCCTATCCGCCACCCCCCCAGAGGGTTAGTATTAGGATTGGGGATCATGTGACCTCTGGAATCCCGAGCGCCGGATGCCATACCCAACCCCCTTTACTTTTTCAGGCATTTCTATCTCTCCTCTCTCTATGGTGTTCCAATTGCCCACTTTCCCTTGTGCTTTACTCTCTCTCTCTCTCTCCTTTGTTTAGAGCATCAGTTTCTGTAGTCCACTTATACCCTTATTTTTTCCAGTGTTTCACTAACTCTCTGATGTAATGAGGATGTATGGTCTAGAGGGATCAGTAATGCATTGTACTGTATAGAGGCGTCAGGGATGTGGCGTAGGGAATAGAGGCGTCAGGGATGTGGCGTAGGGAATAGAGGCGTCAGGGATGTGGCGTAGGGAATAGAGGCGTCAGGGATGTGGCGTAGGGAATAGAGGCGTCAGGGATGTGGCGTAGGGAATAGAGGCGTCAGGGATGTGGCGTAGGGAATAGAGGCGTCAGGGATGTGGCGTAGGGAATAGAGGCGTCAGGGATGTGGCGTAGGGAATAGAGGCGTCAGGGATGTGGCGTAGGGAATAGAGGCGTCAGGGATGTGGCGTAGGGAATAGAGGCGTCAGGGATGTGGCGTAGGGAATAGAGGCGTCAGGGATGTGGCGTAGGGAATAGAGGCGTCAGGGATGTGGCGTAGGGAATAGAGGCGTCAGGGATGTGGCGTAGGGAATAGAGGCGTCAGGGATGTGGCGTAGGGAATAGAGGCGTCAGGGATGTGGCGTAGGGAATAGAGGCGTCAGGGATGTGGCGTAGGGAATAGAGGCGTCAGGGATGTGGCGTAGGGAATAGAGGCGTCAGGGATGTGGCGTAGGGAATAGAGGCGTCAGGGATGTGGCGTAGGGAATAGAGGCGTCAGGGATGTGGCGTAGGGAATAGAGGCGTCAGGGATGTGGCGTAGGGAATAGAGGCGTCAGGGATGTGGCGTAGGGAATAGAGGCGTCAGGGATGTGGCGTAGGGAATAGAGGCGTCAGGGATGTGGCGTAGGGAATAGAGGCGTCAGGGATGTGGCGTAGGGAATAGAGGCGTCAGGGATGTGGCGTAGGGAATAGAGGCGTCAGGGATGTGGCGTAGGGAATAGAGGCGTCAGGGATGTGGCGTAGGGAATAGAGGCGTCAGGGATGTGGCGTAGGGAATAGAGGCGTCAGGGATGTGGCGTAGGGAATAGAGGCATCAGGGATGTGGCGTAGGGAATAGAGGTGTCAGGGATGTAGCGTAGGGAATATAGGCATCAGGGATGTACTAGCAGGTATATAGAGGTCAGTGTACTGTAAAGAGGGGTCAGTAATGCAGTGATGGTTATAGAAAGGTCAGTGATGTAGTGTAGGGTATAGAGGGGTCAGTTATGTAGTGTGGGGTAAAGAGGGGTCAGTAAAGATACTAAGCTGAAGTACTTAGAACACTTCTTGAATTAAGACACAACCTGCAAGAAAAAGTATGCAATATGGGTGAAAAGGCAAATGTCAGAGGTCTGATACAAGTGACCAGCTCCATACCTTGCACCACATAGCGTTATGTTAAACTGGGATATGTTCTTTTTTAGTGTGTGTGTGTGTGTGTGTGTGTGTGTGGGTGGGTGTGTGTGGGTGTGTGTGGGTGTGTGTGGGTGTGTGTGGGTGTGGGTGGGTGGGTGTGGGTGGGTGTGGGTGGGTGTGGGTGTGGGTGGGTGTGGGTGTGGGTGGGTGCCAAAGGCTGCCTGCCATATTGCTCCTCCCCCATCCGGCTCCCAAGCACCTCTGCTGCCCAGTGATCCAGGAGCCTGCTGCTAGGAAGAAGTGGCCGAGCTTCAGCAAGCGAGTCTGGAAACTGGCGGAGGAAGTCATGATAACCAGATAATGGGGAGTGGAGAGCCAGTTCCAAGGTAATACTTTATACAGCTGGTTGAGATCCTGGTCGGTGGATATGGATTCCAAGAAAACCCTGGAGGTGCTTCCTTTCAAGGGAGACACTCTCTTTGGAGAAGACCTCAATAAGATTGTAGCTGATCTGGCTACTGCTAAAACAACTTGCCTACCTAGTATGACTCCTACCACGCAGAAGGCTAAAAGTACTTTTCCTTGGCCCTTTCATCCTCCAGGTAAAGCGTACCCATGGTCAGGCATACCCAAAGCAAGCTCATGCTTCCAGACCTGCCAAGCCCAGACTGAAGCAAGCCTGGGCTGCCCGTCAGCCTGCTTCCAAAACGGACAAGCCTGCCGCATGACGGGGCGGGCCTCCCTCTGGGGGATCCCAGGGTGGGGGGCCCGACTTCTAGGTTTGGCATAGAAAGGTATAATTCTAAGATAGAGAATTCTATTTGGAGCTCACCTTGTACTTTGTGAAGAAATAATCAGCATTGTGGCTGAGCAGATACATGTAGTGTGTGGCTGCAAACTGCATGGATCTGCTGCGTTGCAATGCTGATACTTTTTTTTTTCAAAGTACCAATAGCTTCATATAATGTTCACAATTTTTATGCAGGATCAAATAGCTCAATGGGTAGGGTGTTTGATTAGAATTCAACAGGTTATAGGTTTGAATCCTGGGTATTGTAGTTTGAGATGTGTTATTTAATAAAGCATGTTATTCTGACTGCCGGCATCCTATCACCTGGGATATCATACTAAATAAATGGAGTTGATCAATTTTTTTTTTTTTTTAATTAAACTAGGGACAATTTCCAGATACTATTATTTATAACTGAGATTGCCCCCTGGAACTTCACATCAGTTGACAACTATGCATGAGTGGGCAGTGCTTGCCCTGGATCTGCCCACCCATTTGTGTGCCATCATAAAAGAAAGCATAACTGACAGTTATCCTGGGCGTACACTACACAATTATCTGTCAGGCTATCTATCCAGTCTGGATGGATGGAATAAAAATCTGGTAATGTATAGGAGCAAATGTCGATTAACCATTTGCTCCCAAACACTAGAAAAGTGGTCAAAAATGGTCATTACACAAATTGGTTAAACCCAAAATTTAACCAATTTGTTTAGGGGACCATTTTTGTCCATTTTCTAGTGTTTGAGAGTAAATCGTTGATGGTCATTTGCTCACATAGATAACCGGATTTCTATTCCAATCAGCCAGTGTTGGAGAGATGGTCTGCCAGATTACATAATGCATACCAGAGCCATAACTAGACTTTTCAGTGCCCTGTGACAGAGAATTATATGCCCCCCCCCACTATTTTTGCAATATGGACAAAAGGCGCATGCCTCGTGGGGAAGGGGCATAACAAGATTGGTCTCAGAGAAAGCACATGAGATATGAAGATATATCTAGTATACTTGACACTCAATGGTTTGTGGTATTGCCGGGGGGCCCTCCTTAAATGCATATACAGTCACACATGGCTTGCTTGTGCAAATGGCATATCAGCAGTCAGCACTAACTGGTGACATGCCATTTGTACAAGTAAGCCATGTGTGACTAATATATAAACACACTTTATTAAATAACACCTCAAACTACCATACCCAGGATTCAAACCTATAACCTGTTGAATTCTAATCAAACACCCTACCCATTGAGCTACTTGATCCTGCATAAAAATTGTGAACATTATATGAAGCTATTGGTACTTTGCAAAAAAATATTATTAGCATTGCAACTCAGCAGATCAATGCAGTGTGCAGCCACACACTCCATATATCTGCTCAGCCACAATGCTGATTATTTCTTCACAAAGTACAAGGTGAGCTCCAAATAGAATTCTCTAGCTTAGATTATACCTTTCTATGCAAGGGTAAATAGCTCAATTGTTTGACTGCAATGCCACAGGAAATGGTTTGGATCCAAGACAGTGTGACTGAATAATAAAGAAACCTTAAGATGAGTTCATGAATGTTGTAAAAGTATTAGTGAGAGAAGGGGTCAGGAGCATGCTAGGCTGCAAAAAATAAGGTAGGCTGCAAGTGAAAGTAATGATCTCCTATATATTTTCCCAGATCTGTCACTCTGTGTGGCTAACTCTGGGGGAAGTCACATCAATGGGCGGAGACGGCATCTGCAGGACGATACACCAGTGCCAGCAGCAGACCGTAACAAAGTGACAGATTAGGGAGAATATATAGGAGGTAGGGAGGTGGCCATGGTACATGGCTGACCAAGGGACACTAGCTCATGTACCCCTTTACCACTGAGGCTAGCCACCAAGGATGGACCTGTCACCAGTGCACATGCAATAACCTCTTCTGCTGCCCTCTTTGCAACTCAGATTGCCCAGTGCTCCCCTTCGCTAACAGTCCACAAAGTTTCCCCATCTCACGATCTGCCTCCTCACCGCCACTTTCATCTCTACAGCACACGCGCATATCATACAAGATCCCATCATGCGTACGTAGGTCTGAAATGCCAGAGGGAGGTTGGGGGGAGATTGGCATGCGCCAGCAACACCACACAGCTCACTGTGACCACAGTGGAGAGGCGCTGCAACAGGACAATACACCAACCTCGGAGCAAGGAACTGCGTCGGTCAGGAGGAGAACTATTTCAATAGCATAAAAAAGGTTAGTGCGTCCCACCCTATGGACACCAGACTCATCAAGTCACTGTTGCCAGAGTCTCATACAATGACTCTGAACCTCTAAGCACACTATTTGACTGTCCACACCCTGCTGTGCCTATTACCCATCTCCTCCACCACCCTCAACACTGACCCACACATCATTCACCCACAAAGATACAATAAAGGTAGTTTGGATAAATTAGCTAAATGAAATGGATTTAACCAATTTATCTAAAATGACCATTTTTGGATGTTTTCCAGTGTTTGTGAGCAAATGGTCAATTGTCATTTGCTGCCACATATTAGCATCATTTTGTTTCAACTAGAAAAAAAAAAAATTGGACAGATAATCTAAGTATGGATCCAGTTTAAAGGTCCGTATTCACGGCCCGATTTTGGGGAGATGTGTGCTGAGCGAACTGCTCAGCACACATCTCTCCCCCCGCTCAGCACAGCGTGATGTGTGCTGAGCGTACGGGGGGTGGGGGGGCGCTCATTTCACCCCCTGTGTAGGGCATTCTGTGTGTATCCAGCTTAACAGGTGTGAGCATCATACAACTACGGACTTGCGAGTAACTATACAGCAGCTCCATACCTTGTGACTTGAAGAAACACCAGTTAACCCCGGGAATGCTGCAGTCAAAGCAACAATTCCTCTTCTTACATTCCGCTGCACTTATTGTGGGGTAGCCGCAATCCCTTCTGCTGTACGGTTCCACATTACATTGTTTCTTGTCACTTCCTGTTGATGCAGTAAGGAAACATCCAGGAATTACAGCAGCTTAGTTTTTTTTTTTTTTTAACTGGTGCAATTTAGCTAAAACAGCTAACAGGAAATTTCCACTTAAATGGTATTTTCTAATCTTATCTGACCATGACTAAGAATAAAGGATACACAAGATAAACTCTTATAGCTATGGACCTTATCCATGTTTAAGCTCCATCAAATCTGTAATCAATAGCACTACATGCTCCCACTCTACCACTGTACTGTATACTCTACCTGTGTTTTTAAGGTAAAAACACCATTTAACCCCAGTGACACTTGAATTAAAGCAGCAGCCTCTATAATAGCATTCTTTAGCATTAATCCCAGGAAATCTGCAATCTTAACGCTCTTTGATAGCCACGCTACATTGCTGTTTACTTGGATGGAGCAGAGAGCACAACATCAGGACATAAGAAATATTACAATGCATGATAAGAAAGGTGTGAGCTCTACAGCAAGGCCTCTAACCCTTTGCCAGTGCCAAATACATAGGGCTTAACTCAGATCTGATCACAGCAGCAAATTTATTAGCTAAAACCATGTACACTGCAGGGGGGGGGGGTGTATAATATGTGCAGAGAGAGTTAGATTTTGGTGCGGTGTGTTCAAACTGAAATCTAAATTGCAGTGTAAAAACAAAACAGCCAGTATTTACCCTGCACACAAACAATATAACCCACCTAAATCTCTCTGCAAATGTTATATCTGCCCCCCCTCCCATCCCTGCAGTGCACATGGTTTTGCCCACTAGCTAACAAATTTGCTGCATCTGGGAATTACAGCATCTTAATATTTCTTTTTACAGAAGGTTCAGCAAATTAAATTATTTAGTGAAATACTGTAATCATAACAGTTACAGGGATATTGTAGGTAGATTTATTGTCAGTGGATAAATGTAAAAATTAAACCCTTAGGCATAGTTCCCAAATGCTGTCATTGCAATCCAGATTTTAAGGATATCATGCTTGAGCACAGGTGACTTAATTAGAACTTCGGTCAATGTGAATTAACCATTGGACTCAACCATGGTTATCCTTAAAACCCAGGGGTCTATTTAAGATCGATCTTAATTGATGTTGGGCTTCCAGGTTGGAAAAAAAACACACATTTACTAACATTTTAAAATTTATATAAAAAATCATCTGTTCGTAAATGCAGTGCACATGGTTTTGCCCAACTGCTAACAAAAATCCTGCTGCGATCAACTCAGAATTACCCCCCATGGCCCTCATTCCGAGTTGTTCGCTCGCAAGCTGCTTTTAGCAGCATTGCACACGCTAAGCCGCCGCCTACTGGGAGTGAATCTTAGCATCTTAAAATTGCGAACGAAAGATTTGCAATATTGCGATAAGACATCTCTGTGCAGTTTCTGAGTAGCTCGAGACTTACTCTGCCAGTGCGATCAGTTCAGTGCTTGTCGTTCCTGGTTTGACGTCACAAACACACCCAGCGTTCGCCCAGACACTCCTCCGTTTCTCCAGCCATTACCGCGTTTTTCCCAGAAACGGTAGCATTTTTTCCCACACGCCCCTAAAACGGTCTGTTTCCGCCCAGAAACACCCACTTCCTGTCAATCACATTACGTTTACCAGAACGATGAAAAAACCGTGAGTAATATTCCTAACTGCATAGCAAATTTACTTGGCGCAGTCGCAGTGCGAACATTGCACATGCGCATTAAGCGGAAAATCGCTGCGATGCGAAGAAAATTACCGAGCGAACAACTCGGAATGACCACCTATGTGCACTGCAGGGAAGGCAGATTTAACATGTGCAGAGAGAGTTAGATTTGGGTGTGGTGTGTTCAATCTGCAATCTAATTTGCAGTGTAAAAATAAAGCAGTCAGTATTTACCCTGCACAGAAACAAAATAACTCACCCAAATCTAACTCTTTCTGCACATGTTATATCTGCCTCCCCTGCAGTACACATGGTTTTGCCCAACTGCAAACAAAATTCCTGCTGTGATCAACTTGGAATTACCCCCATCGAATTACCCCCATTTTCATACTGCTCGTGTATATAAGACATAGTTTGGATCGTAATACGCGTTACAACCGCAAAAACTATGAAGAGGATGGGGGCATATACGCAGGGTCCATCCTGTGCGTGTGCCTACATTTTCTCCGGGTGCCCCGGAGAAAATGCGAATGCCTCTGCCTCTCAATCAGTAGAGGGCGTACCTTCGCAGGTATATCGCGATCATGAGCCATGTCTCCCATTTTTGTCATTATAGGTGCTCTGTGAGCTGCTGGCCATGCCCCAGCCCCTCTGTCTCCCGTGAATAGACATTGAGGCTTATTCAGACCAGATCACTTCAATTTATTTTCACCCAGCGGGCAATCAGGTCTGCACTGCACATGCGTATGCGCCACAATGCGTAAGTGCGACGGTCCGGAGATCACAAGAAGATTGACAAGAAGAGGGTGTTTGTGTGGGTGGCAACTGAATGTTTCTAGGGAGTGTCCGGAAAAACACTGGAGGGACCCGGCGTTTTGTGGGAGGATTTGTGACGTCACCTCAATGGCTGAGTAAGTGCTGAGCTGTGCAGCTCTTGTGCACATGTGATCACACACCTGCACAGCAAATTTTCCCTTCCGCTGTAGGCGGCAACTACCTGATTACAGGGATGCAAAAAACACACCCTAGCGATCAGGTCTGAATTACCCACAATGTGCATATTTGCAGAGCAACAAGCTACAGGGAGCCTTCCACCCCCCCCCCCTTCCCCATGACTATGGGACACTGCGGCCCCCACAGGGGGGGGGGGGGTGTTTGGGTTAGCTGGACATTCCCAAAAAAAGTGACTGTCCTGCAAAAATTGGTATAGTTGGGAGGTATGTTCAAATACATTTATTGTTTTGCATGCAGGGTAAATACTGGCTTCTTTGACATTTAGCCACAAATGCTGCACAGCTGAATTACAGTATTACACTGCAATTAACAGTTATGCTAGGACATTCCCCCTCCCAAATCTACCTCTCTCTGCATGTTACATCTGTCCCACAGTGGCGTGCGGTGAGGTCAGTGGCTAGTGAGGCACTACAGCCATAATTTCCGCCGAATCCTGCCGATGACCCTTAGCCAATGCCCGCTACTGCCTCTGAGCCGATACCCGCTGCCACCACCAATGGCTTACAAACTCTCCCACAATCAACTGACCCAGCCCTCCACCACTAATTTCTATCTCAGTCCGATGCCGCCAATGCCCGCTGCCTGCCTGCTCATTGTTCTTGTTATATATTATACATTTTTAAAGAAAAAAAAATGAGTGTTTGGGACTGGGAAGGGTGAGGGAGGAGGACATGAATGCAATTTTGTTGTCCAGGGCTTCCATTAACTTAAAGGAGAAGGGTCTGAATGGGTTACAAAAAAATGTGTGAGGTCCCCCCTCCTTAGTATAACCAGCCTCGGGCTCTTTGAGCCGGTCCTGGTTATTTAAATACTGGGGGAAAAATTGGACAGGGGTTCCCCGTATTTAGACAACCAACACCGGGCTCTTAGAACGGTCCAGGTTCCAAAAATACGTGGGACAAAAGATGTAGGGGTCCCCCATATTTTTAAAACCAGCACCGGGCTCCACTAGCCAGAGAGATAATGCCACAGCCGGGGGACACTTTTATGTAGGTCCCTGCGGCCCTGGCATTACCCCTCCAACTAGTCACCCCTGGCCGGGGTTCCCTGGAGGAGTGGGGACCCCTTAAATCAAGAGGTTCCTCCCCTCGAGGCACCCAAGGGCCAGAGGTGAAGCCCGAGGCTGTCCCCAGCACCCCTGGGTGCTAAATTAACTAACTTAATTTCCTACTTCTAAATTCATTCCTAAATTCACTACTTACATGAATCCTGTAGTTGGGCATTTTGGGACTTCGATTGTGGGCATTGTTTTGTGTCCAGACCAGCAGCAGGTGGTGTGCATTTGCTGGAAAGGCATCGAAGACCTCCGATATGCTGCATCTCCTGATGTGTGTCTACCTCAAGTGTCTGTCAGCAAATGCCTGCTAGACACCCCATTCCAAGCTGATTGTGACATCACGGTACATGCATCATAGAACAGGCATGCTAGAACATGGGTCTTCAACCTGCGACCCTCCAGCTGCTGTGGAACTACACATCCCAGCATGCCCTGCCTCAGTTTTAGCATACCTTAATAGCAAAACTGTGGCAGGGCATGCTGGGATGTGTAGTTTCACAGCAGCTGGAGGGCCACAGGATGAAGACCCATGTGCTAGAGCCAAGCCGCAGGTACATTGAATGCTAGCAAGCTGAATGTTTAAATCCTTTTTGTTCCGCAGCATTCCAATGCGGAAGATTCCATGGAACCAGAGATCCTTCCATTGAGAAGGACATGCTGCCTGGATGACTACACTGTGCAAATTAAATCACGGAGCCAGTTGGTTTGTGGGTGGCTCTGGTGACTGGGTGGTTGGGTGGGTGGTGTGTCGGAGGTGGAGCACATGCAAATGATTGTGTATCATCCAACTAGTGAGAGAGAAAACTCATGCAGGAGTGTGCCTGCCTGTCAGTGGGTTATGCACCTTGCCAGACGTCAAATCTACATAGAGCAGCTGGAGGGGACAAGAGCAGGTTTGCAAAATATAGATAGAAGAGCATATATGCTGGCACATTCTCCATGATTGTGTCAGCTTATGTTTTGGTGCACTGCACTTTCCTCCAATAAGTTTTAGCCATTTTTTTTAAGCTCAAGTGTAGTTGCTTCTCGGCCTTTTGGCTGTGATCTTGTATCGTGGTTGAAGGGTCTGCTGGAGGGAGGGATTGTTTTCTTCATTGGCGAAAGACCAAAGATATTCCAGGATGGAAGGCTTGGGAACACTATCCGTTTTTCAGTTGTGGAAGAGCACAGAGGTCGGATTGGACTACATTCTATAGTAAAGGATACCTTTCTATTTATTGCCCCTCCCCTTATATGTGTCTGTGTTAAAATAAAGCTTCGGTCTTGTGATTCCCTCACCCTCTTACACTCCACACACATAGCCTTATTAACTGTTGTATTATTGTATAGTTTAAATGTATAGTGCAGTTCATGATTTATAGTGTAGGCTGGCCTGTGCTGTAGTTCTTGAACTGTACTATACCGACAGCATTTGTATTGTGTTTTGGCTGTGCTGCAACACAGTACTTATGTGTGTAATGTTTATGTATGTTTTTTTGCTTCTTTATGTCAATAAAGACTGCTTTTTCAATCCAATATCTGAAAACAATCAATGTTTATCTTTGATGGCAATAGAAGTGGTATGATATTTGCTGCTTTTGAAAGGCAATATCTGATATGTCCCCTATCTGGGAACCATATATTAAATGGCTTTTCAGAAAAGGATGATGGTAGAAGAGCTTTCAGTACTTGTTGGACCGATGCACATTTCCTATTCTAGCCTCCAAAAACAGATTCAGTTGCATTTTCCAGTGTGTTTTAAATGCGCCTTTGCAAATGTCTTACATCGACAAACTTATTTAGTACTATTTTGCAAATAGGGTTACATTGTTGCAACATTGTGTTCCCTAATTGCTTGATTTTTTAAATGCAACAATTGATAAAGACACCTGATAACTGCTCTGTGGAGTCTTATTTTGCGTCTACTTCTTATCTACATTTAATTCCCTACCTCTAATCAAGGCATTTTTAAATGCTGGGGGCTGCCAGGACGTGAGGCCTACCTAGACTTTAGATCTGAATTTGAATGTACTTGTGAACTAACTTAATTTCCTACTTCTAAATTCATTCCTAAATTCACTACTTACATGAATCCTGTAGTTGGGCATTTTGGGACTTCGATTGTGGGCATTGTTTTGTGTCCAGACCAGCAGCAGGTGGTGTGCATTTGCTGGAAAGGCATCGAAGACCTCCGATATGCTGCATCTCCTGATGTGTGTCTACCTCAAGTGGCTGTCAGCAAATGCCTGCTAGATACCCCATTCCAAGCTGATTGTGACATCACGGAACATGCATCATAGAACAGGCATGCTAGAACATGGGTCTTCAACCTGCGACCCTCCAGCTGCTGTGGAACTACACATCCCAGCATGCCCTGCCTCAGTTTTAGCATACCTTAATAGCAAAACTGTAGCAGGGCATGCTGGGATGTGTAGTTTCACAGCAGCTGGAGGGCCACAGGATGAAGACCCATGTGCTAGAGCCAAGCCGCAGGTACATTGAATGCTAGCAAGATGAATGTTTAAATCCTTTTTGTTCCGCAGCATTCCAATGCGGAAGATTCCATGGAACCAGAGATTATTCCATTGAGAAGGACATGCTGCCTGGATGACTGCACTGTGCAAATTAAGTCACGGAGACAGTTGGCTTGTGGGTGGCTCTGGTGACTGGGTGGTTGGGTGGGCGGTGTGTCGGAGGTGGAGCACATGCAAATGAATGTGTATCATCCAGCTAGTGAGAGGGAAAACTCATGCAGGAGTGTGCCTGCTTGTCAGTGGGTTATGCACCTTGCCAGACGTCAAATCTACATGGAGCAGCTGGAGGGGACAAGAGCAGGTTTGCAAAATATAGATAGAAGAGCATATATGCTGGCGCATTCTCCATGATTGTGTCAGCTTATGTTTTGGTGCACTGCACTTTCCTCCACTAAGTTTTAGCTATTTTGGTTAAACGCAAGTGTAGTTGCTTCTCGCCCTTTTGGCTGTGATCTTGTATCGTGGTTGAAGAGTCTGCTGGAGGGATTGTTTTCTTCATTGGCGAGAGACTGAAGATATTCCAGGATGGAAGGCTTGGAAACACTATCCGTTTTTAAGTTGTGGAAGAGTTGAAAGACCGGATTGAATTACATTCTATAGTAAAGGATATCTTTGTATTTATTAATCCTCCCTTTATATGTGTCTGTCTTTCAATAAAGCTTCGGGCTTGTGATTCCCTCACCCTCTTACACTCCACACCCATAGCCTTATTAACTGTTGTATTATTGTATTGTTTAAATGTATAGTGCAGTTCATGATTTATAGTGTAGGCTGGCCTGTGCTGTAGTTCTTGAACTGTACTATACCGACAGCATTTGTATTGTGTTTTATCTGTGCTGCAACACAGTACTTATGTGTGTAATGTTTATGTATGTTTTTTTGCTTCTTTATGTCAATAAAGACTGCTTTTTCAATCCAATATCTGAAAACAATCAATGTTTATCTTTGATGGCAATAGAAGTGGTATGATATTTGCTGCTTTTGAAAGGCAATATCTGATATGTCCCCTATCTGGAAACCATATATTAAATGGCTTTTCAGAAAAGGGAGATGGTAGAAGAGCTTTCAGTACTTGTAGGACCGATGCACATTTCCTATTCTAGCCTCCAAAAACAGATTCAGTTGCATTTTCCAGCGTGTTTTGGATGCGCCTTTGCAAATGTCTTACATCGACAAACTTATTTAGTACTATTTTGCAAATAGGGTTACATTGTTGCAACATTGTGTTCCCTAATTGCTTGATTTTTTAAATGCAACAATTGATAAAGACACCTGATAACTGCTCTGTGGAGTCTTATTTTGTGTCTACTTTTTATCTACATTTAATTCTCTACTTCTAATCAAGGCATTTTTAAGTGCTGGGGGCTGCCAGGACGTGAGGCCTACCTAGACTTTAGATCTGAATTTGAATGTACTTGTGAACTAACTTAATTTCCTACTTCTAAATTCATTCCTAAATTCACTACTTACATGAATCCTGTAGTTGGGCATTTTGGGACTTCAATTGTGGGCATTGTTTTGTGTCCAGACCAGCAGCAGGTGGTGTGCATTTGCTGGAAAGGCATCGAAGACCTCCGATATGCTGCATCTCCCTCAAGTGGCTGTCGGCAAATGCCTGCTAGACACCCCATTTCAAGCTGATTGTGACATCACGGTACATGCATCATAGAACAGGCATGCTAGAACATGGGTCTTCAACCTGCGACCCTCCAGCTGCTGTGGAACTACACATCCCAGCATGCCCTGCCTCAGTTTTAACATACCTTAATAGCAAAACTGTGGCAGGGCATGCTGGGATGTGTAGTTTCACAGCAGCTGGAGGGCCACAGGATGAAGACACATGTGCTAAAGCCAAGCCGCAGGTACATTGAATGCTAGCAAGCTGAATATTTAAATCCTTTTTATTCCGCAGCATTCCAATGTGGAAGATTCCATGGAACCAGAGATCCTTCCATTGAGAAGGACATGCTGCCTGGATGACTACACTGTGCAAATTAAATCACGGAGCCAGTTGGCTTGTGGGTGGCTCTGGTCACTGGGTGGTTGGGTGGGTGGTGTGTCGGAGGTGGAGCACATGCAAATGATTGTGTATCATCCAGCTAGTGAGAGAGAAAACTCATGCAGGAGTGTGCCTGCTTGTCAGTGGGTTATGCACCTTTCCAGACGTCAAATCTACATGGAGCAGCTGGAGAGGACAAGAGCAGGTTTGCAAAATATAGACAGAAGAGCTCTCCAGCCTAGTTTGCTGTCTGTTTCCACTTCTCTTTTCTTGAGCCGCTCCCTTCTATGCCCTAGCGCACTATCCTGACTTCTCCCATCTGCTTACTTTGTGCCTTCCAACGCACAATGCGAACTACAGGTAGTGCTGCAGGGCCCACACCCTTTTACTTGCCATACAGAGCAGCTCTGGAGCTGTTACAGTGCCCAGCTTCTGCAAGAAATCAGCTTGAATGCTTCAGGGGCTGGGGCATAGCCAACATGAGCCCCACACCGAAGGAGGGTGGAGGTGTTTAATGCGAACTAGGGGTCATCCAAGCACCGCAAAAGGCCGCCATGCCCTGCACGCCCCTTTTCTCTTTTCATATGCAGACGAGGGTTGAAGCCAACTTTGACCCACTGCTTGGATGACATCACCATATGCAAATCCATCTGCTGCAGGCCTTCCCCCAGGAATGCTTGCACTAGTTGTTGCATTTGGTTTGTTGTTTGGGGGTGCTTCAGTATTAGGCAGCCTTCTGCCCTCCCATGTTCATCTGAAAATATGTGTTCTCCCTGCAGTTGTTGTCCCCAGATGAGAGTTCCCTTGTGCTGCCTCAGTTGAATCTTCTTTACTTGACAGAGATGTGCCTGAGCAGCGGCCCTCCCCAGCCCTATCCTAAATCATACTTATTTTGCATAGGAGATACCATGGTCATGAAGATTGTTCTCCCAGGGTGAGGTTCATTCATTGCATTCTGGGTATGCTGACCCCTGTGATTTCCCCAAATGTGGGAAACTTGACTGCATTATTTGTGGTAGTGGGGGACTGTGTCTGTGCTTTCCTCTGGTCAGCTCTGGTAAAAGTCAGATTTCTTTGTCTCAGATCTTCCTCTAGCCTTGTTCTTCTTTCGAGAGTTCCCTTGTGCTGACTCAGTTGGATCTCCTTCACTTGACAGAGAAGTGCCCGAGCAGCGACCCTACCCAGCTCTAGCCCAACTCCTACTTACCTGCCAGGTGAGATACTATGATCATGAAGGTGCTTCTCCCAGGGCAAGGCTCACCCATTGCACTCTGGGTGTGCTGCTCTTGCGATTTCCCCAAATGTGGGAAACTTGACTGCATAATTTGTGTTTCCCCTGGTCGGCTCTCGTATAATTCAGATCTCTTTGTCTCAGGTCTCTCTCCAGCCTAGTTTGCTGTCTGTTTCCACTTCTCTTTTCTTGAGCCGCTCCCTTCTATGCCCTTGCGCACTATTATGACCTCTCCTGTCTGCTTACTTTGTGCCTTCCAACGTCAATGCAAACTACAGGTAGTGCTGCAGGGCCCACACCCTTTTACATGCTTTACAGAGCAGCTCTGGAGCTGTTACAGTGCCCAGCTGCTGCAAGAAATCAGCTTGAATGCTTCAGGGGCTGGGGCATAGCCAACATGAGCCCCACACCGAAGGAGGGTGGAGGTGTTTAATGTGAATTAGGGGTCATCCAAGCGCCGCAAAAGGCCGCCATGCCCTGCACATCCCTTTTTTCTTTTCATATGCAGACGAGGGTTGAAGCCAACTTTGACCCACTGCTTGGATGACATCACCATATGCAAATCCATCTGCTGCAGGCCTTCCCCCAGGAATGCTTGCACTAGTTGTTGCATTTGGTTTGTTGTTTGGGGGTGCTTCAGTATTAGGCAGCCTTCTGCCCTCCCATGTTCATCTGAAAATATGTGTTCTCCCTGCAGTTGTTGTCCCCAGATGAGAGTTCCCTTGTGCTGCCTCAGTTGAATCTTCTTTACTTGACAGAGATGTGCCTGAGCAGCGGACCTCCCCAGCCCTATCCTAAATCATACTTATTTTGCATAGGAGATACCATGGTCATGAAGATTGTTCTCCCAGGGTGAGGTTCATTCATTGCATTCTGGGTATGCTGACCCCTGTGATTTCCCCAAATGTGGGAAACTTGACTGCATTATTTGTGGTAGTGGGGGACTGTGTCTGTGCTTTCCTCTGGTCAGCTCTGGTAAAAGTCAGATTTCTTTGTCTCAGATCTTCCTCTAGCCTTGTTCTTCTTTCGAGAGTTCCCTTGTGCTGACTCAGTTGGATCTCCTTCACTTGACAGAGAAGTGCCCGAGCAGCGACCCTACCCAGCTCTAGCCCAACTCCTACTTACCTGCCAGGTGAGATACTATGATCATGAAGGTGCTTCTCCCAGGGCAAGGCTCACCCATTGCACTCTGGGTGTGCTGCTCTTGCGATTTCCCCAAATGTGGGAAACTTGACTGCATAATTTGTGTTTCCCCTGGTCGGCTCTCGTATAATTCAGATCTCTTTGTCTCAGGTCTCTCTCCAGCCTAGTTTGCTGTCTGTTTCCACTTCTCTTTTCTTGAGCCGCTCCCTTCTATGCCCTTGCGCACTATTATGACCTCTCCTGTCTGCTTACTTTGTGCCTTCCAACGTCAATGCAAACTACAGGTAGTGCTGCAGGGCCCACACCCTTTTACATGCTTTACAGAGCAGCTCTGGAGCTGTTACAGTGCCCAGCTGCTGCAAGAAATCAGCTTGAATGCTTCAGGGGCTGGGGCATAGCCAACATGAGCCCCACACCGAAGGAGGGTGGAGGTGTTTAATGTGAATTAGGGGTCATCCAAGCGCCGCAAAAGGCCGCCATGCCCTGCACATCCCTTTTTTCTTTTCATATGCAGACGAGGGTTGAAGCCAACTTTGACCCACTGCTTGGATGACATCACCATATGCAAATCCATCTGCTGCAGGCCTTCCCCCAGGAATGCTTGCACTAGTTGTTGCATTTGGTTTGTTGTTTGGGGGTGCTTCAGTATTAGGCAGCCTTCTGCCCTCCCATGTTCATCTGAAAATATGTGTTCTCCCTGCAGTTGTTGTCCCCAGATGAGAGTTCCCTTGTGCTGCCTCAGTTGAATCTCCTTTACTTGACAGAGATGTGCCTGAGCAGCGGCCCTCCCCAGCCCTATCCCAAATCATACTTATTTTGCATAGGAGATATCATGGTAATGAAGACTGTTATCCCAGGGTGAGGTTCATTCATTGCATTCTGGGTATGCTGACCCCTGTGATTTCCCCAAATGTGGGAAACTGGACTGCATTATTTGTGGTAGTGAGAGACTGTGTTTGTGCTTTCCTCTGGTCAGCTCTGGTAAAAGTCAGATTTCTTTGTCTCAGATCTTCCTCTAGCCTTGTTCTTCTTTCGAGAGTTCCCTTGTGCTGCCTCAGTTGGATCTCCTTCACTTAACAGGGGGGTGCCCGAGCAGCGACCCTCCCCAGCTCCTACTTACCTGCCAGGTGAGATACTATGATCATGAAGGTGCTTCTCCCAGGGCAAGGCTCACCCATTGCACTCTGGGTGTGCTACTCCTGCGGTTTCCCCAAATGTTGGACACTTGACTGCATAATTTGTGTTTCACCTGGTCGGCTCTCGTATAATTCAGATCTCTTTGTCTCAGGTCTCTCTCCAGCCTAATTTGCAGTCTGTTTCCACTTCTCTTTTCTTGAGTTGCTCCCTTCTATGCCCTTGCGCACTATCCTGACTTCTCCCGTCTGCTTACTTTGTGCCTTCCAACGCACAATGCAAACTACAGGTAGTGCTGCAGGGCCCACACCCTTTTACTTGCCTTACAGAGCAGCTCTGGAGCTGTTACAGTGCCCAGCTGCTGCAAGAAATCAGCTTGAATGCTTCAGGGGCTGGGGCATAGCCATCATGAGCCCCACACCGAAGGAGGGTGGAGGTGTTTAATGCGAACTAGGGGTCATCCAAGCACCGCAAAAGGCCGCCATGCCCTGCATGCCAATTTTATCTTTTCATATGCAGACGAGGGTTGAAGCCAACTTTGACCCACTGCTTGGATGACATCACCATATGCAAATCCATCTGCTGCAGGCCTTCCCCCAGGAATGCTTGCACTAGTTGTTGCATTTGGTTTGTTGTTTGGGGGTGCTTCAGTATTAGGCAGCCTTCTGCCCTCCCATGTTCATCTGAAAATATGTGTACCTCCTGCAGTTGTTGTCCCCAGATGAGAGTTCCCTTGTGCTGCCTCAGTTGAATCTCCTTTACTTGACAGAGATGTGCCTGAGCAGCGGCCCTCTCCAGCCCTATCCCAAATCATACTTATTTTGCATAGGAGATACCATGGTCATGAAGATTGTTCTCCCAGGGTGAGGTTCATTCATTGCATTCTGGGTATGCTGACCCCTGTTATTTCCCCAAATGTGGTAAACTTGACAGCATTATTTGTGGTAGTGGGGGACTGTGTTTGTGCTTTCCTCTGGTCAGCTCTGGTAAAAGTCAGATTTCTTTGTCTCAGATCTTCCTCTAGCCTTGTTCTTCTTTCGAGAGTTCCCTTGTGCTGCCTCAGTTGGATCTCCTTCACTTGACAGGGGGGTGCCCGAGCAGCGACCCTCCCCAGCTCTAGCCCAACTCCTACTTACCTGCCATTTGAGATACTATGATCATGAAGGTGCTTCTCCCAGGGCAAGGCTCACCAATTGCACTCTGGGTGTGCTGCTCCTGCGATATCCCCAAATGTGGGAAACTTGACTGCATAATTTGTGTTTCCCCTGGTCGGCTCTCGTATAATTCAGATCTCTTTGTCTCATGTCTCTCTCCAGCCTAGTTTGCTGTCTGTTTACACTTCTCTTTTCTTGAGCCACTACCTTCTATGCCCTTGCGCACTATCTTGACTTCTCCCGTCTGCTTACTTTGTGCCTTCCAACGCACAATGCGAACTACAGGTAGTGCTGCAGGGCCCACACCCTTTTAGTTGCCTTACAGAGCAGCTCTGGAGCTATTACAGTGCCCAGCTGCTGCAAGTAATCAGCTTGAATGCTTCAGGGGTTGGGGCATAGCCAACATGAGCCCCACACCGAAGTAGGGTGGAGGTGTTTAATGCGAACTAGGGGTCATCCAAGCGCCGCAAAAGGCCGCCATGCCCTGCACGCCCCTTTTCTCTCTTCATATGCAGACGAGGGTTGAAGCCAACTTTGACCCACTGCTTGGATGACATCACCATATGCAAATCCATCTGCTGCAGGCCTTCCCCCAGGAATGCTTGTACTAGTTGTTGCATTTGGTTTGTTGTTTGGGGGTGCTTCAGTATTAGGCAGCCTTCTGCCCTCCCATGTTCATCTGAAAATATGTGTTCTCCCTGCAGTTGTTGTCCCCAGATGAGAGTTCCCTTGTGCTGCCTCAGTTGAATCTCCTTTACTTGACAAGGGAGGCATTTTGGATTTTTTCTTTGGGTACCCTTACACCTGATGGTCTGAATGAGAGCATCGAACTGAACAACATTGGCAGTCTCTGAAGATTTTATCTATTGATTTACCTAATATATTATTTATTGAATATCCATTTATTGTATGTTTAATAAATAAACAAAATTATTAGAAGTAGCTATTTTGGAAACAGCTTTCCTCTTAGGATGAAACTGTATAATCCTGTTGTGTGGGTTCCTTTAAAGTTCTTTAGTAAAATCCACTAGTAATGATGAACATCAGATTTCTTCCTCCATCCTCTTTTTACACTTTCTCTTGGTTCTATATATATATTTTTTTTTCTTTTTTTTTTCCCTCCTTCTCCCAAAAGGCCCCCCTCCCCCCCCCCCCCTCCCTGTTTTAAATTTTAAATTCTTTAAATATTTAAATCTTCGAATCCTTAAATTGTCTGTTTAATATTTATTTTTTCTTCATTTCTTTTTGTTGTTTAAACAGCAATGTAATTATTCCAGGGGTTAAAATAATGAAATATAGAAATAATATTAACAAAAATTAAAGGTAAAAATGAATTGATAGAATGATCCCATTAAAAGTAAATAAATAATATGGATGTTAAGCTGAGCGGGTTGGATTCGAACATGGGACTAGCTGCATAGAGTGCATTTGATGTTTCCCCTGCGCCATAAGAACTGCTTTAGTAGTGGCATGGATTTATGTTACCCTAAAAGGTTTTATATAAGTAAATGGGGATCCTTAGTGCTGAGTCTCTGAATTATGTATATGTGATTATAGATATGAGGTATTGATTGAAAGATTATAGGTTAATCTGTATATAGATTATATATTTTCTGTTATTTTTTAAACCACCTTGTTGCTTATTTTATTATTATTTTTAATCACCATGTTGCTTATTTTTATATTATGAAATGCCTTTATATGTGCAATTGCAATTAGAAAGTTGTTCCATATGTGGGTCATTACATGTATGCATCCAATTAGTACATGTATGTATCCAATCAACTAATTAGTAATGCTATTGGTCCGGTGTATTTTAAAAAGAGCCTGCTAGGCTGCTGATGTATCCTCTGACGAAACCGCTCTTGGATAACAGCGGAGAAAGTGATTACCGGACACTCTGATTGCTGAGATATAAGCCCGTTCATGAACGAGCTACATCACGGCGGACGTCTGATGTAAAGACAGCGGTGAAGGGGAAAAAGCAATTTGAGACCGAGCAAAAGGAGGTCTCTACCCCACGGCAGGGAGAAATATCCCGACCGCGAGTGCCAATAAGATCCAGCCACGGTTAACGGGGGTCGTAGCATACCGCTGTGTTTCACCAACCATCACAGCGCTCTCCCCCTGTTTTCTTTCATTACTCACGTGAGTTACATATGAACTTTAACTGCAGTAAATAAGAGGCGTTGGTTACAACTGTTGCTGTTCATCCACAAGAAGGAATTTAATGTATCAATTACAATTGGAAAGTAACGATTAAATTACAACAGCTGTATCCAGGAGGATTTTTTGGACACTTTAATAAACATTCCGTTGTCATCAAGGGCAATATGAAATAGATCCTGATTACATTTAGATATGGATAGTGGTGCCTATATATGTTGACTCCATTGTATTTTATTGAATGTGGGTTTCTTCTGTCTATATATATATTTTTTTTAAAAAGAGCTTGTATATTTTATTTTTTGCGCTCCCTTGATAACAAGTGTGATTATCTTTAAAATTTGGTTTATTATTGGTAGAACAGTACTACCTATGGGAGCAGCATTTTATAATATATGGTGAAAATTAATAGATGTATAAAGTAGAGATGAGCGGGTTCGGTTTCTCTGAATCCGAACCCGCCAGAACTTCATGTTTTTTTTCACGGGTCCGAGCGACTCGGATCTTCCCGCCTTGCTCGGTTAACCCGAGCGCGCCCGAACGTCATCATGACGCTGTCGGATTCTCGCGAGGCTCGGATTCTATCGCGAGACTCGGATTCTATATAAGGAGCCGCGCGTCGCCGCCATTTTCACACGTGCATTGAGATTGATAGGGAGAGGACGTGGCTGGCGTCCTCTCCGTTTAGAATTAGAATAGATTAGAGAGACACTTGATTTACTAATTTTGGGGAGCATTAGGAGTACTCAGTAGTGTACAGTGCAGAGTTTTGCTGATAGTGACCAGTGACCACCACTTTTATTTATAATCCGTTCTCTGCCTGAAAAAAGCGATACACAGCACACAGTGACTCAGTCACATACCATATCTGTGTGCACTGCTCAGGCTCAGGCCAGTGTGCTGCATCATCTATTATCTATATATAATATTATATATATCTGTCTGACTGCTCAGCTCACACAGCTTATAATTGTGGGGGAGACTGGGGAGCACTACTGCAGTGCCAGTTATAGGTTATAGCAGGAGCCAGGAGTACATAATATAATCCGTTCTCTGCCTGAAAAAAGCGATACACAGCACACAGTGACTCAGTCACATACCATATCTGTGTGCACTGCTCAGGCTCAGGCCAGTGTGCTGCATCATCTATTATCTATATATAATATTATATATATCTGTCTGACTGCTCAGCTCACACAGCTTATAATTGTGGGGGAGACTGGGGAGCACTACTGCAGTGCCAGTTATAGGTTATAGCAGGAGCCAGGAGTACATAATATATTATATAGTGAGTGACCACCAGACACACAGTGCAGTTTATTTAATATATCCGTTCTCTGCCTGAAAAAAGCGATACACACAGTAACTCAGTCAGTCACATACCATATCTGTGTGCACTGCTCAGGCTCAGGCCAGTGTGCTGCATCATCCATATATATTATATATCTGTCTGACTGCTCAGCTCACACAGCTTATAATTGTGGGGGAGACTGGGGAGCACTACTGCAGTGCCAGTTATAGGTTATAGCAGGAGCCAGGAGTACATAATATTATATTAAAATTAAACAGTGCACACTTTTGCTGCAGGAGTGCCACTGCCAGTGTGACTAGTGACCAGTGACCTGACCACCAGTATATAATATTAGTAGTATACTATCTCTTTATCAACCAGTCTATATTAGCAGCAGACACAGTACAGTGCGGTAATTCACGGCTGTGGCTACCTCTGTGTCGGCACTCGGCAGCCCGTCCATAATTGTATATACCACCTAACCGTGGTTTTTTTTTCTTTCTTTATACATACATACTAGTTACGAGTATACTATCTCTTTATCAACCAGTCTATATATTAGCAGCAGACACAGTACAGTGCGGTAGTTCACGGCTGTGGCTACCTCTGTGTCGGCACTCGGCAGCCCGTCCATAATTGTATATACCACCTAACCGTGGTTTTTTTTTCTTTCTTTATACATACATACTAGTTACGAGTATACTATCTCTTTATCAACCAGTCTATATATTAGCAGCAGACACAGTACAGTGCGGTAGTTCACGGCTGTGGCTACCTCTGTGTCGGCACTCGGCAGCCCGTCCATAATTGTATATACCACCTAACCGTGGTTTTTTTTTCATTCTTTATACATACATACTAGTTACGAGTATACTATCTCTTTATCAACCAGTCTATATTAGCAGCAGACACAGTACAGTGCGGTAGTTCACGGCTGTGGCTACCTCTGTGTCGGCACTCGGCAGCCCGTCCATAATTGTATATACCACCTAACCGTGGTTTTTTTTTCTTTCTTTATACATACATACTAGTTACGAGTATACTATCTCTTTATCAACCAGTCTATATATTAGCAGCAGACACAGTACAGTGCGGTAGTTCACGGCTGTGGCTACCTCTGTGTCGGCACTCGGCAGCCCGTCCATAATTGTATATACCACCTAACCGTGGTTTTTTTTTCTTTCTTTATACATACATACTAGTTACGAGTATACTATCTCTTTATCAACCAGTCTATATTAGCAGCAGACACAGTACAGTGCGGTAGTTCACGGCTGTGGCTACCTCTGTGTCGGCACTCGGCAGCCCGTCCATAATTGTATACTAGTATCCAATCCATCCATCTCCATTGTTTACCTGAGGTGCCTTTTAGTTGTGCCTATTAAAATATGGAGAACAAAAATGTTGAGGTTCCAAAATTAGGGAAAGATCAAGATCCACTTCCACCTCGTGCTGAAGCTGCTGCCACTAGTCATGGCCGAGACGATGAAATGCCAGCAACGTCGTCTGCCAAGGCCGATGCCCAATGGCATAGTACAGAGCATGTCAAAACCAAAACACCAAATATCAGTAAAAAAAGGACTCCAAAACCTAAAATAAAATTGTCGGAGGAGAAGCGTAAACTTGCCAATATGCCATTTACCACACGGAGTGGCAAGGAACGGCTGAGGCCCTGGCCTATGTTCATGGCTAGTGGTTCAGCTTCACATGAGGATGGAAGCACTCAGCCTCTCGCTAGAAAACTGAAAAGACTCAAGCTGGCAAAAGGCAAAGCACCGCAAAGAACTGTGCGTTCTTTGAAATCCCAAATCCACAAGGAGAGTCCAATTGTGTCGGTTGCGATGCCTGACCTTCCCAACACTGGACGTGAAGAGCATGCGCCTTCCACCATTTGCACGCCCCCTGCAAGTGCTGGAAGGAGCACCCGCAGTCCAGTTCCTGATAGTCAGATTGAAGATGTCAGTGTTGAAGTACACCAGGATGAGGAGGATATGGGTGTTGCTGGCGCTGGGGAGGAAATTGACCAGGAGGATTCTGATGGTGAGGTGGTTTGTTTAAGTCAGGCACCCGGGGAGACACCTGTTGTCCGTGGGAGGAATATGGCCGTTGACATGCCAGGTGAAAATACCAAAAAAATCAGCTCTTCGGTGTGGAGGTATTTCACCAGAAATGCGGACAACAGGTGTCAAGCCGTGTGTTCCCTTTGTCAAGCTGTAATAAGTAGGGGTAAGGACGTTAACCACCTCGGAACATCCTCCCTTATACGTCACCTGCAGCGCATTCATAATAAGTCAGTGACAAGTTCAAAAACTTTGGGTGACAGCGGAAGCAGTCCACTGACCAGTAAATCCCTTCCTCTTGTAACCAAGCTCACGCAAACCACCCCACCAACTCCCTCAGTGTCAATTTCCTCCTTCCCCAGGAATGCCAATAGTCCTGCAGGCCATGTCACTGGCAATTCTGACGAGTCCTCTCCTGCCTGGGATTCCTCCGATGCATCCTTGCGTGTAACGCCTACTGCTGCTGGCGCTGCTGTTGTTGCCGCTGGGAGTCGATGGTCATCCCAGAGGGGAAGTCGTAAGCCCACTTGTACTACTTCCAGTAAGCAATTGACTGTTCAACAGTCCTTTGCGAGGAAGATGAAATATCACAGCAGTCATCCTACTGCAAAGCGGATAACTGAGGCCTTGGCATCCTGGGTGGTGAGAAACGTGGTTCCGGTATCCATCATTACTGCAGAGCCAACTAGAGACTTGTTGGAGGTACTGTGTCCCCGGTACCAAATACCATCTAGGTTCCATTTCTCTAGGCAGGCGATACCGAAAATGTACACAGACCTCAGAAAAAGAGTCACCAGTGTCCTAAAAAATGCAGCTGTACCCAATGTCCACTTAACCACGGACATGTGGACAAGTGGAGCAGGGCAGGGTCAGGACTATATGACTGTGACAGCCCACTGGGTAGATGTATGGACTCCCGCCGCAAGAACAGCAGCGGCGGCACCAGTAGCAGCATCTCGCAAACGCCAACTCTTTCCTAGGCAGGCTACGCTTTGTATCACCGCTTTCCAGAATACGCACACAGCTGAAAACCTCTTACGGCAACTGAGGAAGATCATCGCGGAATGGCTTACCCCAATTGGACTCTCCTGTGGATTTGTGGCATCGGACAACGCCAGCAATATTGTGTGTGCATTAAATCTGGGCCAATTCCAGCACGTCCCATGTTTTGCACATACCTTGAATTTGGTGGTGCAGAATTTTTTAAAAAACGACAGGGGCGTGCAAGAGATGCTGTCGGTGGCCAGAAGAATTGCGGGACACTTTCGGCGTACAGGCACCACGTACAGAAAACTGGAGCACCACCAAAAACTACTGAACCTGCCCTGCCATCATCTGAAGCAAGAAGTGGTAACGAGGTGGTATTCAACCCTCTATATGCTTCAGAGGTTGGAGGAGCAGCAAAAGGCCATTCAAGCCTATACAATTGAGCACGATATAGTAGGTGGAATGCACCTGTCTCAAGTGCAGTGGAGAATGATTTCAACGTTGTGCAAGGTTCTGATGCCCTTTGAACTTGCCACACGTGAAGTCAGTTCAGACACTGCCAGCCTGAGTCAGGTCATTCCCCTCATCAGGCTTTTGCAGAAGAAGCTGGAAGCATTGAAGAAGGAGCTAAAAGGGAGCGATTCCGCTAGGCATGTGGGACTTGTGGATGCAGCCCTTAATTCGCTTAACAAGGATTCACGGGTGGTCAATCTGTTGAAATCAGAGCACTACATTTTGGCCACCGTGCTCGATCCTAGATTTAAAGCCTACCTTGGATCTCTCTTTCCGGCAGACACAGGTCTGCTGGGGTTGAAAGACCTGCTGGTGACAAAATTGTCAAGTCAAGCGGAACGCGACCTGTCAACATCTCCTCCTTCACATTCTCCCGCAACTGGGGGTGCGAGGAAAAGGCTCAGAATTCCGAGCCCACCCGCTGGCGGTGATGCAGGGCAGTCTGGAGCGACTGCTGATGCTGACATCTGGTCCGGACTGAAGGACCTGACAACGATTACGGACATGTCGTCTACTGTCACTGCATATGATTCTCTCAACATTGATAGAATGGTGGAGGATTATATGAGTGACCGCATCCAAGTAGGCACGTCACACAGTCCGTACTTATACTGGCAGGAAAAAGAGGCAATTTGGAGGCCCTTGCACAAACTGGCTTTATTCTACCTAAGTTGCCCTCCCACAAGTGTGTACTCCGAAAGAGTGTTTAGTGCCGCCGCTCACCTTGTCAGCAATCGGCGTACGAGGTTACATCCAGAAAATGTGGAGAAGATGATGTTCATTAAAATGAATTATAATCAATTCCTCCGCGGAGACATTGACCAGCAGCAATTGCCTCCACAAAGTACACAGGGAGCTGAGATGGTGGATTCCAGTGGGGACGAATTGATAATCTGTGAGGAGGGGGATGTACACGGTGATATATCGGAGGGTGAAGATGAGGTGGACATCTTGCCTCTGTAGAGCCAGTTTGTGCAAGGAGAGATTAATTGCTTCTTTTTTGGGGGGGGTCCAAACCAACCCGTCATATCAGTCACAGTCGTGTGGCAGACCCTGTCACTGAAATGATGGGTTGGTTAAAGTGTGCATGTCCTGTTTTGTTTATACAACATAAGGGTGGGTGGGAGGGCCCAAGGACAATTCCATCTTGCACCTCTTTTTTCTTTTCTTTTTCTTTGCATCATGTGCTGATTGGGGAGGGTTTTTTGGAAGGGACATCCTGCGTGACACTGCAGTGCCACTCCTAGATGGGCCCGGTGTTTGTGTCGGCCACTAGGGTCGCTAATCTTACTCACACAGTCAGCTACCTCATTGCGCCTCTTTTTTTCTTTGCGTCATGTGCTGTTTGGGGAGGGTTTTTTGGAAGGGACATCCTGCGTGACACTGCAGTGCCACTCCTAGATGGGCCCGGTGTTTGTGTCGGCCACTAGGGTCGCTAATCTTACTCACACAGTCAGCTACCTCATTGCGCCTCTTTTTTTCTTTGCGTCATGTGCTGTTTGGGGAGGGTTTTTTGGAAGGGACATCCTGCGTGACACTGCAGTGCCACTCCTAGATGGGCCCGGTGTTTGTGTCGGCCACTAGGGTCGCTAATCTTACTCACACAGCTACCTCATTGCGCCTCTTTTTTTCTTTGCGTCATGTGCTGTTTGGGGAGGGTTTTTTGGAAGGGACATCCTGCGTGACACTGCAGTGCCACTCCTAGATGGGCCCGGTGTTTGTGTCGGCCACTAGGGTCGCTAATCTTACTCACACAGTCAGCTACCTCATTGCGCCTCTTTTTTTCTTTGCGTCATGTGCTGTTTGGGGAGGGTTTTTTGGAAGGGACATCCTGCGTGACACTGCAGTGCCACTCCTAGATGGGCCCGGTGTTTGTGTCGGCCACTAGGGTCGCTAATCTTACTCACACAGCTACCTCATTGCGCCTCTTTTTTTCTTTGCGTCATGTGCTGTTTGGGGAGGGTTTTTTGGAAGGGACATCCTGCGTGACACTGCAGTGCCACTCCTAGATGGGCCCGGTGTTTGTGTCGGCCACTAGGGTCGCTAATCTTACTCACACAGTCAGCTACCTCATTGCGCCTCTTTTTTTCTTTGCGTCATGTGCTGTTTGGGGAGGGTTTTTTGGAAGGGACATCCTGCGTGACACTGCAGTGCCACTCCTAGATGGGCCCGGTGTTTGTGTCGGCCACTAGGGTCGCTAATCTTACTCACACAGCTACCTCATTGCGCCTCTTTTTTTCTTTGCGTCATGTGCTGTTTGGGGAGGGTTTTTTGGAAGGGCCATCCTGCGTGACACTGCAGTGCCACTCCTAGATGGGCCCGGTGTTTGTGTCGGCCACTAGGGTCGCTAATCTTACTCACACAGCTACCTCATTGCGCCTCTTTTTTTCTTTGCGTCATGTGCTGTTTGGGGAGGGTTTTTTGGAAGGGACATCCTGCGTGACACTGCAGTGCCACTCCTAGATGGGCCCGGTGTTTGTGTCGGCCACTAGGGTCGCTTATCTTACTCACACAGCGACCTCGGTGCAAATTTTAGGACTAAAAATAATATTGTGAGGTGTGAGGTATTCAGAATAGACTGAAAATGAGTGTAAATTATGGTTTTTGAGGTTAATAATACTTTGGGATCAAAATGACCCCCAAATTCTATGATTTAAGCTGTTTTTTAGTGTTTTTGGAAAAAAACACCCGAATCCAAAACACACCCGAATCCGACAAAAAAAAATCGGTGAGGTTTTGCCAAAACGCGTTCGAACCCAAAACACGGCCGCGGAACCGAACCCAAAACCAAAACACAAAACCCGAAAAATTTCAGGCGCTCATCTCTAGTATAAAGATTAAATAAGCAACAAATTGGTGAAATAGATACGTTTTGATAGGAGCGCTGGGTTCTATATATATATATTGACATTTGGTTATATATATGTATAGACTTTATAAATTCTTGACAGAGATGTGCCTGAGCAGCGGCCCTCCCCAGCCCTATCCCAAATCATACTTATTTTGCATAGGAGATACCATGGTCATGAAGATTGTTCTCCCAGGGTGAGGTTCATTCATTGCATTCTGGGTATGCTGACCCCTGTGATTTCCCCAAATGTGGGAAACTCGACTGCATTATTTGTGGTAGTGGGGGACTGTGTTTGTGCTTTCCTCTGGTCAGCTCTGGTAAAAGTCAGATTTATTTGTCTCAGATCTTCCTCTAGCCTTGTTCTTCTTTCGAGAGTTTCCATGTGCTGCCTCAGTTGGATCTCCTTCACTTGACAGGGGGGTGCCCGAGCAGCGACCCTCCCCAGCTCTAGCCCAACTCCTACTTACCTGCCAGGTGAGATACTATGATCATGAAGGTGCTTCTCCCAGGGCAAGGCTCACCCATTGCACTCTGGGTGTGCTGCTCCTGCGGTTTCCCCAAATGTTGGACACTTGACTGCATAATTTGTGTTTCCCCTGGTCGGCTCTCGTATAATTCAGATCTCTTTGTCTCAGGTCTCTCTCCAGCCTAGTTTGCTGTCTGTTTCCACTTCTCTTTTCTTGAGTTGCTCCCTTCTATGCCCTTGCGCACTATCCTGACTTCTCCCGTCTGCTTACTTTGTGCCTTCCAACGCACAATGCAAACTACAGGTAGTGCTGCAGGGCCCACACCCTTTTACTTGCCTTACAGAGCAGCTCTGGAGCTGTTACAGTGCCCAGCTGCTGCAAGAAATCAGCTTGAATGCTTCAGGGGCTGGGGCATAGCCCCACACCGAAGGAGGGTGGAGGTGTTTAATGCGAACTAGGGGTCATCCAAGCGCCGCAAAAGGCCGCCATGCCCTGCACGCCCCTTTTCTCTTTTCATATGCAGACGAGGGTTGAAGCCAACTTTGACCCACTGCTTGGATGACATCACCATATGCAAATCCATCTGCTGCAGGCCTTCCCCCAGGAATGCTTGCACTAGTTGTTGCATTTGGTTTGTTGTTTGGGGGTGCTTCAGTATTAGGCAGCCTTCTGCCCTCCCATGTTCATCTGAAAATATGTGTTCTCCCTGCAGTTGTTGTCCCCAGATGAGAGTTCCCTTGTGCTGCCTCAGTTGAATCTCCTTTACTTGACAGAGATGTGCCTGAGCAGCGGCCCTCCCCAGCTCTATCCCAAGTCATACTTATTTTGCATAGGAGATACCATGCATCTATACATACATGCGCTAACACCTGGGCATACACTGATGTACCCACACCTAATATCCATACATACACGCCCTGACACCTGGACATACACCAACATTCCCACACCTGCATCTATACATACACATGCTGACACCTGGACATACACCAACATACAAGCACCTGCATCTATATATACACGCGCTGACAAATGGACATACACCGACGTACCCACACTTGCATCTATACATACATGCACTGACATCTGGACATACAAGCACCTGCATCTATATATACACGCGCTGACACCTGAACCTACACTGACGTTCCCACACCTGCATCTATACATACACATTCTGACACCTGGACATACACAGACGTACCCACACCTGCATCTATACATACACGCGTTGACACCTGGACGTACACTGACGTACACACACCTACATCTATATATGCATGGATGCAAATGTGGGTACGTCTGTATACGTCCAGTTGTTAGCATGTGTATGTATAGATGTTAGGTGTGGGTACATCAGTGTATGTCCAGGTGTCAGCACATGTATGTATAGATTCACATGTGGGTACGTTGGTGTACGTTTAGGGGTCAGCGTGTTTATGTATAGATGTTGGTGTGTGTATGTCAGTGTACGTACAGATATAGGTGTGTGTATGTATGTATGTATGTATGTATATGTATAGAGGAAGGTGTGATACATACATATAACACATACATGATAGATACATACATATATCACACACACGATAGATAGATAGATAGATAGATAGATAGATAGATAGATAGATAGAACACATACATACAAGATAGATACATACATACATACATGATAGATACATATATACACACACATACGATAGATAGATAGATAGATAGATAGATAGATAGATAGATAGATAGATAGATAGATAGATAGATACATATATATATATATATCACAAACATATATGATTCATACATATATCACACACACATACATGATACATACATGAGAAAGACCTGGGAAGGTGATGAGGCCCGGGCCCCCTGCTGATGTTGCGTTGAGGAAGGCAGTGTTCCAGGGCGGATGCCAGTCGGGGAGAGCGCCGCGCAGCCCGGGAAAAATACTGCTGAGGAGCTACATCTGGAAGAGCCCCAGGGAGGGAGAGTGTCACATGCCCCATCCTGCGCGGCACACTCTGCAGGCCTGCACATGGGAAGGGAGGTCTCTGGCCACACATACTCACCCTGCTGCTGAAGCCCCGCTGCTGTCCCCATCAGCGCTCTCCAGCGGGGAGCGGGGCCAGGATGAACCTCAACCTGTGAGAACTATCTTCATGATCAAGAGATCTCATATGCAAGATAAGTATGTGTTGGGAAAGGGCTGGGGAGGGCGGCTGCTCGGGCACACCCTCGTCAAGTTAAGGAGATTTAACTGAGGAAGCACAAGGGAACTCTCGTCTGGGGACAACAACTGCAGGGAGACCACATCTTTTCAGATGAACATGGGAGGGCGGAAGGCTGCCTAATACTGAAGCACCCTCAGACATTAAACCATATGCAACAACTATTGCAAGCATTCCTGGGGGAAGGTCTGCAGCAGACGGATTTGCATTCGGTGATGTCATCCAAGCAGTGGGCCAAAGTTGGCTGGAACCCTCATCTGTATATGAAAAGAGAAAAGGGGCATGCGGGGCATGGCGGTCTTTTGCGGCGCTTGGATAACCCCAAGTTTGCATTAAACACCCCCACCCTCCTTCGGTGTGGGGCTCATGTTGGCCATGCCCAAGCCCCTGAAGCATTCAAGCTGATTTCTTGCAGCAGCTGGGCACTGTAACAGCTTCAGAGCTGCTCTACAAGACAAGTAAAAGGGTGTGGGCCCTGCAGCACCACCGGTAGTTTGCATACACACATATATAGGACAGCATCTCTTATATGCCCCAGGGTCAATAAAATAGTATCCTTGTCTAGGCTATCCATCCCCTCAGATAAGGCATTTGTCCATGCCGCTACAGCACTACACACCCAGGTCGACGCAATTGCCGGTCTGAGTAAGGTACCTGAATGTGTATAAATGGACTTCAGGGTAATCTCCTGTTTGCAGTCAGCACACTCTTTGAGGGTAGCCGTATCCTGGGACGGGAGGGCTACCTTCTTGGATAAGCATGTTAATGCTTTGTCCACCCTAGGGGAGGATTCCCATCGTAACCTATCCGTTGATGGGAAAGGATACGCCATAAGAATCCTTTTGGAAATCTGCAGTCTTTTATCTGGAGATTTCCAAGCTTTTTCACATAACTCGTTCAGCTCGTGTGAGGGGGGAAAGGTTACCTCAGGCTTCTTTCCCTTGTACATATGTACCCTCTTGTCAGCGACAGGGGGTTACTCTGTGATGTGCAAAACATTTTTTATTGCCATAATCATAAATCGAATGGATTTTGCCAATTTTGGCTGTAACTTTGCATCATCGTAATCGACACTGGAGTCAGAATCCGTGTCGGTATCTGTGTCAACAAACTGGGATAGTGGGCGCTTATGAGACTCTGACAGTCCCTGCAACATAGGATCAGGCATGGGTTGAGACCCTGACTGTCCCAAAGCTTCTGCCTTGTCTAATCTTTTGTGCAATGAGTTTACACTAGCATTTAAAACATTCCACATATCCATCCAATCAGCTGTCGGCGGAGACACCATATTCATTTGCTCCCGCTCCTCTCTAATATAGCCTTCTTCCTCAGACATGTCGACACACGTGTACCGACACACCACACACACAGGGAATGCTTTTTCTGAAGACAGTTTCCCCACAAGGCCCTTTGGAGAGACAGAGAGGGAGTATGCCAGCACACACCCCAGCGCTATATAACCCAGGAATAAAACAGTAACTTAATGTTTGCCCAGTAGTGCTGCTGTATGTAATTTGCGAATTATGTGCCCCCCCCCCCTCTTTTCAACCCTCTTGTCTAACGTGGTATAAGCAGGGTAGAGTCCGGGGAGCTTCCTCTCAGCGGTGCTGTGGAGAAAAAATGGCGCTGGTGAGTGCTGAGGGAGAAGCCCCGCCCCCTCGGAGGCGGGCTTCTGTCCCGCTTAAACTGTAAAATTGGTGGGGGCTCATACATATATACAGTGCCCAGCTGTATATATGTTATATTTTTGCGAAAGAGGTTTATATTGCTGCCCAGGGCGCCCCCCCTGCGCCCTGCACCCTTACAGTGACCGGAGTATGTGAGGTGTATGGGAGCAAAGGCACACAGCTGCAGTGCTGTGCGTTACCTCAGTGAAGATCATGAAGTCTTCTGCCGCCTCTGAAGTCTTCTTTTCTTCTCATACTCACCCGGCTTCTATCTTCCGGCTCTGCGAGGAGGACGGAGGCGCGGCTCTGGGACGGACGGCGAGGGTGAGATCCTGCGTACCAATCCCTCTGGAGCTAATGGTGTCCAGTAGCCTAAGAAGCAGGACCTTGCAACTCAGAGAGTAGGGCTGCTTCTCTCCCCTCAGTCCCTCGATGAGGGAGTCTGTTGCCAGCAGTGCTCCCTGAAAATTAAAAACCTAACAAAATACTTTCTGTCAGAAAGCTCAGGAGAGCTCCTGAAAAGCACCCAGTCTCCACTGGGCACAGTATCAAACTGAGGTCTGGAGGAGGGGCATAGAGGGAGGAGCCAGTGCACACCCAGAACTAAAGTCTTTCTTAAAGTGCCCATGTCTACTGTGGAGCCAGTCTATCCCCATGGTCCTTACGGAGTCCCCAGCATCCTCTAGGACTTTAGAGAAAATATGATTTTAATACCTACTGGTAAATCCTTTTCTCTTAGTCCGTAGAGGATGCTGGGCACCCGTCCCAGTGCGTACTGTGTCTGCAGTTATTAAATGGCCCTTAACTCCAGAACATTTATGTGGAGACAACTTTCCTGACTTGACCATCTTCCTTGGATGTTTTCCCCCTGTGTGACTGCTCCCCAGCCTCGGAGGGTTGCATCCGTGGTCCCTAGGATCCCGTCCTGGATCCCAAACCATCGCCCCTCTAGGTGGTGAGAACTGTGCAGCCACCAATGGAGTGAGATTCTGGTCTTGGAAGACAGGATTATCCTCCGGTGCATGTGTAGGTGGGATCCGGACCACTTGTCCAACAGGTCCCACTGGAACACTCTGGCATGGAGCCTGCCAAACTGAATGGCCTCGTAGGCCGCAACCATCTTCCCCAGCAACCGAATGCATTGATGGATTAACACTCTTGCTGGTTTCAGAATTTGTTTGACCAGACTCTGGATCTCCAGAGCCATTCCACTAGAAGAAAACCTCTTCTGTGTCCAGTATCACTCCCAAAAACAACAACCGCGTCATTAGGACCAACTGCGATTTTGGCAAGTTTAGGAGCCAACCATGTTGTTAAAGAACTGTCAGGGAGAGTAGATGTTTTGCACCAACTGGTACCTGGATCTCGCCTTTATCAGGAGATCATCCAAGTACGGGATAATTGTGACTCCTTGCTTGCGAAGGAGAACCATCATTTCCGCCATCACCCTGGTGAAAATCCTCGGAGCCGTGGACAGACCAAACGGCAACGTCTGAAATTGGTAATGACAATCCTGAATTGCAAACCTCAGGTAGCTTGATGCAGTGGCTAAATGGGAACATGTAAGTAGGCATCCTTTATGTCTACCAAAACCAGGAAATCTCCTTTATCCCCCGGACTGCAGATCACTACCCTGAGAGATTCCATCTTGAAATTGAATTTCTTTAGGTAGAAATTAAGGGATTTCAGATTTAAGATTGGTCTGACTGAGCCGTCCGGCTTCGGGACCACTAAGAGGCTTGAATAAAAACCTTCTCCCTGCTGACTAAGGCTGATTTGAACAATCAGTGAGGGGGAACTTCTTGAAACCCCAGTTTGTACCCTTGGGACACTATTTGTAAAACCCACGAGTCCAGGTCCGAATGAATCCAGAACTGACTGAAGAGTTTTAGACGTGCCCCCCAGTGGCGGAACTAGCGAGCAGTGGGCCCATGTGCGACAAAATGGCTTGGGCCCCCCCCCATCCCTTCCCATCCAAGTCCACCCCCTCACCCCTGGAGAGGATCTGGTGAGGGGGGCCTGCTCAGGGAAGTGGATACCTAGCAACAGTGCCGTAACTAGACATTTTAGCAGTGTGTGCAAGAAACGGCATTGGAGCCCCACCCCTGCATGCAAAAATGGTACCAGAAGAGTCCTTTGTAAATTCCATGGACCGCTAGAGGATTTTAAAAGATGTAAATGTCCCAAAGTTTGTGGGTACCTCATGCAATGCGGTGTTTGGATGGTGCCTCTCTGGAGTTCCTCTGGGTAGCTGGAAATTGTTGTGGGCTGGTTCAGATCCGGTTGAAGATAGTCGTGCTCAAAGCATGCAGTATCCAGATAACCTGACGCGTTTCGCTGCATATGCCTTGCAGCTTTTTCAAAGGAATTTACAAAGGACTCTTCTGGTACCATTTGAATGGGACTTATATAGTGGAAAATTACTGGTTATAAACCGTCTTTGGGCAATATTTGGAACAGATCCTCCAGAGTCTTATGATACATGTCCGGAATAACACCTGGGTAAAATTTACAACTCCATAGCATGCATATGGTATAATGTAATTGCACATAATATCACAGTTTTTTAAGTAAATATATGTTTTTAATAAATTGTTATTAATTGAGTACATTTAGTGGATATTGCTCATTTCCTCTCAAGCGCAGCCTTCCTTTCTAGAGACCCTTTTACACCTTACGGCGGACAGATTCCTCTTTTTACACATTACAGCAGACAGCGTCCTCTTTTTACACATTACAGCAGACAGCGTCCCCTTTTTACACATTACGGCAGACAGCATCCCCCTTTTTTACACAACGGCAGACAGCGTGCCCTTGTTACACATAGCGGCAGACAGCGTACATTTTTTTCACATAACGGCAGACAGCCTGCCCTTGTTAAACATAGCGGCAGACAGCGTACACTTTTTACACATAACGGCAGACAGCCTGCCCTTGTTAAACATAGCGGCAGACAGCGTACACTTTTTTCACATAACAGCAGTCAGCCTGCCCTTGTTACACATAATGGCAGACATCGTACACTTTTTACACATTACAGCAGACAGCTTGCCCTTGTTACACATTACAGCAGACAGCTTGCCCTTGTTACACATTATGGCAGACAGCGTGCCCTTGTTACACATTACGGCAGACAGCATCCCCCTTGTTACACATTACGGCAGGCAGATTCCCCCTTGTTACACATTGCGGCAAGCAGATTCCCCCTTTTTACACATTGCGGCAAGCAGCTTCCCCCTTTTTACACATTGCGGCAGGCAGATTCCCCCTTTTTACACATTGCGGCAGGCAGTCCCCCTTTTTACACATAGCTGCAGGCAGATTCCCCCTTTTTACACATAGCGGCAGGCAGATTCCCCCTTTTTACACATTGCGGCAGGCAGTCCCCCTTTTTACACATAGCTGCAGGCAGATTCCCCCTTTTAACACATAGCTGCAGGCAGATTCCCCCCTTTTACACATAGCTGCAGGCAGATTCCCCCTTTTTACACATAGCGGCAGGCAGATTCCCCCTTTATACACATAGCGGCAGGCAGATTCCCCCTTTTTACACATAGCGGCAGGCAGATTCCCCCTTTTTACACATAGCGGCAGGCAGTCCCAACAAAGAAAGAAGAAGACGAAAGAAAGAAAGAAAGAAAGAAAGAAAGAAAGAAAGAAAGAAAGAAAGAAAGAAAGAAGAATTATACTTACCCTCTCCGCTGGCTCAGGCTCCTCGTGCAGCTTGACGATTCCCGGGCAGTAGAGAAGGAGGAGGAGGGAGGTGGAGGAGGGAGCCGCAGCAGCGCTGTGTTATTGGTGGAGGCGCTGCTGCTGCTGCCCCTCTGCTTCACTATAGGCTGTTCTCGGAAGACAGCCTATAGTGAAGCAGAGGGGCAGCAGCAGCAGCGCCTCCACCAGTAACAAAGCGCTGCTGCGGCTCCTTCCTTCACCTCCCTCCTCCTCCTCCTCCCCCCCGTGCCGCTGCTCCTCTCATCTCCAAGCGACCCTCCTCCCTCTTCGTGTGTTACAGAGGCGGCAGCCTGTCTGGTGCTGCGGCTGCTGCCCGTAGTGCCCTGGCCTGATCTGTTCGTTACGACGGGCGGCGGGAGTCGCAGGACGCAGACCCGACGGGAGCGCTGGTGTGCGGCTGCGGCATGATACAATGAGTCATTGTGACTCATTGTAATGCCGGCGGCTGTGGGCCCTTGAGTGCGGCGGGGCCCCAGTGCAATGCACTGCCTGCCCTGCCAGTAGTTCCACCCCTGGTGCCCCCCACTGGTGTGGGCTCCTGCAAGAGAGCCCCAGCGTCATGCAGTGGATTTGGCAGAAGCAGAGGACTCTGCTCCTGCGATCTTGAAGAGGCTTCTTGGAGTCAGCATCAGCATTCCCTTGATGAATCCACAATGCCCTCCTATCCGAGACTGCCATGAAATTGGCCCGTGAGCACTTGTGCCCGGTGTAGGATTTTTAAATATGTGTAGTTTACTGTATGCAAGGGTTTAAAACCTTTTAGGAACTGAGATCTAAGGTGTATTACATGTAGTTTAAAAAAAACAAAAAAGGTTTATTTTATGGCAGTAGTTTCCAAACTGGGGTTCTTGCACTGGTAGCAAAGTTTGGTGGTCCAGGACCAATTAAAATTATTTATACTTTATTAAATTGGCAAAACCATTCCCTCACAACATAACTGAACCTGAGGATGACATGCTATAAACACAATTTACTTAATTTTATATTTTTTTCTGAATTTCTCAATAAAAAAAACTTTGGCCTAGGGGTGCCGTGAAACAAATTTTGATACTAATTATTTATATAGTGCTCTTTCTCCAACAGGACTCAAGGCGCTTGAGATATGGCTTCTGGAACTGAACACAGGATTCTAAATGTGGCTGTACCAAGGACCTATACAGTGGCATTACAGGTTGAGTATCCCTTATCCAAAATGCTTGGGACCAGAGGAATTTTGGATATCGGATTTTTCTGTATTTTGGAATAATTGCATACCATAGCGAGATATTATGGTGATGGGACCTAAATCTAAGCACAGAATGCATTTATGTTTCATATATACCATATACACACAGCCTGAAGGTCATTTTAGCCAATATTTTTTATAACTTTGTGCATTAAACAAAGTGTGTGTACATTCACAGAATTCATTTATGTGTCATATACACCTTATACACACAGTCTGAAGTTCATTTAATACAATATTTTTAATAACTTTGAGTATTAAACAAAGTTTGTGTACACTGAGCCATCAAAAAACAAAGGTTTCACTATCTCAGTCTCACTCAAAAAAGTCCGTATTTCGGAATATTCCGTATTTCGGAATATTTGGATATGGGATACTCAACCTGTATTACTTTTTTCTGCTACTGGTTCTTTACCTATGCAAACAAGCATCTGACTTGCCTTTCCTATTGCTTTGTTACATTGCTCACCTGAAATAGTAATACTTAGATAGCTTTCCTCTTGCCATTATAATGCCCTTAATATTATAGTTAGCCTTTGTATTTTTGAGACGTGTATGATTTTGCATTTTTTGGCATTAAATGTTGCCATGTTCTTGACCATTCCTCTAGTCCAGGGGCGGAACTGCCAGAGACAACGGAGTCAGTTGCCGCCGGGCTCCAGCCCTAAAGGGGCTTCCTCCATTGCCCTCCGGCTGTTACGTGCCCTTCCTACTAAATAGACAAAGGCGCTACCAGCAGGGTCTCGCAGTTTGTACATTCCATGCCGTAACACCCTTCTTTCCACCTTTTTCAAGACCCAGCCCAGCAGCCTCGCCGCTGCCACCACCGCTAGCTGCAGCACTGCAAGCGGTGGGGTGCCCCTGCTTCTTCTCACACCACAGATAGCTGGGCAGCACTGCAACTGCCTGCCTGATTGCTCCGCCCCCTTCTGGCTCCCAAGCACCTCTGCTGCCCAGTGATCCAGGAGCCTGCTGCTAGGAAGAAGTGGCCGAGCTTCAGCAAGCGAGTCTGGACACTGGCGGAGGAAGCCATGATAACCAGATAATGGGGAGTGGAGAGCCAGTTCCAAGGTAATACTTTATACAGCTGGTTGAGATCCTGGTCGGTGGATATGGATTCCAAGAAAACCCTGGAGGTGCTTCCTTTCAAGGGAGACACTCTCTTTGGAGAAGACCTCAATAAGATTGTAGCTGATCTGGCTACTGCTAAAACAGCTTGCCTACCTAGTATGACTCCTACCACGCAGAAGGCTAAAAGTACTTTCCCTTGGCCCTTTCATCCTCAAGGTAAAGCGTACCCAAGGTCAGGAGTAGTATAGTGAACCACTTTCCGTCAAACTCATTTTTGACAGGTGGGAACGCCTCTAATTATGCAAACCACACCCAGATCCTCCCCTAACCCCGCCCAGATACACCCTTAACCACGCCCCTAACCACGCCTCCTGATACGCCCACTTTTCATTCCCTTCTGCTGGTATTTTATATGAAATAAGCCTACAAAATCAGTTATAAGCGCTTTTTATACATTGTGTATTATCACTGATGATGCAACGATGTATATTATTTCAAAATGATTTATAAAATAAGTATTAACTCTTAATATTAATAATATTATATGAAGAAATCATTGTGTGTTTAAAGTATTTTTTTCTTCATACATTCACTGTGGTTCTGGGATCCTCTTACACGCTGAAAGTCCGGAGGGGGGATGATGAGTGGCCTGTTGTTTAAGATAAATGCTAATAATGAGGGCTACCAGCACCCAACATGACTTGTGTAATTAGATAAGAAATTGCTAACTTTAAAAAAAAAAAAATGCATATTACAAATACTCAGCAAAACACAGTACACATTTTTTTTTTGATCAGAGTGCTGATGCTAATAATAAAAATACAATGTTTTACATGTCTATTTATAATATGCTGGTGCTTCATCTTTTTGACTTCGCCCTTGATATTTTAGGAACAATAGTATATATTGTATATGAATCAATGTTTTGGCTCATAGGACCGTTATCATGAGGTATACTGCAAATATGGCTTGTTTATAATCATTCTGATGTATAAGTGTATACTATTCCCAATTGATTTATCACTGATGATGGAGCGTTGTATATTATTACCAATTGATTTATAAAATAAACGTGCTGATTCGATCATGATATAATTTTGCATTTTAAAATGATTTTTAAAATGAGTCATTGCTGGAGGACGTATTTTTTTTTCTTCATACAGTCACTGATCTAAATATCTCACAGAAAATGGGGTGTATGATCTAACCATCATTTCAAAAATATATATACTTTATTCATGCTGGACATGCTCAGACATGTATATACATGTATTATTTTAAAAAAATATTTGCGTTATTTTTGCAAACATATGTAGAAACAGCATATTTGTGCTTAAGTCGTAGAATTTTTTTTTAAATATGTGCATTTTTGTTACATCAATAAGGTAAGTTTATTAAATGTTAATTATATATTAAAGAAGCCTTGTTATCCATCACAAGAAGCAAATCAAAAGAAAATTCACTGATTCCGTAATTTTAACCAATTTAAATAAAGGTTGTATTTTATTTTAACTCAGTGTTTAAAATACCTTTTTTTCCCACCAAGTAATTGCTGGTGGGTTGCTCTAATGAAAGACCCTTACAAGACATGTACTGTGCCAGATAAGACTTTACTTACAATTCTGTTACAGGACATCTCTATTCTACAAAGTGATAACAACTGTTTAATATCACATTCATATCTTTCCTTGAAATGTAAGTGTACATTGTACTTATTGTATCCTCTTTTCATTTTCTGAACATGCTCTGCAAAATGATCTTTCACAGATTGCTGCAAGTACTGTTCACTAATTGTATACTGCAACTCTAGTAGTAGTATGACATCTTGTTCACTGGTGGTTAATACAGTATGTGCATTTTCGTAATAAAAAAAGTATATTTGCATTTTTGTTACATCAACAATACAAGTTTATTAAAGGTTTATGATATATTAAAGAAGCCTCCTTGTTATTCATCACAAGAAGCAAATCAAATAAGTTATTTACACATATATTATATTACATTTTTCTTATGCCAGCACTGCTATTATATATTTGGTGCCACAGTAACTAAACAGGAAGGGAGAACAGTGTTATTGTGAGGCTGGACATGACAGGACAGGAAGCAGGCAGTGGTGATACAGTATGAAGTAGAGATGGTTCAATCTGCTGAAAAGCTCTTTGAGGTATGAATTTCGGAAGGCTGTGTATTTGGAATGGATGCATGTTTTTATGTAAAATGTGTGGTGTTATTGAGTGTAGATTGTGTTAGAAAGTGTTCAGTGAATGTACATGAACATTAATGTATCCACAGCAAGAAATCCACAGTTTCTAACATGTTGCTGCTTTGATGTAGCATATGGATAATCATTGATATATTTTTGTTACAGTACATATGATATAAAAAAATACTAAAAAAAATTCTAAAGTAAAAAATTAGGCTCCATTCAGAAATAGTAAAATGTAAAAATAAACAGTATGTAGGTTTGGTGCTTCCATTTTTGTAGATGTTGAATTGCCAGAAATAGGTGAACTTTTCTCAGTTGTCTGTTCATTGTAACATGTTTAACTTTTTTGAGTGGAGTCTATTTTATAAATATAGTACAATATTCTTGTATTAGAAAATAGCAGAACAGTGAACAAGGAGCAGCTAAGTTGTAAAAACAAAAGATTTCACTTTTGCATCTTTAAATGCTGCAAAAACAATTAGTATAATTCCACTTAATTCAGGAACAAATCATATTTTGCAGTTCTCTTTAAGGATACGTAAAAAAGACCAAAGCACATGCAACAGGACAACACCGTGTGACCAAGTATACGGAAACCTACTCACATGTATTAAATCCATTTAAAACATAATATAATAAGCCACCATACAGCAAGTTACCCCCCTTTTTGTGTAAGATTTCTACTTGATGTAAAGATGGCAATGAGCACTTCAAACCTACAATGCCCCAATCAAATTAGGTGCAGCTGGAAAATCCTACAGTCAGCAAAAATGACAAATACTTCAGATCCAAGGGAGCTGGTGCCGGTAGTAAACGTGATGTGTAAACAACTCTGCTAATTATCTAAAATATATGTGGAGTTTTCAGAAAACCAGAAGTAACATGGCCGCCAAACCAGTACTGCAAGTATTCCAGTAAGCGTTCCAAGTGCTCCAAACAGAAAGTAATGTGCCCATTCTTACACTGTATTCTAAAGACTTAAACAGGAAGTATATGCGTCCATTCATGCGGTCCACACCATCACTAGTGCAGGAGTTGCAGAGCACACGATATGATAATCATTAGGTATCTTCATTTTAAAGCTTTGAGTTCCATTGGCATCATAAGTTTTTCAAAGGATATTTGTTGCATTCAAAAAAAGATTTAAAAATATACAGTACATTAAAATAAACATAATACATAAATAGGTTTTTTTTCTCCAAGTCATAGGGCGATCACAAAAGTCTCTTACACGACATGTGTTGTTTTAGATAAGAGCTTAGATACAACACCACACCTTTGTGCAAAATTAACCCTTAGATGGTGCAACTTAGAGGAAGATTGATAAAGTCTCCATTTACATTATCCCAATATGGTATATTACTACTCTATACCAATATTCTTTACAAGCCAGCATACAACTAATATGGAATGGATCATGTTGTGCAGTAACTTAGAGGAAGAATTATGTATTTTATACCCAGAGAGGCACTGGTTACAGATACTCAATGCAGAGGAATGGCACATTAGGTGTAAAATGTCATATTTGTTTCTACACAGGGCAGTGGTATCTACAGCTCCCACACACCGCTGTGATTTAGTCTTCTGGGATATTACATGTTGATAGACCCATTTGAATTTGCTACCAGTATTAGCATTGGAAGACCTGAAAAAATACCAATTGTCACAGTAACAGGCTTATCTATAAATCTGGCATTGGAAAGGTATAGCGGATGAAATGTAGTTCAAAGGGGTTGAAATGTAGTTCAAAGGGGTTGTATTCTAATTCTACCTTTTCAGATGTTATACAGCATTAGTGGTTTATCTGAATGGGCATAACAATTTTTCTCCTTGTTATACAAGGCCTTGGGACTGTATAAGAGTTAAAATGACTCCAAGAAAAAATGGATTGATACTGCGTCCCACTGAGTGCCATCAGAAACAGCATTGCTGTAACAATTCCTGTCATTTGTAATAGTGGTTAAATAGACTTTAATCTGTGCTACCCATGGATATTTACATATGTATACATATGTATGGTTAATATTATTTATAGCACATTAATTGCCAGTTATTGATTTATAATTATTTGTATCTCTACATCTACTGTAATTTATATATGATAAATCCATGTTATCCATCTGGAAATAGTAAACTTTTCTTACAGTTGTTATCAAAGGATATATAATGTAAACTTCCTATCAAATTTTCCCTTAATATTTGCTTTTAGTAATAATACTGGACTTTGCTGTGGCAGTTTGCTAATATATCACCCCTAGACTATGAAAGCGGTGTTGAAACATTTATAAAATTAGATTACTTACATTTAAGAAGAAATAATTTGTGAATTAATCCTCTCAATCATGGACATATTGTGTTTAATTTTTGCATAATGTTATTTTACAGATTTTTCCAGTGAAACTTAATGTTAGTATTGTAAACGTGTGCTGTCCAATAGGCACACAGACATTTGCCCTCAAGGTTTACAGTCCCTGAGGCCCTCCACAGAGGGTTGTATGACTTTTTTTCATTATGCTGTGTGTATTTAGTACTTATTTTGTGCTTGTATAAATGAAATCCACATATGGAAATCCCTAAAACCTGGACTGTAGGGTGCCTTGAGGCCCGCGTTTGGGTACCACTTTACTAGTGAGTACAATTCAGACAAAACCAACTACAGAGGAGCAATGAAATTGTGCATGCAATCATCGTTTCCAGGGATCTGCCAGTTTTTAATACAGAGTCACATGTGACAGTCATGCTCATTCTAATGGAAGCTGGAATCCAAGGGCGTAGCTACCATAGGTGCAGGCAGTGCAGCTGCTATGGGGACCAGAGCTGAGAGGGGCTCAACTTCCCTGTCACAGTTACATGTGTTATAACCATTTTTCGCCATTGGATGATACATAGGGGCTTTACAAACTTTTGCCTTGGGGCCTACAATATATCTAGTTATGCCCCAGTACCTGCTCATCATAATGTTGCTTAAAATAAACTGGAGGGCATTAGAATGTTACATAACATGAACCAGGGAACTGCAATGTGGCACAATATGAAGTGAAGGCACTATAATGTAGCATAATAGGTAGTATGTGCACTGTAATGTGGCATAATATGAACTGGGGACTCTATATGTCATAATGTGAATTGGGGATACTGTGTTATATAATATGAATTGGCAGCCCTACAAAGTGACATAATATGAACCACCAGAGCACTACTAATCATAAAATAAACTATTACACTTCCATAGGGAATACATTAACTAAGGCACTACTATGGATTAGATAATCAACTACTGTAGGGCACTATAATGGGGCATAAAATGAACAACTTCTGTGGTGAGGTGTCTCTCTAAAACCATTGGGACAGTGGCCTCTTCAAAATGTTGTTATGGGGCCCACAAAGTTCACACAGAAACTCCTATCAGACATTTATACTATTACCTGTGAATCACATGGCTTCCAGCAGGGGCGTAGCCAGAACTTTGTGGGCCCCATAACAACATTTTGAAGAGGCCACTGTCCCAATGGTTTTAGAGAGACACCTCACCACAGAAGTTGTTCATTTTATGCCCCATTATAGTGCCCTACAGTAGTTGATTATCTAATCCATAGTAGTGCCTTAGTTAATGTATTCCCTATGGAAGTGTAATAGTTTATTTTATGATTAGTAGTGCTCTGGTGGTTCATATTATGTCACTTTGTAGGGCTGCCAATTCATATTATATAACACAGTATCCCCAATTCACATTATGACATATAGAGTCCCCAGTTCATATTATGCCACATTACAGTGCACATACTACCTATTATGCTACATTATAGTGCCTTCACTTCATATTGTGCCACATTGCAGTTCCCTGGTTCATGTTATGTAACATTCCAATGCCCTCCAGTTTATTTTAAGCAACATTATGATGAGCAGGTACTGGGGCATAACTAGATATATTGTAGGCCCCAAGGCAAAAGTTTGTAAAGCCCCTATGTATCATCCAATGGCGAAAAATGGTTATAACACATGTAACTGTGACAGGGAAGTTGAGCCCCTCTCAGCTCTGGTCCCCATAGCAGCTGCACTGCCTGCACCTATGGTAGCTACGCCCTTGGATTCCAGCTTCCATTAGAATGAGCATGACTGTCACATGTGACTCTGTATTAAAAACTGGCAGATCCCTGGAAATGATGATTGCATGCACAATTTCATTGCTCCTCTGTAGTTGGTTTTGTCTGAATTGTACTCACTAGTAAAGTGGTACCCAAACGCGGGCCTCAAGGCACCCTACAGTCCAGGTTTTAGGGATTTCCATATGTGGATTTCATTTATACAAGCACAAAATAAGTACTAAATACACACAGCATAATTAAAAAAAGTCATACAACCCTCTGTGGAGGGCCTCAGGGACTGTAAACCTTGAGGGCAAATGTCTGTGTGCCTATTGGACAGCACACGTTTACAATACTAACATTAAGTTTCACTGGAAAAATCTGTAAAATAACATTATGCAAAAATGAAACACAATATGTCCATGATTGAGAGGATTAATTCACAAATTATTTCTTCTTAAATGTAAGTAATCTAATTTTATAAATGTTTCAACACCGCTTTCATAGTCTAGGGGTGATATATTAGCAAACTGCCACAGCAAAGTCCAGTATTATTACTAAAAGCAAATATTAAGGGAAATTTTGATAGGAAGTTTACATTATATATCCTTTGATAACAACTGTAAGAAAAGTTTACTATTTCCAGATGGATAACATGGATTTATCATATATAAATTACAGTAGATGTAGAGATACAAATAATTATAAATCAATAACTGGCAATTAATGTGCTATAAATAATATTAACCATACATATGTATACATATGTAAATATCCATGGGTAACACAGATTAAAGTCTATTTAACCACTATTACAAATGACAGGAATTGTTACAGCAATGCTGTTTCTGATGGCACTCAGTGGGACGCAGTATCAATCCATTTTTTCTTGGAGTCATTTTAACTCTTATACAGTCCCAAGGCCTTGTATAACAAGGAGAAAAATTGTTATGCCCATTCAGATAAACCACTAATGCTGTATAAAATCTGAAAAGGTAGAATTAGAATACAACCCCTTTGAACTACATTTCATCCGCTATACCTTTCCAATGCCAGATTTATAGATAAGCCTGTTACTGTGACAATTGGTATTTTTTCAGGTCTTCCAATGCTAATACTGGTAGCAAATTCAAATGGGTCTATCAACATGTAATATCCCGGAAGACTAAATCACAGCGGTGTGTGGGAGCTGTAGATACCACTGCCCTGTGTAGAAACAAATATGACATTTTACACCTAATGTGCCATTCCTCTGCATTGAGTATCTGTAACCAGTGCCTCTCTGGGTATAAAATACATAATTCTTCCTCTAAGTTACTGCACAACATGATCCATTCCATATTAGTTGTATGCTGGCTTGTAAAGAATATTGGTATAGAGTAGTAATATACCATATTGGGATAATGTAAATGGAGACTTTATCAATCTTCCTCTAAGTTGCACCATCTAAGGGTTAATTTTGCACAAAGGTGTGGTGTTGTATCTAAGCTCTTATCTAAAACAACACATGTCGTGTAAGAGACTTTTGTGATCGCCCTATGACTTGGAGAAAAAAAACCTATTTATGTATTATGTTTATTTTAATGTACTGTATATTTTTAAATCTTTTTTTGAATGCAACAAATATCCTTTGAAAAACTTATGATGCCAATGGAACTCAAAGCTTTAAAATGAAGATACCTAATGATTATCATATCGTGTGCTCTGCAACTCCTGCACTAGTGATGGTGTGGACCGCATGAATGGACGCATATACTTCCTGTTTAAGTCTTTAGAATACAGTGTAAGAATGGGCACATTACTTTCTGTTTGGAGCACTTGGAACGCTTACTGGAATACTTGCAGTACTGGTTTGGCGGCCATGTTACTTCTGGTTTTCTGAAAACTCCACATATATTTTAGATAATTAGCAGAGTTGTTTACACATCACGTTTACTACCGGCACCAGCTCCCTTGGATCAGAAGTATTTGTCATTTTTGCTGACTGTAGGATTTTCCAGCTGCACCTAATTTGATTGGGGCATTGTAGGTTTGAAGTGCTCATTGCCATCTTTACATCAAGTAGAAATCTTACACAAAAAGGGGGGTAACTTGCTGTATGGTGGCTTATTATATTATGTTTTAAATGGATTTAATACATGTGAGTAGGTTTCCGTATACTTGGTCACACGGTGTTGTCCTGTTGCATGTGCTTTGGTCTTTTTTACGTATCCTTAAAGAGAACTGCAAAATATGATTTGTTCCTGAATTAAGTGGAATTATACTAATTGTTTTTGCAGCATTTAAAGATGCAAAAGTGAAATCTTTTGTTTTTACAACTTAGCTGCTCCTTGTTCACTGTTCTGCTATTTTCTAATACAAGAATATTGTACTATATTTATAAAATAGACTCCACTCAAAAAAGTTAAACATGTTACAATGAACAGACAACTGAGAAAAGTTCACCTATTTCTGGCAATTCAACATCTACAAAAATGGAAGCACCAAACCTACATACTGTTTATTTTTACATTTTACTATTTCTGAATGGAGCCTAATTTTTTACTTTAGAATTTTTTTTAGTATTTTTTTATATCATATGTACTGTAACAAAAATATATCAATGATTATCCATATGCTACATCAAAGCAGCAACATGTTAGAAACTGTGGATTTCTTGCTGTGGATACATTAATGTTCATGTACATTCACTGAACACTTTCTAACACAATCTACACTCAATAACACCACACATTTTACATAAAAACATGCATCCATTCCAAATACACAGCCTTCTGAAATTCATACCTCAAAGAGCTTTTCAGCAGATTGAACCATCTCTACTTCATACTGTATCACCACTGCCTGCTTCCTGTCCTGTCATGTCCAGCCTCACAATAACACTGTTCTCCCTTCCTGTTTAGTTACTGTGGCACCAAATATATAATAGCAGTGCTGGCATAAGAAAAATGTAATATAATATATGTGTAAATAATTTATTTGATTTGCTTCTTGTGATGAATAACAAGGAGGCTTCTTTAATATATCATAAACCTTTAATAAACTTGTATTGTTGATGTAACAAAAATGCAAATATACTTTTTTTATTACGAAAATGCACATACTGTATTAACCACCAGTGAACAAGATGTCATACTACTACTAGAGTTGCAGTATACAATTAGTGAACAGTACTTGCAGCAATCTGTGAAAGATCATTTTGCAGAGCATGTTCAGAAAATGAAAAGAGGATACAATAAGTACAATGTACACTTACATTTCAAGGAAAGATATGAATGTGATATTAAACAGTTGTTATCACTTTGTAGAATAGAGATGTCCTGTAACAGAATTGTAAGTAAAGTCTTATCTGGCACAGTACATGTCTTGTAAGGGTCTTTCATTAGAGCAACCCACCAGCAATTACTTGGTGGGAAAAAAAGGTATTTTAAACACTGAGTTAAAATAAAATACAACCTTTATTTAAATTGGTTAAAATTACGGAATCAGTGAATTTTCTTTTGATTTGCTTCTTGTGATGGATAACAAGGCTTCTTTAATATATAATTAATATTTAATAAACTTACCTTATTGATGTAACAAAAATGCACATATTTAAAAAAAAATTCTACGACTTAAGCACAAATATGCTGTTTCTACATATGTTTGCAAAAATAACGCAAATATTTTTTTAAAATAATACATGTATATACATGTCTGAGCATGTCCAGCATGAATAAAGTATATATTTTTTGAAATGATGGTTAGATCATACACCCCATTTTCTGTGAGATATTTAGATCAGTGACTGTATGAAGAAAAAAAAATACGTCCTCCAGCAATGACTCATTTTAAAAATCATTTTAAAATGCAAAATTATATCATGATCGAATCAGCACGTTTATTTTATAAATCAATTGGTAATAATATACAACGCTCCATCATCAGTGATAAATCAATTGGGAATAGTATACACTTATACATCAGAATGATTATAAACAAGCCATATTTGCAGTATACCTCATGATAACGGTCCTATGAGCCAAAACATTGATTCATATACAATATATACTATTGTTCCTAAAATATCAAGGGCGAAGTCAAAAAGATGAAGCACCAGCATATTATAAATAGACATGTAAAACATTGTATTTTTATTATTAGCATCAGCACTCTGATCAAAAAAAAAATGTGTACTGTGTTTTGCTGAGTATTTGTAATATGCATTTTTTTTTTTTTTAAAGTTAGCAATTTCTTATCTAATTACACAAGTCATGTTGGGTGCTGGTAGCCCTCATTATTAGCATTTATCTTAAACAACAGGCCACTCATCATCCCCCCTCCGGACTTTCAGCGTGTAAGAGGATCCCAGAACCACAGTGAATGTATGAAGAAAAAAATACTTTAAACACACAATGATTTCTTCATATAATATTATTAATATTAAGAGTTAATACTTATTTTATAAATCATTTTGAAATAATATACATCGTTGCATCATCAGTGATAATACACAATGTATAAAAAGCGCTTATAACTGATTTTGTAGGCTTATTTCATATAAAATACCAGCAGAAGGGAATGAAAAGTGGGCGTATCAGGATGCGTGGTTAGGGGCGTGGTTAAGGGTGTATCTGGGTGGGGTTAGGGGAGGATCTGGGTGTGGTTTGCATAATTAGAGGCGTTCCCACCTGTCAAAAATGAGTTTGACGGAAAGTGGTTCACTATACTACTGTCAGGCATACCCAAAGCAAGCTCATGCTTCCAGACCTGCCAAGCCCAGACTGAAGCAAGCCTGGGCTGCCCATCAGCCTGCTTCCAAAACGGACAAGCCTGCCGCATGACGGTGCAGGCCTCCCTCTGGGGGATCCCAGGGTGGGGGGCCCGACTTCTAGGTTTGGCATAATTCTAAGCTAGAGAATTCTGTTTGGAGCTCACCTTGTACTTTGTGAAGAAATAATCAGCATTGTGGCTGAGCAGATACATGTAGTGTGTGGCTGCAAACTGCATGGATCTGCTGCGTTGTAATGCTGATACTTTTTTTTTCAAAGTACCAATAGCTTCATATAATGTTCACAATTTTTATGCAGGATCAAATAGCTCAATAGGTAGGGTGTTTGATTAGAATTCAACAGGTTATAGGTTTGAATCCTGGGTATGGTAGTTTGAGATGTGTTATTTAATAAAGTATGTTGTTCTAACTGCCGGCATCCTATCACCTGGGATATCATACTAAATAAATGGAGTTGATCAATTTTTTTTTATTTATTTTTTAAACTAGGGACAATTTCCAGATACTTTTCTTTATAACTGAGATTGCCCACTGGAACTTCACATCAGTTGACAACTATGCATGAGTGGGCAGTGCTTGCTCTGGATCTGCCCACCCATTTATGTGCCGTCATAAAAGAAAGCACAACTGACAGTTATCCTGGGCGTACACTACACAATTATCTGTCAGGCTATCTATCCAGTCTGGATGGATGGAATGAAAATCTGGTAATGTATAGGAGCAAATGTCAATTAACCATTTGCTCCCAAACACTAGAAAAGTGGTCAAAAATGGTCATTACACAAATTGGTTAAACCCAAAATTTAACCAATTTGTTTAGGGGACCATTTTTGTCCATTTTCTAGTGTTTGAGAGTAAATCGTTGATGGTCATTTGCTCACATAGATAACCGGATTTCTATTCCAACCAGCCAGTGTTGGAGATATGGTCAGCCAGAATGCATAATGCATACCAGAGCCATAACTAGACTTTTTGGTGCCCTGTGACAGATAATTATATGCCCCCCTCCCCCCTCCCCATTTTTGCAATATGGACAAAAGGCGCATGCCTTGTGGGGAAGGGGCATAACAAGATTGGTCTCAGAGAAAGCACATGAGATATGAAGATATATCTAGTATACTTGACACTCAATGGTTTGTGGTATTGCCGGGGTGCCCTCCTTAAATGCATATACAGTCACACATGGCGTGTTTGTGCAAATGGCATATCAGCAGTCAGCACTAACTGGTGACATGCCATTTGTACAAGTAAACCATGTGTGACTAATATATAAACATACTTTATTAAATAACACCTCAAACTATCATACCCAGGATTCAAACCTATAACCTGTTGAATTCTAATCAAATACCCTACCCATTGAGCTACTTGATCCTCCATCTATTCTAACCTCCAAAAACAGATTCAGTTGCATTTTCCAGCGTGTTTTGTTTGCGCCTTTGCAAATGTCTTACATCGACAAACTTATTTAGTACTATTTTGCAAATAGGGTTACATTGTCGCAACATTGTGTTCCCTAATTGCTTGATTTTTTTAAATGCAACAATTGATAAAGACACCTGATAATTGCTCTGTGGAGTCTTATTTTGTGTCTACTTCTTATCTACATTTAATTCCCTACCTCTAATCAAGGCATTTTTAAATGCTGGGTGCTGCCAGGACGTGAGGCCTACCTAGACTTTAGATCTGAATTTGAATGTACTTGTGAACTAACTTAATTTCCTACTTCTAAATTCATTCCTAAATTCACTACTTATATTAATCCTGTAGTTGGGCATTTTGAGCCTTCAATTGTGGGCATTGTTTTGTGTCCAGACCAGCAGCTGGTGGTGTGCATTTTGCTGGAAAGGCATCGAAGACCTCCGATATGCTGCATCTCCTGATGTGTGTCTCCCTCAAGTGGCTGTCAGCAAATGCATGCTAGACACCCCATTCCAAGCTGATTGTGACATAACGGAACATGCATCATAGAACAGGCATGCTAGAATATGGGTCTTCAACCTGCGACCCTCCAGCTGCTGTGGAACTACATATACCAGCATGCCCTGCCTCAGTTTTAGCATACCTTAATAGCAAAACTGTGGCAGGGCATGCTGGGATGTGTAGTTTCACAGCAGCTGGAGGGCCACAGGATGAAGACCCATGTGCTAGAGCCAAGCCGCAGGTACATTGAATGCTAGCAAGCTGAATGTTTAAATCATTTTTGTTCCGCAGCATTCCAATGCGGAAGATTCCATGGAACCAGAGATTATTCCATTGAGAAGGACATGCTGCCTGGATGACTGCACTGTGCAAATTAAATCACGGAGCCAGTTGGCTTGTGGGTGGCTCTGGTGACTGGGTGGTTGGGTGGGCGGTGTGTCGGAGGTGGAGCACATGTGTCACGATCCAGGTAATTCCTTATCAGTATTTACCTTCCAAATGTCTCCTGAGACTGTCCCAGTGTTCCAAGCCTGGATTCCATCTGCACTGTCTGTGTGCAGCACGCTGCATCTCATTGTTTCTAATCTCTTTACTGTGATTCTGGCAGCATCAGGGTTAAGTTTCACATGCAAGTTACAAACAGTCTTTCCCTCCAAGTTCAAACATGGGCGCAGCCATGTTTGTTTTCATCACATGTTACTTTTCAGCCTATCAGCTGTACTCTGCTCTCGGCCTGATTACCCAGCAGCTGCACTCTGGACTTTGCTTAATCAGCCAGCCAATCCCTGTTTCCCAGCTGGTATAAATATCTTGTTCCTGGGTTCCTGGGCTGGAAAGATTTGTCAGTGCTTCAATTGTCTTCAGTGATTCCAGTGTGCAGTCCTTCCATGGACTTTCTCTGCTGTACAGCCTGACTCTGCAGTGTCTACATTGCTCCCTGTGACTGGCAGTTACCTGAGACCGGCTTCCAGCTTCTAGCTTCCAGCGGTGCTCTACCCTGCCAGCAACCATCGGTGTTCCGCCATCGATCCCCAGTAACCATCGGTGTTCCGCCATCGATACCCAGTCACCATCGGTGTTCCGCCATCGATCACAAGTCACCATCGGTGTTCCGCCATCGATCCCCAGTAGCCATCGGTGTTCCGCCATCGATCCCCAGTCACCATCGGTGTCCCGCCATCGATCCCCAGTCTCCATCGGTGCTCCGCCATCGATCCCAAGTCTCCATCGGTGCTCCGCCATCGATCCCAAGTCTCCATCGGTGCTCCGCCATCGATCCCAAGTCTCCATCGGTGCTCCGCCATCGATCCCAAGTCTCCATCGGTGCTCCGCCATCGATCCCAAGTCTCCATCGGTGCTCCGCCATCGATCCCAAGTCTCCATCGGTGCTCCGCCATCGATCCCAAGTATTTCTCTGAACTGTGATTCCTGTTACCTGTACCAAGTCATCCGTATTCCTCTGAACTGTGTTTAATAAACCTTTGAACTTTCCTTCGTTGTCTTGGTCACGCCTTCGGGCATTTGTTCTAAAGGTTCCCTGCTTGTCTAAGAACCCTGTACTGCCTCCCAGGTACACATATACCTCAGCCCCTACAACTGAGGCTTCCCCCTGGTCAGCACCAGCCCTCAGTTTGTGACAGTAAGCACTGACCCAATGGATCCGGCCGGAGACCAGGTCCAAGCGACCAGGCCGATGCAAGAACTTGCAGCCTGCCTTGAACGTCAGGAGACTGCACAGGGCCATGTGATCCGCTGTCTCCAGGACCTCTCCTCTCGGCTGGATGGAATACAAGTAACCCTCCGTGGTTCAGGGGCGTCTGTGTCTACAGCCCAAGAAGGGGCGTCTGTGTCTACAACCCCAGGAGGGGTATCCAATGTTCAAGCTCTAGTAGGGGCATATGAGTCTTCTCAAAAAGGAGTTTATGATCTGTCAACCCCAGGAGGGGTGCTGGAGAAAACAACCCTGAGAGAGGTGTCTGATTCGTCAACCCCAGGAGGGGTCACCAAAGTTTCAGCCCCAAGGGAAGTATCCAGAGCCAAGTTCCCAGATGGAAATTTTTGTGCTACAGATGCAGTTATGAACTCCAGTTTGCCGTCTTCAGAGAGCACCACCCTGTTGGCATCCAGCATGGACCATGTCCAGGATGGTCTAACTGAACACTCTGATACAACTCATTCCGGTTCTAACCGGATTCTGACTCCTTCAGTTCCAGCCGATTCCGATATCTGTGGACCCAATCCGGTTCCATCCGTAGGTCCAAAGACTCCTTCAGTTCCAGCTGATTCAACGGTCTCCAAACTCAATCCTGTCCTATCCGTCGGCCCAAAGTCTCCGCCGGTCTCAGCTGGTTCAAGTTTGTCTGGACTCAATCTGGTCTCGTCCATAGGTCCAGTACAGTCTCATCTGGTTCCAGCCAGTTCAAGTTCATCAGGATTCAATCTAGATCCTTCCGTTTGTTCAGGTAAAGAATTTATAAGAAGTGTCCTGGGGCCACTCCTAAAGGAGAGGGTGCTGTCACGATCCAGGTAATTCCTTATCAGTATTTACCTTCCAAATGTCTCCTGAGACTGTCCCAGTGTTCCAAGCCTGGATTCCATCTGCACTGTCTGTGTGCAGCACGCTGCATCTCATTGTTTCTAATCTCTTTACTGTGATTCTGGCAGCATCAGGGTTAAGTTTCACATGCAAGTTACAAACAGTCTTTCCCTCCAAGTTCAAACATGGGCGCAGCCATGTTTGTTTTCATCACATGTTACTTTTCAGCCTATCAGCTGTACTCTGCTCTCGGCCTGATTACCCAGCAGCTGCACTCTGGACTCTGCTTAATCAGCCAGCCAATCCCTGTTTCCCAGCTGGTATAAATATCTTGTTCCTGGGCTGGAAAGATTTGTCAGTGCTTCAATTGTCTTCAGTGATTCCAGTGTGCAGTCCTTCCATGGACTTTCTCTGCTGTACAGCCTGACTCTGCAGTGTCTACATTGCTCCCTGTGACTGGCAGTTACCTGAGACCGGCTTCCAGCTTCTAGCTTCCAGCGGTGCTCTGCCCTGCCAGCAACCATCGGTGTTCCGCCATCGATCCCCAGTAACCATCGGTGTTCCGCCATCGATACCCAGTCACCATCGGTGTTCCGCCATCGATCCCAAGTCACCATCGGTGTTCCGCCATCGATCCCCAGTAGCCATCGGTGTTCCGCCATCGATCCCCAGTCACCATCGGTGTCCCGCCATCGATCCCCAGTCTCCATCGGTGCTCCGCCATCGATCCCAAGTCTCCATCGGTGCTCCGCCATCGATCCCAAGTCTCCATCGGTGCTCCGCCATCGATCCCAAGTCTCCATCGGTGCTCCGCCATCGATCCCAAGTCTCCATCGGTGCTCCGCCATCGATCCCAAGTCTCCATCGGTGCTCCGCCATCGATCCCAAGTCTCCATCGGTGCTCCGCCATCGATCCCAAGTATTTCTCTGAACTGTGATTCCTGTTACCTGTACCAAGTCATCCGTATTCCTCTGAACTGTGTTTAATAAACCTTTGAACTTTCCTTCGTTGTCTTGGTCACGCCTTTGGGCATTTGTTCTAAAGGTTCCCTGCTTGTCTAAGAACCCTGTACTGCCTCCCAGGTACACATATACCTCAGCCCCTACAACTGAGGCTTCCCCCTGGTCAGCACCAGCCCTCAGTTTGTGACAACATGCAAATGAATGTGTATCATCCAGCTAGTGAGAGTGAAAACTCATGCAGGAGTGTGCCTGCTTGTCAGTGGGTTATGCACCTTGCCAGGCGTCAAATCTACATGGAGCAGCTGGAGGGGACAAGAGCAGGTTTGCAAAATATAGATAGAAGAGCATATATGCTGGCGCATTCTCCATGATTGTGTCAGCTTATGTTTTGGTGCACTGCACTTTCCTTCACTAAGTTTTAGCCATTTTGGTTAAACGCAAGTGTAGTTGCTTCTCGCCCTTTTGGCTGTGATCTTGTATCGTGGTTGAAGAGTCTGCTGGAGGGATTGTTTTCTTCATTGGCGAGAGACTGAAGATATTCCAGGATGGAAGGCTTGGGAACACTATCCGTTTTTCAGTTGTGGAAGAGTTGAAAGACCGGATTGGACTACATTCTATAGTAAAGGATATCTTTGTATTTATTAATCCTCCCTTTATATGTGTCTGTCTTTCAATAAAGCTTCGGGCTTGTGATTCCTTCACCCTCTTACACTCCACACCCATAGCCTTATTAACTGTTGTATTATTGTATTGTTTAAATGTATAGTGCAGTTCATGATTTATAGTGTAGGCTGGCCTGTGCTGTAGTTCTTGAACTGTACTATACCGACAGCATTTGTATTGTGTTTTGGCTGTGCTGCAACACGGTACTTATGTGTGTAATGTTTATGTATGTTTTTTTGCTTCTTTATGTCAATAAAGACTGCTTTTTCAATCCAATATCTGAAAACAATCAATGTTTATCTTTGATGGCAATAGAAGTGGTATGATATTTGCTGCTTTTGAAAGGCAATATCTGATATGTCCCCTATCTGGGAACCATATATTAAATGGCTTTTCAGAAAAGGGAGATGGGAGAAGAGCTTTCAGTACTTGTAGGACCAATGCTCATTTCCTATTCTAGCCTCCAAAAACAGATTCAGTTGCATTTTCCAGCGTGTTTTGGATGCGCCTTTGCAAATGTCTTACATCGACAAACTTATTTAGTACTTTTTTGCAAATAGGGTTACATTGTTGCAACATTGTGTTCCCTAATTGCTTGATTTTTTAAATGCAACAATTGATAAAGACACCTGATAACTGCTCTGTGGAGTCTTATTTTGTGTCTACTTTTTATCTACATTTAATTCTCTACCTCTAATCAAGGCATTTTTAAGTGCTGGGGGCTGCCAGGATGTGAGGCCTACCTAGACTTTAGATCTGAATTTGAATGTACTTGTGAACTAACTTAATTTCCTACTTCTAAATTCATTCCTAAATTCACTACTTACATGAATCCTGTAGTTGGGCATTTTGGGACTTCAATTGTGGGCATTGTTTTGTGTCCAGACCAGCAGCAGGTGGTGTGCATTTGCTGGAAAGGCATCGAAGACCTCCGATATGCTGCATCTCCTGATGTGTGTCTCCCTCAAGTGGCTGTCAGCAAATGCCTGCTAGACACCCCATTCCAAGCTGATTGTGACATCACGGTACATGCATCATAGAACAGGCATGCTAGAACATGGGTCTTCAACCTGCGACCCTCCAGCTGCTGTGGAACTACACATCCCAGCATGCCCTGCCTCAGTTTTAGCATACCTTAATAGCAAAACTGTGGCAGGGCATGCTGGGATGTGTAGTTTCACAGCAGCTGGAGGGCCACAGGATGAAGACCCATGTGCTAAAGCCAAGCCGCAGGTACATTGAATGCTAGCAAGCTGAATATTTAAATCCTTTTTATTCCGCAGCATTCCAATGTGGAAGATTCCATGGAACCAGAGATCCTTCCATTGAGAAGGACATGCTGCCTGGATGACTACACTGTGCAAATTAAATCACGGAGCCAGTTGGCTTGTGGGTGGCTCTGGTCACTGGGTGGTTGGGTGGGTGGTGTGTCAGAGGTGGAGCACATGCAAATGATTGTGTATCATCCAGCTAGTGAGAGAGAAAACTCATGCAGGAGTGTGCCTGCTTGTCAGTGGGTTATGCACCTTTCCAGACGTCAAATCTACATGGAGCAGCTGGAGAGGACAAGAGCAGGTTTGCAAAATATAGACAGAAGAGCTCTCCAGCCTAGTTTGCTGTCTGTTTCCACTTCTCTTTTCTTGAGCCGCTCCCTTCTATGCCCTTGCGCACTATCCTGACTTCTCCCATCTGCTTACTTTGTGCCTTCCAACGCACAATGCAAACTACAGGTAGTGCTGCAGGGCCCACACCCTTTTACTTGCCATACAGAGCAGCTCTGGAGCTGTTACAGTGCCCAGCTTCTGCAAGAAATCAGCTTGAATGCTTCAGGGGCTGGGGCATAGCCAACATGAGCCCCACACCGAAGGAGGGTGGAGGTGTTTAATGCGAACTAGGGGTCATCCAAGCGCCGCAAAAGGCCGCCATGCCCTGCACGCCCCTTTTCTCTTTTCATATGCAGACGAGGGTTGAAGCCAACTTTGACCCACTGCTTGGATGACATCACCATATGCAAATCCATCTGCTGCAGGCCTTCCCCCAGGAATGCTTGCACTAGTTGTTGCATTTGGTTTGTTGTTTGGGGGTGCTTCAGTATTAGGCAGCCTTCTGCCCTCCCATGTTCATCTGAAAATATGTGTTCTCCCTGCAGTTGTTGTCCCCAGATGAGAGTTCCCTTGTGCTGCCTCAGTTGAATCTTCTTAACTTGACAGAGATGTGCCTGAGCAGCGGCCCTCCCCAGCCCTATCCCAAATCATACTTATTTTGCATAGGAGATACCATGGTCATGAAGATTGTTCTCCCAGGGTGAGGTTCATTCATTGCATTCTGGGTATGCTGACCCCTGTGATTTCCCCAAATGTGGGAAACTTGACTGCATTATTTGTGGTAGTGGGGGACTGTGTTTGTGCTTTCCTCTGGTCAGCTCTGGTAAAAGTCAGATTTCTTTGTCTCAGATCTTCCTCTAGCCTTGTTCTTCTTTCGAGAGTTCCCTTGTGCTGCCTCAGTTGGATCTCCTTCACTTGACAGGGGGGTGCCCAAGCAGCGACCCTCCCCAGCTCTAGCCCAACTCCTACTTACCTGCCAGGTGAGATACTATGATCATGAAGGTGCTTCTCCCAGGGCAAGGCTCACCCATTGCACTCTGGGTGTGCTGCCCCTGTGATTTCCCCAAATGTGGGAAACTTGACTGCATAATTTGTGTTTCCACTGGTCGGCTTTCATATAATTCAGATCTCTTTGTCTCAGGTCTCTCTCCAGCCTAGTTTGCAGTCTGTTTCCACTTCTTTTTTTTTGAGCCCCTCCCTTCTATACCCTTGTGCACTATCCTGATTTCTCCTCCTGTCTGCTTACTTTGTGCCTTCCAATGCACAATGCAAACTACAGGTAGTGCTGCAGGGCCCACAAACTTTTACTTGCATTACATAGCAGCTCTGGAGCTGTTACAGTGCCAAGCTGCTGCAAGAAATCAGCTTGAATGCTTCAGGGGCTGGGGCATTGCCAACATGAGCCCCACACCGAAGGAGGGTGGGGTGTTTAATGCGAACTAAGGGTCATCCAAGCGCCGCAAAAGGCCGCCATTCCCTGCATACCCCTTTTCTCTTTTCATATGCAGATGAGGGTTCCAGCCAACTTTGGCCCACTGCTTGGATGACATCACTGTATGCAAATCCGTCTTCTGCAGACCTTCCCCCAGGAATGCATGTACTAGTTGTTGCATTTGGTTTGTTGTTTGGGGGTGCTTCAGTATTAGGCAGCCTTCTGCCCTCCCATGTTCATCTGAAAATATGTGTTCTCCCTGCAGTTGTTGTCCCCAGATGAGAGTTCCCTTGTGCTGCCTCAGTTGAATCTCCTTTACTTGACAGAGATGTGCCTGAGCAGCGGCCCTCCCCAGCCCTATCCCAAATCATACTTATTTTGCATAGGAGATATCATGGTAATGAAGACTGTTATCCCAGGGTGAGGTTCATTCATTGCATTCTGGGTATGCTGACCCCCTGTGATTTCCCCAAATGTGGGAAACTCGACTTCATTATTTGTGGTAGTGGGGGACTGTGTTTGTGCTTTCCTCTGGTCAGCTCTGGTAAAAGTCAGATTTATTTGTCTCAGATCTTCCTCTAGCCTTGTTCTTCTTTCGAGAGTTCCCTTGTGCTGACTCAGTTGGATCTCCTTCACTTGACAGGGAAGTGCCCGAGCAGCGACCCTACCCAGCTCTAGCCCAACTCCTACTTACCTGCCAGGTGAGATACTATGATCATGAAGGTGCTTCTCCCAGGGCAAGGCTCACCCATTGCACTCTGGGTGTGCTGCTCTTGCGATTTCCCCAAATGTGGGAAACTTGACTGCATAATTTGTGTTTCCCCTGGTCGGCTCTCGTATAATTCAGATCTCTTTGTCTCAGGTCTCTCTCCAGCCTAGTTTGCTGTCTGTTTCCACTTCTCTTTTCTTGAGCCGCTCCCTTCTATGCCCTTGCGCACTATCCTGACTTCTCCCGTCTGCTTACTTTGTGCCTTCCAACGCACAATGCAAACTACAGGTAGTGCTGCAGGGCCCACGCCCTTTTGCATGCTTTACAGAGCAGCTCTGGAGCTGTTACAGTGCCCAGCTGCTGCAAGAAATCAGCTTGAATGCTTCAGGGGCTGGGGCATAGCCAACATGGGCCCCACACCGAAGGAGGGTGGAGGTGTTTAATGTGAATTAGGGGTCATCCAAGCGCCGCAAAAGGCCGCCATGCCCTGCACATCCCTTTTTTCTTTTCATATGCAGACGAGGGTTGAAGCCAACTTTGACCCACTGCTTGGATGACATCACCATATGCAAATCCATCTGCTGCAGGCCTTCCCCCAGGAATGCTTGCACTAGTTGTTGCATTTGGTTTGTTGTTTGGGGGTGCTTCAGTATTAGGCAGCCTTCTGCCCTCCCATGTTCATCTGAAAATATGTGTTCTCCCTGCAGTTGTTGTCCCCAGATGAGAGTTCCCTTGTGCTGCCTCAGTTGAATCTCCTTTACTTGACAGAGATGTGCCTGAGCAGCGGCCCTCCCCAGCTCTATCCCAAATCATACTTATTTTGCATAGGAGATACCATGGTCATGAAGATTGTTCTCCCAGGTTGAGGATCATTCATTGCATTCTGGGTATGCTGACCCCTGTGATTTCCCCAAATGTGGGAAACTTGACTGCATTATTTGTGGTAGTGGGGGACTGTGTTTGTGCTTTCCTCTGGTCAGCTCTGGTAAAAGTCAGATTTCTTTGTCTCAGATCTTCCTCTAGCCTTGTTCTTCTTTCGAGAGTTCCCTTGTGCTGCCTCAGTTGGATCTCCTTCACTTGACAGGGGGGTGCCCGAGCTGCGACCCTCCCCAGCTCTAGCCCAACTCCTACTTACCTGCCAGGTGAGATACTATGATCATGTAGGTGCTTCTCCCAGGGCAAGGCTCACCCATTGCACTCTGGGTGTGCTGCCCCTGTGATTTCCCCAAATGTGGGAAACTTGACTGCATAATTTGTGTTTCCCCTGGTCGGCTCTCATATAATTCAGATCTCTTTGTCTCAGGTCTCTCTCCAGCCTAGTTTGCTGTCTGTTTCCACTTCTCTTTTCTTGAGCCGCTCCCTTCTATGCCCTTGCGCACTATTCTGACCTCTCCTGTCTGCTTACTTTGTGCCTTCCAACGCACAATGCAAACTACAGGTAGTGCTGCAGGGCCCACACCCTTTTACATGCTTTACAGAGCAGCTCTGGAGCTGTTACAGTGCCCAGCTGCTGCAAGAAATCAGCTTGAATGCTTCAGGGGCTGGGGCATAGCCAACATGAGCCCCACACCGAAGGAGGGTGGAGATGTTTAATGCGAATTAGGGGTCATCCAAGCGCCGCAAAAGGCCGCCATGCCCTGCACTCCCCTCTTCTCTATTCATATGCAGATGAGTGTAGAAGCCAACTTTGACCCACTGCTTGGATGACATCACCATATGCAAATCCATCTACTGCAGGCCTTCCCCCAGGAATGCTTGCACTAGTTGTTGCATTTGGTTTGTTGTTTGGGGGTGCTTCAGTATTAGGCAGCCTTCTGCCCTCCCATGTTCATCTGAAAATATGTGTTCTCCCTGCAGTTGTTGTCCCCAGATGAGAGTTCCCTTGTGCTGCCTCAGTTGAATCTCCTTTACTTGACAGAGATGTGCCTGAGCAGCGGCCCTCCCCAGCTCTATCCCAAATCATACTTATTTTGCATAGGAGATACCATGGTCATGAAGATTGTTCTCCCAGGGTGAGGTTCATTCATTGCATTCTGGGTATGCTGACCCTTGTGATTTCCCCAAATGTGGGAAACTGGACTGCATTATTTGTGGTAGTGAGGGACTGTGTTTGTGCTTTCCTCTGGTCAGCTCTGGTAAAAGTCAGATTTCTTTGTCTCAGATCTTCCTCTAGCCTTGTTCTTCTTTCGAGAGTTCCCTTGTGCTGCCTCAGTTGGATCTCCTTCACTTGACAGGGGGGTGCCCGAGCAGCGATCCTCCCCAGCTCTAGCCCAGCTCCTACTTACCTGCCAGGTGAGATACTATGATCATGAAGGTGCTTCTCCCAGGGCAAGGCTCACCCATTGCACTCTGGGTGTGCTACTCCTGCGGTTTCCCCAAATGTTGGACACTTGACTGCATAATTTGTGTTTCACCTGGTCGGCTCTCGTATAATTCAGATCTCTTTGTCTCAGGTCTCTCTCCAGCCTAATTTGCAGTCTGTTTCCACTTCTCTTTTCTTGAGTTGCTCCCTTCTATGCCCTTGCGCACTATCCTGACTTCTCCCGTCTGCTTACTTTGTGCCTTCCAACGCACAATGCAAACTACAGGTAGTGCTGCAGGGCCCACACCCTTTTACTTGCCTTACAGAGCAGCTCTGGAGCTGTTACAGTGCCCAGCTGCTGCAAGAAATCAGCTTGAATGCTTCAGGGGCTGGGGCATAGCCATCATGAGCCCCACACCGAAGGAGGGTGGAGGTGTTTAATGCGAACTAGGGGTCATCCAAGCACCGCAAAAGGCCGCCATGCCCTGCATGCCAATTTTATCTTTTCATATGCAGACGAGGGTTGAAGCCAACTTTGACCCACTGCTTGGATGACATCACCATATGCAAATCCATCTGCTGCAGGCCTTCCCCCAGGAATGCTTGCACTAGTTGTTGCATTTGGTTTGTTGTTTGGGGGTGCTTCAGTATTAAGCAGCCTTCTGCCCTCCCATGTTCATCTGAAAATATGTGTTCTCCCTGCAGTTGTTGTCCCCAGATGAGAGTTCCCTTGTGCTGCCTCAGTTGAATCTCCTTTACTTGACAGAGATGTGCCTGAGCAGCGGCCCTCCCCAGCCCTATCCCAAATCATACTTATTGTGCATAGGCGATACCATGGTCATGAAGATTGTTCTCTCAGGGTGAGGTTCATTCATTGCATTCTGGGTATGCTGACCCCTGTGATTTCCCTAAATGTGGGAAACTCGACTGCATTATTTGTGGTAGTGCTTTCCTCTGGTCAGCTCTGGTAAAAGTCAGATTTCTTTGTCTCAGATTTTCCTCTAGCCTTGTTCTTCTTTCGAGAGTTCCCTTGTGCTGCCTCAGTTGGATCTCCTTCACTTGACAGGGGGGTGCCCGAGCAGCGACCCTCCCCAGCTCTAGCCCAACTCCTACTTACCTGCCAGGTGAGATACTATGATCATGAAGTTGCTTCTCCCTGGGCAAGGATCACCCATTGCACTTTGGGTGTGCTGCCCCTGTGATTTCTCCAAATGTGGGAAACTTGACTGCGTAATTTGTGTTTCCCCTGGTCGGCTCTCATATAATTCAGATCTCTTTGTCTCAGGTCTCTCTCCAGCCTAGTTTACTGTCTGTTTCCACTTCTTTTTTCTTGAGCCCCTCCCTTCTATACCCTTGTGCACTATTCTGACTTCTCCTCCCGTCTGCTTACTTTGTGCCTTACAATGCACAATGCAAACTACAGGTAGTGCTGCAGGGCCTACACCCTTTTACTTGCCTTACAGAGCAGCTCTGGAGCTGTTACAGTGCCCAGCTGCTGCAAGAAATCAGCTTGAATGCTTCAGGGGCTGGGGCATGGCCAACATGAGCCCCACACAGAAGGAGGGTGGGGGTATTTAATGCGAACTAGGGGTCATCCAAGCGCCGCAAAAGGCCGCCATGCCCTGCATACCCCTTTTCTCTTTTCATATGCAGATGAGGGTTCCAGCCAACTTTGGCCCACTGCTTGGATGACATCACCGTATGCAAATCCGTCTTCTGCAGACCTTCCCCCAGGAATGCTTGTACTAGTTGTTGCATTTGGTTTGTTGTTTGGGGGTGCTTCAGTATTAGGCAGCCTTCTGCCCTCCCATGTTCATCTGAAAATATGTGTTCTCCCTGCAGTTGTTGTCCCCAGATGAGAGTTCCCTTGTGCTGCCTCAGTTGAATCTCCTTTACTTGACAGAGATGTGCCTGAGCAGCGGCCCTCCCCAGCCCTATCCCAAATCATACTTATTTTGCATAGGAGATACCATGGTCATGAAGATTGTTCTCCCAGGGTGAGGTTCATTCATTGCATTCTGGGTATGCTGACCCCTGTGATTTCCCCAAATGTGGGAAACTTGACTGCATTATTTGTGGTAGTGAGTGACTGTGTTTGTGCTTTCCTCTGGTCAGCTCTGGTAAAAGTCAGATTTCTTTGTCTCAGATCTTCCTCTAGCCTTGTTCTTCTTTCGAGAGTTTCCTTGTGCTGCCTCAGTTGGATCTCCTTCACTTGAGAAGGGGGTGCCCGAGCAGCGACCCTCCCCAGCTCTAGCCCAACTCCTACTTACCTGCCAGGTGAGATACTATGATCATGAAGGTGCTTCTCCCAGGGCAAGGCTCACCCATTGCACTCTGGGTGTGCTGCTCCTGCGATTTCCCCAAATGTGGGAAACTTGACTGCATAATTTGTGTTCCCCTGGTCGGCTCTCGTATAATTCAGGTCTCTTTGTCTCAGGTCTCTCTCCAGCCTAGTTTGCTGTCTGTTTCCACTTCTCTTTTCTTGAGCCCCTCCCTTCTATGCCCTTGCGCACTATCCTGACTTCTCCCGTCTGCTTACTTTTTGCCTTCCAACGCACAATGCGAACTACAGGTAGTGCTGCAGGTCCCACACCCTTTTATTTGCCTTACAGAGCAGCTCTGGAGCTGTTACAGTGCCCAGCTGCTGCAAGAAATCAGCTTGAATGCTTCAGGGGCTGGGGCATAGCCAACATGAGCCCCACACCGAAGGAGGGTGGAGGTGTTTAATGCGAGCTAGGGGTCATCCAAGCGCCGCAAAAGGCTGCCATGCCCTGCACGCCCCTTTTCTCTTTTCATATGCAGACGAGGGTTGAAGCCAACTTTGACCCTCTGCTTGGATGACATCACCATATGCAAATCCATCTACTGCAGGCCTTCCCCCAGGAATGCTTGCACTAGTTGTTGCATTTTGTTTGTTGTTTGGGGGTGCTTCAGTATTAGGTAGCCTTCTGCCCTCCCATGTTCATCTGAAAATATGTGTTCTCCCTGCAGTTGTTGTCCCCAGATGAGAGTTCCCTTGTGCTACCTCAGTTGAATCTCCTTTACTTGACAGAGATGTGCCTGAGCAGCGGCCCTCCCCAGCCCTATCCCAAATCATACTTATTTTGCATAGGAGATACCATGGTCATGAAGATTGTTCTCCCAGGGTGAGGTTCATTCATTGCATTCTGGGTATGCTGACCCCTGTGATTTCCACAAATGTGGGAAACTCGACTGCATTATTTGTGGTAGTGGGGGGCTGTGTTTGTGCTTTCCTCTGGACAGCTCTGGTAAAAGTCAGATTTCTTTGTCTCAGATTTTCCTCTAGCCTTGTTCTTCTTTCGAGAGTTCCCTTGTGCTGCCTCAGTTGGATCTCCTTCACTTGACAGGGGGATGCCCGAGCAGCGACCCTCCCCAGCTCTAGCACATGTAAGTTTGTTTTTATTTTACTACATTGTGGTTTGTGGCTCTATACCATGTAATGCATGTCTTTTAACAGTAGTCAAGTCTTCCAATGTGCTTGTTAGTGAAACCCAATACATAGCTTTATTTTATTTTGTTTCTTCAAATATTGAATGCATATGTCTTATAACTTTTTTTTTCAATATATAAACATTTTTATTATAAGATTTTCAATGACACAAGTACATCCAAGTTGCAGATTATGGGTTGTGAAGGACAAATCAACCATATAAACAATTTAAGCAATTTAAATTGCATGCAGGTAGTAGAATATCAAACTCCTTGGATGAGAGTTGGTCGTAATAAACTAGGATAGAAAAGAATAAAGTAGAAAATAAGATTTTAAACCTACCGGTAAATCTTTTTCTCGTAGTCCGTAGAGGGTGTTGGGGACTCCGAAAGGACCATGGGGATAGACGGGCTCCGCAGGAGACATGGGCACTTTAAGAAAGACTTTAGTTCTGGGTGTGCACTGGCTCCTCCCTCTATGCGCCAGAGGAGACTGACAGTATGAGGAAAGGATTTTGTTAATCCAGGGCAAGATTCATACCAGCCACACCAATCACACCGTATAACTTGTGATAAACTACCCAGTTATGAGTACGAAAAAACAACATACTGTAGCATCAGTGCAGGACCGATGCAACTCTAACATAACCCTTATTGAAGCAATAACTATATACAAGTATTGCAGAAGTAGTCCGCACTTGGGACGGGCGCCCAGCATCCTCTACGGACTACGAGAAAAAGATTTACCGGTAGGTTTAAAATCTTATTTTCTCTAACGTCCTAGAGGATGCTGGGGACTCCGTAAGGACCATGGGGATTATACCAAAGCTCCAAAACGGGCGGGAGAGTGCGGATGACTCTGCAGCACCGATTGAGCAAACATGAGTTCCTCCTCAGCCAGGGTATCAAACTTATAGTATTTTGAAAAGGTGTTTGAACCTGACCAAGTAGCAGCTCGACACAGCTGTAGTGCCGAGACCCCTCGGGCAGCCGCCCAAGAAGAGCCCACTTTCCTCGTGGAATGGGCCTAGACCGATTTCGGTAACTGCAATCCAGCCATAGAATGCGCTTTGCTGAATCGTGTTACAAATCCAGCGAGCAATAGCCTGCTTTGAAGCAGGGGCACCAATCTTGTTGGTTGCATACAGGACAAACAGCGCTTCAGTTTTCCTGACTCTAGCCGTCCTGGCCACGTAAATTTTCAAAGCCCTGACCACATCAAGTAACTCGGAATCCTCCAAGTCACGCGTAGCCAAAGGCACCACAATAGGTTGGTTCATATGAAAAGATGAGACCACTTTTGGTAGGAATTGAGGATGGGTCCGCAATTCCGCTCTATCCACATGGAACACCAAATATGGGCTTTTATGTGACAAAGCCGCTAATTCCGACACTCGCCTAGCCGAAGCCAAGGCTAATAACATGATCACCTTCCACGTGAGATATGTTAACTCCACCGTTTTAAATAGCGAGCAATCAACTCAGAATGACCCCCATAGTGTATTGCAAAAAAATATCTGTAAATCCAATGGTACCGTAAGTGCGGTATATACTCGCACTTCTTTGCGGGGCGAGAACATCTCCCCTAAGTGAAGTCAGCCCTATGAATAGAGTTTGTGTGATCCCTGTGCAGCAGTCACAGAAAGCGTTCATCTCTGCAGTTTGTCACTCAAATTACATTGTTGCATTTTTTCTAGAAGTGGATCTGAGAGCTGTTACCCGCAGACCAGCTACAATAATTATCCTGGGATAGTGCGCAAGGGCATAGAAGGGAGCGGCTCAAGAAAAGAGAAGTGGAAACAGACAGCAAACTAGGCTGGAGAGAGACCTGAGACAAAGAGATCTGAATTATACGAGAGCCGACCAGGGGAAACACAAATTATGCAGTCAAGTTTCCCACATTTGGGGAAATCGCAGGAGCAGCACACCCAGAGTGCAATGGGTGAGCCTTGCCCTGGGAGAAGCACCTTCATGATCATAGTATCTCACCTGGCAGGTAAGTAGGAGTTGGGCTAGAGCTGGGGAGGGTCGTTGCTCGGGCACCCCCCTGTCAAGTGAAGGAGATCCAACTGAGGCAGCACAAGGAAACTCTCGAAAGAAGAACAAGGCTAGAGGAAGATCTGAGACAAAGAAATCTGACTTTTACCAGAGCTGACCAGAGGAAAGCACAAACACAGTCCCCCACTACCACAAATAATGCTGTCAAGTTTCCCACATTTGGGGAAATCACAGGGGTCAGCATACCCAGAATGCAATGAATGAACCTCACCCTGGGAGAACAATCTTCATGACCATGGTATCTCCTATGCAAAATAAGTATGATTTGGGATAGGGCTGGGGAGGGCCGCTGCTCAGGCACATCTCTGTCAAGTAAAGGAGATTCAACTGAGGCAGCACAAGGGAACTCTCATCTGGGGACAACAACTGCAGGGAGAACACATATTTTCAGATGAACATGGGAGGGCAGAAGGCTACCTAATACTGAAGCACCCCCAAACAACAAACAAAATGCAACAACTAGTGCAAGCATTCCTGGGGGAAGGCCTGCAGCAGATGGATTTGCTTATGGTGATGTCATCCAAGCAGTGGGTCAAAGTTGGCTTCAACCCTCGTCTGCATATGAAAAGAGAAAAGGGGCGTGCAGGGCATGGCGGCCTTTTGCGGCGCTTGGATGACCCCTAGTTCGCATTAAACACCTCCACCCTACTTCGGTGTGGGGCTCATGTTGGCTATGCCCCAGCCCCTGAAGCATTCAAGCTGATTACTTGCAGCAGCTGGGCACTGTAATAGCTCCAGAGCTGCTCTGTAAGGCAACTAAAAGGGTGTGGGCCCTGCAGCACTACCTGTAGTTCGCATTGTGCGTTGGAAGGCACAAAGTAAGCAGACAGGAGAAGTCAGAATAGTGGAGATAAGAAGTAGACGCAAAATAAGACTCCACAGAGCAGTTATCAGGTGTCTTTATCAATTGTTGCATTTAAAAAATCAAGCAATTAGGGAACACAATGTTGCAACAATGTAACCCTATTTGCAAAATAGTACTAAATAAGTTTGTCGATGTAAGACATTTGCAAAGGCGCATCCAAAACACGCTGGAAAATGCAACTGAATCTGTTTTTGGAGGCTAGAATAGGAAATGAGCATCGGTCCTACAAGTACTGAAAGCTCTTCTCCCATCTCCCTTTTCTGAAAAGCCATTTAATATATGGTTCCCAGATAGGGGACATATCAGATATTGCCTTTCAAAAGCAGCAAATATCATACCACTTCTATTGCCATCAAAGATAAACATTGATTGTTTTCAGATATTGGATTGAAAAAGCAGTCTTTATTGACATAAAGAAGCAAAAAAACATACATAAACATTACACACATAAGTACCGTTTTGCAGCACAGCCAAAACACAATACAAATGCTGTCGGTATAGTACAGTTCAAGAACTACAGCACAGGCCAGCCTACACTATAAATCATGAACTGCACTATACATTTAAACAATACAATAATACAACAGTTAATAAGGCTATGTGTGTGGAGTGTAAGAGGGTGAGGGAATCACAAGCCCGAAGCTTTATTGAAAGACAGACACATATAAAGGGAGGATTAATAAATACAAAGATATCCTTTACTATAGAATGTAGTCCAATCCGGTCTTTCAACTCTTCCACAACTGAAAAACGGATAGTGTTCCCAAGCCTTCCATCCTGGAATATCTTCAGTCTCTCGCCAATGAAGAAAACAATCCCTCCAGCAGACTCTTCAACCACGATACAAGATCACAGCCAAAAGGGCGAGAAGCAACTACACTTGCATTTAACCAAAATGGCTAAAACTTAGTGAAGGAAAGTGCAGTGCACCAAAACATAAGCTGACACAATCATGGAGAATGCGCCAGCATATATGCTCTTCTATCTATATTTTGCAAACCTGCTCTTGTCCCCTCCAGCTGCTCCATGTAGATTTGACGCCTGGCAAGGTGCATAACCCACTGACAAGCAGGCACACTCCTGCATGAGTTTTCACTCTCACTAGCTGGATGATACACATTCATTTGCATGTGCTCCACCTCCGACACACCGCCCACCCAACCACCCAGTCACCAGAGCCACCCACAAGCCAACTGGCTCCGTGATTTAATTTGCACAGTGCAGTCATCCAGGCAGCATGTCCTTCTCAATGGAATAATCTCTGGTTCCATGGAATCTTCCGCATTGGAATGCTGCGGAACAAAAATGATTTAAACATTCAGCTTGCTAGCATTCAATGTACCTGCGGCTTGGCTCTAGCACATGGGTCTTCATCCTGTGGCCCTCCAGCTGCTGTGAAACTACACATCCCAGCATGCCCTGCCACAGTTTTGCTATTAAGGTATGCTAAAACTGAGGCAGGGCATGCTGGTATATGTAGTTCCACAGCAGCTGGAGGGTCGCAGGTTGAAGACCCATATTCTAGCATGCCTGTTCTATGATGCATGTTCCGTGATGTCACAATCAGCTTGGCATGGGGTGTCTAGCATGCATTTGCTGACAGCCACTTGAGGGAGACACACATCAGGAGATGCAGCATATCGGAGGTCTTCGATGCCTTTCCAGCAAATGCACACCACCAGCTGCTGGTTTGGACACAAAACAATGCCCACAATTGAAGGCTCAAAATGCCCAACTACAGGATTAATGTAAGTAGTGAATTTAGGAATGAATTTAGAAGTAGGAAATTAAGTTAGTTCACAAGTACATTCAAATTCAGATCTAAAGTCTAGGTAGGCCTCACGTCCTGGCAGCCCCCAGCATTTAAAAATGCCTTGATTAGAGGTAGGGAATTAAATGTAGATAAGAAGTAGACACAAAATAAGACTCCACAGAGCAATTATCAGGTGTCTTTATCAATTGTTGCATTTAAAAAAATCAAGCAATTTGGGAACACAATGTTGCGACAATGTAACCCTATTTGCAAAATAGTACTAAATAAGTTTGTCGATGTAAGACATTTGCAAAGGCGCAAACAAAACACGCTGGAAAATGCAACTGAATCTGTTTTTGGAGGTTAGAATAGATGCAGGATCAAGTAGCTCAATGGGTAGGGTATTTGATTAGAATTCAACAGGTTATAGGTTTGAATCCTGGGTATGATAGTTTGAGGTGTTATTTAATAAAGTATGTTTATATACTAGTCACACATGGCTTACTTGTACAAATGGCATGTCACCAGTTAGTGCTGACTGCTGATATGCCATTTGCACAAACACGCCATGTGTGACTGTATATGCATTTAAGGAGGGCACCCCGGCAATACCACAAACCATTGAGTGTCAAGTATACTAGATATATCTTCATATCTCATGTGCTTTCTCTGAGACCAATCTTGTTATGCCCCTTCCCCACAAGGCATGCGCCTTTTGTCCATATTGCAAAAATGGGGAGGGGGGGGGGGCATATAATTATCTGTCACAGGGCACCAAAAAGTCTAGTTATGGCTCTGGTATGCATTATGTAATCTGGCAGACCATATCTCCAACACTGGCTGGTTGGAATAAAAATCCGGTTATCTATGTGAGCAAATGACTATCAACGATTTACTCTCAAACACTAGAAAATGGACAAAAATGGTCCCCTAAACAAATTGGTTAAATTTTGGGTTTAACCAATTTGTGTAATGACCATTTTTGACCACTTTTCTAGTGTTTGGGAGCAAATGGTTAATTGACATTTGCTCCTATACATTACCAGATTTTCATTCCATCCATCCAGACTGGATAGATAGCCTGACAGATAATTGTGTAGTGTACGCCCAGGATAACTGTCAGTTGTGCTTTCTTTTATGACGGCACATAAATGGGTGGGCAGATCCAGAGCAAGCACTGCCCACTCATGCATAGTTGTCAACTGATGTGAAGTTCCAGGGGGCAATCTCAGTTATAAAGAAAAGTATCTGGAAATTGTCCCTAGTTTAAAAAAAAAATAAAAAAAAAAATCAAATCCATTTATTTAGTATGATATCCCAGGTGATAGGATGCCGGCAGTCAGAACAACATACTTTATTAAATAACACATCTCAAACTACCATACCCAGGATTCAAACCTATAACCTGTTGAATTCTAATCAAACACCCTACCTATTGAGCTATTTGATCCTGCATAAAAATTGTGAACATTATATGAAGCTATTGGTACTTTGAAAAAAAAAGTATCAGCATTACAACGCAGCAGATCCATGCAGTTTGCAGCCACACACTACATGTATCTGCTCAGCCACAATGCTGATTATTTCTTCACAAAGTACAAGGTGAGCTCCAAACAGAATTCTCTAGCTTAGAATTATGCCAAACCTAGAAGTCGGGCCCCCCACCCTGGGATCCCCCAGAGGGAGGCCTGCACCGTCATGCGGCAGGCTTGTCCGTTTTGGAAGCAGGCTGATGGGCAGCCCAGGCTTTCTTCAGTCTGGGCTTGGCAGGTCTGGAAGCATGAGCTTGCTTTGGGTATGCCTGACCTTGGGTATGCTTTACCTTGAGGATGAATGGGCCAAGGGAAAGTACTTTTAGCCTTCTGCGTGGTAGGAGTCATACTAGGTAGGCAAGCTGTTTTAGCAGTAGCCAGATCAGCTACAATCTTATTGAGGTCTTCTCCAAAGAGAGTGTCTCCCTTGAAAGGAAGCACCTCCAGGGTTTTCTTGGAATCCATATCCACCGACCAGGATCTCAACCAGCTGTATAAAGTATTACCTTGGAACTGGCTCTCCACTCCCCATTATCTGGTTATCATGGCTTCCTCCGCCAGTGTCCAGACTCGCTTGCTGAAGCTCGGCCACTTCTTCCTAGCAGCAGGCTCCTGGATCACTGGGCAGCAGAGGTGCTTGGGAGCCGGAAGGGGGCGGAGCAATCAGGCAGGCAGTTGCAGTGCTGCCCAGCTATCTGTGGTGTGAGAAGAAGCAGGGGCACCCCACCGCTGGCAGTGCTGCAGCTAGCGGTGGTGGCATCGGCGAGGCTGCTGGGCTGGGTCTTTAAAAAGGTGGAAAGAAGGGTGTTACGGCATGGAATGTACAAACTGCGAGACCCTGCTGGTAGCGCCTTTGTCTATTTAGTAGGAAGGGCACGTAACAGCCGGAGGGCAATGGAGGAAGCCCCTTTAGGGCTGGAGCCCGGCGGCAACTGACTCCGTTGTCTCTGGCAGTTCCGCCCCTGGACTAGAGGAATGGTCAAGAACATGGCAACATTTAATGCCAAAAAATGCAAAATCATACACGTCTCAAAAATACAAAGGCTAACTATAATATTAAGGGCATTATAATGGCAAGAGGAAAGCTATCTAAGTATTACTATTTCAGGTGAGCAATGTAACAAAGCAATAGGAAAGGCAAGTCAGATGCTTGTTTGCATAGGTAAAGAACCAGTAGCAGAAAAAAGTAATACAGGTTGAGTATCCCATATCCAAATATTCCGAAATACGGAATATTCCGAAATACGGACTTTTTTGAGTGAGACTGAGATAGTGAAACCTTTGTTTTTTGATGGCTCAGTGTACACAAACTTTGTTTAATACTCAAAGTTATTAAAAATATTGTATTAAATGAACTTCAGACTGTGTGTATAAGGTGTATATGACACATAAATGAATTCTGTGAATGTACACACACTTTGTTTAATGCACAAAGTTATAAAAAATATTGGCTAAAATGACCTTCAGGCTGTGTGTATATGGTATATATGAAACATAAATGCATTCTGTGCTTAGATTTAGGTCCCATCACCATAATATCTCGTTATGGTATGCAATTATTCCAAAATACAGAAAAATCCGATATCCAAAATTCCTCTGGTCCCAAGCATTTTGGATAAGGGATACTCAACCTGTAATGCCACTGTATAGGTCCTTGGTACAGCCACATTTAGAATCCTGTGTTCAGTTCCAGAAGCCATATCTCAAGCGCCTTGAGTCCTGTTGGAGAAAGAGCACTATATAAATAAATAGTATCAAAATTTGTTTCACGGCACCCCTAGGCCAAAGTTTTTTTTATTGAGAAATTCAGAAAAAAATATAAAATTAAGTAAATTGTGTTTATAGCATGTCATCCTCAGGTTCAGTTATGTTGTGAGGGAATGGTTTTGCCAATTTAATAAAGTATAAATAATTTTAATTGGTCCTGGACCACCAAACTATGCTACCAGTGCAAGAACCCCAGTTTGGAAACTACTGCCATAAAATAAACCTTTTTTGTTTTTTTTAAACTACATGTAATACACCTTAGATATCAGTTCCTAAAAGGTTTTAAACCCTTGCATACAGTAAACTACACATATTTAAAAATCCTACACCGGGCACAAGTGCTCACGGGCCAATTTCATGGCAGTCTCGGATAGGAGGGCATTGTGGATTCACCAAGGGAATGCTGATGCTGACTCCAAGAAGCCTCTTCAAGATCGCAGGAGCAGAGTCCTCTGCTTCTGCCAAATCCACTGCATGACGCTGGGGCTCTCTTGCAGGAGCCCACACCAGTGGGGGGCACCAGGGGCGGAACTACTGGCAGGGCAGGCAGTGCATTGCACTGGGGCCCCGCCGCACTCAAGGGCCCACAGCCGCCGGCATTACAATGAGTCACAATGACTCATTGTATCATGCCGCAGCCGCACACCAGCGCTCCCGTCGGGTCTGCGTCCTGCGACTCCCGCCGCCCGCCCGTCGTAACGAACAGATCAGGCCAGGGCACTACGGGCAGCAGCCGCAGCACCAGACACGCTGCCACCTCTGTAACACACGAAGAGGGAGGAGGGTCGCTTGGAGATGAGAGGAGCAGCGGCACGGGGGGGAGGAGGAGGAGGAGGGAGGTGAAGGAAGGAGCAGCAGCAGCGCTTTGTTACTGGTGGAGGCGCTGCTGCTGCCCCTCTGCTTCACTCTAGGCTGTCTTCCGAGAACAGCCTATAGTGAAGCAGAGGGGCAGCAGCAGCAGCGCCTCCACCAATAACACAGCGCTGCTGCGGCTCCCTCCTCCACCTCCCTCCTCCTCCTTCTCTACTGCCCGGGAATCGTCAAGCTGCACGAGGAGCCTGAGCCAGCGTAGAGGGTAAGTATAATTCTTCTTTCTTTCTTTCTTTCTTTCTTTCTTTCTTTCTTTCTTTCTTTCTTTCTTTCTTCTCTTTCTTTCTTGGGACTGCCTGCCGCTATGTGTAAAAAGGGGGAATCTGCCTGCCGCTATGTGTAAAAAGGGGGAATCTGCCTGCCGCTATGTGTAAAAAGGGGGAATCTGCCTGCCGCTATGTGTAAAAAGGGGGAATCTGCCTGCAGCTATGTGTAAAAGGGGGGAATCTGCCTGCAGCTATGTGTTAAAAGGGGGAATCTGCCTGCAGCTATGTGTAAAAAGGGGGACTGCCTGCCGCAATGTGTAAAAAGGGGGAATCTGCCTGCCGCTATGTGTAAAAAGGGTGAATCTGCCTGCAGCTATGTGTAAAAAGGGGGACTGCCTGCCGCAATGTGTAAAAAGGGGGAATCTGCCTGCCGCAATGTGTAAAAAGGGGGAAGCTGCTTGCCGCAATGTGTAAAAAGGGGGAATCTGCTTGCCGCAATGTGTAACAAGGGGGAATCTGCCTGCCGTAATGTGTAACAAGGGGGATGCTGTCTGCCGTAATGTGTAACAAGGGCACGCTGTCTGCCATAATGTGTAACAAGGGCAAGCTGTCTGCTGTAATGTGTAACAAGGGCAAGCTGTCTGCTGTAATGTGTAAAAAGTGTACGATGTCTGCCATTATGTGTAACAAGGGCAGGCTGACTGCTGTTATGTGAAAAAAGTGTACGCTGTCTGCCGCTATGTTTAACAAGGGCAGGCTGTCTGCCGTTATGTGTAAAAAATGTACGCTGTCTGCCGCTATGTTTAACAAGGGCAGGCTGTCTGCCGTTATGTGAAAAAAATGTACGCTGTCTGCCGCTATGTGTAACAAGGGCACACTGTCTGCCGTTGTGTAAAAAAGGGGGATGCTGTCTGCCGTAATGTGTAAAAAGGGGACGCTGTCTGCTGTAATGTGTAAAAAGAGGACGCTGTCTGCTGTAATGTGTAAAAAGAGGAATCTGTCCGCCGTAAGGTGTAAAAGGGTCTCTACCTGGTGTAGTGGTGCTACTGTGCGGCGTAATTTGAATAATGGAGACTACTGTGCACCGTTTTATGAATTGGTATTATTTTGTGGCCACACCCCTTAACCACGAAGCCACGCCACTATGTTTTTTTGCGCGCGCCTACGGCGCGCACTGCCCCTGTTTTGCATGCAGGGGTGGGGCTCCAATGCCGTTTCTTGCACACACTGCTAAAATGTCTAGTTACGGCACTGTTGCTAGGTATCCACTTCCCTGAGCAGGCCCCCCTCACCAGATCCTCTCCAGGGGTGAGGGGGTGGACTTGGATGGGATGGGATGGGGGGGGGGGGCCCAAGCCATTTTGTCGCACATGGGCCCACTGCTCGCTAGTTCAGCCACTGGGGGGCACGTCTAAAACTCTTCAGTCAGTTCTGGATTCATTCGGACCTGGACTCGTGGGTTTTACAAATAGTGTCCCAAGGGTACAAACTGGGGTTTCAAGAAGTTCCCCCTCACCGATTGTTCAAATCAGCCTTAGTCAGCAGGGAGAAGGTTTTTATTCAAGCCTCTTCGTGGTCCCGAAGCCGGACGGCTCAGTCAGACCAATCTTAAATCTGAAATCCCTTAATTTCTACCTAAAGAAATTCAATTTCAAGATGGAATCTCTCAGGGTAGTGATCTCCAGTCCGGGGGATAAAGGAGATTTCATGGTTTTGGTAGACATAAAGGATGCCTACTTACATGTTCCCATTTAGCCACTGCATCAAGCTACCTGAGGTTTGCAATTCAGGATTGTCATTACCAATTTCAGACGTTGCCGTTTGGTCTGTCCACGGCTCCGAGGATTTTCACCAGGGTGATGGCGGAAATGATGGTTCTCCTTCGCAAGCAAGGAGTCACAATTATCCCGTACTTGGATGATCTCCTGATAAAGGCGAGATCCCGGTACCAGTTGGTGCAAAACATCTACTCTCCCTGACAGTTCTTTAACAACATGGTTGGCTCCAAAACTTGCCAAAATCGCAGTTGGTCCTAATGACGCGGTTGTTGTTTTTGGGAGTGATACTGGACACAGAAGAGGTTTTCTTCTAGTGGAATGGCTCTGGAGATCCAGAGTCTGGTCAAACAAATTCTGAAACCAGCAAGAGTGTTAATCCATCAATGCATTCGGTTGCTGGGGAAGATGGTTGCGGCCTACGAGGCCATTCAGTTTGGCAGGCTCCATGCCAGAGTGTTCCAGTGGGACCTGTTGGACAAGTGGTCCGGATCCCACCTACACATGCACCGGAGGATAATCCTGTCTTCCAAGACCAGAATCTCACTCCATTGGTGGCTGCACAGTTCTCACCACCTAGAGGGGCGATGGTTTGGGATCCAGGACGGGATCCTAGGGACCACGGATGCAACCCTCCGAGGCTGGGGAGCAGTCACACAGGGGGAAAACATCCAAGGAAGATGGTCAAGTCAGGAAAGTTGTCTCCACATAAATGTTCTGGAGTTAAGGGCCATTTAATAACTGCAGACACAGTACGCACTGGGACGGGTGCCCAGCATCCTCTACGGAATAAGAGAAAAGGATTTACCAGTAGGTATTAAAATCCTATTTTCTCTAACGTCCTAGAGGATGCTGGGGACTCCGTAAGGACCATGGGGATAGACGGGCTCCGCAGGAGACATGGGCACTTTAAGAAAGACTTTAGTTCTGGGTGTGCACTGGCTCCTCCCTCTATGCCCCTCCTCCAGACCTCAGTTTGATACTGTGCCCAGTGGAGACTTGGTGCTTTTCAGGAGCTCTCCTGAGCTTTCTGACAGAAAGTATTTTGTTAGGTTTTTAATTTTCAGGGAGCACTGCTGGCAACAGACTCCCTCATCGAGGGACTGAGGGGAGAGAAGCAGCCCTACTCTCTGAGTTGCAAGGTCCTGCTTCTTAGGCTACTGGACACCATTAGCTCCAGAGGGATTGGTACGCAGGATCTCACCCTCGCCGTCCGTCCCAGAGCCGCGCCGCCGTCCCCCTCGCAGAGCCGGAAGATAATAGCCGGGTGAGTATGAGAAGAAAAGAAGACTTCAGAGGCGGCAGAAGACTTCATGATCTTCACTGAGGTAACGCACAGCACTGCAGCTGTGTGCCTTTGCTCCCATACACCTCACATACTCCGGTCACTGTAAGGGTGCAGGGCGCAGGGGGGGCGCCCTGGGCAGCAATATAAACCTCTTTCGCAAAAATATAACATATATACAGCTGGGCACTGTATATATGTATGAGCCCCCACCAATTTTACAGTTTAAGCGGGACAGAAGCCCGCCTCCGAGGGGGCGGGGCTTCTCCCTCAGCACTCACCAGCGCCATTTTTTCTCCACAGCACCGCTGAGAGGAAGCTCCCCGGACTCTACCCTGCTTATACCACGTTAGACAAGAGGGTTGAAAAGAGGGGGGGGGGGGGCACATAATTCGCAAATTACATACAGCAGCACTACTGGGCAAACATTAAGTTACTGTTTTATTCCTGGGTTATATAGCGCTGGGGTGTGTGCTGGCATACTCCCTCTCTGTCTCTCCAAAGGGCCTTGTGGGGAAACTGTCTTCAGAAAAAGCATTCCCTGTGTGTGTGGTGTGTCGGTACACGTGTGTCGACATGTCTGAGGAAGAAGGCTATATTAGAGAGGAGCGGGAGCAAATGAATGTGGTTTCTCTGCCGACAGCTGATTGGATGGATATGTGGAATGTTTTAAATGCTAGTGTAAACTCATTGCACAAAAGATTAGACAAGGCAGAAGCTTTGGGACAGTCAGGGTCTCAACCCATGCCTGATCCTATGTTGCAGGGACTGTCAGGGTCTCATAAGCGCCCACTATCCCAGTTTGTTGACACAGATACCGACACGGATTCTGACTCCAGTGTCGATTACGATGATGCAAAGTTACAGCCAAAATTGGCAAAATCCATTCGATTTATGATTATGGCAATAAAAGATGTTTTGCACATCACAGAGTAACCCCCTGTCGCTGACAAGAGGGTACATATGTACAAGGGAAAGAAGCCTGAGGTAACCTTTCCCCCCTCACACGAGCTGAACGAGTTATGTAAAAAAGCTTGGAAATCTCCAGATAAAAGACTGCAGATTTCCAAAAGGAATCTTATGGCGTATCCTTTCCCATCAACGGATAGGTTACGATGGGAATCCTCCCCTAGGGTGGACAAAGCATTAACACGCTTATCCAAGAAGGTAGCCCTCCCGTCCCAGGATACGGCTACCCTCAAAGAGTGTGCTGACCGCAAACAGGAGATTACCCTGAAGTCCATTTATACACATTCAGGTACCTTACTCAGACCGGCAATTGCGTCGACCTGGGTGTGTAGTGCTGTTGCGGCATGGACAAATGCCTTATCTGAGGGGATGGATAGCCTAGACAAGGATACTATTTTATTGACCCTGGGGCATATAAGAGATGCTGTCCTATATATGTGTGTATGCAAACTACCGGTGGTGCTGCAGGGCCCACACCCCTTTACTTGTCTTGTAGAGCAGCTCTGAAGCTGTTACAGTGCCCAGCTGCTGCAAGAAATCAGCTTGAATGCTTCAGGGGCTTGGGCATGGCCAACATGAGCCCCACACCGAAGGAGGGTGGGGGTGTTTAATGCAAACTTGGGGTTATCCAAGCGCCGCAAAAGACCGCCATGCCCCGCATGCCCCTTTTCTCTTTTCATATACAGATGAGGGTTCCAGCCAACTTTGGCCCACTGCTTGGATGACATCACCGAATGCAAATCCGTCTGCTGCAGACCTTCCCCCAGGAATGCTTGCAATAGTTGTTGCATATGGTTTAATGTCTGAGGGTGCTTCAGTATTCGGCAGCCTTCCGCCCTCCCATGTTCATCTGAAAAGATGTGGTCTCCCTGCAGTTGTTGTCCCCAGACGAGAGTTCCCTTGTGCTTCCTCAGTTAAATCTCCTTAACTTGACGAGGGTGTGCCCGAGCAGCCGCCCTCCCCAGCCCTTTCCCAACACATACTTATCTTGCATATGAGATCTCTTGATCATGAAGATAGTTCTCACAGGTTGAGGGTCATCCTGGCCCCGCTCCCCGCTGGAGAGCGCTGATGAGGACAGCAGCGGGGCTTCAGCAGCAGGGTGAGTATGTGTGGCCAGAGACCTCCCTTCCCATGTGCAGGCCTGCAGAGTGTGCCGCGAAGTATGGGGCATGTGACACTCTCCCTCCCTGGGGCTCTTCCAGATGTAGCTCCTCAGCAGTATTTTTCCCGGGCTGCGCGGCGCTCTCCCCGACTGGCATCCGCCCTGGAACACTGCCTTCCTCAACGCAACATCAGCAGGGGGCCCGGGCCTCATCACCATCCCAGGTCTTTCTCATGTATGTATCATGTATGTGTGTGTGATATATGTATGAATCATATATGTTTGTGATATCTATCTATCTATCTATCTATCTATCTATCTATCTATCTATCGTATGTGTGTGTGTATATATGTATCTATCATGTATGTATGTATGTATGTATGTATGTATCTATCTTGTATGTATGTGTTCTATCTATCTATCTATCTATCTATCTATCGTGTGTGTGATATATGTATGTATCTATCATGTATGTGTTATATGTATGTATCACACCTTCCTCTATACATATACATACATACATACATACATACATACATACATACACACACCTATATCTGTACGTACACTGACATACACACACCAACATCTATACATAAACACGCTGACCCCTAAACGTACACCAACGTACCCACATGTGAATCTATACATACATGTGCTGACACCTGGACATACACTGATGTACCCACACCTAACATCTATACATACACATGCTAACAACTGGACGTATACAGACGTACCCACATTTGCATCCATGCATATATAGATGTAGGTGTGTGTACGTCAGTGTACGTCCAGGTGTCAACGCGTGTATGTATAGATGCAGGTGTGGGTACGTCTGTGTATGTCCAGGTGTCAGAATGTGTATGTATAGATGCAGGTGTGGGAACGTCAGTGTAGGTTCAGGTGTCAGCGCGTGTATGTATAGATGCAGGTGCTTGTATGTCCAGATGTCAGTGCATGTATGTATAGATGCAAGTGTGGGTACGTCGGTGTATGTCCATTTGTCAGCGCGTGTATATATAGATGCAGGTGCTTGTATGTTGGTGTATGTCCAGGTGTCAGCATGTGTATGTATAGATGCAGGTGTGGGAATGTTGGTGTATGTCCAGGTGTCAGGGCGTGTATGTATGGATATTAGGTGTGGGTACATCAGTGTATGTCCAGGTGTTAGCGCATGTATGTATAGATGCAGGATAATAATCGCACAGCGTGCCCCCCGCCAACCACAAACCTCCCCCACCCCCCTGTATGACATAAACACCGCTAATTCCACTTACACACAATAATTTCAGTTTGCGACCAGGAGCCGGCAATGTATGTGCACCCAAATGAAGCCACTGTACATGCCCTGCAGGCTGTTATGTACTGCACAGGTGCAACAAATTTAAATGCCCTATCTTTAAAATGGGGCATATTTTACTAAATTAAAAAAACCTGTAACTTTCTGTAAAACCTTAACCCCAAAAGGCACTACACTAACATCGGGGTGTAGAGTTGGATGTTGATCCAAGGCACCAACAGGCTAAAGCTTTGACTGTTCCCAGGATGCCTTGCACCGCCTCCTCTATAACCCTGCCCAGTGGCGTAACTAGACCTTTGTGGGCCCCATAGCAAAAATCTGAATGGGCCCACCAGCACTCAACAAGAATGAGTGGCGTTTGGGGTCAGAAAAGTAGAGGGGAAGGGGTCTGACAGAGTAGGGGGCAGGACATGAATGAATAGAAACTGAGGTCTCCATTATATAAAGAAATACAGTATGTGTGTCTGTGTGTATATCACACACACACATATAAGGGAAATTCAAATGCCCTCAATTATTGCGCCCATTACACTCTGGTTTAGGTGCACAAAGCACCTAAACCTGAATAAAGTAATGGGCGCGATCGTGAAAAGACACCGTTTGGTTGCCCAAATGGGTCTCTTTGCACACATTTCAGCTTGTTTCCCCTGGGGGTAGCGAGCTGAAATAAACATGTCGCACCCGTTGGCAGCAACATTAGAATAGCTGCTGACGGGCACGATTGAGGGAGGAAAGGGACATTTGAATCCAGCCCATAGATGCAATGTGAATATGTAATTTGTACCTTCCTATCTTAAAATGTATATAGTAGTGTATACACTAGAGGTCTTTCCGAACCCCCTAATCCTAACATTGTAATTTGCTTTAGGGCGCACCTCCAATTAGTCTAGTGTTTCGTATTTTCACATTAAATACTTTCTTGCATTGGTTGGTTAAAGATTAGATCGTATATTTTTCTAGATATAGCTGTGCATAGTCTACAAGGCTACATGCTTCTCCCCTAACTAGAGATGTGCAGCGGGCATTTTTCGTGTTTCATGTTTTGGTTTTGGTTTCGGATCCGCAGTTGTGTTTTAGATACGGACGCGTTTTGGCAAAACCACCCTTTCGGGTTTTGGATTCGGGTGATTTTTTTTTAAAACCTCAAACAGCTAAAATCATAGAATTTGGGGGTAATTTTGATCCTATAGTATTAAGCTCAATAACCATAATTTCTACTCCTTTCCAGTCTATTCTGAACACCTCACACCTCCCAATATTATTTTTAGTCCTAAAATTTGCACCAAGGTCCCTGGATGACTAAGCTAAGCGACCCAAGTGGGCAGCACAAACACCTGGCCCATCTAGGAGTGGCACTGCAGTGTCAGACAGGATGGCACTTAAAAAAATAGCCCCAAACAGCACATGATGCAAAGATAAATAGAAAAAGAGGCGCAAGATGAAATTGTAGTGTGTCTCTCCTGCTCAGTGTCAGTTCTCAGTAGTATCCTCATCAGTGCTCAGTATCACTGCTCATTGTCTTGTGCTGCATTGTGGTGCTCAGTATACTAGAGTACATTACTAATAGTCCAGTGCTGCATCTTGCTGCTCAGTGTCAGTTCTAGTATCCTCATCAGTGCTCAGTATCACTGCTCATTGTTTTGTGCTGCATTGTGGTGCTCAGTATACTACAGAACATTACTAATAGTCCAGTGCTGCATCTGGCTGCTCAGTGTCAGTTCTAGTAATCTCATCAGTGCTCCGTATCACTGCTCATTGTCTTGTGGTGCTCAGTATACTACAGTACATTACTAATACTCCAGTGTCTTGTGCCGCATATGGCTGCTGTAGGGTGCTGTGGTAGTGTCCTGTCACTGTGCATATGTCATCATTCCAGTCACAGTGACATACCCTCCAACTGTACCTTTTTAATAGGTACAGTACCTTTTTTTCATGGTCTGTACCTATTTTTGGCTCTCCAAACTTCCATTGAAAGTATAGGAAAAGGGGCGTGGCCACGCCCCCTTTACCCGTGACCACGCCCCTTTTTCTAATTTGTACCGATTTTTGTGTGTAAAATGTTGGAGGGTATGCAGTGATATCTGGTATCTATCTAGTGGTATCTAATTCCAGACATTACCACCGTCTAATTCCAGATATATTACTGGCATATAATTCCACACATTAAAAAATGGAGAACAAAAAGGTGGAGGGTAAAATAGGGAAAGATCAAGATCCACTTCCACCTAGTGCTGAAGCTGCTGCCACTAGTCAAGGCAGAGACAATTCAATGCCATCAACATTATGTAATGATTATACGATACATTATATATCATATCATTGTATGGTTGTAAAATACAACTTAAAAACTTTAATGAATAAATACATAAAGTAGCTTTTATGTAACCTTTTTAAACCTATTAGCATAGACCGAATCTCATCGTGTGTATAGGCCTTTAGTTCAACAACAGCATGGGACCAGTTAGTGTGTTTTGACCACTGCACAGCACCTGGTGTTATATAGTAAGCACCACTATGGCATAGTATACAGCATTATGAGCCTGATATGAGTGTGACCAGCGGTGATGTGGAATGCAGTAGGAGGTGCTGTTTAGTAAGCACCACTTCTATATTCACCATGCAGTATATTGTGTGAATATAGAAGTGTTGGCTGTGTTATGTATTAGAGTAATTATTGCAGCTCCCAGCTAAAATTGCAACAATGTAATTTAGTGACAAGCTGCAGAGATTAACCCTTTCTGTGGCTGCTGCACATCCTCTATTCATATCGCTGAATTCAATTAGGGAGATGTTCTCACCCCGTGAGCAAGCGCAGGTATATGCCACACTTATGGTAATATTGGATTTGCAGATATTTTCTTGCAGGGGTGTTTCTAAACAATTTGGCTTCAAATGCGTGCCCCCCGCCACCATTGGCATTAAAAATTGTGCCCCTCCCCCATATATATATATATAAAAAAAACTATATTTGCGTGAGCGCTCCGGACGGGATGGGGGGGCGTGACCTCGCAAAAATGGGTATGGTCTCCATAAAATGGGCGTAGCCTTGCAGGCAAAGACTACCTTACACCCCAGTTCTAGACCCTGCACCAACAGACCTCGGCCACCAGAGGGAAAAAAGTACAGTAATTTCCACCATGTTAAGCCCCACACATTAATGCCCTTTGGAACATATTATGTCACTCACCACAATATCTGTGATACACTATGCCCTACAGTAAAGCTTCTAATTACTTTTACAAAAACTGCTCAATGCCAAGAGTTTCACGTGCTGGGTGTCATGCTCATTGCCAGGGGGAACGCAGTAGGAGGTGTAATATAGTAAGCACCACTATGGCATAGTATATAGCATTATATATATTGTGAGCACTGGTGATGTTGAGTGCAGTAGAGCTGCTGCTGGGTAATTACAATTGACTACAACCACCAATATATTCTGCTGCACTATATATATGCAAAGCTAATTCTGCTGGGTAATTACAACTGACTACAACCACCAATATATTCTGCTGCACTATATCTATATTTGCAAAGCTAATTCTGCTGGGTAATTACAATTGACTACAACCACCAATATATTCTGCTGCACTATATCTATATATGCAAAGCTAATTCTGCTGAGTAATTACAATTGACTACAACCACCAATATATTCTGCTGCACTATATCTATATATGCAAAGCTAATTCTGCTGGGTAATGCAAATTGAAACATTATTGCATAGTATGTGATTTTGAAGTACTTTTTTAAAGTTTTGAATGATATAGACCCAGTTTAATCTTTGTGGAATGCCTGGTTGTTGTTTTTAAGGTAATTTATTGCCTGGCATTTGAGGGGGTGGGGTGTGGTTACAGATTTCAATTATTGGTTTCACTTGTAATAGTCTTCTACTTAAGTCCAATGGTGTAGGCTGTGCAAAGCCGTTTGGCTGTGCATTTATTGATCTAAGCGTGCATTTTTATCAAAGCGTGATAAAATTGACACATAACAGCAGCGTTCAATCAGCGTTAATTTATCTTCAGCTGATATTGATTGTGAATTGACGTTTCTTCTCTTCTTGTCACCTACAGGTAATTGCAATTGACTACAACCACCAATATATTATGCTGCACTATATCTATATATGCAAAGCTAATTCTGCTGGGTTATGCAAATTGAAACATTATTGCATAGTATGTGATTTTGAAGTACTTTTTTAAAGTTTTGAATGATATAGACCCAGTTTAATCTTTGTGGAATGCCTGGTTGTTGTTTTTACGGTAATTTATTGCCTGGCATTTGAGGGGGTGGGGTGTGGTTACAGATTTCAATTATTGGTTTCACTTGTAATAGTCTTCTACTTAAGTCCAATGGTGTAGGCTGTGCAAAGCCGTTTGGCTGTGCATTTATTGATCTAAGCGTGCATTTTTATCAAAGCGTGATAAAATTGACACATAACAGCAGTGTTCAATCAGCATTAATTTATCTTCAGCTGATATCGATTGTGAATTGACGTTTCTTCTCTTCTTGTCACCTACAGGTAATTACAATTGACTACAACCACCAATATATTCTGCTGCACTATATCTATATATGCAAAGCTAATTCTGCTGGGTAATGCAAATTGAAACATTATTGCATAGTATGTGATTTTGAAGTACTTTTTTAAAGTTTTGAATGATATAGACTCAGTTTAATCTTTGTGGAATGCCTGGTTGTTGTTTTTAAGGTAATTTATTGCCTGGCATTTGAGGGGGTGGGGTGTGGTTACAGATTTCAATTATTGGTTTCACTTGTAATAGTCTTCTACTTAAGTCCAATGGTGTAGGCTGTGCAAAGCCATTTGGCTGTGCATTTATTGATCTAAGCGTGCATTTTTATCAAAGCGTGATAAAATTGACACATAACAGCAGTGTTCAATCAGCGTTCAATCGAAGTGAAAAAGAAGGAAAACAGAAACACACCAATCTAACAAAACAAAGAAAACTGAAGAACTAATAACAAATGTGAGTCACTTACTCCTCAGATCACTCACCTCCTGATTGTTGCATCTGATTACATAGCACAGAACTACCTTACTTGGACATTTCATAAACCATCCATTTCACCTACAAATGCCTGTATCTGTATTATTGTAATTTTGTTTTTTAAGCACAGCTGCACCAATGCAATTTTACCTGCAAACACTTAAAACATCTAACATAATTACCATTGCTTCTTAAACCTCTCACAATCCTTTCATTTCTTACACTCCAAATACTTTTCTGCACCCACTTTATCTACGCTTTTGACTCATTTCATACTAAATCTACACCCCTTGAGCCTACACTGCTTTTCTCACCTGCATTTCTGCAATTCTTCTGCTCGGATTGCCTTACAGTCTCCTCTCCTACTTCCACTTTCCCTCAACCTTGATAAAGCTAAATATTTATCTTATTTAAAACCCTTTAAGAGGCCTAAGAACACTGTACGCTATTGACGTATGGATTACCGTAAGGGTACGCACGTTGCGTAGCAATCGCTTAGCCGAGGTCGAGACGCTCAAGCGTCACGTTCGCTCACGGCCAAGAGATCACAGGCAGGCACGCTATTGGCTGCTGACTAACGTAATGGTTCGCTATAGCGTAGCGGACGCTCAGGACCACGAGGAGATCACCAGCGGCGCAGACGCTCACAATGTTAAACCTTTATCTCTAAACCATAAACAATGTAATATGCAGTAAAACCTTAGTGTAGAGATAGGGTGTAGATGCAACACAGTGTAACCTTATTAACTTAAAAGCTGTTTGAGCGTCACCGACGCTCTGTGAATACTTAACACTATAATAAATACACAACTACCGGGCTTAGGGTCTAACGCCTTATATGAATGTTTATACTTGCAAAAAGAATAATACAGTACAAGTCATACACTACAATATAACACAGACTAACTAACCAGGTAACTACACAGGAAATACAATACAATACTATTACGTTTAAGAGAATACGAGAGAAAGAGGAGAAGAGAGAGAGAGATATGGCTCACAATAACAAGAAAGACAATATGATTGCGGAGAAAACTTACGCACAAAGGGGAACGATCGCATGCGCCTCTGGACATCCAGCTCCCGATTATCAGCAATGAGAACCGTTGAAGAGTGAGCTGGATGTGATCGGCTTGTCTATTTATGCCCCACACACAATACAATTCAATGGTCCCTACAATCTCATTGTTCATTGGACACAGGAATTCCTCTTCGCATTATAACAAAAGGTCATAGGTTGATTCATACAGGTGGGCTGTGACGATTTCCAACTGCTCAGGTGGGTGGGAAACTAGGTTTCCCGCCGCATGGATAAGTAAGTGCAAATAATAGTAAATGGACATAAACTTCTTATGTCCATAACTATTCGCACGAGCGATTAATCTGTTTCAAACCAACACCGGAATATTGCTAATTAAATACTCTTCCGATGGATACTAAACACCACTGTATTACTCCTGTCTGACCCTTCGTATCAAACAAAGAGGGATTTCTCTGTCCATGAACATGCTACATTAACCAAACTTTCAGAATCTATCAAAGGGACCATAATCTACAAAATACATTATATAGTTAAAATATGTTATGAACGAGTCGCCCGCTAGACGCATACAATCTCTACCGTAAATGCGCACACCGTGCGCCTGCGGGTGCCCGCAACAGCGAGTATGCGCACGCACGGGAGAGCGCACGCATGCGCAGCAGGGACACATATGAGGTGCAAATATGGCAGTGTGCATCGTGATATTTTTCTGACTTTGACAGTCCACCCTTTGGCAGTCAACAATAACTGCCACTTCCTAAAACATTTCAAAAAGAGAAAAATATATGTCAAGTGTAAATACATTTCCATGGTTGGGTAGGGGAGGAGAGGAGAAAGTAGGAAAAGGGTATGACCTAGTGAGATAGCAGAAGCATGTGTGTATGAATCCATGTTTGGGGGTCATGTATCATCGTGCCGTACGTGTTTTAAATCAAGCTTCGAGGTATTGCGAAGTATACATTGGAATTCCTTCTTATCCCGTGGTACGGGTCTGTGGATAGGCTGTCAAACTTTACCGAGCTCTCTTCGGCTGTGGTTGTAACAAAATGGGGAGCACATTTTAGTTGATGATACATGAATGGGGGAATATGTGATTGCTGATATCTGTGCCTGTATTCCCTATCGACTATGTGTGTAATTACTAGAGATGAGCGCCTGAAATTTTTCGGGTTTTGTGTTTTGGTTTTGGGTTCGGTTCCGCGGCCGTGTTTTGGGTTCGAACGCGTTTTGGCAAAACCTCACCGAATTTTTTTTGTCGGATTCGGGTGTGTTTTGGATTCGGGTGTTTTTTTCAAAAAACACTAAAAAACAGCTTAAATCATAGAATTTGGGGGTCATTTTGATCCCAAAGTATTATTAACCTCAAAAACCATAATTTACACTCATTTTCAGTCTATTCTGAATACCTCACACCTCACAATATTATTTTTAGTCCTAAAATTTGCACCGAGGTCGCTGTGTGAGTAAGATAAGCGACCCTAGTGGCCGACACAAACACCGGGCCCATCTAGGAGTGGCACTGCAGTGTCACGCAGGATGTCCCTTCCAAAAAACCCTCCCCAAACAGCACATGACGCAAAGAAAAAAAGAGGCGCAATGAGGTAGCTGTGTGAGTAAGATTAGCGACCCTAGTGGCCGACACAAACACCGGGCCCATCTAGGAGTGGCACTGCAGTGTCACGCAGGATGGCCCTTCCAAAAAACCCTCCCCAAACAGCACATGACGCAAAGAAAAAAAGAGGCGCAATGAGGTAGCTGTGTGAGTAAGATTAGCGACCCTAGTGGCCGACACAAACACCGGGCCCATCTAGGAGTGGCACTGCAGTGTCACGCAGGATGTCCCTTCCAAAAAACCCTCCCCAAACAGCACATGACGCAAAGAAAAAAAGAGGCGCAATGAGGTAGCTGTGTGAGTAAGATTAGCGACCCTAGTGGCCGACACAAACACCGGGCCCATCTAGGAGTGGCACTGCAGTGTCACGCAGGATGTCCCTTCCAAAAAACCCTCCCCAAACAGCACATGACGCAAAGAAAAAAAGAGGCGCAATGAGGTAGCTGACTGTGTGAGTAAGATTAGCGACCCTAGTGGCCGACACAAACACCGGGCCCATCTAGGAGTGGCACTGCAGTGTCACGCAGGATGTCCCTTCCAAAAAACCCTCCCCAATCAGCACATGATGCAAAGAAAAAGAAAAGAAAAAAGAGGTGCAAGATGGAATTGTCCTTGGGCCCTCCCACCCACCCTTATGTTGTATAAACAAAACAGGACATGCACACTTTAACCAACCCATCATTTCAGTGACAGGGTCTGCCACACGACTGTGACTGATATGACGGGTTGGTTTGGACCCCCCCAAAAAAGAAGCAATTAATCTCTCCTTGCACAAACTGGCTCTACAGAGGCAAGATGTCCACCTCATCTTCACCCTCCGATATATCACCGTGTACATCCCCCTCCTCACAGATTATCAATTCGTCCCCACTGGAATCCACCATCTCAGCTCCCTGTGTACTTTGTGGAGGCAATTGCTGCTGGTCAATGTCTCCGCGGAGGAATTGATTATAATTCATTTTAATGAACATCATCTTCTCCACATTTTCTGGATGTAACCTCGTACGCCGATTGCTGACAAGGTGAGCGGCGGCACTAAACACTCTTTCGGAGTACACACTTGTGGGAGGGCAACTTAGGTAGAATAAAGCCAGTTTGTGCAAGGGCCTCCAAATTGCCTCTTTTTCCTGCCAGTATAAGTACGGACTGTGTGACGTGCCTACTTGGATGCGGTCACTCATATAATCCTCCACCATTCTATCAATGTTGAGAGAATCATATGCAGTGACAGTAGACGACATGTCCGTAATCGTTGTCAGGTCCTTCAGTCCGGACCAGATGTCAGCATCAGCAGTCGCTCCAGACTGCCCTGCATCACCGCCAGCGGGTGGGCTCGGAATTCTGAGCCTTTTCCTCGCACCCCCAGTTGCGGGAGAATGTGAAGGAGGAGATGTTGACAGGTCGCGTTCCGCTTGACTTGACAATTTTGTCACCAGCAGGTCTTTCAACCCCAGCAGACCTGTGTCTGCCGGAAAGAGAGATCCAAGGTAGGCTTTAAATCTAGGATCGAGCACGGTGGCCAAAATGTAGTGCTCTGATTTCAACAGATTGACCACCCGTGAATCCTTGTTAAGCGAATTAAGGGCTGCATCCACAAGTCCCACATGCCTAGCGGAATCGCTCCCTTTTAGCTCCTTCTTCAATGCCTCCAGCTTCTTCTGCAAAAGCCTGATGAGGGGAATGACCTGACTCAGGCTGGCAGTGTCTGAACTGACTTCACGTGTGGCAAGTTCAAAGGGCATCAGAACCTTGCACAACGTTGAAATCATTCTCCACTGCACTTGAGACAGGTGCATTCCACCTACTATATCGTGCTCAATTGTATAGGCTTGAATGGCCTTTTGCTGCTCCTCCAACCTCTGAAGCATATAGAGGGTTGAATTCCACCTCGTTACCACTTCTTGCTTCAGATGATGGCAGGGCAGGTTCAGTAGTTTTTGGTGGTGCTCCAGTCTTCTGTACGTGGTGCCTGTACGCCGAAAGTGTCCCGCAATTTTTCTGGCCACCGACAGCATCTCTTGCACGCCCCTGTCGTTTTTTAAAAAATTCTGCACCACCAAATTCAAGGTATGTGCAAAACATGGGACGTGCTGGAATTTGCCCATATTTAATGCACACACAATATTGCTGGCGTTGTCCGATGCCACAAATCCACAGGAGAGTCCAATTGGGGTAAGCCATTCCGCGATGATCTTCCTCAGTTGCCGTAAGAGGTTTTCAGCTGTGTGCGTATTCTGGAAAGCGGTGATACAAAGCGTAGCCTGCCTAGGAAAGAGTTGGCGTTTGCGAGATGCTGCTACTGGTGCCGCCGCTGCTGTTCTTGCGGCGGGAGTCCATACATCTACCCAGTGGGCTGTCACAGTCATATAGTCCTGACCCTGCCCTGCTCCACTTGTCCACATGTCCGTGGTTAAGTGGACATTGGGTACAACTGCATTTTTTAGGACACTGGTGAGTCTTTTTCTGACGTCCGTGTACATTCTCGGTATCGCCTGCCTAGAGAAGTGGAACCTAGATGGTATTTGGTAACGGGGGCACACTGCCTCAATAAATTGTCTAGTTCCCTGTGAACTAACGGCGGATACCGGACGCACGTCTAACACCAACATAGTTGTCAAGGACTCAGTTATCCGCTTTGCAGTAGGATGACTGCTGTGATATTTCATCTTCCTCGCAAAGGACTGTTGAACAGTCAATTGCTTACTGGAAGTAGTACAAGTGGGCTTACGACTTCCCCTCTGGGATGACCATCGACTCCCAGCGGCAACAACAGCAGCGCCAGCAGCAGTAGGCGTTACACGCAAGGATGCATCGGAGGAATCCCAGGCAGGAGAGGACTCGTCAGAATTGCCAGTGACATGGCCTGCAGGACTATTGGCATTCCTGGGGAAGGAGGAAATTGACACTGAGGGAGTTGGTGGGGTGGTTTGCGTGAGCTTGGTTACAAGAGGAAGGGATTTACTGGTCAGTGGACTGCTTCCGCTGTCACCCAAAGTTTTTGAACTTGTCACTGACTTATTATGAATGCGCTGCAGGTGACGTATAAGGGAGGATGTTCCGAGGTGGTTAACGTCCTTACCCCTACTTATTACAGCTTGACAAAGGGAACACACGGCTTGACACCTGTTGTCCGCATTTCTGGTGAAATACCTCCACACCGAAGAGCTGATTTTTTTGGTATTTTCACCTGGCATGTCAACGGCCATATTCCTCCCACGGACAACAGGTGTCTCCCCGGGTGCCTGACTTAAACAAACCACCTCACCATCAGAATCCTCCTGGTCAATTTCCTCCCCAGCGCCAGCAACACCCATATCCTCCTCATCCTGGTGTACTTCAACACTGACATCTTCAATCTGACTATCAGGAACTGGACTGCGGGTGCTCCTTCCAGCACTTGCAGGGGGCGTGCAAATGGTGGAAGGCGCATGCTCTTCACGTCCAGTGTTGGGAAGGTCAGGCATCGCAACCGACACAATTGGACTCTCCTTGTGGATTTGGGATTTCGAAGAATGCACAGTTCTTTGCTGTGCTGCTTTTGCCAGCTTGAGTCTTTTCATTTTTCTAGCGAGAGGCTGAGTGCTTCCATCCTCATGTGAAGCTGAACCACTAGCCATGAACATAGGCCAGGGCCTCAGCCGTTCCTTGCCACTCCGTGTGGTAAATGGCATATTGGCAAGTTTACGCTTCTCCTCCGACAATTTTATTTTAGGTTTTGGAGTCCTTTTTTTACTGATATTTGGTGTTTTGGATTTGACATGCTCTGTACTATGACATTGGGCATCGGCCTTGGCAGACGACGTTGCTGGCATTTCATCGTCTCGGCCATGACTAGTGGCAGCAGCTTCAGCACGAGGTGGAAGTGGATCTTGATCTTTCCCTAATTTTGGAACCTCAACATTTTTGTTCTCCATATTTTAATAGGCACAACTAAAAGGCACCTCAGGTAAACAATGGAGATGGATGGATTGGATACTAGTATACAATTATGGATGGGCTGCCGAGTGCCGACACAGAGGTAGCCACAGCCGTGAACTACCGCACTGTACTGTGTCTGCTGCTAATATATAGACTGGTTGATAAAGAGATAGTATACTCGTAACTAGTATGTATGTATAAAGAAAGAAAAAAAAACCACGGTTAGGTGGTATATACAATTATGGACGGGCTGCCGAGTGCCGACACAGAGGTAGCCACAGCCGTGAACTACCGCACTGTACTGTGTCTGCTGCTAATATATAGACTGGTTGATAAAGAGATAGTATATTCGTAACTAGTATGTATGTATAAAGAAAGAAAAAAAAACCACGGTTAGGTGGTATATACAATTATGGACGGGCTGCCGAGTGCCGACACAGAGGTAGCCACAGCCGTGAACTACCGCACTGTACTGTGTCTGCTGCTAATATATAGACTGGTTGATAAAGAGATAGTATACTCGTAACTAGTATGTATGTATAAAGAAAGAAAAAAAAACCACGGTTAGGTGGTATATACAATTATGGACGGGCTGCCGAGTGCCGACACAGAGGTAGCCACAGCCGTGAACTACCGCACTGTACTGTGTCTGCTGCTAATATATAGACTGGTTGATAAAGAGATAGTATACTCGTAACTAGTATGTATGTATAAAGAAAGAAAAAAAAACCACGGTTAGGTGGTATATACAATTATGGACGGGCTGCCGAGTGCCGACACAGAGGTAGCCACAGCCGTGAACTACCGCACTGTACTGTGTCTGCTGCTAATATATAGACTGGTTGATAAAGAGATAGTATACTCGTAACTAGTATGTATGTATAAAGAAAGAAAAAAAAACCACGGTTAGGTGGTATATACAATTATGGACGGGCTGCCGAGTGCCGACACAGAGGTAGCCACAGCCGTGAACTACCGCACTGTACTGTGTCTGCTGCTAATATATAGACTGGTTGATAAAGAGATAGTATACTCGTAACTAGTATGTATGTATAAAGAAAGAAAAAAAAACCACGGTTAGGTGGTATATACAATTATGGACGGGCTGCCGAGTGCCGACACAGAGGTAGCCACAGCCGTGAACTACCGCACTGTACTGTGTCTGCTGCTAATATATAGACTGGTTGATAAAGAGATAGTATACTCGTAACTAGTATGTATGTATAAAGAAAGAAAAAAAAACCACGGTTAGGTGGTATATACAATTATGGACGGGCTGCCGAGTGCCGACACAGAGGTAGCCACAGCCGTGAACTACCGCACTGTACTGTGTCTGCTGCTAATATATAGACTGGTTGATAAAGAGATAGTATACTCGTAACTAGTATGTATGTATAAAGAAAGAAAAAAAAACCACGGTTAGGTGGTATATACAATTATGGACGGGCTGCCGAGTGCCGACACAGAGGTAGCCACAGCCGTGAACTACCGCACTGTACTGTGTCTGCTGCTAATATATAGACTGGTTGATAAAGAGATAGTATACTCGTAACTAGTATGTATGTATAAAGAAAGAAAAAAAAACCACGGTTAGGTGGTATATACAATTATGGACGGGCTGCCGAGTGCCGACACAGAGGTAGCCACAGCCGTGAACTACCGCACTGTACTGTGTCTGCTGCTAATATAGACTGGTTGATAAAGAGATAGTATACTACTAATATTATATATACTGGTGGTCAGGTCACTGGTCACTAGTCACACTGGCAGTGGCACTCCTGCAGCAAAAGTGTGCACTGTTTAATTTTAATATAATATTATGTACTCCTGGCTCCTGCTATAACCTATAACTGGCACTGCAGTAGTGCTCCCCAGTCTCCCCCACAATTATAAGCTGTGTGAGCTGAGCAGTCAGACAGATATATAATATATATAGATGATGCAGCACACTGGCCTGAGCCTGAGCAGTGCACACAGATATGGTATGTGACTGACTGAGTCACTGTGTGTATCGCTTTTTTCAGGCAGAGAACGGATATATTAAATAAACTGCACTGTGTGTCTGGTGGTCACTCACTATATAATATATTATGTACTCCTGGCTCCTGCTATAACCTATAACTGGCACTGCAGTAGTGCTCCCCAGTCTCCCCCACAATTATAAGCTGTGTGAGCTGAGCAGTCAGACAGATATATATAATATTATATATAGATAATAGATGATGCAGCACACTGGCCTGAGCCTGAGCAGTGCACACAGATATGGTATGTGACTGAGTCACTGTGTGCTGTGTATCGCTTTTTTCAGGCAGAGAACGGATTATAAATAAAACTGGTGGTCACTGGTCACTATCAGCAAAACTCTGCACTGTACTGAGTACTCCTAATGCTCCCCAAAATTAGTAAATCAAGTGTCTCTCTAATCTATTCTAAACGGAGAGGACGCCAGCCACGTCCTCTCCCTATCAATCTCAATGCACGTGTGAAAATGGCGGCGACGCGCGGCTCCTTATATAGAATCCGAGTCTCGCGATAGAATCCGAGCCTCGCGAGAATCCGACAGCGTCATGATGACGTTCGGGCGCGCTCGGGTTAACCGAGCAAGGCGGGAAGATCCGAGTCGCTCGGACCCGTGAAAAAAAACATGAAGTTCTGGCGGGTTCGGATTCAGAGAAACCGAACCCGCTCATCTCTAGTAATTACCTGAAGGTTGTAGAGATGAAGATAAAGAACACTTATGGTAAAATGCAGTGGTATTCTATGTCAGGTTAATGAACATTTGTCGGTTGAAGTCTTGTTCGGTGTCTGTTGAATGCAGTCTTCTTTGTGCTTTTGCCAAAAGGCGTGTGGGCAAAAAGCTTTGTCAATGTCCATAGACTTACAAAAGTGTTGGGCTAGCGTAATTTTAAAATTTCTAGGGAAACTGGGGGTCTATGGCATAGTTCATCAAATCTCTGTGTATAAGGTTGTCAAAACTTCTTCTTTAATCCATCCGTTGTCTGTATACAGGATCATCAAATTCCTCGTCAAACGTCGGTCTTGTTACCTTGGAGAAACCGGAAAAAAACAGGTGAAAGAAACGGACCGTAGAAATCGCATTTTCATCACATCATTGTTTCTATAGTTGGGTCATAAATCAAATCCATTGGAATTACAATTTCCTCACTCCTTAGACTCATTACCCTGGTACTACGTTTGCACTTCATTAAAGCCTGACCGCATCTAAATATCAAGCCAATCGTTATGACAACACCTAAGATACATAGAAGAAACTTCCCAACATCCATTATGACTCCTTGAGCCCATTCTCCTAAACCAGAGAACCAATTTCGCGGGTTCAACCATGACACCCAACTAGTCAGCTCATTACTCACAGCAGCAAGGGTGAGATTGTGTCTCCTGCGAAATTCCCACTTCAGTTGGAGAATATCGTCCATCTTTTGGTCTATGACCTCGACCGGGTCCTCGGTACTATTCGTTATATATGTGCAGCATTTCACGCCGTACTGCGTTGCCAGTGTGACACAATATCTACCTGTTACTGCTGTGAGATAATTAAGAACCATTCTATGCTGAACTAGTTCTGTTTTATAAGCTTGAAGTTCTCTTCCAGTATACCTAAACGTGTCATCATACATTTCTGTGATATTGTCTAACAAATTTGCAAGCGCAGAGATGTATCTATAGTTCAGCACTCCTCTAGCGGTGCGAGTGATATCTAACGCGCTTAGAAACTGAATCCCGGTGGATTCATGGATCATGTCAGAGGCCGGATGCTCTGTTCTTTCTATCAGGTGCCGTTTAACTACGTGCTCGTAATGAGTATGAGTATAAGGAGCTTGGGCAACACGGTGAATATCTTTCATTTTGGCATGTGATACAGTCATTACTTCAGGCAGTACTTTTCCAATATAACACAATCCTTCAGAGTTTGGGGCAAGCCACTTATACGCCTTCCTCCCGCATATGAAATATGCATCATCGGGGAGAACATATGGGACGGAGTAGGACATAACCATATTACACATCTTCCATGTGAAATCTCCTAACCCTAATTCTCCCATCTGTCTAGTACACGTATCAGCTTGTACGATATGTGCACAGTATCCTGGTGATACCTCTCCAACTCTCGTAATCCTATTTCCTAGGGTATACCTATATCGGAAAGATTTTCCTCTACTGGCTATGTGGCGTATAAGCTCTGTATCTGTCGGCATTCTATCTGCTCTATATGAAAAGGTCATGGTTTGGTTACTCCATGACACTTCCCAATTTCCCGGCTTTCGGGGATTGGAAATGTTAAAACATATTAGGGATCTATCCACATGATATTGGTGGAGCTTCAAACTAGGAGGACTGGAGATATTAAACCTCCTGTCCACCGGCCTCCCACCACTTAGCTCAAGTACCTCCCCTATCGTTAAAGGAAATGGTACTAGTCCTGATTTGCTATGACCTTGAGGTACTTGAGAGCATACCCAACAATCTGTTTGATTTAACACACTACCCACTAAGGAGTGATAGTCACTCAAGGGATGCCGGTCCATGTGGATATTAAAACTGGATTGGCATTTCTTGATGCACCCATCCTCAACTACATTGTCACAGAGCCTACAGATACAGTTTTCTTCAGCTAACAATCCTTCACAATTCCTTCTATGGTCAATGCTATCGGATCGTTTTCTGATACTCGCCTTTGCTTGTTGATTATGTTGTTCTTGGGAAACTACGCCTCCATCTCTGCCATCAGAACCCATTCCAGAACCTCTCTCGACCTCCATGGTACTCTCGCCGGAACAGACTGCTCTGGTCAACATCATGGTTAACAGGAAAATCCGGATCACAGTCTCTTGGGGCAAGTCCATCTTATAGGAGGAAACGAAGAAGAATGAGAAGGGGGAAAAATAATTTGAGGGAGAGGGGATGGGAAGTGGAGGAAAACAATAAAAGGGAACAGGGAATCGACAACTGCTTTTGATCTTGTGATTCTCGATGCTCAGGTGCCGCCTCAGTCCTCCTGGAACAGACACTCCAGTGATACAACTTCCTCTACCGTCTGTTCCTTATCACTGGATCAGCAACCTGGATCAGCAACCTTCTTACAATGGGACGAATGAACCCAAGTCTCTCTCTCGGCAACTTTCAATGCTGTAGTGCTAGTCAATAAGACTTGGTATGGTCCTTCCCATCTGTCAATAAGGCAACCTGAGCGTAGAAAATTCCGTATCATTACATAATCCCCAGGTCCAATGTCATGACAATTACTATCTGGTAAATCAGGAATCACTAGCTTCAGATTGTCATTTTGATTCCTTAGCTGTTTACTCATATTAACCAGGTACTTTACAGTCACTTCATTGTTACACTTCAAATCATCCTGAGGGTTAATCATAACATGCGGTTGTCGGCCAAACAAGATTTCAAAGGGAGACAGATTAAGAGGGGACCTGGGAGTGGTTCTGATGCTGTATAGTACAATGGGTAAAGCTTCTGGCCATGTCAATCCTGTTTCTGCCATGACTTTGCTCAGTTTATTTTTAATAGTGCTGTTCACTCTTTCCACCTTCGCACTCGCCTGTGGACGGTATGGAGTGTGCAGCTTGCTATCAATTCCCATCAACTTACACATTCCTTGAAAGACATCACCTGTAAAATGGGTACCCCTATCACTTTCAATTATTCTAGGGATACCATATCTACATACAAATTCCTGCACAATTTTCTTAGCAGTGAACATAGCGGTATTTGTGGCCGCAGGAAATGCTTCGACCCAATTTGAGAACACATCTATACAAACAAGTACATATTTCAAATTTCGACAAGGGGGTAATTGAATAAAGTCAATCTGTATTACCTGAAAAGGACCGCCTGTAGGTGGGATATGAGATGGTTCTGTTGGTATTGCCTTTCCGATATTCTTTCTCAAGCATGTAAGGCATGACATTGCTCTCTTACTTGCATGAGATGAAAATCCTGGGGCGCACCAATATGCTCTTACCAACTTGCACATTCCTTCCTTGCCCAGATGAGTCAGCCCGTGAGCTGCCTCAGCTAAACATGGGAGATATGCTCTGGGGGCCACTGGTTTACCTTGTCCATCCGTCCAGAGTCCTGAGGACTCCTGGCCATATCCCTTTGCCTTCCAGACTGCCTTTTCCTGTGTGGAACACAAATTTTGCATTTCACACAGCTTCTGTGTGTTGATGGTATTAAATACCATCAGTTGTGTGGTGTCTGTCTGTCTGGGGGTACCAGCTGCTAACTTAGCAGCTTCGTCTGCTCGGCTGTTACCAAGTGATACTGGGTCCTGGCTATATGTGTGTGCTTTACACTTGATAACAGCCACTCTGTCGGGTTCCTGTATCGCTGTTAGAAGCCTTTTGATGTGAGCTGCATGCGCTACCGGTGTACCAGCTGCCGTCATGAAATTTCTGAGGCGCCATAGGGCTCCGAAATCATGGACTACCCCGAATGCGTATCTAGAGTCGGTGTAGATATTGGCTGATTTGCCCTTAGCCAATTCACATGCTCTGGTTAGGGCGACCAGTTCAGCAACCTGGGCTGAGTGAGGTGGGCCTAGCGGTTCCGCTTCTATGGTGCCTTGGTCATCTACGACTGCGTATCCAGTACACAAGTCTCCCGAGTCTGACTGTCTGTGACAACTACCGTCCGTGTAGAAAGTTAGATCTACATCTTCCAGTGGGTTGTCACTGATGTCAGGCCTTGCGGTAAAATTTTGGGTTAAATATTCCATACAATCATGTGTGTCATCCTTTGTATTAAATCCTCCTTCCCCACCACTCTCATCCTCCACCCTTTGTGCCTGTCCAGGCACACCTGGGAGATATGTTGCAGGATTTAATGCACTGCATCTCCTTATGGTGATGTTTACGGGGGCCATTAGTGCCAATTCCCATCTTGTAAACCGCGCTGATGAGACGTGTCTGGTTTGGGCAGAATTTAGCAAGGCTGACACTGCATGTGGTGTATGAATTGTGAGGTTGTGACCTAGCACTACATCTTCGCTTTTCGTTACTAGCAATGCTATCGCAGCAACGCTTCGCAAGCATGTGGGGAGGGATCGCGCTACCGTATCTAGTTGAGCGCTATAGTATGCTACTGGCCTGCTGGCATCACCGTGTTTTTGGGTTAGGACGCCTGCCGCGCAACCAGCACTTTCTGTTCCGTACAGCTCAAAGGGTTTCCCATAGTCTGGCATACCTAATGCTGGTGCCTGCGTTAGGCACTGTTTAAGTCTCTCAAATGCCATCTCGGACTCGTCTGTGTGCGAAATCCGATCAGGCTTGTTTGAGGAAACCATCTCCTGCAAAGGTAATGCTAGAATGGAAAATCCTGGGATCCAGTTACGGCAATACCCACACATTCCTAAAAACGTTCTGATCTGTTGCTGGGTTTGTGGCAGAGTCATGTCTCTAATTGCTTGAATTCTATCAGCGGTCAGGTGTCTCAGTCCTTGTGTTAGACAGTGTACCAAATATTTTACCTTAGTTTGGCATAATTGCAACTTGTCTTTGGAAACCTTGTGTCCAGTGTCTGAAAGATGAAACAGGAGCTGTTTCGTATCCTTCAGGGATGCTTCCAATGAATCAGAACACAGTAGTAGATCATCCACGTACTGTATTAATACTGATCCACTCTCTGGTTGGAAAGACTGTAAACAATCATGCAAAGCCTGGGAAAATATACTTGGACTGTCTATATAACCTGGTGGTAATCGAGTCCATGTGTATTGGACTCCTCTGTATGTAAATGCAAACAAATATTGGCTGTCAGGGTGCAGAGGTACCGAAAAGAAAGCGGAGCAGAGGTCAATAACAGTGAAAAATTTCGCAGTGGGAGGGATTTGCATAAGGATGACAGCTGGATTTGGCACTACGGGGAACTGACTCTCAACTATTTTGTTAATCCCCCTTAGATCCTGCACTAGCCTGTAACCCCTCCCCCCACTCTTTTTAACAGGGAAGATGGGACTATTGGCAGTGCTGGATGTTCTTACCAGTATGCCCTGTTGTAGCAAGCGCTCTATTACTGGGTAAACTCCTAACTCCACCTCTGGCTTCAGAGGGTACTGTGGGATTTTTGGAGCTATCCTACCATCTTTTACTTGCACAACTACTGGAGCTACGTTTGCCATCAATCCAGTGTCTTGTCCGTCTTTAGTCCACAGTGACTCTGGTATCTGGGATGTCATTTCTTCTACTTGGGATGGAGTCCTATTTGTCATAATGGTATGTGACATTAATTTTGATGGGGAGTCTAACATGTCTTGCACTTCCTGAGCGTGATTCTCAGGTATGTCCAAGAATACACCTTCAGGAGTACAATAAATGACGCACCCCATTTTACACAATAAGTCTCTTCCCAGGAGATTAGTCGGTGCCGATGCAGCCAGCAAAAAGGAATGCTTGGTATGTAAAGGCCCTACTGTAATCTCGGCTGGTTTGCTAACAGGGTAGTGCTGGACTACTCCCGTTACTCCCGTGGCTGGAATTGTCTTACCAGTGGTTCTCATGCCCACTGTCGAATTTATCACTGATTTGGCCGCCCCCGTATCTACAAGAAAGTTTAATGATTTACCAGCTACATTTATTGCAATTTCGGGTTCACTCCCAAGACTTGCAATCAATTTTACTGGCTGCAGATTACAGGTATGGCCACACCCCTATTGGGTATGGTGACCTCCCTGAATCCCGCTGGCAGCAACTACTTGTGAAGGGGTTAAATGGGAACTGCCAGAGGCTTGCCAGTCTCTGTTCGGGGGGTATCTTTTTGTTTCCCCTGCATGTGGCTCATAACTCCGTTTCTGCGGACCCTGCTCCCAATGTCGTGTGTCGTGTCGTTGTCTAGGGGGTTGATATGAGTTTTGTGAATTTTTCACTCTACAGTCTCGTGCCATGTGTCCCTGTCTATGACAAGAAAAACAAGTTACCACATTTGACTTACCCACAGGGTTTGGTGATTTATACAAAGGCTGCCTTGTGGTCAGGGCCTGTATACTTACGGCCATTAACTTATCACCTTGTGACTCCCTGTGTCGGGTGATATTCCGGTCGTGATCAATAGCAGCCTCTCTCAAAGTAGCCACCGACAGACCTCGCCAACATGGTTGCGTGGTCTGTACCCTTGTCTTTAATGTCTCTTTTTTAAACCATCCATTAGTACAGATACTGCTACTTCTCGATGGTTTATGTTTGTTTTAATGTCCTCTATACCTGTGTATTTTGCCATTTCTAGTAATGCCCTGTGAAAATATTCTGCAGCAGTTTCTGACTCTTTCTGTTTAATGGAGAAAATCTTGTTCCATTTAACTACCGCTGGAAAATACTCCTTTAACTGTAAACTTATTCTTTTTACGTTATCTTTGTTGTACACATCTGTAAGAGGTACATCCTGATCCAATCCACAGTCAGCTAAAAATTGAGCTGCGTCGACATTGGAGGGTAAACATGCCCTCAGCAATATCTGCCAGTCTTTGTTATTGGGCTCTAAAGTGTTTCCTAGGTCTCTGATGTATTTCTGGCTAGCAACTAAGTCTTTCCTAGGGTCAGGGAATTCTGACACTATGGTTCTTAATTCCATTCGGGAAAATGGGCTGTACATGGCAATGTTCCTAACAGGTGTGATTCCTGTCGTGTCAGTTTTCCCATTTGGCACTGCTATTACCCTAACAGGATTAAGTCTACTAACATCATTCTGTGTAGGTTCTACAGCCTGTGGTGAAATGGTTTCAGCATAGTGTATGGTGCCGTACTTACCTGTAGATACGACCTCACCTATCCCTCCGCTAGGGGCTTTTGTTACTAATCTCGTGGGTGGAGCCGTGCCTACTGTTGTCTCTGCTATGGTGGCTGCTAGAGAGAGCGCCGATATTGTTGCCGATTCGTCCTCTTGATCACACTCCTGGGGAAAGTTCAAAACAGGGTACAACTTGCACGGGTTAATACTTGCATTTGTTAACTTATTAACATTTACACAGTTGCTAAGTGTTTGTTTGTTACACCCTAATGCGTCATTCTCCGCAACCAATTTCTCTCCTGATATGTATGGTGGCGGCGGGGCCGTGGCTACCAATTTCTTGATAGGATTAGATCCCGCCGCCAGAGCCAATCCTCTCTGTATTTCACCCTCCTGTTGCCATAACTGCAAATAATCATAATGTTGGATTCGTCTCTTTGTTGATTTAATGAGACATATCCTCCTCCTTAAATTTTGCAACACTTCTGGGCTAAAGCTACCTACTCTTGGGAATTTCTCCCCGTCATGCACTGTCATTCTCTCCCATTCATCACATAAAACCTCTGTGTGTGAACCATATTTTTCACACATTACGTACCTTGCCGACCCGACTGGTCGGTTTACTGAATCAACCCGAACCGAGGTTGATCGCCCCTTTCCTGAACAATTGGCCCCCATAACTTGCAGGCGTTGCTTTCACCACCTCTGACCTTCAATCAGGGTCTTCAGCGAACCCTTACAAAAACCAAAATGTTCACGATAGGCTGATGGTGGCGGTTTACCGAGTACCCCACTCACTCGCCCACGCCGACCAATACGACCTACACACTGCCTTAGCGCTGGCGTACTCGACCCAGGGCCCCTATGAACCTCTATTTACTGGAACATGCGAGGGATATCCGCAGAACACTTACTCTTTTCAGTAACTATTGGTTGTTGGACAATTCCTGAGTGACCAGCGAACTTCCCTTCAGAAAATAAAAAATTACACAAATCACGTCAGATTGTACAAATAGTTTTATGACCGGGTTCGTACACAAATGGTACTGGTCAGACTAACTAATGCACACAATTACGTGCGGTACAATCGTTCAGCACATAAGCAACTAATCTTATGTACTGAGCGACCAGTGGAATCGAAAATTTCGGCTGCGAATTCCTTCAGCCAGAGCTTTATTGGCCTATATGGGTTTTTCACCAACCCCCTGGGTTGTGCCCTTTTCTCTTATTTATGGCAGACTTCTTAGTCTGCTGTACCTGGACCTCCTGGTCTGTAGTATGACCTCCTGGTCTACTATACTCTACTGCTCAAATTTTATATTTAACAAAGGATGCCTCCCTCGCCACCATGTACGACACTTACATGCATGTACCTCTGCGAGAACTCGACTTCTTGTGGTTCAACCTGGAAATTGTATAAACTTATATATACAAAACACTCACTCACCACATATATACTTTTGTTTCTATTTCTATTTCTGCGCAGAAATTTTCTTTAAACCAGATGTGTTGTGAATTTGGAGAAGGATCTGTTAGTCTAAATTTCGGACACTAAAATAAACTTGCGCTATTTATCGCGTTGCCACCTTTTCGCCTGTTACGATAATACTACCGTGTGATTTGAGTTACGTGGGCGTACCCGGACGCTCCGTTGCGTAATTTACGCTGCGTGCGTCGGCCTTTGAGTTGCGTACGCGAGTCTCACCCTTTGTTAGAGACACGTGTACGCAAAGCAAATATCCACCGTAACACAACTAACACGTTTATCAATGTAGATGATCCTCGATCGTCTACCGCGCAACACACCAATCTCTCCTTATACCTTAGGTAGAGTTGCGTGTGGGCTTTACACTTTATCCCTTTATATATTACTTTTACACTTTAACTATGAAATAGCGACAAATCTCTCTTAGCACGTTTTATCAATTATAAAATGGCAAACAGGAGAGTGATATGAAAATACACGAATGAAAAAGAAATGCAGATATGTGCGTGCGTGCGTACGCAAGACAGAAATAAACAGTTTTAAAAGACACTAGCGTTTTGTTCTTACCTCCGGTTCCGGATTCCTTCAGCACCCTTTACTAAGCTAAGCAGAAGCTTATCCAAACAGCACTACGAGGAATATGACCTCCCGCCCTTTGCTGCTGGATAATGTCTGCTGAAATTACCTAGCAGAGATATGTGAAGGACGGACGAGCCGCCAATTGATAAAGCTAAATATTTATCTTATTTAAAACCCTTTAAGAGGCCTAAGAACACTGGGGCAGATGCATTAACCTGGAGGAGGCATAAGGAAGTGATAAACCAGTGATATGTGCAAGGTGTTAAAGGCACCAGCCAATCAGTTCCAATATGTAAATTAACAGTTAGGATCTGATTGGCTGCTGCCTTTATCACCTTGCACATATCACTGGTTTATCACTTCCTTATGCCTTCTCCAGTTTAATACATCTGCCCCACTGTACGCTATTGACGTATGGAGTACCGTAAGGGTACGCACGTTGCGTAGCAATCGCTTAGCCGAGGTCGAGACGCTCAAGCGTCACGTTCGCTCACGGCCAAGAGATCACAGGCAGGCACGCTATTGGCTGCTGACTAACGTAATGGTTCGCTATAGCGTAGCGGACGCTCGGGACCACGAGGAGATCACCAGCGGCGCAGACGCTCACAATGTTAAACCTTTATCTCTAAACCATAAACAATGTAATATGCAGTAAAACCTTAGTGTAGAGATAGGGTGTAGATGCAACACAGTGTAACCTTATTAACTTAAAAGCTGTTTGAGCGTCACCGACGCTCTGTGAATACTTAACACTATAATAAATACACAACTACCGGGCTTAGGGTCTAACGCCTTATATGAATGTTTATACTTGCAAAAAGAATAATACAGTACAAGTCATACACTACAATATAACACAGACTAACTAACCAGGTAACTACACAGGAAATACAATACAATACTATTACGTTTAAGAGAATACGAGAGAAAGAGGAGAAGAGAGAGAGAGAGAGATATGGCTCACAATAACAAGAAAGACAATATGATTGCGGAGAAAACTTACGCACAAAGGGGAACGATCGCATGCGCCTCTGGACATCCAGCTCCCGATTATCAGCAATGAGAACCGTTGAAGAGTGAGCTGGATGTGATCGGCTTGTCTATTTATGCCCCACACACAATACAATTCAATGGTCCCTACAATCTCATTGTTCATTGGACACAGGAATTCCTCTTCGCATTATAACAAAAGGTCATAGGTTGATTCATACAGGTGGGCTGTGACGATTTCCAACTGCTCAGGTGGGTGGGAAACTAGGTTTCCCGCCGCATGGATAAGTAAGTGCAAATAATAGTAAATGGACATAAACTTCTTATGTCCATAACTATTCGCACGAGCGATTAATCTGTTTCAAACCAACACCGGAATATTGCTAATTAAATACTCTTCCGATGGATACTAAACACCACTGTATTACTCCTGTCTGACCCTTCGTATCAAACAAAGAGGGATTTCTCTGTCCATGAACATGCTACATTAACCAAACTTTCAGAATCTATCAAAGGGACCATAATCTACAAAATACATTATATAGTTAAAATATGTTATGAACGAGTCGCCCGCTAGACGCATACAATCTCTACCGTAAATGCGCACACCGTGCGCCTGCGGGTGCCCGCAACAGCGAGTATGCGCACGCACGGGAGAGCGCACGCATGCGCAGCAGGGACACATATGAGGTGCAAATATGGCAGTGTGCATCGTGATATTTTTCTGACTTTGACAACCTATTTACCTACTTAACACTATGTCAAGGTTTTCTTATACTCCCCACATCACTCAGTGTCTACCTAATAATGTATCTTTAGCCTTCCCCCCTAGTCTCCTCCACCTCCTCCTCTCTCCCCTCCTCTGTCTCCCCTCCATCCCTCTGTTTCCTTCCCCCACCTTTCCTGTTACCCCACTTTCATTCACCTCTGCCCCATGGTCCTGCTACCCCACAACTCAGCCCTGCTCCCTCTCTCCCTTCCCTGTCACCTCCCCACACCCCCATCCACATCACACTGACCTCCCTCCCTGCCCACCTCCTGCAGTTTCCCCTCCTAGCTCAGGCACCCGTACCATCACTACTCTCTCATCATCCCTGCCCTCAAAGTTAATCCCACCTCATCGCTACAGCAACCCTGAAAATCTAATTCACATCTCTCCCACAAACTCATACCCCCTATCCTGTGCCCTCTGGAATGCCAGATCTGTTTATAACAAACTGGTCCCCACTCATGACCTTTTCATTTCCAACTCCCTACACCTACTAGCCATTACTGAAACTTGGATTACGCCCTCTGACACTACTTCTGCTGCTGCTCTCTCTGCTGGAGGCCTTACATTCACACACACACCCCGACCTGGGGGTCGCCATGGGGGTGGTGTTGGGGTCCTTTTACCTTCTAGTTACTCCTACCAACTCATACCACCAGAACCATCCCTTATATTCTCTACATTTGAGGTCCACGCCATATGCCTCTTCCAACCAGTCCATCTTAGAGTAGCTGTCATTTACCGCCCCCCTGGCACTGCTTCCAAATTCATCGACAACTTTGCTTCCTTGCTTCCTCACTTCCTCTCTTCTGACATTCCCACCATTATCCTAGGCGATTTCAACATCCCTATTGACATCCCCACACAATCCCCTGCCTCTAAACTCCTTAACCTCACCTCTTCACTTGGTCTCTCCCAGTGGACCTCCTCACCCTCCCATGTGAATGGGAGCTCACTGGATCTGGTCTTCACTCACCGCTGTGATATTTCTGATTTTTCCAACTCCCCATTTCCCCTCTCTGACCACCACCTGCTCTCCTTCAACCTATCTCTCTCGACTTCCCCATCTCAACCTCCTAAGGCTACCATCACTAAGCGTAACATTGAAGCTATTGACACCACATTCCTTTCCTCCCTGTTTGACTCACTTCTCTCTCCTATTCTCTCTCTCTCTCTCTCATGCCCTGAACAAGCCACTTCCACATACAATGCTTCCCTTACTTCTGCTCTTGACTCTGTTGCTCCACCAACCACTGTTCACCCTCGCAAATTAACACCTCAACCCTGGCACACCAAATGCACCAGATATCTGCAAAAATGCTCACGTACTGCTGAGCGACACTGGAGGAAATCATGCTCTAAGGCAGACTTCCTCCATTTCAAACTTATGCTCTCATCCTTCAGTGCTGCCCTTTCTCTTGCTAAACAGTCATACTTCAAGAACCTCATCTCCTCCCAGTCTTCCAACCCCCGGCGCCTCTTTGCCACTCTCAACTCACTCCTCTGCCCACCTCCACCTCGTCTCCCTTCCTCACTCTCTGCTCTTGACTTTGCCACTTACTTCACATCCAAAATTGACTCCATACGTCAGGACATCACATCACACCAGACTATCAGTAACCAGCCTTCTCCCATCCCTTACCAACCCTCCCCATCCCTCGCACCAACTCTGTCATCTTTCTCCCATGCATCTGGAGAGGAAGTCATGGCCCTCATTCGTTCCTGTCCCCTCACCACCTCCCCACTTGACCCTATCCCCTCCCGCCTCCTCTGCCACATCTCTTCTTCTGCTTGTTCCCATCTTTCCCACCTTCTCAATCTCTCCCTCTCATCAGGCACTGTCCCCTCTGCCTTCAAGCACGCTCTCATCTCTCCTATTCTTAAAAAAACCTACCCTTGATCCAAACACTATCTCCAACTACCGACCCATCTCTCTTCTCCCTTTTGCCTCCAAACTCCTTGAGCGTATTGTCTACAACCGCCTTACTTTCTTTCTTTCCTCACACTCACTGCTTGACCCATTCCAGTCTGGCTTCCGTCCTCTCCACTCCACTGAAACTGCCCTTACAAAAGTATGCAATGACCTCCATGCTGCTAAATCTAAGGGACACTACTCTCTACTTATTCTACTTGATCTCTCTGCTGCTTTTGACACTGTGGACCATCCTCTCCTACTGCAAATCCTTCACTCCATTGGTCTGCGTAACACTGCCCTCTCTTGGTTGTCGTCCTACCTTTCTGACCGTTCATTCTCTGTCTCCTCTCATGACTCCACCTCCCCCTCACTTCCACTAACTGTAGGGGTACCCCAAGGTTCTGTCCTTGGTCCTCTTCTCTCTCTATACGTCCTCACTAGGTAAGCTCATTAGTTCTTTTGGTTTCCAATATCATCTCTATGCTGATGACACTCAAATCTATCTTTCCTCTGCAGACCTCTCCCCTACTCTCCTCACTCGTATCTCCAACTGTCTCTCTGCTATCTCTTCCTGGATGTCCCAGCGCTTTCTTAAACTTAACATGTCTAAGACCGAGCTGATCATCTTCCCTCCCTCCCGCATAACCTCACCTCCTACAATCTCATTATCTATTGATGGCACTACTATCTCCTCTACCCCCCAAGTGCGCTGTCTTGGAGTAATCCTTGACTCCTCCCTCTCCTTCAAACCACACATTCAGCACCTCTCACAAACCTGCCGTTTTCATCTAAAAAATATTTCCAGGATCAGACCCTTTCTGACCCAGGATGCTACTAAGACTCTTATCCACTCACTGGTCATCTCAAGACTGGACTACTGTAATCTCCTCCTGACTGGCATTCCTGACAAATACCTCTCTCCACTCCAATCTATCCTCAATGCTGCTGCCCGGCTCATTTTCCTCACCAAATGCACTACGTCCACCTCTCCTCTCTTACTAGTCCTTCACTGGCTCCCCTTCCCTTTCAGAATCCATTTCAAGCTTCTCACACTTGCTTACAAAACCCTCACCCACTCCTCTCCCATCTACATCTCTGATCTTATCTCGCTTTACACTCCCACCCGTCCTCTTCGCTCTGCTAATGCACGCCGACTCTCCTGCCTACGGATTACTTCCTCCCACTCCTACCTCCAAGATTTTTCACGTGCTGCACCACTTCTCTGGAATTCCCTACCTCTCCCCCTCAGACTCTCCACCTCTCTACAAAACTTCAAATGGGCTCTCAAGACCCACTTCTTCACCAAACCCAGCCAAATCTCATCCTAAACCTCTGTTCCACGCTCTCTATGTACCCCATCTGTCTCACCCCTGTCTGTCTACCCCTCCCCTTTAGAATGTAAGCTCTCATGAGCAGGGCCCTCTTCCCTCATGTGCTTACTCTTTTCTTACTTTAATAATCTTCAGCTGCACCAAATCCAGCAGTCTTCTGCCACCTGATACTTATTCCAGTGTCATCTGCTGATGTAGCTATGTTTATTTACCCTGTACTTGTCCTATATTGTCATCAACTGTAAGTTGCTGTTTTCCTGTTTGATTATTTGTTTATGTACTCTGTAATTTGGTGCTGCGGAACCCTTGTGGCGCCATATAAATAAAGGATAATAATAATAAATAATATAATATATAGCAGTACGGTACAGTAGGCCACTGCTCTACCTACCTCTGTGTCGTCAAGTATACTATCCATCCATACCTGTGGTGCATTTTAGAAAAAAAACATATCTCGGCAGAGCAATCTATATATCCATCATTTTTCAGACAGCAACAGTGGGTATTGTAATAGTCACCCAATCCATCACTTTTATAGGGTTACATGCATCCACATGCTACAGCCTGTCTCAATAATTTTACTGTCACGGTGTGTGTGTTTGTGTTTTTATTTGGGTATTTTATGTTGTTGTAGAACTACAGGTACCAGCGAGCCCGTTATTTCCCCGCCTGCTGGTACTTGAGGTTCTCCAAGTACCAGCAAGTGGGGGAGGCTTGCTGGGCCTTGTAGTTCCACAACAAAAAAACAATATTCTTTTTTTACACATATGGCTATCAGCCCGGCACCCACCACCCAGGGGTGCTGGGGACAGCCTCGGGCTTCACCCCTGGCCCTTGGGTGCCTCGAGGGGAGGAACCTCTTGATTTAAGGGATCCCCACTCCTCCAGGGAACCCCGGCCAGGGGTGACTAGTTGGAGGGGTAATGCCAGGGCCGCAGGGACCTACATAAAAGTGTCCCCTGGCTGTGGCATTATCTCTCTGGCTAGTGGAGCCCGGTGCTGGTTTTAAAAATATGGGGGACCCCTACATATTTTGTCCCACGTATTTTTGGAACCAGGACCCGTCTAAGAGCCCGGTGCTGGTTGTCTAAATACGGGGAACCTCTGTCCAATTTTTCCCCCAGTATTTAAATAACCAGGACCGGCTCAAAGAGGCTGGTTATACTAAGGAGGGGGGACCTCACACATTTTTTTTAACCCATTCAGACCCTTCTCCTTTAAGTTAATGGAAGCCCTGGACAACAAAATTGCATTCATGTCCTCCTCCCTCACCCTTCCCAGTCCCAAACACTCATTTTTTTTCTTAAAAAATTTATAATATATCACAAGAACAATGAGCAGGCAGGCAGCGGGCATTGGCGGCATCGGACTGAGATATAAATTAGTGGTGGAGGGCTGGGTCAGTTGCTTGTGGGAGAGTTTGTAAGCCATTGGCGGTGGCAGTGGGTATCGGCTCAGAGGCAGTAGCGGGCATTGGCTAAGGGTCATCGGCAGGATTCGGCGGACATTATGGCTGTAGTGCCTCACTAGCCACTGACCTCACCGCACGCCACTGTGGGACAGATGTAACATGCAGAGAGAGGTAGATTTTGGGAGAAGGAATGTCCTAGCATAACTGTTAATTGCAGTGTAATACTGTAATTCAACTGTGCAGCATTTGTGGCTAAATGTCAAAGAAGCCAGTATTTACCCTGCATGCAAAACAATAAATGTATTTGCACATACCTCCCAACTAACCCAATTTTTGCAGGACAGTCACTTTTTTTGGGAATGTCCAGCTAACCCAAATAACCCCCCCCCCCCAGTGTCCCATAGTCATGGGGAAGGGGGGGGGGGGGTGGAAGGCTCCCTGTAGCTTGTTGCTCTGCAAATATGCACATTGTGGGTAATTCAGACCTGATCGCTAGGGTGTGTTTTTTGCATCCCTGTGATCAGGTGGTTGCCGCCTACAGCGGAAGGGAAAATTTGCTGTGCAGGTGTGTGATCACATGTGCACAAGAGCTGCACAGCTCAGCACTTACTCAGCCATTGAGGTGACGTCACAAATCCTCCCACAAAACGCCGGGTCCCTCCAGTGTTTTTCCGGACACTCCCTAGAAACATTCAGTTGCCACCCACACAAACACCCTCTTCTTGTCAATCTTCTTGTGCACCTACGCATTGTGGCGCATACGCATGTGCAGTGCAGACCTGATTGCCCGCTGGGTGAAAATAAATTGAAGCGATCTGGTCTGAATAAGCCCCAATGTCTATTCACGGGAGACAGAGGGGCTGGGGCATGGTCAGCAGCTCACAGAGCACCTATAATGACAAAAATGGGAGACATGGCTCATGATCGCGATATACCTGCGAAGGTACGCCCTCTATTGATTGACAGGCAGAGGCATTCGCATTTTCTGCGGGGCACCCGGAGAAAATGTAGGCACATGCCCCCATCCTCTTCATAGTTTTTGGGGTTGGAACGAGCAGTGTGAAAACACCAATCGATGGGGGTAATTCCAAGTTGATCGCAGCAGGAATTTTGTTAGCAGTTGGGCAAAACCATGTGCACTGCATTTACGAACAGATGATTTTTTATATAAATTTTAAAATGTTAGTAAATGTGTGTTTTTTTCAACCTGGAAGCCCAACATCGATTAAGATCGATCTTAAATAGACCCCTGGGTTTTAAGGATAACCATGGTTGAGTCCAATAATTAATTCACATTGACCGAAGTTCTAATTAAGTAGTGATGTGCACCGGAAATTTTTCGGGTTTTGGTTTTGGGTTCGGTTCCGCTGCCGTGTTTTGGGTTCGGACGCGTTTTGGCAAAACCTCACCGAAATTTTTTTGTCGGATTCGGGTGTGTTTTGGATTCGGGTGTTTTTTTCAAAAAACCCTAAAAAACAGCTTAAATCATAGAATTTGGGGGTCATTTTGATCCCATAGTATTATTAACCTCAATAACCATAATTTCCACTCATTTTCAGTCTTTTTTGAACACCTCACACCTCACAATATTATTTTAATTGGTATTTGGTACCGGGGACACAGTACCTCAATCAAGTCTATAGTTGGCTCTGAAATCAGCATTAAACTGGATCCACACTTAGATTATCTGTCCAATTTTTTTTTCTAGTTGAAACAAAATTATGCTAATATGTGGCAGCAAATGACAATTGACCATTTGCTCCCAAACACTGGAAAACATCCAAAAATGGTCATTTAGATAAATTGGTTAAATCCATTTCATTTAGCTAATTTATCCAAACTACCTTTATTGTATCTTTGTGGGTGAATGATGCGTGGGTCAGTGTTGAGGGTGGTGGAGGAGATGGGTAATAGGCACAGCAGGGTGTGGACAGTCAAATAGTGTGCTTAGAGGTGCAGATAAATAGGGATATCTAATAATTCACCCACTATTCTATAGAATTATTAGATATCCCTATTTATCTGCATTACTCACCTAACACTCAGCATTTATCTACATGCTGATGCTATTCATAGCACTTAGCTTGCAAGTATTTTACCCATAAGGAGACACATTAGATGTTCCCTCTCTTTTCATTAAAGACGTCCCCAGCAACCATACTGTACTATACTACAACAGGAATAATTACTGTGGGGGATTATACCATTTGATCTGGAATAAAGGGAAAATATTGTGGAAAGAGTGCTGTAAGTGTATGATATGTAGAACTATTGCCAGGTTCTGACATTTGTCAAGTGAATTACTAATATACATTCAACTAATATTACATAGTGTCCAGTAATTCAGTATCAGACTAATTGATATAGTCAATTTGGATCAATAATAAAGACACAACACAGGTAGCGAACCTTGATATTAATAAATGTATTTCCATTTATTATATATGGTAATTACATTATACAAACTTATTGTACTTTATTTCGTGTTTAGACAATTTTAACGAATTTATTAAAAGTTAATTTTTAAATCATCATTTGTGCGCCAGCAAAAGAGACATTCTTTTCTCTTCTCCTTTCCTGCATAACATTACTTGTCTCTGGTAGCACCCCCGAACGTCCTACAATTAATATTTAATATAACTGATGGACATTTATTGGGGCCTCTTCATACAAATATTTAGAATTTAATAGCTGGTGCAGAACACATCCCCTTCCCCCCATTCCCTGTATATCTGGATTCACCAAGGAAATGCTGATACTGACTCCAAGAAGAAAGGGAGTCTCTTCCCTATGAAGGTGAAGCCTTGTTTGGCGACGGCCTACTCAATTTGATCTCGGCAGCTCCCGCAGGTAAGTCAACCTTCTTGCACTATGTTCCCTCTCAACGGATAAAGACGCATCATTATCTGATGCAGTCATTTCGGCCCAATAGATATGCAAGAAGTTAAGATTCCCCTTTCTTTGCAGGTAGAGGAAGGAGAAGAGGGAAGAGGTCTGTAGCCTCTTCAAGATTGCAGGAGCAGAGATTGTCCTCTGCTTCTGCCAAATCCACTGCATGACGCTAGGGCTTTCTTGCAGGAGCCCGCACCAGTGGGGGCACGTCTAAAACTCTTCAGTCAGTTCTGGATTCATTCGGACCTGGACTCGTGGGTTTTATAAATAGTGTCCCAAGGGTACAAACTGGGGTTTCAAGACGTTCCCCCTCACCGATTGTTCAAATCAGCCTTAGTCAGCAGGGAGAAGGTTTTTATTCAAGCCGCTTCGTGGTCCCGAAGCCGGACGGCTCAGTCAGACCAATCTGAAATCTGAAATCCCTCAATTTCTACCTAAAGAAATTCAATTTCAAGATGGAATCTCTCACGGTAGTGATCTCCAGTCCGGAGGAAGGAGATTTCATGGTTTTGGTAAACTTAAAGGATGCCTACTTACATGTTCCCATTTAGCCACTGCATCAAGCTACCTGAGGTTTGCAATTCAGGATTGTCATTACTAATTTCAGACGTTGCCATTTGGTCTGTCCACGGCTCCGAGGATTTTCACCAGGGTGATGGCGGAAATGATGGTTCTCCTTCGCAAGCAAGGAGTCACAATTATCCCGTACTTGGATGTTCTCCTGATAAAGGCGAGATCCAGGGACCAGTTGGTGCAAAACATTGCACTCTCCCTGACAGTTCTTCAACAACATGGTTGGCTCCTAAACTTGCCAAAATCGCAGTTGGTCCCAATGACGCGGTTGTTGTTTTTGGGAGTGATACTGGACACAGAAGAGGTTTTCCTCCAGTGGAAAGGCTATGGAGATCCAGAGTCTGGTCAAACAAATTCTGAAACCAGCAAGAATGTTAATCCATCAATGCATTCGGTTGCTGGGGAAAATGGTTTTGGCCTACGAGGCCATTCAGTTTGGCAGGTTCCATGCCAGAGTGTTCCAGTGGGACCTGTTGGACAAGTGGTCCGGATCCCACTTACACATGCACCAGAGGATAATCCTGTCTTCCAAGACCAGAATCTCACTCCATTGGTGGCTGCACAGTTCTCACCTCCTAGAGGGGCGATGGTTCGGGATCCAGGACGGGATCCTAGGGACCACGGATGCAACCCTTTCGAGGTGGGGAGCAGTCACACAGGGGGAAAACGTCCAAGGAAGATGGTCAAGTCAGGAAAGTTGTCTCCACATAAATGTTCTGGAGTTAAGGGCCATTTAATAACAGCAGACACAGTACACACTGGGACGGGTGCCCAGCATCCTCTACGGACTAAGAGAAAAGGATTTACCGGTAGGTATTAAAATTCTAGTTTCTCTAATGTCCTAGAGTATGCTGGGGACTCTGTAAGGACTATGGGGATAGACGGGCTCCGCAGGAGACATGGGCACTTTAAGAAAGACTTTAGTTCTGGGTGTGCACTGGCTCCTCCCTCTATGCCCCTCCTCCATACCTCAGTTTGATACTGTGCCCAGTTGAGACTGGGTGCTTTTCAGGAGCTCTCCTGAGCTTTCTGACAGAAAGTATTTTGTTAGGTTTTTAATTTTCAGGGAGCACTGCTGGCAACAGACTCCCTGCATCGAGGGACTGAGGGGAGAGAAGCAGCCCTACTCTCTGAGTTGCAAGGTCCTGCTTCTTAGGCTACTGGACACCATTAGCTCCAGAGGGATTGGTACGCAGGATCTCACCCTCGCCGTCCGTCCCAGAGCCGCGCCGCCGTCCCCCTTGCAGATTCAGAAGATAGAAGCAGGGTGAGTATGAGAAGAAAAGAAGACTTCAGAGGCGGCAGAAGAGTTCATAATCTTCACTGAGGTAACGCACAGCACTGCAGCTGTGCACCATTGCTCCCATACACCTCACATACTCCGGTCACTGTAAGGGTGCAGGGCGCAGGGGGGGCGCCCTGGGCAGCAATATAAACCTCTTTTTGCCAAAAATATAACATATATACAGCTGGGCACTGTATATGTATGAGCCCCTGCCAATTTTACAGTTTAAGCGGGACAGAAGCCCGCTGCCGAGGGGGCGGGGCTTCTCCCTCAGCACTCACCTGCGCCATTTTTTCTCCACAGCACCGCTGAGAGGAAGCTGCCCGGACTCTCCCCTCCTTATACCATGGTAGACAAGAGGGTTGAAAAGAGAGGGGGGGCACATAATTCGGCGCAAATGACATACAGCAGCGCTACTGGACAAACATTAAGTTACTGTGTTATTCCTGGGTTACATAGCGCTGGGGTGTGTGCTGGCATACTCTCTCTCTCTGTCTCTCCAATGGGCCTTGTGGGGAAACTGTCTTCAGAAAAAGCATTCCCTGTGTGTGTGTGGTGTGTCGGTACACGTGTGTCGACATGTCTGAGGAAGAAGGCTATATTAGAGAGGAGCGGGAGCAAATGAATGTGGTGTCTCCGCCGACACCTGATTGGATGGATATGTGGAATGTTTTAAATGCTAGTGTAAACTCATTGCACAAAAGATTAGACAAGGCTGAAGCTTTGGGACAGTCATGGTCTCAACCCATCCCTGATCCTATGTCGCAGGGACTGTCAGGGTCTCATAAGTGCCCACTATCCCAGATTGTTGACACAGATACCGACACGGATTCTGACTCCAGTGTCGATTACGTTGATGCAAAGTTACAGCCAAAATTGGCAAAATCCATTCGATATAGGATTATGGCAATAAAAGATGTTTTGCACATCACAGAGGAACCCCCTGTCCCTGACAAGAGGGTACATATGTACAAGGGAAAGAAGCCTGAGGTAACCTTTCCCCCCTCACACGAGCTGAACGAGTTATGTGAAAAAGCTTGGGAATCTCCAGATAAAAGACTGCAGATTTCCAAAAGGATTCTTATGGCGTATCCTTTCCCATCAACGGATAGGTTACGATGGGAATCCTCCCCTAGGATGGACAAAGCATTAACACGCACAGCTACAGCTGGAAAATCAAATTTTTTACCTTATGTTCCCTCACAGCATAAGAAAGCTCTGCATTATCAAATGCAGTCCTTTCGGTCACAAAGAAACAAGAAAGTGCGAGGTGCGTCCTTTCTTGCCAGAGGTAGGGGCAGAGGAAAAAAGATGCACAACACAGCTAGCTCCCAGGAACAGAAGTCCTCCCCGGCCTCTACAAAATCTACTGCATGACGCTGGGGCTCCACTGGCGGAGTCCGGCCCATGTGATGTCATGCAGCCGCTCTGACCACGCCTCCTGTTTCTCCGTTGCCGACCCAATATTGAAAACCCTGCCCCCGCACCGCTCCATCTCCGACTTGGAAATGGAGTGTTGTTGACCCCCCTCCCCCCCCCCTGCACCGATTGACAGGCAGAGGCGATCGCATTATCTGCAGGCGGATGCGTATGCTCTTAGCAATTTTTGCAGTTGGATTGCTTATTGCGATTGCAATCCAACCTGAATCAGGCCCTATTACCTATCACAATGCACTGCGGGTAGTACAAAATGGGGTTAATATAGGAGAAAAACCCCCAGAGCTGTGCTCCTTAACTGTCCCTGGTGGCTAGTGGAGCAGCTGCCCAGTAATCAGTGTCCACGCCAGTGCGCACACGGCCCGCCCCCTACAGCCACGCTGGATCACGGTATAAAGTGGGCACAGAAGCCCCTTACCACCCTTTCATCAGCGGCCTCGTGATCCCGGAGGGCGGTGTGTGTGTGACTGACCTTAGGAAGAAACCGGAGCCTCCGCTGCAGTGACCCAGCAACCGGGGCACTGGAGTATACTGTGCCGCTGGGAGTGATGGAGCTGCAGTAAATATGTCTATTAGACCTAGCCTGCTGCAGCCCTTGTAGATTCTTATTAAAAAAGTTCTTCTTTTCTTGTCAAAATTAATAGCTAAGAATAGGCTGCCTGAGGCAGCCCCCTGTTAAGTGGCCTGCTACTGAAGGCACCAACTACAAACTGAGCTCCCTGTTCATGGAAGCGAGGTTATAGAGGAGGGGGCGCTGAGTATCTTGTGAACAGTCAAAAGCTTTGAGCTTGTTGGTGCCTCAGATCAAGATCCTACTCTACACCCCAATATGAATCCTTGTGGAGTCCAGTGTACCCCACAGAAGAAAAAAATGTGTCACAACCATTGGCAGCAACATAAGAATAGCTGCTGATGGGCACAATTGAGAAAGGAAGGGGGGAAAACATTTGAATCCAGCACATATATGTAATTCGAATATGTAATTTGTACCTTCCTACTTTAAAATGTAATGGATGAACCTCACCCTGTGAGAACTATCTTCATGATCAAGAGATCTCATATGCAAGATAAGTATGTGTTGGGATAGGGCTGTGGAGGGCGGCTACTCGGGCACACCCCCGTCAAGTTAAGGAGATTCAACTGAGGAAGCACAAGGGAACTCTCATCTGGGGACAACAACTGCAGGGAGAACACATTTTCAGATGAATGTGGGAGGGCAGAAGGCTGCCTAATACTGAAGCACCCCCAAACAACAAACCAAATGCAACAACTAGTGCAAGCATTCCTGGGGGAAGGCCTGCAGCAGATGGATCCAATAACAGCTCCAGAGTTGCTCTACAAGACAAGTAAAAGGGTGTGAGCCCTGCAGCACCACCTGTACTTTGCATACACACATATAGGACAGCATCTCTTATATGCCCCAGGGTCAATAAAATAGTATCCTTATCTAGGGTATCCATCCCCTCAGATAAGGTATCCGTCCATGCTGCTACAGCACTACACACCCAGGCCGACGCAATTGCCGGTCTGAGTAAGGTACCCGAATGTGTATAAATGGACTTCAGGGTTATCTCCTGTTTGCGGTCAGCAGACTCTTTGAGGGTAGCCGTATCCTGGGACGGGAGGGCTACCTTCTTGGATAAGCGTGTTAATGCTTTGTCCACCCTAGGGGAGGATTCCCATCTTAACCTATCCATTGATGGGAAAGGATAGATACGCCATAAGAATCCTTTTGGAAATCTGCAGTCTTTTATCTTGAGATTCCCAGGCTTTTTCACATAACTCGTTCAGCTCGTGTGAGGGGGGAAAGGTTACCTCAGGCTTCTTTCCCTTGTACTTATGTACCCTCTTGACAGGGACAGGGGGTTCCTCTGTGATGTGCAAAACATCTTTTATTGCCATAATCCTATATCGAATGGATTTTGCCAATTTTGGCTGTAACTTTGCATCATCGTAATCGACACTGGAGTCAGAATCCGTGTCAGTATCTGTGTCAACAATCTGGGATAGTGGGCGCTTATGAGACCCTGACAGTCCCTGCGACATAGGATCAGGCATGGGTTGAGACCCTGACTGTCCCAAAGCTTCAGCCTTGTCTAATCTTTTGTGCACTGAGTTTACACTAGCATTTAAAACATTCCACATATCCATCCAATCAGCTGTCGCAGAGACACCACATTAATTTGCTCCCGCTCCTCTCTAATATAGCCTTCTTCCTCAGACATGTCGTCACACGTGTACCGACACACCACACACACAGGGAATGCTTTTTCTGAAAACAGTTTCCCCACAAGGCCCTTTGGAGAGACAGAGAGAGAGAGTATGCCAGCACACACCCCAGCGCTATATAACCCAGGAATAACACAGTAACTTAATGTTTGCCCAGTAGTGCTGCTGTATGTAATTTGCGCCGAATTATGTGCCCCCCCCCCTCTTTTCAACCCTCTTGTCTACCGTGGTTTCAGCAGGCGAGAGTCTGGGGAGCTGCCTCAGCGGTGCTGTGGAGAAAAAATGGCGCTGGTGAGTGCTGAGGGAGAAGCCCCGCCCCCTCGGCGGCGGGCTTCTGTCCCGCTTAAACTGTAAAATTGGCGGGGGCTCATACATATATACAGTGCTCAGCTGTATATATGTTATATTTTTGGCAAAAAGAGGTTTATATTGCTGCCCAGGGCGCCCTGCACCCTTACAGTGACCAGAGTATGTGAGGTGTATGGGAGCAATGGCGCACAGCTGCAGTGCTGTGCATTACTTCAGTGAAGATCATGAAGTCTTCTGCCACCGCTGAAGTCTCTTTTCTTCTCATACTCACCCGGCTTCTATCTTCCGGCTCTGCGAGGGGGACGGCGGCGCGGCTCTGGGACGGACGGCGAGGGTGAGATCCTGCGTACCAATCCCGCTGGAGCTAATGGTGTCCAGTAGCCTAAGAAGCAGGACCTTGCAACTCAGAGAGTAGGGCTGCTTCTCTCCCCTCAGTCCCTCGATGCAGGGAGTCTGTTGCCAGCAGTGCTCCCTGAAAATTAAAAACCTAACAAAATACTTTCTGTCAGAAAGCTCAGGAGAGCTCCTGAAAAGCACACAGTTTCCACTGGGCACAGTATCAAACTGAGGTATGGAGGAGGGGCATAGAGGGAGGAGCCACTGCACACCAAGAACTAAAGTCTTTCTTAAAGTGCCCATGTCTCCTGCGGAGCCCGTCTATCCCCATGGTCCTTACAGAGTCCCCAGCATCCTCTAGGACGTTAGAGAAAATAGGATTTTAATACCTACCGGTAAATCCTTTTCTCTTAGTCCGTAGAGGATGCAGGGCACCCGTCCCAGTGCGTACTGTGTCTGCAGTTATTAAATGGCCCTTAACTCCAGAACATTTATGTGGAGACAACTTTCCCGACTTGACCATCTTCCTTGGATGTTTTCCCCCTGTGTGACTGCTCCCCAGCCTCGGAGGGTTGCATCCGTGGTCCCTAGGATCCAGTCCTGGATCCCGAACCATCGCCCCTCTAGGAGGTGAGAACTGTGCAGCCGCCAATGGAGTGATATTCTGGTCTTGGAAGATAGGATTATCCTCTGGTGCATGTGTAGGTGGGATCCGGACCACTTGTCCAACAGGTCCCACTGGAACACTCTAGCATGGAACCTGCCAAACTGAATGGCCTCGTAGGCCGCAACCATCTTCCCCAGCAACCGAATGCATTGATGGATTAACACTCTTGCTGGTTTCAGAATTTGTTTGACCAGACTCTGGATCTCCATAGCCTTTCCACTGGAAGAAAACCTCTTCTGTGTCCAGTATCACTCCCAAAAACAACAACCGCGTCATTGGGACCAACTGCGATTTTGGCAAGTTTAGGAGCCAACCATGTTGTTGAAGAACTGTCAGGGAGAGTGCAATGTTTTGCAACAACTGGTCCCTGGATCTCGCCTTTATCAAGAGATCATCCAAGTACGGGATAATTGTGACTCCTTGCTTGCGAAGGAGAACCATCATTTCCGCCATCACCCTGGTGAAAATCCTCGGAGCCGTGGACAGACCAAACGGCAACGTCTGAAATTGGTAATGACAATACTGAATTGCAAACCTCAGGTAGCTTGATGCAGTGGCTAAACGGAACATGTAAGTAGGCATCCTTATGTCTACCAAAACCATGAAATCTCCTTCCTCCGGACTGGAGATCCCTACCCTGAGAGATTCCATCTTGAAATTGAATTTCTTTAGGTAGAAATTGAGGGATTTCAGATTTCAGATTGGTCTGACTGAGCCTTCCGGCTTCGGGACCACGAAGAGGCTTGAATAAAAGCCTTCTCCCTGCTGACTAAGGCCGATTTGAACAATCGGTGAGGGGGAACGTCTTGAAACCCCAGTTTGTACCCTTGGGACACTATTTGTAAAACCCACGAGTCCAGGTCCAAATTAATCCAGAACTGACTGAAGTGTTTTAGACGTGCCCCCACTGGTGTGGGCTCCTGCAAGAGAGCCCCAGCGTCATGCAGTGGATTTGGCAGAAGCAGAGGACGATCTCTGCTCCTGCGATCTTGAAGAGGCTACAGACCTCTTCCCTCTTCTCCTTCCTCTACCTGCAAAGAAAGGGGAATCTTAACTTCTTGCATATCTATTGGGCCAAAATGACTGCGTTAGATAATGATGCGTCTTCATCCGTTGAGAGGGAACATAGGGCAAGAAGGTTGACTTACCTGCGGGAGCTGCCGAGATCAAATTAACTAGGCCGTCGCCAAACAAGGCTTCACCTTCATAGGGAAGAGACTCCCTTTCTTCTTGGAGTCAGCATCAGCATTCCCTTGGTGAATCCACAATGCCCTCCTATCCGAGACTGCCATGAAATTGGCCCGTGAACTCAAGAGTCCTATATCCCTTGCAGTCGTAAGTATGCTGCAGTGTCCTTGATATGATCCAACGTAAGGAGCATCCCATGTCTCCAGGATATCTATATTGGATGACAAGGTATTCGACCAATTCTTGAATACTACTACTCACCCATGCGCATGTAATGGCAGGTCTAAGTAATGTACCCGTGGTTACATAACTAGAAATAATGTAGCTTCCTGCATACGATCCGCTGGATTTGTGACAGGGCCCCATGCAGAACAGGGGGTGATTCCCACTTTATTCTGTCCGCGGCAGGAAATGAATAAACAACCGGAAACCTTTTGGGGATTTGAAACCATCTTGTCGAGCTGGCCCAGACTTTCTCAAACAGAGATGGAGGAACGTTACATCAGCTTTCATTATATATCTATATATATACATACATATAGACCCCTTTGTCAGGAACAGCAGGGTCCTCAGTGATGTTAATATGTCCTTAATATCCACAATCATGTACTGAATGCTCCTTGCCAATATTGGATCTAATCAGGAAATATTATGGTCGACATAGGAATCAGTATCCGAGTCAGTATCAGTGTGTAGTAACTGGGCAAAATAACATTTTTGCGGGGCCTGAGGGAAAAGAAGCATAGCCATGAACATCACATCTTTTCTCTACGTCTGTGTCTGGGACACAGATTTATCCAACCTCACTCTGATATTACTGAAACTTTCACCCAGTCAGTTATTGGTGGTGCCAACAGGGCCACCATCATATGTCTGCATTCCTAATATAGTTTCCTCTTGGGAAAAACATTCAGCCACCGACATGTTGACACACATGTACCAAGTACCCACAGACACATCGGCTTATGGGGGATAGACCTACAGTAAATCTGTCAGAGGGACAGATGGGATTTTTCAGCTCACAACCCAGCGTCAAAAGTACACAGTCTGGGAAATAATAAACTCTATAGTGATAGACTTGTAACGCTCTATAGATGTGCTGGTGAGGTGAGGAAGAAGCCCCGCCGCTGTAATGGCACGCTTCTGTCCCGCTCAGAAACAAATAATTAATTACGCTGGTGGGGTAAGGACAGTGCCCAGGCACTAATGTCCACTTTTGCCAGCCTTTTGTGAGGAATTTATGCTGCCCAGGGTGCCCCCCCCCCCCCAACGCCCTGCACCCTGCAGTGCCTGTGTTTGTGTGGGAGCATGGCGCACAGCATTCCGCTCGCTGCGTGGTACCTCAGAATGCCATCTGTTCTTCTGCTACTCGCCTGTCTTCTGACTTCTGGCTCTGTAAGGGGGTGATGGCAGGCTACGGGAGTGGGCATCTAGGCGTACCCAGCGATCAGCACCCTCAGGAGCTAATGGTGTCCTGTCAGCCAGAAGTAGAGCCATTGAACTCACTAGAAGTTGGTCATACTTCTCTCCCCTAAGTCCCACGAAGCAGGGAGACTGTTGCCAGCAGCCTCCCTGAAAATAAGAAAAACTAACATAAGTCTTTTCAGAGAAACTCAGTAGAGCTCCCCTGTAGTGCATCCAGTCTCACTGGGCACAATTCTAAAACTGGAGTCTGGAGGAGGGGCATAGAGGGAGGAGACAGTTCACACCCTTTGAAAGTCTTAAAGTGCCCATGTCTCCTGCGGATCCCGTCTATACCCCATGGTTCTTAATGTGATCCCAGCATCCTCTAGGACGTATGAGAAAACAAATAACACACACACGAGGAGAGAACAAAGGAAGGGGGGGGGAGGGGGGGGGGGGTAAGGTAAGGTAGTAAAGGCATATTGGATAAACTACAACCTTATACATATTCATTAATGTACCAGTAGTTAGAAGTAGAAGAGCTCTAACAGAAACCACAAAGCTTATCTAAAGCCACACCACACTGGATATGCCCAATCTCATTTGATCTTTGAAGCAAAGCAGTATTGGACTTTGTTACTACCAAGCAGTCTCCCATCCATGTATTATCAGATTCTTTAGGTGTTTTTAAACTACCAACACCCTTTTCTTGGTACATTTAATTTTTACATGTATTCTTTTATGTACCAGAAGTTAGAAGTAGAAAAGCTCTAACAGAAACCACCAGCTCATCTACAGCCACAGCACACTGGATTTGCCCAATCTCTCCTGATCATGGAAGCTGAGCAGTGTTGGTCCTGGTTTTAGTACTTGGATGGGAGACCACCAGGAAATACCAGGAGCTGTGTGTATTTTTACAATACCAACACCGTTCTCTTGATGCATTCCATTTTGAAACATTGGGGCAGAGCTATTAAGCCTGGTGAACTGATAAAGTGCAAGGTGATAAAGTACCAGCCAGTCAGCTCCTAACTGTCATTTTTCAAACCCAGCCTGTGACATGGCAATTAGGAGCTGATTGGCTGGTACTTTATCACCATGCAAATTATCATTCCACCAGGTTTAATAAATCGGCCGCTTATTCATTTATGTACTAGTAGTTAGAAGTAGAAGAACTCTAACAGAAACCACTAAGCTCATCTACAGCCACACCACACTGTATATGCCCAATATCACCTGATCTTAGGCCTGGTTTGTTCTTGGATGTGAGACCACCTGGGAATACCAGGTGCTGTAGGTAGTTTTATACTACCAACACCGTTCTCTTGATGCATTCTATTTTGAAACTTATTCATTGATGTAGAAGTTAGAAACAGCAAAAATCATCTACAGCCGCATCACACTGGATATGTCCAATCTCATCTGATGTTGGAAGCTAAGCAGTGTTGTGCCTGGTTAGTTTTTGGATTTCAGGTCCTGCCTTCTGGTTTGGCCACGGCACCTCGGAAATTCACCAAGGTCATGGCCGTGATGACGACCCTTCACCATCGGTGGACCAGGGAGGAATCTCTCCTCCCGATAAACATTCTGGAATTGCGGGCAGTGTTCAATTCATTGATACTGGCCCTGCCTCTAGTACAGAACAGGCCTGTTCAAGTACAATCGGACAACGCCACCACGGTAGTATACACAAATCATCAAGTCGGCACTCGAAACTGCATGGCAAAGCTGGAAGTATAAAAAAATCCTCAGTTGGGTAGAACGTCATCTGCCAGCAATATCGGCAGTGTTCATTCCCGGAGTCCTCAACTGGGAAGCGGATTTCCTCAGTCGTCAGGACGTTCACGCTGGAGAGTGGAGAGGCTGCAGCAGAAATATCTGCACTGGTGTCAGTAGGTGACTGAGGCAGGGATGACTGGGAGATAGTGGGTGACTGAAGCATGTATGAGTGGGATATAGTGGGTGACTGAAGCCGGGGTGACTGGGAGATAGTGGGTGACTGATGCAGGGGTGACAGTGATAGTGGGTGACTTAGGCAGGGGTGACAGGGAGTGTCACGATCCGGGTATCTGGACGCCATTTCTTATCCATCAGATGCCTCCTAAGGCTGGCTCAGCGCTCCAGGACCGGATCCCATCTGTTATCCTGATGTGTACATTCCTGTATCCTCTCCTGTCACTCTGGGACGCTGTCACAGTAAACGCCATATTACACCTGGCATGGCGTCTCCCGCGGCCTCCGCCGCCGTCCCTGAACTTCTGCATGCAGAGTGTCTGAGTGGCGATTACGTCAGCCGCGGCCTCCGCTGTGTCCGCGTGGTTGGATGTGCATCTGTCAGCCTGGCGCCTCCTGTCTCCGGTGGCCGGCGCCGCCATTACTGTTTTCATTACCACATGGATTACAAACCAAACTTCCCTCCAAGTGTCTGCATGGGCGCAGCCATCTTGGATTCTGTCAGCTGATCATTTCCACCAATCTGTTCTCAGTATTGATAATCTGCATAATTGCCTAGCCAATCCCTTCCTTGCTGCAGGTATAAATACACTGTGCCTGAGCAAGGAAGGCGTCAGTGCTTTGGTTGTCAAACCTAGTTCCTGTTTGTCTCTCTCCTGTGATTGTCTTCCAGGTTCCAGCTCCTGTCTCAAGACTTCCACCATAGAGACCCGCACCAGCATTCCACCTGCGGTGTAGCCTGACTCTCCAATCCATTGTGGATTCATCTGTTTCCAGCTACAACATTACCTGCTTCCAGCTCAGCTTCCAGCAGAGTACAGCTTCCCTTAAAGGGCCGGTGTCCTTTCTACACTTTACCACTCTCCACCGGTATTATTATTTCTCCGCTCTCAAGTTCTACATTTCAGTTCATATTTCATCGCTCCCAAGTTCATTTATTATTTAACTGGTTCCAGCCAGTATCCACTCCGTGCTAACAACAGTCTGGTTCCAGCCAGTATCCACAGCAGCTGTTTTACCTTCAGCAACCCAGCTTTTCCTGGAACACCAGCTGGCACAATCCTGGGTTATCTCCATTGCTACAGTCGGGCCTGGTAAGGACTTTCCATCTAGAAGATCATAAGAACTATCTCACACTACCAGTGCCCTGTGGCTCCTGCCATCCTGTAGTACCCAGGAACTGTATTTATTCTTTGCTGACTTTTACGTTTTCTTTTACTGCTGCTGTGTTGCGGAGTTGTCATAATAAACATCATTGACTTTTATCCAAGTTGTCGTGGTCACGCCTTCGGGCAGTTATTATTCATGTTACTTACATGTCCAGGGGTCTGATACAACCTCCCAGGTTCCGGTACATCTCAGCCCCTACAACTGAGGCTGCCTCCCGTCAGCTCAGGCCCTCAGTTGTGACAGTAAGCACTGACCTAATGAATCCAGCCGGAGACCAGGATCAAGCGGCCAGGCCGATGCAAGAACTGGCAGCCCGACTAGAACATCAGGAGGCTGCACAGGGCCACATCATCCGCTGTCTCCAGGATCTCTCTACTCGGCTGGATGGGATTCAGACAACTCTCCGTGGATCAGGCGCGTCTGGTGCGTCAACCACAGTGACTCCAGCTATAACCCCACCCACCTTACCCATTTCTGCTCCACGTCTTCATCTTCCAACGCCAGCAAAATTTGACGGATCTCCAAGATTCTGCAGGGGATTTCTCAACCAGTGTGAGATTCAGTTTGAGCTACAACCTGGCAATTTTCCCAGTGACCGTACAAAAATTGCCTACATTATTTCTCTTCTCAGTGGCTCAGCCCTTGATTGGGCATCACCGTTATGGGAGAGGTCCGACACCCTGCTATCTTCCTACACTGCCTTCGTGTCAACATTCAGGCGCATCTTTGACGAGCCAGGCCGGGTAACCTCAGCTTCATCCGAGATTCTCCGTTTACGCCAGGGGTCACGTACTGTAGGACAATATCTGATACAGTTCCAGATCCTGGCATCCGAACTGGCATGGAACGACGAGGCCCTGTATGCTGCATTCTGGCATGGCTTATCTGAGCGTATTAAAGATGAGTTAGCTACCAGAGACTTACCTTCTAAGTTAGATGAGCTAATCTCACTCTGCACGAAAGTTGATTTACGTTTCAGAGAGAGAGCAACTGAGCGTGGAAGATCATCTGCTCCAAAATCTTCTGCTCCTCCTCCTCGTCAACTGTCACCATCTAAAGATGAGCCCATGCAACTTGGCCGTTCCCGTTTAACTCCTGCTGAGCACCGAAGACGTCTCTCCGAGTTTCTCAGTCTCTATTATGCAGCTCCGTCTCACACCATTAATGCCTGTCCCAAACGTCCGGGAAACTCCAAATCCTAGCTCGCCAAGGAGAGGGCCGGCTAGGAGTAATGATCTCCTCTCCATCTCCTCAAGATTGTAATCTCCCAGTCTCGCTTCAAGTTGCTCAACGTTATCGGAACGTCATTGCCCTCCTTGATTCCGGAGCAGCTGGGAACTTTATTACCGAAGCCTATGTTAAACGGTGGTCCCTACCCACCGAGAGACTTCCTTCGTCCATTTCTTTAACTGCCGTGGATGGCAGCAACATTTTTGATGCAGTTATTTCTTTAAGGACTCTACCAGTTCGTCTGAGAGTGGGAGTTCTTCATTCCGAACTTATTTCTTTTCTAGTGATTCCAAGAGCCACACATCCTGTGGTCCTGGGCCTTCCATGGCTCCGTCTTCACAATCCTACAATTGATTGGACGACTACGCAAATCCTGGCATGGGGTTCCTCCTGTGCTGAGACATGTTTGTTTAAAGTATTGCCTGTCTGTTCTTCCTCCCCCAGGTCGTCTGATGTTCCACCTCCTCCATATCAAGATTTCACGGATGTGTTCAGTAAAGCTTCTGCTGATATCCTTCCTCCTCATAGAGAATGGGACTGTCCGATTGATCTCGTTCCAGGGTAGGTTCCACCTCGAGGCCGAACTTATCCGTTGTCTCTGCCTGAGACGCATTCTATGGAGGAATATATTAAAGAGAACCTAGCAAAGGGGTTCATTCGACCTTCTTCTTCTCCAGCCGGCGCAGGCTTCTTTTTTGTAAAAAAGAAAGATGGTGGTCTGCGGCCGTGCATCGACTACAGAGGTTTGAACGACATTACCATCAAGAACCGTTATCCTTTACCCCTGATTACTGAGCTCTTTGACAGAGTTAGCGGAGCTACCATCTTTACAAAGCTGGACTTGCGAGGTGCATACAATCTCATCCGGATCCGTGAGGGTGACGAGTGGAAGACCGCCTTTAACACCCGTGACGGACATTATGAGTACCTCGTCATGCCCTTTGGATTGAGCAATGCTCCAGCTGTCTTCCAGCATTTTGTCAATGAGATCTTCAGAGACATTCTATACCGTCATGTCGTGGTCTATCTAGACGATATCCTCATTTTTGCCAACGATTTAGAGGAACATCGTTTTTGGGTTAAAGAGGTTCTGTCCCGTCTCCGTGTCAATCATCTCTATTGCAAATTAGAAAAATGCGTCTTTGAAGTCAAGTCCATTCCGTTTCTAGGGTACATTGTGTCCGGTTCCGGACTAGAGATGGATCCTGAGAAACTACAAGCAATCCAAAATTGCCCGGTACCCTTAACCCTCAAAGGGGTCCAGAGGTTCTTAGGGTTCGCCAACCATTACCGAAAGTTTATACGAGACATTTCCACCATTGTGGCGCCTATTACTGCTTTCACTAAGAAGGGTGCTAACCCGTCCAAGTGGTCTGAAGAAGCCATGCAAGCATTTCATCTTTTAAAACAAAGGTTCATCTCTGCGCCTGTTCTGAAACAGCCTGACATCGACTCTCCTTTCATCTTAGAGGTGGATGCCTCCTCCGTTGGAGTAGGAGCGGTGTTATCTCAGAGGGCTAAAGATGGCCATTTACACCCTTGCAGTTTCTTCTCCCGGAAGTTCTCCCCAGCTGAGCGCAACTATGCCATTGGCGACCAGGAGTTGCTAGCCATCAAGCTCGCTCTAGAAGAGTGGAGGTATCTGTTGGAGGGAGCTTCTCATTCAATCACCATACTTACAGACCACAAGAACCTTTTATACCTGAAGGGCGCACAATGTCTCAACCCTCGTCAGGCCAGATGGGCACTTTTCTTTTCCAGGTTCGACTTTAAACTCCAGTTCTGTCCGGGCTCTCAGAATCGCAAGGCCGATGCCCTTTCCCGCTCATGGGAGCAAGAAAATGAGTCAGAGTCTTCAGACAAGCATCCTATTATAAATCCGTTGGCATTCTCCACGGTAGGGATGGACTCTACGCCCCCATCAGGGAAAAGTTTTGTGAAACCGATGCTAAGGAAGAAGCTCATGCATTGGGCCCATGCTTCCCGTTTTGCCGGACATACAGGTATCCAAAAAACCCTGGAGTTTATCTCTAGGTCCTATTGGTGGCCAACTCTGAAAAAGGACGTCTTGGAGTTTATTGCATCTTGCCCAAAGTGTGCCCAACATAAAGTATCCCGCCAGTCGCCTGCGGGGCAACTGGTTCCACTATCCGTTCCCCGTCGACCATGGACCCACTTGTCGATGGATTTCATTACAGACTTACCCATGTGCAACAAGTTCAATACCATCTGGGTGGTAGTTGACCGGTTCACCAAGATGGCACACTTCATTCCTCTCACCGGTCTTCCGTCAGCTTCCAAGTTGGCTCAAGTATTCATACAAGAGATCTTCCGACTCCACGGTCTTCCTGAAGAAATTATCTCAGATCGAGGAGTTCAATTCACAGCCAAATTCTGGCGAAGTTTATGTCAAGTCCTCCAAGTCAAGCTAAAGTTTTCCACGGCTTACCATCCTCAGACCAATGGTCAAACCGAGAGGGTGAATCAGGACTTGGAGGCCTTCCTCCGCATCTATGTGTCCTCCTCTCAAGATGACTGGGTTCAATTACTTCCCTGGGCCGAGTTCTGTCATAACAACCAGTATCATTCTTCATCTGCTTCAACACCATTCTTCACTAACTTTGGATTCCACCCTAAAGTCCCTGAGTTCCAACCGCTTCCAGCAACTTCTGTTCCCGCAGTGGATATCACCTTGCATCAGTTTGCCAATATCTGGAAGAGCGTACGATCAGCTCTGCTCAAGGCATCGTTCAGGTACAAGAAGTTTGCGGATAAGAAGCGTCGAGCAGTTCCTGCTCTCAAGGTGGGTGATCGGGTATGGTTATCCACGAAGAATTTGAGGTTAAGAGTTCCCAGTATGAAGTTTGCACCTCGCTATATCGGTCCTTTCAAGATTGAACAAGTCATCAATCCTGTTGCTTACACACTCCAGTTGCCTCCCTTCTTAAAAATACCCAGGACATTCCATGTTTCCCTGTTGAAACCGCTGATCTTGAATCGGTTTCATTCCTCACTTCCTCCAACTCCGAAAGTCCAAACTCAACGAGGCGTTGAGTATGAAGTGGCCAAGATCCTGGACTCACGTCACCGTTACGGTCAACTACAATATCTTATTGACTGGAAGGGTTATGGTCCTGAGGAACGTTCATGGACCAATGTTTCTGATGTCCATGCTCCTGCCTTGGTCCGGAGATTCCATTCCAAGTTTCCTCAAAAGCCAAAGAAGTGTCCTGGGGCCACTCCTAAAGGGGGGGGTGCTGTCACGATCCGGGTATCTGGACGCCATTTCTTATCCATCAGATGCCTCCTAAGGCTGGCTCAGCGCTCCAGGACCGGATCCCATCTGTTATCCTGATGTGTACATTCCTGTATCCTCTCCTGTCACTCTGGGACGCTGTCACAGTAAACGCCATATTACACCTGGCATGGCGTCTCCCGCGGCCTCCGCCGCCGTCCCTGAACTTCTGCATGCAGAGTGTCTGAGTGGCGATTACGTCAGCCGCGGCCTCCGCTGTGTCCGCGTGGTTGGATGTGCATCTGTCAGCCTGGCGCCTCCTGTCTCCGGTGGCCGGCGCCGCCATTACTGTTTTCATTACCACATGGATTACAAACCAAACTTCCCTCCAAGTGTCTGCATGGGCGCAGCCATCTTGGATTCTGTCAGCTGATCATTTCCACCAATCTGTTCTCAGTATTGATAATCTGCATAATTGCCTAGCCAATCCCTTCCTTGCTGCAGGTATAAATACACTGTGCCTGAGCAAGGAAGGCGTCAGTGCTTTGGTTGTCAAACCTAGTTCCTGTTTGTCTCTCTCCTGTGATTGTCTTCCAGGTTCCAGCTCCTGTCTCAAGACTTCCACCATAGAGACCCGCACCAGCATTCCACCTGCGGTGTAGCCTGACTCTCCAATCCATTGTGGATTCATCTGTTTCCAGCTACAACATTACCTGCTTCCAGCTCAGCTTCCAGCAGAGTACAGCTTCCCTTAAAGGGCCGGTGTCCTTTCTACACTTTACCACTCTCCACCGGTATTATTATTTCTCCGCTCTCAAGTTCTACATTTCAGTTCATATTTCATCGCTCCCAAGTTCATTTATTATTTAACTGGTTCCAGCCAGTATCCACTCCGTGCTAACAACAGTCTGGTTCCAGCCAGTATCCACAGCAGCTGTTTTACCTTCAGCAACCCAGCTTTTCCTGGAACACCAGCTGGCACAATCCTGGGTTATCTCCATTGCTACAGTCGGGCCTGGTAAGGACTTTCCATCTAGAAGATCATAAGAACTATCTCACACTACCAGTGCCCTGTGGCTCCTGCCATCCTGTAGTACCCAGGAACTGTATTTATTCTTTGCTGACTTTTACGTTTTCTTTTACTGCTGCTGTGTTGCGGAGTTGTCATAATAAACATCATTGACTTTTATCCAAGTTGTCGTGGTCACGCCTTCGGGCAGTTATTATTCATGTTACTTACATGTCCAGGGATCTGATACAACCTCCCAGGTTCCGGTACATCTCAACCCCTACAACTGAGGCTGCCTCCCGTCAGCTCAGGCCCTCAGTTGTGACAGGGAGATAGTTGGTTACTGAGGGAGGGGTGATAGGAAGGGGTTGGGTAAGTATGGGAAGAAAGTGGGTGACAGGGATAATAAATGAATAAGGCAGGGATGATAGGGAGATAGTGGATGACTGTGGCAGGGGTGACAGGGACAGTAAGAGACTGAGGCAGGGGTCGCAGGTATAGTGGTTGACTGAGGCAGCGGTGACTGGGAGATAGTGGGTAACTGAGGCAGGGGTGACAGGGAAAGTGTGCGACTCAGGCAGGGGTGATAGGGAGATAGTGGGCAGCATATCTCTGCCTCACTGCAGCAGCACATTCCTGCTTCACTGACAGCAGCACATCCCTGCAACGTTGACAGCAACACATCCCTGCAACATTGACGGCAGCACATCCCTGCCTCATTGACGGCAGCACATCCCTGCCTCACTTATAGCAGCACATCCCTGCCTCGCTGACAGCAGCACATCACTGCCTCGCTGACAGCAGCACATCACTGCTTCACTGACAGCAGCACATCACTGCTTCACTGACAGCAGAACATCCCTGCCTCACTGGCAGCAGCACATCCCTGCTTTACTGACAGCTGTATATAGGGCCTAATTAAGACCTGATCCCTGCTGTGCATATTCACACAACAGGAGATCAGGTCTGAAGTGCGTGTGTGCTGGTGCCACAGTGCACCGGCACATGCCAGAGATGCGATCAGCATCTCTGCCCAGTGAGCGCCTCTGCCTGATTGACAGGTAGAGGCGGTCACTGGGCAGGAGGAGTCGGGCCAGCGGCGTTGTGCCGCCATTTTGGGGGCACAGTCAGGACAACGCAGACATGACCGGACCGTATGGGGGCGGGGCCGTGACGGCTGTGTGACCCGGACAGCAACAGGCCTTATTTACTAAAATCTCAGATAAATTTTATGGCATTTATGTGCAGTCTAGTTTGCACAGTTGATAGAGTGTTGATCTTGCACTATCAATGTAAGCCTCACATAGGTTTGATACACATGTAAGTTTGTTTTTATTTTACTACATTGTGGTTTGTGGCTCTATACCATGTAATGCATGTCTTTTAACAGTAGTCAAGTCTTCCAATGTGCTTGTTAGTGAAACCCAATACATAGCTTTATTTTATTTTGTTTCTTCAAATATTACATAGTAACATAGTAACATAGTATCTGAGGTTGAAAAAAGACAATTGTCCATCGAGTTCAACCTATTTGTGGTGTCCTATGCATGATGATTTTACTAAAATGTCTGACTGATGCTGCTGTCAGCCATTGCATTTTATCCCTATTTATAGTAATTATAATGCATGACTATGCACCATACCCCTGGATATCCTTATCCAATAGGAATTTATCTAACCCATTCTTAAAGGTGTTGACAGATTCCGCCATTACAACTCCCTCGGGCAGGGAATTCCAAACACGTATTGTCCTTACCGTGAAAAAGCCTTTACGCTGTATTGTGCGGAATCTCCTCTCCTCTAACCTGAGCGAGTGTCCACGAGTCCTCTGTGTTGATCTAACCAGAAACAGGTCCCACGCAAGCTCTGTGTATTGTCCCCTTATATATTTGTAGATGTTGATCATATCCCCTCTTAGTCTCCGCTTTTCCAATGTAAACATGCCTAGTCTTTCAAGCCTTTCCTTGTATGCCATCATCTCCATGCCCTTAATTAGTTTGGTCGCCCTCCTCTGTACCTTTTCAAGCTCCAGGATATCCTTTTTGTAGTACGGTGCCCAGAACTGTACACAGTATTCAAGGTGTGGCCTCACTAGTGATTTATATAACGGGAGTATAATACTCTCGTCCCTAGCATCAATACCCCGTTTTATGCATGCTAATATCTTATTAGCCTTCTTTGCTGCAGTCCTACTTTGGGTACTACTGCTTAGCTTGCTATCTATGAGGACACCTAAGTCCTTTTCCAGTACAGAATCCCCTAATTTTACCCCATTTAGTAGGTAGGCATATGTCTTATAACTTTTTTTTTCAATATATAAACATTTTTATTATAAGATTTTCAATGACACAAGTACATCCAAGTTGCAGATTATGGATTGTGAAGGACAAATCAACCATATAAACAATTTAAGCAATTTAAATTGCATGCAGGTAGTAGAATATCAAACTCCTTGGATGAAAGTTGGTCGTAATAAACTAGGATAGAAAAGAATAAAGTAGAAAATAAGATTTTAAACCTACCGGTAAATCTTTTTCTCGTAGTCCGTAGAGGATGCTGGGGACTCCGTAAGGACCATGGGGATAGACGGGCTCCGCAGGAGACATGGGCACTTTAAGAAAGACTTTAGTTCTGGGTGTGCACTGGCTCCTCCCTCTATGCCCCTCTATGCCACAGTTAGAGAAACTGTGCCCAGAGGAGACTGACAGTATGAGGAAAGGATTTTGTTAATCCAGGGCAAGATTCATACCAGCCACACCAATCACACCGTATAACTTGTGATAAACTACCCAGTTATGAGTACGAAAAAACAACATACTGTAGCATCAGTGCAGGATTGATGCAACTCTAACATAACCCTTATTGAAGCAATAACTATATACAAGTATTGCAGAAGTAGTCCGCACTTGGGACGGTCACCCAGCATCCTCTACGGACTACGAGAAAAAGATTTACCGGTAGGTTTAAAATCTTATTTTCTCTAACATCCTAGAGGATGCTGGGGACTCCGTAAGGACCATTGGGATTATACCAAAGCTCCAAAACGGGCGGGAGAGTGCGGATGACTCTGCAGCACCGATTGAGCAAACATGAGTTCCTCCTCAGCCAGGGTATCAAACTTATAGTATTTTGAAAAGGTGTTTGAACCTGACACAGCTGTAGTGCCGAAGCTCGACACAGCTGTAGTGCCGAGACCCCTCGGGCAGCCGCCCAAGAAGAGCCCACTTTCCTCGTGGAATGGGCCTAGACCGATTTCGGTAACTGCAATCCAGCCATAGAATGCGCTTGCTGAATCGTGTTACAAATCCAGCGAGCAATAGCCTGCTTTGAAGCAGGGGCACCAATCTTGTTGGTTGCATACAGGACAAACAGCGCTTCAGTTTTCCTGACTCTAGCCGTCCTGGCCACGTAAATTTTCAAAGCCCTGACCACATCAAGTAACTCGGAATCCTCCAAGTCACGCGTAGCCAAAGGCACCACAATAGGTTGGTTCATGTGAAAAGATGAGACCACTTTTGGTAGGAATTGAGGACGGGTCCGCAATTCCGCTCTATCCACATGGTACACCAAATATGGGCTTTTATGTGACAAAGCCGCTAATTCCGACACTCGCCTAGCCGAAGCCAAGGCTAATAACATGACCACCTTCCATGTGAGATATTTTAACTCCACCGTTTTAAGTGGTTCAAACCAGTGTGATTTTAGAAAACTTAACACCACGTTAAGGTCCCAAGGTGCCACCGGAGGCACAAAAGGAGGCTGAATATGCAGCACTCCTTTTACAAAAGTCTGAACTTCTGGAAGAGAAACCAATTCTTTTTGAAAGAAAATGGATAAGGCCGAAATCTGGACCTTAATAGAGCCTAATTTTAGGCCCAAATTCACTCCAGTTTGTAGGAAGTGAAGGAAACGGCCCAGATGGAATTCTTCCGTAGGAGCATTCCTGGCCTCACACCAAGAAACATAATTTCACCATATACGGTGTAATGTTTTGACGTTACATCCTTCCTAGCCTTTATCAGCGTAGGGATGACCTCAACCGAAATGCCTTTCACTGCTAGGATCCGGCATTCAACCGCCATGCCGTCAAACGCAGCCGCGGTAAGTCTTGGAACAGACAGGGCCCCTGATGCAACAGGTCCTGTCTTAGAGGAAGAGGCCACGGATCTTCTGTGAGCATTTCCTGCAGATCCGGATACCTGGTCCTCCGTGGCCAATCTGGAACAATGAGGATTGTTCTCACTCCTCTTTGTCTTATTATCCTTAACACCTTGGGTATGAGAGGAAGAGGAGGAAATACATAGACCGGCCGGAACACCCACGGTGTCACTAGGGTGTCTACAGCTACTGCCTGAGGGTCTCTTGACCTTGCGCAATACCTCTGTAGCTTTTTGTTGAGCCGGGACGCCATCATGTCTATCTGTGGCAGTTCCCACCGACTTGTAATCTGTGCAAAGACTTCCTGATGAAGTCCCCACTCTCCCGGATGTAGGTCGTGTCTGCTGAGGAAGTCTGCTTCCCAGTTGTCCACTCCCAGAATGAACACTGCTGACAGTGCGCTTGCGTGATTCTCCACCCAGCGAAGAATTCTGGTGGCTTGTGCCATCGCCACTCTGCTCCTTGTGCCGCCTTGGCGGTTTACATGAGCCACTGTGGTGACGTTGTCTGACTGGATCAGAACCGGTTGGTCGCGAAGTAAGGTCTCCGCTTGACGTAGGGCATTGTATATGGCCCCTAGTTTCAGGATGTTGATGTGAAGACAAGTCTCTTGACTTGACCAAAGACCTTGGATATTTCTTCCCTGTGTGACTGCTCCCCAACCTTGGAGGCTTGCCTCTGTGGTCACCAGGATCCAGTCCTGAATGCCGAATCTGCGTCACTCGAGAAGGTGAGCACTCTGCAGCCACCACAGGAGTGATACCCTGACCCTGGGGGACAGGGTGATCAACCAATGCATCTGCAAATGTGACCCAGACCACTTGTCCAGTAGGTCCCATTGGAAAGTCCTCGCATGGAACCTGCCGAATGGAATGGCCTCGTATGATGCCACCATCTTTCCCAGGACTCGAGTGCAGTGATGCACTGACACAAGTTTTGGTTTCAATAGGTTCCTGACAAGAGTCATGAGTTCCTGGGCCTTTCCTATCGGGAGATAAACTCTCTTCTGGTCTGTGTCCAGAATCATGCCCAAGAAAGACAGACGAGTCGTAGAAACTAACTGCGACTTTGGGATATTGAAAATCCAGCCGTGTTGCTGTAACACTTTCAGTGAAAGTGATACGCTGTTCAGCAACTGCTCTCTTGATCTCGCTTTTATGAGATCGCTCAAGTACGGGATAATTGTGACACCTTGCTTACGCAGGAGAACCATCATTTCCGCCATTACCTTGGTGAAAATTCTCTGGGCCGTGGAGAGACCAAACAGCAACGTCTGAAATTGGCAATGACAATCCTGTACCGCAAATCTGAGGTACGCCTGATGAGATGGATAAATGGGGACATGAAGGTATGCATCCTGTACACAAATGCGGACAACAGGTGTCAAGCCGTGTGTTGCCTTTGTCAAGCTGTAATAAGTAGGGGTAAGGACGTTAACCACCTCAGAACATCCTCCCTTATACGTCACCTGCAGCGCATTAATCATAAGTCAGTGACAAGTTCAAAAACTTTGGATGACAGCGGAAGCAGTCCACTGACCACTAAATCCCTTCCTCTTGTAACCAAGCTCCTGCAAACCACACCACCAACTCCCTCAGTGTCAATTTCCTCCTTAGACAGGAAAGCCAATAGTCCTGCAGGCCATGTCACTGGCAAGTCTGACGAGTCCTCTCCTGCCTGGGATTCCTCCGATGCATCCTTGAGTGTAACGCCTACTGCTGCTGGCGCTGCTGTTGTTGCTGCTGGGAGTCGATCGTCATCCCAGAGGGGAAGTCGGAAGACCACTTGTACTACTTCCAGTAGGCAATTGACTGTCCAACAGTCCTTTGCGAGGAAGATGAAATATCACAGCAGTCATCCTGCTGCAAAGCGGATAACTCAGGTCTTGTCAGCCTGGGTGGTGAGAAACGTGGTTCCGGTATCCATCGTTAATTCAGAGGCAACTAGAGACTTGATTGAGGTACTGTGTCCCCGGTACCAAATGCCATCTAGGTTCCATTTCTCTAGGCAGGCGATACCGAAAATGTACACAGACCTCAGAAAAAGAGTCACCAGTGTCCTAAAAAATGCAGTTGTACCCAAGGTCCACTAGTCCACATGTCCGTGGTTAAGTGGAGCAGGGCAGACTCAGGACTATATGACTGTGACAGCCCACTGGGTAGATGTATTGCCTCCCGCAGCAAGAACAGCAGCGGCGGCACCAGTAGCAGCATCTCGCAAATGCCAACTCGTTCCTAGGCAGACTACGCTTTGTATCACCGCTTTCCATAAGAGGCACACAGCTGACAACCTCTTACGGAAACTGAGGAACATCATCGCAGAATGGCTTACCCCAATTGGACTCTCCTGGGGATTTGTGACATCGGACAATGCCACCAATATTGTGCGTGCATTACATCTGGGCAAATTCCAGCACGTCCCATGTTTTGCACATACATTGAATTTGGTGGTGCAGAATTATTTAAAAAAACGACAGGGGCGTGCAAGAGATGCTGTCGGTGGCCCGAAGAATTGCGGGCCACTTTCTGCATTCAGCCACCGCGTGCCGAAGACTGGAGCACCACCAAACATTCCTGCACCTGCCCTGCCATCCTCTGAAGCAAGAGGTGGTAACGAGGTGGAATTCAACCCTCTATATGCTTCAGAGGATGGAGGAGCAGCAAAAGGCCATTCAAGCCTATACATCTACCCACGATATAGACAAAGGAGGGGGAATGCACCTGACTCAAGCGCAGTGGAGAATGATTTCAACGTTGTGTAAGGTTCTGCAACCCTTTGAACTTGCCACACGTGAAGTCAGTTCAGACACTGCCAGGCTTTTGCAGAAGAAGCTGGAGACATTGAAGGAGGAGCTAAAACAGAGCGATTCCGCTAGGCATGTGGGACTTGTGGATGGAGCCCTTAATTCGCTTAACCAGGATTCAATCTGTTGAAATCAGAGCAATACATTTCGGCCACCGTGCTCGATCCTAGATTTAAAACCTACATTGTATCTCTCTTTCCGGCAGACACAAGTCTGCAGAGGTTCAAAGACCTGCTGGTGAGAAAATTGTCAAGTCAAGCGGAACGTGACCCGTCAACAGCTCCTCCTTCACATTCTCCCGCAACTGGGGGTGCAAGGAAAAGGCTAAGAATTCCGAGCCCACCCGCTGGCGGTGATGCAGGGCAGTTTGGAGTGAGTGCTGACATCTGGTCCGGACTGAAGGACCTGGCAACGATTACTGACATGTCGTCTACTGTCACTACATATGATTCTGTCACCTTTGAAAGAATGGTGGAGGATTATATGAGTGACCGCATCCAGGTAGGCACGTCAGACAGTCCGTATGTATACTGGCAGGAAAAAGAGGCAATTTGGAGGCCCTTGCACAAACTGGCTTTATTCTACCTAAGTTGCCCTCCCTCCAGTGTGTACTCCAAAAGAGTGTTTAGTGCAGCCGCTCACCTTGTCAGCAATCGGCGTACGAGGTTACTTCCAGAAAATGTGGAGAAGATGATGATCATCAAAATGAATTATAATCAATTCCTCCGTGGAGACATTTACCAGCAATTGCCTCCAGAAAGTACACAGGGATCTGAGATGGTGGATTCCAGTGGGGACGAATTAATAATATGTGAGGGGGGCGATGTACACAGTGAAAGGGGTGAGGAATCGGAGGATGATGAGGTGGACATCTTGCCTCTGTAGAGCCAGTTTGTGCAAGGAGAGATTGATTGCTTCTTTTTTGGTGGGGACCCAAACCAACCAGTCATTTCAGTCAGCCGTGTGGCAGACCCTGTTGCTGAAATGATGGGTTCGTCAATGTTTTTCTTTTCAATCTAAGCCCCTGCAGTTTTCTGTAAGAATCTGCTTCGCTATGATGATCAACAAGTCACAAGGGCAAACACTCAGGGCTGGAGGTGTAGATCTTAGGACCAGCTGCTACAAGCATGGCAAAGGTGTCACTATCATTGGTGACACCCAGAGAGGCAGCGAGGGAGATTGTAATGCAGTGCGCGCAGATAAGCAGCGCAATGGTAAAAAGGAGGCATGGTCTCATAGGTAGGGGTGTGGCCTGTTTTCCTGAATCTCCATTTTGTTGCCCCGGGTATCCCGGGGGTTGAGTGCTGCACCCGGGGACTAGTGTGTGAGTGGTGCTGGCTCCTGCACAGTGATAGAAACTGGGTGTTGCACGTAATGTTACAGTGAAACACCCATATTCTGTCACTGAAGAGGAGCCGGCACTTTGGTGTCACCCCCCTTGGCGGGTGACACTCGGGTGTGGGCCGCAACCCCGTTGTGATGCCACTGACCCATGGGAAGCTTTACGTGGCTTACCCATGTGTTAGTAGCCCCAAGCATCTTTTGTGTTAGTCCCTGAAGAAAAACTTCAAATATTTACAAATACATTTTGTAATCAATGGGCCTAATTCAGTAAGGATTGCAAATTCTGCTAAGTAACAGAATTTTCAATCCTTTGGTTCGCATGCTGGGGCCACCCAGCATGCCGCCTCCCTTCTTGACCACGCTGAAATTGCAGTCTCAGTGCAGTTCAGCGTGATCATAAAAAATGGGTTAGCCTCCTGTTGGTGCAGACTGTATGTGTGCGCAGGAAGCCGCCACCATTTTTGTGATCGCAGCTGCTGCATGTGATGTCATGCAGCAGCTCTGACCACGCCTCCTGTTTCTCCGTTGCCGACCCCATTTTGTAGCCCTGCCCATGCACCGCTCCATCTCCGACTTGGAAATGGATTGTTGCTGCCCCTTCCCCCCAGCACCGATTGACAGTCAGAAGCGATCGCATTATCTGCGGGGTGCCGCAGAAAATGCAGGCGCATGCGTATGCTCTTAGCAATTTTTGCAGTTGGATTGCTTATTGCGATTGCAATCCAACCTGAATCAGGCTCTATTACCTATCACAATGCACTGCGGGTAGTACAAAATGGGGTTAATATAAGAGAAAACCCCCCCAGAGCTGTGCTCCTTAACTGTCCCTGGTGGCTAGTGGAGCGGCTGCCCAGTAATCAGTGTCCACGCCAGTGCGCACATGGCCCACCCCCTACAGCCACGCTGGATCACGGTATAGTGTGGGCACAGAAGTCCCTTACCTCCCTTTCATCAGCGGCCTCGTGATCCCGGAGGGCGGTGTGTGTGTGACTGACCTTAGGAAGAAACCGGAGCCTCCGCTGCAGTGACCCAGCAACCAGGGCACGGGAGTATACTGCGCCGCTGGGAGTGATGGAGCTGCAGTAAAGATGTCTATTAGACCTAACCTGCTGCAGCCCTTGTAGATTCTTATAAAAAAAAGTTCTTCTTTTCTTGTCAAAATTAATAGCTAAGAATAGGCTGCCTGAGGCAGCCCCCTGTTAAGTGGCCTGCTACTGAAGGCACCAACTACAAACTGAGCTCCCTGTTCATGGAAGCGAGGTTATAGAGCAGGGGGCGCTGAGCATCTTGGGAACAGTCAAAAGCTTTGAGCCTGTTGGTGCCTCAGATGAAGATCCTACTCTACACCCCAATGTGAATCCTTGTGGAGTCCAGTGTACCCCACAGAAGAAATGAATGTGTCACACCCATTGGCAGCAACATTAGAATAGCTGCTGATGGGCACAATTGAGAAAGGAAGGGGGGAAAACATTTGAATCCAGCACATATATGTAATTTGAATATGTAATTTGTACCTTCCTACTTTAAAATGTAATGGATGAACCTCACCCTGTGAGAACTATCTTCATGATCAAGAGATCTCATACGCAAGAAAAGCATGTGTTGGGATAGGGCTGTGGAGGGCGGCTGCTCGAGCACACCCCCGTCAAGTTAAGGAGATTCAACTGAGGAAGCACAAGGGAACTCTTGTCTGGGGACAACAACTGCAGGGAGACCACATCTTTTCAGATGAAAATGAGAGGGCGGAAGGCTGCCTAATACTGAAGCACCCTCAAACATCAAACCATATGCAACAACTAGTACAAGCATTCCTGGGGAAAGGTCTGCAGCAGACGGATTTGCATACGGTGATGTCATCCAAGCAGTGGGCCAAAGTTGGCTGGAACCCTCATCTGCATATGAAAAGAGAAAAGGGGCGCTTGGATGACCCCTAGTTCGCATTGAACACCCCCCACCCTCCTTTGGTGTGGGGCTCATGTTGGCCATGCCCCAGCCCCTGAAGCATTCAAGCTGATTTCTTGCAGCAGCTGGGCACTGTAACAGCTCCAGAGCTGCTCTGTAATGCAAATAAAAGGGTGTGGGCCCTGCAACACCACCTGTAGTTCGCATTGTGCGTTGGAAGGCACAAAGTAAGCAGACGGGAGAAGTCAGGATAGTGCGCAAGGGCATAGAAGGGAGGGGCTCAAGAAAAGAGAAGTGGAAACAGACAGCAAACTAGGCGGGAGAGAGACCTGAGACAATGAGATCTAAATTATACCAGAGCCAACCAGGGGAAAGCACAAATGCAGTCCCCCCCCCCTACCACAAATTATGCAGTCGAGATTCCCACATTTGGGGAAATCACAGAGGTCAGCATACCCAGAATGCAATGAATGAACCTCACCCTGGGAAAACAATCTTCATGACCATGGTATCACCTAAGCAAAATAAGTATGATTTGAGATAGGGCTGGGGAGGGCCGCTGCTCAGGCACACCTCCGTCAAGTAAAGGAGATTCAACTGAGGCAGCACAAGGGAACTCTCATCTGGGGACAACAACTGCAGGGAGAACACATTTTCAGACGAATGTGTGAGGGCAGAAGGCTGCCTAATACTGAAGCACCCCCCAAACAACAAACCAAATGCAACAACTAGTGCAAGCATTCCTGGGGGAAGGCCTGCAGCAGATGGATTCGCATATGGTGATGTCATCCAAGCAATGGGTATAGTTGGCTGCAACCCTCGTCTGCATATGAAAAGAGAAAATGGTCACGCAGGGCATGGCGGCCTTTGTGGGGTTGCGCTTGGATGACCCCTAGATCGCTTTATACACCCCCATCAGTGTGGGGCTCATGTTGGCCATGCCCCAGCCCCTGAAGCATTCAAGCTGATTTCTTGCAGCAGCTGGACCCAGTAACAGCTCCAGAGTTGCTCTACAAGACAAGTAAAAGGGTGTGAGCCATGCAGCACCACCTGTAGTTTGCATACACACATATATAGGACAGCATCTCTTATATGCCCCAGGGGCAATAAAATAGTATCCTTATCTAGAGTATCCGTCCATGCCGCTACAGCACTACACATACACACCCAGGCCGACGCAATTGCCGGTCTGAGTAAGGTACCTGAATGTGTATAAATGGACTTCAGGGTAATCTCCTGTTTGCGGTCAGCAGACTCTTTGAGGCTAGCCGCATCCTGGGACGGGAGGGCTAACTTCTTGGATAAGCGTGTTAATGCTTTGTCCACCCAAGGGGAGGATTCCCATCGTAACCTATCCGTTGATGGGAAAGGATACGCCATAAGAATCCTTTTGGAAATCTGCAGGAGATTCACAAGCTTTTTCACATAACTCGTTCAGCTCGTGTGAGGGGAAAAGGTTACCTCAGGCTTCTTTCCCTTGTACATATGTACCCTCTTGTCAGGGATAGGGGGCTCCTCTGTGATGTGCAAAACATCTTTTATTGCCATAATCATATATCAAATGTATTTTGCCAATTTTGGCTGTAACTTTGCATCATCGTAATCGACACTGGAGTCAGAATCCGTGTCGGTATCTGTGTCAACAATCTGGATAGTGGGCACTTATGAGACCCTGACAGTCCCTGCGACATAGGATCAGGCATGGGTTGAGACCCTGACTGTCCCAAAGCTTCAGCCTTGTCTAATCTTTTGTGCAATGAGTTTACACTAGCATTTAAAACATTCCACATATCCATCCAATCAGGTGTCGGCGGAGACACCACATTCATTTGCTCCCGCTCCTCTCTAATATAGCCTTCTTCCTCAGACATGTCGACACACGCGTACCGACACACCACACACACAGGGAATGCTTTTACTGAAGACATTTCCCCCACAAGGCCCTTTGGCAGAGCTGGCCCTAACCAATATGATGCCCTAGGCAAGATTTTGCCTGGTGCCCCCTAGCACCACCGCTGGTTCCGCCTCTGACCTTGCACCTCTTTCCCAGCACCATCAACCCTCACCCATAACAGTACTTATTTTGGTGTTTGTACCCCCTATATTTTAAACAGGAACAGTTCGCACATTTGGCGCACAGTCCAAAAAGGGGTGTGTTTTTGCTGGCAATGGGCATGTCCTCACAATAGTACCCCCAATTAAAATTCCGCCACACAGTACTGCAATTTTATTCACATTTGATCACGCGATAGTGTCCATAATTCACATTACATCCCACAGTAGTATTACTTTACCTTATAAACGTTACTTCTCACAGTAGTGCTCCTTATTCACATTACATCACACTGAATTGCTCCTTATTTACATTACACCACACCCTATTGCTCTTTATTCACATTAGACGACACAGTAAATGCCCTTTCTATACGCAACGCTACATATTAGAGCACCTTATACACATAATGCCACACATTAGTAATGCATTTATACACATAATTCCACACAGTAATGCCCCTTACACATATGAGACACATCACTAATGTCCTTATAAACATAATGCGTCTTACACATTATGACAACCTTTATTAATGCCCTTTTACACATAATGGCCCTCATTCCGAGTTGTTAGCTCGCAAGCTGCTTTTAGCAGCATTGCACACGTTAAGCCGCCGCCTACTGGGAGTGAATCTTAGCTTATCAAAATTGCGAACGAAAGATTAGCAGAATTGCGAATAGACACTTCTTAGCAGTTTCTGAGTAGCTCCAGACTTACTCGACAACTGTGATCAGTTCAGTCAGTTTCGTTCCTGGTTTGACGTCACAAACACACCCAGCGTTCGCCCAGACACTCCCCCGTTTCTTCAGACACTCCCGCGTTTTACCCAGAAACGGCAGCGTTTTTTCACACACACCCATAAAACGGCCAGTTTCCGCCCAGAAACACCCACTTCCTGTCAATCACACTACGATCAGCAGAACAAAGAAAAAACCTCGTAATGCCGTGAGTAAAATACCTAACTGCATAGCAAATTTACTTTGCGCAGTCGCAGAGCGAACATTGCGCATGCGCAATTAGCGGAAAATCGCTGCGATGCGAAGAAAATTACCGAGCGAACAACTCGGAATGACCACCCTTGCGCATGCGCAATTAGCGGAAAATCGCTGCGATGCGAAGAAAATTACCGAGCGAACAACTCGAAATGACCACCAATGTCCCTTACACATATGCCGCACATTATTAATGCCCTTATACACATAATGACACACATAGTGCCCCTTACCCATATGTTGCACATTATTAATGCATTTTTACATGACACACATAATGCTCCTTACTCATATTCCGAACACTACTGCACAATCAACCCACTCACATGCACACAGCACTCACACTGCCACTAACACTGTGACCTCTGCCTCTGCTTGGATACAGATGTGTCCTCATAAATCTTGCCTCAATGCTAACGTTGGGGCACCTTTTTTTTATTAAAATGCATCTTATTTGCATTGCTATGTTGTTAGGATGCACACGCAGCTTCTGCCGATTAAAATGATATGCAGCACGCCTATATACTGTGTGAGACTGTAGCTGTATCTGCATATGAAATGCTACACACAGAATATAGGCATGCCGCATATCATTTTAATCAGCAGAAGTTGCTGATGCCCCTAGGCATATCAAATGCCCTAGGCAATTGCCTAGTTTGCCTATGCCTATGGCCGGCTCTGCCCTTTGGAGAGACAGAGAGAGAGTATGCCAGCACATACCCCAGCGCTATATAACCCAGGAATAGCACAGTAACTTAATGTTTGCACAGTAGCGCTGCTGTAAGTAATTTGCGCCAAATTATGTGCCCCCCCCCCCCTCTCTTTTCAACCCTCTTGTCTACCGTGGTATAAGCAGGGGAGAGTCCGGGGAGCTTCCTCTCAGCGGTGCTGTGGAGAAAAAATGGCGTTGGTGAGTGCTGAGGGAGAAGCCCCGCCCCCTCGGCGGCGGGCTTCTGTCCTGCTTAAACTGTACAATTGGCGGGGGCTCATACATATATACAGTGCCCAGCTGTATATATGTTATATTTCTGCCAAAAAGAGGTTTATATTGCAGCCCAGGGCGCCCCCCCTGCGCCCTGCACCCTTACAGTGACCGGAGTATGTGAGGTGTATGGGAGCAATGGCGCACAGCTGCAGTGCTGTGCGTTACCTCAATGAAGATCATGAAGTCCTCTGCCGCCTCTGAAGTCTTCTTTTCTTCTCATACTCACCCGGCTTCTATCTTCCGGCTCTGCGAGGGGGACGGCGGCGCGGCTCTGGGACGGACGGCGAGGGTGAGATCCTGCGTACCAATCCCTTTGGAGCTAATCCCTTTGGAGCTAATGGTGTCCAGTAGCTTAAGAAGCAGGACCTTGCAACTCGGAGAGTAGGGCTGCTTCTCTCCCCTCAGTCCCTCGATGCAGGGAGTCTGTTGCCAGCAGTGCTCCCTGAAAATTAAAAACCTAACAAAATACTTTCTGTCAGAAAGCTCAGGAGAGCTCCTGAAAAGCACCCAGTCTCCACTGGGCACAGTATCAAACTGAGGTATGGAGGAGGGGCATAGAGGGAGGAGCCAGTGCACACCCAGAACTAAAGTCTTTCTTAAAGTGCCCATGTCTCCTGCGGAGCCGTCTATCCCCATGGTCCTTACGGAGTCCCCAGCATCCTCTAGGACGTTAGAGAAAATAGGATTTTAATACCTACAGGTAAATCCTTTTCTCTTATTCCGTAGAGGATGCTGGGCACCCGTCCCAGTGCGTACTGTGTCTGCAGTTATTAAATGGCCCTTAACTCCAGAACATTTATGTGGAGACAACTTTCCCGACTTGACCATCTTCCTTGGACGTTTTCCCCCTGTGTGACTGCTCCCCAGCCTCGGAGGGTTGCATCCATGGTCCCTAGGATCCAGTCCTGGATCCCGAACCTTCGCCCCTCTAGGAGGTGAGAACTGTGCAGCCACCAATGGAGTGAGATTCTGGTCTTGGAAGACAGGATTATCCTCCGGTGCGTGTGTAGGTGGGATCCGGACCACTTGTCCAACAGGTCCCCCTGGAACACTCTGGCATGGAACCAGCCAAACTGAATGGGCTCGTAGGCCGCAACCATCTTACCCAGCAACCAAATGCACTGATGGATTAACACTCTTGCTGGTTTCAGAATTTGTTTGACCAGACTCTGGATCTCCAGAGCCTTTCCACTGGAAGAAAACCTCTTCTGTGTCCAGTATCACTCCCAAAAACAACAACCGCGTCATTGGGACCAACTGCGATTTTGGCAAGTTTAGGAGCCAACTATGTTGTTGAAGAACTGTCAGGGAGAGTGCAATGTTTTGCACTAACTGGTCCCTGGATTTCGCCTTTATCAAAAGATCATCCAAGTACGGGATAATTGTTACTCCTTGCTTGCGATCACCCTGGTGAAAATCCTCAGAGCCGTGGACAGACCAAACGGCAATGTCTGAAATTGGTAATGGCAATACTGAATTGCAAACCTCAGGTAGCTTGATGCAGAGGCTAAATGGGAACATGTAAGTAGGCATCCTTTATGTCTACCAAAACCATGAAATCTCCTTCCTCCGGACTGGAGATCACTGCACTGAGAGATTCCATCTTGAAATTTAATTTCCTTAGGTAGAAATTGAGGGATTTCAGATTTCAGATTGGTCTGACTGAGCTGTCCGGCTTAGGGACCACGAAGAGGCTTGAATAAAAACCTTCTCCCTGCTGACTAAAGCCGATTTGAACAATCGGTGAGGGGGAACGTCTTGAAACCCCAGTTTGTACCCTTGGGACACTATTTGTAAAACACACGAGTCCATGTCCGAATGAATCCGGAACTGACTGAAGAGTTTTAGACGTGCCCCCACTGGTGCGGGCTCCTGCAAGAGAGCCCCAGCGTCATGCGGTGGATTTGGCAGAAGCAGAGGATGATCTCTGCTCCTGCGATCTTGAAGAGGATGCAGACCTCTTCCCTCTTCTCCTTCCTCTACCTGCAAAGAAAGGGGAATCTTAACTTCTTGCATATCTATTGGGCCGAAATGACTGCATCAGATAATGATGCGTCTTCATCCGTTGGGAGGGAACATAGGGCAAGAAGGTTGACTTACCTGCGGGAGCTGCCGAGATCAAATTAACTAGGCAGTCACCAAACAACGCTTCACCTTCATAGGGAAGGGACTCCCTTTCTTCTTGGAGTCAGCATCAGCATTCTCTTGGTGAATCCACAATGCCCTCCTATCCGAGACTGCCATGAAATTGGCCCGTGAACTCAAGAGTCCTATATCCCTTGCAGTCTCACGTAAGTATGCTGCAGTGTCCTTGATATGATACAACGTAAGGAGTATCCCATCTCTCCAAGGTATCTATATCGGATGACAAGGTATTCGACCAATTCTTGAATACTACTACTCACCCATGCACATGTAATGGCAGGTCTAAGTAATGTACCCTTGGTTACATAACTAGAAATAATGTAGCTTCCTGCATACGATCCGCTGGATTTGTGACAGGGCCCCGTGCAGAACAGGGGGTGACTCCCACTTTATTCTGTCCGCGGCGGGAAATGAATAAACAACCAGAATCCTTTTGGGGATTTGAAACCATCTTGTCGAGCTGGCCCAGACTTTCTCAAACAGAGATGGAGGAACGTTACATCAGCTTTCATTATATATCTATATATACATACATATAGACCCCTTTCTCAGGAACAGCAGGGTCTTCAGTGATTTTAATATGTCCTTAATATCCACAATCATGTACTGAATGCTCCTTGCCAATATTGGATCTAATCAGGAAACATTATGGTCGACATAGGAATCAGTATCCGTGTCAGTATCAGTGTGTAGTAACTGGGCAAAATAACATTTTTGCGACCCCGCGGGGCCTGAGGGAAAAGAAACATAGCCAAGAACATCACATCTATTCTCTACGTCTGTGTCTGGGACACAGATTTATCCAACCTTACTCTGATATTACTGAAACTTTTACCCAGTCAGTTATTGGTGGTGCCAACAGGGCCACCATCATATGTCTGCATTCCTAATATAGTTTCCTCTTGGGAAAAACATTCAGCCATCGACATGTTGACACACATGTACCAAGTACCCACAGACACATCGGCTTATGGGGGACAGACCGTCAGTAAATCTGTCAGAGGGACACAGAGGATTTTTCAGCTCACAATCCAGCGCCAAAAGTACACAGTCTGGGAAATAATAAACTCTATAGTGATAGACTTGTAATGCTCTAAAGATGTTCTGGTGAGGTGAGGAAGAAGCCCCGCTACTGTAATGGCGCGTATTTGTCCTGCTCAGAAATAATTAATTACGCTAGCGGGGTAAGGACAGTGCCCAGGCACTAATGTCCACTTTTTCCAGCCTTTTGTGAGGAATTTATGCTGCCCAGGGTGCCCCCCCCCCCCCTGTGCCCTGCACCCTGCAGTGCCTGTGTTTGTGTGGGAGCATGGCGCGCAGCGTTCCGCTCGCTGCTCGGTACCTCAGAATGCCATCACTGGAGAAGAAGTCTTCTGTTCTTCTGCTACTCACCTGTCTTCTGGCTCTGTAAGGGGGTGACGGCAGGCTGCGGGAGTGTGCATCTAGGCGTACCCAGCGATCAGCACCCTCAGGAGCTAATGGTGTCCTGTCAGCCTGAAGCAGAGCTATTGAACTCACTAGAAGTTGGTCATACTTCTCTCCCCTAAGTCCCACGAAGCAGGGAGACTGTTGCCAGCAGCCTCCCTGAAAATAAAAAAAACTAACAAGTCTTTTCAGAGAAACTCAGTAGAGCTCCCCTGTAGTGCATCCAGTATCACTGCGCACAATACTAAAACTGGAGTCTGGAGGAGGGGCATAGAGGGAGGAGACAGTTCACACCCTTTGAAAGTCTTAAAGTGCCCATGTCTCCTGCGGATCCAGTCTATACCCCAAGGTTCTTAATGTGACCCCAGCATCATCTAGGACGTATGAGAAAACAAATAACGCACACATGAGGAGGAGAGAACTAAGGAAGCTATAAGGAGAAGAGGGGAGGGGGGGTTGAAAGGTAAGGTAGTAAAGGCATATTGGATAAACTACAACCTTATACATATTCATTAATGTACCAGTAGTTAGAAGTAGAAGAGCTCTAACAGAAACCACAAAGCTTATCTAAAGCCACACCACACTGGATATGCCCAATCTCATTTGATTTTTGAAGCAAAGCAGTATTGGACTTTGTTAATACATGGATGGGAGACTGCTTGGTAGTATCAAATTCTTTAGGTGTTTTTAAACTACCAACACCATTTTCTTGGTACATTTAATTTTTACATGTATTCTTTTATGTACCAGAAGTTAGAAGTAGAAGAGCTGTAATAAAAACCACCAGCTCATCTACAGCCACAGCACACTGGATTTGCCCAATCTCTCCTGATCATGGAAGCTGAGCAGTGTTGGTCCTGGTTTTAGTACTTGGATGGGAGACCACCAGGAAATACCAGGAGCTGTGTGTATTTTTACAATACTAACACCGTTCTCTTGATGCATTCCATTTTGAAACATTGGGGCAGATCTATTAAGCCTGGTGAACTGATAAAGTGCAAGGTGATAAAGTACCAGCCAGTCAGCTCCTAACTGTCATTTTTCAAACCCAGCCTGTGACATGGCAATTAGGAGCTGATTGGCTGGTACTTTATCACCATGCAAATTATCATTTCACCAGGTTTAATAAATCGTCCGCTTACTCATTTATGTACGAGTAGTTAGAAGTAGAAGAACTCTAACAGAAACCACTAAGCTCATCTACAGCCACACCACACTGTATATGCCCAATATCACCTGATTTTAGGCCTGGTATGTTCTTGGATGTGAGACCACCTGGGAATACCAGGTGCTGTAGGTAGTTTTATACTACCAACACCGTTCTCTTGATGCATTCTATTTTGAAACTTATTCATTGATGTACCAGTAGTTAGAAGTAGAAGTTAGAAACAGCAAAAATCATCTACAGCCGCATCACACTGGATATGTCCAATCTCATCTGATGTTGGAAGCTAAGCAGTGTTGTGCCTGGTTAGTTTTTGGATTTCAGGTCCTGCCTTCTGGTTTGGCCACGGCACCTCGGAAATTCACCAAGGTCATGGCCGTGATGACGACCCTTCACCATCGGTGGACCAGGGAGGAATCTCTCCTCCCGATAAACATTCTGGAATTGCAGGCAGTGTTCAATTCATTGACACTGGCCCTGCCTCTAGTACAGAACAGGCCTGTTCAAGTACAATCGGACAACGCCACCACGGTAGTGTACACAAATCATCAAGGCGGCACTCGAAATTGCATAGCAAAGCTGGAAGTATCAAAAATCCTCAGTTGGGTAGAACGTCATCTGCCAGCAATATCGGCAGTGTTCATTCCCGGAGTCCTCAACTGGGAAGCGGATTTCCTCAGTCGTCAGGACGTTCACGCTGGAGAGTGGAGAGGCCGCAGCAGAAATGTCTGCACTGGTGTCAGTAGGTGACTGAGGCAGGGATGACTGGGAGATAGTGGGTGACTGAAGCATGTATGAGTGGGAGATAGTGGGTGACTGAGGCCGGGGTGACAGAGATAGTGGGTGACTAAAGCAGGGGTGACTGGTATAGTGGGTGACTGAGGCAGGGGTCGCAGGTATAGTGGTTAACTGAGGCAGCGGTGACTGGGAGATAGTGGGTAACTGGGGCAGGGGTGACCGGGAAAGTGTGTGACTCAGGCAGGGGTGATAGGGAGATAGTGGGCAGCAGATCACTGCCTTGCTGACAGCAGCACATCCCTGCTTCACTGACAGCAGCACATCCCTGCCTCACTTATAGCAGCACATTCCTGCCTTACTGACAGCAGCAGATCACTGCCTCACTGACAGCAGCAGATCACTGCTTCACTGACAGCAGCACATCCCTGCCTCACTGGCAGCAGCAGATCCCTGCCTCACTGGCAGCAGCAGATCCCTGCCTCACTGGCAGCAGCAGATCCCTGCCTTACTGACAGCTGTATATAGGGCCTAATTCAGACCTGATCTCTGCTGTGCATATTCACACAACAGGAGATCAGGTCTGAAGTGTGTGCTGGTGCCGCAGTGCACCGGCACATGCCAGAGATGCGATCAGCATCTCTGCCCAGTGAGCGCCTCTGCCAACACATACTTATCTTGCATATGAGATCTCTTGATCATAAAGATAGTTCTCACAGGGTGAGGTTCATCCATTACATTTTAAAGTAGGAAGGTACAAATTACATATTCAAATTACATATATGTGCTGGATTCAAATGTTTTCCCCCCTTCCTTTCTCAATTGTGCCCATCAGCAGCTATTCTAATGTTGCTGCCAATGGGTGTGACACATTCATTTCTTCTGTGGGGTACACTGGACTCCACAAGGATTCACATTGGGGTGTAGAGTAGGATCTTGATCTGAGGCACCAACAGGCTCAAAGCTTTTGACTGTTCCCAAGATGCTCAGCGCCCCCTGCTCTATAACCTCGCTTCCATGAACAGGGAGCTCAGTTTGTAGTTGGTGCCTTCAGTAGCAGGCCACTTAACAGGGGGCTGCCTCAGGCAGCCTATTCTTAGCTATTAATTTTGACAAGAAAAGAAGAACTTTTTTTATAAGAATCTACAAGGGCTGCAGCAGGCTAGGTCTAATAGACATCTTTACTGCAGCTCCATCACTCCCAGCGGCGCAGTATACTCCCGTGCCCTGGTTGCTGGGTCACTGCAGCGGAGGCTCCGGTTTCTTCCTAAGGTCAGTCACACACACACCGCCCTCCGGGATCACGAGGCCGCTGATGAAAGGGAGGTAAGGGGCTTCTGTGCCCACACTATACCGAGATCCAGCGTGGCTGTAGGGGGCAGGCCGTGTGCGCACTGGCGTGGACACTGATTACTGGGCAGACGCTCCACTAGCCACCAGGGACAGTTAAGGAGCACAGCTCTGGGGGTTTTTCTCCTATATTAACCCCATTTTGTACTACCTGCAGTGCATTGTGATAGGTAATAGAGCCTGATTCAGGTTGGATTGTAATCGCAAAGAGCTGCGCATTGGAAAATTCAGGGCTATGCCGTGTAGATGATGGCCTAACAGGAGGCTTTAAAATTTTCTTTCTAGTGTCCTTCGTTTGGAATTTTAAAGCCTCCTGTTAGGCCATCATCTACACGGCATAGCCCTGAATTTTCCAATGCGCAGCTCTTTGCAAAAGAGAGATATTGGCAAGGAAAAGCTGTCTTGTACCTTTGCATTTTTCTCCCAAACGAAGGACACTAGAAAGAAAATTTTAAAGCCTCCTGTTAGGCCATCATCTACACGGCATAGCCCTGAATTTTCCAATGCGCAGCTCTTTGCAAAAGAGAGATATTGGCAAGGAAAAGCTGTCTTGTACCATTGGATTTTTCTCCCAAACGAAGGACACTAGAATGAAAATTTTAAAGCCTCCTGTTAGTGCTTCATCTACACGGTATAGCCCTGAATTTTCCAATGCGTAGCTCTTTGCAAAAGAGAGATATTGGCAAGGAAAAGCTGTCTTGTACCTTTGCATTTTTCTCCCAAACAAATGTAGTTTGTTTTTGTCAATTACCATTTTAATAATAGGGTAAAAAAAATTAAGTAGATTTTTGAAAGAAAACAATACTGTCAATATACTATTAAAACAAATTAAAATGGTAAAAGTTATTGTACTTTAAGAAAACATAAAAGAGCTAAAATATCAATCCCAGTTTTGGATTACTTTAATTAACAAAAAAAATGCATATAGCAGAGGATAGTTTCAATCTGCCTACCTCTGGGTAATGGGCTCAGCATGCTTCCATTGCAGTACTCTGCTGCACATGTAAGTGCAAGAGATCCTAAAGCACTCACTCATCATGGGAAAGTACCAATGTGTTTCTTCGTTGGTTGATGGAAGAAACATCTTAAAAAAACTCTCCAGATTATTGACTTTTTAAAGTTTTTCTAGGAAAAGTTTTAGATGTATGCTTATTAGCCTTTGTCAGTATGTACTTTTCGCGAAGTGTCTCTGTGGCGCAATTGGTTAGTGTGTCCGGCTACTAACCAAAAGGTTGGTGGTTCAATCCCACCCAGGGATGTAATTGACCTTGTTATCAGATTTTGGTGATCTTTAAGTAGACAAGTCAAAATTTCAAACCCCCTGTTATGGTGTAGGGTACCTGGCCTTTTCTGATGTAATCAGAGTTAGATTTGATTCAGTGATTTAATAAAAACAGCTAGGAAGCACAATTTAGCAGTGGGTTGCAGAGAAAAAGAAATATGCTGGCAAAAAAAATCCAATTGAGTGATTAAACAGCTCTTCATTTTCTGGCTTTATTTTTATGCTAACAAATTTGTTCTCTGAAAAGTGTCCACAAAGCCAAGTCTCTGATTAACACCTTTGTAGGGATGGTTTTTCACCTATTACTAAATTAAACTTGCTTCATTGGAAAGGCAGCAAGATGCATCCTCATTTCAATGTCTACTGAAATAATACAGGTTGACACCAGGAAACATTAACGCCACTGCATCCTTGCTGCTTTCTCATGTAGAAGTCTGTTTAATGTGAAAACAAGGTGATATCTAATTAGCACACAGGTAAGGAATTAAGAAAATCTTTATTTAAGGGTGAAGATGTTTCTCACAAAATCGTTGCCCCAATGCATCATTGAAATTCAAGCTGGAAAGATGATTTTAATATATCACTTGTACATTTTGTATTGCTCTTCTGGTGACAATGTAGTTTGTTTTTGTCAATTACCCTTTTAATAATAGGGTAAAGAAAATTAAGTGGATTTTTTAAAGAAAACAATACTGTCAATATACTATTAAAACAAATTAAAATGGTAAAAGTTATTGTACTTTAAGTAAAAATAAAAGAGCAAAAATATCAATCCCAGTTTTGATTACTTAAATTAACAAAAAAAAATGCATATAACAAAGGATAGTTTCAATCTGCCTACCTCTGGGTTATGGGCCCAGCATGCTTCCACTGCAGTACTCTGCTGCACATGTAAGTGCAAGAGATCCTGAAGCACTCACTCATCATGCGAAAGTACCAATGTGTTTCTTCATTGGTTGATGGAAGAAACATCTTACAAAAACTCTCCAGATTATTGACTTTTTAAAGTTTTTCTAGGAAACGTTCTAGATGTATGCTTATTAGACTTTGTCAGTATGTACTTTTTGCAAAGTGTCTCTGTGGCGCAATCTGTTAGTGTGTCCGGCTACTAACCAAAAGGTTAGTGCTTCAATCCCAACCAGGGACGTAATTGACCTTGTTATCAGATTTTGGTGATCTTTAAGTAGACAAGTCAAAATTTCAAACCCCCTGTTATGGTGTAGGGTACCTGGCCTTCTCTGATGTAATCAGAGTTAGATTTGATTCAGTGATTTTATAAAAACAGCTAGGAAGCACAATTTAGCAGTGGGTTGCAGAGAAAAAGAAATATGCTGGCAAAAAAATCCAATTGAGTGATTAAACAGCTCTTCATTTTCTGGCTTTATTTTTATGCTAACAAATTTGTTCTCTGAATAGTGTCCACAAAGCCAAGTCTCTGATTAACACCTTTGTAAGGATGGTTTTTCACCTATTACTAAATTAAACTTGCTTCATTGGAAAGGCAGCAAGATGCATCCTCATTTCAATGTCTACTGAAATAATACAGGTTGACACCAGGAAACATTAACGCCACTGCATCCTTGCTGCTTTCTCATGTGGAAGTCTGTTTAATGTGAAAACAAGGTGATATCTAATTAGCACACAGGTAAGGAATTAAGAAAATCTTTATTTAAGGGTGAAAATGTTTCTCACAAAATCGTTGCCCCAATGCATCATTGAAATTCAAGCTGGAAAGATGATTTTAATATATCACTTGTACATTTTGTATTGCTCTTCTGGTGACAATGTAGTTTGTTTTTGTCAATTACCATTTTAATAATAGGGTAAAGAAAATTAAGTGGATTTTTAAAAGAAAACAATACTTTCAATATACTATTAAAACAAATTAAAATGGTAAAAGTTATTGTACTTTAATGAAAAATAAAAGAGCAAAAATATCAATCCCAGTTTTGGATTACTTTAATTAACAAAAAAAATGCATATAGCAGAGGATAGTTTTAATCTGCCTACCTCTGGGTTATGGGCCCAGCATGCTTCTATTGCAGTACTCTGCTGCACATGTAAGTGCAAGAAATCCTGAAGCACTCACTCATCATGGGAAAGTACCAATGTGTTTCTTCGTTGGTGGATGGAAGAAACATCTTACAAAAACTCTCCAGATTATTGACTTTTTAAAGTTTTTCTAGGAAACGTTTTAGATGAATGCTTATTAGCCTTTGTCAGTATGTACTTTTGCAAAGTGTCTCTGTGGCGCAATTAGTTAGTGTGTACGGCTATAAACCAAAAGGTTGGTGGTTCAATCCCACCCAGGGACGTAATTGACCTTGTTATCAGATTTTGGTGATCTTTAAGTAGACAAGTCAAAATTTCAAACCCCCTCTTATGGTGTAGGGTACCTGGCCTTCTCTGATGTAATCAGAGTTAGATTTGATTCAGTGATTTTATAAAAACAGCTAGGAAGCACAATTTAGCAGTGGGTTGCAGAGAAAAAGAAATATGCTGGCAAAAAAATCCAATTGAGTGATTAAACAGCTCTTCATTTTCTGGCTTTATTTTTATGCTAACAAATTTGTTCTCTGAAAAGTGTCCACAAAGCCAAGTCTCTGATTAACACCTTTGTAGGGATGGTTTTTCACCTATTACTAAATTAAATTTGCTTCATTGGAAAGGCAGCAAGATGCATCCTCATTTCAATTTCTACTGAAATAATACGGGTTGACACCAGGAAACATTAACGCCACTGCATCCTTGCTGCTTTCTCATGTGGAAGTCTGTTTAATGTGAAAACAAGGTGATATCTAATTAGCACACAGGTAAGGAATTAAGAAAATCTTTATTTAAGGGTGAAGATGTTTCTCACAAAATCGTTGCCCCAATGCATCATTGAAATTCAAGCTGGAAAGATGATTTTAATATATCACTTGTACATTTTGTATTGCTCTTCTGGTGACAATGTAGTTTGTTTTTGTCAATTACCATTTTAATAATAGGGTAAAGAAAATTAAGTGGATTTTTAAAAGAAAACAATACTTTCAATATACTATTAAAACAAATTAAAATGGTAAAAGTTATTGTACTTTAATGAAAAATAAAAGAGCAAAAATATCAATCCCAGTTTTGGATTACTTTAATTAACAAAAAAAATGCATATAGCAGAGGATAGTTTTAATCTGCCTACCTCTGGGTTATGGGCCCAGCATGCTTCCATTGCAGTACTCTGCTGCACATGTAAGTGCAAGAGATCCTGAAGCACTCAGTCATCATGGGAAAGTACCAATGTGTTTCTTCGTTGGTGGATGGAAGAAACATCTTACAAAAACTCTCCAGATTATTGACTTTTTAAAGTTTTTCTAGGAAACGTTTTAGATGAATGCTTATTAGCCTTTGTCAGTATGTGCTTTCGCAAAGTGTCTCTGTGGTGCAATCAGTTAGTGTGTACGGCTATAAACCAAAAGGTTGGTGGTTCAATCCCACCCAGGGACGTAATTGACCTTGTGATCAGATTTTGGTGATCTTTAAGTAGACAAGTCAAAATTTCAAATCCCCTCTTATGGTGTAGGGTACCTGGCCTTCTCTGATGTAATCAGAGTTAGATTTTATAAAAACAGCTAGGAAGCACAATTTAGCAGTGGGTTGCAGAGAAAAAGAAATATGCTGGCAAAAAAATCCAATTGAGTGATTAAACAGCTCTTCATTTTCTGGCTTTATTTTTATGCTAACAAATTTGTTCTCTGAAAAGTGTCCACAAAGCCAAGTCTCTGATGAACACCTTTGTAAGGATGGTTTTTCACCTATTACTAAATTAAACTTGCTTCATTGGAAAGGCAGCAAGATGCATCCTCATTTCAATGTCTACTGAAATAATACAGGTTGACACCAGGAAACATTAACGCCAATGCATCCTTGCTGCTTTCTCATGTGGAAGTCTGTTTAATGTGAAAACAAGGTGATATCTAATTAGCACACAGGTAAGGAATTAAGAAAATCTTTATTTAAGGGTGAAGATGTTTCTCACAAAATCGTTGCCCCAATGCATCATTGAAATTCAAGCTGGAAAGATGATTTTAATATATCACTTGTACATTTTGTATTGCTCTTCTGGTGACAATGTAGTTTGTTTTTGTCAATTACCATTTTAATAATAGGGTAAAGAAAATTAAGTGGATTTTTGAAAGAAAACAATACTGTCAATATACTATTAAAACAAATTAAAATGGTAAAAGTTATTGTACTTTAAGTTAACATAAAATAGCTAACATATCAATCCCAGTTTTGGATTACTTTAATTAACAAAAAAAATGCATATAGCAGAGGATAGTTTCAATCTGCCTACCTCTGGGTAATGGGCCCAGCATGCTTCCATTGCAGTACTCAGATGCACATGTAAGTGCAAGAGATCCTGAAGCACTCACTCATCATGGGAAAGTACCAATGTGTTTCTTCGTTGGTTGATTTAAGAAAATTCTTACAAAAACTCTCCAGATTATTGACTTTTTAAAGTTTTTCTAGGAAACGTTCTAGATGAATGCTTATTAGCCTTTGTCAGTATGTACTTTTTGCAAAGTGTCTCTGTGGCGCAATCGGTTAGTGTGTCTGGCTACTAACCAAAAGGTTGGTGGTTCAATCCCACCCAGGGACATAATTGACCTTGTGATCGGGTTTTGGTGATATTTAAGTAGACAAGTCAAAATTTCAAACCCCCTCTTATGGTGTAGGGTACCTGGCCTTCTCTGATGTAATCAGAGTTAGATTTGATTCAGTGATTTTATAAAAAACAGCTAGGAAGCACAATTTAGCAATGGGTTGCAGAGAAAAAAAATATGCTGGCAGAAAAATCCAATTGAGTGATTAAACAGCTCTTCATTTTCTGCCTTTATTTTTATGCTAACAAATTTGTTCTCTAAAAAGTGTCCACAAAGCCAAGTCTCTGATTAACACCTTTGTAGGGATGGTTTTTCACCTATAACTAAATTAAACTTGCTTCATTGGAAAGGCAGCAAGATGCATCCTCATTTCAATGTCTACTGAAATAATACAGGTTGACACCAGGAAACATTAACGCCACTGCATCCTTGCTGCTTTCTCATGTAGAAGTCTGTTTAATGTGAAAACAAGGTGATATCTAATTAGCACACAGGTAAGGAATTAAGAAAATCTTTATTTAAGGGTGAAGATGTTTCTCACAAAATCGTTGCCCCAATGCATCATTGAAATTCAAGCTGGAAAGATGATTTTAATATATCACTTGTACATTTTGTATTGCTCTTCTGGTGTTTTTGTCAATTACCCTTTTAATAATAGGGTAAAGAAAATTAAGTGGATTTTTTAAAGAAAACTATTCTGTCAATATACTATTAAAACAAATTAAAATGGTAAAAGTTATTGTACTTTAAGTAAAAATAAAAGAGGAAAAATATCAATCCCAGTTTTGATTACTTAAATTAACAAAAAAAAAATGCATATAGCAAAGGATAGTTTCAATCTGCCTACCTCTGGGTTATGGGCCCAGCATGCTTCCATTGCAGTACTCAGATGCACATGTAAGTGCAAGAGATCCTGAAGCACTCACTCATCATGGGAAAGTACCAATGTGTTTCTTCGTTGGTTGATGGAAGAAACATCTTACAAAAACTCTCCAGATTATTGACTTTTTAAAGTTTTTCTAGGAAACGTTCTAGATGTATGCTTATTAGCCTTTGTCAGTATATACTTTTTGCAAAGTGTCTCTGTGGCGCAATCGGTTAGTGTGTCCGGCTACTAACCAAAAGGTTGGTGGTTCAATCCCACCCAGGGACGTAATTGAACTTGTTATCAGATTTTGGTGATCTTTAAGTAGACAAGTCAAAATTTCAAACCCCCTCTTATGGTGTAGGGTACCTGGCCTTCTCTGATGTAATCAGAGTTAGATTTGATTCAGTGATTTTATAAAAACAGCTAGGAAGCACAATTTAGCAGTGGGTTGCAGAGAAAAAGAAATATGCTGGCAAAAAAAATCCAATTGAGTGATTAAACAGCTCTTCATTTTCTGGCTTTATTTTTATGCTAACAAATTTGTTCTCTGAAAAGTGTCCACAAAGCCAAGTCTCTGATTAACACCTTTGTAGGGATGGTTTTTCACCTATTACTAAATTAAACTTGCTTCATTGGAAAGGCAGTAAGATGCATCCTCATTTCAATGTCTACTGAAATAATACAGGTTGACACCAGGAAACATTAACGCCACTGCATCCTTGCTGCTTTCTCATGTAGAAGTCTGTTTAATGTGAAAACAAGGTGATATCTAATTAGCACACAGGTAAGGAATTAAGAAAATCTTTATTTAAGGGTGAAGATGTTTCTCACAAAATCGTTGCCCCAATGCATCATTGAAATTCAAGCTGGAAAGATGATTTTAATATATCACTTGTACATTTTGTATTGCTCTTCTGGTGACAATGTAGTTTGTTTTTGTCAATTACCCTTTTAATAATAGGGTAAAGAAAATTAAGTGGATTTTTTAAAGAAAACTATACTGTCAATATACTATTAAAACAAATTAAAATGGTAAAAGTTATTGTACTTTAAGTAAAAATAAAAGAGCAAAAATATCAATCCCAGTTTTGATTACTTAAATTAACAAAAAAAATGCATATAGCAAAGGATAGTTTCCATCTGCCTACCTCTGGGTTATGGGCCCAACATGCTTCCATTGCACATGTAAGTGCAAGAGATCCTGAAGCACTCACTCATCATGGGAAAGTACCAATGTGTTTCTTCGTTGGTTGATGGAAGAAACATCTTACAAAAACTCTCCAGATTATTGACTTTTTAAAGTTTTTCTAGGAAACGTTCTAGATGTATGCTTATTAGCCTTTGTCAGTATATACTTTTTGCAAAGTGTCTCTGTGGCGCAATCGGTTAGTGTGTCCGGCTACTAACCAAAAGGTTGGTGGTTCAATCCCACCCAGGGACGTAATTGAACTTGTTATCAGATTTTGGTGATCTTTAAGTAGACAAGTCAAAATTTCAAACCCCCTCTTATGGTGTAGGGTACCTGGCCTTCTCTGATGTAATCAGAGTTAGATTTGATTCAGTGATTTTATAAAAACAGCTAGGAAGCACAATTTAGCAGTGGGTTGCAGAGAAAAAGAAATATGCTGGCAAAAAAAATCCAATTGAGTGATTAAACAGCTCTTCATTTTCTGGCTTTATTTTTATGCTAACAAATTTGTTCTCTGAAAAGTGTCCACAAAGCCAAGTCTCTGATTAACACCTTTGTAGGGATGGTTTTTCACCTATTACTAAATTAAACTTGCTTCATTGGAAAGGCAGTAAGATGCATCCTCATTTCAATGTCTACTGAAATAATACAGGTTGACACCAGGAAACATTAACGCCACTGCATCCTTGCTGCTTTCTCATGTAGAAGTCTGTTTAATGTGAAAACAAGGTGATATCTAATTAGCACACAGGTAAGGAATTAAGAAAATCTTTATTTAAGGGTGAAGATGTTTCTCACAAAATCGTTGCCCCAATGCATCATTGAAATTCAAGCTGGAAAGATGATTTTAATATATCACTTGTACATTTTGTATTGCTCTTCTGGTGACAATGTAGTTTGTTTTTGTCAATTACCCTTTTAATAATAGGGTAAAGAAAATTAAGTGGATTTTTTAAAGAAAACTATACTGTCAATATACTATTAAAACAAATTAAAATGGTAAAAGTTATTGTACTTTAAGTAAAAATAAAAGAGCAAAAATATCAATCCCAGTTTTGATTACTTAAATTAACAAAAAAAATGCATATAGCAAAGGATAGTTTCCATCTGCCTACCTCTGGGTTATGGGCCCAGCATGCTTCCATTGCAGTACTCTGCTGCACATGTAAGTGCAAGAGATCCTGAAGCACTCACTCATCATGGGAAAGTACCAATGTGTTTCTTCGTTGGTTGATGGAAGAAACATCTTACAAAAACTCTCCAGATTATTGACTTTTTAAAGATTTTCTAGGAAACGTTTTAGATGAATGCTTATTAGCCTTTGTCAGTATGTACTTTTGCAAAGTGTCTCTGTGGTGCAATCAGTTAGTGTGTACGGCTATAAACCAAAAGGTTGGTGGTTCAATCCCACCCAGGGACGTAATTGACCTTGTTATCAGATTTTGGTGATCTTTAAGTAGACAAGTCAAAATTTCAAATCCCCTCTTATGGTGTAGGGTACCTGGCCTTCTCTGATGTAATCAGAGTTAGTTTTGATTCAGTGATTTTATAAAAACAGCTAGGAAGCACAATTTAGCAGTGGGTTGCAGAGAAAAAGAAATATGCTGGCAAAAAAATCCAATTGAGTGATTAAACAGCTCTTCATTTTCTGGCTTTATTTTTATGCTAACAAATTTGTTCTCTGAAAAGTGTCCACAAAGCCAAGTCTCTGATGAACACCTTTGTAAGGATGGTTTTTCACCTATTACTAAATTAAACTTGCTTCATTGGAAAGGCAGCAAGATGCATCCTCATTTCAATGTCTACTGAAATAATACAGGTTGACACCAGGAAACATTAACGCCAATGCATCCTTGCTGCTTTCTCATGTGGAAGTCTGTTTAATGTGAAAACAAGGTGATATCTAATTAGCACACAGGTAAGGAATTAAGAAAATCTTTATTTAAGGGTGAAGATGTTTCTCACAAAATCGTTGCCCCAATGCATCATTGAAATTCAAGCTGGAAAGATGATTTTAATATATCACTTGTACATTTTGTATTGCTCTTCTGGTGACAATGTAGTTTGTTTTTGTCAATTACCCTTTTAATAATAGGGTAAAGAAAATTAAGTGGATTTTTTAAAGAAAACTATACTGTCAATATACTATTAAAACAAATTAAAATGGTAAAAGTTATTGTACTTTAAGTAAAAATAAAAGAGCAAAAATATCAATCCCAGTTTTGATTACTTAAATTAACAAAAAAAATGCATATAGCAAAGGATAGTTTCAATCTGCCTACCTCTGGGTTATGGGCCCAGCATGCTTCCATTGCAGTACTCTGCTGCACATGTAAGTGCAAGAGATCCTGAAGCACTCACTCATCATAGGAAAGTACCAATGTGTTTCTTCGTTGGTTGATGGAAGAAACATCTTACAAAAACTCTCCAGATTATTGACTTTTTAAAGTTTTTCTAGGAAACGTTCTAGATGTATGCTTATTAGCCTTTGTCAGTACGTACTTTTTACAAAGTGTCTCTGTGGCGCAATCGGTTAGTGTGTCTGGTTACTAACCAAAAGGTTGGTGGTTCAATCCCACCCAGGGAAGTAATTGACCTTGTTATCAGATTTTGGTGATCTTTAAGTAGACAAGTCAAAATTTCAAACCCCCTGTTATGCTGTAGGGTACCTGGCCTTCTCTGATGTAGTTAGATTTGACTCAGTGATTTTATAAAAACAGCTAGGAAGCACAATTTAGCAGTGGGTTGCAGAGAAAAAGAAATATGCTGGCAAAAAAAAATCCAATTGAGTGATTAAACAGCTCTTCATTTTCTGGCTTTATTTTTATGCTAACAAATTTGTTCTTTGAAAAGTGTCCACAAAGCCAAGTCTCTGATTAACACCTTTGTAGGGATGGTTTTTCACCTATTACTAAATTAAACTTGCTTCATTGGAAAGGCAGCAAGATGCATCCTCATTTCAATGTCTACTGAAATAATACAGGTTGACACCAGGAAACATTAACGCCACTGTATCCTTGCTGCTTTCTCATGTGGAAGTCTGTTTAATGTGAAAACAAGGTGATATCTAATTAGCACACAGGTAAGGAATTAAGAAAATCTTTATTTAAGGGTGAAGATGTTTCTCACAAAATCGTTGCCCCAATGCATCATTGAAATTCAAGCTGGAAAGATGATTTTAATATATCACTTGTACATTTTGTATTGCTCTTCTGGTGACAATGTAGTTTGTTTTTGTCAATTACCATTTTAATAATAGGGTAAAGAAAATTAAGTGGATTTTTGAAAGAAAACAATGCTGTCAATATACTATTAAAACAAATTAAAATGGTAAAAGTTATTGTACTTTAAGTAAAAATAAAAGAGCCAAAATATCAATCCCAGTTTTGGATTACTTTAATTAACAAAAAAAAATGCATATAGCAGAGGATAGTTTCAATCTGCCTACCTCTGGGTTATGTGCCCAGCATGATTCCATTGCTGTACTCTGCTGCACATGTAAGTGCAATAGATCCTGAAGCACTCACTCATCATGGGAAAGTACCAATGTGTTTCTTCGTTGGTTGATGGAAGAAACATCTTACAAAAACTCTCCAGATTATTGACCTTTTAAAGTTTTTCTAGGAAACGTTTTAGATGAATGCTTATTAGCCTTTGTCAGTATGTACTTTTGCAAAGTGTCTCTGTGGCGCAATCAGTTAGTGTGTATGGCTATTAACCAAAAGGTTGGTGGTTCAATCCCACCCAGGGACGTAATTGACCTTGTTATCAGATTTTGGTGATCTTTAAGTAGACAAGTCAAAATTTCAAACCCCCTCTTATGGTGTAGGGTACCTGGCCTTCTCTGATGTAATCAGAGTTAGATTTGATTAAGTGATTTTATAAAAACAGCTAGGGAGCACAATTTAGCAGTGGGTTGCAGAGAAAAAGAAATATGCTGGCAAAAAAATCCAATTGAGTGATTAAACAGCTCTTCATTTTCTGGCTTTATTTTTATGCTAACAAATTTGTTCTCTGAAAAGTGTCCACAAAGCCAAGTCTCTGATTAACACCTTTGTAAGGATGGTTTTTCACCTATTACTAAATTAAACTTGCTTTATTGGAAAGGCAGCAAGATGCATCCTCATTTCAATGTCTACTGAAATAATACAGGTTGACACCAGGAAACATTAACGCCACTGTATCCTTGCTGCTTTCTCATGTGGAAGTCTGTTTAATGTGAAAACAAGGTGATATCTAATTAGCACACAGGTAAGGAATTAAGAAAATCTTTATTTAAGGGTGAAGATGTTTCTCACAAAATCGTTGCCCCAATGCATCATTGAAATTCAAGCTGGAAAGATGATTTTAATATATCACTTGTACATTTTGTATTGCTCTTCTGGTGACAATGTAGTTTGTTTTTGTCAATTACCATTTTAATAATAGGGTAAAGAAAATTAAGTGGATTTTTGAAAGAAAACAATACTGTCAATATACTATTAAAACAAATTAAAATGGTAAAAGTTATTGTACTTTAAGTAAAAATAAAAGAGCCAAAATATCAATCCCAGTTTTGGATTACTTTAATTAACAAAAAAAAATGCATATAGCAGAGGATAGTTTCAATCTGCCTACCTCTGGGTTATGTGCCCAGCATGATTCCATTGCTGTACTCTGCTGCACATGTAAGTGCAATAGATCCTGAAGCACTCACTCATCATGGGAAAGTACCAATGTGTTTCTTCGTTGGTTGATGGAAGAAACATCTTACAAAAACTCTCCAGATTATTGACTTTTTAAAGTTTTTCTAGGAAACGTTTTAGATGAATGCTTATTAGCCTTTGTCAGTATGTACTTTTGCAAAGTTCTCTGTGGCGCAATCAGTTAGTGTGTATGGCTATTAACCAAAAGGTTGGTGGTTCAATCCCACCCAGGGACGTAATTGACCTTGTTACCAGATTTTGGTGATCTTTAAGTAGACAAGTCAAAATTTCAAACCCCCTCTTATGGTGTAGGGTACCTGGCCTTCTCTGATGTAATCAGAGTTAGATTTGATTAAGTGATTTTATAAAAACAGCTAGGGAGCACAATTTAGCAGTGGGTTGCAGAGAAAAAGAAATATGCTGGCAAAAAAATCCAATTGAGTGATTAAACAGCTCTTCATTTTCTGGCTTTATTTTTATGCTAACAAATTTGTTCTCTGAAAAGTGTCCACAAAGCCAAGTCTCTGATTAACACCTTTGTAAGGATGGTTTTTCACCTATTACTAAATTAAACTTGCTTCATTGGAAAGGCAGCAAGATGCATCCTCATTTCAATATCTACTGAAATAATACAGGTTGACACCAGGAAACATTAACGCCACTGCATCCTTGCTGCTTTCTCATGTGGAAGTCTGTTTAATGTGAAAACAAGGTGATATCTAATTAGCACACAGGTAAGGAATTAAGAAAATCTTTATTTAAGGGTGAAGATGTTTCTCACAAAATCGTTGCCCCAATGCATCATTGAAATTCAAGCTGGAAAGATGATTTTAATATATCACTTGTACATTTTGTATTGCTCTTCTGGTGACAATGTAGTTTGTTTTTGTCAATTACCATTTTAATAATAGGGTAAAGAAAATTAAGTGGATTTTTTAAAGAAAATAATACTTTCAATATACTATTAAAACAAATTAAAATGGTAAAAGTTATTGTACTTTAAGTAAAAATAAAAGAGCAAAAATATCAATCCCAGTTTTGATTACTTAAATTAACAAAAAAAAATGCATATAGCAAAGGATAGTTTCAATCTGCCTACTTCTGGGTTATGGGCCCAGCATGCTTCCATTGCAGTACTCTGCTGCACATGTAAGTGCAAGAGATCCTGAAGCACTCAGTCATCATGGGAAAGTACCAATGTGTTTCTTTGTTGGTTGATGGAAGAAACATCTTACAAAAACTCTCCAGATTATTGACTTTTTAAAGTTTTTCTAGGAAACGTTCTAGATGTATGCTTATTAGCCTTTGTCAGTATGTACTTTTTGCAAAGTGTCTCTGTGGCGCAATCGGTTAGTGTGTCCGGCTACTAACCAAAAGGTTGGTGGTTCAATCCCACCCAGGGACGTAATTGACCTTGTTATCAGATTTTGGTGATCTTTAAGTAGACAAGTCAAAATTTCAAACCCCCTGTTATGGTGTAGGGTACCTGGCCTTCTCTGATGTAATCAGAGTTAGATTTGATTCATTGATTTTATAAAAACAGCTAGGAAGCACAATTTAGCAGTGGGTTGCAGAGAAAAAGAAATATGCTGGCAAAAAAAATCCAATTGAGTGATTAAACAGCTCTTCATTTTCTGGCTTTATTTTTATGCTAACAAATTTGTTCTCTGAAAAGTGTCCACAAAGCCAAGTCTCTGATTAACACCTTTGTAGGGATGGTTTTTCACCTATTACTAAATTAAACTTGCTTCATTGGAAAGGCAGCAAGATGCATGCTCATTTCAATGTCTACTGAAATAATACAGGTTGACACCAGGAAACATTAACGCCACTGCATCCTTGCTGCTTTCTCATGTAGAAGTCTGTTTAATGTGAAAACAAGGTGATATCTAATTAGCACACAGGTAAGGAATTAAGAAAATCTTTATTTAAGGGTGAAGATGTTTCTCACAAAATCGTTGCCCCAATGCATCATTGAAATTCAAGCTGGAAAGATGATTTTAATATATCACTTGTACATTTTGTATTGCTCTTCTGGTGACAATGTAGTTTGTTTTTGTCAATTACCCTTTTAATAATAGGGTAAAGAAAATTAAGTGGATTTTTTAAAGAAAACTATACTGTCAATATACTATTAAAACAAATTAAAATGGTAAAAGTTATTGTACTTTAAGTAAAAATAAAAGAGCAAAAATATCAATCCCAGTTTTGATTACTTAAATTAACAAAAAAAATGCATATAGCAAAGGATAGTTTCAATCTGCCTACCTCTGGGTTATGGGCCCAGCATGCTTCCATTGCAGTAATCTGCTGCACATGTAAGTGCAAGAGATCCTGAAGCACTCAGTCATCATGGGAAAGTACCAATGTGTTTCTTCGTTGGTTGATGGAAGAAACATCTTACAAAAACTCTCCAGATTATTGACTTTTTAAAGTTTTTCTAGGAAACGTTCTAGATGTATGCTTATTAGCCTTTGTCAGTACGTACTTTTCGCAAAGTGTCTCTGTGGCGCAATCGGTTAGTGTGTCCGGCTACTAACCAAAAGGTTGGTGGTTCAATCCCACCCAGGGACGTAATTGACCTTGTTATCAGATTTTGGTGATCTTTAAGTAGACAAGTCAAAATTTCAAACCCCCTGTTATGGTGTAGGGTACCTGGCCTTCTCTGATGTAATCAGAGTTAGATTTGATTCAGTGATTTAATAAAAACAGCTAGGAAGCACAATTTAGCAGTGGGTTGCAGAGAAAAAGAAATATGCTGGCAAAAAAAATCCAATTGAGTGATTAAACAGCTCTTCATTTCTGGCTTTATTTTTATGCTAACAAATTTGTTCTATGAAAAGTGTCCACAAAGCCAAGTCTCTGATTAACACCTTTGTAGGGATGGTTTTTCACCTATTACTAAATTAAACTTGCTTCATTGGAAAGGCAGCAAGATGCATCCTCATTTCAATGTCTACTGAAATAATACAGGTTGACACCAGGAAACATTAACGCCACTGCATCCTTGCTGCTTTCTCATGTAGAAGTCTGTTTAATGTGAAAACAAGGTGATATCTAATTAGCACACAGGTAAGGAATTAAGAAAATCTTTATTTAAGGGTGAAGATGTTTCTCACAAAATCGTTGCCCCAATGCATCATTGAAATTCAAGCTGGAAAGATGATTTTAATATATCACTTGTACATTTTGTATTGCTCTTCTGGTGACAATGTAGTTTGTTTTTGTCAATTACCCTTTTAATAATAGGGTAAAGAAAATTAAGTGGATTTTTTAAAGAAAACTATACTGTCAATATACTATTAAAACAAATTAAAATGGTAAAAGTTATTGTACTTTAAGAAAAAATAAAAGAGCAAAAATATCAATCCCAGTTTTGATTACTTAAATTAACCAAAAAAATGTATATAGCAAAGGATAGTTTCAATCTGCCTACCTCTAGGTTATGGGCCCAGCATGCTTCCATTGCAGTACTCTGCTGCACATGTAAGTGCAAGAGATCCTGAAGCACTCAGTCATCATGGGAAAGTACCAATGTGTTTCTTCGTTGGTTGATGGAAGAAACATCTTACAAAAACTCTCCAGATTATTGACTTTTTAAAGTTTTTCTAGGAAACGTTCTAGATGTATGCTTATTAGCCTTTGTCAGTATGTATCTTTTGCAAAGTGTCTCTGTGGCGCAATCGGTTAGTGTGTCTGGCTACTAACCAAAAGGTTGGTGGTTCAATCCAACCCAGGGACGTAATTGACCTTGTTATCAGATTTTGGTGATCTTTAAGTAGACAAGTCAAAATTTCAAACCCCCTGTTATGGTGTAGGGTACCTGGCCTTCTCTGATGTAATCAGAGTTAGATTTGATTCATTGATTTTATAAAAACAGCTAGGAAGCACAATTTAGCAGTGGGTTGCAGAGAAAAAGAAATATGCTGGCAAAAAAAAATCCAATTGAGTGATTAAACAGCTCTTCATTTTCTGGCTTTATTTTTATGCTAACAAATTTGTTCTCTGAAAAGTGTCCACAAAGCCAAGTCTCTGATTAACACCTTTGTAGGGATGGTTTTTCACCTATTACTAAATTAAACTTGCTTCATTGGAAAGGCAGCAAGATGCATCCTCATTTCAATGTCTACTGAAATAATACAGGTTGACACCAGGAAACATTAACGCCACTGCATCCTTGCTGCTTTCTCATGTAGAAGTCTGTTTAATGTGAAAACAAGGTGATATCTAATTAGCACACAGGTAAGGAATTAAGAAAATCTTTATTTAAGGGTGAAGATGTTTCTCACAAAATCGTTGCCCCAATGCATCATTGAAATTCAAGCTGGAAAGATGATTTTAATATATCACTTGAACATTTTGTATTGCTCTTCTGGTGACAATGTAGTTTGTTTTTGTCAATTACCCTTTTAATAATAGGGTAAAGAAAATTAAGTGGATTTTTTAAAGAAAACTATACTGTCAATATACTATTAAAACAAATTAAAATGGTAAAAGTTATTGTACTTTAAGTAAAAATAAAAGAGCAAAAATATCAATCCCAGTTTTGATTACTTAAATTAACAAAAAAAAAATGCATATAGCAAAGGATAGTTTCAATCTGCCTACCTCTGGGCTATGGGCCCAGCATGCTTCCATTGCAGTACTCTGCTGCACATGTAAGTGCAAGAGATCCTGAAGCACTCAGTCATCATGGGAAAGTACCAATGTGTTTCTTCGTTGGTTGATGGAAGAAACATCTTACAAAAACTCTCCAGATTATTGACTTTTTAAAGTTTTTCTAGGAAACGTTCTAGATGTATGCTTATTAGCCTTTGTCAGTACGTACTTTTTGCAAAGTGTCTCTGTGGCGCAATCGGTTAGTGTGTCCGGCTACTAACCAAAAGGTTGGTGGTTCAATCCCACCCAGGGACGTAATTGACCTTGTTATCAGATTTTGGTGATCTTTAAGTAGACAAGTCAAAATTTCAAACCCCCTGTTATGGTGTAGGGTACCTGGCCTTCTCTGATGTAGTTAGATTTGATTCATTGATTTTATAAAAACAGCTAGGAAGCACAATTTAGCAGTGGGTTGCAGAGAAAAAGAAATATGCTGGCAAAAAAAATCCAATTGAGTGATTAAACAGCTCTTCATTTCTGGCTTTATTTTTATGCTAACAAATTTGTTCTATGAAAAGTGTCCACAAAGCCAAGTCTCTGATTAACACCTTTGTAGGGATGGTTTTTCACCTATTACTAAATTAAACTTGCTTCATTGGAAAGGCAGCAAGATGCATCCTCATTTCAATGTCTACTGAAATAATACAGGTTGACACCAGGAAACATTAACGCCACTGCATCCTTGCTGCTTTCTCATGTAGAAGACTGTTTAATGTGAAAACAAGGTGATATCTAATTAGCACACAGGTAAGGAATTAAGAAAATCTTTATTTAAGGGTGAAGATGTTTCTCACAAAATCGTTGCCCCAATGCATCATTGAAATTCAAGCTGGAAAGATGATTTTAATATATCACTTGTACATTTTGTATTGCTCTTCTGGTGACAATGTAGTTTGTTTTTGTCAATTACCCTTTTAATAATAGGGTAAAGAAAATTAAGTGGATTTTTTAAAGAAAACTATACTGTCATTATACTATTAAAACAAATTAAAATGGTAAAAGTTATTGTACTTTAAGAAAAAATAAAAGAGCAAAAATATCAATCCCAGTTTTGATTACTTAAATTAACCAAAAAAATGTATATAGCAAAGGATAGTTTCAATCTGCCTACCTCTGGGTTATGGGCCCAGCATGCTTCCATTGCAGTACTCTGCTGCACATGTAAGTGCAAGAGATCCTGAAGCACTCAGTCATCATGGGAAAGTACCAATGTGTTTCTTCGTTGGTTGATGGAAGAAACATCTTACAAAAACTCTCCAGATTATTGACTTTTTAAAGTTTTTCTAGGAAACGTTCTAGATGTATGCTTATTAGCCTTTGTCAGTATGTACTTTTTGCAAAGAGTCTCTGTGGCGCAATCAGCTAGTGTGTCCGGCTACTAACCAAAAGGTTGGTGGTTCAATCCAACCCAGGGACGTAATTGACCTTGTTATCAGATTTTGGTGATCTTTAAGTAGACAAGTCAAAATTTCAAACCCCCTGTTATGGTGTAGGGTACCTGGCCTTCTCTGATGTAATCAGAGTTAGATTTGATTCATTGATTTTATAAAAACAGCTAGGAAGCACAATTTAGCAGTGGGTTGCAGAGAAAAAGAAATATGCTGGCAAAAAAAAATCCAATTGAGTGATTAAACAGCTCTTCATTTTCTGGCTTTATTTTTATGCTAACAAATTTGTTCTCTGAAAAGTGTCCACAAAGCCAAGTCTCTGATTAACACTTTTGTAGGGATGGTTTTTCACCTATTACTAAATTAAACTTGCTTCATTGGAAAGGCAGCAAGATGCATCCTCATTTCAATGTCTACTGAAATAATACAGGTTGACACCAGGAAACATTAACGCCACTGCATCCTTGCTGCTTTCTCATGTAGAAGTCTGTTTAATGTGAAAACAAGGTGATATCTAATTAGCACACAGGTAAGGAATTAAGAAAATCTTTATTTAAGGGTGAAGATGTTTCTCACAAAATCGTTGCCCCAATGCATCATTGAAATTCAAGCTGGAAAGATGATTTTAATATATCACTTGAACATTTTGTATTGCTCTTCTGGTGACAATGTAGTTTGTTTTTGTCAATTACCCTTTTAATAATAGGGTAAAGAAAATTAAGTGGATTTTTTAAAGAAAACTATACTGTCAATATACTATTAAAACAAATTAAAATGGTAAAAGTTATTGTACTTTAAGTAAAAATAAAAGAGCAAAAATATCAATCCCAGTTTTGATTACTTAAATTAACAAAAAAAAATGCATATAGCAAAGGATAGTTTCAATCTGCCTACCTCTGGGTTATGGGCCCAGCATGCTTCCATTGCAGTACTCTGCTGCACATGTAAGTGCAAGAGATCCTGAAGCACTCAGTCATCATGGGAAAGTACCAATGTGTTTCTTCGTTGGTTGATGGAAGAAACATCTTACAAAAACTCTCCAGATTATTGACTTTTTAAAGTTTTTCTAGGAAACGTTCTAGATGTATGCTTATTAGCCTTTGTCAGTATGTACTTTTTGCAAAGAGTCTTTGTGGCGCAATCAGCTAGTGTGTCTGGCTACTAACCAAAAGGTTGGTGGTTCAATCCCAACCAGGGACGTAATTGACGTTGTTATCAGATTTTGGTGATCTTAAGTAGACAAGTCAAAATTTCAAACCCCCTATTATGGTGTAGGGTACCTGGCCTTCTCTGATGTAATCAGAGTTAGATTTGATTCATTGATTTTATAAAAACAACTAGGAAGCACAATTTAGCAGTGGGTTGCAGAGAAAAAGAAATATGCTGGCAAAAAAAAATCCAATTGAGTGATTAAACAGCTCTTCATTTTCTGGCTTTATTTTTATGCTAACAAATTTGTTCTCTGAAAAGTGTCCACAAAGCCAAGTCTCTGATTAACACCTTTGTAGGGATGGTTTTTCACCTATTACTAAATTAAACTTGCTTCATTGGAAAGGCAGCAAGATGCATCCTCATTTCAATGTCTACTGAAATAATACAGGTTGACACCAGGAAACATTAACGCCACTGCATCCTTGCTGCTTTCTCATGTAGAAGTTTGTTTAATGTGAAAACAAGGTGATATCTAATTAGCACACAGGTAAGGAATTAAGAAAATCTTTATTTAAGGGTGAAGATGTTTCTCACAAAATCGTTGCCCCAATGCATCATTGAAATTCAAGCTGGAAAGATGATTTTAATATATCACTTGTACATTTTGTATTGCTCTTCTGGTGACAATGTAGTTTGTTTTTGTCAATTACCCTTTTAATAATAGGGTAAAGAAAATTAAGTGGATTTTTTAAAGAAAACTATACTGTCAATATACTATTAAAACAAATTAAAATGGTAAAAGTTATTGTACTTTAAGTAAAAATAAAAGAGCAAAAATATCAATCCCAGTTTTGATTACTTAAATTAACAAAAAAAAATGCATATAGCAAAGGATAGTTTCAATCTGCCTACCTCTGGGTTATGGGCCCAGCATGCTTCCATTGCAGTACTCTGCTGCACATGTAAGTGCAAGAGATCCTGAAGCACTCAGTCATCATGGGAAAGTACCAATGTGTTTCTTCGTTGGTTGATGGAAGAAACATCTTACAAAAACTCTCCAGATTATTGACTTTTTAAAGTTTTTCTAGGAAACGTTCTAGATGTATGCTTATTAGCCTTTGTCAGTATGTACTTTTTACAAAGTGTCTCTGTGGCGCAATCGGTTAGTGTGTCTGGCTACTAACCAAAAGGTTGGTGGTTCAATCTCACCCAGGGACGTAATTGACCTTGTTATCAGATTTTGGTGATCTTTAAGTAGACAAGTCAAAATTTCAAACCCCCTGTTATGGTGTAGGGTACCTGGCCTTCTCTGATGTAATCAGAGTTAGATTTGATTCAGTGATTTTATAAAAACAGCTAGGAAGCACAATTTAGCAGTGGGTTGCAGAGAAAAAGAAATATGCTGGCAAAAAAAATCCAATTCAGTGATTAAACAGCTCTTCATTTTCTGGCTTTATTTTTATGCTAACAAATTTGTTCTCTGAAAAGTGTCCACAAAGCCAAGTCTCTGATTAACACCTTTGTAGGGATGGTTTTTCACCTATTACTAAATTAAACTTGCTTCATTGGAAAGGCAGCAAGATGCATCCTCATTTCAATTTCTACTGAAATAATACAGGTTGACACCAGGAAACATTAACGCCACTGCATCCTTGCTGCTTTCTCATGTGGAAGTTTGTTTAATGTGAAAACAAGGTGATATCTAATTAGCACACAGGTAAGGAATTAAGAAAACCTTTATTTAAGGGTGAAGATGTTTCTCACAAAATCGTTGCCCCAATGCATCATTGAAATTCAAGCTGGAAAGATGATTTTAATATATCACTTGTACATTTTGTATTGCTCTTCTGGTGACAATGTAGTTTGTTTTTGTCAATTACCCTTTTAATAATAGGGTAAAGAAAATTAAGTGGATTTTTTAAAGAAAACTATACTGTCAATATACTATTCAAACAAATTAAAATGGTAAAAGTTATTGTACTTCAAGTAAAAATAAAAGAGCAAAAATATCAATCCCAGTTTTGATTACTTAAATTAACAAAAAAAATGCATATAGCAAAGGATAGTTTCAATCTGCCTACCTCTGGGTTATGGGCCCAGCATGCTTCCATTGCAGTACTCTGCTGCACATGTAAGTGCAAGAGATCCTGAAGCACTCACTCATCATGGGAAAGTACCAATGTGTTTCTTCATTGGTTGATGGAAGAAACATCTTACAAAAACTCTCCAGATTATTGACTTTTTAAAGTTTTTCTAGGAAACGTTCTAGATGTATGCTTATTAGACTTTGTCAGTATGTACTTTTTGCAAAGTGTCTCTGTGGCGCAATCGGTTAGTGTGTCCGGCTACTAACCAAAAGGTTGGTGGTTCAATCCCAACCAGGGACGTAATTGACCTTGTTATCAGATTTTGGTGATCTTTAAGTAGACAAGTCAAAATTTCAAACCCCCTGTTATGCTGTAGGGTACCTGGCCTTCTCTGATGTAGTTAGATTTGACTCAGTGATTTTATAAAAACAGCTAGGAAGCACAATTTAGCAGTGGGTTGCAGAGAAAAAGAAATATGCTGGCAAAAAAAATCCAATTGAGTGATTAAACAGCTCTTCATTTTCTGGCTTTATTTTTATGCTAACAAATTTGTTCTTTGAAAAGTGTCCACAAAGCCAAGTCTCTGATTAACACCTTTGTAGGGATGGTTTTTCACCTATTACTAAATTAAACTTGCTTCATTGGAAAGGCAGCAAGATGCATCCTCAATTCAATGTCTACTGAAATAATACAGGTTGACACCAGGAAACATTAACGCCACTGTATCCTTGCTGCTTTCTCATGTGGAAGTCTGTTTAATGTGAAAACAAGGTGATATCTAATTAGCACACAGGTAAGGAATTAAGAAAATCTTTATTTAAGGGTGAAGATGTTGCTCACAAAATCGTTGCCCCAATGCATCATTGAAATTCAAGCTGGAAAGATGATTTTAATATATCACTTGTACATTTTGTATTGCTCTTCTGGTGACAATGTAGTTTGTTTTTGTCAATTACCATTTTAATAATAGGGTAAAGAAAATTAAGTGGATTTTTGAAAGAAAACAATACTGTCAATATACTATTAAAACAAATTAAAATGGTAAAAGTTATTGTACTTTAAGTAAAAATAAAAGAGCAAAAATATCAATCCCAGTTTTGATTACTTAAATGAACAAAAAAAATGCATATAGCAAAGGATAGTTTCAATCTGCCTACCTCTGGGTTATGGGCCCAGCATGCTTCCATTGCAGTACTCTGCTGCACATGTAAGTGCAAGAGATCCTGAAGCACTCACTCATCATGGGAAAGTACCAATGTGTTTCTTCATTGGTTGATGGAAGAAACTTCTTACAAAAACACTCCAGATTATTGACTTTTTAAAGTTTTTCTAGGAAACGTTCTAGATGTATGCTTATTAGACTTTGTCAGTATGTACTTTTTGCAAAGTGTCTCTGTGGCGCAATCGGTTAGTGTGTCCGGCTACTAACCAAAAGGTTGGTGGTTCAATCCCAACCAGGGACGTAATTGACCTTGTTATCAGATTTTGGTGATCTTTAAGTAGACAAGTCAAAATTTCAAACCCCCTGTTATGCTGTAGGGTACCTGGCCTTCTCTGATGTAGTTAGATTTGACTCAGTGATTTTATAAAAACAGCTAGGAAGCACAATTTAGCAGTGGGTTGCAGAGAAAAAGAAATATGCTGGCAAAAAAAATCCAATTGAGTGATTAAACAGCTCTTCATTTTCTGGCTTTATTTTTATGCTAACAAATTTGTTCTTTGAAAAGTGTCCACAAAGCCAAGTCTCTGATTAACACCTTTGTAGGGATGGTTTTTCACCTATTACTAAATTAAACTTGCTTCATTGGAAAGGCAGCAAGATGCATCCTCAATTCAATGTCTACTGAAATAATACAGGTTGACACCAGGAAACATTAACGCCACTGTATCCTTGCTGCTTTCTCATGTGGAAGTCTGTTTAATGTGAAAACAAGGTGATATCTAATTAGCACACAGGTAAGGAATTAAGAAAATCTTTATTTAAGGGTGAAGATGTTGCTCACAAAATCGTTGCCCCAATGCATCATTGAAATTCAAGCTGGAAAGATGATTTTAATATATCACTTGTACATTTTGTATTGCTCTTCTGGTGACAATGTAGTTTGTTTTTGTCAATTACCATTTTAATAATAGGGTAAAGAAAATTAAGTGGATTTTTGAAAGAAAACAATACTGTCAATATACTATTAAAACAAATTAAAATGGTAAAAGTTATTGTACTTTAAGTAAAAATAAAAGAGCAAAAATATCAATCCCAGTTTTGATTACTTAAATGAACAAAAAAAATGCATATAGCAAAGGATAGTTTCAATCTGCCTACCGCTGGGTTATGGGCCCAGCATGCTTCCATTGCTGTACTCTGCTGCACATGTAAGTGCAAGAGATCCTGAAGCACTCACTCATCATGGGAAAGTACCAATGTGTTTCTTCGTTGGTTGATGGAAGAAACATTTTACAAAAACTCTCCAGATTATTGACTTTTTAAAGTTTTTCTAGGAAACGTTTTAGATGAATGCTTATTAGCCTTTGTCCGTATGTACTTTTGCAAAGTGTCTTTGTGGCGCAATCAGTTAGTGTGCACGGCTATTAACCAAAAGGTTGGTGGTTCAATCCCACCCAGGGATGTATTTGACCTTGTTATCAGATTTTGGTGATCTTTAAGTAGACAAGTCAAAATTTCAAATCCCCCTGTTCTGGTGTAGGGTACCTGGCCTTCTCTGATGTAATCAGAGTTAGATTTGATTCAGTGATTTTATAAAAACAGCTAGGAAGCACAATTTAGCAGTGGGTTGCAGAGAAAAAGAAATATGCTGGCAAAAAAAATCCAATTGAGTGATTAAACAGCTCTTAATTTTCTGGCTTTATTTTTATGCTAACAAATTTGTTCTCTGAAAAGTGTCCACAAAGCCAAGTCTCTGATTAACACCTTTGTAAGGATGGTTTTTAACCTATTACTAAATTAAACTTGCTTCATTGGAAAGGCAGCAAGATGCATCCTCATTTCAATGTCTACTGAAATAATACAGGTTGACACCAGGAAACATTAACGCCACTGCATCCTTGCTGCTTTCTCATGTGGAAGTCTGTTTAATGTGAAAACAAGGTGATATCTAATTATCACACAGGTAAGGAATTAAGAAAATCTTTATTTAAGGGTGAAAATGTTTCTCACAAAATCGTTGCCCCAATGCATCATTGAAATTCAAGCTGGAAAGATGATTTTAATATATCACTTGTACATTTTGTATTGCTCTTCTGGTGACAATGTAGTTTGTTTTTGTCAATTACCCTTTTAATAATAGGGTAAAGAAAATTAAGTGGCTTTTTTAAAGAAAACTATACTGTCAATATACTATTAAAACAAATTAAAATGGTAAAAGTTATTGTACTTTAAGTAAAAATAAAAGAGCAAAAATATCAATCCCAGTTTTGATTACTAAAATTAACAAAAAAAAATGCATATAGCAAAGGATAGTTTCAATCTGCCTACCTCTGGGTTATGGGCCCAGCATGCTTCCATTGCAGTACTCTGCTGCACATGTAAGTGCAAGAGATCCTGAAGCACTCAGTCATCATGGGAAAGTACCAATGTGTTTCTTCGTTGGTTGATGGAAGCAACATCTTACAAAAACTCTCCAGATTATTGACTTTTTAAAGTTTTTCTAGGAAACGGTCTAGATGTATGCTTATTAGCCTTTGTCAGTATGTACTTTTTGCAAAGAGTCTCTGTGGCGCAATCAGCTAGTGTGTCCGGCTACTAACCAAAAGGTTGGTGGTTCAATCCCAACCAGGGACGTAATTGACCTTGTTATCAGATTTTGGTGATCTTTAAGTAGACAAGTCAAAATTTCAAACCCCCTGTTATGGTGTAGGGTACCTGGCCTTCTCTGATGTAATCAGAGTTAGATTTGATTCATTGATTTTATAAAAACAACTAGGAAGCACAATTTAGCAGTGGGTTGCAGAGAAAAAGAAATATGCTGGCAAAAAAAAATCCAATTGAGTGATTAAACAGCTCTTCATTTTCTGGCTTTATTTTTATGCTAACAAATTTGTTCTCTGAAAAGTGTCCACAAAGCCAAGTCTCTGATTAACACCTTTGTAGGGATGGTTTTTCACCTATTACTAAATTAAACTTGCTTCATTGGAAAGGCAGCAAGATGCATCCTCATTTCAATGTCTACTGAAATAATACAGGTTGACACCAGGAAACATTAACGCCACTGCATCCTTGCTGCTTTCTCATGTAGAAGTCTGTTTAATGTGAAAACAAGGTGATATCTAATTAGCACACAGGTAAGGAATTAAGAAAATCTTTATTTAAGGGTGAAGATGTTTCTCACAAAACCGTTGCCCCAATGCATCATTGAAATTCAAGCTGGAAAGATGATTTTAATATATCACTTGTACATTTTGTATTGCTCTTCTGGTGACAATGTAGTTTGTTTTTGTCAATTACCCTTTTAATAATAGGGTAAAGAAAATTAAGTGGATTTTTTAAAGAAAACTATACTGTCAATATACTATTAAAACAAATTAAAATGGTAAAAGTTATTGTACTTTAAGTAAAAATAAAAGAGCAAAAATATCAATCCCAGTTTTGATTACTTAAATTAACAAAAAAAAATGCATACAGCAAAGGATAGTTTCAATCTGCCTACCTCTGGGTTATGGGCCCAGCATGCTTCCATTGCAGTACTCTGCTGCACATGTAAGTGCAAGAGATCCTGAAGCACTCAGTCATCATGGGAAAGTACCAATGTGTTTCTTCGTTGGTTGATGGAAGAAACATTTTACAAAAACTCTCCAGATTATTGACTTTTTAAAGTTTTTCTAGGAAACGTTCTAGATGTATGCTTATTAGCCTTTGTCAGTATGTACTTTTTACAAAGTGTCTCTGTGGCGCAATCGGTTAGTGTATCTGGCTACTAACCAAAAGGTTGGTGGTTCAATCCCACCCAGGGACGTAATTGACCTTGTTATCAGATTTTGGTGATCTTTAAGTAGACAAGTCAAAATTTCAAACCCCCTGTTATGGTGTAGGGTACCTGGCCTTCTCTGATGTAATCAGAGTTAGATTTGATTCAGTGATTTTATAAAAACAGCTAGGAAGCACAATTTAGCAGTGGGTTGCAGAGAAAAAGAAATATGCTGGCAAAAAAAATCCAATTGAGTGATTAAACAGCTCTTCATTTTCTGGCTTTATTTTTATGCTAACAAATTTGTTCTCTGAAAAGTGTCCACAAAGCCAAGTCTCTGATTAACACCTTTGTAGGGATGGTTTTTCACCTATTACTAAATTAAACTTGCTTCATTGGAAAGGCAGCAAGATGCATCCTCATTTCAATTTCTACTGAAATAATACAGGTTGACACCAGGAAACATTAACGCCACTGCATCCTTGCTGCTTTCTCATGTGGAAGTTTGTTTAATGTGAAAACAAGGTGATATCTAATTAGCACACAGGTAAGGAATTAAGAAAACCTTTATTTAAGGGTGAAGATGTTAGATGTTTCTCACAAAATCGTTGCCCCAATGCATCATTGAAATTCAAGCTGGAAAGATGATTTTAATATATCACTTGTACATTTTGTATTGCTCTTCTGGTGACAATGTAGTTTGTTTTTGTCAATTACCCTTTTAATAATAGGGTAAAGAAAATTAAGTGGATTTTTTAAAGAAAACTATACTGTCAATATACTATTCAAACAAATTAAAATGGTAAAAGTTATTGTACTTCAAGTAAAAATAAAAGAGCAAAAATATCAATCCCAGTTTTGATTACTTAAATTAACAAAAAAAATGCATATAGCAAAGGATAGTTTCAATCTGCCTACCTCTGGGTTATGGGCCCAGCATGCTTCCATTGCAGTACTCTGCTGCACATGTAAGTGCAAGAGATCCTGAAGCACTCACTCATCATGGGAAAGTACCAATGTGTTTCTTCATTGGTTGATGGAAGAAACATCTTACAAAAACTCTCCAGATTATTGACTTTTTAAAGTTTTTCTAGGAAACGTTCTAGATGTATGCTTATTAGACTTTGTCAGTATGTACTTTTTGCAAAGTGTCTCTGTGGCGCAATCGGTTAGTGTGTCCGGCTACTAACCAAAAGGTTGGTGATTCAATCCCAACCAGGGACGTAATTGACCTTGTTATCAGATTTTGGTGATCTTTAAGTAGACAAGTCAAAATTTCAAACCCCCTGTTATGCTGTAGGGTACCTGGCCTTCTCTGATGTAGTTAGATTTGATTCAGTGATTTTATAAAAACAAGAAAAAAGAACCAAAACGTGCGCAAAAGGAAGAGCCAATCAAAAATTATTTGGATTAATTATTTTTATTTTCTTATTTTTGTTTTTATTAAATATTATTTAATTGTAGTTAATACCAAATAAATTAATTATAAATATATTCCTTAGAGTGACCACAATAGGATATTGAAAATAATATTAAAATGAATAAAATAACACAATCATGAAATATATAACCATCTAGTTAATTACTCATATATGGTTAGTATTCCAGAAAACCAATAATGGATACAAATATATAGAATCCTGAAGAACACTGGCAGGCCAGCCTTAATTAATAATTAATAAATTGTGCACAAACAAAATGTATCAAAAATCAATGGAGTATACACATGGAAGATGTATTGCCTGTAGGATATCATAAAATTGCATATAAAATAAAAACTCAGAGTTCTTCCAATAACGATTTAAACTGGTAGTGGTTAGCCGTTATATATGTATCCAAAAGTCTCGTACGGCTCATTAGCTCTTAACCTCGTACGGCTGCTGATGTGAATGCTAAATGTTTGAGCAAATGAATAGAAACCAGTCCCGTCCTTTTGACCAATGTTATTGAAAAGTCTCGATAAAGGCACCTATCCTTAAGCAGCCGTTAGTATGGGCAGCCAATGCCGTAGAATTACAGTCCCGTATTTAAGATGATTAATATGAATAAATAAAATACTAAAACAAAGTCCCGAATGGCTCAAATAGCCCCTAGCCTAGTGAGGCCATAGGTGTGGGTGGCTAAAATGACGGGATAATGTATAAATAAATAAAACCCCGTCTCACTCGTAGCAATCTCACCCGTGCCAGTGAATGCAGTAGTCGTCTCACTCGTAGCAATCTCACCCGTGCCAGTGAATGCAGTAGCTGTCTCACTCGTAGCAATCTCACCCGTGCCAGTGAATGCTATAGCCGTCCGACCGGCCGGATGTTCACCGGACCTCCGCCGTTTCCAATCCACAAGCCGTTCTGTGCTGCGCTGCCTGGATGCTCCTCCGACAGCGCAGCTGGGTAATCCTTAGGCTGGGATGTAGGAGATGGAAATATCTGTGGCGGTTTAGGGCGGATTAGGGCTGTCGGTGATATCCGTTCGTCTCCAAATAGCAGAGAGATGGTGTATATCCGTGGATCACTCCAAAGCCGTTCAATCTAACGCGTTTCTCGACCGTAGGCACTGGTCGTTTCATCAGAGGAAGTGTAACTGTAATTCTACGGCATTGGCTGCCCATACTAACGGCTGCTTAAGGATAGGTGCCTTTATCGAGACTTTTCAATAACATTATTATTAATTTATTATTTTCAATATCCTATTGTGGTCACTCTAAGGAATATATTTATAATTAATTTATTTGGTATTAACTACAATTAAATAATATTTAATAAAAACAAAAATAAGAAAATAAAAATAATTAATCCAAATAATTTTTGATTGGCTCTTCCTTTTGCGCACGTTTTGGTTCTTTTTTCTTGTTATTGCTATTTTTTGGGGGTTGACAGCTTCCCCATTTTTCCATATTGTGCGGCATCAGGAAGTTCATCTAGGTTGTAAGTCACGGGCGCCTCTCTTTCTTTTCTTTTATAAAAACAGCTAGGAAGCACAATTTAGCAGTGGGTTGCAGAGAAAAAGAAATATGCTGGCAAAAAAAATCCAATTGAGTGATTAAACAGCTCTTCATTTTCTGGCTTTATTTTTATGCTAACAAATTTGTTCTTTGAAAAGTGTCCACAAAGCCAAGTCTCTGATTAACACCTTTGTAGGGATGGTTTTTCACCTATTACTAAATTAAACTTGCTTCATTGGAAAGGCAGCAAGATGCATCCTCAATTCAATGTCTACTGAAATAATACAGGTTGACACCAGGAAACATTAACGCCACTGTATCCTTGCTGCTTTCTCATGTGGAAGTCTGTTTAATGTGAAAACAAGGTGATATCTAATTAGCACACAGGTAAGGAATTAAGAAAATCTTTATTTAAGGGTGAAGATGTTTCTCACAAAATCGTTGCCCCAATGCATCATTGAAATTCAAGCTGGAAAGATGATTTTAATATATCACTTGTACATTTTGTATTGCTCTTCTGGTGACAATGTAGTTTGTTTTTGTCAATTACCATTTTAATAATAGGGTAAAGAAAATTAAGTGGATTTTTGAAAGAAAACAATACTGTCAATATACTATTAAAACAAATTAAAATGGTAAAAGTTATTGTACTTTAAGTAAAAATAAGAGCAAAAATATCAATCCCAGTTTTGATTACTTAAATGAACAAAAAAAAATGCATATAGCAAAGGATAGTTTCAATCTGCCTACCGCTGGGTTATGGGCCCAGCATGCTTCCATTGCTGTACTCTGCTGCACATGTAAGTGCAAGAGATCCTGAAGCACTCACTCATCATGGGAAAGTACCAATGTGTTTCTTCGTTGGTTGATGAAAGAAACATTTTACAAAAACTCTCCAGATTATTGACTTTTTAAAGTTTTTCTAGGAAACGTTTTAGATGAATGCTTATTAGCCTTTGTCAGTATGTACTTTGGCAAAGTGTCTTTGTGGCGCAATCAGTTAGTGTGCACGGCTATTAACCAAAAGGTTGGTGGTTCAATCCCACCCAGGGACGTAATTGACCTTGTTATCAGATTTTGGTGATCTTTAAGTAGACAAGTCAAAATTTCAAATCCCCCTGTTCTGGTGTAGGGTACCTGGCCTTCTCTGATGTAATCAGAGTTAGATTTGATTCAGTGATTTTATAAAAACAGCTAGGAAGCACAATTTAGCAGTGGGTTGCAGAGAAAAAGAAATATGCTGGCAAAAAAAATCCAATTGAGTGATTAAACAGCTCTTAATTTTCTGGCTTTATTTTTATGCTAACAAATTTGTTCTCTGAAAAGTGTCCACAAAGCCAAGTCTCTGATTAACACCTTTGTAAGGATGGTTTTTAACCTATTACTAAATTAAACTTGCTTCATTGGAAAGGCAGCAAGATGCATCCTCATTTCAATGTCTACTGAAATAATACAGGTTGACACCAGGAAACATTAACGCCACTGCATCCTTGCTGCTTTCTCATGTGGAAGTCTGTTTAATGTGAAAACAAGGTGATATCTAATTAGCACACAGGTAAGGAATTAAGAAAATCTTTATTTAAGGGTGAAAATGTTTCTCATAAAATCGTTGCCCCAATGCATCATTGAAATTCAAGCTGGAAAGATGATTTTAATATATCACTTGTACATTTTGTATTGCTCTTCTGGTGACAATGTAGTTTGTTTTTGTCAATTACCCTTTTAATAATAGGGTAAAGAAAATTAAGTGGCTTTTTTAAAGAAAACTATACTGTCAATATACTATTAAAACAAATTAAAATGGTAAAAGTTATTGTACTTTAAGTAAAAATAAAAGAGCAAAAATATCAATCCCAGTTTTGATTACTTAAATTAACAAAAAAAAATGCATATAGCAAAAGATAGTTTCAATCTGCCTACCTCTGGGTTATGGGCCCAGCATGCTTCCATTGCAGTACTCTGCTGCACATGTAAGTGCAAGAGATCCTGAAGCACTCAGTCATCATGGGAAAGTACCAATGTGTTTCTTCGTTGGTTGATGGAAGAAACATCTTACAAAAACTCTCCAGATTATTGACTTTTTAAAGTTTTTCTAGGAAACGTTCTAGATGTATGCTTATTAGCCTTTGTCAGTAAGTACTTTTTGCAAAGTGTCTCTGTAGCGCAATCAGCTAGTGTGTCCGGCTACTAACCAAAAGGTTGGTGGTTCAATCCCAACCAGGGACGTAATTGACCTTGTTATCAGATTTTGGTGATCTTTAAGTAGACAAGTCAAAATTTCAAACCCCCTGTTATGGTGTAGGGTACCTGGCCTTCTCTGATGTAATCAGAGTTAGATTTGATTCATTGATTTTATAAAAACAGCTAGGTAGCACAATTTAGCAGTGGGTTGCAGAGAAAAAGAAATATGCTGGCAAAAAAAAATCCAATTGAGTGATTAAACAGCTCTTCATTTTCTGGCTTTATTTTTATGCTAACAAATTTGTTCTCTGAAAAGTGTCCACAAAGCCAAGTCTCTGATTAACACCTTTGTAGGGATGGTTTTTCACCTATTACTAAATTAAACTTGCTTCATTGGAAAGGCAGCAAGATGCATCCTCATTTCAATGTCTACTGAAATAATACAGGTTGACACCAGGAAACATTAACGCCACTGCATCCTTGCTGCTTTCTCATGTAGAAGTCTGTTTAATGTGAAAACAAGGTGATATCTAATTAGCACACAGGTAAGGAATTAAGAAAATCTTTATTTAAGGGTGAAGATGTTTCTCACAAAATCGTTGCCCCAATGCATCATTGAAATTCAAGCTGGAAAGATGATTTTAATATATCACTTGTACATTTTGTATTGCTCTTCTGGTGACAATGTAGTTTGTTTTTGTCAATTACCCTTTTAATAATAGGGTAAAGAAAATTAAGTGGATTTTTTAAAGAAAACTATACTGTCAATATACTATTAAAACAAATTAAAATGGTAAAAGTTATTGTACTTTAAGTAAAAATAAAAGAGCAAAAATATCAATCCCAGTTTTGATTACTTAAATTAACAAAAAAAATGCATATAGCAAAGGATAGTTTCAATCTGCCTACCTCTGGGTTATGGGCCCAGCATGCTTCCATTGCAGTAATCTGCTGCACATGTAAGTGCAAGAGATCCTGAAGCACTCAGTCATCATGGGAAAGTACCAATGTGTTTCTTCGTTGGTTGATGGAAGAAACATCTTACAAAAACTTTCCAGATTATTGACTTTTTAAAGTTTTTCTAGGAAACGTTCTAGATGTATGCTTATTAGCCTTTGTCAGTATGTACTTTTTACAAAGTGTCTCTGTGGCGCAATCGGTTAGTGTGTCTGGCTACTAGCAAAAGGTTGGTGGTTCAATCCCACCCAGGGACGTAATTGACCTTGTTATCAGATTTTGGTGATCTTTAAGTAGACTAGTCAAAATTTCAAACCCCCTGTTATGATGTAGGGTACCTGGCCTTCTCTGATGTAATCAGAGTTAGATTTGATTCAGTGATTTTATAAAAACAGATAGGAAGCACAATTTAGCAGTGGGTTGCAGAGAAAAAGAAATATGCTGGCAAAAAAAATCCAATTGAGTGATTAAACAGCTCTTCATTTTCTGACTTTATTTTTATGCTAACAAATTTGTTCTCTGAAAAGTGTCCACAAAGCCAAGTCTCTGATTAACACCTTTGTAGGGATGGTTTTTCACCTATTACTAAATTAAACTTGCTTCATTGGAAAGGCAGCAAGATGCATCCTCATTTCAATTTCTACTGAAATAATACAGGTTGACACCAGGAAACATTAACGCCACTGCATCCTTGCTGCTTTCTCATGTGGAAGTTTGTTTAATGTGAAAACAAGGTGATATCTAATTAGCACACAGGTAAGGAATTAAGAAAATCTTTATTTAAGGGTGAAGATGTTTCTCACAAAATCGTTGCCCCAATGCATCATTGAAATTCAAGCTGGAAAGATGATTTTAATATATCACTTGTACATTTTGTATTGCTCTTCTGGTGACAATGTAGTTTGTTTTTGTCAATTACCCTTTTTATAATATGGTAAAGAAAATTAAGTGGATTTTTTAAAGAAAACTATACTGTCAATATACTATTCAAACAAATTAAAATGGTAAAAGTTATTGTACTTCAAGTAAAAATAAAAGAGCAAAAATATCAATCCCAGTTTTGATTACTTAAATTAACAAAAAAAATGCATATAGCAAAGGATAGTTTCAATCTGCCTACCTCTGGGTTATGGGCCCAGTATGCTTCCATTGCAGTACTCTGCTGCACATGTAAGTGCAAGAGATCCTGAAGCACTCACTCATCATGGGAAAGTACCAATGTGTTTCTTCGTTGGTTGATGGAAGAAACATTTTACAAAAACTCTCCAGATTATTGACTTTTTAAAGTTTTTCTAGGAAACGTTCTAGATGTATGCTTATTAGCCTTTGTCAGTATGTACTTTTTGGGAAGTGTCTCTGTGGCGCAATCGGTTAGTGTGTCCGGCTCCTAACCAAAAGGTTGGTGGTTCAATCCCAACCAGGGACGTAATTGACCTTGTTATTAGATTTTGGTGATCTTTAAGTAGACAAGTTAAAATTTCAAACCCCCTGTTATGGTGTAGGGTACCTGGCCTTCTCTGATGTAATAAGAGTTAGATTTGATTCAGTGATTTTATAAAAACAGCTAGGAAGCACAATTTAGCAGTGGGTTGCAGAGAAAAAGAAATATGCTGGCAAAAAAAATCCAATTGAGTGATTAAACAGCTCTTCATTTTCTGGCTTTATTTTTATGCTAACAAATTTGTTCTTTGAAAAGTGTCCACAAAGCCAAGTCTCTGATTAACACCTTTGTAGGGATGGTTTTTCACCTATTACTAAATTAAACTTGCTTCATTGGAAAGGCAGCAAGATGCATCCTCAATTCAATGTCTACTGAAATAATACAGGTTGACACCAGGAAACATTAACGCCACTGTATCCTTGCTGCTTTCTCATGTGGAAGTCTGTTTAATGTGAAAACAAGGTGATATCTAATTAGCACACAGGTAAGGAATTAAGAAAATCTTTATTTAAGGGTGAAGATGTTTCTCACAAAATCGTTGCCCCAATGCATCATTGAAATTCAAGCTGGAAAGATGATTTTAATATATCACTTGTACATTTTGTATTGCTCTTCTGGTGACAATGTAGTTTGTTTTTGTCAATTACCATTTTAATAATAGGGTAAAGAAAATTAAGTGGATTTTTGAAAGAAAACAATACTGTCAATATACTATTAAAACAAATTAAAATGGTAAAAGTTATTGTACTTTAAGTAAAAATAAAAGAGCCAAAATATCAATCCCAGTTTTGGATTACTTTAATTAACAAAAAAAAAAAATGCATATAGCAGAGGATAGTTTCAATCTGCCTACCGCTGGGTTATGGGCCCAGCATGCTTCCATTGCTGTACTCTGCTGCACATGTAAGTGCAAGAGATCCTGAAGCACTCACTCATCATGGGAAAGTACCAATGTGTTTCTTTGTTGGTTGATGGAAGAAACATTTTACAAAAACTCTCCAGATTATTGACTTTTTAAAGTTTTTCTAGGAAACGTTTTAGATGAATGCTTATTAGCCTTTGTCAGTATGTACTTTTGCAAAGTGTCTTTGTGGCGCAATCAGTTAGTGTGCACGGCTATTAACCAAAAGGTTGGTGGTTCAATCCCACCCGGGGACGTAATTGGCCTTGTTATCAGATTTTGGTGATCTTTAAGTAGACAAGTCAAAATTTCAAATCCCCCTGTTCTGGTGTAGGGTACCTGGCCTTCTCTAATGTAATCAGAGTTAGATTTGATTCAGTGATTTTATAAAAACAGCTAGGAAGCACAATTTAGCAGTGGGTTGCAGAGAAAAAGAAATATGCTGGCAAAAAAAATCCAATTGAGTGATTAAACAGCTCTTAATTTTCTGGCTTTATTTTTATGCTAACAAATTTGTTCTCTGAAAAGTGTCCACAAAGCCAAGTCTCTGATTAACACCTTTGTAAGGATGGTTTTTAACCTATTACTAAATTAAACTTGCTTCATTGGAAAGGCAGCAAGATGCATCCTCATTTCAATGTCTACTGAAATAATACAGGTTGACACCAGGAAACATTAACGCCACTGCATCCTTGCTGCTTTCTCATGTGGAAGTCTGTTTAATGTGAAAACAAGGTGATATCTAATTAGCACACAGGTAAGGAATTAAGAAAATCTTTATTTAAGGGTGAAAATGTTTCTCACAAAATCGTTGCCCCAATGCATCATTGAAATTCAAGCTGGAAAGATGATTTTAATATATCACTTGTACAGTTTGTATTGCTCTTCTGGTGACAATGTAGTTTGTTTTTGTCAATTACCATTTTAATAATAGGGTAAAGAAAATTAAGTGGATTTTTGAAAGAAAACAATACTGTCAATATACTATTAAAACAAATTAAAATGGTAAAAGTTATTGTACTGTAAGTAAAAATAAAAGAGCCAACATATCAATCCCAGTTTTGGATTACTTTAATTAACAAAAAAAAATGCATATAGCAGAGGATAGTTTCAATCTGCCTACCTCTGGGTTATGTGCCCAGCATGCTTCCATTGCTGTACTCTGCTGCACATGTAAGTGCAATAGATCCTGAAGCACTCACTCATCATGGGAAAGTACCAATGTGTTTCTTCGTTGGTTGATGGAAGAAACATCTTACAAAAACTCTCCAGATTATTGACTTTTTAAAGTTTTTCTAGGAAACGTTTTAGATGAATGCTTATTAGCCTTTGTCAGTATGTACTTTTGCAAAGTGTCTCTGTGGCGCAATCAGTTAGTGTGTATGGCTATAAACCAAAAGGTTGGTGGTTCAATCCCACCCAGGGACGTAATTGACCTTGTTATCAGATTTTGGTGATCTTTAAGTAGACAAGTCAAAATTTCAACCCCCCTCTTATGGTGTAGGGTACCTGGCCTTCTCTGATGTAATCAGAGTTAGATTTGATTCAGTGATTTTATAAAAACAGCTAGGAAGCACAATTTAGCAGTGGGTTACAGAGAAAAAGAAATATGCTGGCAAAAAAATCCAATTGAGTGATTAAACAGCTCTTCATTTTCTGGCTTTATTTTTATGCTAACAAATTTGTTCTCTGAAAAGTGTCCACAAAGCCAAGTCTCTGATTAACACCTTTGTAAGGATGGTTTTTCACCTATTACTAAATTAAACTTGCTTCATTGGAAAGGCAGCAAGATGCATCCTCATTTCAATGTCTACTGAAATAATACAGGTTGACACCAGGAAACATTAACGCCACGTGGAAGTCTGTTTAATGTGAAAACAAGGTGATATCTAATTAGCACACAGGTAAGGAATTAAGAAAATCTTTATTTAAGGGTGAAAATGTTTCTCACAAAATCGTTGCCCCAATGCATCATTGAAATTCAAGCTGGAAAGATGATTTTAATATATCACTTGTACATTTTGTATTGCTCTTCTGGTGACAATGTAGTTTGTTTTTGTCAATTACCATTTTAATAATAGGGTAAAGAAAATTAAGTGGATTTTTAAAAGAAAACAATACTTTCAATATACTATTAAAACAAATTAAAATGGTAAAAGTTATTGTACTTTAATGAAAAATAAAAGAGCAAAAATATCAATCCCAGTTTTGGATTACTTTAATTAACAAAAAAAATGCATATAGCAGAGGATAGTTTTAATCTGCCTACCTCTGGGTTATGGGCCCAGCATGCTTCCATTGCAGTACTCTGCTGCACATGTAAGTGCAAGAGATCCTGAAGCACTCACTCATCATGGGAAAGTACCAATGTGTTTCTTCGTTGGTGGATGGAAGAAACATCTTACAAAAACTCTCCAGATTATTGACTTTTTAAAGTTTTTCTAGGAAACGTTTTAGATGAATGCTTATTAGCCTTTGTCAGTATGTACTTTTGCAAAGTGTCTCTGTGGCGCAATCAGTTAGTGTGTACGGCTATAAACCAAAAGGTTGGTGGTTCAATCCCACCCAGGGACGTAATTGACCTTGTTATCAGATTTTGGTGATCTTTAAGTAGACAAGTCAAAATTTCAAATCCCCTCTTATGGTGTAGGGTACCTGGCCTTCTCTGATGTAATCAGAGTTAGATTTGATTCAGTGATTTTATGAAAACAGCTAGGAAGCACAATTTAGCAGTGGGTTGCAGAGAAAAAGAAATATGCTGGCAAAAAAATCCAATTGAGTGATTAAACAGCTCTTCATTTTCTGGCTTTATTTTTATGCTAACAAATTTGTTCTCTGAAAAGTGTCCACAAAGCCAAGTCTCTGATTAACACCTTTGTAGGGATGGTTTTTCACCTATTACTAAATTAAACTTGCTTCATTGGAAAGGCAGCAAGATGCATCCTCATTTCAATGTCTACTGAAATAATACAGGTTGACACCAGGAAACATTAACGCCAATGCATCCTTGCTGCTTTCTCATGTGGAAGACTGTTTAATGTGAAAACAAGGTGATATCTAATTAGCACACAGGTAAGGAATTAAGAAAATCTTTATTTAAGGGTGAAGATGTTTCTCACAAAATCGTTGCCCCAATGCATCATTGAAATTCAAGCTGGAAAGATGATTTTAATATATCACTTGTACATTTTGTATTGCTCTTCTGGTGACAATGTAGTTTGTTTTTGTCAATTACCATTTTAATAATAGGGTAAAGAAAATTAAGTGGATTTTTGAAAGAAAACAATACTGTCAATATACTATTAAAACAAATTAAAATGGTAAAAGTTATTGTACTTTAATTAAATAAAAAATAGCTAACATATCAATCCCAGTTTTGGATTACTTTAACAAAAAAAATGCATATAGCAGAGGATAGTTTCAATCTGCCTACCTCTGGGTAATGGGCCCAGCATGCTTCCATTGCAGTACTCTGCTGCACATGTAAGTGCAAGAGATCCTGAAGCACTCACTCATCATGGGAAAGTACCAATGTGTTTCTTCGTTGGTTGATTTAAGAAAATTCTTACAAAAACTCTCCAGATTATTGACTTTTTAAAGTTTTTCTAGGAAACGTTCTAGATTAATGCTTATTAGCCTTTGTCAGTATGTACTTTTTGCAAAGTGTCTCTGTGGCGCAATCGGTTAGTGTGTCTGGGTACTCACCAAAAGGTTGGTGGTTCAATCCCACCCAGGGACATGATTGACCTTGTGATCAGGTTTTGGTGATATTTAAGTAGACAAGTCAAAATTTCAAACCCCCTCTTTTGGTGTAGGGTACCTGGCCTTCTCTGATGTAATCGGAGTTAGATTTGATTCAGTGATTTTATAAAAAACAGCTAGGAAGCACAATTTAGCAATGGGTTGCAGAGAAAAAAATATGCTGGTAGAAAAATCCAATTGAGTGATTAAACAGCTCTTCATTTTCTGCCTTTATTTTTATGCTAACAAATTTGTTCTCTGAAAAGTGTCCACAAAGCCAAGTCTCTGATTAACACCTTTGTAAGGATGGTTTTTCACCTATTACTAAATTAAACTTGCTTCATTGGAAAGGCAGCAAGATGCATCCTCATTTCAATGTCTACTGAAATAATACAGGTTGACACCAGGAAACATTAACGCCACTGCATCCTTGCTGCTTTCTCATGTAGAAGTCTGTTTTATGTGAAAACAAGGTGACATGTAATTAGCACACAGGTAAGGAATTAAGAAAATCTTTATTTAAGGGTGAAGATGTTTCTCACAAAATCGTTGCCCCAATGCATCATTGAAATTCAAGCTGGAAAGATGATTTTAATATATCACTTGTACATTTTGTATTGCTCTTCTGGTGACAATGTAGTTTGTTTTTGTCAATTACCCTTTTAATAATAGGGTAAAGAAAATTAAGTGGATTTTTTAAAGAAAACTATACTGTCAATATACTATTAAAACAAATTAAAATGGTAAAAGTTATTGTACTTTAAGTAAAAATAAAAGAGCAAAAATATCAATCCCAGTTTTGATTACTTAAATTAACAAAAAAATGCATATAGCAAAGGATAGTTTCAATCTGCCTACCTCTGGGTTATGGGCCCAGCATGCTTCCATTGCAGTACTCTGCTGCACATGTAAGTGCAAGAGATCCTGAAGCACTCACTCATCATGGGAAAGTACCAATGTGTTTCTTCGTTGGTTGATGGAAGAAACATCTTACAAAAACTCTCCAGATTATAGACTTTTTAAAGTTTTTCTAGGAAACGTTCTAGATGTATGCTTATTAGCCTTTGTCAGTATGTAATTTTTGCAAAGTGTCTCTGTGGCGCAATCGGTTAGTGTGTCCGGCTACTAACCAAAAGGTTGGTGGTTCAATCCCACCCAGGGACGTAATTGACCTTGTTATCAGATTTTGGTGATCTTTAAGTAGACAAGTCAAAATTTCAAACCCCCTGTTATGGTGTAGGGTACCTGGCCTTCTCTGATGTAATCAGAGTTAGATTTGATTCATTGATTTTATAAAAACAGCTAGGAAGCACAATTTAGCAGTGGGTTGCAGAGAAAAAGAAATATGCTGGAAAAAAAAATCCAATTGAGTGATTAAACAGCTCTTCATTTTCTGGCTTTATTTTTATGCTAACAAATTTGTTCTCTGAAAAGTGTCCACAAAGCCAAGTCTCTGATTAACACCTTTGTAGGGATGGTTTTTCACCTATTACTAAATTAAACTTGCTTCATTGGAAAGGCAGCAAGATGCATCCTCATTTCAATGTCTACTGAAATAATACAGGTTGACACCAGGAAACATTAACGCCACTGCATCCTTGCTGCTTTCTCATGTAGAAGTCTGTTTAATGTGAAAACAAGGTGATATCTAATTAGCACACAGGTAAGGAATTAAGAAAATCTTTATTTAAGGGTGAAGATGTTTCTCACAAAATCGTTGCCCCAATGCATCATTGAAATTCAAGCTGGAAAGATGATTTTAATATATCACTTGTACATTTTGTATTGCTCTTCTGGTGACAATGTAGTTTGTTTTTGTCAATTACCATTTTAATAATAGGGTAAAGAAAATTAAGTGGATTTTTAAAAGAAAACAATACTTTCAATATACTATTAAAACAAATTAAAATGGTAAAAGTTATTGTACTTTAATGAAAAATAAAAGAGCAAAAATATCAATCCCAGTTTTGGATTACTTTAATTAACAAAAAAAATGCATATAGCAGAGGATAGTTTTAATCTGCCTACCTCTGGGTTATGGGCCCAGCATGCTTCCATTGCAGTACTCTGCTGCACATGTAAGTGCAAGAGATCCTGAAGCACTCACTCATCATGGGAAAGTACCAATGTGTTTCTTCGTTGGTGGATGAAAGAAACATCTTACAAAAACTCTCCAGATTATTGACTTTTTAAAGTTTTTCTAGGAAACGTTTTAGATGAATGCTTATTAGCCTTTGTCAGTATGTACTTTTGCAAAGTCTCTCTGTGGCGCAATCAGTAAGTGTGTACGGCTAAAAACCAAAAGGTTGGTGGTTCAATCCCACCCAGGGACGTAATTGACCTTGTTATCAGATTTTGGTGATCTTTAAGTAGACAAGTCAAAATTTCAAACCCCCTCTTATGGTGTAGGGTACCTGGCCTTCTCTGATGTAATCAGAGTTAGATTTGATTCAGTGATTTTATAAAAACAGCTAGGAAGCACAATTTAGCAGTGGGTTGCAGAGAAAAAGAAATATGCTGGCAAAAAAATCCAATTGAGTGATTAAACAGCTCTTCATTTTCTGGCTTTATTTTTATGCTAACAAATTTGTTCTCTGAAAAGTGTCCACAAAGCCAAGTCTCTGATTAACACCTTTGTAGGGATTGTTTTTCACCTATTACTAAATTTAATTTGCTTCATTGGAAAGGCAGCAAGATGCATCCTCATTTCAATGTCTACTGAAATAATACGGGTTGACACCAGGAAACATTAACGCCACAGCATCCTTGCTGCTTTCTCGTGTGGAAGTCTGTTTAATGTGAAAACAAGGTGATATCTAATTAGCACACAGGTAAGGAATTAAGAAAATCTTTATTTAAGGGTGAAGATGTTTCTCACAAAATCGTTGCCCCAATGCATCATTGAAATTCAAGCTGGAAAGATGATTTTAATATATCACTTGTACATTTTGTATTGCTCTTCTGGTGACAATGTAGTTTGTTTTTGTCAATTACCCTTTTAATAATATGGTAAAGAAAATTAAGTGGATTTTTTAAAGAAAACTATACTGTCAATATACTATTAAAACAAATTAAAATGGTAAGTAAAAATAAAAGAGCAAAAATATCAATCCCAGTTTTGATTACTTAAATTAACAAAAAAAAATGCATATAGCAAAGGATAGTTTCAATCTGCCTACCTCTGGGTTATGGGCCCAGCATGCTTCCATTGCAGTACTCTGCTGCACATGTAAGTGCAAGAGATCCTGAAGCACTCACTCATCATGGGAAAGTACCAATGTGTTTCTTCGTTGGTTGATGGAAGAAACATCTTACAAAAACTCTCCAGATTATTGACTTTTTAAAGTTTTTCTAGGAAACGTTCTAGATGTATGCTTATTAGCCTTTGTCAGTATGTGCTTTTTGCAAAGTGTCTCTGTGGCGCAATTGGTTAGTGTGTCCGGCTACTAACCAAATAGTTGGTGGTTCAATCCCACCCAGGGACGTAATTGACCTTGTTATCAGATTTTGGTGATCTTTAAGTAGACAAGTCAAAATTTCAAACCCCCTGTTCTGGTGTAGGGTACCTCGCCTTCTCTGATGTAATCAGAGTTAGATTTGATTCATTGATTTTATAAAAACAGCTAGGAAGCACAATTTAGCAGTGGGTTGCAGAGAAAAAGAAATATGCTGGCAAAAAAAATCCAATTGAGTGATTAAACAGCTCTTCATTTTCTGGCTTTATTTTTATGCTAACAAATTTGTTCTCTGAAAAGTGTCCACAAAGCCAAGTCTCTGATTAACACCTTTGTAGGGATGGTTTTTCACCTATTACTAAATTAAACTTGCTTCATTGGAAAGGCAGCAAGATGCATCCTCATTTCAATGTCTACTGAAATAATACAGGTTGACACCAGGAAACATTAACGCCACTGCATCCTTGCTGCTTTCTCATGTAGAAGTCTGTTTTATGTGAAAACAAGGTGATATCTAATTAGCACACAGGTAAGGAATTAAGAAAATCTTTATTTAAGGGTGAAGATGTTTCTCACAAAATCGTTGCCCCAATGCATCATTGAAATTCAAGCTGGAAAGATGATTTTAATATATCACTTGTACATTTTGTATTGCTCTTCTGGTGACAATGTAGTTTGTTTTTGTCAATTACCCTTTTAATAATAGGGTAAAGAAAATTAAGTGGATTTTTTAAAGAAAACTATACTGTCAATATACTATTAAAACAAATTAAAATGGTAAAAGTTATTGTACTTTAAGTAAAAATAAAAGAGCAAAAATATCAATCCCAGTTTTGATTACTTAAATTAACAAAAAAAAATGCATATAGCAAAGGATAGTTTCAATCTGCCTACCTCTGGGTTATGGGCCCAGCATGCTTCCATTGCAGTACTCTGCTGCACATGTAAGTGCAAGAGATCCTGAAGCACTCACTCATCATGGGAAAGTACCAATGTGTTTCTTCGTTGGTTGATGGAAGAAACATCTTACAAAAACTCTCCAGATTATAGACTTTTTAAAGTTTTTCTAGGAAACGTTCTAGATGTATGCTTATTAGCCTTTGTCAGTATGTAATTTTTGCAAAGTGTCTCTGTGGCGCAATCGGTTAGTGTGTCCGGCTACTAACCAAAAGGTTGGTGGTTCAATCCCACCCAGGGACGTAATTGACCTTGTTATCAGATTTTGGTGATCTTTAAGTAGACAAGTCAAAATTTCAAACCCCCTGTTATGGTGTAGGGTACCTGGCCTTCTCTGATGTAATCAGAGTTAGATTTGATTCATTGATTTTATAAAAACAGCTAGGAAGCACAATTTAGCAGTGGGTTGCAGAGAAAAAGAAATATGCTGGAAAAAAAAATCCAATTGAGTGATTAAACAGCTCTTCATTTTCTGGCTTTATTTTTATGCTAACAAATTTGTTCTCTGAAAAGTGTCCACAAAGCCAAGTCTCTGATTAACACCTTTGTAGGGATGGTTTTTCACCTATTACTAAATTAAACTTGCTTCATTGGAAAGGCAGCAAGATGCATCCTCATTTCAATGTCTACTGAAATAATACAGGTTGACACCAGGAAACATTAACGCCACTGCATCCTTGCTGCTTTCTCATGTAGAAGTCTGTTTAATGTGAAAACAAGGTGATATCTAATTAGCACACAGGTAAGGAATTAAGAAAATCTTTATTTAAGGGTGAAGATGTTTCTCACAAAATCGTTGCCCCAATGCATCATTGAAATTCAAGCTGGAAAGATGATTTTAATATATCACTTGTACATTTTGTATTGCTCTTCTGGTGACAATGTAGTTTGTTTTTGTCAATTACCATTTTAATAATAGGGTAAAGAAAATTAAGTGGATTTTTAAAAGAAAACAATACTTTCAATATACTATTAAAACAAATTAAAATGGTAAAAGTTATTGTACTTTAATGAAAAATAAAAGAGCAAAAATATCAATCCCAGTTTTGGATTACTTTAATTAACAAAAAAAATGCATATAGCAGAGGATAGTTTTAATCTGCCTACCTCTGGGTTATGGGCCCAGCATGCTTCCATTGCAGTACTCTGCTGCACATGTAAGTGCAAGAGATCCTGAAGCACTCACTCATCATGGGAAAGTACCAATGTGTTTCTTCGTTGGTGGATGAAAGAAACATCTTACAAAAACTCTCCAGATTATTGACTTTTTAAAGTTTTTCTAGGAAACGTTTTAGATGAATGCTTATTAGCCTTTGTCAGTATGTACTTTTGCAAAGTCTCTCTGTGGCGCAATCAGTAAGTGTGTACGGCTAAAAACCAAAAGGTTGGTGGTTCAATCCCACCCAGGGACGTAATTGACCTTGTTATCAGATTTTGGTGATCTTTAAGTAGACAAGTCAAAATTTCAAACCCCCTCTTATGGTGTAGGGTACCTGGCCTTCTCTGATGTAATCAGAGTTAGATTTGATTCAGTGATTTTATAAAAACAGCTAGGAAGCACAATTTAGCAGTGGGTTGCAGAGAAAAAGAAATATGCTGGCAAAAAAATCCAATTGAGTGATTAAACAGCTCTTCATTTTCTGGCTTTATTTTTATGCTAACAAATTTGTTCTCTGAAAAGTGTCCACAAAGCCAAGTCTCTGATTAACACCTTTGTAGGGATTGTTTTTCACCTATTACTAAATTTAATTTGCTTCATTGGAAAGGCAGCAAGATGCATCCTCATTTCAATGTCTACTGAAATAATACGGGTTGACACCAGGAAACATTAACGCCACAGCATCCTTGCTGCTTTCTCGTGTGGAAGTCTGTTTAATGTGAAAACAAGGTGATATCTAATTAGCACACAGGTAAGGAATTAAGAAAATCTTTATTTAAGGGTGAAGATGTTTCTCACAAAATCGTTGCCCCAATGCATCATTGAAATTCAAGCTGGAAAGATGATTTTAATATATCACTTGTACATTTTGTATTGCTCTTCTGGTGACAATGTAGTTTGTTTTTGTCAATTACCCTTTTAATAATATGGTAAAGAAAATTAAGTGGATTTTTTAAAGAAAACTATACTGTCAATATACTATTAAAACAAATTAAAATGGTAAGTAAAAATAAAAGAGCAAAAATATCAATCCCAGTTTTGATTACTTAAATTAACAAAAAAAAATGCATATAGCAAAGGATAGTTTCAATCTGCCTACCTCTGGGTTATGGGCCCAGCATGCTTCCATTGCAGTACTCTGCTGCACATGTAAGTGCAAGAGATCCTGAAGCACTCACTCATCATGGGAAAGTACCAATGTGTTTCTTCGTTGGTTGATGGAAGAAACATCTTACAAAAACTCTCCAGATTATTGACTTTTTAAAGTTTTTCTAGGAAACGTTCTAGATGTATGCTTATTAGCCTTTGTCAGTATGTGCTTTTTGCAAAGTGTCTCTGTGGCGCAATTGGTTAGTGTGTCCGGCTACTAACCAAATAGTTGGTGGTTCAATCCCACCCAGGGACGTAATTGACCTTGTTATCAGATTTTGGTGATCTTTAAGTAGACAAGTCAAAATTTCAAACCCCCTGTTCTGGTGTAGGGTACCTCGCCTTCTCTGATGTAATCAGAGTTAGATTTGATTCATTGATTTTATAAAAACAGCTAGGAAGCACAATTTAGCAGTGGGTTGCAGAGAAAAAGAAATATGCTGGCAAAAAAAATCCAATTGAGTGATTAAACAGCTCTTCATTTTCTGGCTTTATTTTTATGCTAACAAATTTGTTCTCTGAAAAGTGTCCACAAAGCCAAGTCTCTGATTAACACCTTTGTAGGGATGGTTTTTCACCTATTACTAAATTAAACTTGCTTCATTGGAAAGGCAGCAAGATGCATCCTCATTTCAATGTCTACTGAAATAATACAGGTTGACACCAGGAAACATTAACGCCACTGCATCCTTGCTGCTTTCTCATGTAGAAGTCTGTTTTATGTGAAAACAAGGTGATATCTAATTAGCACACAGGTAAGGAATTAAGAAAATCTTTATTTAAGGGTGAAGATGTTTCTCACAAAATCGTTGCCCCAATGCATCATTGAAATTCAAGCTGGAAAGATGATTTTAATATATCACTTGTACATTTTGTATTGCTCTTCTGGTGACAATGTAGTTTGTTTTTGTCAATTACCCTTTTAATAATAGGGTAAAGAAAATTAAGTGGATTTTTTAAAGAAAACTATACTGTCAATATACTATTAAAACAAATTAAAATGGTAAAAGTTATTGTACTTTAAGTAAAAATAAAAGAGCAAAAATATCAATCCCAGTTTTGATTACTTAAATTAACAAAAAAAAATGCATATAGCAAAGGATAGTTTCAATCTGCCTACCTCTGGGTTATGGGCCCAGCATGCTTCCATTGCAGTACTCTGCTGCACATGTAAGTGCAAGAGATCCTGAAGCACTCACTCATCATGGGAAAGTACCAATGTGTTTCTTCGTTGGTTGATGGAAGAAACATCTTACAAAAACTCTCCAGATTATTGACTTTTTAAAGTTTTTCTAGGAAACGTTCTAGATGTATGCTTATTAGCCTTTGTCAGTATGTGCTTTTTGCAACGTGTCTCTGTGGCGCAATTGGTTAGTGTGTCCGGCTACTAACCAAATGGTTGGTGGTTCAATCCCACCCAGGGACGTAATTGACCTTGTTATCAGATTTTGGTGATCTTTAAGTAGACAAGTCAAAATTTCAAACCCCCTGTTCTGGTGTAGGGTACCTCGCCTTCTCTGATGTAATCAGAGTTAGATTTGATTCATTGATTTTATAAAAACAGCTAGGAAGCACAATTTAGCAGTGGGTTGCAGAGAAAAAGAAATATGCTGGCAAAAAAAATCCAATTGAGTGATTAAACAGCTCTTCATTTTCTGGCTTTATTTTTATGCTAACAAATTTGTTCTCTGAAAAGTGTCCACAAAGCCAAGTCTCTGATTAACACCTTTGTAGGGATGGTTTTTCACCTATTACTAAATTAAACTTGCTTCATTGGAAAGGCAGCAAGATGCATCCTCATTTCAATGTCTACTGAAATAATACAGGTTGACACCAGGAAACATTAACGCCACTGCATCCTTGCTGCTTTCTCATGTAGAAGTCTGTTTAATGTGAAAACAAGGTGATATCTAATTAGCACACAGGTAAGGAATTAAGAAAATCTTTATTTAAGGGTGAAGATGTTTCTCACAAAATCGTTGCCCCAATGCATCATTGAAATTCAAGCTGGAAAGATGATTTTAATATATCACTTGTACATTTTGTATTGCTCTTCTGGTGACAATGTAGTTTGTTTTTGTCAATTACCCTTTTAATAATAGGGTAAAGAAAATTAAGTGGATTTTTTAAAGAAAACTATACTGTCAATATACTATTAAAACAAATTAAAATGGTAAAAGTTATTGTACTTTAAGTAAAAATAAAAGAGCAAAATATCAATCCCAGTTTTGATTACTTAAATTAACAAAAAAAAATGCATATAGCAAAGGATAGTTTCAATCTGCCTACCTCTGGGTTATGGGCCCAGCATGCTTCCATTGCAGTACTCTGCTGCACATGTAAGTGCAAGAGATCCTGAAGCACTCACTCATCATGGGAAAGTACCAATGTGTTTCTTCGTTGGTTGATGGAAGAAACATCTTACAAAAACTCTCCAGATTATTGACTTTTTAAAGTTTTTCTAGGAAACGTTCTAGATGTATGCTTATTAGCCTTTGTCAGTATGTGCTTTTTGCAACGTGTCTCTGTGGGGCAATTGGTTAGTGTGTCCGGCTACTAACCAAATGGTTGGTGGTTCAATCCCAACCAGGGACGTAATTGACCTTGTTATCAGATTTTGGTGATCTTTAAGTAGACAAGTCAAAATTTCAAACCCCCTGTTCTGGTGTAGGGTACCTGGCCTTCTCCGATGTAATCAGAGTTAGATTTGATTCATTGATTTTATAAAAACAGCTAGGAAGCACAATTTAGCAGTGGGTTGCAGAGAAAAAGAAATATGCTGGCAAAAAAAATCCAATTGAGTGATTAAACAGCTCTTCATTTTCTGGCTTTATTTTTATGCTAACAAATTTGTTCTCTGAAAAGTGTCCACAAAGCCAAGTCTCTGATTAACACCTTTGTAGGGATGGTTTTTCACCTATTACTAAATTAAACTTGCTTCATTGGAAAGGCAGCAAGATGCATCCTCATTTCAATGTCTACTGAAATAATACAGGTTGACACCAGGAAACATTAACGCCACTGCATCCTTGCTGCTTTCTCATGTAGAAGTCTGTTTAATGTGAAAACAAGGTGATATCTAATTAGCACACAGGTAAGGAATTAAGAAAATCTTTATTTAAGGGTGAAGATGTTTCTCACAAAATCGTTGCCCCAATGCATCATTGAAATTCAAGCTGGAAAGATGATTTTAATATATCACTTGTACATTTTGTATTGCTCTTCTGGTGACAATGTAGTTTGTTTTTGTCAATTACCCTTTTAATAATAGGGTAAAGAAAATTAAGTGGATTTTTTTAAAGAAAACTATACTGTCAATATACTATTCAAACAAATTAAAATGGTAAAAGTTATTGTACTTCAAGTAAAAATAAAAGAGCAAAATATCAATCCCAGTTTTGATTACTTAAATTAACAAAAAAAATGCATATAGCAAAGGATAGTTTCAATCTGCCTACCTCTGGGTTATGGGCCCAGCATGCTTCCATTGCAGTACTCTGCTGCACATGTAAGTGCAAGAGATCCTGAAGCACTCACTCATCATGGGAAAGTACCAATGTGTTTCTTCGTTGGTTGATGGAAGAAACATTTTACAAAAACTCTCCAGATTATTGACTTTTTAAAGTCTTTCTAGGAAACGTTCTAGATGTATGCTTATTAGCCTTTGTCAGTATGTGCATTTCGCAAAGTGTCTCTGTGGCGCAATCGGTTAGTGTGTCCGGCTACTAACCAAATGGTTGGTGGTTCAATCCCAACCAGGGACGTATTTGACCTTGTTATCAGATTTTGGTGATCTTTAAGTAGACAAGTCAAAATTTCAAACCCCCTGTTCTGGTGTAGGGTACCTGGCCTTCTCTGATGTAATCAGAGTTAGATTTGATTCATTGATTTTATAAAAACAGCTAGGAAGCACAATTTAGCAGTGGGTTGCAGAGAAAAAGAAATATGCTGGCAAAAAAAATTCAATTGAGTGATTAAACAGCTCTTCATTTTCTGGCTTTATTTTTATGCTAACAAATTTGTTCTCTGAAAAGTGTCCACAAAGCCAAGTCTCTGATTAACACCATTGTAGGGATGGTTTTTCACCTATTACTAAATTAAACTTGCTTCATTGGAAAGGCAGCAAGATGCATCCTCATTTCAATGTCTACTGAAATAATACAGGTTGACACCAGGAAACATTAACGCCACTGCATCCTTGCTGCTTTCTCATGTAGAAGTCTGTTTAATGTGAACACAAGGTGATATCTAATTAGCACACAGGTAAGGAATTAAGAAAATCTTTATTTAAGGGTGAAGATGTTTCTCACAAAATCGTTGCCCCAATGCATCATTGAAATTCAAGCTGGAAAGATGATTTTAATATATCACTTGTACATTTTGTATTGCTCTTCTGGTGACAATGTAGTTTGTTTTTGTCAATTACCCTTTTAATAATAGGGTAAAGAAAATTAAGTGGATTTTTTTAAAGAAAACTATACTGTCAATATACTATTCAAACAAATTAAAATGGTAAAAGTTATTGTACTTCAAGTAAAAATAAAAGAGCAAAATATCAATCCCAGTTTTGATTACTTAAATTAACAAAAAAAATGCATATAGCAAAGGATAGTTTCAATCTGCCTACCTCTGGGTTATGGGCCCAGCATGCTTCCATTGCAGTACTCTGCTGCACATGTAAGTGCAAGAGATCCTGAAGCACTCACTCATCATGGGAAAGTACCAATGTGTTTCTTCGTTGGTTGATGGAAGAAACATCTTACAAAAACTCTCCAGATTATTGACTTTTTAAAGTTTTTCTAGGAAACGTTCTAGATGTATGCTTATTAGCCTTTGTCAGTATATAATTTTTACAAAGTGTCTCTGTGGCGCAATTGGTTAGTGTGTCTGGCTACTAACCAAAAGGTTGGTGGTTCAATCCCACCCAGGGATGTAATTGACCTTGTTATCAGATTTTGGTGATCTTTAAGTAGACAAGTCAAAATTTCAAACCCCCTGTTATGGTGTAGGGTACCTGGCCTTCTCTGATGTAATCAGAGTTAGATTTGATTCAGTGATTTTATAAAAACAGATAGGAAGCACAATGTAGCAGTGGGTTGCAGAGAAAAAGAAATATGCTGGCAAAAAAAATCCAATTGAGTGATTAAACAGCTCTTCATTTTCTGGCTTTATTTTTATGCTAACAAATTTGTTCTCTGAAAAGTGTCCACAAAGCCAAGTCTCTGATTAACACCTTTGTAGGGATGGTTTTTCACCTATTACTAAATTTAATTTGCTTCATTGGAAAGGCAGCAAGATGCATCCTCATTTCAATGTCTACTGAAATAATACGGGTTGACACCAGGAAACATTAACGCCACAGCATCCTTGCTGCTTTCTCATGTGGAAGTCTGTTTAATGTGAAAACAAGGTGATATCTAATTAGCACACAGGTAAGGAATTAAGAAAATCTTTATTTAAGGGTGAAGATGTTTCTCACAAAATCGTTGCCCCAATGCATCATTGAAATTCAAGCTGGAAAGATGATTTTAATATATCACTTGTACATTTTGTATTGCTCTTCTGGTGACAATGTAGTTTGTTTTTGTCAATTACCCTTTTAATAATAGGGTAAAGAAAAGTAAGTGGATTTTTTAAAGAAAACTATACTGTCAATATACTATTAAAACAAATTAAAATGGTAAGTAAAAATAAAAGAGCAAAAATATCAATCCCAGTTTTGATTACCTAAATTAACAAAAAAAAATGCATATAGCAAAGGATAGTTTCAATCTGCCTACCTCTGGGTTATGGGCCCAGCATGCTTCCATTGCAGTACTCTGCTGCACATGTAAGTGCAAGAGATCCTGAAGCACTCAGTCATCATGGGAAAGTATCAATGTGTTTCTTCGTTGGTTGATGGAAGAAACATCTTACAAAAACTCTCCAGATTATTGACTTTTTAAAGTTTTTCTAGGAAACGTTCTAGATGTATGCTTATTAGCCTTTGTCAGTATGTGCTTTTTGCAAAGTGTCTCTGTGGCGCAATTGGTTAGTGTGTCCGGCTACTAACCAAATGGTTGGTGGCTCAATCCCACCCAGGGACGTAATTGACCTTGTTATCAGATTTTGGTGATCTTTAAGTAGACAAGTCAAAATTTCAAACCCCCTGTTCTGGTGTAGGGTACCTCGCCTTCTCTGATGTAATCAGAGTTAGATTTGATTCATTGATTTTATAAAAACAGCTAGGAAGCACAATTTAGCAGTGGGTTGCAGAGAAAAAGAAATATGCTGGCAAAAAAAATCCAATTGAGTGATTAAACAGCTCTTCATTTTCTGGCTTTATTTTTATGCTAACAAATTTGTTCTCTGAAAAGTGTCCACAAAGCCAAGTCTCTGATTAACACCTTTGTAGGGATGGTTTTTCACCTATTACTAAATTAAACTTGCTTCATTGGAAAGGCAGCAAGATGCATCCTCATTTCAATGTCTACTGAAATAATACAGGTTGACACCAGGAAACATTAACGCCACTGCATCCTTGCTGCTTTCTCATGTAGAAGTCTGTTTAATGTGAAAACAAGGTGATATCTAATTAGCACACAGGTAAGGAATTAAGAAAATCTTTATTTAAGGGTGAAGATGTTTCTCACAAAATCGTTGCCCCAATGCATCATTGAAATTCAAGCTGGAAAGATGATTTTAATATATCACTTGTACATTTTGTATTGCTCTTCTGGTGACAATGTAGTTTGTTTTTGTCAATTACCCTTTTAATAATAGGGTAAAGAAAATTAAGTGGATTTTTTAAAGAAAACTATACTGTCAATATACTATTAAAACAAATTAAAATGGTAAAAGTTATTGTACTTTAAGTAAAAATAAAAGAGCAAAAATATCAATCCCAGTTTTGATTACTTAAATTAACAAAAAAAAAAATGCATATAGCAAAGGATAGTTTCAATCTGCCTACCTCTGGGTTATGGGCCCAGCATGCTTCCATTGCAGTACTCTGCTGCACATGTAAGTGCAAGAGATCCTGAAGCACTCACTCATCATGGGAAAGTACCAATGTGTTTCTTCGTTGGTTGATGGAAGAAACATCTTACAAAAACTCTCCAGATTATTGACTTTTTAAAGTTTTTCTAGGAAACGTTCTAGATGTATGCTTATTAGCCTTTGTCAGTATGTGCTTTTTGCAACGTGTCTCTGTGGCGCAATTGGTTAGTGTGTCCGGCTACTAACCAAATGGTTGGTGGTTCAATCCCAACCAGGGACGTAATTGACCTTGTTATCAGATTTTGGTGATCTTTAAGTAGACAAGTCAAAATTTCAAACCCCCTGTTCTGGTGTAGGGTACCTGGCCTTCTCTGATGTAATCAGAGTTAGATTTGATTCATTGATTTTATAAAAACAGCTAGGAAGCACAATTTAGCAGTGGGTTGCAGAGAAAAAGAAATATGCTGGCAAAAAAAATCCAATTGAGTGATTAAACAGCTCTTCATTTTCTGGCTTTATTTTTATGCTAACAAATTTGTTCTCTGAAAAGTGTCCACAAAGCCAAGTCTCTGATTAACACCTTTGTAGGGATGGTTTTTCACCTATTACTAAATTAAACTTGCTTCATTGGAAAGGCAGCAAGATGCATCCTCATTTCAATGTCTACTGAAATAATACAGGTTGACACCAGGAAACATTAACGCCACTGCATCCTTGCTGCTTTCTCATGTAGAAGTCTGTTTAATGTGAAAACAAGGTGATATCTAATTAGCACACAGGTAAGGAATTAAGAAAATCTTTATTTAAGGGTGAAGATGTTTCTCACAAAATCGTTGCCCCAATGCATCATTGAAATTCAAGCTGGAAAGATGATTTTAATATATCACTTGTACATTTTGTATTGCTCTTCTGGTGACAATGTAGTTTGTTTTTGTCAATTACCCTTTTAATAATAGGGTAAAGAAAATTAAGTGGATTTTTTTAAAGAAAACTATACTGTCAATATACTATTCAAACAAATTAAAATGGTAAAAGTTATTGTACTTCAAGTAAAAATAAAAGAGCAAAATATCAATCCCAGTTTTGATTACTTAAATTAACAAAAAAAATGCATATAGCAAAGGATAGTTTCAATCTGCCTACCTCTGGGTTATGGGCCCAGCATGCTTCCATTGCAGTACTCTGCTGCACATGTAAGTGCAAGAGATCCTGAAGCACTCACTCATCATGGGAAAGTACCAATGTGTTTCTTCGTTGGTTGATGGAAGAAACATTTTACAAAAACTCTCCAGATTATTGACATTTTAAAGTCTTTCTAGGAAACGTTCTAGATGTATGCTTATTAGCCTTTGTCAGTATGCGCATTTTGCAAAGTGTCTCTGTGGCGCAATCGGTTAGTGTGTCCGGCTACTAACCAAATGGTTGGTGGTTCAATCCCAACCAGGGATGTAATTGACCTTGTTATCAGATTTTGGTGATCTTTAAGTAGACAAGTCAAAATTTCAAACCCCCTGTTCTGGTGTAGGGTACCTGGCCTTCTCTGATGTAATCAGAGTTAGATTTGATTCATTGATTTTATAAAAACAGCTAGGAAGCACAATTTAGCAGTGGGTTGCAGAGAAAAAGAAATATGCTGGCAAAAAAAATTCAATTGAGTGATTAAACAGCTCTTCATTTTCTGGCTTTATTTTTATGCTAACAAATTTGTTCTCTGAAAAGTGTCCACAAAGCCAAGTCTCTGATTAACACCTTTGTAAGGATGGTTTTTCACCTATTACTAAATTAAACTTGCTTCATTGGAAAGGCAGCCAGATGCATCCTCATTTCAATGTCTACTGAAATAATACAGGTTGACACCAGGAAACATTAACGCCACTGCATCCTTGCTGCTTTCTCATGTAGAAGTCTGTTTAATGTGAAAACAAGGTGATATATAATTAGCACACAGGTAAGGAATTAAGAAAATCTTTATTTAAGGGTGAAGATGTTTCTCACAAAATCGTTGCCCCAATGCATCATTGAAATTCAAGCTGGAAAGATGATTTTAATATATCACTTGTACATTTTGTATTGCTCTTCTGGTGACAATGTAGTTTGTTTTTGTCAATTACCCTTTTAATAATAGGGTAAAGAAAATTAAGTGGATTTTTTTAAAGAAAACTATACTGTCAATATACTATTCAAACAAATTAAAATGGTAAAAGTTATTGTACTTCAAGTAAAAATAAAAGAGCAAAATATCAATCCCAGTTTTGATTACTTAAATTAACAAAAAAAATGCATATAGCAAAGGATAGTTTCAATCTGCCTACCTCTGGGTTATGGTCCCAGCATGCTTCCATTGCAGTACTCTGCTGCACATGTAAGTGCAAGAGATCCTGAAGCACTCACTCATCATGGGAAAGTACCAATGTGTTTCTTCGTTGGTTGATGGAAGAAACATTTACAAAAACTCTCCAGATTATTGACTTTTTAAAGTCTTTCTAGGAAACGTTCTAGATGTATGCTTATTAGCCTTTGTCAGTATGTGCATTTTGCAAAGTGTCTCTGTGGCGCAATCGGTTAGTGTGTTCGGCTACTAACCAAATGGTTGGTGGTTCAATCCCAACCAGGGACGTAATTGACCTTGTTATCAGATTTTGGTGATCTTTAAGTAGACAAGTCAAAATTTCAAACCCCCTGTTCTGGTGTAGGGTACCTGGCCTTCTCTGATGTAATCAGAGTTAGATTTGATTCATTGATTTTATAAAAACAGCTAGGAAGCACAATTTAGCAGTGGGTTGCAGAGAAAAAGAAATATGCTGGCAAAAAAAATTCAATTGAGTGATTAAACAGCTCTTCATTTTCTGGCTTTATTTTTATGCTAACAAATTTGTTCTCTGAAAAGTGTCCACAAAGCCAAGTCTCTGATTAACACCTTTGTAGGGATGGTTTTTCACCTATTACTAAATTAAACTTGCTTCATTGGAAAGGCAGCAAGATGCATCCTCATTTCAATGTCTACTGAAATAATACAGGTTGACACCAGGAAACATTAACGCCACTGCATCCTTGCTGCTTTCTCATGTAGAAGTCTGTTTAATGTGAAAACAAGGTGATATCTAATTAGCACACAGGTAAGGAATTAAGAAAATCTTTATTTAAGGGTGAAGATGTTTCTCACAAAATCGTTGCCCCAATGCATCATTGAAATTCAAGCTGGAAAGATGATTTTAATATATCACTTGTACATTTTGTATTGCTCTTCTGGTGACAATGTAGTTTGTTTTTGTCAATTACCCTTTTAATAATAGGGTAAAGAAAATTAAGTGGATTTTTTTAAAGAAAACTATACTGTCAATATACTATTCAAACAAATTAAAATGGTAAAAGTTATTGTACTTCAAGTAAAAATAAAAGAGCAAAATATCAATCCCAGTTTTGATTACTTAAATTAACAAAAAAAATGCATATAGCAAAGGATAGTTTCAATCTGCCTACCTCTGGGTTATGGGCCCAGCATGCTTCCATTGCAGTACTCTGCTGCACATGTAAGTGCAAGAGATCCTGAAGCACTCACTCATCATGGGAAAGTACCAATGTGTTTCTTCGTTGGTTGATGGAAGAAACATTTTACAAAAACTCTCCAGATTATTGACTTTTTAAAGTCTTTCTAGGAAACGTTCTAGATGTATGCTTATTAGCCTTTGTCAGTATGTGCATTTCGCAAAGTGTCTCTGTGGCGCAATCGGTTAGTGTGTCCGGCTACTAACCAAATGGTTGGTGGTTCAATCCCAACCAGGGACGTATTTGACCTTGTTATCAGATTTTGGTGATCTTTAAGTAGACAAGTCAAAATTTCAAACCCCCTGTTCTGGTGTAGGGTACCTGGCCTTCTCTGATGTAATCAGAGTTAGATTTGATTCATTGATTTTATAAAAACAGCTAGGAAGCACAATTTAGCAGTGGGTTGCAGAGAAAAAGAAATATGCTGGCAAAAAAAATTCAATTGAGTGATTAAACAGCTCTTCATTTTCTGGCTTTATTTTTATGCTAACAAATTTGTTCTCTGAAAAGTGTCCACAAAGCCAAGTCTCTGATTAACACCATTGTAGGGATGGTTTTTCACCTATTACTAAATTAAACTTGCTTCATTGGAAAGGCAGCAAGATGCATCCTCATTTCAATGTCTACTGAAATAATACAGGTTGACACCAGGAAACATTAACGCCACTGCATCCTTGCTGCTTTCTCATGTAGAAGTCTGTTTAATGTGAACACAAGGTGATATCTAATTAGCACACAGGTAAGGAATTAAGAAAATCTTTATTTAAGGGTGAAGATGTTTCTCACAAAATCGTTGCCCCAATGCATCATTGAAATTCAAGCTGGAAAGATGATTTTAATATATCACTTGTACATTTTGTATTGCTCTTCTGGTGACAATGTAGTTTGTTTTTGTCAATTACCCTTTTAATAATAGGGTAAAGAAAATTAAGTGGATTTTTTTAAAGAAAACTATACTGTCAATATACTATTCAAACAAATTAAAATGGTAAAAGTTATTGTACTTCAAGTAAAAATAAAAGAGCAAAATATCAATCCCAGTTTTGATTACTTAAATTAACAAAAAAAATGCATATAGCAAAGGATAGTTTCAATCTGCCTACCTCTGGGTTATGGGCCCAGCATGCTTCCATTGCAGTACTCTGCTGCACATGTAAGTGCAAGAGATCCTGAAGCACTCACTCATCATGGGAAAGTACCAATGTGTTTCTTCGTTGGTTGATGGAAGAAACATCTTACAAAAACTCTCCAGATTATTGACTTTTTAAAGTTTTTCTAGGAAATGTTCTAGATGTATGCTTATTAGCCTTTGTCAGTATATAATTTTTACAAAGTGTCTCTGTGGCGCAATTGGTTAGTGTGTCTGGCTACTAACCAAAAGGTTGGTGGTTCAATCCCACCCAGGGATGTAATTGACCTTGTTATCAGATTTTGGTGATCTTTAAGTAGACAAGTCAAAATTTCAAACCCCCTGTTATGGTGTAGGGTACCTGGCCTTCTCTGATGTAATCAGAGTTAGATTTGATTCAGTGATTTTATAAAAACAGATAGGAAGCACAATTTAGCAGTGGGTTGCAGAGAAAAAGAAATATGCTGGCAAAAAAAATCCAATTGAGTGATTAAACAGCTCTTCATTTTCTGGCTTTATTTTTATGCTAACAAATTTGTTCTCTGAAAAGTGTCCACAAAGCCAAGTCTCTGATTAACACCTTTGTAGGGATGGTTTTTCACCTATTACTAAATTTAATTTGCTTCATTGGAAAGGCAGCAAGATGCATCCTCATTTCAATGTCTACTGAAATAATACGGGTTGACACCAGGAAACATTAACGCCACAGCATCCTTGCTGCTTTCTCATGTGGAAGTCTGTTTAATGTGAAAACAAGGTGATATCTAATTAGCACACAGGTAAGGAATTAAGAAAATCTTTATTTAAGGGTGAAGATGTTTCTCACAAAATCGTTGCCCCAATGCATCATTGAAATTCAAGCTGGAAAGATGATTTTAATATATCACTTGTACATTTTGTATTGCTCTTCTGGTGACAATGTAGTTTGTTTTTGTCAATTACCCTTTTAATAATAGGGTAAAGAAAAGTAAGTGGATTTTTTAAAGAAAACTATACTGTCAATATACTATTAAAACAAATTAAAATGGTAAGTAAAAATAAAAGAGCAAAAATATCAATCCCAGTTTTGATTACCTAAATTAACAAAAAAAAATGCATATAGCAAAGGATAGTTTCAATCTGCCTACCTCTGGGTTATGGGCCCAGCATGCTTCCATTGCAGTACTCTGCTGCACATGTAAGTGCAAGAGATCCTGAAGCACTCAGTCATCATGGGAAAGTATCAATGTGTTTCTTCGTTGGTTGATGGAAGAAACATCTTACAAAAACTCTCCAGATTATTGACTTTTTAAAGTTTTTCTAGGAAACGTTCTAGATGTATGCTTATTAGCCTTTGTCAGTATGTGCTTTTTGCAAAGTGTCTCTGTGGCGCAATTGGTTAGTGTGTCCGGCTACTAACCAAATGGTTGGTGGCTCAATCCCACCCAGGGACGTAATTGACCTTGTTATCAGATTTTGGTGATCTTTAAGTAGACAAGTCAAAATTTCAAACCCCCTGTTCTGGTGTAGGGTACCTCGCCTTCTCTGATGTAATCAGAGTTAGATTTGATTCATTGATTTTATAAAAACAGCTAGGAAGCACAATTTAGCAGTGGGTTGCAGAGAAAAAGAAATATGCTGGCAAAAAAAATCCAATTGAGTGATTAAACAGCTCTTCATTTTCTGGCTTTATTTTTATGCTAACAAATTTGTTCTCTGAAAAGTGTCCACAAAGCCAAGTCTCTGATTAACACCTTTGTAGGGATGGTTTTTCACCTATTACTAAATTAAACTTGCTTCATTGGAAAGGCAGCAAGATGCATCCTCATTTCAATGTCTACTGAAATAATACAGGTTGACACCAGGAAACATTAACGCCACTGCACCCTTGCTGCTTTCTCATGTAGAAGTCTGTTTAATGTGAAAACAAGGTGATATCTAATTAGCACACAGGTAAGGAATTAAGAAAATCTTTATTTAAGGGTGAAGATGTTTCTCACAAAATCGTTGCCCCAATGCATCATTGAAATTCAAGCTGGAAAGATGATTTTAATATATCACTTGTACATTTTGTATTGCTCTTCTGGTGACAATGTAGTTTGTTTTTGTCAATTACCCTTTTAATAATAGGGTAAAGAAAATTAAGTGGATTTTTTAAAGAAAACTATACTGTCAATATACTATTAAAACAAATTAAAATGGTAAAAGTTATTGTACTTTAAGTAAAAATAAAAGAGCAAAAATATCAATCCCAGTTTTGATTACTTAAATTAACAAAAAAAAAAATGCATATAGCAAAGGATAGTTTCAATCTGCCTACCTCTGGGTTATGGGCCCAGCATGCTTCCATTGCAGTACTCTGCTGCACATGTAAGTGCAAGAGATCCTGAAGCACTCACTCATCATGGGAAAGTACCAATGTGTTTCTTCGTTGGTTGATGGAAGAAACATCTTACAAAAACTCTCCAGATTATTGACTTTTTAAAGTTTTTCTAGGAAACGTTCTAGATGTATGCTTATTAGCCTTTGTCAGTATGTGCTTTTTGCAACGTGTCTCTGTGGCGCAATTGGTTAGTGTGTCCGGCTACTAACCAAATGGTTGGTGGTTCAATCCCAACCAGGGACGTAATTGACCTTGTTATCAGATTTTGGTGATCTTTAAGTAGACAAGTCAAAATTTCAAACCCCCTGTTCTGGTGTAGGGTACCTGGCCTTCTCTGATGTAATCAGAGTTAGATTTGATTCATTGATTTTATAAAAACAGCTAGGAAGCACAATTTAGCAGTGGGTTGCAGAGAAAAAGAAATATGCTGGCAAAAAAAATCCAATTGAGTGATTAAACAGCTCTTCATTTTCTGGCTTTATTTTTATGCTAACAAATTTGTTCTCTGAAAAGTGTCCACAAAGCCAAGTCTCTGATTAACACCTTTGTAGGGATGGTTTTTCACCTATTACTAAATTAAACTTGCTTCATTGGAAAGGCAGCAAGATGCATCCTCATTTCAATGTCTACTGAAATAATACAGGTTGACACCAGGAAACATTAACGCCACTGCATCCTTGCTGCTTTCTCATGTAGAAGTCTGTTTAATGTGAAAACAAGGTGATATCTAATTAGCACACAGGTAAGGAATTAAGAAAATCTTTATTTAAGGGTGAAGATGTTTCTCACAAAATCGTTGCCCCAATGCATCATTGAAATTCAAGCTGGAAAGATGATTTTAATATATCACTTGTACATTTTGTATTGCTCTTCTGGTGACAATGTAGTTTGTTTTTGTCAATTACCCTTTTAATAATAGGGTAAAGAAAATTAAGTGGATTTTTTTAAAGAAAACTATACTGTCAATATACTATTCAAACAAATTAAAATGGTAAAAGTTATTGTACTTCAAGTAAAAATAAAAGAGCAAAATATCAATCCCAGTTTTGATTACTTAAATTAACAAAAAAAATGCATATAGCAAAGGATAGTTTCAATCTGCCTACCTCTGGGTTATGGGCCCAGCATGCTTCCATTGCAGTACTCTGCTGCACATGTAAGTGCAAGAGATCCTGAAGCACTCACTCATCATGGGAAAGTACCAATGTGTTTCTTCGTTGGTTGATGGAAGAAACATTTTACAAAAACTCTCCAGATTATTGACATTTTAAAGTCTTTCTAGGAAACGTTCTAGATGTATGCTTATTAGCCTTTGTCAGTATGCGCATTTTGCAAAGTGTCTCTGTGGCGCAATCGGTTAGTGTGTCCGGCTACTAACCAAATGGTTGGTGGTTCAATCCCAACCAGGGATGTAATTGACCTTGTTATCAGATTTTGGTGATCTTTAAGTAGACAAGTCAAAATTTCAAACCCCCTGTTCTGGTGTAGGGTACCTGGCCTTCTCTGATGTAATCAGAGTTAGATTTGATTCATTGATTTTATAAAAACAGCTAGGAAGCACAATTTAGCAGTGGGTTGCAGAGAAAAAGAAATATGCTGGCAAAAAAAATTCAATTGAGTGATTAAACAGCTCTTCATTTTCTGGCTTTATTTTTATGCTAACAAATTTGTTCTCTGAAAAGTGTCCACAAAGCCAAGTCTCTGATTAACACCTTTGTAAGGATGGTTTTTCACCTATTACTAAATTAAACTTGCTTCATTGGAAAGGCAGCCAGATGCATCCTCATTTCAATGTCTACTGAAATAATACAGGTTGACACCAGGAAACATTAACGCCACTGCATCCTTGCTGCTTTCTCATGTAGAAGTCTGTTTAATGTGAAAACAAGGTGATATCTAATTAGCACACAGGTAAGGAATTAAGAAAATCTTTATTTAAGGGTGAAGATGTTTCTCACAAAATCGTTGCCCCAATGCATCATTGAAATTCAAGCTGGAAAGATGATTTTAATATATCACTTGTACATTTTGTATTGCTCTTCTGGTGACAATGTAGTTTGTTTTTGTCAATTACCCTTTTAATAATAGGGTAAAGAAAATTAAGTGGATTTTTTTAAAGAAAACTATACTGTCAATATACTATTCAAACAAATTAAAATGGTAAAAGTTATTGTACTTCAAGTAAAAATAAAAGAGCAAAATATCAATCCCAGTTTTGATTACTTAAATTAACAAAAAAAATGCATATAGCAAAGGATAGTTTCAATCTGCCTACCTCTGGGTTATGGTCCCAGCATGCTTCCATTGCAGTACTCTGCTGCACATGTAAGTGCAAGAGATCCTGAAGCACTCACTCATCATGGGAAAGTACCAATGTGTTTCTTCGTTGGTTGATGGAAGAAACATTTACAAAAACTCTCCAGATTATTGACTTTTTAAAGTCTTTCTAGGAAACGTTCTAGATGTATGCTTATTAGCCTTTGTCAGTATGTGCATTTTGCAAAGTGTCTCTGTGGCGCAATCGGTTAGTGTGTTCGGCTACTAACCAAATGGTTGGTGGTTCAATCCCAACCAGGGACGTAATTGACCTTGTTATCAGATTTTGGTGATCTTTAAGTAGACAAGTCAAAATTTCAAACCCCCTGTTCTGGTGTAGGGTACCTGGCCTTCTCTGATGTAATCAGAGTTAGATTTGATTCATTGATTTTATAAAAACAGCTAGGAAGCACAATTTAGCAGTGGGTTGCAGAGAAAAAGAAATATGCTGGCAAAAAAAATTCAATTGAGTGATTAAACAGCTCTTCATTTTCTGGCTTTATTTTTATGCTAACAAATTTGTTCTCTGAAAAGTGTCCACAAAGCCAAGTCTCTGATTAACACCTTTGTAGGGATGGTTTTTCACCTATTACTAAATTAAACTTGCTTCATTGGAAAGGCAGCAAGATGCATCCTCATTTCAATGTCTACTGAAATAATACAGGTTGACACCAGGAAACATTAACGCCACTGCATCCTTGCTGCTTTCTCATGTAGAAGTCTGTTTAATGTGAAAACAAGGTGATATCTAATTAGCACACAGGTAAGGAATTAAGAAAATCTTTATTTAAGGGTGAAGATGTTTCTCACAAAATCGTTGCCCCAATGCATCATTGAAATTCAAGCTGGAAAGATGATTTTAATATATCACTTGTACATTTTGTATTGCTCTTCTGGTGACAACGTAGTTTGTTTTTGTCAATTACCCTTTTAATAATAGGGTAAAGAAAATTAAGTGGATTTTTTAAAGAAAACTATACTGTCAATATACTATTAAAACAAATTAAAATGGTAAAAGTTATTGTACTTTAAGTAAAAATAAAAGAGCAAAAATATCAATCCCAGTTTTGATTACTTAAATTAACAAAAAAAAATGCATATAGCAAAGGATAGTTTCAATCTGCCTACCTCTGGGTTATGGGCCCAGCATGCTTCCATTGCAGTACTCTGCTGCACATATAAGTGCAAGAGATCCTGAAGCACTCACTCATCATGGGAAAGTACCAATGTGTTTCTTCGTTGGTTGATGGAAGAAACATCTTACAAAAACTCTCCAGATTATTGACTTTTTAAAGTTTTTCTAGGAAACGTTCTAGATGTATGCTTATTAGCCTTTGTCAGTATGTGCTTTTTGCAAAGTGTCTCTGTGGCGCAATTGGTTAGTGTGTCCGGCTACTAACCAAATGGTTGGTGGTTCAATCCCACCCAGGGACGTAATTGACCTTGTTATCAGATTTTGGTGATCTTTAAGTAGACAAGTCAAAATTTCAAACCCCCTGTTCTGGTGTAGGGTACCTCGCCTTCTCTGATGTAATCAGAGTTAGATTTGATTCATTGATTTTATAAAAACAGCTAGGAAGCACAATTTAGCAGTGGGTTGCAGAGAAAAAGAAATATGCTGGCAAAAAAAATCCAATTGAGTGATTAAACAGCTCTTCATTTTCTGGCTTTATTTTTATGCTAACAAATTTGTTCTCTGAAAAGTGTCCACAAAGCCAAGTCTCTGATTAACACCTTTGTAGGGATGGTTTTTCACCTATTACTAAATTAAACTTGCTTCATTGGAAAGGCAGCAAGATGCATCCTCATTTCAATGTCTACTGAAATAATACAGGTTGACACCAGGAAACATTAACGCCACTGCATCCTTGCTGCTTTCTCATGTAGAAGTCTGTTTAATGTGAAAACAAGGTGATATCTAATTAGCACACAGGTAAGGAATTAAGAAAATCTTTATTTAAGGGTGAAGATGTTTCTCACAAAATCGTTGCCCCAATGCATCATTGAAATTCAAGCTGGAAAGATGATTTTAATATATCACTTGTACATTTTGTATTGCTCTTCTGGTGACAATGTAGTTTGTTTTTGTCAATTACCCTTTTAATAATAGGGTAAAGAAAATTAAGTGGATTTTTTAAAGAAAACTATACTGTCAATATACTATTAAAACAAATTAAAATGGTAAAAGTTATTGTACTTTAAGTAAAAATAAAAGAGCAAAAATATCAATCCCAGTTTTGATTACTTAAATTAACAAAAAAAAAATGCATATAGCAAAGGATAGTTTCAATCTGCCTACCTCTGGGTTATGGGCCCAGCATGCTTCCATTGCAGTACTCTGCTGCACATGTAAGTGCAAGAGATCCTGAAGCACTCACTCATCATGGGAAATTACCAATGTGTTTCTTCGTTGGTTGATGGAAGAAACATCTTACAAAAACTCTCCAGATTATTGACTTTTTAAAGTTTTTCTAGGAAACGTTCTAGATGTATGCTTATTAGCCTTTGTCAGTATGTGCTTTTTGCAACGTGTCTCTGTGGCGCAATTGGTTAGTGTGTCTGGCTACTAACCAAATGGTTGGTGGTTCAATCCCAACCAGGGACGTAATTGACCTTGTTATCAGATTTTGGTGATCTTTAAGTAGATAAGTCAAAATTTCAAACCCCCTGTTCTGGTGTAGGGTACCTGGCCTTCTCTGATGTAATCAGAGTTAGATTTGATTCATTGATTTTATAAAAACAGCTAGGAAGCACAATTTAGCAGTGGGTTGCAGAGAAAAAGAAATATGCTGGCAAAAAAAATCCAATTGAGTGATTAAACAGCTCTTCATTTTCTGGCTTTATTTTTATGCTAACAAATTTGTTCTCTGAAAAGTGTCCACAAAGCCAAGTCTCTGATTAACACCTTTGTAGGGATGGTTTTTCACCTATTACTAAATTAAACTTGCTTCATTGGAAAGGCAGCAAGATGCATCCTCATTTCAATGTCTACTGAAATAATACAGGTTGACACCAGGAAACATTAACGCCACTGCATCCTTGCTGCTTTCTCATGTAGAAGTCTGTTTAATGTGAAAACAAGGTGATATCTAATTAGCACACAGGTAAGGAATTAAGAAAATCTTTATTTAAGGGTGAAGATGTTTCTCACAAAATCGTTGCCCCAATGCATCATTGAAATTCAAGCTGGAAAGATGATTTTAATATATCACTTGTACATTTTGTATTGCTCTTCTGGTGACAATGTAGTTTGTTTTTGTCAATTACCCTTTTAATAATAGGGTAAAGAAAATTAAGTGGATTTTTTTAAAGAAAACTATACTGTCAATATACTATTCAAACAAATTAAAATGGTAAAAGTTATTGTACTTCAAGTAAAAATAAAAGAGCAAAATATCAATCCCAGTTTTGATTACTTAAATTAACAAAAAAATGCATATAGCAAAGGATAGTTTCAATCTGCCTACCTCTGGGTTATGGGCCCAGCATGCTTCCATTGCAGTACTCTGCTGCACATGTAAGTGCAAGAGATCCTGAAGCACTCACTCATCATGGGAAAGTACCAATGTGTTTCTTCGTTGGTTGATGGAAGAAACATTTTACAAAAACTCTCCAGATTATTGACATTTTAAAGTCTTTCTAGGAAACGTTCTAGATGTATGCTTATTAGCCTTTGTCAGTATGCGCATTTTGCAAAGTGTCTCTGTGGCGCAATCGGTTAGTGTGTCCGGCTACTAACCAAATGGTTGGTGGTTCAATCCCAACCAGGGATGTAATTGACCTTGTTATCAGATTTTGGTGATCTTTAAGTAGACAAGTCAAAATTTCAAACCCCCTGTTCTGGTGTAGGGTACCTGGCCTTCTCTGATGTAATCAGAGTTAGATTTGATTCATTGATTTTATAAAAACAGCTAGGAAGCACAATTTAGCAGTGGGTTGCAGAGAAAAAGAAATATGCTGGCAAAAAAAATTCAATTGAGTGATTAAACAGCTCTTCATTTTCTGGCTTTATTTTTATGCTAACAAATTTGTTCTCTGAAAAGTGTCCACAAAGCCAAGTCTCTGATTAACACCTTTGTAAGGATGGTTTTTCACCTATTACTAAATTAAACTTGCTTCATTGGAAAGGCAGCCAGATGCATCCTCATTTCAATGTCTACTGAAATAATACAGGTTGACACCAGGAAACATTAACGCCACTGCATCCTTGCTGCTTTCTCATGTAGAAGTCTGTTTAATGTGAAAACAAGGTGATATCTAATTAGCACACAGGTAAGGAATTAAGAAAATCTTTATTTAAGGGTGAAGATGTTTCTCACAAAATCGTTGCCCCAATGCATCATTGAAATTCAAGCTGGAAAGATGATTTTAATATATCACTTGTACATTTTGTATTGCTCTTCTGGTGACAACGTAGTTTGTTTTTGTCAATTACCCTTTTAATAATAGGGTAAAGAAAATTAAGTGGATTTTTTAAAGAAAACTATACTGTCAATATACTATTAAAACAAATTAAAATGGTAAAAGTTATTGTACTTTAAGTAAAAATAAAAGAGCAAAAATATCAATCCCAGTTTTGATTACTTAAATTAACAAAAAAAAATGCATATAGCAAAGGATAGTTTCAATCTGCCTACCTCTGGGTTATGGGCCCAGCATGCTTCCATTGCAGTACTCTGCTGCACATATAAGTGCAAGAGATCCTGAAGCACTCACTCATCATGGGAAAGTACCAATGTGTTTCTTCGTTGGTTGATGGAAGAAACATCTTACAAAAACTCTCCAGATTATTGACTTTTTAAAGTTTTTCTAGGAAACGTTCTAGATGTATGCTTATTAGCCTTTGTCAGTATGTGCTTTTTGCAAAGTGTCTCTGTGGCGCAATTGGTTAGTGTGTCCGGCTACTAACCAAATGGTTGGTGGTTCAATCCCACCCAGGGACGTAATTGACCTTGTTATCAGATTTTGGTGATCTTTAAGTAGACAAGTCAAAATTTCAAACCCCCTGTTCTGGTGTAGGGTACCTCGCCTTCTCTGATGTAATCAGAGTTAGATTTGATTCATTGATTTTATAAAAACAGCTAGGAAGCACAATTTAGCAGTGGGTTGCAGAGAAAAAGAAATATGCTGGCAAAAAAAATCCAATTGAGTGATTAAACAGCTCTTCATTTTCTGGCTTTATTTTTATGCTAACAAATTTGTTCTCTGAAAAGTGTCCACAAAGCCAAGTCTCTGATTAACACCTTTGTAGGGATGGTTTTTCACCTATTACTAAATTAAACTTGCTTCATTGGAAAGGCAGCAAGATGCATCCTCATTTCAATGTCTACTGAAATAATACAGGTTGACACCAGGAAACATTAACGCCACTGCATCCTTGCTGCTTTCTCATGTAGAAGTCTGTTTAATGTGAAAACAAGGTGATATCTAATTAGCACACAGGTAAGGAATTAAGAAAATCTTTATTTAAGGGTGAAGATGTTTCTCACAAAATCGTTGCCCCAATGCATCATTGAAATTCAAGCTGGAAAGATGATTTTAATATATCACTTGTACATTTTGTATTGCTCTTCTGGTGACAATGTAGTTTGTTTTTGTCAATTACCCTTTTAATAATAGGGTAAAGAAAATTAAGTGGATTTTTGAAAGAAAACTATACTGTCAATATACTATTAAAACAAATTAAAATGGTAAAAGTTATTGTACTTTAAGTAAAAATAAAAGAGCAAAAATATCAATCCCAGTTTTGATTACTTAAATTAACAAAAAAAAAATGCATATAGCAAAGGATAGTTTCAATCTGCCTACCTCTGGGTTATGGGCCCAGCATGCTTCCATTGCAGTACTCTGCTGCACATGTAAGTGCAAGAGATCCTGAAGCACTCACTCATCATGGGAAAGTACCAATGTGTTTCTTCGTTGGTTGATGGAAGAAACATCTTACAAAAACTCTCCAGATTATTGACTTTTTAAAGTTTTTCTAGGAAACGTTCTAGATGTATGCTTATTAGCCTTTGTCAGTATGTGCTTTTTGCAACGTGTCTCTGTGGCGCAATTGGTTAGTGTGTCTGGCTACTAACCAAATGGTTGGTGGTTCAATCCCAACCAGGGACGTAATTGACCTTGTTATCAGATTTTGGTGATCTTTAAGTAGACAAGTCAAAATTTCAAACCCCCTGTTCTGGTGTAGGGTACCTGGCCTTCTCTGATGTAATCAGAGTTAGATTTGATTCATTGATTTTATAAAAACAGCTAGGAAGCACAATTTAGCAGTGGGTTGCAGAGAAAAAGAAATATGCTGGCAAAAAAAATCCAATTGAGTGATTAAACAGCTCTTCATTTTCTGGCTTTATTTTTATGCTAACAAATTTGTTCTCTGAAAAGTGTCCACAAAGCCAAGTCTCTGATTAACACCTTTGTAGGGATGGTTTTTCACCTATTACTAAATTAAACTTGCTTCATTGGAAAGGCAGCAAGATGCATCCTCATTTCAATGTCTACTGAAATAATACAGGTTGACACCAGGAAACATTAACGCCACTGCATCCTTGCTGCTTTCTCATGTAGAAGTCTGTTTAATGTGAAAACAAGGTGATATCTAATTAGCACACAGGTAAGGAATTAAGAAAATCTTTATTTAAGGGTGAAGATGTTTCTCACAAAATCGTTGCCCCAATGCATCATTGAAATTCAAGCTGGAAAGATGATTTTAATATATCACTTGTACATTTTGTATTGCTCTTCTGGTGACAATGTAGTTTGTTTTTGTCAATTACCCTTTTAATAATAGGGTAAAGAAAATTAAGTGGATTTTTTTAAAGAAAACTATACTGTCAATATACTATTCAAACAAATTAAAATGGTAAAAGTTATTGTACTTCAAGTAAAAATAAAAGAGCAAAATATCAATCCCAGTTTTGATTACTTAAATTAACAAAAAAATGCATATAGCAAAGGATAGTTTCAATCTGCCTACCTCTGGGTTATGGGCCCAGCATGCTTCCATTGCAGTACTCTGCTGCACATGTAAGTGCAAGAGATCCTGAAGCACTCACTCATCATGGGAAAGTACCAATGTGTTTCTTCGTTGGTTGATGGAAGAAACATTTTACAAAAACTCTCCAGATTATTGACATTTTAAAGTCTTTCTAGGAAACGTTCTAGATGTATGCTTATTAGCCTTTGTCAGTATGTGCATTTTGCAAAGTGTCTCTGTGGTGCAATCGGTTAGTGTGTCCGGCTACTAACCAAATGGTTGGTGGTTCAATCCCAACCAGGGATGTAATTGACCTTGTTATCGGATTTTGGTGATCTTTAAGTAGACAAGTCAAAATTTCAAACCCCCTGTTCTGGTGTAGGGTACCTGGCCTTCTCTGATGTAATCAGAGTTAGATTTGATTCATTGATTTTATAAAAACAGCTAGGAAGCACAATTTAGCAGTGGGTTGCAGAGAAAAAGAAATATGCTGGCAAAAAAAATTCAATTGAGTGATTAAACAGCTCTTCATTTTCTGGCTTTATTTTTATGCTAACAAATTTGTTCTCTGAAAAGTGTCCACAAAGCCAAGTCTCTGATTAACACCTTTGTAAGGATGGTTTTTCACCTATTACTAAATTAAACTTGCTTCATTGGAAAGGCAGCCAGATGCATCCTCATTTCAATGTCTACTGAAATAATACAGGTTGACACCAGGAAACATTAACGCCACTGCATCCTTGCTGCTTTCTCATGTAGAAGTCTGTTTAATGTGAAAACAAGGTGATATCTAATTAGCACACAGGTAAGGAATTAAGAAAATCTTTATTTAAGGGTGAAGATGTTTCTCACAAAATCGTTGCCCCAATGCATCATTGAAATTCAAGCTGGAAAGATGATTTTAATATATCACTTGTACATTTTGTATTGCTCTTCTGGTGACAATGTAGTTTGTTTTTGTCAATTACCCTTTTAATAATAGGGTAAAGAAAATTAAGTGGATTTTTTTAAAGAAAACTATACTGTCAATATACTATTCAAACAAATTAAAATGGTAAAAGTTATTGTACTTCAAGTAAAAATAAAAGAGCAAAATATCAATCCCAGTTTTGATTACTTAAATTAACAAAAAAAATGCATATAGCAAAGGATAGTTTCAATCTGCCTACCTCTGGGTTATGGGCCCAGCATGCTTCCATTGCAGTACTCTGCTGCACATGTAAGTGCAAGAGATCCTGAAGCACTCACTCATCATGGGAAAGTACCAATGTGTTTCTTCGTTGGTTGATGGAAGAAACATTTTACAAAAACTCTCCAGATTATTGACTTTTTAAAGTTTTTCTAGGAAACGTTCTAGATGTATGCTTATTAGCCTTTGTCAGTATGTGCTTTTTGCAACGTGTCTCTGTGGCGCAATTGGTTAGTGTGTCTGGCTACTAACCAAATGGTTGGTGGTTCAATCCCAACCAGGGACGTAATTGACCTTGTTATCAGATTTTGGTGATCTTTAAGTAGACAAGTCAAAATTTCAAACCCCCTGTTCTGGTGTAGGGTACCTGGCCTTCTCTGATGTAATCAGAGTTAGATTTGATTCATTGATTTTATAAAAACAGCTAGGAAGCACAATTTAGCAGTGGGTTGCAGAGAAAAAGAAATATGCTGGCAAAAAAAATTCAATTGAGTGATTAAACAGCTCTTCATTTTCTGGCTTTATTTTTATGCTAACAAATTTGTTCTCTGAAAAGTGTCCACAAAGCCAAGTCTCTGATTAACACCTTTGTAGGGATGGTTTTTCACCTATTACTAAATTAAACTTGCTTCATTGGAAAGGCAGCAAGATGCATCCTCATTTCAATGTCTACTGAAATAATACAGGTTGACACCAGGAAACATTAACGCCACTGCATCCTTGCTGCTTTCTCATGTAGAAGTCTGTTTAATGTGAAAACAAGGTGATATCTAATTAGCACACAGGTAAGGAATTAAGAAAATCTTTATTTAAGGGTGAAGATGTTTCTCACAAAATCGTTGCCCCAATGCATCATTGAAATTCAAGCTGGAAAGATGATTTTAATATATCACTTGTACATTTTGTATTGCTCTTCTGGTGACAACGTAGTTTGTTTTTGTCAATTACCCTTTTAATAATAGGGTAAAGAAAATTAAGTGGATTTTTTAAAGAAAACTATACTGTCAATATACTATTAAAACAAATTAAAATGGTAAAAGTTATTGTACTTTAAGTAAAAATAAAAGAGCAAAAATATCAATCCCAGTTTTGATTACTTAAATTAACAAAAAAAAAATGCATATAGCAAAGGATAGTTTCAATCTGCCTACCTCTGGGTTATGGGCCCAGCATGCTTCCATTGCAGTACTCTGCTGCACATATAAGTGCAAGAGATCCTGAAGCACTCACTCATCATGGGAAAGTACCAATGTGTTTCTTCGTTGGTTGATGGAAGAAACATCTTACAAAAACTCTCCAGATTATTGACTTTTTAAAGTTTTTCTAGGAAACGTTCTAGATGTATGCTTATTAGCCTTTGTCAGTATGTGCTTTTTGCAAAGTGTCTCTGTGGCGCAATTGGTTAGTGTGTCCGGCTACTAACCAAATGGTTGGTGGTTCAATCCCACCCATGGACGTAATTGACCTTGTTATCAGATTTTGGTGATCTTTAAGTAGACAAGTCAAAATTTCAAACCCCCTGTTCTGGTGTAGGGTACCTCGCCTTCTCTGATGTAATCAGAGTTAGATTTGATTCATTGATTTTATAAAAACAGCTAGGAAGCACAATTTAGCAGTTGGTTGCAGAGAAAAAGAAATATGCTGGCAAAAAAAATCCAATTGAGTGATTAAACAGCTCTTCATTTTCTGGCTTTATTTTTATGCTAACAAATTTGTTCTCTGAAAAGTGTCCACAAAGCCAAGTCTCTGATTAACACCTTTGTAGGGATGGTTTTTCACCTATTACTAAATTAAACTTGCTTCATTGGAAAGGCAGCAAGATGCATCCTCATTTCAATGTCTACTGAAATAATACAGGTTGACACCAGGAAACATTAACGCCACTGCATCCTTGCTGCTTTCTCATGTAGAAGTCTGTTTAATGTGAAAACAAGGTGATATCTAATTAGCACACAGGTAAGGAATTAAGAAAATCTTTATTTAAGGGTGAAGATGTTTCTCACAAAATCGTTGCCCCAATGCATCATTGAAATTCAAGCTGGAAAGATGATTTTAATATATCACTTGTACATTTTGTATTGCTCTTCTGGTGACAATGTAGTTTGTTTTTGTCAATTACCCTTTTAATAATAGGGTAAAGAAAATTAAGTGGATTTTTGAAAGAAAACTATACTGTCAATATACTATTCAAACAAATTAAAATGGTAAAAGTTATTGTACTTCAAGTAAAAATAAAAGAGCAAAAATATCAATCCCAGTTTTGATTACTTAAATTAACAAAAAAAATGCATATAGCAAAGGATAGTTTCAATCTGCCTACCGCTGGGTTATGGGCCCAGCATGCTTCCATTGCTGTACTCTGCTGCACATGTAAGTGCAAGAGATCCTGAAGCACTCACTCATCATGGGAAAGTACCAATGTGTTTCTTCGTTGGTTGATGGAAGAAACATCTTACAAAAACTCTCCAGATTATTGACTTTTTAAAGTTTTTCAAGGAAACGTTTTAGATGAATGCTTATTAGCCTTTGTCAGTATTGACTTTTGCAAAGTGTCTCTGTGGCGCAATCAGTTAGTGTGTATGGCTATTAACCAAAAGGTTGGTGGTTCAATCCCACCCAGGGACGTAATTGCCCTTGTTATCAGATTTTGGTGATCTTTAAGTAGACAAGTCAAAATTTCAAACCCCCTCTTATGGTGTAGGGTACCTGGCCTTCTCTGATGTAATCAGAGTTAGATTTGATTCAGTGATTTTATAAAAACAGCTAGGAAGCACAATTTAGCAGTGGGTTGCAGAGAAAAAGAAATATGCTGGCAAAAAAATCCAATTGAGTGATTAAACAGCTCTTCATTTTCTGGCTTTATTTTTATGCTAACAAATTTGTTCTCTGAAAAGTTTCCACAAAGCCAAGTCTCTGATTAACACCTTTGTAAGGATGGTTTTTCACCTATTACTAAATTAAACTTGCTTCATTGGAAAGGCAGCAAGATGCATCCTCATTTCAATGTCTACTGAAATAATACAGGTTGACACCAGGAAACATTAACGCCACTGCATCCTTGCTGCTTTCTCATGTGGAAGTCTGTTTAATGTGAAAACAAGGTGATATCTAATTAGCACACAGGTAAGGAATTAAGAAAATCTTTATTTAAGGGTGAAAATGTTTCTCACAAAATCGTTGCCCCAATGCATCATTGAAATTCAAGCTGGAAAGATGATTTTAATATATCACTTGTACATTTTGTATTGCTCTTCTGGTGACAATGTAGTTTGTTTTTGTCAATTACCATTTTAATAATAGGGTAAAGAAAATTAAGTGGATTTTTAAAAGAAAACAATACTTTCAATATACTATTAAAACAAATTAAAATGGTAAAAGTTATTGTACTTTAATGAAAAATAAAAGAGCAAAAATATCAATCCCAGTTTTGGATTACTTTAATTAACAAAAAAAATGCATATAGCAGAGGATAGTTTTAATCTGCCTACCTCTGGGTTATGGGCCCAGCATGCTTCCATTGCAGTACTCTGCTGCACATGTAAGTGCAAGAGATCCTGAAGCACTCACTCATCATGGGAAAGTACCAATGTGTTTCTTTGTTGGTGGATGGAAGAAACATCTTACAAAAACTCTCCAGATTATTGACTTTTTAAAGTTTTTCTAGGAAACGTTTTAGATGAATGCTTATTAGCCTATGTCAGTAAGTACTTTTGCAAAGTGTCTCTGTGGCGCAATCAGTTAGTGTGTACGGCTATAAACCAAAAGGTTGGTGGTTCAATCCCACCCAGGCACGTAATTGACCTTGTTATCAGATTTTGGTGATCTTTAAGTAGACAAGTCAAAATTTCAAACCCCCTCTTATGGTGTAGGGTACCTGGCCTTCTCTGATGTAATCAGAGTTAGATTTGATTCAGTGATTTTATAAAAACAGCTAGGAAGCACAATTTAGCAGTGGGTTGCAGAGAAAAAGAAATATGCTGGCAAAAAAATCCAATTGAGTGATTAAACAGCTCTTAATTTTCTGGCTTTATTTTTATGCTAACAAATTTGTTCTCTGAAAAGTGTCCACAAAGCCAAGTCTCTGATTAACACATTTGTAGGGATGGTTTTTCACCTATTACTAAATTAAATTTGCTTCATTGGAAAGGCAGCAAGATGCATCCTCATTTCAATGTCTACTGAAATAATACGGGTTGACACCAGGAAACTTTAACGCCACTGCATCCTTGCTGCTTTCTCATGTGGAAGTCTGTTTAATGTGAAAACAAGGTGATATCTAATTAGCACACAGGTAAGGAATTAAGAAAATCTTTATTTAAGGGTGAAGATGTTTCTCACAAAATCGTTGCCCCAATGCATCATTGAAATTCAAGCTGGAAAGATGATTTTAATATATCACTTGTACATTTTGTATTGCTCTTCTGGTGACAATGTAGTTTGTTTTTGTCAATTACCATTTTAATAATAGGGTAAAGAAAATTAAGTGGATTTTTGAAAGAAAACAATACTGTCAATATACTATTAAAACAAATTAAAATGGTAAAAGTTATTGTACTTTAAGTAAAAATAAAAGAACCAAAATATCAATCCCAGTTTTGGATTACTTTAATTAACAAAAAAAAATGCATATAGCAGAGGATAGTTTCAATCTGCCTACCTCTGGGTTATGGGCCCAGCATGCTTCCATTGCAGTACTCTGCTGCACATATAAGTGCAAGAGATCCTGAAGCACTCACTCATCATGGGAAAGTACCAATGTGTTTCTTCGTTGGTTGATGGAAGAAACATCTTACAAAAACTCTCCAGATTATTGACTTTTTAAAGTTTTTCTAGGAAACGTTCTAGATGTATGCTTATTAGCCTTTGTCAGTATGTAATTTTTACAAAGTGTCTCTGTGGCGCAATTGGTTAGTGTGTCTGGCTACTAACCAAAAGGTTGGTGGTTCAATCCCACCCAGGGACGTAATTGACCTTGTTATCAGATTTTGGTGATCTTTAAGTAGACAAGTCAAAATTTCAAACCCCCTGTTATGGTGTAGGGTACCTGGCCTTCTCTGATGTAATCAGAGTTAGATTTGATTCAGTGATTTTATAAAAACAGATAGGAAGCACAATTTAGCAGTGGGTTGCAGAGAAAAAGAAATAAGCTGGCAAAAAAAATCCAATTGAGTGATTAAACAGCTCTTCATTTTCTGGCTTTATTTTTATGCTAACAAATTTGTTCTCTGAAAAGTGTCCACAAAGCCAAGTCTCTGATTAACACCTTTGTAGGGATGGTTTTTCACCTATTACTAAATTAAACTTGCTTCATTGGAAAGGCAGCAAGATGCATCCTCATTTCAATTTCTACTGAAATAATACAGGTTGACACCAGGAAACATTAACGCCACTGCATCCTTGCTGCTTTCTCATGTGGAAGTCTGTTTAATGTGAAAACAAGGTGATATCTAATTAGCACACAGGTAAGGAATTAAGAAAATCTTTATTTAAGGGTGAAGATGTTTCTCACAAAATCGTTGCCCCAATGCATCATTGAAATTCAAGCTGGAAAGATGATTTTAATATATCACTTGTACATTTTGTATTGCTCTTCTGGTGACAATGTAGTTTGTTTTTGTCAATTACCCTTTTAATAATAGGGTAAAGAAAATTAAGTGGATTTTTTAAAGAAAACTATACTGTCAATATACTATTCAAACAAATTAAAATGGTAAAAGTTATTGTACTTCAAGTAAAAATAAAAGAGCAAAAATATCAATCCCAGTTTTGATTACTTAAATTAACAAAAAAAATGCATATAGCAAAGGATAGTTTCAATCTGCCTACCGCTGGGTTATGGACCCAGCATGCTTCCATTGCTGTACTCTGCTGCACATGTAAGTGCAAGAGATCCTGAAGCACTCACTCATCATGGGAAAGTACCAATGTGTTTCTTCGTTGGTTGATGGAAGAAACATCTTACAAAAACTCTCCAGATTATTGACTTTTTAAAATTTTTCAAGGAAACGTTTTAGATGAATGCTTATTAGCCTTTGTCAGTATGTACTTTTGCAAAGTGTCTCTGTGGCGCAATCAGTTAGTGTGTATGGCTATTAACCAGAAGGTTGGTGGTTCAATCCCACCCAGGGACGTAATTGACCTTGTTATCAGATTTTGGTGATCTTTAAGTAGACAAGTCAAAATTTCAAACCCCCTCTTATGGTGTAGGGTACCTGGCCTTCTCTGATGTAATCAGAGTTAGATTTGATTCAGTGATTTTATAAAAACAGCTAGGAAGCACAATTTAGCAGTGGGTTGCAGAGAAAAAGAAATATGCTGGCAAAAAAATCCAATTGAGTGATTAAACAGCTCTTCATTTTCTGGCTTTATTTTTATGCTAACAAATTTGTTCTCTGAAAAGTTTCCACAAAGCCAAGTCTCTGATTAACACCTTTGTAAGGATGGTTTTTCACCTATTACTAAATTAAACTTGCTTCATTGGAAAGGCAGCAAGATGCATCCTCATTTCAATGTCTACTGAAATAATACAGGTTGACACCAGGAAACATTAACGCCACTGCATCCTTGCTGCTTTCTCATGTGGAAGTCTGTTTAATGTGAAAACAAGGTGATATCTAATTAGCACACAGGTAAGGAATTAAGAAAATCTTTATTTAAGGGTGAAAATGTTTCTCACAAAATCGTTGCCCCAATGCATCATTGAAATTCAAGCTGGAAAGATGATTTTAATATATCACTTGTACATTTTGTATTGCTCTTCTGGTGACAATGTAGTTTGTTTTTGTCAATTACCATTTTAATAATAGGGTAAAGAAAATTAAGAGGATTTTTAAAAGAAAACAATACTTTCAATATACTATTAAAACAAATTAAAATGGTAAAAGTTATTGTACTTTAATGAAAAATAAAAGAGCAAAAATATCAATCCCAGTTTTGGATTACTTTAATTAACAAAAAAAATGCATATAGCAGAGGATAGTTTTAATCTGCCTACCTCTGGGTTATGGGCCCAGCATGCTTCCATTGCAGTACTCTGCTGCACATGTAAGTGCAAGAGATCCTGAAGCACTCACTCATCATGGGAAAGTACCAATGTGTTTCTTTGTTGGTGGATGGAAGAAACATCTTACAAAAACTCTCCAGATTATTGACTTTTTAAAGATTTTCTAGGAAACGTTTTAGATGAATGCTTATTAGCCTATGTCAGTAAGTACTTTTGCAAAGTGTCTCTGTGGCGCAATCAGTTAGTGTGTACGGCTATAAACCAAAAGGTTGGTGGTTCAATCCCACCCAGGGACGTAATTGACCTTGTTATCAGATTTTGGTGATCTTTAAGTACACAAGTCAAAATTTCAAATCCCCCTGTTCTGGTGTAGGGTACCTGGCCTTCTCTGATGTAATCAGAGTTAGATTTGATTCATTGATTTTATAAAAACAGCTAGGAAGCACAATTTAGCAGTGGGTTGCAGAGAAAAAGAAATATGCTGGCAAAAAAAATCCAATTGAGTGATTAAACAGCTCTTCATTTTCTGGCTTTATTTTTATGCTAACAAATTTGTTCTCTGAAAGGTGTCCACAAAGCCAAGTCTCTGATTAACACCTTTGTAGGGATGGTTTTTCACCTATTACTAAATTAAACTTGCTTCATTGGAAAGGCAGCAAGATGCATCCTCATTTCAATGTCTACTGAAATAATACAGGTTGACACCAGGAAACATTAACGCCACTGCATCCTTGCTGCTTTCTCATGTAGAAGTCTGTTTAATGTGAAAACAAGGTGATATCTAATTAGCACACATGTAAGGAATTAAGAAAATCTTTATTTAAGGGTGAAGATGTTTCTCACAAAATCGTTGCCCCAATGCATCATTGAAATTCAAGCTGGAAAGATGATTTTAATATATCACTTGTACATTTTGTATTGCTCTTCTGGTGACAATGTAGTTTGTTTTTGTCAATTACCCTTTTAATAATAGGGTAAAGAAAATTAAGTGGATTTTTTAAAGAAAACTATACTGTCAATATACTATTAAAACAAATTAAAATGGTAAAAGTTATTGTACTTTAAGTAAAAATAAAAGAGCAAAAATATCAATCCCAGTTTTGATTACTTAAATTAACAAAAAAAAATGCATATAGCAAAGGATAGTTTCAATCTGCCTACCTCTGGGTTATGGGCCCAGCATGCTTCCATTGCAGTACTCTGCTGCACATGTAAGTGCAAGAGATCCTGAAGCACTCACTCATCATGGGAAAGTACCAATGTGTTTCTTCATTGGTTGATGGAAGAAACATCTTACAAAAACTCTCCAGATTATTGACTTTTTAAAGTTTTTCTAGGAAACGTTCTAAATGTATGCTTATTAGACTTTGTCAGTATGCACTTTTTGCAAAGTGTCTCTGTGGCGCAATCGGTTAGTGTGTCCGGCTACTAACCAAAAGGTTGGTGGTTTAATCCCAACCAGGGACGTAATTGACCTTGTTATCAGATTTTGGTGATCTTTAAGTAGACAAGTCAAAATTTCAAACCCCCTCTTATGGTGTAGGGTACCTGGCCTTCTCTGATGTAGTTAGATTTGATTCAGTGATTTTATAAAAACAGCTAGGAAGCACAATTTAGCAGTGGGTTGCAGAGAAAAAGAAATATGCTGGCAAAAAAAATCCAATTGAGTGATTAAACAGCTCTTCATTTTCTGGCTTTATTTTTATGCTAACAAATTTGTTCTTTGAAAAGTGTCCACAAAGCCAAGTCTTAGATTAACACCTTTGTAGGGATGGTTTTTCACCTATTACTAAATTAAACTTGCTTCATTGGAAAGGCAGCAAGATGCATCCTCAATTCAATGTCTACTGAAATAATACAGGTTGACACCAGGAAACATTAACGCCACTGTATCCTTGCTGCTTTCTCATGTGGAAGTCTGTTTAATGTGAAAACAAGGTGATATCTAATTAGCACACAGGTAAGGAATTAAGAAAATCTTTATTTAAGGGTGAAGATGTTTCTCACAAAATCGTTGCCCCAATGCATCATTGAAATTCAAGCTGGAAAGATGATTTTAATATATCACTTGTACATTTTGTATTGCTCTTCTGGTGACAATGTAGTTTGTTTTTGTCAATTACCATTTTAATAATAGGGTAAAGAAAATTAAGTGGATTTTTGAAAGAAAACAATACTGTCAATATACTATTAAAACAAATTAAAATGGTAAAAGTTATTGTACTTTAAGTAAAAATAAAAGAGCCAAAATATCAATCCCAGTTTTGGATTACTTTAATTAACAAAAAAAAATGCATATAGCAGAGGATAGTTTCAATCTGCCTACCGCTGGGTTATGGGCCCAGCATGCTTCCATTGCTGTACTCTGCTGCACATGTAAGTGCAAGAGATCCTGAAGCACTCACTCATCATGGGAAAGTACCAATGTGTTTCTTCGTTGGTTGATGGAAGAAACATTTTACAAAAACTCTCCAGATTATTGACTTTTTAAAGTTTTTCTAGGAAACGTTTTAGATGAATGCTTATTAGCCTTTGTCAGTAAGGACTTTGTAAAGTGTCTTTGTGGCGCATTCAGTTAGTGTGCACGGCTATTAACCAAAAGGTTGGTGGTTCAATCCCACCCAGGGACGTAATTGACCTTGTTATCAGATTTTGGTGATCTTTAAGTAGACAAGTCAAAATTTCAAATCCCCTCTTATGGTGTAGGGTACCTGGCCTTCTCTGATGTAATCAGAGTTAGATTTGATTCAGTGATTTTATAAAAACAGCTAGGAAGCACAATTTAGCAGTGGGTTGCATAGACAAAGAAATATGCTGGCAAAAAAATCCAATTGAGTGATTAAACAGCTCTTCATTTTCTGGCTTTATTTTTATGCTAACAAATATGTTCTCTGAAAAGTGTCCACAAAGCCAAGTCTCTGATGAACACCTTTGTAAGGATGGTTTTTCACCTATTACTAAATTAAACTTGCTTCATTGGAAAGGCAGCAAGATGCATCCTCATTTCAATGTCTACTGAAATAATACAGGTTGACACCAGGAAACATTAACGCCAATGCATCCTTGCTGCTTTCTCATGTGGAAGACTGTTTAATGTGAAAACAAGGTGATATCTAATTAGCACACAGGTAAGGAATTAAGAAAATCTTTATTTAAGGGTGAAGATGTTTCTCACAAAATCGTTGCCCCAATGCATCATTGAAATTCAAGCTGGAAAGATGATTTTAATATATCACTTGTACATTTTGTATTGCTCTTCTGGTGACAATGTAGTTTGTTTTTGTCAATTACCATTTTAATAATAGGGTAAAGACAATTAAGTGGATTTTTGAAAGAAAACAATACTGTCAATATACTATTAAAACAAATTAAAATGGTAAAAGTTATTGTACTTTAATTAAATAAAAAATAGCTAACATATCAATCCCAGTTTTGGATTACTTTAACAAAAAAAATGCATATAGCAGAGGATAGTTTCAATCTGCCTACCTCTGGGTTATGGGCCCAGCATGCTTCCATTGCAGTACTCTGCTGCACATGTAAGTGCAAGAGAACCTGAAGCACTCACTCATCATGGGAAAGTACCAATGTGTTTCTTCGTTGGTTGATTTAAGAAAATTCTTACAAAAACTCTCCAGATTATTGACTTTTTAAAGTTTTTCTAGGAAACGTTCTAGATTAATGCTTATTAGCCTTTGTCAGTATGTACTTTTTGCAAAGTGTCTCTGTGGCGCAATCGGTTAGTGTGTCTGGCTACTAACCAAAAGGTTGGTGGTTCAATCCCACCCAGGGACATGATTGACCTTGTGATAAGGTTTTGGTGATATTTAAGTAGACAAGTCAAAATTTCAAACCCCCTCTTTTGGTGTAGGGTACCTGGCCTTCTCTGATGTAATCGGAGTTAGATTTGATTCAGTGATTTTATAAAAAACAGCTAGGAAGCACAATTTAGCAATGGGTTGCAGAGAAAAAAATATGCTGGTAGAAAAATCCAATTGAGTGATTAAACAGCTCTTCATTTTCTGGCTTTATTTTTATGCTAACAAATTTGTTCTTTGAAAAGTGTCCACAAAGCCAAGTCTCTGATTAACACCTTTGTAAGGATGGTTTTTCACCTATTACTAAATTAAACTTGCTTCATTGGAAAGGCAGCAAGATGCATCCTCATTTCAATGTCTACTGAAATAATACAGGTTGACACCAGGAAACATTAACGCCACTGCATCCTTGCTGCTTTCTCATGTAGAAGTCTGTTTTATGTGAAAACAAGGTGACATGTAATTAGCACACAGGTAAGGAATTAAGAAAATCTTTATTTAAGGGTGAAGATGTTTCTCACAAAATCGTTGCCCCAATGCATCATTGAAATTCAAGCTGGAAAGATGATTTTAATATATCACTTGTACATTTTGTATTGCTCTTCTGGTGACAATGTAGTTTGTTTTTGTCAATTACCCTTTTAATAATAGGGTAAAGAAAATTAAGTGGATTTTTTAAAGAAAACTATACTGTCAATATACTATTAAAACAAATTAAAATGGTAAAAGTTATTGTACTTTAAGTAAAAATAAAAGAGCAAAAATATCAATCCCAGTTTTGATTACTTAAATTAACAAAAAAAAATGCATATAGCAAAGGATAGTTTCAATCTGCCTACCTCTGGGTTATGGGCCCAGCATGCTTCCATTGCAGTACTCTGCTGCACATGTAAGTGCAAGAGATCCTGAAGCACTCACTCATCATGGGAAAGTACCAATGTGTTTTTTCATTGGTTGATGGAAGAAACATCTTACAAAAACTCTCCAGATTATAGACTTTTTAAAGTTTTTCTAGGAAACGTTCTAGATGTATGCTTATTAGCCTTTGTCAGTATGTAATTTTCGCAAAGTGTCTCTGTGGCGCAATCGGTTAGTGTGTCCAGCTACTAACCAAAAGGTTGGTGGTTCAATCCCAACCAGGGATGTAATTGACCTTGTTATCAGATTTTGGTGATCTTTAAGTAGACAAGTCAAAATTTCAAACCCCCTGTTATGGTGTAGGGTACCTGGCCTTCTCTGATGTAATCAGAGTTAGATTTGATTCATTGATTTTATAAAAACAGCTAGGAAGCACAATTTAGCAGTGGGTTGCAGAGAAAAAGAAATATGCTGGCAAAAAAAATCCAATTGAGTGATTAAACAGCTCTTCATTTTCTGGCTTTATTTTTATGCTAACAAATTTGTTCTCTGAAAAGTGTCCACAAAGCCAAGTCTCTGATTAACACCTTTGTAGGGATGGTTTTTCACCTATTACTAAATTAAACTTGCTTCATTGGAAAGGCAGCAAGATGCATCCTCATTTCAATGTCTACTGAAATAATACAGGTTGACACCAGGAAACATTAACGCCACTGCATCCTTGCTGCTTTCTCATGTAGAAGACTGTTTAATGTGAAAACAAGGTGATATCTAATTAGCACACAGGTAAGGAATTAAGAAAATCTTTATTTAAGGGTGAAGATGTTTCTCACAAAATCGTTGCCCCAATGCATCATTGAAATTCAAGCTGGAAAGATGATTTTAATATATCACTTGTACATTTTGTATTGCTCTTCTGGTGACAATGTAGTTTGTTTTTGTCAATTACCCTTTTAATAATAGGGTAAAGAAAATTAAGTGGATTTTTTAAAGAAAACTATACTGTCAATATACTATTAAAACAAATTAAAATGGTAAAAGTTATTGTACTTTAAGTAAAAATAAAAGAGCAAAAATATCAATCCCAGTTTTGATTACTTTAATTAACAAAAAAAATGCATATAGCAGAGGATAGTTTCAATCTGACTACCTCTGGGTAATGGGCCCAGCATGCTTCCATTGCAGTACTTTGCTGCACATGTAAGTGCAAGAGATCCTGAAGCACTCACTCATCATGGGAAAGTACCAATGTGTTTCTTCATTGGTTGATGGAAGAAACATCTTACAAAAACTCTCCAGATTATTGACTTTTTAAAGTTTTTCTAGGAAACGTTCTAGATGTATGCTTATTAGACTTTGTCAGTATGTACTTTTTGCAAAGTGTCTCTGTGGCGCAATCAGTTAGTGTGTATGGCTATTAATTAAAAGGTTGGTGGCTCAATCCCACCCAGTGACGTAATTGACCTTGTTATCAGATTTTGGTGATCTTTAAGTAGACAAGTCAAAATTTCAAACCCCCTCTTATGGTGTAGGGTACCTGGCCTTCTCTGATGTAATCAGAGTTAGATTTGATTCAGTGATTTTATAAAAACAGCTAGGAAGCACAATTTAGCAGTGGGTTGCAGAGAAAAAGAAATATGCTGGCAAAAAAATCCAATTGAGTGATTAAACAGCTCTTCATTTTCTGGCTTTATTTTTATGCTAACAAATTTGTTCTCTGAAAAGTGTCCACAAAGCCAAGTCTCTGATTAACACCTTTGTAAGGATGGTTTTTCACCTATTACTAAATTAAACTTGCTTCATTGGAAAGGCAGCAAGATGCATCCTCATTTCAATGTCTACTGAAATAATACAGGTTGACACCAGGAAACATTAACGCCACTGCATCCTTGCTGCTTTCTCATGTGGAAGTCTGTTTAATGTGAAAACAAGGTGATATCTAATTAGCACACAGGTAAGGAATTAAGAAAATCTTTATTTAAGGGTGAAAATGTTTCTCACAAAATCGTTGCCCCAATGCATCATTGAAATTCAAGCTGGAAAGATGATTTTAATATATCACTTGTACATTTTGTATTGCTCTTCTGGTGACAATGTAGTTTGTTTTTGTCAATTACCATTTTAATAATAGGGTAAAGAAAATTAAGTGGATTTTTAAAAGAAAACAATACTTTCAATATACTATTAAAACAAATTAAAATTGTAAAAGTTATTGTACTTTAATGAAAAATAAAAGAGCAAAAATATCAATCCCAGTTTTGGATTACTTTAATTAACAAAAAAAATGCATATAGCAGAGGATAGTTTTAATCTGCCTACCTCTGGGTTATGGGCCCAGCATGCTTCCATTGCAGTACTCTGCTGCACATGTAAGTGCAAGAGATCCTGAAGCACTCACTCATCATGGGAAAGTACCAATGTGTTTCTTCGTTGGTGGATGGAAGAAACATCTTACAAAAACTCTCCAGATTATTGACTTTTTAAAGTTTTTCTAGGAAACGTTTTAGATGAATGCTTATTAGCCTTTTTCAGTATATACTTTTGCAAAGTCTCTCTGTGGCGCAATCAGTTAGTGTGTACGGCTAAAAACCAAAAGGTTGGTGGTTCAATCCCACCCAGGGACGTAATTGACCTTGTTATCAGATTTTGGTGATCTTTAAGTAGACAAGTCAAAATTTCAAACCCCCTCTTATGGTGTAGAGTACCTGGCCTTCTCTGATGTAATCAGAGTTAGATTTGATTCAGTGATTTTATAAAAACAGCTAGGAAGCACAATTTAGCAGTGGGTTGCAGAGAAAAAGAAATATGCTGGCAAAAAAATCCAATTGAGTGATTAAACAGCTCTTCATTTTCTGGCTTTATTTTTATGCTAACAAATTTGTTCTCTGAAAAGTGTCCACAAAGCCAAGTCTCTGATTAACACCTTTGTAGGGATGGTTTTTCACCTATTACTAAATTTAATTTGCTTCATTGGAAAGGCAGCAAGATGCATCCTCATTTCAATGTCTACTGAAATAATACGGGTTGACACCAGGAAACATTAACGCCACTGCATCCTTGCTGCTTTCTCATGTGGAAGTCTGTTTAATGTGAAAACAAGGTGATATCTAATTAGCACACAGGTAAGGAATTAAGAAAATCTTTATTTAAGGGTGAAGATGTTTCTCACAAAATCGTTGCCCCAATGCATCATTGAAATTCAAGCTGGAAAGATGATTTTAATATATCACTTGTACATTTTGTATTGCTCTTCTGGTGACAATGTAGTTTGTTTTTGTCAATTACCCTTTTAATAATAGGGTAAAGAAAATTAAGTGGATTTTTTAAAGAAAACTATACTGTCAATATACTATTAAAACAAATTAAAATGGTAAGTAAAAATAAAAGAGCAAAAATATCAATCCCAGTTTTGATTACTTAAATTAACAAAAAAAATGCATATAGCAAAGGATAGTTTCAATCTGCCTACCTCTGGGTTATGGGCCCAGCATGCTTCCATTGCAGTACTCTGCTGCACATGTAAGTGCAAGAGATCCTGAAGCACTCAGTCATCATGGGAAAGTACCAATGTGTTTCTTCGTTGGTTGATGAAAGAAACATCTTACAAAAACTCTCCAGATTATTGACTTTTTAAAGTTTTTCTAGGAAACGTTCTAGATGTATGCTTATTAGCCTTTGTCAGTATGTGCTTTTTGCAAAGTGTCTCTGTGGCGCAATTGGTTAGTGTGTCTGGCTACTAACCAAATGGTTGGTGGTTCAATCCCACCCAGGGACGTAATTGACCTTGTTATCAGATTTTGGTGATCTTTAAGTAGACAAGTCAAAATTTCAAACCCCCTGTTCTGGTGTAGGGTACCTGGCCTTCTCTGATGTAATCAGAGTTAGATTTGATTTATTGATTTTATAAAAACAGCTAGGAAGCACAATTTAGCAGTGGGTTGCAGAGAAAAAGAAATATGCTGGCAAAAAAAATCCAATTGAGTGATTAAACAGCTCTTCATTTTCTGGCTTTATTTTTATGCTAACAAATTTGTTCTCTGAAAAGTGTCCACAAAGCCAAGTCTCTGATTAACACCTTTGTAGGGATGGTTTTTCACCTATTACTAAATTAAACTTGCTTCATTGGAAAGGCAGCAAGATGCATCCTCATTTCAATGTCTACTGAAATAATACAGGTTGACACCAGGAAACATTAACGCCACTGCATCCTTGCTGCTTTCTCATGTAGAAGTCTGTTTAATGTGAAAACAAGGTGATATCTATTTAGCACACAGGTAAGGAATTAAGAAAATCTTTATTTAAGGGTGAAGATGTTTCTCACAAAATCGTTGCCCCAATGCATCATTGAAATTCAAGCTGGAAAGATGATTTTAATATATCACTTGTACATTTTGTATTGCTCTTCTGGTGACAATGTAGTTTGTTTTTGTCAATTACCCTTTTAATAATAGGGTAAAGAAAATTAAGTGGATTTTTTAAAGAAAACTATACTGTCAATATACTATTAAAACAAATTAAAATGGTAAAAGTTATTGTACTTTAAGTAAAAATAAAAGAGCAAAAATATCAATCCCAGTTTTGATTACTTAAATTAACAAAAAAAAATGCATATAGCAAAGGATAGTTTCAATCTGCCTACCTCTAGGTTATGGGCCCAGCATGCTTCCATTGCAGTACTCTGCTGCACATGTAAGTGCAAGAGATCCTGAAGCACTCACTCATCATGGGAAAGTACCAATGTGTTTCTTCGTTGGTTGATGGAAGAAACATCTTACAAAAACTCTCCAGATTATTGACTTTTTAAAGTTTTTCTAGGAAACGTTCTAGATGTATGCTTATTAGCCTTTGTCAGTATGTGCTTTTTGCAACGTGTCTCTGTGGCGCAATTGGTTTGTGTGTCTGGCTACTAACCAAATGGTTGGTGGTTAGATCCCAACCAGGGACGTAATTGACCTTGTTATCAGATTTTGGTGATCTTTAAGTAGACAAGTCAAAATTTCAAACCCCCTGTTCTGGTGTAGGGTACCTGGCCTTCTCTGATGTAATCAGAGTTAGATTTGATTCATTGATTTTATAAAAACAGCTAGGAAGCACAATTTAGCAGTGGGTTGCAGAGAAAAAGAAATATGCTGGCAAAAAAAATCCAATTGAGTGATTAAACAGCTCTTCATTTTCTGGCTTTATTTTTATGCTAACAAATTTGTTCTCTGAAAAGTGTCCACAAAGCCAAGTCTCTGATTAACACCTTTGTAGGGATGGTTTTCACCTATTACTAAATTAAACTTGCTTCATTGGAAAGGCAGCAAGATGCATCCTCATTTCAATGTCTACTGAAATAATACAGGTTGACACCAGGAAACATTAACGCCACTGCATCCTTGCTGCTTTCTCATGTAGAAGTCTGTTTAATGTGAAAACAAGGTGATATCTAATTAGCACACAGGTAAGGAATTAAGAAAATCTTTATTTAAGGGTGAAGATGTTTCTCACAAAATCGTTGCCCCAATGCATCATTGAAATTCAAGCTGGAAAGATGATTTTAATATATCACTTGTACATTTTGTATTGCTCTTCTGGTGACAATGTAGTTTGTTTTTGTCAATTACCCTTTTAATAATAGGGTAAAGAAAATTAAGTGGATTTTTTTAAAGAAAACTATACTGTCAATATACTATTCAAACAAATTAAAATGGTAAAAGTTATTGTACTTCAAGTAAAAATAAAAGAGCAAAAATATCAATCCCAGTTTTGATTACTTAAATTAACAAAAAAAATGCATATAGCAAAGGATAGTTTCAATCTGCCTACCTCTGGGTTATGGGCCCAGCATGCTTCCATTGCAGTACTCTGCTGCACATGTAAGTGCAAGAGATCCTGAAGCACTCACTCATCATGGGAAAGTACCAATGTGTTTCTTCGTTGGTTGATGGAAGAAACATTTTACAAAAACTCTCCAGATTATTGACTTTTTAAAGTCTTTCTAGGAAACGTTCTAGATGTATGCTTATTAGCCTTTGTCAGTATGTGCATTTTGCAAAGTGTCTCTGTGGCGCAATCGGTTAGTGTGTCCGACTACTAACCAAATGGTTGGTGGTTCAATCCCAACCAGGGACGTAATTGACCTTGTTATCAGATTTTGGTGATCTTTAAGTAGACAAGTCAAAATTTCAAACCCCCTGTTCTGGTGTAGGGTACCTGGCCTTCTCTGATGTAATCAGAGTTAGATTTGATTCATTGATTTTATAAAAACAGCTAGGAAGCACAATTTAGCAGTGGGTTGCAGAGAAAAAGAAATATGCTGGCAAAAAAAATCCAATTGAGTGATTAAACAGCTCTTCATTTTCTGGCTTTATTTTTATGCTAACAAATTTGTTCTCTGAAAAGTGTCCACAAAGCCAAGTCTCTGATTAACACCTTTGTAGGGATGGTTTTTCACCTATTACTAAATTAAACTTGCTTCATTGGAAAGGCAGCAAGATGCATCCTCATTTCAATGTCTACTGAAATAATACAGGTTGACACCAGGAAACATTAACGCCACTGCATCCTTGCTGCTTTCTCATGTAGAAGTCTGTTTAATGTGAAAACAAGGTGATATCTAATTAGCACACAGGTAAGGAATTAAGAAAATCTTTATTTAAGGGTGAAGATGTTTCTCACAAAATCGTTGCCCCAATGCATCATTGAAATTCAAGCTGGAAAGATGATTTTAATATATCACTTGTACATTTTGTATTGCTCTTCTGGTGACAATGTAGTTTGTTTTTGTCAATTACCCTTTTAATAATAGGGTAAAGAAAATTAAGTGGATTTTTTAAAGAAAACTATACTGTCAATATACTATTAAAACAAATTAAAATGGTAAAAGTTATTGTACTTTAAGTAAAAATAAAAGAGAAAAAATATCAATCCCAGTTTTGATTACTTAAATTAACAAAAAAAAATGCATATAGCAAAGGATAGTTTCAATCTGCCTACCTCTGGGTTATGGGCCCAGCATGCTTCCATTGCTGTACTCTGCTGCACATATAAGTGCAAGAGATCCTGAAGCACTCACTCATCATGGGAAAGTACCAATGTGTTTCTTCGTTGGTTGATGGAAGAAACATCTTACAAAAACTCTCCAGATTATTGACTTTTTAAAGTTTTTCTAGGAAACGTTCTAGATGTATGCTTATTAGTCTTTGTCAGTATATAATTTTTACAAAGTGTCTCTGTGGCGCAATTGGTTAGTGTGTCTGGCTACTAACCAAAAGGTTGGTGGTTCAATCCCACTCAGGGACGTAATTGACCTTGTTATCAGATTTTGGTGATCTTTAAGTAGACAAGTCAAAATTTCAAACCCCCTGTTATGTTGTAGGGTACCTGGCCTTCTCTGATGTAATCAGAGTTAGATTTGATTCATTGATTTTATAAAAACAGCTAGGAAGCACAATTTAGCAGTGGGTTGCAGAGAAAAAGAAATATGCTGGCAAAAAAAATCCAATTGAGTGATTAAACAGCTCTTCATTTTCTGGCTTTATTTTTATCCTAACAAATTTGTTCTCTGAAAAGTGTCCACAAAGCCAAGTCTCTGATGAACACCTTTGTAGGGATGGTTTTTCACCTATTACTAAATTAAACTTGCTTCATTGGAAAGGCAGCAAGATGCATCCTCATTTCAATTTCTACTGAAATAATACAGGTTGACACCAGGAAACATTAACGCCACTGCATCCTTGCTGCTTTCTCATGTGGAAGTCTGTTTAATGTGAAAACAAGGTGATATCTAATTAGCACACAGGTAAGGAATTAAGAAAATCTTTATTTAAGGGTGAAGATGTTTCTCACAAAATCGTTGCCCCAATGCATCATTGAAATTCAAGCTGGAAAGATGATTTTAATATATCACTTGTACATTTTGTATTGCTCTTCTGGTGACAATGTAGTTTGTTTTTGTCAATTACCCTTTTAATAATAGGGTAAAGAAAATTAAGTGGATTTTTTAAAGAAAACTATACTGTCAATATACTATTCAAACAAATTAAAATGGTAAAAGTTATTGTACTTCAAGTAAAAATAAAAGAGCAAAAATATCAATCCCAGTTTTGATTACTTAAATTAACAAAAAAAATGCATATAGCAAAGGATAGTTTCAATCTGCCTACCTCTGGGTTATGGGCCCAGCATGCTTCCATTGCAGTACTCTGCTGCACATGTAAGTGCAAGAGATCCTGAAGCACTCACTCATCATGGGAAAGTACCAATGTGTTTCTTCGTTGGTTGATGGAAGAAACATTTTACAAAAACTCTCCAGATTATTGACTTTTTAAAGTCTTTCTAGGAAACGTTCTAGATGTATGCTTATTAGCCTTTGTCAGTATGTGCTTTTTGCAACGTGTCTCTGTGGCGCAATTGGTTTGTGTGTCTGGCTACTAACCAAATGGTTGGTGGTTCAATCCCAACCAGGGACGTAATTGACCTTGTTATCAGATTTTGGTGATCTTTAAGTAGACAAGTCAAAATTTCAAACCCCCTGTTATGGTGTAGGGTACCTGGCCTTCTCTGATGTAATCAGTTAGATTTGATTCATTGATTTTATAAAAACAGCTAGGAAGCACAATTTAGCAGTGGGTTGCAGAGAAAAAGAAATATGCTGGCAAAAAAAATCCAATTGAGTGATTAAACAGCTCTTCATTTTCTGGCTTTATTTTTATGCTAACAAATTTGTTCTCTGAAAAGTGTCCACAAAGCCAAGTCTCTGATTAACACCTTTGTTGGGATGGTTTTTCACCTATTACTAAATTAAACTTGCTTCATTGGAAAGGCAGCAAGATGCATCCTCATTTCAATGTCTACTGAAATAATACAGGTTGACACCAGGAAACATTAACGCCACTGCATCCTTGCTGCTTTCTCATGTAGAAGTCTGTTTAATGTGAAAACAAGGTGATATCTAATTAGCACACAGGTAAGGAATTAAGAAAATCTTTATTTAAGGGTGAAGATGTTTCTCACAAAATCGTTGCCCCAATGCATCATTGAAATTCAAGCTGGAAAGATGATTTTAATATATCACTTGTACATTTTGTATTGCTCTTCTGGTGACAATGTAGTTTGTTTTTGTCAATTACCCTTTTAATAATAGGGTAAAGAAAATTAAGTGGATTTTTTAAAGAAAACTATACTGTCAATATACTATTAAAACAAATTAAAATGGTAAAAGTTATTGTACTTTAAGTAAAAATAAAAGAGCAAAAATATCAATCCCAGTTTTGGATTACTTTAATTAACAAAAAAAATGCATATAGCAAAGGATAGTTTCAATCTGCCTACCTCTGGGTTATGGGCCCAGCATGCTTCCATTGCAGTACTCTGCTGCACATGTAAGTGCAAGAGATCCTGAAGCACTCACTCATCATGGGAAAGTACCAATGTGTTTCTTCATTGGTTGATGGAAGAAACATCTTACAAAAACTCTCCAGATTATTGATTTTTTAAAGTTTTTCTAGGAAACGTTCTAGATGTATACTTATTAGACTTTGTCAGTATGTACTTTTTGCAAAGTGTCTCTGTGGCGCAATCGGTTAGTGTGTCCGGCTACTAACCAAAAGGTTGGTGGTTCGATCCCAACCAGGGATGTAATTGACCTTGTTATCAGATTTTGGTGATCTTTAAGTAGACAAGTCAAAATTTCAAACCCCCTGTTATGGTGTAGGGTACCTGGCCTTCTCTGATGTAATCAGAGTTAGATTTGATTCAGTGATTTTATAAAAACAGCTAGGAAGCACAATTTAGCAGTGGGTTGCAGAGAAAAAGAAATATGCTGGCAAAAAAAATCCAATTGAGTGATTAAACAGCTCTTCATTTTCTGGCTTTATTTTTATGCTAACAAATTTGTTCTTTGAAAAGTGTCCACAAAGCCAAGTCTCTGATTAACACCTTTGTAGGGATGGTTTTTCACCTATTACTAAATTAAACTTGCTTCATTGGAAAGGCAGCAAGATGCATCCTCATTTCAATGTCTACTGAAATAATACAGGTTGACACCAGGAAACATTAACGCCACTGTATCCTTGCTGCTTTCTCATGTGGAAGTCTGTTTAATGTGAAAACAAGGTGATATCTAATTAGCACACAGGTAAGGAATTAAGAAAATCTTTATTTAAGGGTGAAGATGTTTCTCACAAAATCGTTGCCCCAATGCATCATTGAAATTCAAGCTGGAAAGATGATTTTAATATATCACTTGTACATTTTGTATTGCTCTTCTGGTGACAATGTAGTTTGTTTTTGTCAATTACCATTTTAATAATAGGGTAAAGAAAATTAAGTGGATTTTTGAAAGAAAACAATACTGTCAATATACTATTAAAACAAATTAAAATGGTAAAAGTTATTGTACTTTAAGTAAAAATAAAAGAGCCAAAATATCAATCCCAGTTTTGGATTACTTTAATTAACAAAAAAAAATGCATATAGCAGAGGATAGTTTCAATCTGCCTACCGCTGGGTTATGGGCCCAGCATGCTTCCATTGCTGTACTCTGCTGCACATGTAAGTGCAAGAGATCCTGAAGCACTCACTCATCATGGGAAAGTACCAATGTGTTTCTTCGTTGGTTGATGGAAGAAACATTTTACAAAAACTCTCCAGATTATTGACTTTTTAAAGTTTTTCTAGGAAACGTTTTAGATGAATGCTTATTAGCCTTTGTCAGTATGCACTTTTGCAAAGTGTCTTTGTGGCGCAATCAGTTAGTGTGCACGTCTATTAACCAAAAGGTTGGTGGTTCAATCCCACCCAGGGACGTAATTGACCTTGTTATCAGATTTTGGTGATCTTTAAGTAGACAAGTCAAAATTTCAAATCCCCCTGTTCTGGTGTAGGGTACCTGGCCTTCTCTGATGTAATCAGAGTTAGATTTGATTCATTGATTTTATAAAAACAGCTAGGAAGCACAATTTAGCAGTGGGTTGCAGAGAAAAAGAAATATGCTGGCAAAAAAAATCCAATTGAGTGATTAAACAGCTCTTCATTTTCTGGCTTTATTTTTATGCTAACAAATTTGTTCTCTGAAAAGTGTCCACAAAGCCAAGTCTCTGATTAACACCTTTGTAAGGATGGTTTTTAACCTATTACTAAATTAAACTTGCTTCATTGGAAAGGCAGCAAGATGCATCCTCATTTCAATGTCTACTGAAATAATACAGGTTGACACCAGGAAACATTAACGCCACTGCATCCTTGCTGCTTTCTCATGTGGAAGTCTGTTTAATGTGAAAACAAGGTGATATCTAATTAGCACACAGGTAAGGAATTAAGAAAATCTTTATTTAAGGGTGAAAATGTTTCTCACAAAATCGTTGCCCCAATGCATCATTGAAATTCAAGCTGGAAAGATGATTTTAATATATCACTTGTACATTTTGTATTGCTCTTCTGGTGACAATGTAGTTTGTTTTTGTCAATTACCATTTTAATAATAGGGTAAAGAAAATTAAGTGGATTTTTAAAAGAAAACAATACTTTCAATATACTATTAAAACAAATTAAAATGGTAAAAGTTATTGTACTTTAATGAAAAATAAAAGAGCAAAAATATCAATCCCAGTTTTGGATTACTTTAATTAACAAAAAAAATGCATATAGCAGAGGATAGTTTTAATCTGCCTACCTCTGGGTTATGGGCCCAGCATGCTTCCATTGCAGTACTCTGCTGCACATGTAAGTGCAAGAGATCCTGAAGCACTCACTCATCATGGGAAAGTACCAATGTGTTTCTTCGTTGGTGGATGGAAGAAACATCTTACAAAAACTCTCCAGATTATTGACTTTTTAAAGTTTTTCTAGGAAACGTTTTAGATGAATGCTTATTAGCCTTTGTCAGTATGTACTTTTGCAAAGTGTCTCTGTGGCGCAAACAGTTAGTGTGTACGGCTATAAACCAAAAGGTTGGTGGTTCAATCCCACCCAGGGACGTAATTGACCTTGTTATCAGATTTTGGTGATCTTTAAGTAGACAAGTCAAAATTTCAAACCCCCTCTTATGGTGTAGGGTACCTGGCCTTCTCTGATGTAATCAGAGTTAGATTTGATTCAGTGATTTTATAAAAACAGCTAGGAAGCACAATTTAGCAGTGGGTTGCAGAGAAAAAGAAATATGCTGGCAAAAAAATCCAATTGAGTGATTAAACAGCTCTTAATTTTCTGGCTTTATTTTTATGCTAACAAATTTGTTCTCTGAAAAGTGTCCACAAAGCCAAGTCTCTGATTAACACCTTTGTAGGGATGGTTTTTCACCTATTACTAAATTAAATTTGCTTCATTGGAAAGGCAGCAAGATGCATCCATTTCAATGTCTACTGAAATAATACGGGTTGACACCAGGAAACATTAACGCCACAGCATCCTTGCTGCTTTCTCATGTGGAAGTCTGTTTAATGTGAAAACAAGGTGATATCTAATTAGCACACAGGTAAGGAATTAAGAAAATCTTTATTTAAGGGTGAAGATGTTTCTCACAAAATCGTTGCCCCAATGCATCATTGAAATTCAAGCTGGAAAGATGATTTTAATATATCACTTGTACATTTTGTATTGCTCTTCTGGTGACAATGTAGTTTGTTTTTGTCAATTACCCTTTTAATAATAGGGTAAAGAAAATTAAGTGGATTTTTTAAAGAAAACTATACTGTCAATATACTATTAAAACAAATTAAAATGGTAAAAGTTATTGTACTTTAAGTAAAAATAAAAGAGCAAAAATATCAATCCCAGTTTTGATTACTTAAATTAACAAAAAAAATTGCATATAGCAAAGGATAGTTTCAATCTGCCTACCTCTGGGTTATGGGCCCAGCATGCTTCCATTGCAGTACTCTGCTGCACATGTAAGTGCAAGAGATCCTGAAGCACTCAGTCATCATGGGAAAGTACCAATGTGTTTCTTCGTTGGTTGATGGAAGAAACATCTTACAAAAACTCTCCAGATTATTGACTTTTTAAAGTTTTTCTAGGAAACGTTCTAGATGTATGCTTATTAGCCTTTGTCAGTATGTACTTTTCGCAAAGTGTCTCTGTGGCGCAATCGGTTAGTGTGTCCGGCTACTAACCAAATGGTTGGTGGTTCAATCCCACCCAGGGACGTAATTGACCTTGTTATCAGATTTTGGTGATCTTTAAGTAGACAAGTCAAAATTTTAAACCCCCTGTTCTGGTGTAGGGTACCTGGCCTTCTCTGATGTAATCAGAGTTAGATTTGATTCAGTGATTTTATAAAAACAGCTAGGAAGCACAATTTAGCAGTGGGTTGCAGAGAAAAAGAAATATGCTGGCAAAAAAAATCCAATTGAGTGATTAAACAGCTCTTAATTTTCTGGCTTTATTTTTATGCTAACAAATTTGTTATCTGAAAAGTGTCCACAAAGCCAAGTCTCTGATTAACAACTTTGTAAGGATGGTTTTTAACATATTACTAAATTAAACTTGCTTCATTGGAAAGGCAGCAAGATGCATCCTCATTTCAATGTCTACTGAAATAATACAGGTTGACACCAGGAAACATTAACGCCACTGCATCCTTGCTGCTTTCTCATGTGGAAGTCTGTTTAATGTGAAAACAAGGTGATATCTAATTAGCACACAGGTAAGGAATTAAGAAAATCTTTATTTAAGGGTGAAGATGTTGCTAAAAAAATTGTTGCCCCAATGCATCATTGAAATTCAAGCTGGAAAGATGATTTTAATATATCACTTGTACATTTTGTATTTCTCTTCTGGTGACAATGTAGTTTGTTTTTGTCAATTACCATTTTAATAATAGGGTAAAGAAAATTAAGTGGATATTTGAAAGAAAACAATACTGTCAATGTACTATTAAAACAAATTAAAATGGTAAAAGTTATTGTACTTTAAGTAAAAATAAAAGAGCAAAAATATCAATCCCAGTTTTGATTACTTAAATTAACAAAAAAAAATGCATATAGCAAAGGATAGTTTCAATTTGCCTACCTCTGGGTTATGGGCCCAGCATGCTTCCATTGCAGTACTCTGCTGCACATGTAAGTGCAAGAGATCCTGAAGCACTCAGTCATCATGGGAAAGTACCAATGTGTTTCTTCGTTGGTTGATGGAAGAAACATCTTACAAAAACTCTCCAGATTATTGACTTTTTAAAGTTTTTCTAGGAAACGTTCTAGATGTATGCTTATTAGCCTTTGTCAGTATGTGCTTTTTGCAAAGTGTCTCTGTGGCGCAATCGGTTAGTGCGTCCGGCTACTAACCAAATGGTTGGTGGTTCAATACCACCCAGGGACGTAATTGACCTTGTTATCAGATTTTGGTGATCTTTAAGTAGACAAGTCAAAATTTCAAACCCCCTGTTCTGGTGTAGGGTACCTGGCCTTCTCTGATGTAATCAGAGTTAGATTTGATTCATTGATTTTATAAAAACAGCTAGGAAGCACAATTTAGCAGTGGGTTGCAGAGAAAAAGAAATATGCTGGCAAAAAAAATCCAATTGAGTGATTAAACAGCTCTTCATTTTCTGGCTTTATTTTTATGCTAACAAATTTGTTCTCTGAAAAGTGTCCACAAAGCCAAGTCTCTGATTAACACCTTTGTAGGGATGGTTTTTCACCTATTACTAAATTAAACTTGCTTCATTGGAAAGGCAGCAAGATGCATCCTCATTTCAATGTCTACTGAAATAATACGGGTTGACACCAGGAAACATTAACGCCACTGCATCCTTGCTGCTTTCTCATGTGGAAGTCTGTTTAATGTGAAAACAAGGTGATATCTAATTAGCACACAGGTAAGGAATTAAGAAAATCTTTATTTAAGGGTGAAGATGTTGCTAAAAAAATTGTTGCCCCAATGCATCATTGAAATTCAAGCTGGAAAGATGATTTTAATATATCACTTGTACATTTTGTATTGCTCTTCTGGTGACAATGTAGTTTGTTTTTGTCAATTACCATTTTAATAATAGGGTAAAGAAAATTAAGTGGATATTTGAAAGAAAACAATACTGTCAATATACTATTAAAACAAATTAAAATGGTAAAAGTTATTGTACTTTAAGTAAAAATAAAAGAACCAAAATATCAATCCCAGTTTTGGATTACTTTAATTAACAAAAAAAAAATGCATATAGCAGAGGATAGTTTCAATCTGCCTACCTCTGGGTTATGGGCCCAGCATGCTTCCATTGCAGTACTCTGCTGCACATGTAAGTGCAAGAGAACCTGAAGCACTCACTCATCATGGAAAAGTACCAATGTGTTTCTTCGTTGGTTGATGGAAGAAACATTTTACAAAAACTCTCCAGATTATTGACTTTTTAAAGTTTTTCTAGGAAACGTTCTAGATAAATGCTTATTAGCCTTTGTCAGTATGTACTTTTCGCAAAGTGTCTCTGTGGCGCAATCGGTTAGTGTGTTTAGCTATTAACCAAAAGGTTGGTGGTTCAATCCCACCCAGGGACGTAATTGACCTTGTGATCAGATTTTGGTGATCTTTAAGTAGACAAGTCAAAATTTCAAACCCCCTGTTATGGTGTAGGGTACCTGGCCTTCTCTGATGTAATCAGAGTTAGATTTGATTCAGTGATTTTATAAAAACAGCTAGGAAGCACAATTTAGCAGTGGGTTGCAGAGAAAAAGAAATATGCTGGCAAAAAAATCCAATTGAGTGATTAAACAGCTCTTCATTTTCTGGCTTTACTTTTATGCTAACAAAGTTGTTCTCTGAAAAGTGTCCACAAAGCCAAGTCTCTGATTAACACCTTTGTAGGGATGGTTTTTCACCTATTACTAAATTAAACTTGCTTCATTGGAAAGGCAGCAAGAAACACTAGACTAATTGGAGGTGCGCCCTAAAGCAAATTACAATGTTAGGATTAGGGGGTTCGGAAAGACCTCTAGTGTATACTGTCACGATCCGGGTATCTGGACGCCATAACTTACCTTTCAGATGCCTCCTAAGGCTGGCTCAGCGCTCCAGGACCGGATCCCATCTGTTATTCTGATGTCCCCATTCCTGCCTCCTCTCCTGTCACTCTGAGACGCTGTCACAGCGGCGCCATGTTACATCTTGAATGGCATCTCCCGCGGCCTCCGCCGCCGTCCCTGAGTTTCTGCATGCAGGATGTCAGAGTGGCGCTTATGTCAGCCGCGGCCTCCGCTGTTGCCCGCGTGGTTCAAATGTGCACTCATCAGTCTGGCGTCTCCTGTTTACTGTGGCCGGCGCCGCCATTGCTGTTAAAGTTCCCACATGGATTTTCAAACCAATCTTCCCTCCAAGTGTCTGCATGGGCGCAGCCATGTTGGATTCTGTCACCTGTTCATTTCCACCAATCCGCTGTTTCCATTGTAATCTGCATAATTGCCTAGCCAATCCCTTCCTTGCTGCAGGTATAAGTATTCTGTGCCTGAGCAAGGAAGGCGTCAGTGATTTGGTTGTCAAACCTAGTTCCAGTTTGTCTCTCTCCCGTGGTTGTTTTCCAGGTTCCAGTTACCATCTCCAAACCTCCACTAAAGAGACCCGCTCTAGTCTACCACCTGCGGTGCAGCCTGACTCTCCAGTCCTCTGGGACTCATCTGTTTCCAGTTACAGATTTACCTGCTTCCAGCCTAGCTTCCAGCAGAGATCAGCTCTTCTTAAAGTGCCGGTATCATTTCCGCAGATTACCACTCACCACCGGCACTATTATTTCACCGCTCTCAAACTCCATATATCAATCATATTTCATCGCTCTCAAGCTTCATTTATTATTTGGCTGGTTCCATCCAGCAATCCACTCCGTGCTTACATCAGTCTGGTTTCAGCCAGTACCCACAGCAGCCATTTTATCCACAGCAGCCCAGCTTTTCCTGGAACACTAGCTAGTATGATCCTGGGCTATCTCCATTGCTACAGTCGAGCCTGGTAAGGACTTTCCAACTAGAAGATAATAAGAACTGTCTCATACTACCAGAGCCCTTTGGTCCTTGTCCTCCTGTAGTACACAGGAACTGTATTATTTCTCTGCTGATTTTATGTTTCTCTTTTATTACTGCTGTGATGCATGGAGTTTGTCAAAATAAACATCATTGACTTTTATCCTGGTTGTCGTGGGCACGCCTTCGGGCAATTCTTCTACATTTAACTTACATGTCCAGGGGTCTGATACAACCTCCCAGGTTCCACTACACCTCAGCCCCTACAACTGAGGCTGCCTCCAGTCAGCTCAGGCCCTCAGTTGTGACATATACACTGTATATACATTTTAAGATAGGAAGGTACAAATTACATATTCACATTGCATCTATGGGCTGGATTCAAATGTCCCTTTCCTCCCTCAATCGTGCCCGTCAGCAGCTATTCTATTCTATATAAGGAGCCACGAGTCGCCGCCATTTTCACTTGTGCATTGGAGATGATAGGGAGAGGACGTGCAGCGTTTTCTCAGTTTCTGTGTTCAGTGTGCTGCAAATATCTGTGCTCAGTGTGCTTGCAAATATCTGTGCTCAGTGTGCTGAAAATATCTACGTTCTCTGCCTGAAAAATGCTCCATATCTGTGCTGCATTGTATTATATAGTATGAGGACAGGGCAGAATTTTGCTGACCACCAGTATATAATATATAGCAATACGGTACAGTAGGCCACTGCTCTACCTACCTCTGTGTCGTCAAGTATACTATCCATCCATACCTGTGGTGTATTTTAGTAGTTGTGCGCACTATATATAGTAGGAGGACAGTGCAAAATTTTGCTGACCACCAGACTTCTACTTAAGTCCAATGGTGTAGGATGTGCAAAGCTGTTTGGCTGTGCATTTATTGATCTAAGCATGCATTTTTATCAAAGCGTGATAAAATTGACACATAACGCAGCGTTCAATCAGCGTTAATTTATCTTCAGCTGATATCGATTGTGAATTGACGTTTCTTCTCTTCTTGTCACCTACGGGTAATTACAATTGACTACAACCACCAATCTATTCTGCTGCACTATATCTATATATGCAAAGCTAATTCTGCTGGGTAATGCAAATTGAAACATTATTGCATAGTATGTGATTTTGAAGTACTTTTTTAAAGTTTTGAATGATATAGACCCAGTTTAATCTTTGTGGAATGCCTGGTTGTTGTTTTTAAGGTAATTTATTGCCTGGCATTTGAGGGGGTGGGGTGTGGTTACAGATTTCAATTATTGGTTTCACTTGTAATAGTCTTCTACTTAAGTCCAATGGTGTAGGCTGTGCAAAGCCATTTGGCTGTGCATTTATTGATCTAAGCGTGCATTTTTATAAAAGCGTGATAAAATTGACACATAACAGCAGTGTTCAATTAGCGTTCAATCGAAGTGAAAAAGAAGGAAAACAGAAGCACACCAATCTAACAAAACAAAGAAAACTGAAGAACTAATAACAAATGTGAGTCACTTACTCCTCAGATCACTCACCTCCTGATTGTTGCATCTGATTACATAGCACAGAACTACCTTACTTGGACATTTCATAAACCATCCATTTCACCTACAAATGCCTGTATCTGTATTATTGTAATTTTGTTTTTTAAGCACAGCTGCACCAATGCAATTTTACCTGCAAACACTTAAAACATCTAACATAATTACCATTGCTTCTTAAACCTCTCACAATCCTTTCATTTCTTACACTCCAAATACATTTCTGCACCCACTTTATCTACGCTTTTGACTCATTTCATACTAAATCTACACCCCTTGAGCCTACACTGCTTTTCTCACCTGCATTTCTACAATTCTTCTGCTCGGATTCCCTTACAGTCTCCTCTCCTACTTCCACTTTCCCTCAACCTATTTACCTACTTAACACTATGTGAATGCTTTCTTATACTCCCCACATCACTCAGTGTCTACCTAATAATGTATCTTTATCCTCCCCCCCCCCTAGTCTCCTCCACCTCCTCCTCTGTCTCCCCTCCATCCCTCTGTTTCCTTCCCCCACCTTTCCTGTTACCCCACTTTCATTCACCTCTGCCCCATGGTCCTGCTACCCCACAACTCAGCCCTGCTCCCTCTCTCCCTTCCCTGTCACCTCCCCACACCCCCATCCACATCACACTGACCTCCCTCCCTGCCCACCTCCTGCAGTTTCCCCTCCTATCTCAGGCACCCGTACCATCACTACTCTCTCATCCCTGCCCTCAAAGTTAATCCCACCTCATCGCTACAGCAACCCTGAAAATCTAATTCACATCTCTCCCACAAACTCATACCCCCTATCCTGTGCCCTCTGGAATGCCAGATCCGTTTGTAACAAACTGGTCCCCACTCATGACCTTTTCATTTCCAACTCCCTACACCTACTAGCCATTACTGAAACTTGGATTACGCCCTCTGACACTACTTCTGCTGCTGCTCTCTCTGCTGGGGGCCTTACATTCACACACACCCCCCGACCTGGGGGTCGCCATGGGGGTGGTGTTGGGGTCCTTTTACCTTCTAGTTACTCCTACCAACTCATACCACCAGAACCATCCCTTATATTATCTACATTTGAGGTCCACTCCATATGTCTCTTCCAACCAGTCCATCTTAGAGTAGCTGTCATTTACCGCCCCCCTGGCACTGCTTCCAAATTCATCGACAACTTTGCTTCCTGGCTTCCTCACTTCCTCTCTTCTGACATTCCCACTATTATCCTAGGCGATTTCAACATCCCTATTGACATCCCCACACAATCCCCTGCCTCTAAACTCCTTAACCTCACCTCTTCACTTGGTCTCTCCCAGTGGACCTCCTCACCCTCCCATGTGAATGGGAGCTCACTGGATCTGGTCTTCACTCACCGCTGTGATATTTCTGATTTTTCCAACTCCCCATTTCCCCTCTCTGACCACCACCTGCTCTCCTTCAACCTATCTCTCTCGACTTCCCCATCTCAACCTCCTAAGGCTACCATCACTAAGCGTAACATTGAAGCTATTGACACCACATTCCTTTCCTCCCTGTTTGACTCACTTCTCTCTCCTATTCTCTCTCTCTCTCTCTCATGCCCTGAACAAGCCACTTCCACATACAATGCTTCCCTTACTTCTGCTCTTGACTCTGTTGCTCCACCAACCACTGTTCACCCTCGCAAATTAACACCTCAACCCTGGCACACCAAATGCACCAGATATCTGCAAAAATGCTCACGTACTGCTGAGCGACACTGGAGGAAATCACGCTCTAAGGCAGACTTCCTCCATTTCAAACTTATGCTCTCATCCTTCAGTGCTGCCCTTTCTCTTGCTAAACAGTCATACTTCAAGAACCTCATCTCCTCCCAGTCTTCCAACCCCCGGCGCCTCTTTGCCACTCTCAACTCACTCCTCTGCCCACCTCCACCTCGTCTCCCTTCCTCACTCTCTGCTCTTGAATTTGCCACTTACTTCACATCCAAAATTGACTCCATACGTCAGGACATCACATCACACCAGACTATCAGTAACCAGCCTTCTCCCATCCCTTACCAACCCTCCCCATCCCTCGCACCAACTCTGTCATCTTTCTCCCATGCATCTGGAGAGGAAGTCATGGCCCTCATTCGTTCCTGTCCCCTCACCACCTCCCCACTTGACCCTATCCCCTCCCGCCTCCTCTGCCACATCTCTTCTTCTGCTTGTTCCCATCTTTCCCACCTTCTCAATCTCTCCCTCTCATCAGGCACTGTCCCCTCTGCCTTCAAGCACGCTCTCATCTCTCCTATTCTTAAAAAACCTACCCTTGATCCAAACACTCTCTCCAACTACCGACCCATCTCTCTTCTCCCTTTTGCCTCCAAACTCCTTGAGCGTATTGTCTACAACCGCCTTACTTCCTTTCTTTCCTCACACTCACTGCTTGACCCATTCCAGTCTGGCTTCCGTCCTCTCCACTCCACTGAAACTGCCCTTACAAAAGTATGCAATGACCTCCATGCTGCTAAATCTAAGGGACACTACTCTCTACTTATTCTACTTGATCTCTCTGCTGCTTTTGACACTGTGGACCATCCTCTCCTACTGCAAATCCTTCACTCCATTGGTCTGCGTAACACTGCCCTCTCTTGGTTGTCGTCCTACCTTTCTGACCGTTCATTCTCTGTCTCCTCTCATGACTCCACCTCCCCCTCACTTCCACTAACTGTAGGGGTACCCCAAGGTTCTGTCCTTGGTCCTCTTCTCTCTCTATACGTCCTCACTAGGTAAGCTCATTAGTTCTTTTGGTTTCCAATATCATCTCTATGCTGATGACACTCAAATCTATCTTTCCTCTCCAGACCTCTCCCCTACTCTCCTCACTCGTATCTCCAACTGTCTCTCTGCTATCTCTTCCTGGATGTCCCAGCGCTTTCTTAAACTTAACATGTCTAAGACCGAGCTGATCATCTTCCCTCCCTCCCGCATAACCTCACCTCCTACAATCTCATTATCTATTGATGGCACTACTATCTCCTCTACCCCCCAAGTGCGCTGTCTTGGAGTAATCCTTGACTCCTCCCTCTCCTTCAAACCACACATTTAGCACCTCTCACAAACCTGCCGTTTTCATCTAAAAAATATTTCCAGGATCAGACCCTTTCTGACCCAGGATGCTACTAAGACTCTTATCCACTCACTGGTCATCTCCAGACTGGACTACTGTAATCTCCTCCTGACTGGCATTCCTGACAAATACCTCTCTCCACTCCAATCTATCCTCAATGCTGCTGCCCGGCTCATTTTCCTCACCAAATGCACTACGTCCACCTCTCCTCTCTTACTAGTCCTTCACTGGCTCCCCTTCCCTTTCAGAATCCATTTCAAGCTTCTCACACTTGCTTACAAAACCCTCACCCACTCCTCTCCCATCTACATCTCTGATCTTATCTCGCTTTACACTCCCACCCGTCCTCTTCGCTCTGCTAATGCACGCCGTCTCTCCTGCCTACGGATTACTTCCTCCCACTCCTACCTCCAAGATTTTTCACGTGCTGCACCACTTCTCTGGAATTCCCTACCTCTCCCCCTCAGACTCTCCACCTCTCTACAAAACTTCAAATGGGCTCTCAAGACCCACTTCTTCACCAAACCCAGCCAAATCTCATCCTAAACCTCTGTTCCACGCTCTCTATGTACCCCATCTGTCTCACCCCTGTCTGTCTACCCCTCCCCTTTAGAATGTAAGCTCTCATGAGCAGGGCCCTCTTCCCTCATGTGCTTACTCTTTTCTTACTTTAATAATCTTCAGCTGCACCAAATCCAGCAGTCTTCTGCCACCTGATACTTATTCCAGTGTCATCTGCTGATGTAGCTATGTTTATTTACCCTGTACTTGTCCTATATTGTCATCAACTGTAAGTTGCTGTTTTCCTGTTTGATTATTTGTTTATGTACTCTGTAATTTGGTGCTGCGGAATCCTTGTGGCGCCATATAAATAAAGGATAATAATAATAAATAATATAATATATAGCAGTACGGTACAGTAGGCCACTGCTCTACCTACCTCTGTGTCGTCAAGTATACTATCCATCCATACCTGTGGTGCATTTTAGAAAAAAAACATCTCGGCAGAGCAATCTATATATCCATCATTTTTCAGACAGCAACAGTGGGTATTGTAATAGTCACCCAATCCATCACTTTTATAGGGTTACATGCATCCACATGCTACAGCCTGTCTCAATAATTTTACTGTCACGGTGTGTGTGTTTGTGTTTTTATTTGGGTATTTTTTGCTGTTGTAGAACTACAGGTACCAGCGAGCCCGTTATTTCCCCGCCTGCTGGTACTTGAGGTTCTCCAAGTACCAGCAAGTGGGGGAGGCTTGCTGGGCCTTTTAGTTCCACAACAAAAAAAACAATATTCTTTTTTTACACATATGGCTATCAGCCCGGCACCCACCACCCAGGGGTGCTGGGGATAGCCTCGGGCTTCACCCCTGGCCCTTGGGTGCCTCGAGGGGAGGAACCTCTTGATTTAAGGGATCCCCACTTCTCCAGGGAACCCCGGCCAGGGGTGACTAGTTGGAGGGGTAATGCCAGGGCCGCAGGGACCTACATAAAAGTGTCCCCTGGCTGTGGCATTATCTCTCTGGCTAGTGGAGCCCGGTGCTGGTTTTAAAAATATGGGGGACCCCTACATCTTTTGTCCCACGTATTTTTGGAACCAGGACCCGTCTAAGAGCCCGGTGCTGGTTGTCTAAATACGGGGAACCTCTGTCCAATTTTTCCCCCAGTATTTAAATAACCAGGACCGGCTCAAAGAGGCTGGTTATACTAAGGAGGGGGGACCTCACACATTTTTTTTAACCCATTCAGACCCTTCTCCTTTAAGTTAATGGAAGCCCTGGACAACAAAATTGCATTCATGTCCTCCTCCCTCACCCTTCCCAGTCCCAAACACTCATTTTTTTTCTTTAAAAATTTATAATATATCACAAGAACAATGAGCAGGCAGGCAGCGGGCATTGGCGGCATCGGACTGAGATAGAAATTAGTGGTGGAGGGCTGGGTCAGTTGATTGTGGGAGAGTTTATTAAGCCATTGGCGGTGGCAGTGGGTATCGGCTCAGAGGCAGTAGCGGGCATTGGCTAAGGGTCATCGGCAGGATTCGGCGGACATTATGGCTGTAGTGCCTCACTAGCCACTGACCTCACCGCACGCCACTGTGGGACAGATGTAACATGCAGAGAGAGGTAGATTTTGGGAGAAGGAATGTCCTAGCATAACTGTTAATTGCAGTGTAATACTGTAATTCAACTGTGCAGCATTTGTGGCTAAATGTCAAAGAAGCCAGTATTTACCCTGCATGCAAAACAATAAATGTATTTGCACATACCTCCCAACTAACCCAATTTTTGCAGGACAGTCACTTTTTTGGGAATGTCCAGCTAACCCAAATAACCCCCCCCCAGTGTCCCATAGTCATGGGGAAGGGGGGGGGTGGAAGGCTCCCTGTAGCTTGTTGCTCTGCAAATATGCACATTGTGGGTAATTCAGACCTGATCGCTAGGGTGTGTTTTTTGCATCCCTGTGATCAGGTGGTTGCCGCCTACAGCGGAAGGGAAAATTTGCTGTGCAGGTGTGTGATCACATGTGCACAAGAGCTGCACAGCTCAGCACTTACTCAGCCATTGAGGTGACGTCACAAATCCTCCCACAAAACGCCGGGTCCCTCCAATGTTTTTCCGGACACTCCCTAGAAACATTCAGTTGCCACCCACACAAACACCCTCTTCTTGTCAATCTTCTTGTGATCTCCGGACCGTCGCACCTACGCATTGTTGTGCATACGCATGTGCAGTGCAGACCTGATTGCCCGCTGGGTGAAAATAAATTGAAGCGATCTGGTCTGAATAAGCCCGAATGTCTATTCACGGGAGACAGAGGGGCTGGGGCATGGTCAGCAGCTCACAGAGCACCTATAATGACAAAAATGGGAGACATGGCTCATGATCGCGATATACCTGCGAAGGTACGCCCTCTATTGATTGACAGGCAGAGGCATTCGCATTTTCTGCGGGGCACCCGGAGAAAATGTAGGCACATGCACAGGATGGACCCTGCGTATATGCCCCCATCCTCTTCATAGTTTTTGGGGTTGGAACGAGCAGTGTGAAAACATCAATCGATGGGGGTAATTCCAAGTTGATCGCAGCAGGAATTTTGTTAGCAGTTGGGCAAAACCATGTGCACTGCATTTACGAACAGATGATTTTTTATATAAATTTTAAAATGTTAGTAAATGTGTGTTTTTTTCAACCTGGAAGCCCAACATCGATTAAGATCGATCTTAAATAGACCCCTGGGTTTTAAGTATAACCATGGTTGAGTCCAATAATGAATTCACATTGACCGAAGTTCTAATTAAGTAGTGATGTGCACCGGAAATTTTTCGGGTTTTGGGTTCGGTTCCGCGGCCGTGTTTTGGGTTCGGACGCGTTTTGGCAAAACCTCACCGAAATTTTTTTGTCGGATTCGGGTGTGTTTTGGATTCGGGTGTTTTTTTCAAAAAACCCTAAAAAACAGCTTAAATCATAGAATTTGGGGGTCATTTTGATCCCATAGTATTATTAACCTCAATAACCATAATTTCCACTCATTTTCAGTCTTTTTTGAACACCTCACAATATTATTTTAATTGGTATTTGGTACCGGGGACACAGTACCTCAATCAAGTCTATAGTTGGCTCTGAAATCAGCATTAAACTGGATCCACACTTAGATTATCTGTCCAATTTTTTTTTCTTGTTGAAACAAAATTATGCTAATATGTGGCAGCAAATGACAATTGACCATTTGCTCCCAAACACTGGAAAACATCCAAAAATTGTCATTTAGATAAATTGGTTAAATCCATTTCATTTAGCTAATTTATCCAAACTACCTTTATTGTATCTTTGTGGGTGAATGATGTGTGGGTCAGTGTTGAGGGTGGTGGAGGAGATGGGTAATAGGCACAGCAGGGTGTGGACAGTCAAATAGTGTGCTTAGAGGTGCAGATAAATAGGGATATCTAATAATTCACCCACTATTCTATAGAATTATTAGATATCCCTATTTATCTGCATTACTCACCTAACACTCAGCATTTATCTACATGCTGATGCTATTCATAGCACTTAGCTTGCAAGTATTTTACCCATAAGGAGACACATTAGATGTTCCCTCTCTTTTCATTAAAGACGTCCCCAGCAACCATACTGTACTATACTACAACAGGAATAATTACTGTGGGGGATTATACCATTTGATCTGGAATAAAGGGAAAATATTGTGGAAAGAGTGCTGTAAGTGTATGATATGTAGAACTATTGCCAGGTTCTGACATTTGTCAAGTGAATTACTAATATACATTCAACTAATATTACATAGTGTCCAGTAATTCAGTATCAGACTAATTGATATAGTCAATTTGGATCAATAATAAAGACACAACACAGGTAGCGAACCTTGATATTAATAAATGTATTTCCATTTATTATATATGGTAATTACATTATACAAACTTATTGTACTTTATTTTGTGTTTAGACAATTTTAACGAATTTATTAAAAGTTAATTTTTAAATCATCATTTGTGCGCCAGCAAAAGAGACATTCTTTTCTCTTCTCCTTTCCTGCATAACATTACTTGTCTCTGGTAGCACCCCCGAACGTCCTACAATTAATATTTAATATAACTGATGGACATTTATTGGGGCCTCTTCATACAAATATTTAGAATTTAATAGCTGGTGCAGAATACATCCCCTTCCCCCCATTCCCTGTATATCTGGATTCACCAAGGAACTGCTGATACTGACTCCAAGAAGAAAGGGAGTCTCTTCCCTATGAAGGTGAAGCCTTGTTTGGTGACGGCCTAGTTAATTTGATCTCGGCAGCTCCCGCAGGTAAGTCAACCTTCTTGCACTATGTTCCCTCTCAACGGATAAAGACGCATCATTATCTGATGCAGTCATTTCGGCCCAATAGATATGCAAGAAGTTAAGATTCCCCTTTCTTTGCAGGTAGAGGAAGGAGAAGAGGGAAGAGGTCTGTAGCCTCTTCAAGATTGCAGGAGCAGAGATTGTCCTCTGCTTCTGCCAAATCCACTGCATGACGCTAGGGCTTTCTTGCAGGAGCCCGCACCAGTGGGGGCACGTCTAAAACTCTTCAGTCAGTTCTGGATTCATTCGGACCTGGACTCGTGGGTTTTATAAATAGTGTCCCAAGGGTACAAACTGGGGTTTCAAGACGTTCCCCCTCACCGATTGTTCAAATCAGCCTTAGTCAGCAGGGAGAAGGTTTTTATTCAAGCCGCTTCGTGGTCCCGAAGCCGGACTGCTCAGTCAGACCAATCTGAAATCTGAAATCCCTCAATTTCTACCTAAAGAAATTCAATTTCAAGATGGAATCTCTCACGGTAGTGATCTCCAGTCCGGAGGAAGGAGATTTCATGGTTTTGGTAAACTTAAAGGATGCCTACTTACATGTTCCCATTTAGCCACTGCATCAAGCTACCTGAGGTTTGCAATTCAGGATTGTCATTACTAATTTCAGACGTTGCCATTTGGTCTTTCCACGGCTCCGAGGATTTTCACCAGGGTGATGGCGGAAATGATGGTTCTCCTTCGCAAGCAAGGAGTCACAATTATCCCGTACTTGGATGTTCTCCTGATAAAGGCGAGATCCAGGGACCAGTTGGTGCAAAACATTGCACTCTCCCTGACAGTTCTTCAACAACATGGTTGGCTCCTAAACTTGCCAAAATCGCAGTTGGTCCCAATGACGCGGTTGTTGTTTTTGGGAGTGATACTGGACACAGAAGAGGTTTTCCTCCAGTGGAAAGGCTATGGAGATCCAGAGTCTGGTCAAACAAATTCTGAAACCAGCAAGAGTGTTAATCCATCAATGCATTCGGTTGCTGGGGAAAATGGTTTTGGCCTTCGAGGCCATTCAGTTTGGCAGGTTCCATGCCAGAGTGTTCCAGTGGGACCTGTTGGACAAGTGGTCCGGATCCCACTTACACATGCACCGGAGGATAATCCTGTCTTCCAAGACCAGAATCTCACTCCATTGGTGGCTGCACAGTTCTCACCTCCTAGAGGGGCGATGGTTCGGGATCCAGGACTGGATCCTAGGGACCACGGATGCAACCCTTTCGAGGTGGGGAGCAGTCACACAGGGGGAAAACGTCCAAGGAAGATGGTCAAGTCAGGAAAGTTGTCTCCACATAAATGTTCTGGAGTTAAGGGCCATTTAATAACAGCAGACACAGTACACACTGGGACGGGTGCCCAGCATCCTCTACGGACTAAGAGAAAAGGATTTACCGGTAGGTATTAAAATTCTAGTTTCTCTAATGTCCTAGAGTATGCTGGGGACTCCGTAAGGACCATGGGGATAGACGGGCTCCGCAGGAGACATGGGCACTTTAAGAAAGACTTTAGTTCTGGGTGTGCACTGGCTCCTCCCTCTATGCCCCTCCTCCATACCTCAGTTTGATACTGTGCCCAGTTGAGACTGGGTGCTTTTCAGGAGCTCTCCTGAGCTTTCTGACAGAAAGTATTTTGTTAGGTTTTTAATTTTCAGGGAGCACTGCTGGCAACAGACTCCCTGCATCGAGGGACTGAGGGGAGAGAAGCAGCCCTACTCTCTGAGTTGCAAGGTCCTGCTTCTTAGGCTACTGGACACCATTAGCTCCAGCGGGATTGGTACGCAGGATCTCACCCTCGCCGTCCGTCCCAGAGCCGCGCCGCCGTCCCCCTCGCAGATTCAGAAGATAGAAGCCGGGTGAGTATGAGAAGAAAAGAAGACTTCAGAGGCGGCAGAAGAGTTCATGATCTTCACTGAGGTAACGCACAGCACTGCAGCTGTGCACCATTGCTCCCATACACCTCACATACTCCGGTCACTGTAAGGGTGCAGGGCGCAGGGGGGGCTCCCTGGGCGGCAATATAAACCTCTTTTTGGCAAAAATATAACATATATACAGCTGGGCACTGTATATGTATGAGCCCCTGCCAATTTTACAGTTTAAGCGGGACAGAAGCCCGCCGCCGAGGGGGCGGGGCTTCTCCCTCAGCACTCACCAGCGCCATTTTTTCTCCACAGCACCGCTGAGAGGAAGCTGCCCGGACTCTCCCCTGCTTATACCATGGTAGACAAGAGGGTTGAAAAGAGAGGGGGGGCACATAATTCGGCGCAAATGACATACAGCAGCGCTACTGGACAAACATTAAGTTACTGTGTTATTCCTGGGTTATATAGCGCTGGGGTGTGTGCTGGCATACTCTCTCTCTCTGTCTCTCCAATGGGCCTTGTGGGGAAACTGTCTTCAGAAAAAGCATTCCCTGTGTGTGTGTGGTGTGTCGGTACACGTGTGTCGACATGTCTGAGGAAGAAGGCTATATTAGAGAGGAGCGGGAGCAAATGAATGTGGTGTCTCCGCCGACACCTGATTGGATGGATATGTGGAATGTTTTAAATGCTAGTGTAAACTCATTGCACAAAAGATTAGACAAGGCTGAAGCTTTGGGACAGTCAGGGTCTCAACCCATGCCTGATCCTATGTCGCAGGGACTGTCAGGGTCTCATAAGTGCCCACTATCCCAGATTGTTGACACAGATACCGACACGGATTCTGACTCCAGTGTCGATTACGTTGATGCAAAGTTACAGCCAAAATTGGCAAAATCCATTCGATATAGGATTATGGCAATAAAAGATGTTTTGCACATCACAGAGGAACCCCCTGTCCCTGACAAGAGGGTACATATGTACAAGGGAAAGAAGCCTGAGGTAACCTTTCTCCCCTCACACGAGCTGAACGAGTTATGTGAAAAAGCCTGGGAATCTCCAGATAAAAGACTGCAGATTTCCAAAAGGATTCTTATGGCGTATCCTTTCCCATCAACGGATAGGTTACGATGGGAATCCTCCCCTAGGATGGACAAAGCATTAACACGCACAGCTACAGCTGGAAAATCAAATTTTTTACCTTATGTTCCCTCACAGCATAAGAAAGCTCTGCATTATCAAATGCAGTCCTTTCGGTCACAAAGAAACAAGAAAGTGCGAGGTGCGTCCTTTCTTGCCAGAGGTAGGGGCAGAGGAAAAAAGATGCACAACACAGCTAGCTCCCAGGAACAGAAGTCCTCCCCGGCCTCTACAAAATCTACTGCATGACGCTGGGGCTCCACTGGCGGAGTCCGGCCCATGTGATGTCATGCAGCCGCTCTGACCACGCCTCCTGTTTCTCCGTTGCCGACCCAATATTGAAACCCTGCCCCCGCACCGCTCCATCTCCGACTTGGAAATGGAGTGTTGTTGACCCCCCTCCCCCCCCCCTGCACCGATTGACAGGCAGAGGCGATCGCATTATCTGCAGGCGGATGCGTATGCTCTTAGCAATTTTTGCAGTTGGATTGCTTATTGCGATTGCAATCCAACCTGAATCAGGCCCTATTACCTATCACAATGCACTGCGGGTAGTACAAAATGGGGTTAATATAGGAGAAAAACCCCCAGAGCTGTGCTCCTTAACTGTCCCTGGTGGCTAGTGGAGCAGCTGCCCAGTAATCAGTGTCCACGCCAGTGCGCACACGGCCCGCCCCCTACAGCCACGCTGGATCACGGTATAAAGTGGGCACAGAAGCCCCTTACCACCCTTTCATCAGCGGCCTCGTGATCCCGGAGGGCGGTGTGTGTGTGACTGACCTTAGGAAGAAACCGGAGCCTCCGCTGCAGTGACCCAGCAACCGGGGCACTGGAGTATACTGTGCCGCTGGGAGTGATGGAGCTGCAGTAAATATGTCTATTAGACCTAGCCTGCTGCAGCCCTTGTAGATTCTTATTAAAAAAGTTCTTCTTTTCTTGTCAAAATTAATAGCTAAGAATAGGATGCCTGAGGCAGCCCCCTGTTAGGTGGCCTGCTACTGAAGGCACCAACTACAAACTGAGCTCCCTGTTCATGGAAGCAAGGTTATAGAGGAGGGGGCGCTGAGTATCTTGTGAACAGTCAAAAGCTTTGAGCTTGTTGGTGCCTCAGATCAAGATCCTACTCTACACCCCAATATGAATCCTTGTGGAGTCCAGTGTACCCCACAGAAGAAAAAAATGTGTCACAACCATTGGCAGCAACATAAGAATAGCTGCTGATGGGCACAATTGAGAAAGGAAGGGGGGAAAACATTTGAATCCAGCACATATATGTAATTCGAATATGTAATTTGTACCTTCCTACTTTAAAATGTAATGGATGAACCTCCTCACCCTGTGAGAACTATCTTCATGATCAAGAGATCTCATATGCAAGATAAGTATGTGTTGGGATAGGGCTGTGGAGGGCGGCTGCTCGGGCACACCCCCGTCAAGTTAAGGAGATTCAACTGAGGAAGCACAAGGGAACTCTCATCTGGGGACAACAACTGCAGGGAGAACACATTTTCAGATGAATGTGGGAGGGCAGAAGGCTGCCTAATACTGAAGCACCCCCAAACAACAAACCAAATGCAACAACTAGTGCAAGCATTCCTGGGGGAAGGCCTGCAGCAGATGGATCCAATAACAGCTCCAGAGTTGCTCTACAAGACAAGTAAAAGGGTGTGAGCCCTGCAGCACCACCTGTACTTTGCATACACACATATAGGACAGCATCTCTTATATGCCCCAGGGTCAATAAAATAGTATCCTTATCTAGGGTATCCATTCCCTCAGATAAGGTATCCGTCCATGCTGCTACAGCACTACACACCCAGGCCGACGCAATTGCCGGTCTGAGTAAGGTACCCGAATGTGTATAAATGGACTTCAGGGTTATCTCCTGTTTGCGGTCAGCAGACTCTTTGAGGGTAGCCGTATCCTGGGACGGGAGGGCTACCTTCTTGGATAAGCGTGTTAATGCTTTGTCCACCCTAGGGGAGGATTCCCATCTTAACCTATCCATTGATGGGAAAGGATACGCCATAAGAATCCTTTTGGAAATCTGCAGTCTTTTATCTGGAGATTCCCAGGCTTTTTCACATAACTCGTTCAGCTCGTGTGAGAGGGGTAAGGTTACCTCAGGCTTCTTTCCCTTGTACTTATGTACCCTCTTGTCAGGGACAGGGGGTTCCTCTGTGATGTGCAAAACATCTTTTATTGCCATAATCCTATATCGAATGGATTTTGCCAATTTTGGCTGTAGCTTTGCATCATCGTAATCGACACTGGAGTCAGAATCCGTGTCAGTATCTGTGTCAACAATCTGGGATAGTGGGCGCTTATGAGACCCTGACAGTCCCTGCGACATAGGATCAGGCATGGGTTGAGACCCTGACTGTCCCGAAGCTTCAGCCTTGTCTAATCTTTTGTGCACTGAGTTTACACTAGCATTTAAAACATTCCACATATCCATCCAATCAGCTGTCGCAGAGACACCACATTAATTTGCTCCCGCTCCTCTCTAATATAGCCTTCTTCCTCAGACATGTCGACACACGTGTACCGACACACCACAAACACAGGGAATGCTTTTTCTGAAAACAGTTTCCCTACAAGGCCCTTTGGAGAGACAGAGAGAGAGAGTATGCCAGCACACACCCCAGCGCTATATAACCCAGGAATAACACAGTAACTTAATGTTTGCCCAGTAGTGCTGCTGTATGTAATTTGCGCCGAATTATGTGCCCCCCCCCCCCTCTTTTCAACCCTCTTGTCTACCGTGGTTTCAGCAGGCGAGAGTCTGGGGAGCTGCCTCAGCGGTGCTGTGGAGAAAAAATGGCGCTGGTGAGTGCTGAGGGAGAAGCCCCGCCCCCTCGGCGGCGGGCTTCTGTCCAGCTTAAACTGTAAAATTGGCGGGGGCTCATACATATATACAGTGCTCAGCTGTATATATGTTATATTTTTGGCAAAAAGAGGTTTATATTGCTGCTTAGGGCGCCCTGCACCCTTACAGTGACCAGAGTATGTGAGGTGTATGGGAGCAATGGCGCACAGCTGCAGTGCTGTGCGTTACTTCAGTGAAGATCATGAAGTCTTCTGCCACCGCTGAAGTCTCTTTTTTTCTCATACTCACCCGGCTTCTATCTTCCGGCTCTGCGAGGGGGACGGCGGCGCGGCTCTGGGACGGACGGCGAGGGTGAGATCCTGCGTACCAATCCCGCTGGAGCTAATGGTGTCCAGTAGCCTAAGAAGCAGGACCTTGCAACTCAGAGAGTAGGGCTGCTTCTCTCCCCTCAGTCCCTCGATGCAGGGAGTCTGTTGCCAGCAGTGCTCCCTGAAAATTAAAAACCTAACAAAATACTTTCTGTCAGAAAGCTCAGGAGAGCTCCTGAAAAGCACACAGTTTCCACTGGGCACAGTATCAAACTGAGGTATGGAGGAGGGGCATAGAGGGAGGAGCCACTGCACACCCAGAACTAAAGTCTTTCTTAAAGTGCCCATGTCTCCTGCGGAGCCCGTCTATCCCCATGGTCCTTACAGAGTCCCCAGCATCCTCTAGGACGTTAGAGAAAATAGGATTTTAATACCTACCGGTAAATCCTTTTCTCTTAGTCCGTAGAGGATGCTGGGCACCCGTCCCAGTGCGTACTGTGTCTGCAGTTATTAAATGGCCCTTAACTCCAGAACATTTATGTGGAGACAACTTTCCCGACTTGACCATCTTCCTTGGATGTTTTCCCCCTGTGTGACTGCTCCCCAGCCTCGGAGGGTTGCATCCGTGGTCCCTAGGATCCAGTCCTGGATCCCGAACCATCGCCCCTCTAGGAGGTGAGAACTGTGCAGCCGCCAATGGAGTGATATTCTGGTCTTGGAAGACAGGATTATCCTCCGGTGCATGTGTAGGTGGGATCCGGACCACTTGTCCAACAGGTCCCACTGGAACACTCTAGCATGGAACCTGCCAAACTGAATGGCCTCGTAGGCCGCAACCATCTTCCCCAGCAACCGAATGCATTGATGGATTAACACTCTTGCTGGTTTCAGAATTTGTTTGACCAGACTCTGGATCTCCATAGCCTTTCCACTGGAAGAAAACCTCTTCTGTGTACAGTATCACTCCCAAAAACAACAACCGCGTCATTGGGACCAACTGCCATTTTGGCAAGTTTAGGAGCCAACCATGTTGTTGAAGAACTGTCAGGGAGAGTGCAATGTTTTGCAACAACTGGTCCCTGGATCTCGCCTTTATCAAGAGATCATCCAAGTACGGGATAATTGTGACTCCTTGCTTGCGAAGGAGAACCATCATTTCCGCCATCACCCTGGTGAAAATCCTCGGAGCCGTGGACAGACCAAACGGCAACGTCTGAAATTGGTAATGACAATACTGAATTGCAAACCTCAGGTAGCTTGATGCAGTGGCTAAACGGAACATGTAAGTAGGCATCCTTATGTCTACCAAAACCATGAAATCTCCTTCCTCCGGACTGGAGATCCCTACCCTGAGAGATTCCATCTTGAAATTGAATTTCTTTAGGTAGAAATTGAGGGATTTCAGATTTCAGATTGGTCTGACTGAGCCTTCCGGCTTCGGGACCACGAAGAGGCTTGAATAAAAGCCTTCTCCCTGCTGACTAAGGCCGATTTGAACAATCGGTGAGGGGGAACGTCTTGAAACCCCAGTTTGTACCCTTGGGACACTATTTGTAAAACCCACGAGTCCAGGTCCAAATTAATCCAGAACTGACTGAAGTGTTTTAGACGTGCCCCCACTGGTGTGGGCTCCTGCAAGAGAGCCCCAGCGTCATGCAGTGGATTTGGCAGAAGCAGAGGACGATCTCTGCTCCTGCGATCTTGAAGAGGCTACAGACCTCTTCCCTCTTCTCCTTCCTCTACCTGCAAAGAAAGGGGAATCTTAACTTCTTGCATATCTATTGGGCCAAAATGACTGCATTAGATAATGATGCGTCTTCATCCGTTGAGAGGAAACATAGGGCAAGAAGGTTGACTTACCTGCGGGAGCTGCTGAGATCAAATTAACTAGGCCGTCGCCAAACAAGGCTTCACCTTCATAGGGAAGAGACTCCCTTTCTTCTTGGAGTCAGCATCAGCATTCCCTTGGTGAATCCACAATGCCCTCCTATACGAGACTGCCATGAAATTGGCCCGTGAACTCAAGAGTCCTATATCCCTTGCAGTCGTAAGTATGCTGCAGTGTCCTTGATATGATCCAACGTAAGGAGCATCCCATGTCTCCAGGATATCTATATCGGATGACAAGGTATTCGACCAATTCTTGAATACTACTACTCACCCATGCGCATGTAATGGCAGGTCTAAGTAATGTACCCGTGGTTACATAACTAGAAATAATGTAGCTTCCTGCATACGATCCGCTGGATTTGTGACAGGGCCCCGTGCAGAACAGGGGGTGATTCCCACTTTATTCTGTCCGCGGCAGGAAATGAATAAACAACCGGAAACATTTTGGGGATTTGAAACCATCTTGTCGAGCTGGCCCAGACTTTCTCAAACAGAGATGGAGGAACGTTACATCAGCTTTCATTATATATCTATATATACATACATATAGACCCCTTTGTCAGGAACAGCAGGGTCCTCAGTGATGTTAATATGTCCTTAATATCCACAATCATGTACTGAATGCTCCTTGCCAATATTGGATCTAATCAGGAAATATTATGGTCGACATAGGAATCAGTATCCGAGTCAGTATCAGTGTGTAGTAACTGGGCAAAATAACATTTTTGCGGGGCCTGAGGGAAAAGAAGCATAGCCATGAACATCACATCTTTTCTCTACGTCTGTGTCTGGGACACAGATTTATACAACCTCACTCTGATATTACTGAAACTTTCACCCAGTCAGTTATTGGTGGTGCCAACAGGGCCACCATCATATGTCTGCATTCCTAATATAGTTTCCTCTTGGGAAAAACATTCAGCCACCGACATGTTGACACACATGTACCAAGTACCCACAGACACATCGGCTTATGGGGGATAGACCTACAGTAAATCTGTCAGAGGGACAGATGGGATTTTTCAGCTCACAACCCAGCGTCAAAAGTACACAGTCTGGGAAATAATAAACTCTATAGTGATAGACTTGTAACGCTCTATAGATGTGCTGGTGAGGTGAGGAAGAAGCCCCGCCGCTGTAATGGCACGCTTCTGTCCCGCTCAGAAACAAATAATTAATTACGCTGGTGGGGTAAGGACAGTGCCCAGGCACTAATGTCCACTTTTGCCAGCCTTTTGTGAGGAATTTATGCTGCCCAGGGTGCCCCCCCCCCTTAACGCCCTGCACCCTGCAGTGCCTGTGTTTGTGTGGGAGCATGGCGCACAGCATTCCGCTCGCTGCGTGGTACCTCAGAATGCCATCTGTTCTTCTGCTACTCGCCTGTCTTCTGACTTCTGGCTCTGTAAGGGGGTGACGGCAGGCTACGAGAGTGGGCATCTAGGCGTACCCAGCGATCAGCACCCTCAGGAGCTAATGGTGTCCTGTCAGCCAGAGGTAGAGCCATTGAACTCACTAGAAGTTGGTCATACTTCTCTCCCCTAAGTCCCACGAAGCAGGGAGACTGTTGCCAGCAGCCTCCCTGAAAATAAGAAAAACTAACATAAGTCTTTTCAGAGAGACTCAGTAGAGCTCCCCTGTAGTGCATCCAGTCTCACTGGGCACAATTCTAAAACTGGAGTCTGGAGGAGGGGCATAGAGGGAGGAGACAGTTCACACCCTTTGAAAGTCTTAAAGTGCCCATGTCTCCTGCGGATCCCGTCTATACCCCATGGTTCTTAATGTGATCCCAGCATCCTCTAGGACGTATGAGAAAACAAATAACGCACACACGAGGAGAGAACAAAGGAAGCTATAAGGAGGGGAGGGGAGGGGGGGGGGTAAGGTAAGGTAGTAAAGGCATATTGGATAAACTACAACCTTATACATATTCATTAATGTACCAGTAGTTAGAAGTAGAAGAGCTCTAACAGAAACCACAAAGCTTATCTAAAGCCACACCACACTGGATATGCCCAATCTCATTTGATCTTTGAAGCAAAGCAGTATTGGACTTTGTTACTACCAAGCAGTCTCCCATCCATGTATTATCAGATTCTTTAGGTGTTTTTAAACTACCAACACCCTTTTCTTGGTACATTTAATTTTTACACGTATTCTTTTATGTACCAGAAGTTAGAAGTAGAAAAGCTCTAACAGAAACCACGAGCTCATCTACAGTCACAGCACACTGGATTTGCCCAATCTCTCCTGATCATGGAAGCTGAGCAGTGTTGGTCCTGGTTTTAGTACTTGGATGGGAGACCACCAGGAAATACCAGGAGCTGTGTGTATTTTTACAATACCAACACCGTTCTCTTGATGCATTCCATTTTGAAACATTGGGGCAGATCTATTAAGCCTGGTGAACTGATAAAGTGCAAGGTGATAAAGTACCAGCCAGTCAGCTCCTAACTGTCATTTTTCAAACCCAGCCTGTGACATGGCAATTAGGAGCTGATTGGCTGGTACTTTATCACCATGCAAATTATCATTCCACCAGGTTTAATAAATCGGCCGCTTATTCATTTATGTACTAGTAGTTAGAAGTAGAAGAACTCTAACAGAAACCACTAAGCTCATCTACAGCCACACCACACTGTATATGCCCAATATCACCTGATCTTAGGCCTGGTTTGTTCTTGGATGTGAGACCACCTGGGAATACCAGGTGCTGTAGGTAGTTTTATACTACCAACACCGTTCTCTTGATGCATTCTATTTTGAAACTTATTCATTGATGTAGAAGTTAGAAACAGCAAAAATCATCTACAGCCGCATCACACTGGATATGTCCAATCTCATCTGATGTTGGAAGCTAAGCAGTGTTGTGCCTGGTTAGTTTTTGGATTTCAGGTCCTGCCTTCTGGTTTGGCCACGGCACCTCGTAAATTCACCAAGGTCATGGCCGTGATGACGACCCTTCACCATCCGTGGACCAGGGAGGAATCTCTCCTCCCGATAAACATTCTGGAATTGCGGGCAGTGTTCAATTCATTGATACTGGCCCTGCCTCTAGTACAGAACAGGCCTGTTCAAGTACAATCGGACAACGCCACCACGGTAGTGTACACAAATCATCAAGTCGGCACTCGAAACTGCATGGCAAAGCTGGAAGTATAAAAAAATCCTCAGTTGGGTAGAACGTCATCTGCCAGCAATATCGGCAGTGTTCATTCCCGGAGTCCTCAACTGGGAAGCGGATTTCCTCAGTCGTCAGGACGTTCACGCTGGAGAGTGGAGAGGCTGCAGCAGAAATATCTGCACTGGTGTCAGTAGGTGACTGAGGCAGGGATGACTGGGAGATAGTGGGTGACTGAAGCATGTATGAGTGGGATATAGTGGGTGACTGAAGCCGGGGTGACTGGGAGATAGTGGGTGACTGATGCAGGGGTGACAGTGATAGTGGGTGACTTAGGCAGGGGTGACAGGGAGATAGTGGGTTACTGAGGGAGGGGTGATAGGAAGGGGTTGGGTAAGTATGGGAAGAAAGTGGGTGACAGGGATAATAAATGAATAAGGCAGGGATGATAGGGAGATAGTGGATGACTGTGGCAGGGGTGACAGGGACAGTAAGAGACTGAGGCAGGGTTGACAGGGATAGTGGGTGACTGAAGCAGGGGTGATAGAGTGACAGTGGGTGACTGAGGCAGGGGTGACAGGGATAGTGGGTGACTGAGGCAGGGGTCGCAGGTATAGTGGTTGACTGAGGCAGCGGTGACTGGGAGATAGTGGGTAACTGAGGCAGGGGTGACAGGGAAAGTGTGCGACTCAGGCAGGGGTGATAGGGAGATAGTGGGCAGCATATCTCTGCCTCACTGCAGCAGCACATTCCTGCTTCACTGACAGCAGCACATCCCTGCAACGTTGACAGCAACACATCCCTGCAACATTGACGGCAGCACATCCCTGCCTCATTGACGGCAGCACATCCCTGCCTCACTTATAGCAGCACATCCCTGCCTCGCTGACAGCAGCACATCACTGCCTCGCTGACAGCAGCACATCACTGCTTCACTGACAGCAGCACATCACTGCTTCACTGACAGCAGAACATCCCTGCCTCACTGGCAGCAGCACATCCCTGCTTTACTGACAGCTGTATATAGGGCCTAATTAAGACCTGATCCCTGCTGTGCATATTCACACAACAGGAGATCAGGTCTGAAGTGCGTGTGTGCTGGTGCCACAGTGCACCGGCACATGCCAGAGATGCGATCAGCATCTCTGCCCAGTGAGCGCCTCTGCCTGATTGACAGGTAGAGGCGGTCACTGGGCAGGAGGAGTCGGGCCAGCGGCGTTGTGCCGCCATTTTGGGGGCACAGTCAGGACAACGCAGACATGACCGGACCGTATGGGGGCGGGGCCGTGATGGCTGTGTGACCCGGACAGCAACGGGCCTTATTTACTAAAATCTCAGATAAATTTTATGGCATTTATGTGCAGTCTAGTTTGCACAGTTGATAGAGTGTTGATCTTGCACTATCAATGTAAGCCTCACATAGGTTTGATACACATGTAAGTTTGTTTTTATTTTACTACATTGTGGTTTGTGGCTCTATACCATGTAATGCATGTCTTTTAACAGTAGTCAAGTCTTCCAATGTGCTTGTTAGTGAAACCCAATACATAGCTTTATTTTATTTTGTTTCTTCAAATATTACATAGTAACATAGTAACATAGTATCTGAGGTTGAAAAAAGACAATTGTCCATCGAGTTCAACCTATTTGTGGTGTCCTATGCATGATGATTTTACTAAAATTTCTGACTGATGCTGCTGTCAGCCATTGCATTTTATCCCTATTTATAGTAACTATAATGCATGACTATGCACCATACCCCTGGATATCCTTATCCAATAGGAATTTATCTAACCCATTCTTAAAGGTGTTGACAGATTCCGCCATTACAACTCCCTCGGGCAGGGAATTCCAAACACGTATTGTCCTTACCGTGAAAAAGCCTTTACGCTGTATTGTGCGGAATCTCCTCTCCTCTAACCTGAGCGAGTGTCCACGAGTCCTCTGTGTTGATCTAACCAGAAACAGGTCCCGCGCAAGCTCTGTGTATTGTCCCCTTATATATTTGTAGATGTTGATCATATCCCCTCTTAGTCTCCGCTTTTCCAATGTAAACATGCCTAGTCTTTCAAGCCTTTCCTTGTATTCCATCATCTCCATGCCCTTAATTAGTTTGGTCGCCCTCCTCTGTACCTTTTCAAGCTCCAGGATATCCTTTTTGTAGTACGGTGCCCAGAACTGTACACAGTATTCAAGGTGTGGCCTCACTAGTGATTTATATAACGGGAGTATAATACTCTCGTCCCTAGCATCAATACCCCGTTTTATGCATGCTAATATCTTATTAGCCTTCTTTGCTGCAGTCCTACTTTGGGTACTACTGCTTAGCTTGCTATCTATGAGGACACCTAAGTCCTTTTCCAGTACAGAATCCCCTAATTTTACCCCATTTAGTAGGTAGGCATATGTCTTATAACTTTTTTTTTCAATATATAAACATTTTTATTATAAGATTTTCAATGACACAAGTACATCCAAGTTGCAGATTATGGATTGTGAAGGACAAATCAACCATATAAACAATTTAAGCAATTTAAATTGCATGCAGGTAGTAGAATATCAAACTCCTTGGATGAAAGTTGGTCGTAATAAACTAGGATAGAAAAGAATAAAGTAGAAAATAAGATTTTAAACCTACCGGTAAATCTTTTTCTCGTAGTCCGTAGAGGATGCTGGGGACTCCGTAAGGACCATGGGGATAGACGGGCTCCGCAGGAGACATGGGCACTTTAAGAAAGACTTTAGTTCTGGGTGTGCACTGGCTCCTCCCTCTATGCCCCTCTATGCCACAGTTAGAGAAACTGTGCCCAGAGGAGACTGACAGTATGAGGAAAGGATTTTGTTAATCCAGGGCAAGATTCATACCAGCCACACCAATCACACCGTATAACTTGTGATAAACTACCCAGTTATGAGTACGAAAAAACAACATACTGTAGCATCAGTGCAGGACCGATGCAACTCTAACATAACCCTTATTGAAGCAATAACTATATACAAGTATTGCAGAAGTAGTCCGCACTTGGGACGGTCGCCCAGCATCCTCTACGGACTTCGAGAAAAAGATTTACCGGTAGGTTTAAAATCTTATTTTCTCTAACGTCCTAGAGGATGCTGGGGACTCCGTAAGGACCATGGGGATTATACCAAAGCTCCAAAACGGGCGGGAGAGTGCGGATGACTCTGCAGCACCGATTGAGCAAACATGAGTTCCTCCTCAGCCAGGGTATCAAACTTATAGTATTTTGAAAAGGTGTTTGAACCTGACCAAGTAGCAGCTCGACACAGCTGTAGTGCCGAGACCCCTCGGGCAGCCGCCCAAGAAGAGCCCACTTTCCTCGTGGAATGGGCCTAGACCGATTTCGGTAACTGCAATCCAGCCATAGAATGCGCTTGCTGAATCGTGTTACAAATCCAGCGAGCAATAGCCTGCTTTGAAGCAGGGGCACCAATCTTGTTGGTTGCATACAGGACAAACAGCGCTTCAGTTTTCCTGACTCTAGCCGTCCTGGCCACGTAAATTTTCAAAGCCCTGACCACATCAAGTAACTCGGAATCCTCCAAGTCACGCGTAGCCAAAGGCACCACAATAGGTTGGTTCATGTGAAAAGATGAGACCACTTTTGGTAGGAATTGAGGACGGGTCCGCAATTCCGCTCTATCCACATGGTACACCAAATATGGGCTTTTATGTGACAAAGCCGCTAATTCCGACACTCGCCTAGCCGAAGCCAAGGATAATAACATGACCACCTTCCATGTGAGATATTTTAACTCCACCGTTTTAAGTGGTTCAAACCAGTGTGATTTTAGAAAACTTAACACCACGTTAAGGTCCCAAGGTGCCACCGGAGGCACAAAAGGAGGCTGAATATGCAGCACTCCTTTTACAAAAGTCTGAACTTCTGGAAGAGAAACCAATTCTTTTTGAAAGAAAATGGATAAGGCCGAAATCTGGACCTTAATAGAGCCTAATTTTAGGCCCAAATTCACTCCAGTTTGTAGGAAGTGAAGGAAACGGCCCAGATGGAATTCTTCCGTAGGAGCATTCCTGGCCTCACACCAAGAAACATAATTTCGCCATATACGGTGTAATGTATTGACGTTACATCCTTCCTAGCCTTTATCAGCGTAGGGATGACCTCAACCGGAATGCCTTTCACTGCTAGGATCCGGCATTCAACCGCCATGCCGTCAAACGCAGCCGCGGTAAGTCTTGGAACAGACAGGGCCCCTGATGCAACAGGTCCTGTCTTAGAGGAAGAGGCCACGGATCTTCTGTGAGCATTTCCTGCAGATCCGGATACCAGGTCCTCCGTGGCCAATCTGGAACAATGAGGATTGTTCTCACTTTTCTTTGTCTTATTATCCTTAACACCTTGGGTATGAGAGGAAGAGGAGGAAATACATAGACCGGCCGGAACACCCACAGTGTCACTAGGGTGTCTACAGCTACTGCCTGAGGGTCTCTTGACCTTGCGCAATACCTCTGTAGCTTTTTGTTGAGCCGGGACGCCATCATGTCTATCTGTGGCAGTTCCTACCGACTTGTAATCTGTGCAAAGACTTCCTGATGAAGTCCCCACTCTCCCGGATGTAGGTCGTGTCTGCTGAGGAAGTCTGCTTCCCAGTTGTCCACTCCCAGAATGAACACTGCTGACAGTGCGCTTGCGTGATTCTCCACCCAGCGAAGAATTCTGGTGGCTTGTGCCATCGCCACTCTGCTCCTTGTGCCGCCTTGGCGGTTTACATGAGCCACTGTGGTGACGTTGTCTGACTGGATCAGAACCGGTTGGTCGCGAAGTAAGGTCTCCGCTTGACGTAGGGCATTGTATATGGCCCCTAGTTTCAGGATGTTGATGTGAAGACAAGTCTCTTGACTTGACCAAAGACCTTGGATATTTCTTCCCTGTGTGACTGCTCCCCAACCTTGGAGGCTTGCCTCTGTGGTCACCAGGATCCAGTCCTGAATGCCGAATCTGCGTCACTCGAGAAGGTGAGCACTCTGCAGCCACCACAGGAGTGATACCCTGACCCTGGGGGACAGGGTGATCAACCAATGCATCTGTAAATGTGACCCAGACCACTTGTCCAGTTGGTCCCATTGGAAAGTCCTCGCATGGAACCTGCCGAATGGAATGGCTTCGTATGATGCCACCATCTTTCCCAGGACTCGAGTACAGTGATGCACTGACACAAGTTTTGGTTTCAATAGGTTCCTGACAAGAGTCATGAGTTCCTGGGCCTTTCCTATCGGGAGATAAACTCTCTTCTGGTCTGTGTCCAGAATCATGCCCAAGAAAGACAGACGAGTCGTAGAAACCAACTGCGACTTTGGGATATTGAAAATCCAGCCGTGTTGCTGTAACACTTTCAGTGAAAGTGATACGCTGTTCAGCAACTGCTCTCTTGATCTCGCTTTTATGAGATCGCTCAAGTACGGGATAATTGTGACACCTTGCTTACGCAGGAGAACCATCATTTCCGCCATTACCTTGGTGAAAATTCTCTGAGCCGTGGAGAGACCAAACAGCAACGTCTGAAATTGGCAATGACAGTCCTGTACCGCAAATCTGAGGTACGCCTGATGAGGTGGATAAATGGGGACATGAAGGTATGCATCCTGTACACAAATGCGGACAACAGGTGTCAAGCCGTGTGTTGCCTTTGTCAAGCTGTAATAAGTAGGGATAAGGACGTTAACCACCTCGGAACATCCTCCCTTATACGACACCTGCAGCGCATTCATCATAAGTCAGTGACAAGTTCAAAAACTTTGGATGACAGCGGAAGCAGTCCACTGACCACTAAATCCCTTCCTCTTGTAACCAAGCTCCTGCAATCCACACCACCAACTCCCTCAGTGTCAATTTCCTCCTTAGACAGGAAAGCCAATAGTCCTGCAGGCCATGTCACTGGCAAGTCTGACGAGTCCTCTCCTGCCTGGGATTCCTCCGATGCATCCTTGAGTGTAATGCCTACTGCTGCTGGCGCTGCTGTTGTTGCTGCTGGGAGTCGATCATCATCCCAGAGGGGAAGTCGGAAGACCACTTGTACTACTTCCAGTAGGCAATTGACTGTCCAACAGTCCTTTGCGAGGAAGATGAAATATCACAGCAGTCATCCTGCTGCAAAGCGGATAACTCAGGTCTTGTCAGCCTGGGTGGTGAGAAACGTGGTTCCGGTATCCATCGTTAATTCAGAGGCAACTAGAGACTTGATTGAGGTACTGTGTCCCCGGTACCAAATGCCATCTAGGTTCCATTTCTCTAGGCAGGCGATACCGAAAATGTACACAGACCTCAGAAAAAGAGAGTCAACAGTGTCCTAAAAAATGCAGTTGTACCCAAGGTCCACTAGTCCACATGTCCGTGGTTAAGTGGAGCAGGGCAGACTCAGGACTATATGACTGTGACAGCCCACTGGGTAGATGTATTGCCTCCCGCAGCAAGAACAGCAGCGGCGGCACCAGTAGCAGCATCTCGCAAATGCCAACTCGTTCCTAGGCAGACTACGCTTTGTATCACCGCTTTCCATAAGAGGCACACAGCTGACAACCTCTTACGGAAACTGAGGAACATCATCGCAGAATGGCTTACCCCAATTGGACTCTCCTGGGGATTTGTGACATCGGACAATGCCACCAATATTGTGCGTGCATTACATCTGGGCAAATTCCAGCACGTCCCATGTTTTGCACATACATTGAATTTGGTGGTGCAGAATTATTTAAAAAAACGACAGGGGCGTGCAAGAGATGCTGTCGGTGGCCCGAAGAATTGCGGGCCACTTTCTGCATTCAGCCACCGCGTGCCGAAGACTGGAGCACCACCAAACATTCCTGCACCTGCCCTGCCATCCTCTGAAGCAAGAGGTGGTAACGAGGTGGAATTCAACCCTCTATATGCTTCAGAGGATGGAGGAGCAGCAAAAGGCCATTCAAGCCTATACATCTACCCACGATATAGACAAAGGAGGGGGAATGCACCTGACTCAAGCGCAGTGGAGAATGATTTCAACGTTGTGTAAGGTTCTGCAACCCTTTGAACTTGCCACACGTGAAGTCAGTTCAGACACTGCCAGCCTGAGTCAGGTCATTCCCCTCATCAGGCTTTTGCAGAAGAAGCTGGAGACATTGAAGGAGGAGCTAAAACAGAGCGATTCCGCTAGGCATGTGGGACTTGTGGATGGAGCCCTTAATTCGCTTAACCAGGATTCAATCTGTTGAAATCAAAGCAATACATTTTGGCCACCGTGCTCGATCCTAGATTTAAAACCTACATTGTATCTCTCTTTCCGGCAGACACAAGTCTGCAGAGGTTCAAAGACCTGCTGGTGAGAAAATTGTCAAGTCAAGCGGAACGTGACCCGTCAACAGCTCCTCCTTCACATTCTCCCGCAACTGGGGGTGCAAGGAAAAGGCTAAGAATTCCGAGCCCACCCGCTGGCGGTGATGCAGGGCAGTTTGGAGTGAGGGCTGACATCTGGTCCGGACTGAAGGACCTGGCAACGATTACTGACATGTCGTCTACTGTCACTACATATGATTCTGTCACCTTTGAAAGAATGGTGGAGGATTATATGAGTGACCGCATCCAGGTAGGCACGTCAGACAGTCCGTATGTATACTGGCAGGAAAAAGAGGCAATTTGGAGGCCCTTGTACAAACTGGCTTTATTCTACCTAAGTTGCCCTCCCTCCAGTGTGTACTCCAAAAGAGTGTTTAGTGCAGCCGCTCACCTTGTCAGCAATCGGCGTACGAGGTTACTTCCAGAAAATGTGGAGAAGATGATGATCATCAAAATGAATTATAATCAATTCCTCCGTGGAGACATTTACCAGCAATTGCCTCCAGAAAGTACACAGGGATCTGAGATGGTGGATTCCAGTGGGGACGAATTAATAATATGTGAGGGGGGCGATGTACACAGTGAAAGGGGTGAGGAATCGGAGGATGATGAGGTGGACATCTTGCCTCTGTAGAGCCAGTTTGTGCAAGGAGAGATTGATTGCTTCTTTTTTGGTGGGGGCCCAAACCAACCAGTCATTTCAGTCAGCCGTGTGGCAGACCCTGTTGCTGAAATGATGGGTTCGTCAATGTTTTTCTTTTCAATCTAAGCCCCTGCAGTTTTCTGTAAGAATCTGCTTCGCTATGATGATCAACAAGTCACAAGGGCAAACACTCAGGGCTGGAGGTGTAGATCTTAGGACCAGCTGCTACAAGCATGGCAAAGGTGTCACTATCATTGGTGACACCCAGAGAGGCAGCGAGGGAGATTGTAATGCAGTGCGCGCAGATAAGCAGCGCAATGGTAAAAAGGAGGCATGGTCTCATAGGTAGGGGTGTGGCCTGTTTTCCTGAATCTCCATTTTGTTGCTCCGGGTATCCCGGGGGTTGAGTGCTGCACCCGGGGACTAGTGTGTGAGTGGTGCTGGCTCCTGCACAGTGACAGAAACTGGGTGTTGCATGTAATGTTACAGTGAAACACCCATATTCTGTCACTGAAGAGGAGCCGGCACTTTGGTGTCACCCCCCTTGGCGGGTGACACTCGGGTGTGGGCAGCAACCCCGTTGTGATGCCACTGACCCATGTGAAGCTTTACGTGGCTTACACATGTGTTAGTAGCCCCAAGCATCTTTTGTGTTAGTCCCTGAAGAAAAACTTCAAATATTTACAAATACATTTTGTAATCAATGGGCCTAATTCAGTAAGGATTGCAAATTCTGCTAAGTAACAGAATTTGCAATCCTTTGGTTCGCATGCTGGGGCCACCCAGCATGCCGCCTCCCTTCTTGACCACGCTGAAATTGCAGTCTCAGTGCAGTTCAGCGTGATCATAAAAAATGGGTTAGCCTCCTGTTGGTGCAGACTGTATGTGTGCGCAGGAAGCCGCCACCATTTTTGTGATCGCAGCTGCTGCATGTGATGTCATGCAGCAGCTCTGACCACGCCTCCTGTTTCTCCGTTGCCGACCCCATTTTGTAGCCCTGCCCATGCACCGCTCCATCTCTGACTTCGAAATGGATTGTTGCTGACCCCCCCCCCCAGCACCGATTGACAGTCAGAAGCGATCGCATTATCTGCGGGGTGCCGCAGAAAATGCAGGCGCATGCGTATGCTCTTAGCAATTTTTGCAGTTGGATTGCTTATTGCGATTGCAATCCAACCTGAATCAGGCTCTATTACCTATCACAATGCACTGCGGGTAGTACAAAATGGGGTTAATATAAGAGAAAACCCCCCCAGAGCTGTGCTCCTTAACTGTCCCTGGTGGCTAGTGGAGCGGCTGCCCAGTAATCAGTGTCCACGCCAGTGCGCACATGGCCCACCCCCTACAGCCACGCTGGATCACGGTATAGTGTGGGCACAGAAGTCCCTTACCTCCCTTTCATCAGCGGCCTCGTGATCCCGGAGGGCGGTGTGTGTGTGACTGACCTTAGGAAGAAACCGGAGCCTCCGCTGCAGTGACCCAGCAACCAGGGCACGGGAGTATACTGCGCCGCTGGGAGTGATGGAGCTGCAGTAAAGATGTCTATTAGACCTAACCTGCTGCAGCCCTTGTAGATTCTTATAAAAAAAAGTTATTCTTTTCTTGTCAAAATTAATAGCTAAGAATAGGCTGCCTGAGGCAGCCCCCTGTTAAGTGGCCTGCTACTGAAGGCACCAACTACAAACTGAGCTCCCTGTTCATGGAAGCGAGGTTATAGAGCTGGGGGCGCTGAGCATCTTGGGAACAGTCAAAAGCTTTGAGCCTGTTGGTGCCTCAGATCAAGATCCTACTCTACACCCCAATGTGAATCCTTGTGGAGTCCAGTGTACCCCACAGAAGAAATGAATGTGTCACACCCATTGGCAGCAACATTAGAATAGCTGCTGATGGGCACAATTGAGAAAGGAAGGGGGGAAAACATTTGAATCCAGCACATATATGTAATTTGAATATGTAATTTGTACCTTCCTACTTTAAAATGTAATGGATGAACCTCACCCTGTGAGAACTATCTTCATGATCAAGAGATCTCATACGCAAGAAAAGCATGTGTTGGGATAGGGCTGTGGAGGGCGGCTGCTCGAGCACACCCCCGTCAAGTTAAGGAGATTCAACTGAGGAAGCACAAGGGAACTCTTGTCTGGGGACAACAACTGCAGGGAGACCACATCTTTTCAGATGAAAATGAGAGGGCGGAAGGCTGCCTAATACTGAAGCACCCTCAAACATCAAACCATATGCAACAACTAGTACAAGCATTCCTGGGGAAAGGTCTGCAGCAGACGGATTTGCATACGGTGATGTCATCCAAGCAGTGGGCCAAAGTTGGCTGGAACCCTCATCTGCATATGAAAAGAGAAAAGGGGCGCTTCGATGACCCCTAGTTCGCATTGAACACCCCCACCCTCCTTTGGTGTGGGGCTCATGTTGGCCATGCCCCAGCCCCTGAAGCATTCAAGCTGATTTCTTGCAGCAGCTGGGCACTGTAACAGCTCCAGAGCTGCTCTGTAAGGCAAATAAAAGGGTGTGGGCCCTGCAACACCACCTGTAGTTCGCATTGTGCGTTGGAAGGCACAAAGTAAGCAGACGGGAGAAGTCAGGATAGTGCGCAATGAATAAGTTTCAAAATAGAATGCATCAAGAGAACGGTGTTGGTAGTATAAAACTACCTACAGCACCTGGTATTCCCAGGTGGTCTCACATCCAAGAACAAACCAGGCCTAAAATCAGGTGATATTGGGCATATACAGTGTGGTGTGGCTGTAGATGAGCTTAGTGGTTTCTGTTAGAGTTCTTCTACTTCTAACTACTCGTACATAAATGAGTAAGCGGACGATTTATTAAACCTGGTGAAATGATAATTTGCATGGTGATAAAGTACCAGCCAATCAGCTCCTAATTGCCATGTCACAGGCTGGGTTTGAAAAATGACAGTTAGGAGCTGACTGGCTGGTACTTTATCACCTTGCACTTTATCAGTTCACCAGGCTTAATAGATCTGCCCCAATGTTTCAAAATGGAATGCATCAAGAGAACGGTGTTAGTATTGTAAAAATACACACAGCTCCTGGTATTTCCTGGTGGTCTCCCATCCAAGTACTAAAACCAGGACCAACACTGCTCAGCTTCCATGATCAGGAGAGATTGGGCAAATCCAGTGTGCTGTGGCTGTAGATGAGCTGGTGGTTTTTATTACAGCTCTTCTACTTCTAACTTCTGGTACATAAAAGAATACATGTAAAAATTAAATGTACCAAGAAAATGGTGTTGGTAGTTTAAAAACACCTAAAGAATCTGATACTACCAAGCAGTCTCCCATCCATGTATTAACAAAGTCCAATACTGCTTTGCTTCAAAAATCAAATGAGATTGGGCATATCCAGTGTGGTGTGGCTTTAGATAAGCTTTGTGGTTTCTGTTAGAGCTCTTCTACTTCTAACTACTGGTACATTAATGAATATGTATAAGGTTGTAGTTTATCCAATATGCCTTTACTACCTTACCTTTCAACCCCCCCTCCCCTCTTCTCCTTATAGCTTCCTTAGTTCTCTCCTCCTCATGTGTGCGTTATTTGTTTTCTCATACGTCCTAGATGATGCTGGGGTCACATTAAGAACCTTGGGGTATAGACTGGATCCGCAGGAGACATGGGCACTTTAAGACTTTCAAAGGGTGTGAACTGTCTCCTCCCTCTATGCCCCTCCTCCAGACTCCAGTTTTAGTATTGTGCGCAGTGATACTGGATGCACTACAGGGGAGCTCTACTGAGTTTCTCTGAAAAGACTTGTTAGTTTTTTTTATTTTCAGGGAGGCTGCTGGCAACAGTCTCCCTGCTTCGTGGGACTTAGGGGAGAGAAGTATGACCAACTTCTAGTGAGTTCAATAGCTCTGCTTCAGGCTGACAGGACACCATTAGCTCCTGAGGGTGCTGATCGCTGGGTACGCCTAGATGCACACTCCCGCAGCCTGCCGTCACCCCCTTACAGAACCAGAAGACAGGTGAGTAGCAGAAGAACAGAAGACTTCTTCTCCAGTGATGGCATTCTGAGGTACCGAGCAGCGAGCGGAACGCTGCGCGCCATGCTCCCACACAAACACAGGCACTGCAGGGTGCAGGGCATGGGGGGGGGGCACCCTGGGCAGCATAAATTCCTCACAAAAGGCTGGAAAAAGTGGACATTAGTGCCTGGGCACTGTCCTTACCCCGCTAGCGTAATTAATTATTTCTGAGCAGGACAGATACGCGCCATTACAGTAGCGGGGCTTCTTCCTCACCTCACCAGAACATCTTTAGAGCATTACAAGTCTATCACTATAGAGTTTATTATTTCCCAGACTGTGTACTTTTGGCGCTGGATTGTGAGCTGAAAAATCCTCTGTCCCTCTGACAGATTTACTGACGGTCTGTCCCCCATAAGCCGATGTGTCTGTGGGTACTTGGTACATGTGTGTCAACATGTCGATGGCTGAATGTTTTTCCCAAGAGGAAACTATATTAGGAATGCAGACATATGATGGTGGCCCTGTTGGCACCACCAATAACTGACTGGGTAAAAGTTTCAGTAATATCAGAGTAAGGTTGGATAAATCTGTGTCCCAGACACAGACGTAGAGAATAGATGTGATGTTCATGGCTATGTTTCTTTTCCCTCAGGCCCCGCGGGGTCGCAAAAATGTTATTTTGCCCAGTTACTACACACTGATACTGACACGGATACTGATTCCTATGTCGACCATAATGTTTCCTGATTAGATCCAATATTGGCAAGGAGCATTCAGTACATGATTGTGGATATTAAGGACATATTAAAATCACTAAAGACCCTGCTGTTCCTGACAAAGGGGTCTATATGTATGTATATATAGATATATAATGAAAGCTGATGTAACGTTCCTCCATCTCTGTTTGAGAAAGTCTGGGCCAGCTCGACAAGATGGTTTCAAATCCCCAAAAGGATTCTGGTTGTTTATTCATTTCCCGCCACGGACAGAATAAAGTGGGAGTCACCCCCTGTTCTGCACGGGGCCCTGTCACAAATCCAGCGGATCGTATGCAGGAAGCTACATTATTTCTAGTTATGTAACCAAGGGTACATTACTTAGACCTGCCATTACATGTGCATGGGTGAGTAGTAGTATTCAAGAATTGGTCGAATACCTTGTCATCCGATATAGATACCTTGGAGAGATGGGATACTCCTTACGTTGTATCATATCAAGGACACTGCAGCATACTTACGTGAGACTGCAAGGGATATAGGACTCTTGAGTTCACGGGCCAATTTCATGGCAGTCTCGGATAGGAGGGCATTGTGGATTCACCAAGAGAATGCTGATGCTGACTCCAAGAAGAAAGGGAGTCTCTTCCCTATGAAGGTGAAGCGTTGTTTGGTGACTGCCTAGTTAATTTGATCTCGGCAGCTCCCGCAGGTAAGTCAACCTTCTTGCCCTATGTTCCCTCCCAACGGATGAAGACGCATCATTATCTGATGCAGTCATTTCGGCCCAATAGATATGCAAGAAGTTAAGATTCCCCTTTCTTTGCAGGTAGAGGAAGGAGAAGAGGGAAGAGGTCTGCATCCTCTTCAAGATCGCAGGAGCAGAGATCATCCTCTGCTTCTGCCAAATCCACCGCATGACGCTGGGGCTCTCTTGCAGGAGCCCGCACCAGTGGGGGCACGTCTAAAACTCTTCAGTCAGTTCTGGATTCATTCGGACATGGACTCGTGTGTTTTACAAATAGTGTCCCAAGGGTACAAACTGGGGTTTCAAGACGTTCCCCCTCACCGATTGTTCAAATCGGCTTTAGTCAGCAGGGAGAAGGTTTTTATTCAAGCCTCTTCGTGGTCCCTAAGCCGGACAGCTCAGTCAGACCAATCTGAAATCTGAAATCCCTCAATTTCTACCTAAGGAAATTAAATTTCAAGATGGAATCTCTCAGTGCAGTGATCTCCAGTCCGGAGGAAGGAGATTTCATGGTTTTGGTAGACATAAAGGATGCCTACTTACATGTTCCCATTTAGCCTCTGCATCAAGCTACCTGAGGTTTGCAATTCAGTATTGTCATTACCAATTTCAGACATTGCCGTTTGGTCTGTCCACGGCTCCGAGGATTTTCACCAGGGTGATCGCAAGCAAGGAGTAACAATTATCCCGTACTTGGATGATCTTTTGATAAAGGCGAAATCCAGGGACCAGTTAGTGCAAAACATTGCACTCTCCCTGACAGTTCTTCAACAACATAGTTGGCTCCTAAACTTGCCAAAATCGCAGTTGGTCCCAATGACGCGGTTGTTGTTTTTGGGAGTAATACTGGACACAGAAGAGGTTTTCTTCCAGTGGAAAGGCTCTGGAGATCCAGAGTCTGGTCAAACAAATTCTGAAACCAGCAAGAGTGTTAATCCATCAATGCATTTGGTTGCTGGGTAAGATGGTTGCGGCCTACGAGCCCATTCAGTTTGGCTGGTTCCATGCCAGAGTGTTCCAGTGGGACCTGTTGGACAAGTGGTCCGGATCCCACCTACACACGCACCGGAGGATAATCCTGTCTTCCAAGACCAGAATCTCACTCCATTGGTGGCTGCACAGTTCTCACCTCCTAGAGGGGCGAAGGTTCGGGATCCAGGACTGGATCCTAGGGACCATGGATGCAACCCTCCGAGGCTGGGGAGCAGTCACACAGGGGGAAAACGTCCAAGGAAGATGGTCAAGTCGGGAAAGTTGTCTCCACATAAATGTTCTGGAGTTAAGGGCCATTTAATAACTGCAGACACAGTACGCACTGGGACGGGTGCCCAGCATCCTCTACGGAATAAGAGAAAAGGATTTACCTGTAGGTATTAAAATCCTATTTTCTCTAACGTCCTAGAGGATGCTGGGGACTCCGTAAGGACCATGGGGATAGACGGCTCCGCAGGAGACATGGGCACTTTAAGAAAGACTTTAGTTCTGGGTGTGCACTGGCTCCTCCCTCTATGCCCCTCCTCCATACCTCAGTTTGATACTGTGCCCAGTGGAGACTGGGTGCTTTTCAGGAGCTCTCCTGAGCTTTCTGACAGAAAGTATTTTGTTAGGTTTTTAATTTTCAGGGAGCACTGCTGGCAACAGACTCCCTGCATCGAGGGACTGAGGGGAGAGAAGCAGCCCTACTCTCCGAGTTGCAAGGTCCTGCTTCTTAAGCTACTGGACACCATTAGCTCCAAAGGGATTAGCTCCAAAGGGATTGGTACGCAGGATCTCACCCTCGCCGTCCGTCCCAGAGCCGCGCCGCCGTCCCCCTCGCAGAGCCGGAAGATAGAAGCCGGGTGAGTATGAGAAGAAAAGAAGACTTCAGAGGCGGCAGAGGACTTCATGATCTTCATTGAGGTAACGCACAGCACTGCAGCTGTGCGCCATTGCTCCCATACACCTCACATACTCCGGTCACTGTAAGGGTGCAGGGCGCAGGGGGGGCGCCCTGGGCTGCAATATAAACCTCTTTTTGGCAGAAATATAACATATATACAGCTGGGCACTGTATATATGTATGAGCCCCCGCCAATTGTACAGTTTAAGCAGGACAGAAGCCCGCCGCCGAGGGGGCGGGCCTTCTCCCTCAGCACTCACCAGCACTCACCAGTGCAGACCTGATTGCCCGCTGGGTGAAAATAAATTGAAGCGATCTGGTCTGAATAAGCCCCAATGTCTATTCACGGGAGACAGAGGGGCTGGGGCATGGTCAGCAGCTCACAGAGCACCTATAATGACAAAAATGGGAGACATGGCTCATGATCGCGATATACCTGCGAAGGTACGCCCTCTACTGATTTACAGGCAGAGGCATTCGCATTTTCTGCGGGGCACCCGGAGAAAATGTAGGCACATGCACAGGATGGACCCTGCGTATATGCCCCCATCCTCTTCATAGTTTTTGGGGTTGGAACGAGCAGTGTGAAAACATCAATCGATGGGGGTAATTCCAAGTTGATCGCAGCAGGAATTTTGTTAGCAGTTGGGCAAAACCATGTGCACTGCATTTACGAACAGATGATTTTTTATATAAATTTTAAAATGTTAGTAAATGTGTGTTTTTTTCAACCTGGAAGCCCAACATCGATTAAGATCGATCTTAAATAGACCCCTGGGTTTTAAGGATAACCATGGTTGAGTCCAATGGTTAATTCACATTGACCGAAGTTCTAATTAAGTAGTGATGTGCACCGGAAATTTTTCGGGTTTTGGTTTTGGGTTCGGTTCCGCGGCCGTGTTTTGGGTTCGGACGCGTTTTGGCAAAACCTCACCGAACTTTTTTTGTCGGATTCGGGTGTGTTTTGGATTCGGGTGTTTTTTTCAAAAAACCCTAAAAAACAGCTTAAATCATAGAATTTGTGGGTCATTTTGATCCCATAGTATTATTAACCTCAATAACCATAATTTCCACTCATTTTCAGTCTTTTTTGAACACCTCACACCTCACAATATTATTTTAATTGGTATTTGGTACCGGGGACACAGTACCTCAATCAAGTCTATAGTTGGCTCTGAAATCAGCATTAAACTGGATCCACACTTAGATTATCTGTCCAATTTTTTTTTCTAGTTGAAACAAAATTATGCTAATATGTGGCAGCAAATGACAATTGACCATTTGCTCCCAAACACTGGAAAACATCCAAAAATTGTCATTTAGATAAATTGGTTAAATCCATTTTGTCACAAACTGAGGGCTGGTGCTGACCAGGGGAGCCTCAGTTGTAGGGGCTGAGGTATATGTGTACCTGGGGGGCAGTACAGGGTTCTTAGACAAGCAGGGAACCTTTAGAACAAATGCCCAAAGGCGTGACCAAGACAACGAAGGAAAGTTCAAAGGTTTATTAAACACAGTTCAGAGGAATACGGATGACTTGGTACAGGTAACAGGAATCACAGTTCAGAGAAATACTTGGGATCGATGGCGGAGCACCGATGGAGACTTGGGATCGATGGCGGAGCACCGATGGAGACTTGGGATCGATGGCGGAGCACCGATGGAGACTTGGGATCGATGGCGGAGCACCGATGGTTACTGGGAGGGCAGAGCACCGCTGGAAGCTAGAAGCTGGAAGCCGGTCTCAGGTAACTGCCAGTCACAGGGAGCAATGTAGACACTGCAGAGTCAGGATGTACAGCAGAGAAAGTCCATGGAAGAACTGCACACTGGAATCACTGAAGACAATTGAAGCACTGACAACCCTTTCCAGCCCAGGAACAAGATATTTATACCAGCTGGGAAACAGGGATTGGCTGGCTGATTAAGCAGAGTCCAGAGTGCAGCTGCTGGGTAATCAGGCCGAGAGCAGAGTACAGCTGATAGGCTGAAAAGTAACATGTGATGAAAACAAACATGGCTGCGCCCATGTTTGAACTTGGAGGGAAAGACTGTTTGTAACTTGCATGTGAAACTTAACCCTGATGCTGCCAGAATCACAGTAAAGAGATTAGAAACAATGAGATGCAGCGTGCTGCACACAGACAGTGCAGATGGAATCCAGGCTTGGAACACTGGGACAGTCTCAGGAGACATTTGGAAGGTAAATACTGATAAGGAATTACCTAGATCGTGACAGCACCCCCTCCTTTAGGAGTGGCCCCAGGACACTTCTTATAAATTCTTTACCTGAACAAACGGAAGGATCTAGATTGAATCCTGATGAACTTGAACTGGCTGGAACCAGATGAGACTGTACTGGACCTATGGACGAGACCAGATTGAGTCCAGACAAACTTGAACCGGCTGAGACCGGCGGAGACTTTGGGCAGACGGATAGGACAGGATTGAGTTTGGAGACCGTTGAATCAGCTGGAACTGAAGTAGTCTTTGGACCTACGGATGGAACCGGATTGGGTCCAGAAAAGCTTGAACCGGCTGGGACCGGAGGAGTCTTTGGATTGACATTCGAATCAGCTGGAACTGAAGGAGTCTGAATCCGGTTAGAACCGGAATAAGTGGTATCTGAGTGTTCAGTTAGACCATCCTGGACATGGTCCATGCTGGATGCCAACAGGGTGGTGCTCTCTGAAGACGGCAAACAGGAGTTCATAACTGCATCTGTAGCACAAAAATTTCCATCTGGGAACTTGGCTCTGGATACTTCCCTTGGGGCTGAAACTTTGGTGACCCCTCCTGGGGTTGACGAATCAGACACCTCTCTCAGGGTTGTTTTCTCCAGCACCCCTCCTGGGGCTGACAGATCAGAAACTCCTTTTTGAGAAGACTCATATGCCCCAACTAGAGCTTGAACATTGGATACCCCTCCTGGGGTTGCAGAAACGAACGCCCCAACTTGGGCTGTAGACACAGACGCCCCTTCTTGGGCTGTAGACACAGACGCCCCTTCTTGGGCTGTAGACACAGACGCCCCTTCTTGGGCTGTAGACACAGACGCCCCTTCTAGGGCTGAGGAAAGTTCGGACACTAGGATCTGGTACAGTACCAGATATTTACCGACTGTTTGTGTCCCCTGACGTAGCCGGAGGATATCAGAGGAGGCAGAGGTCACACGACCTGGTTCATCAAACATGCGCCTGAAGGTTGCCACGAAATCTGTGTATGAAGAGAGCAGGACATCAGACTTCTCCCATAGAGGTGATGCCCAATCGAGGGCGGAGCCACTGAGGAGGGAGATGATGTAAGCAACCTTGGTGCGGTCAGTTGGGAAACTGCCAGGCTGTAACTCGAAATATATCTCACACTGATTTAGGAAACCCCGACAGGCTTTTGGGGAACCATCAAACTTGGCAGGTGTCGGTAAATGGAGACAAGGAGCAGAAACAGGAATGGTGGGTGGGGATACCACCAAAGGTACTGCAGTCGGCACACTGGACGCCCCTGAACCACGGAGGGTTACTTGTATTCCATCCAGCCGAGAGGAGAGGTCCTGGAGACAGCGGATCACATGGCCCTGTGCAGTCTCCTGACGTTCAAGGCAGGCTGCAAGTTCTTGCATCGGCCTGGTCGCTTGGACCTGGTCTCCGGCCGGATCCATGGGGTCAGTGCTTACTGTCACAAACTGAGGGCTGGTGCTGACCAGGGGAGCCTCAGTTGTAGGGGCTGAGGTATATGTGTACCTGGGGGGCAGTACAGGGTTCTTAGACAAGCAGGGAACCTTTAGAACAAATGCCCGAAGGCGTGACCAAGACAACGAAGGAAAGTTCAAAGGTTTATTAAACACAGTTCAGAGGAATACGGATGACTTGGTACAGGTAACAGGAATCACAGTTCAGAGAAATACTTGGGATCGATGGCGGAGCACCGATGGAGACTTGGGATCGATGGCGGAGCACCGATGGAGACTTGGGATCGATGGCGGAGCACCGATGGAGACTTGGGATCGATGGCGGAGCACCGATGGTTACTGGGAGGGCAGAGCACCGCTGGAAGCTAGAAGCTGGAAGCCGGTCTCAGGTAACTGCCAGTCACAGGGAGCAATGTAGACACTGCAGAGTCAGGATGTACAGCAGAGAAAGTCCATGGAAGAACTGCACACTGGAATCACTGAAGACAATTGAAGCACTGACAACCCTTTCCAGCCCAGGAACAAGATATTTATACCAGCTGGGAAACAGGGATTGGCTGGCTGATTAAGCAGAGTCCAGAGTGCAGCTGCTGGGTAATCAGGCCGAGAGCAGAGTACAGCTGATAGGCTGAAAAGTAACATGTGATGAAAACAAACATGGCTGCGCCCATGTTTGAACTTGGAGGGAAAGACTGTTTGTAACTTGCATGTGAAACTTAACCCTGATGCTGCCAGAATCACAGTAAAGAGATTAGAAACAATGAGATGCAGCGTGCTGCACACAGACAGTGCAGATGGAATCCAGGCTTGGAACACTGGGACAGTCTCAGGAGACATTTGGAAGGTAAATACTGATAAGGAATTACCTAGATCGTGACACATTTCATTTAGCTAATTTATCCAAACTACCTTTATTGTATCTTTGTGGGTGAATGATGTGTGGGTCAGTGTTGAGGGTGGTGGAGGAGATGGGTAATAGGCACAGCAGGGTGTGGACAGTCAAATAGTGTGCTTAGAGGTGCAGATAAATAGGGATATCTAATAATTCACCCACTATTCTATAGAATTATTAGATATCCCTATTTATCTGCATTACTCACCTAACACTCAGCATTTATCTACATGCTGATGCTATTCATAGCACTTAGCTTGCAAGTATTTTACCCATAAGGAGACACATTAGATGTTCCCTCTCTTTTCGTTAAAGACGTCCCCAGCAACCATACTGTACTATACTACAACAGGAATAATTACTGTGGGGGATTATACCATTGATCTGGAATAAAGGGAAAATATTGTGTAAGTGTATGATATGTAGAACTATTGCCAGGTTCTGACATTTGTCAAGTGAATTACTAATATACATTCAACTAATATTACATAGTGTCCAGTAATTCAGTATCAGACTAATTGATATAGTCAATTTGGATCAATAATAAAGACACAACACAGGTAGCGAACCTTGATATTAATAAATGTATTTCCATTTATTATATATGGTAATTACATTATACAAACTTATTGTACTTTATTTCGTGTTTAGACAATTTTAACGAATTTATTAAAAGTTAATTTTTAAATCATCATTTGTGCGCCAGCAAAAGAGACATTCTTTTCTCTTCTCCTTTCCTGCATAACATTACTTGTCTCTGGTAGCACCCCCGAACGTCCTACAATTAATATTTAATATAACTGATGGACATTTATTGGGGCCTCTTCATACAAATATTTAGAATTTAATAGCTGGTGCAGAACACATCCCCTTCCCCCCATTCCCTGTATATCTGGATTCACCAAGGAAATGCTGATACTGACTCCAAGAAGAAAGGGAGTCTCTTCCCTATGAAGGTGAAGCCTTGTTTGGCGACGGCCTAGTTAATTTGATCTCGGCAGCTCCCGCAGGTAAGTCAACCTTCTTGCACTATGTTCAATCTCAACGGATAAAGACGCATCATTATCTGATGCAGTCATTTCGGCCCAATAGATATGCAAGAAGTTAAGATTCCCCTTTCTTTGCACGTAGAGGAAGGAGAAGAGGGAAGAGGTCTGTAGCCTCTTCAAGATTGCATGAGCAGAGATTGTCCTCTGCTTCTGCCAAATCCACTGCATGACGCTAGGGCTTTCTTGCAGGAGCCCGCACCAGTGGGGGCACGTCTAAAACTCTTCAGTCAGTTCTGGATTCATTCGGAGCTGGACTCGTGGGTTTTATAAATAGTGTCCCAAGGGTACAAACTGGGGTTTCAAGACGTTCCCCCTCACCGATTGTTCAAATCAGCCTTAGTCAGCAGGGAGAAGGTTTTTATTCAAGCCGCTTCGTGGTCCCGAAGCCGGACTGCTCAGTCAGACCAATCTGAAATCTGAAATCCCTCAATTTCTACCTAAAGAAATTCAATTTCAAGATGGAATCTCTCACGGTAGTGATCTCCAGTCCGGAGGAAGGAGATTTCATGGTTTTGGTAAACTTAAAGTGTCCCTTTTGCCTCCAAACTCCTTGAGCTTATTGTCTACAACCGCCTTACTTCCTTTCTTTTCTCACACTCACTGCTTGACCCATTCCAGTCTGGCTTCCGTCCTCTCCACTCCACTGAAACTGCCCTTACAAAAGTATGCAATGACCTCCATGCTGCTAAATCTAAGGGACACTACTCTCTACTTATTCTACTTGATCTCTCTGCTGCTTTTGACACTGTGGACCATCCTCTCCTACTGCAAATCCTTCACTCCATTGGTCTGCGTAACACAGCCCTCTCTTGGTTGTCGTCCTACCTTTCTGACCGTTCATTCTCTGTCTCCTCTCATGACTCCACCTCCCCCTCACTTCCACTAACTGTAGGGGTACCCCAAGGTTCTGTCCTTGGTCCTCTTCTCTTCTCTCTCTATACGTCCTCACTAAGTAAGCTCATTAGTTCTTTTGGTTTCCAATATCATCTCTATGCTGATGACACTCAAATCTATCTTTCCTCTCCAGACCTCTCCCCTACTCTCCTCACTCGTATCTCCAACTGTCTCTCTGCTATCTCTTCCTGGATGTCCCAGCTCTTTCTTAAACTTAACATGTCTAAGACCGAGCTGATCATCTTCCCTCCCTCCCGCATAACCTCACCTCCTACAATCTCATTATCTATTGATGGCACTACTATCTCCTCTACCCCCCAAGTGCGCTGTCTTGGAGTAATCCTTGACTCCTCCCTCTCCTTCAAACCACACATTCAGCACCTCTCACAAACCTGCCATTTTCATCTAAAAAATATTTCCAGGATCAGACCCTTTCTGACCCAGGATGCTACTAAGACTCTTATCCACTCACTGGTCATCTCCAGACTGGACTGCTGTAATCTCTTCCTGACTGGCATTCCTGACAAATACCTCTCTCCACTCCAATCTATCTTCAATGCTGCTTCCCGGCTCATTTTCCTCACCAAACGCACTACGTCCACCTCTTCTTGCATATCTATTGGGCCGAAATGACTGCATCAGATAATGATGCGTCTTTATCCGTTGAGATTGAACATAGTGCAAGAAGGTTGACTTACCTGCGGGAGCTGCCGAGATCAAATTAACTAGGCCGTCGCCAAACAAGGCTTCACCTTCATAGGGAAGAGACTCCCTTTCTTCTTGGAGTCAGTATCAGCATTTCCTTGGTGAATCCAGATATACAGGGAATGGGGGGAAGGGGATGTGTTCTGCACCAGCTATTAAATTCTAAATATTTGTATGAAGAGGCCCCAATAAATGTCCATCAGTTATATTAAATATTAATTGTAGGACGTTCGGGGGTGCTACCAGAGACAAGTAATGTTATGCAGGAAAGGAGAAGAGAAAAGAATGTCTCTTTTGCTGGCGCACAAATGATGATTTAAAAATTAACTTTTAATAAATTCGTTAAAATTGTCTAAACACGAAATAAAGTACAATAAGTTTGTATAATGTAATTACCATATATAATAAATGGAAATACATTTATTAATATCAAGGTTCGCTACCTGTGTTGTGTCTTTATTATTGATCCAAATTGACTATATCAATTAGTCTGATACTGAATTACTGGACACTATGTAATATTAGTTGAATGTATATTAGTAATTCACTTGACAAATGTCAGAACCTGGCAATAGTTCTACATATCATACACTTACAGCACTCTTTCCACAATATTTTCCCTTTATTCCAGATCAAATGGTATAATCCCCCACAGTAATTATTCCTGTTGTAGTATAGTACAGTATGGTTGCTGGGGACGTCTTTAATGAAAAGAGAGGGAACATCTAATGTGTCTCCTTATGGGTAAAATACTTGCAAGCTAAGTGCTATGAATAGCATCAGCATGTAGATAAATGCTGAGTGTTAGGTGAGTAATGCAGATAAATAGGTATATCTAATAATTCTATAGAATAGTGTGGTGAATTATTAGATATCCCTATTTATCTGCACCTCTAAGCACACTATTTGACTGTCCACACCCTGCTGTGCCTATTACCCATCTCCTCCACCACCCTCAACACTGACCCACACATCATTCACCCACAAAGATACAATAAAGGTAGTTTGGATAAATTAGCTAAATGAAATGGATTTAACCAATTTATCTAAATGACCATTTTTGGATGTTTTCCAGTGTTTGGGAGCAAATGGTCAATTGTCATTTGCTGCCACATATTAGCATAATTTTGTTTCAACTAGAAAAAAAAATTGGACAGATAATCTAAGTGTGGATCCAGTTTAATGCTGATTTCAGAGCCAACTATAGACTTGATTGAGGTACTGTGTCCCCGGTACCAAATACCAATTAAAATAATATTGTGAGGTGTGAGGTGTTCAAAAAAGACTGAAAATGAGTGGAAATTATCGTTATTGAGGTTAATAATACTATGGGATCAAAATGACCCACAAATTCTATGATTTAAGCTGTTTTTTAGGGTTTTTTGAAAAAAACACCCGAATCCAAAACACACCCGAATCCGACAAAAAAATTTCGGTGAGGGTTTGCCAAAACGCGTCCGAACACAAAACACGGCCGCGGAACCGAACCCAAAACCAAAACCCGAAAAATTTCCGGTGCACATCACTACTTAATTAGAACTTCGGTCAATGTGAATTAACCATTGGACTCAACCATGGTTATCCTTAAAACCCAGGGGTCTATTTAAGATCGATCTTAATCGATGTTGGGCTTCCAGGTTGAAAAAAACACACATTTACTAACATTTTAAAATTTATATAAAAAATCATCTGTTCGTAAATGCAGTGCACATGGTTTTGCCCAACTGCTAACAAAATTCCTGCTGCGATCAACTTGGAATTACCCCCATCGATTGATGTTTTCACACTGCTCGTTCCAACCCCAAAAACTATGAAGAGGATGGGGGCATATACGCAGGGTCCATCCTGTGCATGTGCCTACATTTTCTCCGGGTGCCCCGCAGAAAATGCGAATGCCTCTGCCTGTCAATCAGTAGAGGGCGTACCTTCGCAGGTATATCGCGATCATGAGCCATGTCTCCCATTTTTGTCATTATAGGTGCTCTGTGAGCTGCTGACCATGCCCCAGCCCCTCTGTCTCCCGTGAATAGACATTGGGGCTTATACAGACCAGATCGCTTCAATTTATTTTCACCCAGCGGGCAATCAGGTCTGCACTGCACATGCGTATGCGCCACAATGCGTAGGTGCGACGTTCCGGAGATCACAAGAAGATTGACAAGAAGAGGGTGTTTGTGTGGGTGGCAACTGAATGTTTCTAGGGAGTGTCCGGAAAAACACTGGAGGGACCCGGCGTTTTGTGGGAGGATTTGTGACGTCACCTCAATGGCTGAGTAAGTGCTGAGCTGTGCAGCTCTTGTGCACATGTGATCACACACCTGCACAGCAAATTTTCCCTTCCGCTGTAGGCGGCAACCACCTGATCACAGGGATGCAAAAAACACACCCTAGCGATCAGGTCTGAATTACCCACAATGTGCATATTTGCAGAGCAACAAGCTACAGGGAGCCTTCCACCCCCCCCCCTTCCCCATGACTATGGGACACTGGGGGGGGGGGGGGGTTGTTTGGGTTAGCTGGACATTCCCAAAAAAAGTGACTGTCCTGCAAAAATTGGGTTAGTTGGGAGGTATGTGCAAATACATTTATTGTTTTGCATGCAGGGTAAATACTGGCTTCTTTGACATTTAGCCACAAATGCTGCACAGTTGAATTACAGTATTACACTGCAATTAACAGTTATGCTAGGACATTCCTTCTCCCAAAATCTACCTCTTTTTGCAAGTTACATCTGTCCCACAGTGGCGTGCGGTGAGGTCAGTGGCTAGTGAGGCACTACAGCCATAATGTCCGCCGAATCCTGCCGATGACCCTTAGCCAATGCCCGCTACTGCCTCTGAGCCGATACCCACTGCCACCGCCAATGGCTTACAAACTCTCCCACAATCAACTGACCCAGCCCTCCACCACTAATTTCTATCTCAGTCCGATGCCGCCAATGGCCGCTGCCTGCCTGCTCATTGTTCTTGTGATATATTATAAATTTTTAAAGAAAAAAAATGAGTGTTTGGGACTGGGAAGGGTGAGGGAGGAGGACATGAATGCAATTTTGTTGTCCAGGGCTTCCATTAACTTAAAGGAGAAGGGTCTGAATGGGTTAAAAAAAATGTGTGAAGTCCCCCCTCCTTAGTATAACCAGCCTCTTTGAGCCGGTCCTGGTTATTTAAATACTGGGGGAAAAATTGGACAGAGGTTCCCCGTATTTAGACAACCAGCACCGGGCTCTTAGACGGGTCCTGGTTCCAAAAATACGTGGGACAAAAGATGTAGGGGTCCCCCATATTTTTAAAACCAGCACCGGGCTCCACTAGCCAGAGAGATAATGCCACAGCCAGGGGACACTTTTATGTAGGTCCCTGCGGCCCTGGCATTACCCCTCCAACTAGTCACCCCTGGCCGGGGTTCCCTGGAGAAGTGGGGACCCCTTAAATCAAGAGGTTCCTCCCCTCGAGGCACCCAAGGGCCAGGGGTGAAGCCCGAGGCTGTCCCCAGCACCCCTGGGTGGTGGGTGCCGGGCTGATAGCCATATGTGTAAAAAAAGAATATTGTTTTTTTGTTGTGGAACTACAAGGCCCAGCAAGCCTCCCCCACTTGCTGGTACTTGGAGAACCTCAAGTACCAGCAGGCGGGGAAATAACGGGCTCGCTGGTACCTGTAGTTCTACAACAACAAAAAATACCCAAATAAAAACACAAACACACACACCGTGACAGTAAAATTATTGAGACAGGCTGTAGCATGTGGATGCATGTAACCCTATAAAAGTGATGGATTGGGTGACTATTACAATACCCACTGTTGCTGTCTGAAAAATGATGGATTTATAGATTGCTCTGCCGAGATATGTTTTTTTTCTAAAATGCACCACAGGTATGGATGGATAGTATACTTGACGACACAGAGGTAGGTAGAGCAGTGGCCTACTGTACCGTACTGCTATATATTATATTATTTATTATTATTATCCTTTATTTATATGGCGCCACCAGGGTTCCGCAGCACCAAATTACAGAGTACATAAACAAATAATCAAACAGGAAAACAGCAACTTACAGTTGATGACAATATAGGTCAAGTACAGGGTAAATAAACATAGCTACATCAGCAGATGACACTGGAATAAGTATCAGGTGGCAGAAGACTGCTGGATTTGGTGCAGCTGAAGATTATTAAAGTAAGAAAAGAGTAAGCACATGAGGGAAGAGGGCCCTGCTCATGAGAGCTTACATTCTAAAGGGGAGGGGTAGACAGACAGGGGTGAGACAGATGGGGTACATAGAGAGCGTGGAACAGAGGTTTAGGATGAGATTTGGCTGGGTTTGGTGAAGAAGTGGGTCTTGAGAGCCCATTTGAAGTTTTGTAGAGAGGTGGAGAGTCTGAGGGGGAGAGGTAGGGAATTCCAGAGAAGTGGTGCAGCACGTGAAAAATCTTGGAGGTAGGAGTGGGAGGAAGTAATCCGTAGGCAGGAGAGTCGGCGTGCATTAGCAGAGCGAAGAGGACGGGTGGGAGTGTAAAGCGAGATAAGATCAGAGATGTAGATGGGAGAGGAGTGGGTGAAGGTTTTGTAAGCAAGTGTGAGAAGCTTGAAATGGATTCTGAAAGGGAAGGGGAGCCAGTGAAGGAATAGTAAGAGAGGAGAGGTGGACGTAGTGCATTTGGTGAGGAAAATGAGCCGGGCAGCAGCATTGAGGATAGATTGGAGTGGAGAGAGGTATTTGTCAGGAATGCCAGTCAGGAGGAGATTACAGTAGTCCAGTCTGGAGATGACCAGTGAGTGGATAAGAGTCTTAGTAGCATCCTGGGTCAGAAAGGGTCTGATCCTGGAAATATTTTTTAGATGAAAACGGCAGGTTTGTGAGAGGTGCTGAATGTGTGGTTTGAAGGAGAGGGAGGAGTCAAGGATTACTCCAAGACAGCGCACTTGGGGGGTAGAGGAGATAGTAGTGCCATCAATAGATAATGAGATTGTAGGAGGTGAGGTTATGCGGGAGGGAGGGAAGATGATCAGCTCAGTCTTAGACATGTTAAGTTTAAGAAAGCGCTGGGACATCCAGGAAGAGATAGCAGAGAGACAGTTGGAGATACGAGTGAGGAGAGTAGGGGAGAGGTCTGGAGAGGAAAGATAGATTTGAGTGTCATCAGCATAGAGATGATATTGGAAACCAAAAGAACTAAATGAGCTTACCTAGTGAGGACGTATAGAGAGAGAAGAGGACCAAAGACAGAACCTTGGGGTACCCCTACAGTTAGTGGAAGTGAGGGGGAGATGGAGTCATGAGAGGAGACAGAGAATGAACGGTCAGAAAGGTAGGACGACAACCAAGAGAGGGCAGTGTTACGCAGACCAATGGAGTGAAGGATTTGCAGTAGGAGAGGATGGTCCACAGTGTCAAAAGCAGCAGAGAGATCAAGTAGAATAAGTAGAGAGTAGTGTCCCTTAGATTTAGCAGCATGGAGGTCATTGCATACTTTTGTAAGGGCAGTTTCAGTGGAGTGGAGAGGACGGAAGCCAGACTGGAATGGGTCAAGCAGTGAGTGTGAGGAATGAAAGGAAGTAAGGCGGTTGTAGACAATACGCTCAAGGAGTTTGGAGGCAAAAGGGAGAAGAGAGATGGGTCGGTAGTTGGAGAGAGTGTTTGGATCAAGGGTAGGTTTTTTAAGAATAGGAGAGATGAGAGCGTGCTTGAAGGCAGAGGGGACAGTGCCTGATGAGAGGGAGAGATTGAGAAGGTGGGAAAGATGGGAACAAGCAGAAGAAGAGATGTGGCAGAGGAGGCGGGAGGGGATAGGGTCAAGTGGGGAGGTGGTGAGGGGACAGGAACGAATGAGGGCCATGACTTCCTCTCCAGATGCATGGGAGAAAGATGACAGAGTTGGTGCGAGGGATGGGGAGGGTTGGTAAGGGATGGGAGAAGGCTGGTTACTGATAGTCTGGTGTGATGTGATGTCCTGACGTATGGAGTCAATTTTGGATGTGAAGTAAGTGGCAAAGTCAAGAGCAGAGAGTGAGGAAGGGAGACGAGGTGGAGGTGGGCAGAGGAGTGAGTTGAGAGTGGCAAAGAGGCGCCGGGGGTTGGAAGACTGGGAGGAGATGAGGTTCTTGAAGTATGACTGTTTAGCAAGAGAAAGGGCAGCACTGAAGGATGAGAGCATAAGTTTGAAATGGAGGAAGTCTGCCTTAGAGCGTGATTTCCTCCAGTGTCGCTCAGCAGTACGTGAGCATTTTTGCAGATATCTGGTGCATTTGGTGTGCCAGGGTTGAGGTGTTAATTTGCGAGGGTGAACAGTGGTTGGTGGAGCAACAGAGTCAAGAGCAGAAGTAAGGGAAGCATTGTATGTGGAAGTGGCTTGTTCAGGGCATGAGAGAGAGAGAGAGAATAGGAGAGAGAAGTGAGTCAAACAGGGAGGAAAGGAATGTGGTGTCAATAGCTTAAATGTTACGCTTAGTGATGGTAGCCTTAGGAGGTTGAGATGGGAAAGTCGAGAGAGATAGGTTGAAGGAGAGCAGGTGGTGGTCAGAGAGGGGAAATGGGGAGTTGGAAAAATCAGAAATATCACAGCGGTGAGTGAAGACCAGATCCAGTGAGCTCCCATTCACATGGGAGGGTGAGGAGGTCCACTGGGAGAGACCAAGTGAAGAGGTGAGGTTAAGGAGTTTAGAGGCAGGGGATTGTGTGGGGATGTCAATAGGGATGTTGAAATCGCCTAGGATAATGGTGGGGATGTCAGAAGAGAGGAAGTGAGGAAGCCAGGAAGCAAAGTTGTCGATGAATTTGGAAGCAGTGCCAGGGGGGCGGTAAATGACAGCTACTCTAAGATGGACTGGTTGGAAGAGACATATGGAGTGGACCTCAAATGTAGATAATATAAGGGATGGTTCTGGTGGTATGAGTTGGTAGGAGTAACTAGAAGGTAAAAGGACCCCAACACCACCCCCATGGCGACCCCCAGGTCGGGGGGTGTGTGTGAATGTAAGGCCCCCAGCAGAGAGAGCAGCAGCAGAAGTAGTGTCAGAGGGCGTAATCCAAGTTTCAGTAATGGCTAGTAGGTGTAGGGAGTTGGAAATGAAAAGGTCATGAGTGGGGACCAGTTTGTTACAAACGGATCTGGCATTCCAGAGGGCACAGGATAGGGGGTATGAGTTTGTGGGAGAGATGTGAATTAGATTTTCAGGGTTGCTGTAGCGATGAGGTGGGATTAACTTTGAGGGCAGGGATGAGAGAGTAGTGATGGTACGGGTGCCTGAGATAGGAGGGGAAACTGCAGGAGGTGGGCAGGGAGGGAGGTCAGTGTGATGTGGATGGGGGTGTGGGGAGGTGACAGGGAAGGGAGAGAGGGAGCAGGGCTGAGTTGTGGGGTAGCAGGACCATGGGGCAGAGGTGAATGAAAGTGGGGTAACAGGAAAGGTGGGGGAAGGAAATAGAGGGATGGAGGGGAGACAGAGGAGGAGGTGGAGGAGACTAGGGGGGAAGGATAAAGATACATTATTAGGTAGACACTGAGTGATGTGGGGAGTATAAGAAAGCATTCACATAGTGTTAAGTAGGTAAATAGGTTGAGGGAAAGTGGAAGTAGGAGAGGAGACTGTAAGGGAATCCGAGCAGAAGAATTGTAGAAATGCAGGTGAGAAAAGCAGTGTAGGCTCAAGGGGTGTAGATTTAGTATGAAATGAGTCAAAAGCGTAGATAAAGTGGGTGCAGAAATGTATTTGGAGTGTAAGAAATGAAAGGATTGTGAGAGGTTTAAGAAGCAATGGTAATTATGTTAGATGTTTTAAGTGTTTGCAGGTAAAATTGCATTGGTGCAGCTGTGCTTAAAAAACAAAATTACAATAATACAGATACAGGCATTTGTAGGTGAAATGGATGGTTTATGAAATGTCCAAGTAAGGTAGTTCTGTGCTATGTAATCAGATGCAACAATCAGGAGGTGAGTGATCTGAGGAGTAAGTGACTCACATTTGTTATTAGTTCTTCAGTTTTCTTTGTTTTGTTAGATTGGTGTGCTTCTGTTTTCCTTCTTTTTCACTTCGATTGAACGCTAATTGAACACTGCTGTTATGTGTCAATTTTATCACGCTTTTATAAAAATGCACGCTTAGATCAATAAATGCACAGCCAAATGGCTTTGCACAGCCTACACCATTGGGCTTTAGTAGAAGACTATTACACGTGAAACCAATAATTGAAATCTGTAACCACACCCCACCCCCTCAAATGCCAGGCAATAAATTACCTTAAAAACAACAACCAGGCATTCCACAAAGATTAAACTGGGTCTATATCATTCAAAACTTTAAAAAAGTACTTCAAAATCACATACTATGCAATAATGTTTCAATTTGCATTACCCAGCAGAATTAGCTTTGCATATATAGATATAGTGCAGCAGAATATATTGGTGGTTGTAGTCAATTGTAATTACCCAGCAGAATTAGCTTTGCATATATAGATATAGTGCAGCAGAATAGATTGGTGGTTGTAGTCAATTGTAATTACCTGTAGGTGACAAGAAGAGAAGAAACGTCAATTCACAATCGATATCAGCTGAAGATAAATTAACGCTGATTGAACGCTGCGTTATGTGTCAATTTTATCACGCTTTGATAAAAATGCATGCTTAGATCAATAAATGCACAGCCAAACAGCTTTGCACATCCTACACCATTGGACTTAAGTAGAAGTCTGGTGGCCAGCAAAATTTTGCACTGTCCTCCTACTATATATAGTGCGCACAACTACTAAAATACACCACAGGTATGGATGGATAGTATACTTGACGACACAGAGGTAGGTAGAACAGTGGCCTACTGTACCGTATTGCTATATATTATATACTGGTGGTCAGCAAAATTCTGCCCTGTCCTCCTACTATATATACTGCGCACAACTACTAAAATACACCACAGGTATGGATGGATAGTATACTTGACGACACAGAGGTAGGTAGAGCAGTGGCCTACTGTACCGTACTGCTACATATTATATACTGGTGGTCAGCAAAATTCTGCCCTGTCCTCATACTATATAATACAATGCAGCACAGATATGGAGCATTTTTCAGGCAGAGAACGTAGATATTTTCAGCACACTGAGCACAGATATTTGCAAGCACACTGAGCACAGATATTTGCAGCACACTGAACACAGAAACTGAGAAAACGCTGCACGTCCTCTCCCTATCATCTCCAATGCACAAGTGAAAATGGCGGCGACGCGTGGCTCCTTATATAGAATAGAATAGCTGCTGACGGGCACGATTGAGGGAGGAAAGGGACATTTGAATCCAGCCCATAGATGCAATGTGAATATGTAATTTGTACCTTCCTATCTTAAAATGTATATACAGTGTATATGTCACAACTGAGGGCCTGAGCTGACTGGAGGCAGCCTCAGTTGTAGGGGCTGAGGTGTAGTGGAACCTGGGAGGTTGTATCAGACCCCTGGACATGTAAGTTAAATGTAGAAGAATTGCCCGAAGGCGTGCCCACGACAACCAGGATAAAAGTCAATGATGTTTATTTTGACAAACTCCATGCATCACAGCAGTAATAAAAGAGAAACATAAAATCAGCAGAGAAATAATACAGTTCCTGAGTACTACAGGAGGGCAAGGACCACAGGGCTCTGGTAGTATGAGACAGTTCTTATTATCTTCTAGTTGGAAAGTCCTTACCAGGCCCGACTGTAGCAATGGAGATAGCCCAGGATCATACTAGCTGGTGTTCCAGGAAAAGCTGGGCTGCTGTGGATAAAATGGCTGCTGTGGGTACTGGCTGAAACCAGACTGATGTAAGCACGGAGTGGATTGCTGGATGGAACCAGCCAAATAATAAATGAAGCTTGAGAGCGATGAAATATGATTGATATATGGAGTTTGAGAGCGGTGAAATAATAGTGCCGGTGGTGAGTGGTAATCTGCGGAAATGATACCGGCACTTTAAGAAGAGCTGATCTCTGCTGGAAGCAGGTAAATCTGTAACTGGAAACAGATGAGTCCCAGAGGACTGGAGAGTCAGGCTGCACCGCAGGTGGTAGACTAGAGCGGGTCTCTTTAGTGGAGGTTTGGAGATGGTAACTGGAACCTGGAAAACAACCACGGGAGAGAGACAAACTGGAACTAGGTTTGACAACCAAATCACTAACGCCTTCCTTGCTCAGGCACAGAATACTTATACCTGCAGCAAGGAAGGGATTGGCTAGGCAATTTTGCAGATTACAATGGAAACAGCGGATTGGTGGAAATGAACAGGTGACAGAATCCAACATGGCTGCGCCCATGCAGACACTTGGAGGGAAGATTGGTTTGATAATCCATGTGGGAACTTTAACAGCAATGGCGGCGCCGGCCACAGTAAACAGGAGACGCCAGACTGATGAGTGCACATTTGAACCACGCGGGCAACAGCGGAGGCCGCGGCTGACATAAGCGCCACTCTGACATCCTGCATGCAGAAACTCAGGGACGGCGGCGGAGGCCGCGGGAGATGCCATTCAAGATGTAACATGGCGCCGCTGTGACAGCGTCTCAGAGTGACAGGAGAGGAGGCAGGAATGGGGACATCAGAATAACAGATGGGATCCGGTCCTGGAGCGCTGAGCCAGCCTTAGGAGGCATCTGAAAGGTAAGTTATGGCGTCCAGATACCCGGATCGTGACAGTATACACTAGAGGTCTTTCCGAACCCCCTAATCCTAACATTGTAATTTGCTTTAGGGCGCACCTCCAATTAGTCTAGTGTTTCTTGCTGCCTTTCCAATGAAGCAAGTTTAATTTAGTAATAGGTGAAAAACCATCCCTACAAAGGTGTTAATCAGAGACTTGGCTTTGTGGACACTTTTCAGAGAACAACTTTGTTAGCATAAAAGTAAAGCCAGAAAATGAAGAGCTGTTTAATCACTCAATTGGATTTTTTTGCCAGCATATTTCTTTTTCTCTGCAACCCACTGCTAAATTGTGCTTCCTAGCTGTTTTTATAAAATCACTGAATCAAATCTAACTCTGATTACATCAGAGAAGGCCAGGTACCCTACACCAGAACAGGGGGTTTGAAATTTTGACTTGTCTACTTAAAGATCACCAAAATCTGATAACAAGGTCAATTACGTCCCTGGGTGGGATTGAACCACCAACCTTTTGGTTAATAGCCGTGCACACTAACTGATTGCGCCACAGAGACACTTTGCAAAAGACCATACTGACAAAGGCTAATAAGCATTCATCTAAAACGTTTCCTAGAAAAACTTTAAAAAGTCAATAATCTGGAGAGTTTTTGTAAGATGTTTCTTCCATCAACCAACGAAGAAACACATTGGTACTTTCCCATGATGAGTGAGTGCTTCAGGATCTCTTGCACTTACATGTGCAGCAGAGTACAGCAATGGAAGCATGCTGGGCCCATAACCCAGAGGTAGGCAGATTGAAACTATCCTCTGCTATATGCATTTTTTTTTGTTAATTAAAGTAATCCAAAACTGGGATTGATATTTTGGCTCTTTTATTTTTACTTAAAGTACAATAACTTTTACCATTTTAATTTGTTTTAATAGTATATTGACAGTATAGTTTTCTTTAAAAAATCCACTTAATTTTCTTTACCCTATTATTAAAAGGGTAATTGACAAAAACAAACTACATTGTCACCAGAAGAGCAATACAAAATGTACAAGTGATATATTAAAATCATCTTTCCAGCTTGAATTTCAATGATGCATTGGGGCAACGATTTTGTGAGAAACATCTTCACCCTTAAATAAAGATTTTCTTAATTCCTTACCTGTGTGCTAATTAGATATCACCTTGTTTTCACATTAAGCAGACTTCTACATGAGAAAGCAGCAAGGATGCAGTGGCGTTAATGTTTCCTGGTGTCAACCTGTATTATTTCAGTAGACATTGAAATGAGGATGCATCTTGCTGCCTTTCCAATGAAGCAAGTTTAATTTAGTAATAGGTGAAAAACCATCCTTACAAAGGTGTTCATCAGAGACTTGGCTTTGTGGACACTTTTCAGAGAACAAATTTGTTAGCATAAAAATAAAGCCAGAAAATGAAGAGCTGTTTAATCACTCAATTGGATTTTTCTGCCAGCATATTTTTTTTCTCTGCAACCCACTGCTAAATTGTGCTTCCTGGCTGTTTTTTATAAAATCACTTAATCAAATCTAACTCTGATTACATCAGAGAAGGCCAGGTACCCTACATCATAAGAGGGGGTTTGAAATTTTGACTTGTCTACTTAAAGATCACCAAAACCTGATCACAAGGTCACTTATATCCCTGGGTGGGATTGAACCACCAACCTTTTGGTTAGTAGCCAAACACACTAACTGATTGCACCACAGAGACACTTTGCAAAAGTGGATACTGACAAAGGCTAATAAGCATTCATCTAGAACGTTTCCTAGAAAAACTTTAAAAAGTCAATAATCTGGAGAGTTTTTGTAAGATGTTTCTTAGATCAACCAAAGAAGAAACACATTGGTACTTTCCCATGATGAGTGAGTGCTTCAGGATCTCTTGCACTTACATGTGCAGCAGAGTACTGCAATGGAAGCATGCTGGGCCCATAACCCAGAGGTAGGCAGATTAAAACTTTCCTCTGCTATATGCATTTTTTTTTAATTAAAGTAATCCAAAACTGGGATTGATATTTTAGCTCTTTTATTTTTACTTAAAGTACAATAACTTTTACCATTTTAATTTGTTTTAATAGTATATTGAAAGTATTGTTTTCTTTTATAAATCCACTTAATTTTCTTTACCCTATTATTAAAATGGTAATTGACAAAAACAAACTACATTGTCACCAGAAGAGCAATACAAAATGTACAAGTGATATATTAAAATCATCTTTCCAGCTTGAATTTCAATGATGCATTGGGGCAACGATTTTGTGAGAAACATTTTCACCCTTAAATAAAGATTTTCTTAATTCCTTACCTGTGTGCTAATTAGATATCACCTTGTTTTCACATTAAACAGACTTCCACATGAGAAAGCAGCAAGGATGCAGTGGCGTTAATGTTTCCTGGTGTCAACCTGTATTATTTCAGTAGACATTGAAATGAGGATGCATCTTGCTGCCTTTCCAATGAAGCAAGTTTAATTTAGTAATAGGTGAAAAACCATCCTTACAAAGGTGTTAATCAGAGACTTGGCTTTGTGGACACTTTTCAGAGAACAAATTTGTTAGCATAAAAATAAAGCCAGAAAATGAAGAGCTGTTTAATCACTCAATTGGATTTTTTTGCCAGCATATTTCTTTTTCTCTGCAACCCACTGCTAAATTGTGCTTCCTAGCTGTTTTTATAAAATCACTGAATCAAATCTAACTCTGATTACATCAGAGAAGGCCAGGTACCCTACACCATAAGAGGGGGTTTGAAATTTTGACTTGTCTACTTAAAGGTCACCAAAATCTGATAACAAGGTCAATTGCGTCCCTTGGTGGGATTGAACCACCAACCTTTTGGTTAATAGCCGTACACACTAACTGATTGCGCCATAGAGACACTTTGCAAAAATACGTACTGACAAAGGCTAATAAGCATTCATCTAAAACGTTTCCTAGAAAAACTTTAAAAAGTCAATAATCTGGAGAGTTTTTGTAAGATGTTTCTTCCATCAACCAACGAAGAAACACATTGGTACTTTCCCATGATGAGTGAGTGCTTCAGGATCTCTTGCACTTACATGTGCAGCAGAGTACTGCAATGGAAGCATGCTGGGCCCATAACCCAGAGGTAGGCAGATTAAAACTATCCTCTGCTATATGCATTTTTTTTTAATTAAAGTAATCCAAAACTGGGATTGATATTTTTGCTCTTTTATTTTTCATTAAAGTACAATAACTTTTACCATTTTAATTTGTTTTAATAGTATATTGAAAGTATTGTTTTCTTTTAAAAATCCACTTAATTTTCTTTACCCTATTATTAAAATGGTAATTGACAAAAACAAACTACATTGTCACCAGAAGAGCAATACAAAATGTACAAGTGATATATTAAAATCATCTTTCCAGCTTGAATTTCAATGATGCATTGGGGCAACGATTTTGTGAGAAACATTTTCACCCTTAAATAAAGATTTTCTTAATTCCTTACCTGTGTGCTAATTAGATATCACCTTGTTTTCACATTAAACAGACTTCCACATGAGAAAGCAGCAAGGATGCAGTGGCGTTAATGTTTCCTGGTGTCAACCTGTATTATTTCAGTAGACATTGAAATGAGGATGCATCTTGCTGCCTTTCCAATGAAGCAAGTTTAATTTAGTAATAGGTGAAAAACCATCCTTACAAAGGTGTTAATCAGAGACTTGGCTTTGTGGACACTTTTCAGAGAACAAATTTGTTAGCATAAAAATAAAGCCAGAAAATGAAGAGCTGTTTAATCACTCAATTGGATTTTTTTGCCAGCATATTTCTTTTTCTCTGCAACCCACTGCTAAATTGTGCTTCCTAGCTGTTATTATAAAATCACTGAATCAAATCTAACTCTGATTACATCAGAGAAGGCCAGGTACCCTACACCATAACAGGGGGTTTGAAATTTTGACTTGTCTACTTAAAGATCACCAAAATCTGATAACAAGGTCAATTACGTCCCTGGGTGGGATTGAACCACCAACCTTTTGGTTAATAGCTGTACACACTAACTGATTGCGCCACAGAGACACTTTGCAAAAGTACTTACTGACAAAGGCTAATAAGCATTCATCTAGAAAGTTTCCTAGAAAAACTTTAAAAAGTCAATAATCTGGAGAGTTTTTGTAAGAATTTTCTTAAATCAACCAACGAAGAAACACATTGGTACTTTCCCATGATGAGTGAGTGCTTCAGGATCTCTTGCACTTACATGTGCAGCAGAGTACTGCAATGGAAGCATGCTGGGCCCATTACCCAGAGGTAGGCAGATTGAAACTATCCTCTGCTATATGCATTTTTTTTGTTAATTAAAGTAATCCAAAACTGGGATTGATATGTTAGCTATTTTATGTTTACTTAAAGTACAATAACTTTTACCATTTTAATTTGTTTTAATAGTATATTGACAGTATTGTTTTCTTTCAAAAATCCACTTAATTTTCTTTACCCTATTATTAAAATGGTAATTGACAAAAACAAACTACATTGTCACCAGAAGAGCAATACAAAATGTACAAGTGATATATTAAAATCATCTTTCCAGCTTGAATTTCAATGATGCATTGGGGCAACGATTTTGTGAGAAACATCTTCACCCTTAAATAAAGATTTTCTTAATTCCTTACCTGTGTGCTAATTAGATATCACCTTGTTTTCACATTAAACAGACTTCCACATGAGAAAGCAGCAAGGATGCATTGGCGTTAATGTTTCCTGGTGTCAACCTGTATTATTTCAGTAGACATTGAAATGAGGATGAATCTTGCTGCCTTTCCAATGAAGCAAGTTTAATTTAGTAATAGGTGAAAAACCATCCTTACAAAGGTGTTCATCAGAGACTTGGCTTTGTGAACACTTTTCAGAGAACAAATTTGTTAGCATAAAAATAAAGCCAGAAAATTAAGAGCTGTTTAATCACTCAATTGGATTTTTCTGCCAGCATATTTTTTTTCTCTGCAACCCACTGCTAAATTGTGCTTCCTAGCTGTTTTTTATAAAATCACTTAATCAAATCTAACTCTGATTACATCAGAGAAGGCCAGGTACCCTACATCATAAGAGGGGGTTTGAATTTTTGACTTGTCTACTTAAAGATCACCAAAATCTGATAACAAGGTCAATTACGTCCCTGGGTGGGATTGAACCACCAACCTTTTAGTTAATAGCCGTGCACACTAACTGATTGCGCCACAGAGACACTTTGCAAAAGTCTATACTGACAAAGGCTAATAAGCATTCATCTAAAACGTTTCCTAGAAAAACTTTGAAAAGTCAATAATCTGGAGAGTTTTTGTAAGATGTTTCTTCCATCAACCAACGAAGAAACACATTGGTACTTTCCCATGATGAGTGAGTGCTTCAGGATCTCTTGCACTTACATGTGCAGCAGAGTACTGCAATGGAAGCATGCTGGGCCCATAACCCAGAGGTAGGCAGATTGATACTATCCTCTGCTATATGCATTTTTTTTTAATTAAAGTAATCCAAAACTGGGATTGATATTTTAGCTCTTTTATTTTTACTTAAAGTACAATAACTTTTACCATCTTAATTTGTTTTAATAGTATATTGACAGTATTGTTTTCTTTCAAAAATCAACTTAATTTTCTTTACCCTATTATTAAAATGGTAATTGACAAAAACAAACTACATTGTCACCAGAAGAGCAATACAAAATGTACAAGTGATATATTAAAATCATCTTTCCAGCTTGAATTTCAATGATGCATTGGGGCAACAATTTTGTGAGAAACATCTTCACCCTTAAATAAAGATTTTTTTAATTCCTTACCTGTGTGCTACTTAGATATCACCTTGTTTTCACATTAAACAGACTTCCACATGAGAAAGCAGCAAGGATGCATTGGCGTTAATGTTTCCTGGTGTCAATCCGTATTATTTCAGTAGACATTGAAATGAGGATGCATCTTGCTGCCTTTCCAATGAAGCAAGTTTAATTTAGTAATAGGTGAAAAACCATCCCTACAAAGGTGTTCATCAGAGACTTGGCTTTGTGGACACTTTTCAGAGAACAAATTTGTTAGCATAAAAATAAAGCCAGAAAATGAAGAGCTGTTTAATCACTCAATTGGATTTTTCTGCCAGCATATATTTTTTTCTTTGCAACCCACTGCTAAATTGTGCTTCCTAGCTGTTTTTTATAAAATCACTTAATCAAATCTAACTCTGGTTACATCAGAGAAGGCCAGGTACCCTACATCATAAGAGGGGGTTTGAAATTTTGACTTGTCTACTTAAAGATCACCAAAACCTGATCACAAGGTCAATTACATCCCTGGGTGGGATTGAACCATCAACCTTTTGGTTAGTAGCCAAACACACTAACTGATTGCGCAACAGAGACACTTTGCAAATTTGCATACTGACAAAGGCTAATAAGCATTCATCTAGAACGTTTCCTAGAAAAACTTTAGAAAGTCAATAATCTGGAGAGTTTTTGTAAGATGTTTCTTAGATCAACCAACGAAGAAACACATTGGTACTTTCCCATGATGAGTGAGTGCTTCAGGATCTCTTGCACTTACATGTGCAGCAGAGTACTGCAATGGAAGCATGCTGGGCCCATAACCCAGAGGTAGGCAGATTGAAACTATCCTCTGCTATATGCATTTTTTTTGTTAATTAAAGTAATCCAAAACTGGGATTGATATTTTAGCTCTTTTATTTTTACTTAAAGTACAATAACTTTTACCATTTAAATTTGTTTTAATAGTATATTGACAGTATTGTTTTCTTTCAAAAATCAACTTAATAGTATCTCACCTGGCAGGTAAGTAGGAGTTGGGCTAGAGCTGGGGAGGGTCGCTGCTCGGGCACCCCCCTGTCAAGTGAAGGAGATCCAACTGAGGCAGCACAAGGGAACTCTCGAAGAAGAACAAGGCTAGAGGAAGATCTGATACAAAGAAATCTGACTTTTACAAGAGCTGACCAGAAGAAAGCACAAACACAGTCCCCCACTACCACAAATAATGCAGTCGAGTTTCCCACATTTGGGGAAATCACAGGGGTCAGCATACCCAGAATGCAATGAATGAACCTCACCCTGGGAGAACAATCTTCATGACCATGGTATCTCCTATGCAAAATAAGTATGATTTGGGATAGGGCTGGGGAGGGCCGCTGCTCAGGCACATCTCTGTCAAGTAAAGGAGATTCAACTGAGGCAGCACAAGGGAACTCTCATCTGGGGACAACAACTGCAGGGAGAACACATATTTTCAGATGAACATGGGAGGGCAGAAGGCTGCCTAATACTGAAGAACCCCCAAACAACAAACCAAATGCAACAACTAGTACAAGCATTCCTGGGGGAAGGTCTGCAGAAGACGGATTTGCATACGGTGATGTCATCCAAGCAGTGGGCCAAAGTTGGCTGGAACCCTCGTCTGCATATGAAAAGAGAAAAGGGGTATGCAGGGCATGGCGGCCTTTTGCGGCGCTTGGATGACCCCTAGTTCGCATTAAACACCTCCACCCTCCTTCGGTGTGGGGCTCATGTTGGCTATGCCCCAGCCCCTGAAGCATTCAAGCTGATTTCTTGCAGCAGCTGGGCACTGTAACAGCTCCAGAGCTGCTCTGTAAGGCAAGTAAAAGGGTGTGGGCCCTGCAGCACTACCTGTAGTTCGCATTGTGTGTTGGAAGGCACAAATTAAGCATACGGGAGAAGTCAGGATAGTGCGCAAGGGCATAGAAGGGAGCGGCTCAAGAAAAGAGAAGTGGAAACAGACAGCAAACTAGGCTGGAGAGAGACCTGAGACAAAGAGATCTGAATTATACGAGAGCCGACCAGGGGAAACACAAATTATGCAGTCAAGTTTCCCACATTTGGGGAAATCGCAGGAGCAGCACACCCAGAGTGCATTGGGTGAGCCTTGCCCTGGGAGAAGCAACTTCATGATCATAGTATCTCACCTGGCAGGTAAGTAGGAGTTGGGCTAGAGCTGGGGAGGGTTGCTGCTCGGGCACCCCCCTGTCAAGTGAAGGAGATCCAACTGAGGCAGCACAAGGAAACTCTCGAAAGATGAACAAGGCTAGAGGAAGATCTGAGACAAATAAATCTGACTTTTACCAGAGCTGACCAGAGGAAAGAACAAACACAGTCCCCCACTACCACAAATAATGCAGTTCAGTTTCCCACATTTGGGGAAATCATAGGGGTCAGCATACCCAGAATGCAATGAATGAACCTCACCCTGGGAGAACAATCTTCATGACCATGGTATCTCCTATGCAAAATAAGTATGATTTGGGATAGGGCTGGGGAGGGCCGCTGCTCAGGCACATCTCTGTCAAGTAAAGGAGATTCAACTGAGGCAGCACAAGGGAACTCTCATCTGGGGACAACAACTGCAGGGAGAACACATATTTTCAGATGAACATGGGAGGGCAGAAGGCTGCCTAATACTGAAGCACCCCCAAACAACAAACCAAATGCAACAACTAGGCAAGCATTCCTGGGGGAAGGCCTGCAGCAGATGGATTTGCATATGGTGATGTCATCCAAGCAGTGGGTCAAAGTTGGCTTCAACCCTCGTCTGCATATGAAAAGAGAAAAGGGGAGTGCAGGGCATGGCGGCCTTTTGCGGCGCTTGGATGACCCCTAGTTCGCATTAAACACCTCCACCCTCCTTCGGTGTGGGGCTCATGTTGGCTATGCCCCAGCCCCTGAAGCATTCAAGCTGATTTCTTGCAGCAGCTGGGCACTGTAACAGCTCCAGAGCTGCTCTGTAAGGCAAATAAAAGGGTGTGGGACCTGCAGCACTACCTGTAGTTCGCATTGTGCGTTGGAAGGCACAAAGTAAGCAGACGGGAGAAGTCAGGATAGTGCGCAAGGGCATAGAAGGGAGCGGCTCAATAAAAGAGAAGTGGAAACAGACAGCAAACTAGGCTGGAGAGAGACCTGAGACAAAGAGATCTGAATTATACGAGAGCCGACCAGAGGAAACACAAATTATGCAGTCAAGTGTCCCACATTTGGGGAAATCAGAGGAGCAGCACACCCAGAGTGCAATGGGTGAGCCTTGCCCTGGGAGAAGCACCTTCCTGATCATAGTATCTCACCTGGCAGGTAAGTAAGAGATGGGCTAGAGCTGGGGAGGGTCGCTGCTCGGGCACCCCTCTGTCAAGTGAAGGAGATCCAACTGAGGCAGCACAAGGGAACTCTCGAAAGAAGAATAAGGCTAGAGGAAGATCTGAGACAAAGAAATCTGACTTTTACCAGAGCTGACCAGAGGAAAGCACAAACACAGTCCCCCACTACCACATAAAATGCAGTCGAGTTTCCCACATTTGGGGAAATCACAGGGGTCAGCATTCCCAGAATGCAATGAATGAACCTCACCCTGGGAGAACAATCTTCATGACCATGGTATCTCCTATACAAAATAAGTATGTTTTGGGATAGGGCTGGGGAGGGCCGCTGCTCAGGCACATCTCTGTCAAGTAAAGAAGATTCAACTGAGGCAGCACAAGGGAACTCTCATCTGGGGACAACAACTGCAGGGAGAACACATATTTTCAGATGAACATGGGAGGGCAGAAGGCTGCCTAATACTGAAGCACCCCCAAACAACAAACCAAATGCAACAACTAGTACAAGCATTCCTGGGGGAAGGTCTGCAGAAGACGGATTTGCATACGGTGATGTCATCCAAGCAGTGGGCCAAAATTGGCTGGAACCCTCATCTGCATATGAAAAGAGAAAAGGGGTATGCAGGGCATGGCGGCCTTTTGCGGCGCTTGGATGACCCCTAGTTCGCATTAAACACCACCACCCTCCTTCGGTGTAGGGCTCATGTTGGCCATGCCCATGCCCCTGAAGCATTCAAGCTGATTTCTTGCAGCAGCTGGGCACTGTAATAGCTCCAGAGCTGCTCTTTAAGGCAAGTAAAAGGGTGTGGGCCCTGCAGCACTACCTGTAGTTTGCATTGTGCATTGTAAGGCACAAAGTAAGCAGACGGGAGGAGAAGTCAGGTTAGTGCACAAGGGTATTGAAAGGAGGGGCTCAAGAAAAAAAGAAGTGGAAACAGACAGCAAACTAGGCTGGAGAGAGACCTGAGACAAAGAGATCTGAATTATATGAGAGCCGACCAGGGGAAACACAAATTATGCAGTCAAGTTTCCCACATTTGGGGAAATCGTATGGGCAGCACACCCAGAGTGCAATGGGTGAGCCTTGCCCTGGGAGAAGCAACTTCATGATCATAGTATCTCACCTGGCAGGTAAGCAGGAGTTGGGCTAGAGCTGGGGAGGGTCGCTGCTCGGGCACCCCCCTGTCAAGTGAAGGAGATCCAACTGAGACAGCACAAGGGAACTCTCGAAAGAAGAACAAGGCTAGAGGAAGATCTGAGACAAAGAAATCTAACTTTTACCCCAGAGCTGACCAGAGGAAAGCACAAACACAGTCCCCCACTACCACAAATAATGCAGTCGAGTTTCCCACATTTGGGGAAATCATAGGGGTCAGCATACCCAGAATGCAATGAATGAACCTCACCCTGGGAGAACAATCTTCATGACCATGGTATCTCCTATGCAAAATAAGTATGATTTGGGATAGGGCTGGGGAGGGCCGCTGCTCAGGCACATCTCTGTCAAGAGTAGGAGATTCAACTGAGGCAGCACAAGGGTACTCTCATCTGGGGACAACAACTGCAGGGAGAACACATATTTTCAGATGAACATGGGAGGGCAGAAGGCCGCCTAATACTGAAGCACCCCCAAACAACAAACCAAATGCAACAACTAGTGTAAGCATTCCTGGGGGAAGGCCTGCAGCAGATGGATTTGCATATGGTGATGTCATCCAAGCAATGGGTCAAAGTTGGCTTCAACCCTCGTCTGCATATGAAAAGAGAAAAGGGGCGTACAGGGCATGGCAGCCTTTTGCGGCGATTGGATGACCCCTAGTTCGCATTAAACACCTCCACCCTCCTTCGGTGTGGGGCTCATGTTGGCTATGCCCCATTCCCTGAAGCATTCTGTTAGGCGCCGAGGGTCCGCTCGTCAGTGCGGCCGGCGCCTAGCAACGGGGACGCCACTGTCGGATCGTGTTCCCCGTTGCTGGGTCTAAGTTTATATCTTCACTGGTTTCCTGGCTGTGTAGCATGCAGCTGCATGGCATGTTGTAATTATCACTCATCTGTTTCCCTGACCATGCAGCTTGTCAGCTGCATAGCATTTAAATCCAATCAGCCTCCAAACAGCTGATTGGAAGACTCTCTGTTAAAAGCACTCCCAGGACTCCTCACAGACGCCGGTGATAGCTTCCTGTTTGCCTGTGTCTGCTGCAGAGAAAGTTCCCAGTCCCGGTTTACCCGTTTGTTCCTGTTCTCAGTGATCCTGTACTCGGAAGTTACCATCTGTTCCTGGAGTCTGATCAAGCACCTTTAACATCTGGTGGTGTTCGTGAGTCGCGGCGCAGCCGTGTGTTGCGGCTTGTCCGCTATTATTATTATTTTGTTTATATTGTGTTCTGGAGCTTTGCGGAGGATTCCGCTTCCACAAGATCCACTCTGGTGTCCAGCGGTGCCGGATAGGAGTGTCGGATCAGTGGATCTTTGGTTGTCCTTTTCCCTGGCGGCTAGTCCGCACATACCTTTTGATTTAGTTAAGTTAGCTTGTAACCCCTGGCTTGGTTGCTTAGTCAGAGGGCCCCTTGTTATCACCCTGTCTCGGACTTCCCCTTGTCTCCCATTAAGACCTGCGGGGGCATCGGGGTTGGGCAGACATAATCCGCCCTTCGAACGCGGCTGCCATGGGCTCAAGCAACCATAGTCTCGCAGGGGATTTCTGATAACACGGGCGAGACAACGGAGTTAGGGTGCCAGGGGTTACTAGGCTTTCCAGCTCCCACAACCTGTATATGGTTCCTGTGCTCAGATCCCTGCCATAAGATCTTCCCCAGTCTGGGGTACAGGAATCGTAACATTATCACCGGCCAACAAAAGAAAAAATTTCAACAGGAGTTAATTTTTTCACTGATCCAGTTGGGAGAATTTTTGTCGGCCTCATGAATCCCACCGGTGTTGGGCCAAACCCTGGCCAGTTCCTAGTTAGTCAGATTCAGGAACTTACCCAGATGGTTCAGGATCTGTCCCTCCGGGTGAGCTCACAGGAAGATCTGTTACGGACTTCCCCGAGGGTCGTCCCTGAACCAAAAATGCATCTGCCTGACCGTTTTTCTGGGGATAGAAAACAGTTTTTTAATTTTAAAGAGTCTTGTAAACTGTATTTTCGTTTGAGACCAGTCTCCTCAGGTACGGAGGCTCAGCGGGTTGGGATTGTAGTTTCTCTGCTTCAGGGGGATCCTCAGACCTGGGCTTTTGGTTTGAAGACAGACGATCCGGCCTTATCGTCTGTAGACGCCTTTTTTAAATCTTTGGGGCTATTGTATGACGACCCTGATAGAGAGGCGTCCGCAGAAAGTCAGTTGCGTGCTCTGAGACAGGGTAGGAATCCTGCAGAGAATTATTGTACGGAGTTTCGCCGTTGGTCGAACGACTGTGGCTGGAATGACCCTGCCCTGCGCAGTCAGTTTCGCCTCGGCTTATCTGAATCTATAAAAGACAGCCTCCTTCAGTATCCCGCTCCTGAGACCCTTGATAAACTCATGGAGCTCTCTATTAAAATAGATCGTCGGCTCAGAGAGCGGAGGACTGAAAAAGGGGCATCTGTAGTTTCTTTTCCCTGTGTTCCTTCCGTTCCTGTAGACATGGGAGAGCCTATGCAGATTGGTCTCTCCAAATTGTCTCCGGAAGAAAGAACCAGGAGGCAAAATTCGGGTCTGTGTTTGTACTGCGGAGGTAAGGGACATTTTGCCCGTAGTTGCCCAAACAAGTCGGGAAACTTCCTGACCAAGTGAATAGTGAGGGGGTTCACTTTGGTCTACAGCTCATCTCCTCGAATAATTCACTGTTGGTTCCTGCTAAAGTTTCTTATGACAGCCTCTGTTCCTCGGTCTCTGCTTTTGTGGACAGTGGAGCTGCAGGAAACTTTATGGACTTAACATGGGCCAAGGCCTTAGGTATTCCTCAGCTAACCTTAGGTAGGTGTGTCACCATGCATGGTTTAGATGGGAGTCCCTTATCCAATGGGGTTATTTCTCTATGTACACCTCCAGTTTTGCTCTCGGTGGGAGCTCTACATTCAGAAAAGATTGAGTTTTTTCTTACCCATTGTCCAGCAGTTCCTGTGGTTCTGGGTCACCCTTGGCTGGCCTTCCATAATCCCATCATAGATTGGCAGTCTGGGGAGATCCTACAATGGGGTACCATCTGTGATAAAGAATGTATTACACTTCCTATCCGAGTAGCTTCTGCCAGGTCCGCACATATTCCTGGAGAATACCAGGATTTTTTGGATGTGTTTTCCAAGGGCAATGCTGATATTTTGCCTCCCCATAGGCCTTATGATTGTACCATTGAGTTAATTCCTGGTGCCACGTTGCCTAAAGGAAGGTTATATGCTTTGTCTGGTCCTGAAACGGTGGCCATGAATGAGTATGTGAAAGAAAGTCTTGAGAAAGGGTTTATCAGGCCATCTAAATCCCCTTTAAGTGCAGGTTTCTTCTTCGTAGAGAAGAAGGATGGTTCCCTCAGACCCTGCATTGACTTTCGAGCCTTGAATAAGATCTCAGTAAAGAATACTTACCCCCTGCCACTGATCTCTGTCCTCTTTGATCAGCTACGTTCGGCTGTTATTTTTTCTAAGATTGACCTGAGAGGAGCATATAATCTCATTAGAATCAGGTCAGGGGATGAGTGGAAAACGGCATTCAGTACTCAATCAGGCCACTATGAGTATCTGGTCATGCCATTCGGCCTATCTAACGCTCCGGCAGTCTTTCAGGATCTCATTAATGATGTGCTCCGTGAGTTTCTGGGAAGATTCGTCGTGGTCTATTTAGACGACATTTTGATATATTCTGACTCTGTAGAACAACATGTTACCCAGGTGCGTCAGGTGCTTAAGAAATTACGTGAAAATCACTTGTATGCCAAACCGGAGAAGTGTGAATTTCACGTCACGGAGGTATCCTTTTTAGGGTACATTATTTCCCCTCGGGGATTCCGAATGGAACCTAAGAAGCTCCAAGCCATCCTGAGTTGGGCGCAACCCACTAACTTAAAAGCTATTCAGCGCTTTTTAGGGTTTGCAAACTACTATAGAAGGTTTATTCACTCTTTCTCTGACCTAGTTGCTCCCATTGTGGCACTCACTAAGAAGGGAGCAGATCCTACCAATTGGTCATGTGAAGCTAAAGCATCTTTTCAGGCCTTGAAACAAGCCTTTGTCTCAGCCCCTGTCCTTAGACATCCCAACCCAGAATTGCCTTTCATCGTTGAGGTAGATGCCTCGGAGGTTGGTGTAGGGGCTATCCTTTCTCAGAAGGATCCAGATTCCCTTGAGTTACATCCTTGTGCCTTTATGTCCAGGAAGTTCTCGTCTGCTGAATCCAACTACGATGTTGGTAATCGGGAGTTGCTGGCTATTAAATGGGCTTTTGAGGAGTGGAGACATTGGCTTGAAGGAGCGAGCCATACCATTTCTGTTTTGACGGATCACAAAAATCTTCAATACATTGAATCAGCTAAGCGACTGAATGCCCGACAGGCTCGTTGGGCTTTATTTTTTACTCGTTTCAAATTCATTATCACCTTCAGACCTGGTTCCAAGAATACCAAGGCAGATGCCCTCTCACGCAGTTTTCTTCCCGTTCAAGACAACAGTCCTGTTACTCCCATACTTCCGCCTTCAGTCATTCAGGCAGGTCTCACACAGGATGTTTTTTCTCAATTGAAGCTGCTTCAACATCAAGCTCCGGGAAATACTCCTGTTGGTCGTCTTTTTGTTCCTGAGTTTTTGAGAGCAACTGTTTTGGAGGAATTTCATGATAGCAAAGTTGCAGGGCATCTGGGAGTCGCTAAAACTTTGGAATTGGTATCCCGCTCAGTGTGGTGGCCTGGTCTTTCTAAAGACATTAAAGAATTTGTTTTTTCATGTCAGGTCTGTGCACAGCATAAAGTTCCTCGCTCTTTGCCTATTGGTCAACTCATGCCATTGAATGTTCCTCTTAGACCATGGTCGCATATCTCCATGGATTTTGTGGTGGATCTCCCTCTGTCAGCTGGATGCACAGTCATATGGGTGGTAGTGGACCGTTTTGGTAAGATGGCTCATTTTGTTGGTCTTCCCCGATTGCCATCTGCCCAGGGATTGGCAGTCTTGTTCCTCCGTCATGTTTTCAGACTCCATGGGTTACCCACTGATATTGTTTCTGACAGGGGTCCACAATTCATTGCACAATTTTGGAAATCTTTTTGTGCTTCATTAAAGATGAAATTATCATTAACCTCCGGTTATCATCCACAATCAAATGGACAGACTGAGCGAGTGAATCAATCCCTGAAACAATATTTACGTTTGTACTCGGCCAAACTCCAAAATGACTGGTCTGAGTTTCTTCCATTAGCAGAGTTTGCTTATAATAATGCCTGTCATTCCTCCACCAATGTATCTCCATTTTTTGCAGTTTTTGGTTTCCATCCCAGAGCTAATTCATTTTTTCAACATTCCTCTGTCTCCTCTCTGGCCCTGACCTCTCATCTTAAACTTATTTGGAAAAGAGTGCACATTGCTCTCAGAAAAGCAGCTTTCAGGGAAAAAAAATTTTCTGACAAGCTCCGGCGGCCGTGCACTTTTAAAGTAGGAGACAGGGTGTGGCTGTCGACTCGCAATATCAAACTTCGACAAACCTCAGCCAGATTGGGTCCTAGATTTATTGGACCATTTCTCATTATCAAAAAAGTCAATCCAGTTGCTTTCCGGTTACAGCTACCAAAAACTTTACGGATCGGAAATACCTTCCATTGCTCTTTGCTCAAACCATATGTTTCATCTAGCAGATTTCCTCGTAAAAAACCTCAGGGGAGATCACCAGTTAATGTACAGGGTCAGCAGGAGTTCGTGGTTGAGAAGGTTCTCGATTCCAAGTTGTCCCGGGGTCGGCTCTATTTTTTGGTCCATTGGAGAGGTTATGGTCCTGAGGAAAGGTCGTGGGTCCTAGATGAGGATCTTCATGCCCCAAGACTCAAAAGGGCATTTTTTCAAGAATTTCCTCAGAAACCCGGATTTAGGGGTTCCTTGACCCCTCCTCAAGGGGGGGGTACTGTTAGGCGCCGAGGGTCCGCTCGTCAGTGCGGCCGGCGCCTAGCAACGGGGACGCCACTGTCGGATCGTGTTCCCCGTTGCTGGGTCTAAGTTTATATCTTCACTGGTTTCCTGGCTGTGTAGCATGCAGCTGCATGGCATGTTGTAATTATCACTCATCTGTTTCCCTGACCATGCAGCTTGTCAGCTGCATAGCATTTAAATCCAATCAGCCTCCAAACAGCTGATTGGAAGACTCTCTGTTAAAAGCACTCCCAGGACTCCTCACAGACGCCGGTGATAGCTTCCTGTTTGCCTGTGTCTGCTGCAGAGAAAGTTCCCAGTCCCGGTTTACCCGTTTGTTCCTGTTCTCAGTGATCCTGTACTCGGAAGTTACCATCTGTTCCTGGAGTCTGATCAAGCACCTTTAACATCTGGTGGTGTTCGTGAGTCGCGGCGCAGCCGTGTGTTGCGGCTTGTCCGCTATTATTATTATTTTGTTTATATTGTGTTCTGGAGCTTTGCGGAGGATTCCGCTTCCACAAGATCCACTCTGGTGTCCAGCGGTGCCGGATAGGAGTGTCGGATCAGTGGATCTTTGGTTGTCCTTTTCCCTGGCGGCTAGTCCGCACATACCTTTTGATTTAGTTAAGTTAGCTTGTAACCCCTGGCTTGGTTGCTTAGTCAGAGGGCCCCTTGTTATCACCCTGTCTCGGACTTCCCCTTGTCTCCCATTAAGACCTGCGGGGGCATCGGGGTTGGGCAGACATAATCCGCCCTTCGAACGCGGCTGCCATGGGCTCAAGCAACCATAGTCTCGCAGGGGATTTCTGATAACACGGGCGAGACAACGGAGTTAGGGTGCCAGGGGTTACTAGGCTTTCCAGCTCCCACAACCTGTATATGGTTCCTGTGCTCAGATCCCTGCCATAAGATCTTCCCCAGTCTGGGGTACAGGAATCGTAACACATTCAAGCTGATTTCTTGCAGCAGCTGGGCACTGTAACAGCTCCAGAGCTGCTCTGTAAGGCAAGTAAAAGGGTGTGGGCCCTGCAGCACTACCTGTAGTTCGCATTGTGCGTTGGAAGGCACAAATTAAGCAGACGGGAGAAGTCAGGATAGTGCGCAAGGGCATAGAAGGGAGCGGCTCAAGAAAAGAGAAGTGGAAACAGACAGCAAACTAGGCTGGAGAGAGACCTGAGACAAAGAGATCTGAATTATACGAGAGCCGACCAGAGGAAACACAAATTATGCAGTCAAGTGTCCCACATTTGGGGAAATCACAGGAGCAGCACACCCAGAGTGCAATGGGTGAGCCTTGCCCTGGGAGAAGCACCTTCCTGATCATAGTATCTCACCTGGCAGGTAAGTAGAAGTGGGGCTAGAGCTGGGGAGGGTCGCTGCTCGGGCACCCCCCTGTCAAGTGAAGGAGATCCAACTGAGGCAGCACAAGGGAACTCTCGAAAGAAGAACAAGGCTAGAGGAAGATCTGAGACAAAGAAATCTGACTTTTACCAGAGCTGACCAGAGGAAAGCACAAACACAGTCCCCCACTACCACAAATAATGCAGTCGAGTTTCCCACATTTGGGGAAATCACAGGGGTCAGCATACCCAGAATGCAATGACTGAACCTCACCCTGGGAGAACAATCTTCATGACCATGGTATCTCCTATGCAAAATAAGTATGATTTGGGATAGGGCTGGGGAGGGCCGCTGCTCAGGCACATCTCTGTCAAGTAAAGGAGATTCAACTGAGGCAGCACAAGGGAACTCTCAGCTGGGGACAACAACTCCAGGGAGAACACATATTTTCAGATGAACATGGGAGGGCAGAAGGTTGCCTAATACTGAAGCACCCCCAAACAACAAACCAAATGCAACAACTTGTGCAAGCATTCCTGGGGGAAGGCCTACAGCAGATGGATTTGCATATGGTGATGTCATCCAAGCAGTGGGTCAAAGATGGCTTCAACCCTCGTCTGCATATGAAAAGAGAAAAGGGGCGTGCAGGGCATGGCAGCCTTTTGCGGCGCTTGGAAGACCCCTAGTTCGCATTAAACACCTCCACCCTCCTTCGGTGTGGGGCTCATGTTGGCTATGCCCCAGCCCCTGAAGCATTCAAGCTGATTTCTTGCAGCAGCTGGGCACTGTAACAGCTCCAGAGCTGATCTGTAAGGCAAGTAAAAGGGTGTGGGCCCTGCAGCACTACCTGTAGTTCGCATTGTGCGTTGGAAGGCACAAATTAAGCAGACGGGAGAAGTCAGGATAGTGCGCAAGGGCATAGAAGGGAGCGGCTCAAGAAAAGAGAAGTGGAAACAGACAGCAAACTAGGCTGGAGAGAGACCTGAGACAAAGAGATCTGAATTATACGAGAGCCGACCAGGGGAAACACAAATTATGCAGTCAAGTTTCCCACATTTGGGGAAATCGCAGGAGCAGCACACCCAGAGTGCAATGGGTGAGCCTTGCCCTGGGAGAAGCACCTTCATGATCATAGTATCTCACCTGGCAGGTAAGTAAGATTTGGGATAGAGCTGGGGAGGGTCGCTGCTCGGGCACCCCCCTGTCAAGTGAAGGAGATCCAACCAAGGCAGCACAAGGAAACTCTCGAAAGAAGAACAAGGCTAGAGGAAGATCTGAGACAAATAAATCTGACTTTTACCAGAGCTGACCAGAGGAAAGAACAAACACAGTCCCCCACTACCACAAATAATGCAGTCGAGTTTCCCACATTTGGGGAAATCAAAAGAGTCAGCATACCCAGAATGCAATGTATTAACCTCACCCTGGGAGAACAATCTTCATGACCATGGTATCTCCTATGCAAAATAAGTATGATTTGGGATAGGGCTGGGGAGGGCCGCTGCTCAGGCACATCTCTGTCAAGTAAAGGAGATTCAACTGAGGCAGCACAAGGGAACTCTCATCTGGGGACAACAACTGCAGGGAGAACACATATTTTCAGATGAACATGGTAGGGCAGAAGGCTGCCTAATACTGAAGCACCCCCAAACAACAAACCAAATGCAACAACTAGTGCAAGCATTCCTGGGGGAAGGCCTGCAGCAGATGGATTTGCATATGGTGATGTCATCCAAGCAGTGGGTCAAAGTTGGCTTCAACCCTCGTCTGCATATGAAAAGAGAAAAGGGGCGTGCAGGGCATGGCGGCCTTTTGCGGCGCTTGGATGACCCCTAGTTCGCATTAAACACCTCCACCCTCCTTCGGTGTGGGGCTCATGTTGGCTATGCCCCAGCCCCTGAAGCATTCAAGCTGATTTCTTGCAGCAGCTGGGCACTGTAACAGCTCCAGAGCTGCTCTGTAAGGCAAGTAAAAGGGCGTGGGCCCTGCAGCACTACCTGTAGTTTGCATTGTGCGTTGGAAGGCACAAAGTAAGCAGACGGGAGAAGTCAGGATAGTGCGCAAGGGCATAGAAGGGAGCGGCTCAAGAAAAGAGAAGTGGAAACAGACAGCAAACTAGGCTGGAGAGAGACCTGAGACAAAGAGATCTGAATTATACGAGAGCCGACCAGGGGAAACACAAATTATGCAGTCAAGTTTCCCACATTTGGGGAAATCGCAGGAGCAGCACACCCAGAGTGCAATGGGTGAGCCTTGCCCTGGGAGAAGCACCTTCATGATCATAGTATCTCACCTGGCAGGTAAGTAAGATTTGGGATAGAGCTGGGGAGGGTCGCTGCTCGGGCACCCCCCTGTCAAGTGAAGGAGATCCAACCGAGGCAGCACAAGGAAACTCTCGAAAGAAGAACAAGGCTAGAGGAAGATCTGAGACAAATAAATCTGACTTTTACCAGAGCTGACTAGAGGAAAGAACAAACACAGTCCCCCACTACCACAAATAATGCAGTCGAGTTTCCCACATTTGGGGAAATCATAGGAGTCAGCATACCCAGAATGCAATGTATTAACCTCACCCTGGGAGAACAATCTTCATGACCATGGTATCTCCTATGCAAAATAAGTATGATTTGGGATAGGGCTGGGGAGGGCCGCTGCTCAGGCACATCTCTGTCAAGTAAAGGAGATTCAACTGAGGCAGCACAAGGGAACTCTCATCTGGGGACAACAACTGCAGGGAGAACACATATTTTCAGATGAACATGGTAGGGCAGAAGGCTGCCTAATACTGAAGCATCCCCAAACAACAAACCAAATGCAACAACTAGTGCAAGCATTCCCGGAGGAAGGCATGCAGCAGATGGATTTGCATATGGTGATGTCATCCAAGCAGTGGGTCAAAGTTGGCTTCAACCCTCGTCTGCATATGAAAAGAGAAAAGTGGCGTGCAGGGCATGGCGGCCTTTTGCGGCGCTTGGATGACCCCTAGTTCGCATTAAACACCTCCACCCTCCTTCGGTGTGGGGCTCATGTTGGCTATGCCCCAGCCCCTGAAGCATTCAAGCTGATTTCTTGCAGCAGCTGGGCACTGTAACAGCTCCAGAGCTGCTCTGTAAGGCAAGTAAAAGGGCGTGGGCCCTGCAGCACTACCTGTAGTTTGCATTGTGCGTTGGAAGGCACAAAGTAAGCAGACGGGAGAAGTCAGGATAGTGCGCAAGGGCATAGAAGGGAGCGGCTCAAGAAAAGAGAAGTGGAAACAGACAGCAAACTAGGCTGGAGAGAGACCTGAGACAAAGAGATCTGAATTATACGAGAGCCGACCAGGGGAAACACAAATTATGCAGTCAAGTGTCCAACATTTGGGGAAACCGCAGGAGCAGCACACCCAGAGTGCAATGGGTGAGCCTTGCCCTGGGAGAAGCACCTTCATGATCATAGTATCTCACCTGGCAGGTAAGTAAGATTTGGGATAGAGCTGGGGAGGGTCGCTGCTCAAGCACCCCCCTGTCAAGTGAAGGAGATCCAACTGAGGCAGCACAAGGGAACTCTCGAAAGAAGAACAAGGCTAGAGGAAGATCTGAGACAAAGAAATCTGACTTTTACCAGAGCTGACCAGAGGAAAACACAAACACAGTCCCCCACTACCACAAATAATGCAGTCGAGTTTCCCACATTTGGGGAAATCACAGGGGTCAGCATACCCAGAATGCAATGAATGAACCTCACCCTGGGAGAACAATCTTCATGACCATGGTATCTCCTATGCAAAATAAGTATGATTGGGATAGGGCTGGGGAGGGCCGCTGCTCAGGCACATCTCTGTCAAGTAAAGGAGATTCAACAGAGGCAGCACAAGGGAACTCTCATCTGGGGACAACAACTGCAGGGAGAACACATATTTTCAAATGAACATGGGAGGGCAGAAGGCTGCCTAATACTGAAGCACCCCCAAACAACAAACCAAATGCAACAACTAGTACAAGCATTCCTGGGGGAAGGTCTGCAGAAGACGGATTTGCATACAGTGATGTCATCCAAGCAGTGGGCCAAAGTTGGCTGGAACCCTCATCTGCATATGAAAAGAGAAAAGGGGTATGCAGGGCATGGCGGCCTTTTGCGGTGCTTGGATGACCCTTAGTTCGCATTAAACACCCCCACCCTCCTTCGGTGTGGGGCTCATGTTGGCAATGCCCCAGCCCCTGAAGCATTCAAGCTGATTTCTTGCAGCAGGTTGGCACTGTAACAGCTCCAGAGCTGCTCTGTAAGGCAAGTAAAAGGGTGTGGGCCCTGCAGCACTACCTGTAGTTCGCATTGTGCGTTGGAAGGCACAAAGTAAGCAGACAGGAGGAGAAGTCAGGATAGTGCACAAGGGTATAGAAGGGAGGGGCTAAAAAAAAAAGAAGTGGAAACAGACAGCAAACAAGGCTGGAGAGAGACCTGAGACAAAGAGATCTGAATTATATGAAAGCCGACCAGTGGAAACACAAATTATGCAGTTAAGTGTCCCACATTTGGGGAAATCGCAGGAGCAGCACACCCAGAGTGCAATGGGTGAGCCTTGCCCTGGGAGAAGTACCTTCCTGATCATAGTATCTCACCTGGCAGGTAAGTAGGAGTTGGGCTAGAGCTGGGGAGGGTCGCTGCTCGGGCACCCCCCTGTCAAGTGAAGGAGATCCAACTGAGGCAGCACAAGGGAACTCTCGAAAGAAGAACAAGGCTAGAGGAAGATCTGAGACAAAGAAATCTGACTTTTACCAGAGCTGACCAGAGGAAAGCACAAACACAGTCCCCCACTACCACAAATAATGCAGTCGAGTTTCCCACATTTGGGGAAATCACAGGGGTCAGCATACCCAGAATGCAATGAATGAACCTCACCCTGGGAGAACAATCTTCATGACCATGGTATCTTCTATGTAAAATAAGTATGATTTGGGATAGGGCTGGGGAGGGCCGCTGCTCAGGCATATCTCTGTCAAGTAAAGGAGATTCAACTGAGGCAGCACAAGGGAACTCTCATCTGGGGACAACAACTGCAGGGAGAACACTTATTTTCAAATGAACATGGGAGGACAGAAGGCTGCCTAATACTGAAGCACCCCCAAACAACAAACCAAATGCAACAACTAGTACAAGCATTCCTGGGGGAAGATCTGCAGAAGACGGATTTGCATACAGTGATGTCATCCAAGCAGTGGGCCAAAGTTGGCTGGAACCCTCATCTGCATATGAAAAGAGAATAGGGGTATGCAGGGCATGGCGGCCTTTTGCGGCGCTTGGATGACCCTTAGTTTGCATTAAACACCCCCACCCTCCTTCGGTGTGGAGCTCATATTGGCAATGCCCCAGCCCCAGAAGCATTCAAGCTGATTTCTTGCAGCAGCTTGGCACTGTAACAGCTCCAGAGCTGCTCTGTAAGGCAAGTAAAAGGGTGTGGGCCCTGCAGCACTGCCTGTAATTTGCATTGTGCATTGGAAGGCCCAAAGTAAGCAGACAGGAGGAGAAGTCAGGATAGTGCACAAGGGTATAGAAGGGAGGTGCTCCAAAAAAAAAGAAGTGGAAACAGACAGCAAACTAGGCTGGAGAGAGACCTGAGACAAAGAGATCTGAATTATATGAAAGCCGACCAGTGGAAATACAAATTATGCAGTCAAGTTTCCCACATTTGGGGAAATCACAGGGGCAGCACACCCAGAGTGCAATGGGTGAGCCTTGCCCTGGGAGAAGTACCTTCCTGATCATAGTATCTCACCTGGCAGGTAAGTAGGAGTTGGGCTAGAGCTGGGGAGGGTCGCTGCTCGGGCACCCCCCTGTCAAGTGAAGGAGATCCAACTGAGGCAGCACAAGGGAACTCTCGAAAGAAGAACAAGGCTAGAGGAAGATCTGAGACAAAGAAATCTGACTTTTACCAGAGCTGACCAGAGGAAAGCACAAACACAGTCCCCCACTACCACAAATAATGCAGTCGAGTTTCCCACATTTGGGGAAACCACAGGGGTCAGCATACCCAGAATGCAATGAATGAACCTCACCCTGGGAGAACAATCTTCATGACCATGGTATCTCCTATGCAAAATAAGTATGATTTGGGATAGGGCTGGGGGCCCTAGCTGCTCAGGCATATCTCTGTCAAGTAAAGGAGATTCAACTGAGGCAGCACAAGGGAACTCTCATCTGGGGACAACAACTGCAGGGAGAACACTTATTTTCAAATGAACATGGGAGGACAGAAGGCTGCCTAATACTGAAGCACCCCCAAACAACAAACCAAATGCAACAACTAGTACAAGCATTCCTGGGGGAAGGTCTGCAGAAGACGGATCTGCATACAGTGATGTCATCCAAGCAGTGGGCCAAAGTTGGCTGGAACCCTCATCTGCATATGAAAAGAGAATAGGGGTATGCAGGGCATGGCGGCCTTTTGCGGCGCTTGGATGACCCTTAGTTTGCATTAAACACCCCCACCCTCCTTCGGTGTGGGGCTCATATTGGCAATGCCCCAGCCCCAGAAGCATTCAAGCTGATTTCTTGCAGCAGCTTGGCACTGTAACAGCTCCAGAGCTGCTCTGTAAGGCAAGTAAAAGGGTGTGGGCCCTGCAGCACTGCCTGTAATTTGCATTGTGCATTGGAAGGCCCAAAGTAAGCAGACAAGAGGAGAAGTCAGGATAGTGCACAAGGGTATAGAAGGGAGGGGCTCAAAAAAAAAGAAGTGGAAACAGACAGCAAACTAGGCTGGAGAGAGACCTGAGACAAAGAGATCTGAATTATATGAAAGCCAACCACTGGAAATACAAATTATGCAGTCAAGTTTCCCACATTTGGGGAAATCACAGGGGCAGCACACCCAGAGTGCAATGGGTGAGCCTTGCCCTGGAAGAAGCACCTTCCTTATCATAGTATCTCACCTGGCAGGTAAGTAGGAGTTGGGCTAGAGCTGGGGAGGGTCGCTGCTCGGGCACTTCCCTGTCAAGTGAAGGAGATCCAACTGAGGCAGCACAAGGGAACTCTCGAAAGAGGAACAAGGCTAGAGGAAGATCTGAGACAAAGAAATCTGACTTTTACCAGAGCTGACCAGAGGAAAGCACAAACACAGTCCCCCACTACCACAAATAATGCAGTCGAGTTTCCCACATTTGGGGAAATCACAGGGGTCAGCATACCCAGAATGCAATGAATGAACCTCACCCTGGGAGAACAATACTGTCAATATACTATTAAACAAATTAAAATGGTAAAAGTTATTGTACTGTAAGTAAAAATAAAAGAGCCAACATATCAATCCCAGTTTTGGATTACTTTAATTAACAAAAAAAAAATGCATATAGCAGAGGATAGTTTCAATCTGCCTACCTCTGGGTTATGTGCCCAGCATGCTTCCATTGCTGTACTCTGCTGCACATGTAAGTGCAATAGATCCTGAAGCACTCACTCGTCATGGGAAAGTACCAATGTGTTTCTTCGTTGGTTGATGGAAGAAACATCTTACAAAAACTCTCCAGATTATTGACTTTTTAAAGTTTTTCTAGGAAACGTTTTAGATGAATGCTTATTAGCCTTTGTCAGTATGGACTTTTGCAAAGTGGCTCTGTGGCGCAATCAGTTAGTGTGTATGGCTATTAACCAAAAGGTTGGTGGTTCAATCCCACCCAGGGACGTAATTGACCTTGTTATCAGATTTTGGTGATTTTTAAGTAGACAAGTCAAAATTTCAAACCCCCTCTTATGGTGTAGGGTACCTGGCCTTCTCTGATGTAATCAGAGTTAGATTTGATTCAGTGATTTTATAAAAACAGCTAGGAAGCACAATTTAGCAGTGGGTTGCAGAGAAAAAGAAATATGCTGGCAAAAAAAATCCAATTGAGTGATTAAACAGCTCTTCATTTTCTGGCTTTATTTTTATGCTAACAAATTTGTTCTCTGAAAAGTGTCCACAAAGCCAAGTCTCTGATTAACACCTTTGTAAGGATGGTTTTTCACCTATAACTAAATTAAACTTGCTTCATTGGAAAGGCAGCAAGATGCATCCTCATTTCAATGTCTACTGAAATAATACAGGTTGACACCAGGAAACATTAACGCCACTGCATCCTTGCTGCTTTCTCATGTGGAAGTCTGTTTAATGTGAAAACAAGGTGATATCTAATTAGCACACAGGTAAGGAATTAAGAAAATCTTTATTTAAGGGTGAAAATGTTTCTCACAAAATCGTTGCCCCAATGCATCATTGAAATTCAAGCTGGAAAGATGATTTTAATATATCACTTGTACATTTTGTATTGCTCTTCTGGTGACAATGTAGTTTGTTTTTGTCAATTACCATTTTAATAATAGGGTAAAGAAAATTAAGTGGATTTTTAAAAGAAAACAATACTTTCAATATACTATTAAAACAAATTAAAATGGTAAAAGTTATTGTACTTTAATGAAAAATAAAAGAGCAAAAATATCAATCCCAGTTTTGGATTACTTTAATTAACAAAAAAAATGCATATAGCAGAGGATAGTTTTAATCTGCCTACCTCTGGGTTATGGGCCCAGCATGCTTCCATTGCAGTACTCTGCTGCACATGTAAGTGCAAGAGATCCTGAAGCACTCACTCATCATGGGAAAGTACCAATGTGTTTCTTCGTTGGTGGATGGAAGAAACATCTTACAAAAACTCTCCAGATTATTGACTTTTTAAAGTTTTTCTAGGAAACGTTTTAGATGAATGCTTATTAGCCTTTGTCAGTATGTACTTTTGCAAAGTGTCTCTGTGGCGCAATCAGTTAGTGTGTACGGCTATAAACCAAAAGGTTGGTGGCTCAATCCCACCCAGGGACGTAATTGACCTTGTTATCAGATTTTGGTGATCTTTAAGTAGACAAGTCAAAATTTCAAATCCCCTCTTATGGTGTAGGGTACCTGGCCTTCTCTGATGTAATCAGAGTTAGATTTGATTCAGTGATTTTATAAAAACAGCTAGGAAGCACAATTTAGCAATGGGTTGCAGAGAAAAAAAATATGCTGGCAGAAAAATCCAATTGAGTGATTAAACAGCTCTTCATTTTCTGCCTTTATTTTTATGCTAACAAATTTGTTCTCTAAAAAGTGTCCACAAAGCCAAGTCTCTGATTAACACCTTTGTAGGGATGGTTTTTCACCTATAACTAAATTAAACTTGCTTCATTGGAAAGGCAGCAAGATGCATCCTCATTTCAATGTCTACAGAAATAATACAGGTTGACACCAGGAAACATTAACGCCACTGCATCCTTGCTGCTTTCTCATGTAGAAGTCTGTTTAATGTGAAAACAAGGTGATATCTAAATAGCACACAGGTAAGGAATTAAAAAAATCTTTATTTAAGGGTGAAGATGTTTCTCACAAAATCGTTGCCCCAATGCATCATTGAAATTCAAGCTGGAAAGATGATTTTAATATATCACTTGTACATTTTGTATTGCTCTTCTGGTGACAATGTAGTTTGTTTTTGTCAATTACCCTTTTAATAATAGGGTAAAGAAAATTAAGTGGATTTTTTAAAGAAAACTATACTGTCAATATACTATTAAAACAAATTAAAATGGTAAAAGTTATTGTACTTTAAGTAAAAATAAAAGAGCAAAAATATCAATCCCAGTTTTGATTACTTAAATTAACAAAAAAAAATGCATATAGCAAAGGATAGTTTCAATCTGCCTACCTCTGGGTTATGGGCCCAGCATGCTTCCATTGCAGTACTCTGCTGCACATGTAAGTGGAAGAGATCCTGAAGCACTCAGTCATCATGGGAAAGTACCAATGTGTTTCTTCGTTGGTTGATGGAAGAAACATCTTACAAAAACTCTCCAGATTATTGACTTTTTAAAGTTTTTCTAGGAAACGTTCTAGATGTATGCTTATTAGCCTTTGTCAGTATGTATCTTTTGCAAAGTGTCTCTGTGGCGCAATCGGTTAGTGTGTCCGGCTACTACCCAAAAGGTTGGTGGTTCAATCCCACCCAGGGACGTAATTGACCTTGTTATCAGGTTTTGGTGATCTTTAAGTAGACAAGTCAACATTTCAAACCCCCTGTTATGGTGTAGGGTACCTGGCCTTCTCTGATGTAATCAGAGTTAGATTTGATTCATTGATTTTATAAAAACAGCTAGGAAGCACAATTTAGCAGTGGGTTGCAGAGAAAAAGAAATATGCTGGCAAAAAAAATCCAATTGAGTGATTAAACAGCTCTTCATTTTCTGGCTTTATTTTTATGCTAACAAATTTGTTCTCTGAAAAGTGTCCACAAAGCCAAGTCTCTGATTAACACCTTTGTAGGGATGGTTTTTCACCTATTACTAAATTAAACTTGCTTCATTGGAAAGGCAGCAAGATGCATCCTCATTTCAATGTCTACTGAAATAATACAGGTTGACACCAGGAAACATTAACGCCACTGCATCCTTGCTGCTTTCACATGTAGAAGTCTGTTTAATGTGAAAACAAGGTGATATCTAATTAGCACACAGGTAAGGAATTAAGAAAATCTTTATTTAAGGGTGAAGATGTTTCTCACAAAATCGTTGCCCCAATGCATCATTGAAATTCAAGCTGGAAAGATGATTTTAATATATCACTTGTACATTTTGTATTGCTCTTCTGGTGACAATGTAGTTTGTTTTTGTCAATTACCCTTTTAATAATAGGGTAAAGAAAATTAAGTGGATTTTTTAAAGAAAACAATACTGTCAATATACTATTAAAACAAATTAAAATGGTAAAAGTTATTGTACTTTAAGTAAAAATAAAAGAGCAAAAATATCAATCCCAGTTTTGATAACTTTAATTAACAAAAAAAATGCATATAGCAAAGGATAGTTTCAATCTGCCTACCTCTGGGTAATGGGCCCAGCATGCTTCCATTGCAGTACTCTGCTGCACATGTAAGTGCAAGAGATCATGAAGCACTCACTCATCATGGGAAAGTACCAATGTGTTTCTTCATTGGTTGATGGAAGAAACATCTTACAAAAACTCTCCAGATTATTGACTTTTTAAAGTTTTTCTAGGAAACGTTCTAGATGTATGCTTATTAGACTTTGTCAGTATGTACTTTTCGCAAAGTGTCTCTGTGGCGCAATCGGTTAGTGTGTCCGGCTACTAACCAAAAGGTTGGTAGTTCAATTCAAACCAAGGACGTAATTGACCTTGTTATCAGATTTTGGTGATCTTTAAGTAGACAAGTCAAAATTTCAAACCCCCTGTTCTGGTGTAGGGTACCTGGCCTTCTCTGATGTAATCAGAGTTAGATTTGATTCAGTGATTTTATAAAAACAGCTAGGAAGCACAATTTAGCAGTGGGTTGCAGAGAAAAAGAAATATGCTGGCAAAAAAAATCCAATTGAGTGATTAAACAGCTCTTAATTTTCTGGCTTTATTTTTATGCTAACAAATTTGTTCTCTGAAAAGTGTCCACAAAGCCAAGTCTCTGATTAACACCTTTGTAAGGATGGTTTTTAACCTATTACTAAATTAAACTTGCTTCATTGGAAAGGCAGCAAGATGCATCCTCATTTCAATGTCTACTGAAATAATACAGGTTGACACCAGGAAACATTAACGCCACTGCATCCTTGCTGCTTTCTCATGTGGAAGTCTGTTTAATGTGAAAACAATGTGATATCTAATTAGCACACAGGTAAGGAATTAAGAAAATCTTTATTTAAGGGTGAAAATGTTTCTCACAAAATCGTTGCCCCAATGCATCATTGAAATTCAAGCTGGAAAGATGATTTTAATATATCACTTGTACATTTTGTATTGCTCTTCTGGTGACAATGTAGTTTGTTTTTGTCAATTACCATTTTAATAATAGGGTAAAGAAAATTAAGTGGATTTTTGAAAGAAAACAATACTGTCAATATACTATTAAAACAAATTAAAATGGTAAAAGTTATTGTACTTTAAGTAAAAATAAAAGAGCCAAAATATCAATCCCAGTTTTGGATTACTTTAATTAACAAAAAAAAAATGCATATAGCAGAGGATAGTTTCAATCTGCCTACCGCTGGGTTATGGGCCCAGCATGCTTCCATTGCTGTACTCTGCTGCACATGTAAGTGCAAGAGATCATGAAGCACTCACTCATCATGGGAAAGTACCAATGTGTTTCTTCGTTGGTTGATGGAAGAAACATCTTACAAAAACTCTCCAGATTATTGACTTTTTAAAGTTTTTCTAGGAAACGTTCTAGATGCATGCTTATTAGCCTTTGTCAGTATGTACTTTTTACAAAGTGTCTCTGTGGCGCAATCGGTTAGTGTGTCTGGCTACTAACCGAAAGGTTGGTGGTTCAATCCCACCCAGGGACGTAATTGACCTTGTTATCAGATTTTGGTGATCTTTAAGTAGACAAGTCAAAATTTCAAACCCCCTCTTATGGTGTAGGGTACCTGGCCTTCTCTGATGTAATCAGAGTTAGATTTGATTCAGTGATTTTATAAAAACAGCTAGGAAGCACAATTTAGCAGTGGGTTGCAGAGAAAAAGAAATATGCTGGCAAAAAAATCCAATTGAGTGATTAAACAGCTCTTCATTTTCTGGCTTTATTTTTATGCTAACAAATTTGTTCTCTGAAAAGTGTCCACAAAGCCAAGTCTCTGATTAACACCTTTGTAAGGATGGTTTTTCACCTATTACTAAATTAAACTTGCTTCATTGGAAAGGCAGCAAGATGCATCCTCATTTCAATGTCTACTGAAATAATACAGGTTGACACCAGGAAACATTAACGCCACTGCATCCTTGCTGCTTTCTCATGTGGAAGTCTGTTTAATGTGAAAACAAGGTGATATCTAATTAGCACACAGGTAAGGAATTAAGAAAATCTTTATTTAAGGGTGAAAATGTTTCTCACAAAATCGTTGCCCCAATGCATCATTGAAATTCAAGCTGGAAAGATGATTTTAATATATCACTTGTACATTTTGTATTGCTCTTCTGGTGACAATGTAGTTTGTTTTTGTCAATTACCATTTTAATAATAGGGTAAAGAAAATTAAGTGGATTTTTAAAAGAAAACAATACTTTCAATATACTATTAAAACAAATTAAAATGGTAAAAGTTATTGTACTTTAAGTAAAAATAAAAGAGCAAAAATATCAATCCCAGTTTTGATTACTTAAATCAACAAAAAAAAATGCATATAGCAAAGGATAGTTTCAATCTGCCTACCTCTGGGTTATGGGCCCAGCATGCTTCCATTGCAGTACTCTGCTGCACATGTAAGTGCAAGAGATCCTGAAGCACTCACTCATCATGGGAAAGTACCAATGTGTTTCTTCGTTGGTTGATGGAAGAAACATCTTACAAAAACTCTCCAGATTATTGACTTTTTAAAGTTTTTCTAGGAAACGTTCTAGATGTATGCTTATTAGCCTTTGTCAGTATGTACTTTTTACAAAGTGTCTCTGTGGCGCAATCGGTTAGTGTGTCTGGTTACTAACCGAAAGGTTGGTGGTTCAATCCCACCCAGGGACGTAATTGACCTTGTTATCAGATTTTGGTGATCTTTAAGTAGACAAGTCAAAATTTCAAACCCCCTGTTATGGTGTAGGGTACCTGGCCTTCTCTGATGTAATCAGAGTTAGATTTGATTCATTGATTTTATAAAAACAGCTAGGAAGCACAATTTAGCAATGGGTTGCAGAGAAAAAAAATATGCTGGCAGAAAAATCCAATTGAGTGATTAAACAGCTCTTCATTTTCTGCCTTTATTTTTATGCTAACAAATTTGTTCTCTAAAAAGTGTCCACAAAGCCAAGTCTCTGATTAACACCTTTGTAGGGATGGTTTTTCACCTATAACTAAATTAAACTTGCTTCATTGGAAAGGCAGCAAGATGCATCCTCATTTCAATGTCTACAGAAATAATACAGGTTGACACCAGGAAACATTAACGCCACTGCATCCTTGCTGCTTTCTCATGTAGAAGTCTGTTTCATGTGAAAACAAGGTGATATCTAAATAGCACACAGGTAAGGAATTAAAAAAATCTTTATTTAAGGGTGAAGATGTTTCTCACAAAATCGTTGCCCCAATGCATCATTGAAATTCAAGCTGGAAAGATGATTTTAATATATCACTTGTACATTTTGTATTGCTCTTCTGGTGACAATGTAGTTTGTTTTTGTCAATTACCCTTTTAATAATAGGGTAAAGAAAATTAAGTGGATTTTTTAAAGAAAACTATACTGTCAATATACTATTAAAACAAATTAAAATGGTAAAAGTTATTGTACTTTAAGTAAAAATAAAAGAGCAAAAATATCAATCCCAGTTTTGATTACTTAAATTAACAAAAAAAAATGCATATAGCAAAGGATAGTTTCAATCTGCCTACCTCTGGGTTATGGGCCCAGCATGCTTCCATTGCAGTACTCTGCTGCACATGTAAGTGGAAGAGATCCTGAAGCACTCAGTCATCATGGGAAAGTACCAATGTGTTTCTTCGTTGGTTGATGGAAGAAACATCTTACAAAAACTCTCCAGATTATTGACTTTTTAAAGTTTTTCTAGGAAACGTTCTAGATGTATGCTTATTAGCCTTTGTCAGTATGTATCTTTCGCAAAGTGTCTCTGTGGCGCAATCGGTTAGTGTGTCCGGCTACTACCCAAAAGGTTGGTGGTTCAATCCCACCCAGGGACGTAATTGACCTTGTTATCAGGTTTTGGTGATCTTTAAGTAGACAAGTCAACATTTCAAACCCCCTGTTATGGTGTAGGGTACCTGGCCTTCTCTGATGTAATCAGAGTTAGATTTGATTCATTGATTTTATAAAAACAGCTAGGAAGCACAATTTAGCAGTGGGTTGCAGAGAAAAAGAAATATGCTGGCAAAAAAAATCCAATTGAGTGATTAAACAGCTCTTCATTTTCTGGCTTTATTTTTATGCTAACAAATTTGTTCTCTGAAAAGTGTCCACAAAGCCAAGTCTCTGATTAACACCTTTGTAGGGATGGTTTTTCACCTATTACTAAATTAAACTTGCTTCATTGGAAAGGCAGCAAGATGCATCCTCATTTCAATGTCTACTGAAATAATACAGGTTGACACCAGGAAACATTAACGCCACTGCATCCTTGCTGCTTTCACATGTAGAAGTCTGTTTAATGTGAAAACAAGGTGATATCTAATTAGCACACAGGTAAGGAATTAAGAAAATCTTTATTTAAGGGTGAAGATGTTTCTCACAAAATCGTTGCCCCAATGCATCATTGAAATTCAAGCTGGAAAGATGATTTTAATATATCACTTGTACATTTTGTATTGCTCTTCTGGTGACAATGTAGTTTGTTTTTGTCAATTACCCTTTTAATAATAGGGTAAAGAAAATTAAGTGGATTTTTTAAAGAAAACAATACTGTCAATATACTATTAAAACAAATTAAAATGGTAAAAGTTATTGTACTTTAAGTAAAAATAAAAGAGCAAAAATATCAATCCCAGTTTTGATAACTTTAATTAACAAAAAAAATGCATATAGCAAAGGATAGTTTCAATCTGCCTACCTCTGGGTAATGGGCCCAGCATGCTTCCATTGCAGTACTCTGCTGCACATGTAAGTGCAAGAGATCCTGAAGCACTCACTCATCATGGGAAAGTACCAATGTGTTTCTTCGTTGGTTGATGGAAGAAACATCTTACAAAAACTCTCCAGATTATTGACTTTTTAAAGTTTTTCTAGGAAACGTTCTAGATGTATGCTTATTAGCCTTTGTCAGTATGTACTTTTTACAAAGTGTCTCTGTGGCGCAATCGGTTAGTGTGTCTGGCTACTAACCGAAAGGTTGGTGGTTCAATCCCACCCAGGGACGTAATTGACCTTGTTATCAGATTTTGGTGATCTTTAAGTAGACAAGTCAAAATTTCAAATCCCCTCTTATGGTGTAGGGTACCTGGCCTTCTCTGATGTAATCAGAGTTAGATTTGATTCAGTGATTTTATAAAAACAGCTAGGAAGCACAATTTAGCAATGGGTTGCAGAGAAAAAAAATATGCTGGCAGAAAAATCCAATTGAGTGATTAAACAGCTCTTCATTTTCTGCCTTTATTTTTATGCTAACAAATTTGTTCTCTAAAAAGTGTCCACAAAGCCAAGTCTCTGATTAACACCTTTGTAGGGATGGTTTTTCACCTATAACTAAATTAAACTTGCTTCATTGGAAAGGCAGCAAGATGCATCCTCATTTCAATGTCTACAGAAATAATACAGGTTGACACCAGGAAACATTAACGCCACTGCATCCTTGCTGCTTTCTCATGTAGAAGTCTGTTTAATGTGAAAACAAGGTGATATCTAAATAGCACACAGGTAAGGAATTAAAAAAATCTTTATTTAAGGGTGAAGATGTTTCTCACAAAATCGTTGCCCCAATGCATCATTGAAATTCAAGCTGGAAAGATGATTTTAATATATCACTTGTACATTTTGTATTGCTCTTCTGGTGACAATGTAGTTTGTTTTTGTCAATTACCCTTTTAATAATAGGGTAAAGAAAATTAAGTGGATTTTTTAAAGAAAACTATACTGTCAATATACTATTAAAACAAATTAAAATGGTAAAAGTTATTGTACTTTAAGTAAAAATAAAAGAGCAAAAATATCAATCCCAGTTTTGATTACTTAAATTAACAAAAAAAAATGCATATAGCAAAGGATAGTTTCAATCTGCCTACCTCTGGGTTATGGGCCCAGCATGCTTCCATTGCAGTACTCTGCTGCACATGTAAGTGGAAGAGATCCTGAAGCACTCAGTCATCATGGGAAAGTACCAATGTGTTTCTTCGTTGGTTGATGGAAGAAACATCTTACAAAAACTCTCCAGATTATTGACTTTTTAAAGTTTTTCTAGGAAACGTTCTAGATGTATGCTTATTAGCCTTTGTCAGTATGTATCTTTTGCAAAGTGTCTCTGTGGCGCAATCGGTTAGTGTGTCCGGCTACTACCCAAAAGGTTGGTGGTTCAATCCCACCCAGGGACGTAATTGACCTTGTTATCAGGTTTTGGTGATCTTTAAGTAGACAAGTCAACATTTCTAACCCCCTGTTATGGTGTAGGGTACCTGGCCTTCTCTGATGTAATCAGAGTTAGATTTGATTCATTGATTTTATAAAAACAGCTAGGAAGCACAATTTAGCAGTGGGTTGCAGAGAAAAAGAAATATGCTGGCAAAAAAAATCCAATTGAGTGATTAAACAGCTCTTCATTTTCTGGCTTTATTTTTATGCTAACAAATTTGTTCTCTGAAAAGTGTCCACAAAGCCAAGTCTCTGATTAACACCTTTGTAGGGATGGTTTTTCACCTATTACTAAATTAAACTTGCTTCATTGGAAAGGCAGCAAGATGCATCCTCATTTCAATGTCTACTGAAATAATACAGGTTGACACCAGGAAACATTAACGCCACTGCATCCTTGCTGCTTTCACATGTAGAAGTCTGTTTAATGTGAAAACAAGGTGATATCTAATTAGCACACAGGTAAGGAATTAAGAAAATCTTTATTTAAGGGTGAAGATGTTTCTCACAAAATCGTTGCCCCAATGCATCATTGAAATTCAAGCTGGAAAGATGATTTTAATATATCACTTGTACATTTTGTATTGCTCTTCTGGTGACAATGTAGTTTGTTTTTGTCAATTACCCTTTTAATAATAGGGTAAAGAAAATTAAGTGGATTTTTTAAAGAAAACAATACTGTCAATATACTATTAAAACAAATTAAAATGGTAAAAGTTATTGTACTTTAAGTAAAAATAAAAGAGCAAAAATATCAATCCCAGTTTTGATAACTTTAATTAACAAAAAAAATGCATATAGCAAAGGATAGTTTCAATCTGCCTACCTCTGGGTAATGGGCCCAGCATGCTTCCATTGCAGTACTCTGCTGCACATGTAAGTGCAAGAGATCATGAAGCACTCACTCATCATGGGAAAGTACCAATGTGTTTCTTCATTGGTTGATGGAAGAAACATCTTACAAAAACTCTCCAGATTATTGACTTTTTAAAGTTTTTCTAGGAAACGTTCTAGATGTATGCTTATTAGACTTTGTCAGTATGTACTTTTCGCAAAGTGTCTCTGTGGCGCAATCGGTTAGTGTGTCCGGCTACTAACCAAAAGGTTGGTAGTTCAATTCAAACCAGGGACGTAATTGACCTTGTTATCAGATTTTGGTGATCTTTAAGTAGACAAGTCAAAATTTCAAACCCCCTGTTCTGGTGTAGGGTACCTGGCCTTCTCTGATGTAATCAGAGTTAGATTTGATTCAGTGATTTTATAAAAACAGCTTGGAAGCACAATTTAGCAGTGGGTTGCAGAGAAAAAGAAATATGCTGGCAAAAAAAATCCAATTGAGTGATTAAACAGCTCTTAATTTTCTGGCTTTATTTTTATGCTAACAAATTTGTTCTCTGAAAAGTGTCCACAAAGCCAAGTCTCTGATTAACACCTTTGTAAGGATGGTTTTTAACCTATTACTAAATTAAACTTGCTTCATTGGAAAGGCAGCAAGATGCATCCTCATTTCAATGTCTACTGAAATAATACAGGTTGACACCAGGAAACATTAACGCCACTGCATCCTTGCTGCTTTCTCATGTGGAAGTCTGTTTAATGTGAAAACAAGGTGATATCTAATTAGCACACAGGTAAGGAATTAAGAAAATCTTTATTTAAGGGTGAAAATGTTTCTCACAAAATCGTTGCCCCAATGCATCATTGAAATTCAAGCTGGAAAGATGATTTTAATATATCACTTGTACATTTTGTATTGCTCTTCTGGTGACAATGTAGTTTGTTTTTGTCAATTACCATTTTAATAATAGGGTAAAGAAAATTAAGTGGATTTTTGAAAGAAAACAATACTGTCAATATACTATTAAAACAAATTAAAATGGTAAAAGTTATTGTACTTTAAGTAAAAATAAAAGAGCCAAAATATCAATCCCAGTTTTGGATTACTTTAATTAACAAAAAAAAAATGCATATAGCAGAGGATAGTTTCAATCTGCCTACCGCTGGGTTATGGGCCCAGCATGCTTCCATTGCTGTACTCTGCTGCACATGTAAGTGCAAGAGATCATGAAGCACTCACTCATCATGGGAAAGTACCAATGTGTTTCTTCGTTGGTTGATGGAAGAAACATCTTACAAAAACTCTCCAGATTATTGACTTTTTAAAGTTTTTCTAGGAAACGTTCTAGATGCATGCTTATTAGCCTTTGTCAGTATGTACTTTTTACAAAGTGTCTCTGTGGCGCAATCGGTTAGTGTGTCTGGCTACTAACCGAAAGGTTGGTGGTTCAATCCCACCCAGGGACGTAATTGACCTTGTTATCAGATTTTGGTGATCTTTAAGTAGACAAGTCAAAATTTCAAACCCCCTCTTATGGTGTAGGGTACCTGGCCTTCTCTGATGTAATCAGAGTTAGATTTGATTCAGTGATTTTATAAAAACAGCTAGGAAGCACAATTTAGCAGTGGGTTGCAGAGAAAAAGAAATATGCTGGCAAAAAAATCCAATTGAGTGATTAAACAGCTCTTCATTTTCTGGCTTTATTTTTATGCTAACAAATTTGTTCTCTGAAAAGTGTCCACAAAGCCAAGTCTCTGATTAACACCTTTGTAAGGATGGTTTTTCACCTATTACTAAATTAAACTTGCTTCATTGGAAAGGCAGCAAGATGCATCCTCATTTCAATGTCTACTGAAATAATACAGGTTGACACCAGGAAACATTAACGCCACTGCATCCTTGCTGCTTTCTCATGTGGAAGTCTGTTTAATGTGAAAACAAGGTGATATCTAATTAGCACACAGGTAAGGAATTAAGAAAATCTTTATTTAAGGGTGAAAATGTTTCTCACAAAATCGTTGCCCCAATGCATCATTGAAATTCAAGCTGGAAAGATGATTTTAATATATCACTTGTACATTTTGTATTGCTCTTCTGGTGACAATGTAGTTTGTTTTTGTCAATTACCATTTTAATAATAGGGTAAAGAAAATTAAGTGGATTTTTAAAAGAAAACAATACTTTCAATATACTATTAAAACAAATTAAAATGGTAAAAGTTATTGTACTTTAAGTAAAAATAAAAGAGCAAAAATATCAATCCCAGTTTTGATTACTTAAATCAACAAAAAAAAATGCATATAGCAAAGGATAGTTTCAATCTGCCTACCTCTGGGTTATGGGCCCAGCATGCTTCCATTGCAGTACTCTGCTGCACATGTAAGTGCAAGAGATCCTGAAGCACTCACTCATCATGGGAAAGTACCAATGTGTTTCTTCGTTGGTTGATGGAAGAAACATCTTACAAAAACTCTCCAGATTATTGACTTTTTAAAGTTTTTCTAGGAAACGTTCTAGATGTATGCTTATTAGCCTTTGTCAGTATGTACTTTTTACAAAGTGTCTCTGTGGCGCAATCGGTTAGTGTGTCTGGCTACTAACCGAAAGGTTGGTGGTTCAATCCCACCCAGGGACGTAATTGACCTTGTTATCAGATTTTGGTGATCTTTAAGTAGACAAGTCAAAATTTCAAACCCCCTCTTATGGTGTAGGGTACCTGGCCTTCTCTGATGTAATCAGATTTGATTCATTGATTTTATAAAAACAGCTAGGAAGCACAATTTAGCAATGGGTTGCAGAGAAAAAAAATATGCTGGCAGAAAAATCCAATTGAGTGATTAAACAGCTCTTCATTTTCTGCCTTTATTTTTATGCTAACAAATTTGTTCTCTAAAAAGTGTCCACAAAGCCAAGTCTCTGATTAACACCTTTGTAGGGATGGTTTTTCACCTATAACTAAATTAAACTTGCTTCATTGGAAAGGCAGCAAGATGCATCCTCATTTCAATGTCTACAGAAATAATACAGGTTGACACCAGGAAACATTAACGCCACTGCATCCTTGCTGCTTTCTCATGTAGAAGTCTGTTTCATGTGAAAACAAGGTGATATCTAAATAGCACACAGGTAAGGAATTAAAAAAATCTTTATTTAAGGGTGAAGATGTTTCTCACAAAATCGTTGCCCCAATGCATCATTGAAATTCAAGCTGGAAAGATGATTTTAATATATCACTTGTACATTTTGTATTGCTCTTCTGGTGACAATGTAGTTTGTTTTTGTCAATTACCCTTTTAATAATAGGGTAAAGAAAATTAAGTGGATTTTTTAAAGAAAACTATACTGTCAATATACTATTAAAACAAATTAAAATGGTAAAAGTTATTGTACTTTAAGTAAAAATAAAAGAGCAAAAATATCAATCCCAGTTTTGATTACTTAAATTAACAAAAAAAAATGCATATAGCAAAGGATAGTTTCAATCTGCCTACCTCTGGGTTATGGGCCCAGCATGCTTCCATTGCAGTACTCTGCTGCACATGTAAGTGGAAGAGATCCTGAAGCACTCAGTCATCATGGGAAAGTACCAATGTGTTTCTTCGTTGGTTGATGGAAGAAACATCTTACAAAAACTCTCCAGATTATTGACTTTTTAAAGTTTTTCTAGGAAACGTTCTAGATGTATGCTTATTAGCCTTTGTCAGTATGTATCTTTTGCAAAGTGTCTCTGTGGCGCAATCGGTTAGTGTGTCCGGCTACTACCCAAAAGGTTGGTGGTTCAATCCCACCCAGGGACGTAATTGACCTTGTTATCAGGTTTTGGTGATCTTTAAGTAGACAAGTCAACATTTCAAACCCCCTGTTATGGTGTAGGGTACCTGGCCTTCTCTGATGTAATCAGAGTTAGATTTGATTCATTGATTTTATAAAAACAGCTAGGAAGCACAATTTAGCAGTGGGTTGCAGAGAAAAAGAAATATGCTGGCAAAAAAAATCCAATTGAGTGATTAAACAGCTCTTCATTTTCTGGCTTTATTTTTATGCTAACAAATTTGTTCTCTGAAAAGTGTCCACAAAGCCAAGTCTCTGATTAACACCTTTGTAGGGATGGTTTTTCACCTATTACTAAATTAAACTTGCTTCATTGGAAAGGCAGCAAGATGCATCCTCATTTCAATGTCTACTGAAATAATACAGGTTGACACCAGGAAACATTAACGCCACTGCATCCTTGCTGCTTTCACATGTAGAAGTCTGTTTAATGTGAAAACAAGGTGATATCTAATTAGCACACAGGTAAGGAATTAAGAAAATCTTTATTTAAGGGTGAAGATGTTTCTCACAAAATCGTTGCCCCAATGCATCATTGAAATTCAAGCTGGAAAGATGATTTTAATATATCACTTGTACATTTTGTATTGCTCTTCTGGTGACAATGTAGTTTGTTTTTGTCAATTACCCTTTTAATAATAGGGTAAAGAAAATTAAGTGGATTTTTTAAAGAAAACAATACTGTCAATATACTATTAAAACAAATTAAAATGGTAAAAGTTATTGTACTTTAAGTAAAAATAAAAGAGCAAAAATATCAATCCCAGTTTTGATAACTTTAATTAACAAAAAAAATGCATATAGCAAAGGATAGTTTCAATCTGCCTACCTCTGGGTAATGGGCCCAGCATGCTTCCATTGCAGTACTCTGCTGCACATGTAAGTGCAAGAGATCATGAAGCACTCACTCATCATGGGAAAGTACCAATGTGTTTCTTCATTGGTTGATGGAAGAAACATCTTACAAAAACTCTCCAGATTATTGACTTTTTAAAGTTTTTCTAGGAAACGTTCTAGATGTATGCTTATTAGACTTTGTCAGTATGTACTTTTCGCAAAGTGTCTCTGTGGCGCAATCGGTTAGTGTGTCCGGCTACTAACCAAAAGGTTGGTAGTTCAATTCAAACCAGGGACGTAATTGACCTTGTTATCAGATTTTGGTGATCTTTAAGTAGACAAGTCAAAATTTCAAACCCCCTGTTCTGGTGTAGGGTACCTGGCCTTCTCTGATGTAATCAGAGTTAGATTTGATTCAGTGATTTTATAAAAACAGCTAGGAAGCACAATTTAGCAGTGGGTTGCAGAGAAAAAGAAATATGCTGGCAAAAAAAATCCAATTGAGTGATTAAACAGCTCTTAATTTTCTGGCTTTATTTTTATGCTAACAAATTTGTTCTCTGAAAAGTGTCCACAAAGCCAAGTCTCTGATTAACACCTTTGTAAGGATGGTTTTTAACCTATTACTAAATTAAACTTGCTTCATTGGAAAGGCAGCAAGATGCATCCTCATTTCAATGTCTACTGAAATAATACAGGTTGACACCAGGAAACATTAACGCCACTGCATCCTTGCTGCTTTCTCATGTGGAAGTCTGTTTAATGTGAAAACAAGGTGATATCTAATTAGCACACAGGTAAGGAATTAAGAAAATCTTTATTTAAGGGTGAAAATGTTTCTCACAAAATCGTTGCCCCAATGCATCATTGAAATTCAAGCTGGAAAGATGATTTTAATATATCACTTGTACATTTTGTATTGCTCTTCTGGTGACAATGTAGTTTGTTTTTGTCAATTACCATTTTAATAATAGGGTAAAGAAAATTAAGTGGATTTTTGAAAGAAAACAATACTGTCAATATACTATTAAAACAAATTAAAATGGTAAAAGTTATTGTACTTTAAGTAAAAATAAAAGAGCCAAAATATCAATCCCAGTTTTGGATTACTTTAATTAACAAAAAAAAAATGCATATAGCAGAGGATAGTTTCAATCTGCCTACCGCTGGGTTATGGGCCCAGCATGCTTCCATTGCTGTACTCTGCTGCACATGTAAGTGCAAGAGATCATGAAGCACTCACTCATCATGGGAAAGTACCAATGTGTTTCTTCGTTGGTTGATGGAAGAAACATCTTACAAAAACTCTCCAGATTATTGACTTTTTAAAGTTTTTCTAGGAAACGTTCTAGATGCATGCTTATTAGCCTTTGTCAGTATGTACTTTTTACAAAGTGTCTCTGTGGCGCAATCGGTTAGTGTGTCTGGCTACTAACCGAAAGGTTGGTGGTTCAATCCCACCCAGGGACGTAATTGACCTTGTTATCAGATTTTGGTGATCTTTAAGTAGACAAGTCAAAATTTCAAACCCCCTCTTATGGTGTAGGGTACCTGGCCTTCTCTGATGTAATCAGAGTTAGATTTGATTCAGTGATTTTATAAAAACAGCTAGGAAGCACAATTTAGCAGTGGGTTGCAGAGAAAAAGAAATATGCTGGCAAAAAAATCCAATTGAGTGATTAAACAGCTCTTCATTTTCTGGCTTTATTTTTATGCTAACAAATTTGTTCTCTGAAAAGTGTCCACAAAGCCAAGTCTCTGATTAACACCTTTGTAAGGATGGTTTTTCACCTATTACTAAATTAAACTTGCTTCATTGGAAAGGCAGCAAGATGCATCCTCATTTCAATGTCTACTGAAATAATACAGGTTGACACCAGGAAACATTAACGCCACTGCATCCTTGCTGCTTTCTCATGTGGAAGTCTGTTTAATGTGAAAACAAGGTGATATCTAATTAGCACACAGGTAAGGAATTAAGAAAATCTTTATTTAAGGGTGAAAATGTTTCTCACAAAATCGTTGCCCCAATGCATCATTGAAATTCAAGCTGGAAAGATGATTTTAATATATCACTTGTACATTTTGTATTGCTCTTCTGGTGACAATGTAGTTTGTTTTTGTCAATTACCATTTTAATAATAGGGTAAAGAAAATTAAGTGGATTTTTAAAAGAAAACAATACTTTCAATATACTATTAAAACAAATTAAAATGGTAAAAGTTATTGTACTTTAAGTAAAAATAAAAGAGCAAAAATATCAATCCCAGTTTTGATTACTTAAATCAACAAAAAAAAATGCATATAGCAAAGGATAGTTTCAATCTGCCTACCTCTGGGTTATGGGCCCAGCATGCTTCCATTGCAGTACTCTGCTGCACATGTAAGTGCAAGAGATCCTGAAGCACTCACTCATCATGGGAAAGTACCAATGTGTTTCTTCGTTGGTTGATGGAAGAAACATCTTACAAAAACTCTCCAGATTATTGACTTTTTAAAGTTTTTCTAGGAAACGTTCTAGATGTATGCTTATTAGCCTTTGTCAGTATGTACTTTTTACAAAGTGTCTCTGTGGCGCAATCGGTTAGTGTGTCTGGCTACTAACCGAAAAGTTGGTGGTTCAATCCCACCCAGGGACGTAATTGACCTTGTTATCAGATTTTGGTGATCTTTAAGTAGACAAGTCAAAATTTCAAACCCCCTGTTATGGTGTAGGGTACCTGGCCTTCTCTGATGTAATCAGAGTTAGATTTGATTCAGTGATTTTATAAAAACAGATAGGAAGCACAATTTAGCAGTGGGTTGCAGAGAAAAAGAAATATGCTGGCAAAAAAAATCCAATTGAGTGATTAAACAGCTCTTCATTTTCTGGCTTTATTTTTATGCTAACAAATTTGTTCTCTGAAAAGTGTCCACAAAGCCAAGTCTCTGATTAACACCTTTGTAGGGATGGTTTTTCACCTATTACTAAATTAAACTTGCTTCATTGGAAAGGCAGCAAGATGCATCCTCATTTCAATTTCTACTGAAATAATACAGGTTGACACCAGGAAACATTAACGCCACTGCATCCTTGCTGCTTTCTCATGTGGAAGTCTGTTTAATGTGAAAACAAGGTGATATCTAATTAGCACACAGGTAAGGAATTAAGAAAATCTTTATTTAAGGGTGAAGATGTTTCTCACAAAATCGTTGCCCCAATGCATCATTGAAATTCAAGCTGGAAAGATGATTTTAATATATCACTTGTACATTTTGTATTGCTCTTCTGGTGACAATGTAGTTTATTTTTGTCAATTACCCTTTTAATAATAGGGTAAAGAAAATTAAGTGGATTTTTTAAAGAAAACTATACTGTCAATATACTATTAAAACAAATTAAAATGGTAAAAGTTATTGTACTTTAAGTAAAAATAAAAGAGCAAAAATATCAATCCAAGTTTTGATTACTTAAATTAACAAAAAAAATGCATATAGCAAAGGATAGTTTCAATCTGCCTACCTCTGGGTTATGGGCTCAGCATGCTTCCATTGCAGTACTCTGCTGCACATGTAAGTGCAAGAGATCCTGAAGCACTCACTCATCATGGGAAAGTACCAATGTGTTTCTTCATTGGTTGATGGAAGAAACATCTTACAAAAACTCTCCAGATTATTGACTTTTTAAAGTTTTTCTAGGAAACGTTCTAGATGTATGCTTATTAGACTTTGTCAGTATGTACTTTTTGCAAAGTGTTTCTGTGGCGCAATCGGTTAGTGTGTCTGGCTACTAACCAAAAGGTTGGTGGTTCAATCCCAACCAGGGACGTAATTGACCTTGTTATCAGATTTTGGTGATCTTTAAGTAGACAAGTCAAAATTTCAAACCCTCTGTTATGGTGTAGGGTACCTTGCCTTCTCTGATGTAATCAGAGTTAGATTTGATTCAGTGATTTTATAAAAACAGCTAGGAAGCACAATTTAGCAGTGGGTTGCAGAGAAAAAGAAATATGCTGGCAAAAAAAATCCAATTGAGTGATTTAAACAGCTCTTCATTTTCTGGCTTTATTTTTTTGCTAACAAATTTGTTCTTTGAAAAGTGTCCACAAAGCCAAGTCTCTGATTAACACCTTTGTAGGGATGGTTTTTCACCTATTACTAAATTAAACTTGCTTCATTGGAAAGGCAGCAAGATGCATCCTCATTTCAATGTCTACTGAAATAATACAGGTTGAGACCAGGAAACATTAACGCCACTGTATCCTTGCTGCTTTCTCATGTGGAAGTCTGTTTAATGTGAAAGAAAGGTGAAATCTAATTAGCACACAGGTAAGGAATTAAGAAAATCTTTATTTAAGGGTGAAGATGTTTCTCACAAAATCGTTGCCCCAATGCATCATTGAAATTCAAGCTGGAAAGATGATTTTAATATATCACTTGTACATTTTGTATTGCTCTTCTGGTGACAATGTAGTTTGTTTTTGTCAATTACCATTTTAATAATAGGGTAAAGAAAATTAAGTGGATTTTTGAAAGAAAACAATACTGTCAATATACTATTAAAACAAATTAAAATGGTAAAAGTTATTGTACTTTAAGTAAAAATAAAAGAGCCAAAATATCAATCCCAGTTTTGGATTACTTTAATTAACAAAAAAAAATGCATATAGCAGAGGATAGTTTCAATCTGCCTACCGCTGGGTTATGGGCCCAGCATGCTTCCATTGCTGTACTATGCTGCACATGTAAGTGCAAGAGATCCTGAAGCACTCACTCATCATGGGAAAGTACCAATGTGTTTCTTCGTTGGTTGATGGAAGAAACATCTTACAAAAACTCTCCAGATTATTGACTTTTTAAAGTTTTTCTAGGAAACGTTTTAGATGAATGCTTATTAGCCTTTGTCAGTATGGACTTTTGCAAAGTGTCTCTGTGGCGCAATCAGTTAGTGTGCACGGCTATTAACCAAAAGGTTGGTGGTTCAATCCCACCCAGGGACGTAATTGACCTTTTTATCAGATTTTGGTGATCTTTAAGTAGACAAGTCAAAATTTCAAACCCCCTGTTCTGGTGTAGGGTGCCTGGCCTTCTCTGATGTAATCAGAGTTAGATTTGATTCAGTGATTTTATAAAAACAGCTAGGAAGCACAATTTAGCTGTGGGTTGCAGAGAAAAAGAAATATGCTGGCAAAAAAAATCCAATTGAGTGATTAAACAGCTCTTAATTTTCTGGCTTTATTTTTATGCTAACAAATTTGTTCTCTGAAAAGTGTCCACAAAGCCAAGTCTCTGATTAACACCTTTGTAAGGATGGTTTTTAACCTATTACTAAATTAAACTTGCTTCATTGGAAAGGCAGCAAGATGCATCCTCATTTCAATGTCTACTGAAATAATACAGGTTGACACCAGGAAACATTAACGCCACTGCATCCTTGCTGCTTTCTCATGTGGAAGTCTGTTTAATGTGAAAACAAGGTGATATCTAATTAGCACACAGGTAAGGAATTAAGAAAATCTTTATTTAAGGGTGAAAATGTTTCTCACAAAATCGTTGCCCCAATGCATCATTGAAATTCAAGCTGGAAAGATGATTTTAATATATCACTTGTACATTTTGTATTGCTCTTCTGGTGACAATGTAGTTTGTTTTTGTCAATTACCATTTTAATAATAGGGTAAATAAAATTAAGTGGATTTTTGAAAGAAAACAATACTGTCAATATACTATTAAAACAAATTAAAATGGTAAAAGTTATTGTACTGTAAGTAAAAATAAAAGAGCCAACATATCAATCCCAGTTTTGGATTACTTTAACAAAAAAAAAATGCATATAGCAGAGGATAGTTTCAATCTGCCTACCTCTGGGTTATGTGCCCAGCATGCTTCCATTGCTGTACTCTGCTGCACATGTAAGTGCCATAGATCCTGAAGCACTCACTCATCATGGGAAAGTACCAATGTGTTTCTTCGTTGGTTGATGGAAGAAACATCTTACAAAAACTCTCCAGATTATTGACTTTTTAAAGTTTTTCTAGGAAACGTTTTAGATGAATGCTTATTAGCCTTTGTCAGTATGGACTTTTGCAAAGTGTCTCTGTGGCGCAATCGGTTAGTGTGTACGACTATAAACCAAAAGGTTGGTGGTTCAATCCCACCCAGGGACGTAATTGACCTTGTTATCAGATTTTGGTGATCTTTAAGTAGACAAGTCAAAATTTCAAACCCCCTCTTATGGTGTAGGGTACCTGGCCTTCTCTGATGTAATCAGAGTTAGATTTGATTCAGTGATTTTATAAAAACAGCTAGGAAGCACAATTTAGCAGTGGGTTGCAGAGAAAAAGAAATATGCTGGCAAAAAAATCCAATTGAGTGATTAAACAGCTCTTAATTTTCTGGCTTTATTTTTATGCTAACAAATTTGTTCTCTGAAAAGTGTCCACAAAGCCAAGTCTCTGATTAACACCTTTGTAGGGATGGTTTTTCACCTATTACTAAATTAAATTTGCTTCATTGGAAAGGCAGCAAGATGCATCCTCATTTCAATGTCTACTGAAATAATACGGGTTGACACCAGGAAACATTAACGCCACTGCATCCTTGCTGCTTTCTCATGTGGAAGTCTGTTTAATGTGAAAACAAGGTGATATCTAATTAGCACACAGGTAAGGAATTAAGAAAATCTTTATTTAAGGGTGAAGATGTTGCTAACAAAATCGTTGCCCCAATGCATCATTGAAATTCAAGCTGGAAAGATGATTTTAATATATCACTTGTACATTTTGTATTGCTCTTCTGGTGACAATGTAGTTTGTTTTTGTCAATTACCATTTTAATAATAGGGTAAAGAAAATTAAGTGGATTTTTGAAAGAAAACAATACTGTCAATATACTATTAAAACAAATTAAAATGGTAAAAGTTATTGTACTTTAAGTAAAAATAAAAGAACCAAAATATCAATCCCAGTTTTGGATTACTTTAATTAACAAAAAAAAAATGCATATAGCAGAGGATAGTTTCAATCTGCCTACCTCTGGGTTATGGGCCCAGCATGCTTCCATTGCAGTACTCTGCTGCACATGTAAGTGCAAGAGAACCTGAAGCACTCACTCATCATGGAAAAGTACCAATGTGTTTCTTCGTTGGTTGATGGAAGAAACATCTTACAAAAACTCTCCAGATTATTGACTTTTTAAAGTTTTTCTAGGAAACGTTCTAGATAAATGCTTATTAGCCTTTGTCAGTATGTACATTTTGCAAAGTGTCTCTGTGGCGCAATCGGTTAGTGTGTTTGGCTATTAACCAAAAGGTTGGTGGTTCAATCCCACCCAGGGACGTAATTGACCTTGTGATCAGATTTTGGTGATCTTTAAGTAGACAAGTCAAAATTTCAAACCCCCTGTTATGGTGTAGGGTACCTGGCCTTCTCTGATGTAATCAGAGTTAGATTTGATTCAGTGATTTTATAAAAACAGCTAGGAAGCACAATTTAGCAGTGGGTTGCAGAGAAAAAGAAATATGCTGGCAAAAAAATCCAATTGAGTGATTAAACAGCTCTTCATTTTCTGGCTTTACTTTTATGCTAACAAAGTTGTTCTCTGAAAAGTGTCCACAAAGCCAAGTCTCTGATTAACACCTTTGTAGGGATGGTTTTTCACCTATTACTAAATTAAACTTGCTTCATTGGAAAGGCAGCAAGAAACACTAGACTAATTGGAGGTGCGCCCTAAAGCAAATTACAATGTTAGGATTAGGGGGTTCGGAAAGACCTCTAGTGTATACTGTCACGATCCGGGTATCTGGACGCCATAACTTACCTTTCAGATGCCTCCTAAGGCTGGCTCAGCGCTCCAGGACCGGATCCCATCTGTTATTCTGATGTCCCCATTCCTGCCTCCTCTCCTGTCACTCTGAGACGCTGTCACAGCGGCGCCATGTTACATCTTGAATGGCATCTCCCGCGGCCTCCGCCGCCGTCCCTGAGTTTCTGCATGCAGGATGTCAGAGTGGCGCTTATGTCAGCCGCGGCCTCCGCTGTTGCCCGCGTGGTTCAAATGTGCACTCATCAGTCTGGCGTCTCCTGTTTACTGTGGCCGGCACCGCCATTGCTGTTAAAGTTCCCACATGGATTATCAAACCAATCTTCCCTCCAAGTGTCTGTATGGGCGCAGCCATGTTGGATTCTGTCACCTGTTCATTTCCACCAATCCGCTGTTTCCATTGTAATCTGCATAATTGCCTAGCCAATCCCTTCCTTGCTGCAGGTATAAGTATTCTGTGCCTGAGCAAGGAAGGCGTTAGTGATTTGGTTGTCAAACCTAGTTCCAGTTTGTCTCTCTCCCGTGGTTGTTTTCCAGGTTCCAGTTACCATCTCCAAACCTCCACTAAAGAGACCCGCTCTAGTCTACCACCTGCGGTGCAGCCTGACTCTCCAGTCCTCTGGGACTCATCTGTTTCCAGTTACAGATTTACCTGCTTCCAGCCTAGCTTCCAGCAGAGATCAGCTCTTCTTAAAGTGCCGGTATCATTTCCGCAGATTACCACTCACCACCGGCACTATTATTTCACCGCTCTCAAACTCCATATATCAATCATATTTCATCGCTCTCAAGCTTCATTTATTATTTGGCTGGTTCCATCCAGCAATCCACTCCGTGCTTACATCAGTCTGGTTTCAGCCAGTACCCACAGCAGCCATTTTATCCACAGCAGCCCAGCTTTTCCTGGAACACCAGCTAGTATGATCCTGGGCTATCTCCATTGCTACAGTCGGGCCTGGTAAGGACTTTCCAACTAGAAGATAATAAGAACTGTCTCATACTACCAGAGCCCTGTGGTCCTTGTCCTCCTGTAGTACCCAGGAACTGTATTATTTCTCTGCTGATTTTATGTTTCTCTTTTATTACTGCTGTGATGCATGGAGTTTGTCAAAATAAACATCATTGACTTTTATCCTGGTTGTCGTGGGCACGCCTTCGGGCAATTCTTCTACATTTAACTTACATGTCCAGGGGTCTGATACAACCTTCCAGGTTCCACTACACCTCAGCCCCTACAACTGAGGCTGCCTCCAGTCAGCTCAGGCCCTCAGTTGTGACATATACACTGTATATACATTTTAAGATAGGAAGGTACAAATTACATATTCACATTGCATCTATGGGCTGGATTCAAATGTCCCTTTCCTCCCTCAATCGTGCCCGTCAGCAGCTATTCTATTCTATATAAGGAGCCACGAGTCGCCGCCATTTTCACTTGTGCATTGGAGATGATAGGGAGAGGACGTGCAGCGTTTTCTCAGTTTCTGTGTTCAGTGTGCTGCAAATATCTGTGCTCAGTGTGCTTGCAAATATCTGTGCTCAGTGTGCTGAAAATATCTACGTTCTCTGCCTGAAAAATGCTCCATATCTGTGCTGCATTGTATTATATAGTATGAGGACAGGGCAGAATTTTGCTGACCACCAGTATATAATATATAGCAGTACGGTACAGTAGGCCACTGCTCTACCTACCTCTGTGTCGTCAAGTATACTATCCATCCATACCTGTGGTGTATTTTAGTAGTTGTGCACAGTATATATAGTAGGAGGACAGGGCAGAATTTTGCTGACCACCAGTATATAATATATAGCAATACGGTACAGTAGGCCACTGCTCTACCTACCTCTGTGTCATCAAGTATACTATCCATCCATACCTGTGGTGTATTTTAGTAGTTGTGCGCACTATATATAGTAGGAGGACAGTGCAAAATTTTGCTGACCACCAGACTTCTACTTAAGTCCAATGGTGTAGGATGTGCAAAGCTGTTTGGCTGTGCATTTATTGATCTAAGCATGCATTTTTATCAAAGCGTGATAAAATTGACACATAACGCAGCGTTCAATCAGCGTTAATTTATCTTCAGCTGATATCGATTGTGAATTGACGTTTCTTCTCTTCTTGTCACCTACAGGTAATTACAATTGACTACAACCACCAATCTATTCTGCTGCACTATATCTATATATGCAAAGCTAATTCTGCTGGGTAATTACAATTGACTACAACCACCAATCTATTCTGCTGCACTATATCTATATATGCAAAGCTAATTCTGCTGGGTAATGCAAATTGAAACATTATTGCATAGTATGTGATTTTGAAGTACTTTTTTAAAGTTTTGAATGATATAGACCCAGTTTAATCTTTGTGGAATGCCTGGTTGTTGTTTTTAAGGTAATTTATTGCCTGGCATTTGAGGGGGTGGGGGGTGGTTACAGATTTCAATTATTGGTTTCACTTGTAATAGTCTTCTACTAAAGTCCAATGGTGTAGGCTGTGCAAAGCCATTTGGCTGTGCATTTATTGATCTAAGCGTGCATTTTTATAAAAGCGTGATAAAATTGACACATAACAGCAGTGTTCAATTAGCGTTCAATCGAAGTGAAAAAGAAGGAAAACAGAAGCACACCAATCTAACAAAACAAAGAAAACTGAAGAACTAATAACAAATGTGAGTCACTTACTCCTCAGATCACTCACCTCCTGATTGTTGCATCTGATTACATAGCACAGAACTACCTTACTTGGACATTTCATAAACCATCCATTTCACCTACAAATGCCTGTATCTGTATTATTGTAATTTTGTTTTTTAAGCACAGCTGCACCAATGCAATTTTACCTGCAAACACTTAAAACATCTAACATAATTACCATTGCTTCTTAAACCTCTCACAATCCTTTCATTTCTTACACTCCAAATACATTTCTGCACCCACTTTATCTACGCTTTTGACTCATTTCATACTAAATTGAGCCTACACTGCTTTTCTCACCTGCATTTCTACAATTCTTCTGCTCGGATTCCCTTACAGTCTCCTCTCCTACTTCCACTTTCCCTCAACCTATTTACCTTCTTAACACTATGTGAATGCTTTCTTATACTCCCCACATCACTCAGTGTCTACCTAATAATGTATCTTTATCCTTCCCCCCCTAGTCTCCTCCACCTCCTCCTCTGTTTCCTTCCCCCACCTTTCCTGTTACCCCACTTTCATTCACCTCTGCCCCATGGTCCTGCTACCCCACAACTCAGCCCTGCTCCCTCTCTCCCTTCCCTGTCACCTCCCCACACCCCCATCCACATCACACTGACCTCCCTCCCTGCCCACCTCCTGCAGTTTCCCCTCCTATCTCAGGCACCCGTACCATCACTACTCTCTCATCCCTGCCCTCAAAGTTAATCCCACCTCATCGCTACAGCAACCCTGAAAATCTAATTCACATCTCTCCCACAAACTCATACCCCCTATCCTGTGCCCTCTGGAATGCCAGATCCGTTTGTAACAAACTGGTCCCCACTCATGACCTTTTCATTTCCAACTCCCTACACCTACTAGCCATTACTGAAACTTGGATTACGCCCTCTGACACTACTTCTGCTGCTGCTCTCTCTGCTGGGGGCCTTACATTCACACACACCCCCCGACCTGGGGGTCGCCATGGGGGTGGTGTTGGGGTCCTTTTACCTTCTAGTTACTCCTACCAACTCATACCACCAGAACCATCCCTTATATTATCTACATTTGAGGTCCACTCCATATGTCTCTTCCAACCAGTCCATCTTAGAGTAGCTGTCATTTACCGCCCCCCTGGCACTGCTTCCAAATTCATCGACAACTTTGCTTCCTGGCTTCCTCACTTCCTCTCTTCTGACATTCCCACCATTATCCTAGGCGATTTCAACATCCCTATTGACATCCCCACACAATCCCCTGCCTCTAAACTCCTTAACCTCACCTCTTCACTTGGTCTCTCCCAGTGGACCTCCTCACCCTCCCATGTGAATGGGAGCTCACTGGATCTGGTCTTCACTCACCGCTGTGATATTTCTGATTTTTCCAACTCCCCATTTCCCCTCTCTGACCACCACCTGCTCTCCTTCAACCTATCTCTCTCGACTTCCCCATCTCAACCTCCTAAGGCTACCATCACTAAGCGTAACATTGAAGCTATTGACACCACATTCCTTTCCTCCCTGTTTGACTCACTTCTCTCTCCTATTCTCTCTCTCTCTCTCATGCCCTGAACAAGCCACTTCCACATACAATGCTTCCCTTACTTCTGCTCTTGACTCTGTTGCTCCACCAACCACTGTTCACCCTCGCAAATTAACACCTCAACCCTGGCACACCAAATGCACCAGATATCTGCAAAAATGCTCACGTACTGCTGAGCGACACTGGAGGAAATCACGCTCTAAGGCAGACTTCCTCCATTTCAAACTTATGCTCTCATCCTTCAGTGCTGCCCTTTCTCTTGCTAAACAGTCATACTTCAAGAACCTCATCTCCTCCCAGTCTTCCAACCCCCGGCGCCTCTTTGCCACTCTCAACTCACTCCTCTGCCCACCTCCACCTCGTCTCCCTTCCTCACTCTCTGCTCTTGAATTTGCCACTTACTTCACATCCAAAATTGACTCCATACGTCAGGACATCACATCACACCAGACTATCAGTAACCAGCCTTCTCCCATCCCTTACCAACCCTCCCCATCCCTCGCACCAACTCTGTCATCTTTCTCCCATGCATCTGGAGAGGAAGTCATGGCCCTCATTCGTTCCTGTCCCCTCACCACCTCCCCACTTGACCCTATCCCCTCCCGCCTCCTCTGCCACATCTCTTCTTCTGCTTGTTCCCATCTTTCCCACCTTCTCAATCTCTCCCTCTCATCAGGCACTGTCCCCTCTGCCTTCAAGCACGCTCTCATCTCTCCTATTCTTAAAAAAACCTACCCTTGATTCAAACACTCTCTCCAACTACCGACCCATCTCTCTTCTCCCTTTTGCCTCCAAACTCCTTGAGCGTATTGTCTACGACCGCCTTACTTCCTTTCTTTCCTCACACTCACTGCTTGACCCATTCCAGTCTGGCTTCCGTACTCTCCACTCCACTGAAACTGCCCTTACAAAAGTATGCAATGACCTCCATGCTGCTAAATCTACGGGACACTACTCTCTACTTATTCTACTTGATCTCTCTGCTGCTTTTGACACTGTGGACCATCCTCTCCTACTGCAAATCCTTCACTCCATTGGTCTGCGTAACACTGCCCTCTCTTGGTTGTCGTCCTACCTTTCTGACCGTTCATTCTCTGTCTCCTCTCATGACTCCACCTCCCCCTCACTTCCACTAACTGTAGGGGTACCCCAAGGTTCTGTCCTTGGTCCTCTTCTCTCTCTATACGTCCTCACTAGGTAAGCTCATTAGTTCTTTTGGTTTCCAATATCATCTCTATGCTGATGACACTCAAATCTATCTTTCCTCTCCAGACCTCTCCCCTACTCTCCTCACTCGTATCTCCAACTGTCTCTCTGCTATCTCTTCCTGGATGTCCCAGCGCTTTCTTAAACTTAACATGTCTAAGACCGAGCTGATCATCTTCCCTCCCTCCCGCATAACCTCACCTCCTACAATCTCATTATCTATTGATGGCACTACTATCTCCTCTACCCCCCAAGTGCGCTGTCTTGGAGTAATCCTTGACTCCTCCCTCTCCTTCAAACCACACATTCAGCACCTCTCACAAACCTGCCGTTTTCATCTAAAAAATATTTCCAGGATCAGACCCTTTCTGACCCAGGATACTACTAAGACTCTTATCCACTCACTGGTCATCTCCAGACTGGACTACTGTAATCTCCTCCTGACTGGCATTCCTGACAAATACCTCTCTCCACTCCAATCTATCCTCAATGCTGCTGCCCGGCTCATTTTCCTCACCAAATGCACTACGTCCACCTCTCCTCTCTTACTAGTCCTTCACTGGCTCCCCTTCCCTTTCAGAATCCATTTCAAGCTTCTCACACTTGCTTACAAAACCCTCACCCACTCCTCTCCCATCTACATCTCTGATCTTATCTCGCTTTACACTCCCACCCGTCCTCTTCGCTCTGCTAATGCACGCCGACTCTCCTGCCTACGGATTACTTCCTCCCACTCCTACCTCCAAGATTTTTCACGTGCTGCACCACTTCTCTGGAATTCCCTACCTCTCCCCCTCAGACTCTCCACCTCTCTACAAAACTTCAAATGGGCTCTAAAGACCCACTTCTTCACCAAACCCAGCCAAATCTCATCCTAAACCTCTGTTCCACGCTCTCTATGTACCCCATCTGTCTCACCCCTGTCTGTCTACCCCTCCCCTTTAGAATGTAAGCTCTCATGAGCAGGGCCCTCTTCCCTCATGTGCTTACTCTTTTCTTACTTTAATAATCTTCAGCTGCACCAAATCCAGCAGTCTTCTGCCACCTGATACTTATTCCAGTGTCATCTGCTGATGTAGCTATGTTTATTTACCCTGTACTTGTCCTATATTGTCATCAACTGTAAGTTGCTGTTTTCCTGTTTGATTATTTGTTTATGTACTCTGTAATTTGGTGCTGCAGAACCCTTGTGGCGCCATATAAATAAAGGATAATAATAATAAATAATATAATATATAGCAGTACGGTACAGTAGGCCACTGCTCTACCTACCTCTGTGTCGTCAAGTATACTATCCATCCATACCTGTGGTGCATTTTAGAAAAAAAACATATCTCGGCAGAGCAATCTATATATCCATCATTTTTCAGACAGCAACAGTGGGTATTGTAATAGTCACCCAATCCATCACTTTTATAGGGTTACATGCATCCACATGCTACAGCCTGTCTCAATAATTTTACTGTCACGGTGTGTGTATTTGTGTTTTTATTTGGGTATTTTTTGTTGTTGTAGAACTACAGGTACCAGCGAGCCCGTTATTTCCCCGCCTGCTGGTACTTGAGGTTCTCCAAGTACCAGCAAGTGGGGGAGGCTTGCTGGGCCTTGTAGTTCCACAACAAAAAAACAATATTCTTTTTTTACACATATGGCTATCAGCCCGGCACCCACCACCCAGGGGTGCTGGGGACAGCCTCGGGCTTCACCCCTGGCCCTTGGGTGCCTCGAGGGGAGGAACCTCTTGATTTAAGGGATCCCCACTCCTCCAGGGAACCCCGGCCAGGGGTGACTAGTTGGAGGGGTAATGCCAGGGCCGCAGGGACCTACATAAAAGTGTCCCCTGGCTGTGGCATTATCTCTCTGGCTAGTGGAGCCCGGTGCTGGTTTTAAAAATATGGGGGACCACTACATATTTTGTCCCACGTATTTTTGGAACCAGGACCCGTCTAAGAGCCCGGTGCTGGTTGTCTAAATACGGGGAACCTCTGTCCAATTTTTCCCCCAGTATTTAAATAACCAGGACCGGCTCAAAGAGGCTGGTTATACTAAGGAGGGGGGTCCTCACACATTTTTTTTTAACCCATTCAGACCCTTCTCCTTTAAGTTAATGGAAGCCCTGGACAACAAAATTGCATTCATGTCCTCCTCCCTCACCCTTCCCAGTCCCAAACACTCATTTTTTTTCTTTAAAAATTTATAATATATCACAAGAACAATGAGCAGGCAGGCAGCGGGCATTGGCGGCATCGGACTGAGATAGAAATTAGTGGTGGAGGGCTGGGTCAGTTGATTGTGGGAGAGTTTGTAAGCCATTGGCGGTGGCAGTGGGTATCGGCTCAGAGGCAGTAGCGGGCATTGGCTAAGGGTCATCGGCAGGATTCGGCGGACATTATGGCTGTAGTGCCTCACTAGCCACTGACCTCACCGCACGCCACTGTGGGACAGATGTAACATGCAAAGAGAGGTAGATTTTGGGAGAAGGAATGTCCTAGCATAACTGTTAATTGCAGTGTAATACTGTAATTCAACTGTGCAGCATTTGTGGCTAAATGTCAAAGAAGCCAGTATTTACCCTGCATGCAAAACAATAAATGTATTTGCACATACCTCCCAACTAACCCAATTTTTGCAGGACAGTCACTTTTTTTGGGAATGTCCAGCTAACCCAAACAACCCCCCCCCCCCCCCCAGTGTCCCATAGTCATGGGGAAGGGGGGGGGGGTGGAAGGCTCCCTGTAGCTTGTTGCTCTGCAAATATGCACATTGTGGGTAATTCAGACCTGATCGCTAGGGTGTGTTTTTTGCATCCCTGTGATCAGGTGGTTGCCGCCTACAGCGGAAGGGAAAATTTGCTGTGCAGGTGTGTGATCACATGTGCACAAGAGCTGCACAGCTCAGCACTTACTCAGCCATTGAGGTGACGTCACAAATCCTCCCACAAAACGCCGGGTCCCTCCAGTGTTTTTCCGGACACTCCCTAGAAACATTCAGTTGCCACCCACACAAACACCCTCTTCTTGTCAATCTTCTTGTGCACCTACGCATTGTGGCGCATACGCATGTGACCTGATTGCCCTGATTGCCCGCTGGGTGAAAATAAATTGAAGCGATCTGGTCTGAATAAGCCCGAATGTCTATTCACGGGAGACAGAGGGGCTGGGGCATGGTCAGCAGCTCACAGAGCACCTATAATGACAAAAATGGGAGACATGGCTCATGATCGCGATATACCTGCGAAGGTACGCCCTCTATTGATTGACAGGCAGAGGCATTCGCATTTTCTGCGGGGCACCTGGAGAAAATGTAGGCACATGCACAGGATGGACCCTGCGTATATGCCCCCATCCTCTTCATAGTTTTTGGGGTTGGAACGAGCAGTGTGAAAACATCAATCGATGGGGGTAATTCCAAGTTGATCGCAGCAGGAATTTTGTTAGCAGTTGGGCAAAACCATGTGCACTGCATTTACGAACAGATGATTTTTTTATATAAATTTTAAAATGTTAGTAAATGTGTGTTTTTTTCAACCTGGAAGCCCAACATCGATTAAGATCGATCTTAAATAGACCCCTGGGTTTTAAGGATAACCATGGTTGAGTCCAATAATTAATTCACATTGACCGAAGTTCTAATTAAGTAGTGATGTGCACCGGAAATTTTTCGGGTTTTGGTTTTGGGTTCGGTTCCGCGGCCGTGTTTTGGGTTCGGACGCGTTTTGGCAAAACCTCACCGAAATTTTTTTGTCGGATTCGGGTGTGTTTTGGATTCGGGTGTTTTTTTCAAAAAACCCTAAAAAACAGCTTAAATCATAGAATTTGGGGGTCATTTTGATCCCATAGTATTATTAACCTCAATAACCATAATTTCCACTCATTTTCAGTCTTTTTTGAACACCTCACACCTCACAATATTATTTTAATTGGTATTTGGTACCGGGGACACAGTACCTCAATCAAGTCTATAGTTGGCTCTGAAATCAGCATTAAACTGGATCCACACTTAGATTATCTGTCCAATTTTTTTTTTCTAGTTGAAACAAAATTATGCTAATATGTGGCAGCAAATGACAATTGACCATTTGCTCCCAAACACTGGAAAACATCCAAAAATGGTCATTTAGATAAATTGGTTAAATCCATTTCATTTAGCTAATTTATCCAAACTACCTTTATTGTATCTTTGTGGGTGAATGATGTGTGGGTCAGTGTTGAGGGTGGTGGAGGAGATGGGTAATAGGCACAGCAGGGTGTGGACAGTCAAATAGTGTGCTTAGAGGTGCAGATAAATAGGGATATCTAATAATTCACCCACTATTCTATAGAATTATTAGATATCCCTATTTATCTGCATTACTCACCTAACACTCAGCATTTATCTACATGCTGATGCTATTCATAGCACTTAGCTTGCAAGTATTTTACCCATAAGGAGACACATTAGATGTTCCCTCTCTTTTCATTAAAGACGTCCCCAGCAACCATACTGTACTATACTACAACAGGAATAATTACTGTGGGGGATTATACCATTTGATCTGGAATAAAGGGAAAATATTGTGGAAAGAGTGCTGTAAGTGTATGATATGTAGAACTATTGCCAGGTTCTGACATTTGTCAAGTGAATTACTAATATACATTCAACTAATATTACATAGTGTCCAGTAATTCAGTATCAGACTAATTGATATAGTCAATTTGGATCAATAATAAAGACATAACACAGGTAGCGAACCTTGATATTAATAAATGTATTTCCATTTATTATATATGGTAATTACATTATACAAACTTATTGTACTTTATTTCGTGTTTAGACAATTTTAACGAATTTATTAAAAGTTAATTTTTAAATCATCATTTGTGCGCCAGCAAAAGAGACATTCTTTTCTCTTCTCCTTTCCTGCATAACATTACTTGTCTCTGGTAGCACCCCCGAACGTCCTACAATTAATATTTAATATAACTGATGGACATTTATTGGGGCCTCTTCATACAAATATTTAGAATTTAATAGCTGGTGCAGAACACATCCCCTTCCCCCCATTCCCTGTATATCTGGATTCACCAAGGAAATGCTGATACTGACTCCAAGAAGAAAGGGAGTCTCTTCCCTATGAAGGTGAAGCCTTGTTTGGCGACGGCCTAGTTAATTTGATCTCGGCAGCTCCCGCAGGTAAGTCAACCTTCTTGCACTATGTTCCCTCTCAACGGATAAAGACGCATCATTATCTGATGCAGTCATTTCGGCCCAATAGATATGCAAGAAGTTAAGATTCCTCTTTCTTTGCAGGTAGAGGAAGGAGAAGAGGGAAGAGGTCTGTAGCCTCTTCAAGATTGCAGGAGCAGAGATTGTCCTCTGCTTCTGCCAAATCCACTGCATGACGCTAGGGCTTTCTTGCAGGAGCCCGCACCAGTGGGGGCACGTCTAAAACTCTTCAGTCAGTTCTGGATTCATTCGGACCTGGACTCGTGGGTTTTATAAATAGTGTCCCAAGGGTACAAACTGGGGTTTCAAGACGTTCCCCCTCACCGATTGTTCAAATCAGCCTTAGTCAGCAGTGAGAAGGTTTTTATTCAAGCCGCTTCGTGGTCCCGAAGCCGGACGGCTCAGTCAGACCAATCTGAAATCTGAAATCCCTCAATTTCTACCTAAAGAAATTCAATTTCAAGATGGAATCTCTCACGGTAGTGATCTCCAGTCCGGAGGAAGGAGATTTCATGGTTTTGGTAAACTTAAAGGATGCCTACTTACATGTTCCCATTTAGCCACTGCATCAAGCTACCTGAGGTTTGCAATTCAGGATTGTCATTACTAATTTCAGACGTTGCCATTTGGTCTGTCCACGGCTCCGAGGATTTTCACCAGGGTGATGGCGGAAATGATGGTTCTCCTTCGCAAGCAAGGAGTCACAATTATCCCGTACTTGGATGTTCTCCTGATAAAGGCGAGATCCAGGGACCAGTTGGTGCAAAACATTGCACTCTCCCTGACAGTTCTTCAACAACATGGTTGGCTCCTAAACTTGCCAAAATCGCAGTTGGTCCCAATGACGCGGTTGTTGTTTTTGGGAGTGATACTGGACACAGAAGAGGTTTTCCTCCAGTGGAAAGGCTATGGAGATCCAGAGTCTGGTCAAACAAATTCTGAAACCAGCAAGAGTGTTAATCCATCAATGCATTCGGTTGCTGGGGAAAATGGTTTTGGCCTACGAGGCCATTCAGTTTGGCAGGTTCCATGCCAGAGTGTTCCAGTGGGACCTGTTGGACAAGTGGTCCGGATCCCACTTACACATGCACCGGAGGATAATCCTGTCTTCCAAGACCAGAATCTCACTCCATTGGTGGCTGCACAGTTCTCACCTCCTAGAGGGGCGATGGTTCGGGATCCAGGACTGGATCCTAGGGACCACGGATGCAACCCTTTCGAGGTGGGGAGCAGTCACACAGGGGGAAAACGTCCAAGGAAGATGGTCAAGTCAGGAAAGTTGTCTCCACATAAATGTTCTAGAGTTAAGGGCCATTTAATAACAGCAGACACAGTACACACTGGGACGGGTGCCCAGCATCCTCTACGGACTAAGAGAAAAGGATTTACCGGTAGGTATTAAAATTCTAGTTTCTCTAATGTCCTAGAGTATGCTGGGGACTCCGTAAGGACTATGGGGATAGACGGGCTCCGCAGGAGACATGGGCACTTTAAGAAAGACTTTAGTTCTGGGTGTGCACTGGCTCCTCCCTCTATGCCCCTCCTCCATACCTCAGTTTGATACTGTGCCCAGTTGAGACTGGGTGCTTTTCAGGAGCTCTCCTGAGCTTTCTGACAGAAAGTATTTTGTTAGGTTTTTAATTTTCAGGGAGCACTGCTGGCAACAGACTCCCTGCATCGAGGGACTGAGGGGAGAGAAGCAGCCCTACTCTCTGAGTTGCAAGGTCCTGCTTCTTAGGCTACTGGACACCATTAGCTCCAGAGGGATTGGTACGCAGGATCTCACCCTCGCCGTCCGTCCCAGAGCCGCGCCGCCGTCCCCCTTGCAGATTCAGAAGATAGAAGCAGGGTGAGTATGAGAAGAAAAGAAGACTTCAGAGGCGGCAGAAGAGTTCATAATCTTCACTGAGGTAACGCACAGCACTGCAGCTGTGCACCATTGCTCCCATACACCTCACATACTCTGGTCACTGTAAGGGTGCAGGGCGCCCTGGGCAGCAATATAAACCTCTTTTTGCCAAAAATATAACATATATACAGCTGAGCACTGTATATATGTATGAGCCCCCGCCAATTTTACAGTTTAAGCGGGACAGAAGCCCGCCGCCGAGGGGGCGGGGCTTCTCCCTCAGCACTCACCAGCGCCATTTTTTCTCCACAGCACCGCTGAGGCAGCTCCCCAGACTCTCGCCTGCTGAAACCACGGTAGACAAGAGGGTTGAAAAGAGGGGGGGGGGGCACATAATTCGGCGCAAATTACATACAGCAGCACTACTGGGCAAACATTAAGTTACTGTGTTATTCCTGGGTTATATAGCGCTGGGGTGTGTGCTGGCATACTCTCTCTCTCTGTCTCTCCAAAGGGCCTTGTGGGGAAACTGTTTTCAGAAAAAGCATTCCCTGTGTGTGTGGTGTGTCGGTACACGTGTGTCGACATGTCTGAGGAAGAAGGCTATATTAGAGAGGAGCGGGAGCAAATTAATGTGGTGTCTCTGCGACAGCTGATTGGATGGATATGTGGAATGTTTTAAATGCTAGTGTAAACTCAGTGCACAAAAGATTAGACAAGGCTGAAGCTTTGGGACAGTCAGGGTCTCAACCCATGCCTGATCCTATGTCGCAGGGACTGTCAGGGTCTCATAAGCGCCCACTATCCCAGATTGTTGACACAGATACTGACACGGATTCTGACTCCAGTGTCGATTACGATGATGCAAAGTTACAGCCAAAATTGGCAAAATCCATTCGATATAGGATTATGGCAATAAAAGATGTTTTGCACATCACAGAGGAACCCCCTGTCCCTGACAAGAGGGTACATATGTACAAGGGAAAGAAGCCTGAGGTAACCTTTCCCCCCTCACACGAGCTGAACGAGTTATGTGAAAAAGCCTGGGAATCTCAAGATAAAAGACTGCAGATTTCCAAAAGGATTCTTATGGCGTATCCTTTCCCATCAATGGATAGGTTAAGATGGGAATCCTCCCCTAGGGTGGACAAAGCATTAACACGCTTATCCAAGAAGGTAGCCCTCCCGTCCCAGGATACGGCTACCCTCAAAGAGTCTGCTGACCGCAAACAGGAGATAACCCTGAAGTCCATTTATACACATTCGGGTACCTTACTCAGACCGGCAATTGCGTCGGTCTGGGTGTGTAGTGCTGTAGCAGCATGGACGGATACCTTATCTGAGGGGATGGATACCCTAGATAAGGATACTATTTTATTGACCCTGGGGCATATAAGAGATGCTGTCCTATATGTGTGTATGCAAAGTACAGGTGGTGCTGCAGGGCTCACACCCTTTTACTTGTCTTGTAGAGCAACTCTGGAGCTGTTATTGGATCCATCTGCTGCAGGCCTTCCCCCAGGAATGCTTGCACTAGTTGTTGCATTTGGTTTGTTGTTTGGGGGTGCTTCAGTATTAGGCAGCCTTCTGCCCTCCCACATTCATCTGAAAATGTGTTCTCCCTGCAGTTGTTGTCCCCAGATGAGAGTTCCCTTGTGCTTCCTCAGTTGAATCTCCTTAACTTGACGGGGGTGTGCCCGAGCAGCCGCCCTCCACAGCCCTATCCCAACACATACTTATCTTGCATATGAGATCTCTTGATCATGAAGATAGTTCTCACAGGGTGAGGTTCATCCATTACATTTTAAAGTAGGAAGGTACAAATTACATATTCGAATTACATATATGTGCTGGATTCAAATGTTTCCCCCCCTTCCTTTCTCAATTGTGCCCATCAGCAGCTATTCTTATGTTGCTGCCAATGGTTGTGACACATTTTTTTCTTCTGTGGGGTACACTGGACTCCACAAGGATTCATATTGGGGTGTAGAGTAGGATCTTGATCTGAGGCACCAACAAGCTCAAAGCTTTTGACTGTTCACAAGATACTCAGCGCTAGAGATGAGCGGGTTCGGTTTCTCTGAATTCTCTGAAAAAGCCTCCTGTTAGGCCATCATCTACACGGCATAGCCCTGAATTTTCCAATGCCTATCTCTTTGCAAAAGAGAGATATCGGCAAGGAAAAGCTGTATTGTACCTTTGCATTTTTCTCCCAAACGAAGGACACTAGAATGAAAATTTTAAAGCCTCCTATTAGTGCTTCATCTACACGTTATAGCCCTGAATTTTCCAATGCCTATCTCTTTGCAAAAGAGAGATATCGGCAAGGAAAAGCTGTATTGTACCTTTGCATTTTTCTCCCAAACGAAGGACACTAGAATGAAAATTTTAAAGCCTCCTGTTAGTGCTTCATCTACACGTTATAGCCCTGAATTTTCCAATGCCTCTCTTAGCAAAAGAGAGATATCGGCAAGGAAAAGCTGTATTGTACCTTTGCATTTTTCTCCCAAACGAAAGACACTAGAATGAAAATTTTAAAGCCTCCTGTTAGTGCTTCATATACACGTTATAGCCCTGAATTTTCTCATGCCTATCTCTTTGCAAAAGAGAGATATCGGCAAGGAAAAGCTGTATTGTACCTTTGCATTTTTCTCCCAAACGAAAGACACTAGAATGAAAATTTTAGAGCCTCCTGTTAGTGCTTCATCTACACGTTATAGCCCTGAATTTTCCAATGCCTATCTCTTTGCAAAAGAGAGATATCGGCAAGGAAAAGCTGTATTGTACCTTTGCATTTTTCTCCCAAACGAAAGACACTAGAATGAAAATTTTAAAGCCTCCTGTTAGTGCTTCATCTACACGTTATAGCCCTGAATTTTCCAATGCCTAGCTCTTTGCAAAAGAGAGATATTGGCAAGGAAAAGCTGTATTGTACCTTTGCATTTTTCTCCCAAACGAAAGACACTAGAATGAAAATTTTAAAGCCTCCTGTTAGTGCTTCATCTACACGTTATAGCCCTGAATTTTCCAATGCCTATCTTTTTGCAAAAGAGAGATATCGGCAAGGAAAAGCTGTATTGTACCTTTGCATTTTTCTCCCAAACGAAGGACACTAGAATGAAAATTTTAAAGCCTCCTATTAGTGCTTCATCTACACGTTATAGCCCTGAATTTTCCAATGCCTATCTCTTTGCAAAAGAGAGATATCGGCAAGGAAAAACTGTATTGTACCTTTGCATTTTTCTCCCAAACGAAAGACACTAGAATGAAAATTTTAAAGCCTCCTGTTAGTGCTTCATCTACACGTTATAGCCCTGAATTTTCCAATGCCTATCTCTTTGCAAAAGAGAGATATCGGCAAGGAAAAGCTGCATTGTACTTTTACATTTTTCTCCCAAACGAAAGACACTAGAATGAAAATTTTAAAGCCTCCTTTTAGTGCTTCATCTACACGTAATAGCCCTGAATTTTCCAATGCCTATCTCTTTGCAAAAGAGAGATATCGGCAAGGAAATGCTGTATTGTACCTTTGCATTTTTCTCCCAAACGAAAGACACTAGAATGAAAATTTTAAAGCCTCCTGTTAGTGCTTCATCTACACGTTATAGCCCTGAATTTTCCAATGCCTATCTCTTTGCAAAAGAGAGATATCGGCAAGGAAAAGCTGTATTGTACCTTTGCATTTTTCTCCCAAACGAAAGACACTAGAATGAAAATTTTAAAGCCTCCTGTTAGTGCTTCATCTACACGTTATAGCCCTGAATTTTCCAATGCCTATCTTTTTGCAAAATAGAGATATCGGCAAGGAAAAGCTGTATTGTACCTTTGCATTTTTCTCCCAAACGAAGGACACTAGAATGAAAATTTTAAAGCCTCCTATTAGTGCTTCATCTACACGTTATAGCCCTGAATTTTCCAATGCCTATCTCTTTGCAAAAGAAAGATATCGGCAAGGAAAAACTGTATTGTACCTTTGCATTTTTCTCCCAAACGAAAGACACTAGAATGAAAATTTTAAAGCCTCCTGTTAGTGCTTCATCTACACGTTATAGCCCTGAATTTTCCAATGCCTATCTCTTTGCAAAAGAGAGATATCGGCAAGGAAAAGCTGCATTGTACTTTTACATTTTTCTCCCAAACGAAAGACACTAGAATGAAAATTTTAAAGCCTCCTTTTAGTGCTTCATCTACACGTAATAGCCCTGAATTTTCCAATGCCTATCTCTTTGCAAAAGAGAGATATCGGCAAGGAAATGCTGTATTGTACCTTTGCATTTTTCTCCCAAACGAAAGACACTAGAATGAAAATTTTAAAGCCTCCTGTTAGTGCTTCATCTACACGTTATAGCCCTGAATTTTCCAATGCCTAGCTCTTTGCAAAAGAGAGATATTGGCAAGGAAAAGCTGTATTGTACCTTTGCATTTTTCTCCCAAACGAAAGACACTAGAATGAAAATTTTAAAGCCTCCTGTTAGTGCTTCATCTACACGTTATAGCCCTGAATTTTCAAATGCCTATCTCTTTGCAAAAGAGAGATATCGGCAAGGAAAAGCTGTATTGTACCTTTGCATTTTTCTCCCAAACGAAGGACACTAGAAAGAAAATTTTAAAGCCTCCTGTTAGGCCATCATCTACACGGCATAGCCCTGAATTTTCCAATGCGCAGCTCTTTGCAAAAGAGAGATATTGGCAAGGAAAAGCTGTCTTGTACCTTTGCATTTTTCTCCCAAATGAAGGACACTAGAAAGAAAATTTTAAAGCCTCCTGTTAGGCCATCATCTACACGGCATAGCCCTGAATTTTCCAATGCGCAGCTTTGTGCAAAAGAGAGATATTGGCAAGGAAAAGCTGTATTGTACCATTGGATTTTTCTCCCAAACGAAGGACACTAGAATTAAAATTTTAAAGCCTCCTGTTAGGCCATCATCTACACGGTATAGCCCTGAATTTTCCAATGCGTAGCTCTTTGCAAAAGAGAGATATTGGCAAGGAAAAGCTGTATTGTACCTTTGCATTTTTCTCCCAAACGAAGGACACTAGAAAGAAAATTTTAAAGCCTCCTGTTAGGCCATCATCTACACGGCATAGACCTGAATTTTCCAATGCGCAGCTCTTTGCAAAAGAGAGATATTGGCAAGGAAAAGCTGTCTTGTACCTTTGCATTTTTCTCCCAAACGAAGGACACTAGAAAGAAAATTTTAAAGCCTCCTGTTAGGCCATCATCTACACGGCATAGCCCTGAATTTTCCAATGCGCAGCTCTTTGCAAAAGAGAGATATTGGCAAGGAAAAGCTGTCTTGTACCTTTGCATTTTTCTCCCAAACGAAGGACACTAGAAAGAAAATTTTAAAGCCTCCTGTTATGCCATCATCTACACGGCATAGCCCTGAATGTTCCAATGCGCAGCTCTTTGCAAAAGAGAGATATTGGCAAGGAAAAGCTGTCTTGTACCTTTGCATTTTTCTCCCAAACGAAGGACACTAGAAAGAAAATTTTAAAGCCTCCTGTTATGCCATCATCTACACGGCATAGCCCTGAATTTTCCAATGAGCAGCTTTGTGCAAAAGAGAGATATTGGCAAGGAAAAGCTGTCTTGTACCATTGGATTTTTCTCCCAAACGAAGGACACTAGAATGAAAATTTTAAAGCCTCCTGTTAGTGCTTCATCTACACGGTATAGCCCTGAATTTTCCAATGCGTAGCTCTTTGCAAAAGAGAGATATTGGCAAGGAAAAGCTGTCTTGTACCTTTGCATTTTTCTCCCAAACGAAGGACACTAGAAAGAAAATTTTAAAGCCTCCTGTTAGGCCATCATCTACACGGCATAGCCCTGAATTTTCCAATGCGCAGCTTTGTGCAAAAGAGAGATATTGGCAAGGAAAAGCTGTCTTGTACCTTTGCATTTTTCTCCCAAACGAAGGACACTAGAAAGAAAATTTTAAAGCCTCCTGTTAGGCCATCATCTACACGGCATAGCCCTGAATTTTCCAATGCGCAGCTCTTTGCAAAAGAGAGATATTGGCAAGGAAAAGCTGTCTTGTACCTTTGCATTTTTCTCCCAAACGAAGGACACTAGAATGAAAATTTTAAAGCCTCCTGTTAGTGCTTCATCTACACGGTATAGCCCTGAATTTTCCAATGCGTAGCTCTTTGCAAAAGAGAGATATTGGCAAGGAAAAGCTGTCTTGTACCTTTGCATTTTTCTCCCAAACGAAGGACACTAGAAAGAAAATTTTAAAGCCTCCTGTTAGGCCATCATCTACACGGCATAGCCCTGAATTTTCCAATGCGCAGCTCTTTGCAAAAGAGAGATATTGGCAAGGAAAAGCTGTCTTGTACCTTTGCATTTTTCTACCAAACGAAGGACACTAGAAAGAAAATTTTAAAGCCTCCTGTTAGGCCATCATCTACACGGCATAGCCCTGAATTTTCCAATGCGCAGCTTTGTGCAAAAGAGAGATATTGGCAAGGAAAAGCTGTCTTGTACCTTTGCATTTTTCTCCCAAACGAAGGACACTAGAAAGAAAATTTTAAAGCCTCCTGTTAGGCCATCATCTACACGGCATAGCCCTGAATTTTCCAATGCGCAGCTCTTTGCAAAAGAGAGATATTGGCAAGGAAAAGCTGTCTTGTACCTTTGCATTTTTCTCCCAAACGAAGGACACTAGAAAGAAAATTTTAAAGCCTCCTGTTAGGCCATCATCTACACGGCATAGCCCTGAATTTTCCAATGCGCAGCTTTGTGCAAAAGAGAGATATTGGCAAGGAAAAGCTGTCTTGTACCTTTGCATTTTTCTCCCAAACGAAGGACACTAGAAAGAAAATTTTAAAGCCTCCTGTTAGGCCATCATCTACACGGCATAGCCCTGAATTTTCCAATGCGCAGCTTTGTGCAAAAGAGAGATATTGGCAAGGAAAAGCTGTCTTGTACCTTTGCATTTTTCTCCCAAACGAAGGACACTAGAAAGAAAATTTTAAAGCCTCCTGAATTTTCCAATGCGCAGCTCTTTGCAAAAGAGAGATATTGGCAAGGAAAAGCTGTCTTGTACCTTTGCATTTTTCTCCCAAACGAAGGACACTAGAAAGAAAATTTTAAAGCCTCCTGTTAGGCCATCATCTACACGGCATAGCCCTGAATTTTCCAATGCGCAGCTCTTTGCAAAAGAGAGATATTGGCAAGGAAAAGCTGTCTTGTACCTTTGCATTTTTCTCCCAAACGAAGGACACTAGAAAGAAAATTTTAAAGCCTCCTGTTAGGCCATCATCTACACGGCATAGCCCTGAATTTTCCAATGCGCAGCTCTTTGCAAAAGAGAGATATTGGCAAGGAAAAGCTGTCTTGTACCTTTGCATTTTTCTCCCAAACGAAGGACACTAGAAAGAAAATTTTAAAGCCTCCTGTTAGGCCATCATCTACACGGCATAGCCCTGAATTTTCCAATGCGCAGCTTTGTGCAAAATAGAGATATTGGCAAGGAAAAGCTGTCTTGTACCATTGGATTTTTCTCCCAAACGAAGGACACTAGAATGAAAATTTTAAAGCCTCCTGTTAGTGCTTCATCTACACGGTATAGCCCTGAATTTTCCAATGCGTAGCTCTTTGCAAAAGAGAGATATTGGCAAGGAAAAGCTGTCTTGTACCTTTGCATTTTTCTCCCAAACGAAGGACACTAGAAAGAAAATTTTAAAGCCTCCTGTTAGGCCATCATCTACACGGTATAGCCCTGAATTTTCCAATGCGTAGCTCTTTGCAAAAGAGAGATATTGGCAAGGAAAAGCTGTCTTGCACCTTTGCATTTTTCTCTTAAACGAAGGACACTAGAAAGAAAATGTTAAAGCCTCCTGTTAGGCCATCATCTACACGGCATAGCCCTGAATTTTCCAATGCGCAGCTTTGTGCAAAAGAGAGATATTGGCAAGGAAAAGCTGTCTTGTACCTTTGCATTTTTCTCCCAAACGAAGGACACTAGAAAGAAAATTTTAAAGCCTCCTGTTAGGCCATCATCTACACGGCATAGCCCTGAATTTTCCAATGCGCAGCTCTTTGCAAAAGAGAGATATTGGCAAGGAAAAGCTGTCTTGTACCTTTGCATTTTTCTCCCAAACGAAGGACACTAGAAAGAAAATTTTAAAGCCTCCTGTTAGGCCATCATCTACACGGCATAGCCCTGAATTTTCCAATGCGCAGCTCTTTGCAAAAGAGAGATATTGGCAAGGAAAAGCTGTCTTGTACCTTTGCATTTTTCTCCCAAACGAAGGACACTAGAATGAAAATTTTAAAGCCTCCTGTTAGGCCATTATCTACACGGCATAGCCCTGAATTTTCCAATGCGCAGCTTTGTGCAAAAGAGAGATATTGGCAAGGAAAAGCTGTCTTGTACCTTTGCATTTTTCTCCCAAACGAAGGACACTAGAAAGAAAATTTTAAAGCCTCCTGTTAGGCCATCATCTACACGGCATAGACCTGAATTTTCCAATGCGCAGCTCTTTGCAAAAGAGAGATATTGGCAAGGAAAAGCTGTCTTGTACCTTTGCATTTTTCTCCCAAACGAAGGACACTAGAAAGAAAATTTTAAAGCCTCCTGTTAGGCCATCATCTACACGGCATAGCCCTGAATTTTCCAATGCGCAGCTTTGTGCAAAAGAGAGATATTGGCAAGGAAAAGCTGTCTTGTACCATTGGATTTTTCTCCCAAACGAAGGACACTAGAATGAAAATTTTAAAGCCTCCTGTTAGTGCTTCATCTACACGGTATAGCCCTGAAGTTTCCAATGCGTAGCTCTTTGCAAAAGAGAGATATTGGCAAGGAAAAGCTGTCTTGTACCTTTGCATTTTTCTCCCAAACGAAGGACACTAGAAAGAAAATTTTAAAGCCTCCTGTTAGGCCATCATCTACACGGTATAGCCCTGAATTTTCCAATGCGTAGCTCTTTGCAAAAGAGAGATATTGGCAAGGAAAAGCTGTCTTGCACCTTTGCATTTTTCTCCCAAACGAAGGACACTAGAAAGAAAATTTTAAAGCCTCCTGTTAGGCCATCATCTACACGGCATAGCCCTGAATTTTCCAATGCGCAGCTTTGTGCAAAAGAGAGATTTTGGAAAGGAAAAGCTGTCTTGTACCTTTGCATTTTTCTCCCAAACGAAGGACACTAGAAAGAAAATTTTAAAGCCTCCTGTTAGGCCATCATCTACACGGCATAGCCCTGAATTTTCCAATGCGCAGCTCTTTGCAAAAGAGAGATATTGGCAAGGAAAAGCTGTCTTGTACCTTTGCATTTTTCTCCCAAACGAAGGACACTAGAAAGAAAATTTTAAAGCCTCCTGTTAGGCCATCATCTACACGGCATAGCCCTGAATTTTCCAATGCGCAGCTCTTTGCAAAAGAGAGATATTGGCAAGGAAAAGCTGTCTTGTACCTTTGCATTTTTCTCCCAAACGAAGGACACTAGAATGAAAATTTTAAAGCCTCCTGTTAGGCCATTATCTACACGGCATAGCCCTGAATTTTCCAATGCGCAGCTTTGTGCAAAAGAGAGATATTGGCAAGGAAAAGCTGTCTTGTACCTTTGCATTTTTCTCCCAAACGAAGGACACTAGAAAGAAAATTTTAAAGCCTCCTGTTAGGCCATCATCTACACGGCATAGACCTGAATTTTCCAATGCGCAGCTCTTTGCAAAAGAGAGATATTGGCAAGGAAAAGCTGTCTTGTACCTTTGCATTTTTCTCCCAAACGAAGGACACTAGAAAGAAAATTTTAAAGCCTCCTGTTAGGCCATCATCTACACGGCATAGCCCTGAATTTTCCAATGCGCAGCTCTTTGCAAAAGAGAGATATTGGCAAGGAAAAGCTGTCTTGTACCTTTGCATTTTTCTCCCAAACGAAGGACACTAGAAAGAAAATTTTAAAGCCTCCTGTTAGGCCATCATCTACACGGCATAGCCCTGAATTTTCCAATGCGCAGCTTTGTGCAAAAGAGAGATATTGGCAAGGAAAAGCTGTCTTGTACCATTGGATTTTTCTCCCAAACGAAGGACACTAGAATGAAAATTTTAAAGCCTCCTGTTAGTGCTTCATCTACACGGTATAGCCCTGAATTTTCCAATGCGTAGCTCTTTGCAAAAGAGAGATATTGGCAAGGAAAAGCAGTCTTGTACCTTTGCATTTTTCTCTCAAACGAAGGACACTAGAAAGAAAATTTTAAAGCCTCCTGTTAGGCCATCATCTACACGGCATAGCCCTGAATTTTCCAATGCGCAGCTCTTTGCAAAAGAGAGATATTGGCAAGGAAAAGCTGTCTTGTACCTTTGCATTTTTCTCCCAAACGAAGGACACTAGAAAGAAAATTTTAAAGCCTCCTGTTAGGCCATCATCTACACGGCATAGCCCTGAATTTTCCAATGCGCAGCTTTGTGCAAAAGAGAGATATTGGCAAGGAAAAGCTGTCTTGTACCATTGGATTTTTCTCCCAAACGAAGGACACTAGAATGAAAATTTTAAAGCCTCCTGTTAGTGCTTCATCTACACGGTATAGCCCTGAATTTTCCAATGCGTAGCTCTTTGCAAAAGAGAGATATTGGCAAGGAAAAGCTGTCTTGTACCATTGGATTTTTCTCCCAAACGAAGGACACTAGAATGAAAATTTTAAAGCCTCCTGTTAGTGCTTCATCTACACGGTATAGCCCTGAATTTTCCAATGCGTAGCTCTTTGCAAAAGAGAGATATTGGCAAGGAAAAGCTGTCTTGTACCTTTGCATTTTTCTCCCAAACGAAGGAAACTAGAAAGAAAATTTTAAAGCCTCCTGTTAGGCCATCATCTACACGGCATAGCCCTGAATTTTCCAATGCGCAGCTCTTTGCAAAAGAGAGATATTGGCAAGGAAAAGCTGTCTTGTACCTTTGCATTTTTCTCCCAAACGAAGGACACTAGAAAGAAAATTTTAAAGCCTCCTGTTAGGCCATCATCTACACGGCATAGCCCTGAATTTTCCAATGCGCAGCTCTTTGCAAAAGAGAGATATTGGCAAGGAAAAGCTGTCTTGTACCTTTGCATTTTTCTCCCAAACGAAGGACACTAGAAAGAAAATTTTAAAGCCTCCTGTTAGGCCATCATCTACACGGCATAGCCCTGAATTTTCCAATGCACAGCTCTTTGCAAAAGAGAGATATTGGCAAGGAAAAGCTGTCTTGTACCTTTGCATTTTTCTCCCAAACGAAGGAAACTAGAAAGAAAATTTTAAAGCCTCCTGTTATGCCATCATCTACATGGCATAGCCCTGAATTTTCCAATGCGCAGCTCTTTGCAAAAGAGAGATATTGGCAAGGAAAAGCTGTCTTGTACCTTTGCATTTTTCTCCCAAACGAAGGACACTAGAAAGAAAATTTTAAAGCCTCCTGTTAGGCCATCATCTACACGGCATAGCCCTGAATTTTCCAATGCGCAGCTCTTTGCAAAAGAGAGATATTGGCAAGGAAAAGCTGTCTTGTACCTTTGCATTTTTCTCCCAAACGAAGGACACTAGAAAGAAAATTTTAAAGCCTCCTGTTATGCCATCATCTACACGGCATAGCCCTGAATTTTCCAATGCGCAGCTCTTTGCAAAAGAGAGATATTGGCAAGGAAAAGCTGTCTTGTACCTTTGCATTTTTCTCCCAAACGAAGGACACTAGAAAGAAAATTTTAAAGCCTCCTGTTAGGCCATCATCTACACGGCATAGCCCTGAATTTTCCAATGCGCAGCTTTGTGCAAAAGAGAGATATTGGCAAGGAAAAGCTGTCTTGTACCATTGGATTTTTCTCCCAAACGAAGGACACTAGAATGAAAATTTTAAAGCCTCCTGTTAGTGCTTCATCTACACGGTATAGCCCTGAATTTTCCAATGCGTAGCTCTTTGCAAAAGAGAGATATTGGCAAGGAAAAGCTGTCTTGTACCATTGGATTTTTCTCCCAAACGAAGGACACTAGAAAGAAAATTTTAAAGCCTCCTGTTAGTGCTTCATCTACACGGTATAGCCCTGAATTTTCCAATGCGTAGCTCTTTGCAAAAGAGAGATATTGGCAAGGAAAAGCTGTCTTGTACCTTTGCATTTTTCTCCCAAACGAAGGACACTAGAAAGAAAATTTTAAAGCCTCCTGTTAGGCCATCATCTACACGGCATAGCCCTGAATTTTCCAATGCGCAGCTCTTTGCAAAAGAGAGATATTGGCAAGGAAAAGCTGTCTTGTACCTTTGCTTTTTTCTCCCAAACGAAGGACACTAGAAAGAAAATTTTAAAGCCTCCTGTTATGCCATCATCTACACGGCATAGCCCTGAATTTTCCAATGCGCAGCTCTTTGCAAAAGAGAGATATTGGCAAGGAAAAGCTGTCTTGTACCTTTGCATTTTTCTCCCAAACGAAGGACACTAGAAAGAAAATTTTAAAGCCTCCTGTTAGGCCATCATCTACACGGCATAGCCCTGAATTTTCCAATGCGCAGCTTTGTGCAAAAGAGAGATATTGGCAAGGAAAAGCTGTCTTGTACCATTGGATTTTTCTCCCAAACGAAGGACACTAGAATGAAAATTTTAAAGCCTCCTGTTAGTGCTTCATCTACACGGTATAGCCCTGAATTTTCCAATGCGTAGCTCTTTGCAAAAGAGAGATATTGGCAAGGAAAAGCTGTCTTGTACCATTGGATTTTTCTCCCAAACGAAGGACACTAGAATGAAAATTTTAAAGCCTCCTGTTAGTGCTTCATCTACACGGTATAGCCCTGAATTTTCCAATGCGTAGCTCTTTGCAAAAGAGAGATATTGGCAAGGAAAAGCTGTCTTGTACCTTTGCATTTTTCTCCCAAACGAAGGACACTAGAAAGAAAATTTTAAAGCCTCCTGTTAGGCCATCATCTACACGGCATAGCCCTGAATTTTCCAATGCGCAGCTCTTTGCAAAAGAGAGATATTGGCAAGGAAAAGCTGTCTTGTACCTTTGCATTTTTCTCCCAAACGAAGGACACTAGAAAGAAAATTTTAAAGCCTCCTGTTAGGCCATCATCTACACAGCATAGCCCTGAATTTTCCAATGCGCAGCTCTTTGCAAAAGAGAGATATTGGCAAGGAAAAGCTGTCTTGTACCTTTGCATTTTTCTCCCAAACGAAGGACACTAGAAAGAAAATTTTAAAGCCTCCTGTTAGGCCATCATCTACACGGCATAGCCCTGAATTTTCCAATGCGCAGCTCTTTGCAAAAGAGAGATATTGGCAAGGAAAAGCTGTCTTGTACCTTTGCATTTTTCTCCCAAACGAAGGACACTAGAAAGAAAATTTTAAAGCCTCCTGTTAGGCCATCATCTACACGGCATAGCCCTGAATTTTCCAATGCGCAGCTCTTTGCAAAAGAGAGATATTGGCAAGGAAAAGCTGTCTTGTACCTTTGCATTTTTCTCCCAAACGAAGGACACTAGAAAGAAAATTTTAAAGCCTCCTGTTATGCCATCATCTACATGGCATAGCCCTGAATTTTCCAATGCGCAGCTCTTTGCAAAAGAGAGATATTGGCAAGGAAAAGCTGTCTTGTACCTTTGCATTTTTCTCCCAAACGAAGGACACTAGAAAGAAAATTTTAAAGCCTCCTGTTATGCCATTATCTACATGGCATAGCCCTGAATTTTCCAATGCGCAGCTCTTTGCAAAAGAGAGATATTGGCAAGGAAAAGCTGTCTTGTACCTTTGCATTTTTCTCCCAAACGAAGGACACTAGAAAGAAAATTTTAAAGCCTCCTGTTAGGCCATCATCTACACGGCATAGCCCTGAATTTTCCAATGCGCTCCCAAACGAAAGACACTAAAATGAAAATTTTAAAGCCTCCTGTTAGTGCTTCATCTACACGTTATAGCCCTGAATTTTCCAATGCCTATCTCTTTGCAAAAGAGAGATATCGGCAAGGAAAAGCTGCATTGTACCTTTGCATTTTTCTCCCAAACGAAAGACACTAGAATGAAAATTTTAAAGCCTCCTGTTAGTGCTTCATCTACACGTTATAGCCCTGAATTTTCTAATGCCTATCTCTTTGCAAAAGAGAGATATCGGCAAGGAAAAGCTATATTGTACCTTTGCATTTTTCTCCCAAACGAAGGACACTAGAATTAAAATTTTAAAGCCTCCTGTTAGTGCTTCATCTACACGTTATAGCCCTGAATTTTCCAATGCCTATCTCTTTGCAAAAGAGAGATATCGGCAAGGAAAAGCTATATTGTACCTTGGCATTTTTCTCCCAAACGAAGGACACTAGAATGAAAATGTTAAAGCCTCCTGTTAGTGCTTCATCTACACGTTATAGCCCTGAATTTTCCAATGCCTATCTCTTTGCAAAAGAGAGATATCGGCAAGGAAAAGCTGCATTGTACCTTGGCATTTTTCTCCCAAACGAAGGACACTAGAATGAAAATTTTAAAGCCTCCTGTTAGTGCTTCATCTACACGTTATAGCCCTGAATTTTCCAATGCCTATCTCTTTGCAAAAGAGAGATATCGGCAAGGAAAAGCTGCATTGTACATGTGCATTTTTCTCCCAAACGAAGGACACTAGAATGAAAATTTTAAAGCCTCCTGTTAGTGCTTCATCTACACGGTATAGCCCTGAATTTTCCAATGCCTATCTCTTTGCAAAAGAGAGATATCGGCAAGGAAAAGCTGTATTGTACCTTTGCATTTTTCTCCCAAACGAATGACACTAGAATGAAAATTTTAAAGCCTCCTGTTAGTGCTTCATCTACACGTTATAGCCCTGAATTTTCCAATGCCTATCTCTTTGCAAAAGAGAGATATCGGCAAGGAAAAGCTGCATTGTACCTTTGCATTTTTCTCCCAAACGAAGGACACTAGAATGAAAATTTTAAAGCCTCCTGTTAGTGCTTCGTCTACACGTTATAGCCCTGAATTTTCCAATGCCTATCTCTTTGCAAAAGAGAGATATCGGCAAGGAAAAGCTGCATTGTACCTTTGCATTTTTCTCCCAAACGAAGGACACTAGAATGAAAATTTGAAAGCCTCCTGTTAGTGCTTCATCTACACGTTATAGCCCTGAATTTTCCAATGCCTATCACTTTGCAAAAGAGAGATATCGGCAAGGAAAAGCTGCATTGTACCTTTGCATTTTTCTCCCAAACGAAGGACACTAGAATGAAAATTTTAAAGCCTCCTGTTAGTGCTTCGTCTACACGTTATAGCCCTGAATTTTCCAATGCCTATCTCTTTGCAAAAGAGAGATATCGGCAAGGAAAAGCTGCATTGTACCTTTGCATTTTTCTCCCAAACGAAGGACACTAGAATGAAAAATTTAAAGCCTCCTGTTAGTGCTTCGTCTACACGTTATAGCCCTGAATTTTCCAATGCCTATCTCTTTGCAAAAGAGAGATATCGGCAAGGAAAAGCTGTATTGAACCTTTGCATTTTTCTCCCAAACGAAGGACACTAGAATGAAAATTTTAAAGCCTCCTGTTAGTGCTTCATCTACACGTTATATCCCTGAATTTTCCAATGCCTATCTCTTTGCAAAAGAGAGATATCGGCAAGGAAAAGCTGTATTGTACCTTTGCATTTTTCTCCCAAACGAAAGACACTAGAATGAAAATTTTAAAGCCTCCTGTTAGTGCTTCATTTACACGTTATAGCCCTGAATTTTCCAATGCCTATCTCTTTGCAAAAGAGAGATATGGGCAAGGAAAAGCTGCATTGTACCTTTGCATTTTTCTCCCAAACGAAGGACACTAGAATGAAAATTTTAAAGCCTCCTGTTAGTGCTTCGTCTACACGTTATAGCCCTGAATTTTCCAATGCCTATCTCTTTGCAAAAGAGAGATATCGGCAAGGAAAAGCTGCATTGTACCTTTGCATTTTTCTCCCAAACGAAGGACACTAGAATGAAAATTTTAAAGCCTCCTGTTAGTGCTTCATCTACACGTTATAGCCCTGAATTTTCTAATGCCTATCTCTTTGCAAAAGAGAGATATCGGCAAGGAAAAGCTATATTGTACCTTTGCATTTTTCTCCCAAACGAAGGACACTAGAATTAAAATTTTAAAGCCTCCTGTTAGTGCTTCATCTACACGTTATAGCCCTGAATTTTCCAATGCCTATCTCTTTGCAAAAGAGAGATATCGGCAAGGAAAAGCTATATTGTACCTTGGCATTTTTCTCCCAAACGAAGGACACTAGAATGAAAATGTTAAAGCCTCCTGTTAGTGCTTCATCTACACGTTATAGCCCTGAATTTTCCAATGCCTATCTCTTTGCAAAAGAGAGATATCGGCAAGGAAAAGCTGCATTGTACCTTGGCATTTTTCTCCCAAACGAAGGACACTAGAATGAAAATTTTAAAGCCTCCTGTTAGTGCTTCATCTACACGTTATAGCCCTGAATTTTCCAATGCCTATCTCTTTGCAAAAGAGAGATATCGGCAAGGAAAAGCTGCATTGTACCTTTGCATTTTTCTCCCAAACGAAAGACACAAGAATGAAAATTTTAAAGCCTCCTGTTAGTGCTTCATCTACACGTTATAGCCCTGAATTTTCCAATGCCTATCTCTTTGCAAAAGAGAGATATCGGCAAGGAAAAGCTGTATTGTACCTTTGCATTTTTCTCCCAAACGAAGGACACTAGAAAGAAAATTTTAAAGCCTCCTGTTAGGCCATCATCTACACGGCATAGCCCTGAATTTTCCAATGCCTATCTCTTTGCAAAAGAGAGATATCGGCAAGGAAAAGCTGCAATGTACCTTTGCATTTTTCTCCCAAACGAAGGACAATAGAATGAAAATTTTAAAGCCTCCCGTTAGTGCTTCGTCTACACGTTATAGCCCTGAATTTTCCAATGCCTATCTCTTTGCAAAAGAGAGATATCGGCAAGGAAAAGCTGCAATGTACCTTTGCATTTTTCTCCCAAACGAAGGACACTAGAAAGAAAATTTTAAAGCCTCCTGTTAGGCCATCATCTACACGGCATAGCCCTGAATTTTCCAATGCCTATCTCTTTGCAAAAGAGAGATATCGGCAAGGAAAAGCTGCAATGTACCTTTGCATTTTTCTCCCAAACGAAGGACACTAGAAAGAAAATTTTAAAGCCTCCTGTTAGGCCATCATCTACACGGCATAGCCCTGAATTTTCCAATGCCTATCTCTTTGCAAAAGAGAGATATCGGCAAGGAAAAGCTGCAATGTACCTTTGCATTTTTCTCCCAAACGAAGGACACTAGAAAGAAAATTTTAAAGCCTCCTGTTAGGCCATCATCTACACGGCATAGCCCTGAATTTTCCAATGCCTATCTCTTTGCAAAAGAGAGATATTGGCAAGGAAAAGCTGTATTGAACCTTTGCATTTTTCTCACAAACGAAGGACACTAGAATTAAAATTTTAAAGCCTCCTGTTAGTGCTTCATCTACACGTTATAGCCCTGAATTTTCCAATGCCTATCTCTTTGCAAAAGAGAGATATCGGCAAGGAAAAGCTGTATTGTACCTTTGCATTTTTCTCCCAAACGAAAGACACTAGAATGAAAATTTTAAAGCCTCCTGTTAGTGCTTCATCTACACGTTATAGCCCTGAATTTTCCAATGCCTATCTCTTTGCAAAAGAGAGATATCGGCAAGGAAAAGCTGCATTGTACCTTTGCATTTTTCTCCCAAACGAAGGACACTAGAATGAAAATTTTAAAGCCTCCTGTTAGTGCTTCATCTACACGTTATAGCCCTGAATTTTCCAATGCCTATCTCTTTGCAAAAGAGAGATATCGGCAAGGAAATGCTGCATTGTACCTTTGCATTTTTCTCCCAAACGAAGGACACTAGAATGAAAATTTTAAAGCCTCCTGTTAGTGCTTCATGTACACGTTATAGCCCTGAATTTTCCAATGCCTATCTCTTTGCAAAAGAGAGATATCGGCAAGGAAAAGCTGCATTGTACCTTTGCATTTTTCTCCCAAACGAAGGACACTAGAATGAAAATTTTAAAGCCTCCTGTTAGTGCTTCATCTACACGTTATAGCCCTGAATTTTCCAATGCCTATCTCTTTGCAAAAGAGAGATATCGGCAAGGAAAAGCTGTTTTGTACCTTTGCATTTTTCTCCCAAACGAAAGACACAAGAATGAAAATTTTAAAGCCTACTGTTAGTGCTTCATCTACACGTTATAGCCCTGAATTTTCCAATGCCTATCTCTTTGCAAAAGAGAGATATTGGCAAGGAAAAGCTGTATTGTACCTTTGCATTTTTCTCCCAAACGAAAGACACTAGAATGAAAATTTTAAAGCCTCCTGTTAGTGCTTCATCTGCACGTTATAGCCCTGAATTTTCCAATGCCTATCTCTTTGCAAAAGAGAGATATCGGCAAGGAAAAGCTGCATTGAACCTTTGCATTTTTCTCCCAAACGAAAGACACTAGAATGAAAATTTTAAAGCCTCCTGTTAGTGCTTCATCTACACGTTATAGCCCTGAATTTTCCAATGCCTATCTCTTTGCAAAAGAGAGATATCGGCAAGGAAAAGCTGCATTGTACCTTTGCATTTTTCTCCCAAACGAAGGACACTAGAATGAAAATTTTAAAGCCTCCTGTTAGTGCTTCATCTACACGTTATAGCCCTGAATTTTCCAATGCCTATCTCTTTGCAAAAGAGAGATATCGGCAAGGAAATGCTGCATTGTACCTTTGCATTTTTCTCCCAAACGAAGGACACTAGAATGAAAATTTTAAAGCCTCCTGTTAGTGCTTCATATACACGTTATAGCCCTGAATTTTCCAATGCCTATCTCTTTGCAAAAGAGAGATATCGGCAAGGAAAAGCTGCATTGTACCTTTGCATTTTTCTCCCAAACGAAGGACACTAGAATGAAAATTTTAAAGCCTCCTGTTAGTGCTTCATCTACACGTTATAGCCCTGAATTTTCCAATGCCTATCTCTTTGCAAAAGAGAGATATCGGCAAGGAAAAGCTGCATTGTACATGTGCATTTTTCTCCCAAACGAAGGACACTAGAAAGAAAATTTTAAAGCCTCCTGTTAGGCCATCATCTACACGGCATAGCCCTGAATTTTCCAATGCGCAGCTCTTTGCAAAAGAGAGATATTGGCAAGGAAAAGCTGTCTTGTACCTTTGCATTTTTCTCCCAAACGAAGGACACTAGAAAGAAAATTTTAAAGCCTCCTGTTATGCCATCATCTACACGGCATAGCCCTGAATTTTCCAATGCGCAGCTCTTTGCAAAAGAGAGATATTGGCAAGGAAAAGCTGTCTTGTACCTTTGCATTTTTCTCCCAAACGAAGGACACTAGAAAGAAAATTTTAAAGCCTCCTTTTAGGCCATCATCTACACGGCATAGCCCTGAATTTTCCAATGCGCTCCCAAACGAAAGACACTAAGATGAAAATTTTAAAGCCTCCTGTTAGTGCTTCATCTACACGTTATAGCCCTGAATTTTCCAATGCCTATCTCTTTGCAAAAGAGAGATATCGGCAAGGAAAAGCTGCATTGTACCTTTGCATTTTTCTCCCAAACGAAAGACACTAGAATGAAAATTTTAAAGCCTCCTGTTAGTGCTTCATCTACACGTTATAGCCCTGAATTTTCTAATGCCTATCTCTTTGCAAAAGAGAGATATCGGCAAGGAAAAGCTATATTGTACCTTTGCATTTTTCTCCCAAACGAAGGACACTAGAATTAAAATTTTAAAGCCTCCTGTTAGTGCTTCATCTACACGTTATAGCCCTGAATTTTCCAATGCCTATCTCTTTGCAAAAGAGAGATATCGGCAAGGAAAAGCTATATTGTACCTTGGCATTTTTCTCCCAAACGAAGGACACTAGAATGAAAATGTTAAAGCCTCCTGTTAGTGCTTCATCTACACGTTATAGCCCTGAATTTTCCAATGCCTATCTCTTTGCAAAAGAGAGATATCGGCAAGGAAAAGCTGCATTGTACCTTGGCATTTTTCTCCCAAACGAAGGACACTAGAATGAAAATTTTAAAGCCTCCTGTTAGTGCTTCATCTACACGTTATAGCCCTGAATTTTCCAATGCCTATCTCTTTGCAAAAGAGAGATATCGGCAAGGAAAAGCTGCATTGTACATGTGCATTTTTCTCCCAAACGAAGGACACTAGAATGAAAATTTTAAAGCCTCCTGTTAGTGCTTCATCTACACGGTATAGCCCTGAATTTTCCAATGCCTATCTCTTTGCAAAAGAGAGATATCGGCAAGGAAAAGCTGTATTGTACCTTTGCATTTTTCTCCCAAACGAATGACACTAGAATGAAAATTTTAAAGCCTCCTGTTAGTGCTTCATCTACACGTTATAGCCCTGAATTTTCCAATGCCTATCTCTTTGCAAAAGAGAGATATCGGCAAGGAAAAGCTGCATTGTACCTTTGCATTTTTCTCCCAAACGAAGGACACTAGAATGAAAATTTTAAAGCCTCCTGTTAGTGCTTCGTCTACACGTTATAGCCCTGAATTTTCCAATGCCTATCTCTTTGCAAAAGAGAGATATCGGCAAGGAAAAGCTGCATTGTACCTTTGCATTTTTCTCCCAAACGAAGGACACTAGAATGAAAATTTGAAAGCCTCCTGTTAGTGCTTCATCTACACGTTATAGCCCTGAATTTTCCAATGCCTATCACTTTGCAAAAGAGAGATATCGGCAAGGAAAAGCTGCATTGTACCTTTGCATTTTTCTCCCAAACGAAGGACACTAGAATGAAAATTTTAAAGCCTCCTGTTAGTGCTTCGTCTACACGTTATAGCCCTGAATTTTCCAATGCCTATCTCTTTGCAAAAGAGAGATATCGGCAAGGAAAAGCTGCATTGTACCTTTGCATTTTTCTCCCAAACGAAGGACACTAGAATGAAAATTTTAAAGCCTCCTGTTAGTGCTTCGTCTACACGTTATAGCCCTGAATTTTCCAATGCCTATCTCTTTGCAAAAGAGAGATATCGGCAAGGAAAAGCTGTATTGAACCTTTGCATTTTTCTCCCAAACGAAGGACACTAGAATGAAAATTTTAAAGCCTCCTGTTAGTGCTTCATCTACACGTTATAGCCCTGAATTTTCCAATGCCTATCTCTTTGCAAAAGAGAGATATCGGCAAGGAAAAGCTGTATTGTACCTTTGCATTTTTCTCCCAAACGAAAGACACTAGAATGAAAATTTTAAAGCCTCCTGTTAGTGCTTCATTTACACGTTATAGCCCTGAATTTTCCAATGCCTATCTCTTTGCAAAAGAGAGATATGGGCAAGGAAAAGCTGCATTGTACCTTTGCATTTTTCTCCCAAACGAAGGACACTAGAATGAAAATTTTAAAGCCTCCTGTTAGTGCTTCGTCTACACGTTATAGCCCTGAATTTTCCAATGCCTATCTCTTTGCAAAAGAGAGATATCGGCAAGGAAAAGCTGCATTGTACCTTTGCATTTTTCTCCCAAACGAAGGACACTAGAATGAAAATTTTAAAGCCTCCTGTTAGTGCTTCATCTACACGTTATAGCCCTGAATTTTCTAATGCCTATCTCTTTGCAAAAGAGAGATATCGGCAAGGAAAAGCTATATTGTACCTTTGCATTTTTCTCCCAAACGAAGGACACTAGAATTAAAATTTTAAAGCCTCCTGTTAGTGCTTCATCTACACGTTATAGCCCTGAATTTTCCAATGCCTATCTCTTTGCAAAAGAGAGATATCGGCAAGGAAAAGCTATATTGTACCTTGGCATTTTTCTCCCAAACGAAGGACACTAGAATGAAAATGTTAAAGCCTCCTGTTAGTGCTTCATCTACACGTTATAGCCCTGAATTTTCCAATGCCTATCTCTTTGCAAAAGAGAGATATCGGCAAGGAAAAGCTGCATTGTACCTTGGCATTTTTCTCCCAAACGAAGGACACTAGAATGAAAATTTTAAAGCCTCCTGTTAGTGCTTCATCTACACGTTATAGCCCTGAATTTTCCAATGCCTATCTCTTTGCAAAAGAGAGATATCGGCAAGGAAAAGCTGCATTGTACCTTTGCATTTTTCTCCCAAACGAAAGACACAAGAATGAAAATTTTAAAGCCTCCTGTTAGTGCTTCATCTACACGTTATAGCCCTGAATTTTCCAATGCCTATCTCTTTGCAAAAGAGAGATATCGGCAAGGAAAAGCTGTATTGTACCTTTGCATTTTTCTCCCAAACGAAGGACACTAGAAAGAAAATTTTAAAGCCTCCTGTTAGGCCATCATCTACACGGCATAGCCCTGAATTTTCCAATGCCTATCTCTTTGCAAAAGAGAGATATCGGCAAGGAAAAGCTGCAATGTACCTTTGCATTTTTCTCCCAAACGAAGGACAATAGAATGAAAATTTTAAAGCCTCCCGTTAGTGCTTCGTCTACACGTTATAGCCCTGAATTTTCCAATGCCTATCTCTTTGCAAAAGAGAGATATCGGCAAGGAAAAGCTGCAATGTACCTTTGCATTTTTCTCCCAAACGAAGGACACTAGAAAGAAAATTTTAAAGCCTCCTGTTAGGCCATCATCTACACGGCATAGCCCTGAATTTTCCAATGCCTATCTCTTTGCAAAAGAGAGATATCGGCAAGGAAAAGCTGCAATGTACCTTTGCATTTTTCTCCCAAACGAAGGACACTAGAAAGAAAATTTTAAAGCCTCCTGTTAGGCCATCATCTACACGGCATAGCCCTGAATTTTCCAATGCCTATCTCTTTGCAAAAGAGAGATATCGGCAAGGAAAAGCTGCAATGTACCTTTGCATTTTTCTCCCAAACGAAGGACACTAGAAAGAAAATTTTAAAGCCTCCTGTTAGGCCATCATCTACACGGCATAGCCCTGAATTTTCCAATGCCTATCTCTTTGCAAAAGAGAGATATTGGCAAGGAAAAGCTGTATTGAACCTTTGCATTTTTCTCACAAACGAAGGACACTAGAATTAAAATTTTAAAGCCTCCTGTTAGTGCTTCATCTACACGTTATAGCCCTGAATTTTCCAATGCCTATCTCTTTGCAAAAGAGAGATATCGGCAAGGAAAAGCTGTATTGTACCTTTGCATTTTTCTCCCAAACGAAAGACACTAGAATGAAAATTTTAAAGCCTCCTGTTAGTGCTTCATCTACACGTTATAGCCCTGAATTTTCCAATGCCTATCTCTTTGCAAAAGAGAGATATCGGCAAGGAAAAGCTGCATTGTACCTTTGCATTTTTCTCCCAAACGAAGGACACTAGAATGAAAATTTTAAAGCCTCCTGTTAGTGCTTCATCTACACGTTATAGCCCTGAATTTTCCAATGCCTATCTCTTTGCAAAAGAGAGATATCGGCAAGGAAATGCTGCATTGTACCTTTGCATTTTTCTCCCAAACGAAGGACACTAGAATGAAAATTTTAAAAGCCTCCTGTTAGTGCTTCATCTACACGTTATAGCCCTGAATTTTCCAATGCCTATCTCTTTGCAAAAGAGAGATATCGGCAAGGAAAAGCTGCATTGTACCTTTGCATTTTTCTCCCAAACGAAGGACAATAGAATGAAAATTTTAAAGCCTCCCGTTAGTGCTTCGTCTACACGTTATAGCCCTGGATTTTCCAATGCCTATCTCTTTGCAAAAGAGAGATATCGGCAAGGAAAAGCTGCAATGTACCTTTGCATTTTTCTCCCAAACGAAGGACACTAGAAAGAAAATTTTAAAGCCTCCTGTTAGGCCATCATCTACACGGCATAGCCCTGAATTTTCCAATGCCTATCTCTTTGCAAAAGAGAGATATCGGCAAGGAAAAGCTGCAATGTACCTTTGCATTTTTCTCCCAAACGAAGGACACTAGAAAGAAAATTTTAAAGCCTCCTGTTAGGCCATCATCTACACGGCATAGCCCTGAATTTTCCAATGCCTATCTCTTTGCAAAAGAGAGATATCGGCAAGGAAAAGCTGCAATGTACCTTTGCATTTTTCTCCCAAACGAAGGACACTAGAAAGAAAATTTTAAAGCCTCCTGTTAGGCCATCATCTACACGGCATAGCCCTGAATTTTCCAATGCCTATCTCTTTGCAAAAGAGAGATATTGGCAAGGAAAAGCTGTATTGAACCTTTGCATTTTTCTCACAAACGAAGGACACTAGAATTAAAATTTTAAAGCCTCCTGTTAGTGCTTCATCTACACGTTATAGCCCTGAATTTTCCAATGCCTATCTCTTTGCAAAAGAGAGATATCGGCAAGGAAAAGCTGTATTGTACCTTTGCATTTTTCTCCCAAACGAAAGACACTAGAATGAAAATTTTAAAGCCTCCTGTTAGTGCTTCATCTACACGTTATAGCCCTGAATTTTCCAATGCCTATCTCTTTGCAAAAGAGAGATATCGGCAAGGAAAAGCTGCAATGTACCTTTGCATTTTTCTCCCAAACGAAGGACACTAGAAAGAAAATTTTAAAGCCTCCTGTTAGGCCATCATCTACACGGCATAGCCCTGAATTTTCCAATGCCTATCTCTTTGCAAAAGAGAGATATCGGCAAGGAAAAGCTGCAATGTACCTTTGCATTTTTCTCCCAAACGAAGGACACTAGAAAGAAAATTTTAAAGCCTCCTGTTAGGCCATCATCTACACGGCATAGCCCTGAATTTTCCAATGCCTATCTCTTTGCAAAAGAGAGATATTGGCAAGGAAAAGCTGTATTGAACCTTTGCATTTTTCTCACAAACGAAGGACACTAGAATTAAAATTTTAAAGCCTCCTGTTAGTGCTTCATCTACACGTTATAGCCCTGAATTTTCCAATGCCTATCTCTTTGCAAAAGAGAGATATCGGCAAGGAAAAGCTGTATTGTACCTTTGCATTTTTCTCCCAAACGAAAGACACTAGAATGAAAATTTTAAAGCCTCCTGTTAGTGCTTCATCTACACGTTATAGCCCTGAATTTTCCAATGCCTATCTCTTTGCAAAAGAGAGATATCGGCAAGGAAAAGCTGCATTGTACCTTTGCATTTTTCTCCCAAACGAAGGACACTAGAATGAAAATTTTAAAGCCTCCTGTTAGTGCTTCATCTACACGTTATAGCCCTGAATTTTCCAATGCCTATCTCTTTGCAAAAGAGAGATATCGGCAAGGAAAAGCTGCATTGTACCTTTGCATTTTTCTCCCAAACGAAGGACAATAGAATGAAAATTTTAAAGCCTCCCGTTAGTGCTTCGTCTACACGTTATAGCCCTGGATTTTCCAATGCCTATCTCTTTGCAAAAGAGAGATATCGGCAAGGAAAAGCTGCAATGTACCTTTGCATTTTTCTCCCAAACGAAGGACACTAGAAAGAAAATTTTAAAGCCTCCTGTTAGGCCATCATCTACACGGCATAGCCCTGAATTTTCCAATGCCTATCTCTTTGCAAAAGAGAGATATCGGCAAGGAAAAGCTGCAATGTACCTTTGCATTTTTCTCCCAAACGAAGGACACTAGAAAGAAAATTTTAAAGCCTCCTGTTAGGCCATCATCTACACGGCATAGCCCTGAATTTTCCAATGCCTATCTCTTTGCAAAAGAGAGATATCGGCAAGGAAAAGCTGCAATGTACCTTTGCATTTTTCTCCCAAACGAAGGACACTAGAAAGAAAATTTTAAAGCCTCCTGTTAGGCCATCATCTACACGGCATAGCCCTGAATTTTCCAATGCCTATCTCTTTGCAAAAGAGAGATATTGGCAAGGAAAAGCTGTATTGAACCTTTGCATTTTTCTCACAAACGAAGGACACTAGAATTAAAATTTTAAAGCCTCCTGTTAGTGCTTCATCTACACGTTATAGCCCTGAATTTTCCAATGCCTATCTCTTTGCAAAAGAGAGATATCGGCAAGGAAAAGCTGTATTGTACCTTTGCATTTTTCTCCCAAACGAAAGACACTAGAATGAAAATTTTAAAGCCTCCTGTTAGTGCTTCATCTACACGTTATAGCCCTGAATTTTCCAATGCCTATCTCTTTGCAAAAGAGAGATATCGGCAAGGAAAAGCTGCATTGTACCTTTGCATTTTTCTCCCAAACGAAGGACACTAGAATGAAAATTTTAAAGCCTCCTGTTAGTGCTTCATCTACACGTTATAGCCCTGAATTTTCCAATGCCTATCTCTTTGCAAAAGAGAGATATCGGCAAGGAAATGCTGCATTGTACCTTTGCATTTTTCTCCCAAACGAAGGACACTAGAATGAAAATTTTAAAAGCCTCCTGTTAGTGCTTCATCTACACGTTATAGCCCTGAATTTTCCAATGCCTATCTCTTTGCAAAAGAGAGATATCGGCAAGGAAAAGCTGCATTGTACCTTTGCATTTTTCTCCCAAACGAAGGACACTAGAATGAAAATTTTAAAGCCTCCTGTTAGTGCTTCATCTACACGTTATAGCCCTGAATTTTCCAATGCCTATCTCTTTGCAAAAGAGAGATATCGGCAAGGAAAAGCTGTTTTGTACCTTTGCATTTTTCTCCCAAACGAAAGACACAAGAATGAAAATTTTAAAGCCTCCTGTTAGTGCTTCATCTACACGTTATAGCCCTGAATTTTCCAATGCCTATCTCTTTGCAAAAGAGAGATATTGGCAAGGAAAAGCTGTATTGTACCTTTGCATTTTTCTCCCAAACGAAAGACACTAGAATGAAAATTTTAAAGCCTCCTGTTAGTGCTTCATCTACACGTTATAGCCCTGAATTTTCCAATGCCTATCTCTTTGCAAAAGAGAGATATCGGCAAGGAAAAGCTGCATTGTACTTTTGCATTTTTCTCCCAAACGAAAGACACTAGAATGAAAATTTTAAAGCCTCCTGTTAGTGCTTCATCTACACGTTATAGCCCTGAATTTTCCAATGCCTATCTCTTTGCAAAAGAGAGATATCGGCAAGGAAAAGCTGCATTGTACCTTTGCATTTTTCTCCCAAACGAAGGACACTAGAATGAAAATTTTAAAGCCTCCTGTTAGTGCTTCATCTACACGTTATAGCCCTGAATTTTCCAATGCCTATCTCTTTGCAAAAGAGAGATATCGGCAAGGAAATGCTGCATTGTACCTTTGCATTTTTCTCCCAAACGAAGGACACTAGAATGAAAATTTTAAAGCCTCCTGTTAGTGCTTCATCTACACGTTATAGCCCTGAATTTTCCAATGCCTATCTCTTTGCAAAAGAGAGATATCGGCAAGGAAAAGCTGCATTGTACCTTTGCATTTTTCTCCCAAACGAAGGACACTAGAATGAAAATTTTAAAGCCTCCTGTTAGTGCTTCATCTACACGTTATAGCCCTGAATTTTCCAATGCCTATCTCTTTGCAAAAGAGAGATATCGGCAAGGAAAAGCTGTTTTGTACCTTTGCATTTTTCTCCCAAACGAAAGACACAAGAATGAAAATTTTAAAGCCTCCTGTTAGTGCTTCATCTACACGTTATAGCCCTGAATTTTCCAATGCCTATCTCTTTGCAAAAGAGAGATATTGGCAAGGAAAAGCTGTATTGTACCTTTGCATTTTTCTCCCAAACGAAAGACACTAGAATGAAAATTTTAAAGCCTCCTGTTAGTGCTTCATCTACACGTTATAGCCCTGAATTTTCCAATGCCTATCTCTTTGCAAAAGAGAGATATCGGCAAGGAAAAGCTGCATTGTACCTTTGCATTTTTCTCCCAAACGAAAGACACTAGAATGAAAATTTTAAAGCCTCCTGTTAGTGCTTCATCTACACGTTATAGCCCTGAATTTTCCAATGCCTATCTCTTTGCAAAAGAGAGATATCGGCAAGGAAAAGCTGCATTGTACCTTTGCATTTTTCTCCCAAACGAAGGACACTAGAATGAAAATTTTAAAGCCTCCTGTTAGTGCTTCATCTACACGTTATAGCCCTGATTTTTCTAATGCCTATCTCTTTGCACAAGAGAGATATCGGCAAGGAAAAGCTATATTGTACCTTTGCATTTTTCTCCCAAACGAAGGACACTAGAATTAAAAATTTAAAGCCTCCTGTTAGTGCTTCATCTACACGTTATAGCCCTGAATTTTCCAATGCCTATCTCTATGCAAAAGAGAGATATCGGCAAGGAAAAGCTGCAATGTACCTTTGCATTTTTCTACCAAACGAAGGACACTAGAAAGAAAATTTTAAAGCCTCCTGTTAGGCCATCATCTACACGGCATAGCCCTGAATTTTCCAATGCCTATCTCTTTGCAAAAGAGAGATATTGGCAAGGAAAAGCTGTATTGAACCTTTGCATTTTTCTCCCAAACGAAGGACACTAGAATGAAAATTTTAAAGCCTCCTGTTAGTGCTTCATCTACACGTTATAGCCCTGAATTTTCCAATGCCTATCTCTTTGCAAAAGAGAGATATCGGCAAGGAAAAGCTGTATTGTACCTTTGCATTTTTCTCCCAAACGAAAGACACTAGAATGAAAATTTTAAAGCCTCCTGTTAGTGCTTCAGCTACACGTTATAGCCCTGAATTTTCCAATGCCTATCTCTTTGCAAAAGAGAGATATCGGCAAGGAAAAGCTGCATTGTACCTTTGCATTTTTCTCCCAAACGAAGGACACTAGAATGAAAATTTTAAAGCCTCCTGTTAGTGCTTCATCTACACGTTATAGCCCTGAATTTTCCAATGCCTATCTCTTTGCAAAAGAGAGATATCGGCAAGGAAAAGCTGTATTGTACCTTTGCATTTTTCTCCCAAACGAAAGACACTAGAATGAAAATTTTAAAGCCTCCTGTCAGTGCTTCATCTACACGTTATAGCCCTGAATTTTCCAATGCCTATCTCTTTGCAAAAGAGAGATATCGGCAAGAAAAAGATGTATTGTACCTTTGCATTTTTCTCCCAAACGAAAGACACTAGAATGAAAATTTTAAAGCCTCCTGTTAGTGCTTCATCTACACGTTATAGCCCTGAATTTTCCAATGCCTATCTCTTTGCAAAAGAGAGATATCGGCAAGGAAAAGCTGCATTGTACCTTTGCATTTTTCTCCCAAACGAAAGACACTAAAATGAAAATTTTAAAGCCTCCTGTTAGTGCTTCATCTACACGTTATAGCCCTGAATTTTCCAATGCCTATCTCTTTGCAAAAGAGAGATATCGGCAAGGAAAAGCTGCATTGTACCTTTGCATTTTTCTCCCAAACGAAAGACACTAGAATGAAAATTTTAAAGCCTCCTGTTAGTGCTTCATCTACACGTTATAGCCCTGAATTTTCTAATGCCTATCTCTTTGCAAAAGAGAGATATCGGCAAGGAAAAGCTATATTGTACCTTTGCATTTTTCTCCCAAACGAAGGACACTAGAATTAAAATTTTAAAGCCTCCTGTTAGTGCTTCATCTACACGTTATAGCCCTGAATTTTCCAATGCCTATCTCTTTGCAAAAGAGAGATATCGGCAAGGAAAAGCTATATTGTACCTTGGCATTTTTCTCCCAAACGAAGGACACTAGAATGAAAATGTTAAAGCCTCCTGTTAGTGCTTCATCTACACGTTATAGCCCTGAATTTTCCAATGCCTATCTCTTTGCAAAAGAGAGATATCGGCAAGGAAAAGCTGCATTGTACCTTGGCATTTTTCTCCCAAACGAAGGACACTAGAATGAAAATTTTAAAGCCTCCTGTTAGTGCTTCATCTACACGTTATAGCCCTGAATTTTCCAATGCCTATCTCTTTGCAAAAGAGAGATATCGGCAAGGAAAAGCTGCATTGTACCTGTGCATTTTTCTCCCAAACGAAGGACACTAGAATGAAAATTTTAAAGCCTCCTGTTAGTGCTTCATCTACACGGTATAGCCCTGAATTTTCCAATGCCTATCTCTTTGCAAAAGAGAGATATTGGCAAGGAAAAGCTGTATTGAACCTTTGCATTTTTCTCCCAAACGAAGGACACTAGAATGAAAATTTTAAAGCCTCCTGTTAGTGCTTCATCTACACGTTATAGCCCTGAATTTTCCAATGCCTATCTCTTTGCAAAAGAGAGATATCGGCAAGGAAAAGCTGTATTGTACCTTTGCATTTTTCTCCCAAACGAAAGACACTAGAATGAAAATTTTAAAGCCTCCTGTTAGTGCTTCATCTACACGTTATAGCCCTGAATTTTCCAATGCCTATCTCTTTGCAAAAGAGAGATATCGGCAAGGAAAAGCTATATTGTACCTTTGCATTTTTCTCCCAAACGAAGGACACTAGAATTAAAAATTTAAAGCCTCCTGTTAGTGCTTCATCTACACGTTATAGCCCTGAATTTTCCAATGCCTATCTCTATGCAAAAGAGAGATATCGGCAAGGAAAAGCTGCAATGTACCTTTGCATTTTTCTACCAAACGAAGGACACTAGAAAGAAAATTTTAAAGCCTCCTGTTAGGCCATCATCTACACGGCATAGCCCTGAATTTTCCAATGCCTATCTCTTTGCAAAAGAGAGATATTGGCAAGGAAAAGCTGTATTGAACCTTTGCATTTTTCTCCCAAACGAAGGACACTAGAATGAAAATTTTAAAGCCTCCTGTTAGTGCTTCATCTACACGTTATAGCCCTGAATTTTCCAATGCCTATCTCTTTGCAAAAGAGAGATATCGGCAAGGAAAAGCTGTATTGTACCTTTGCATTTTTCTCCCAAACGAAAGACACTAGAATGAAAATTTTAAAGCCTCCTGTTAGTGCTTCATCTACACGTTATAGCCCTGAATTTTCCAATGCCTATCTCTTTGCAAAAGAGAGATATCGGCAAGGAAAAGCTGCATTGTACCTTTGCATTTTTCTCCCAAACGAAGGACACTAGAATGAAAATTTTAAAGCCTCCTGTTAGTGCTTCATCTACACGTTATAGCCCTGAATTTTCCAATGCCTATCTCTTTGCAAAAGAGAGATATCGGCAAGGAAAAGCTGTATTGTACCTTTGCATTTTTCTCCCAAACGAAAGACACTAGAATGAAAATTTTAAAGCCTCCTGTTAGTGCTTCATCTACACGTTATAGCCCTGAATTTTCCAATGTCTATCTCTTTGCAAAAGAGAGATATCGGCAAGAAAAAGATGTATTGTACCTTTGCATTTTTCTCCCAAACGAAAGACACTAGAATGAAAATTTTAAAGCCTCCTGTTAGTGCTTCATCTACACGTTATAGCCCTGAATTTTCCAATGCCTATCTCTTTGCAAAAGAGAGATATCGGCAAGGAAAAGCTGCATTGTACCTTTGCATTTTTCTCCCAAACGAAAGACACTAAAATGAAAATTTTAAAGCCTCCTGTTAGTGCTTCATCTACACGTTATAGCCCTGAATTTTCCAATGCCTATCTCTTTGCAAAAGAGAGATATCGGCAAGGAAAAGCTGCATTGTACCTTTGCATTTTTCTCCCAAACGAAAGACACTAGAATGAAAATTTTAAAGCCTCCTGTTAGTGCTTCATCTACACGTTATAGCCCTGAATTTTCTAATGCCTATCTCTTTGCAAAAGAGAGATATCGGCAAGGAAAAGCTATATTGTACCTTTGCATTTTTCTCCCAAACGAAGGACACTAGAATTAAAATTTTAAAGCCTCCTGTTAGTGCTTCATCTACACGTTATAGCCCTGAATTTTCCAATGCCTATCTCTTTGCAAAAGAGAGATATCGGCAAGGAAAAGCTATATTGTACCTTGGCATTTTTCTCCCAAACGAAGGACACTAGAATGAAAATGTTAAAGCCTCCTGTTAGTGCTTCATCTACACGTTATAGCCCTGAATTTTCCAATGCCTATCTCTTTGCAAAAGAGAGATATCGGCAAGGAAAAGCTGCATTGTACCTTGGCATTTTTCTCCCAAACGAAGGACACTAGAATGAAAATTTTAAAGCCTCCTGTTAGTGCTTCATCTACACGTTATAGCCCTGAATTTTCCAATGCCTATCTCTTTGCAAAAGAGAGATATCGGCAAGGAAAAGCTGCATTGTACCTGTGCATTTTTCTCCCAAACGAAGGACACTAGAATGAAAATTTTAAAGCCTCCTGTTAGTGCTTCATCTACACGGTATAGCCCTGAATTTTCCAATGCCTATCTCTTTGCAAAAGAGAGATATTGGCAAGGAAAAGCTGTATTGAACCTTTGCATTTTTCTCCCAAACGAAGGACACTAGAATGAAAATTTTAAAGCCTCCTGTTAGTGCTTCATCTACACGTTATAGCCCTGAATTTTCCAATGCCTATCTCTTTGCAAAAGAGAGATATCGGCAAGGAAAAGCTGCATTGTACCTTTGCATTTTTCTCCCAAACGAAGGACACTAGAATGAAAATTTTAAAGCCTCCTGTTAGTGCTTCGTCTACACGTTATAGCCCTGAATTTTCCAATGCCTATCTCTTTGCAAAAGAGAGATATCGGCAAGGAAAAGCTGCATTGTACCTTTGCATTTTTCTCCCAAACGAAGGACACTAGAATGAAAATTTGAAAGCCTCCTGTTAGTGCTTCATCTACACGTTATAGCCCTGAATTTTCCAATGCCTATCACTTTGCAAAAGAGAGATATCGGCAAGGAAAAGCTGCATTGTACCTTTGCATTTTTCTCCCAAACGAAGGACACTAGAATGAAAATTTTAAAGCCTCCTGTTAGTGCTTCATCTACACGTTATAGCCCTGAATTTTCCAATGCCTATCTCTTTGCAAAAGAGAGATATCGGCAAGGAAAAGCTGTATTGTACCTTTGCATTTTTCTCCCAAACGAAGGACACTAGAATGAAAATTTTAAAGCCTCCTGTTAGTGCTTCGTCTACACGTTATAGCCCTGAATTTTCCAATGCCTATCTCTTTGCAAAAGAGAGATATCGGCAAGGAAAAGCTGTATTGTACCTTTGCATGTTTCTCCCAAACGAAGGACACTAGAATGAAAATTTTAAAGCCTCCTGTTAGTGCTTCATCTACACGTTATAGCATTAATTTTCCAATGCCTATCTCTTTGCAAAAGAGAGATATCGGCAAGGAAAAGCTGTATTGTACCTTTGCATTTTTCTCCCAAACGAAAGACACTAGAATGAAAATTTTAAAGCCTCCTGTTAGTGCTTCATTTACACGTTATAGCCCTGAATTTTCCAATGCCTATCTCTTTGCAAAAGAGAGATATCGACAAGGAAAAGCTGCATTGTACCTTTGCATTTTTCTCCCAAACGAAGGACACTAGAATGAAAATTTTAAAGCCTCCTGTTAGTGCTTCGTCTACACGTTATAGCCCTGAATTTTCCAATGCCTATCTCTTTGCAAAAGAGAGATATCGGCAAGGAAAAGCTGTATTGATCCTTTGCATTTTTCTCCCAAACGAAGGACACTAGAATGAAAATTTTAAAGCCTCCTGTTAGTGCTTCATCTACACGTTATAGCCCTGAATTTTCCAATGCCTATCTCTTTGCAAAAGAGAGATATCGGCAAGGAAAAGCTGTATTGTACCTTTGCATTTTTCTCCCAAACGAAAGACACTAGAATGAAAATTTTAAAGCCTCCTGTTAGTGCTTCATTTACACGTTATAGCCCTGAATTTTCCAATGCCTATCTCTTTGCAAAAGAGAGATATCGGCAAGGAAAAGCTGCATTGTACCTTTGCATTTTTCTCCCAAACGAAGGACACTAGAATGAAAATTTTAAAGCCTCCTGTTAGTGCTTCGTCTACACGTTATAGCCCTGAATTTTCCAATGCCTATCTCTTTGCAAAAGAGAGATATCGGCAAGGAAAAGCTGTATTGAACCTTTGCATTTTTCTCCCAAACGAAGGACACTAGAATGAAAATTTTAAAGCCTCCTGTTAGTGCTTCATCTACACGTTATAGCCCTGAATTTTCTAATGCCTATCTCTTTGCAAAAGAGAGATATCGGCATGGAAAAGCTATATTGTACCTTTGCATTTTTCTCCCAAACGAAGGACACTAGAATTAAAATTTTAAAGCCTCCTGTTAGTGCTTCATCTACACGTTATAGCCCTGAATTTTCCAATGCCTATCTCTTTGCAAAAGAGAGATATCGGCAAGGAAAAGCTATATTGTACCTTGGCATTTTTCTCCCAAACGAAGGACACTAGAATGAAAATGTTAAAGCCTCCTGTTAGTGCTTCATCTACACGTTATAGCCCTGAATTTTCCAATGCCTATCTCTTTGCAAAAGAGAGATATCGGCAAGGAAAAGCTGCATTGTACCTTGGCATTTTTCTCCCAAACGAAGGACACTAGAATGAAAATTTTAAAGCCTCCTGTTAGTGCTTCATCTACACGTTATAGCCCTGAATTTTCCAATGCCTATCTCTTTGCAAAAGAGAGATATCGGCAAGGAAAAGCTGCATTGTACCTGTGCATTTTTCTCCCAAACGAAGGACACTAGAATGAAAATTTTAAAGCCTCCTGTTAGTGCTTCATCTACACGGTATAGCCCTGAATTTTCCAATGCCTATCTCTTTGCAAAAGAGAGATATTGGCAAGGAAAAGCTGTATTGAACCTTTGCATTTTTCTCCCAAACGAAGGACACTAGAATGAAAATTTTAAAGCCTCCTGTTAGTGCTTCATCTACACGTTATAGCCCTGAATTTTCCAATGCCTATCTCTTTGCAAAAGAGAGATATCGGCAAGGAAAAGCTGTATTGTACCTTTGCATTTTTCTCCCAAACGAAAGACACTAGAATGAAAATTTTAAAGCCTCCTGTTAGTGCTTCATCTACACGTTATAGCCCTGAATTTTCCAATGCCTATCTCTTTGCAAAAGAGAGATATCGGCAAGGAAAAGCTGCATTGTACCTTTGCATTTTTCTCCCAAACGAAGGACACTAGAATGAAAATTTTAAAGCCTCCTGTTAGTGCTTCGTCTACACGTTATAGCCCTGAATTTTCCAATGCCTATCTCTTTGCAAAAGAGAGATATCGGCAAGGAAAAGCTGCATTGTACCTTTGCATTTTTCTCCCAAACGAAGGACACTAGAATGAAAATTTGAAAGCCTCCTGTTAGTGCTTCATCTACACGTTATAGCCCTGAATTTTCCAATGCCTATCACTTTGCAAAAGAGAGATATCGGCAAGGAAAAGCTGCATTGTACCTTTGCATTTTTCTCCCAAACGAAGGACACTAGAATGAAAATTTTAAAGCCTCCTGTTAATGCTTCATCTACACGTTATAGCCCTGAATTTTCCAATGCCTATCTCTTTGCAAAAGAGAGATATCGGCAAGGAAAAGCTGTATTGTACCTTTGCATTTTTCTCCCAAACGAAGGACACTAGAATGAAAATTTTAAAGCCTCCTGTTAGTGCTTCGTCTACACGTTATAGCCCTGAATTTTCCAATGCCTATCTCTTTGCAAAAGAGAGATATCGGCAAGGAAAAGCTGTATTGTACCTTTGCATGTTTCTCCCAAACGAAGGACACTAGAATGAAAATTTTAAAGCCTCCTGTTAGTGCTTCATCTACACGTTATAGCATTAATTTTCCAATGCCTATCTCTTTGCAAAAGAGAGATATCGGCAAGGAAAAGCTGTATTGTACCTTTGCATTTTTCTCCCAAACGAAAGACACTAGAATGAAAATTTTAAAGCCTCCTGTTAGTGCTTCATTTACACGTTATAGCCCTGAATTTTCCAATGCCTATCTCTTTGCAAAAGAGAGATATCGACAAGGAAAAGCTGCATTGTACCTTTGCATTTTTCTCCCAAACGAAGGACACTAGAATGAAAATTTTAAAGCCTCCTGTTAGTGCTTCGTCTACACGTTATAGCCCTGAATTTTCCAATGCCTATCTCTTTGCAAAAGAGAGATATCGGCAAGGAAAAGCTGTATTGATCCTTTGCATTTTTCTCCCAAACGAAGGACACTAGAATGAAAATTTTAAAGCCTCCTGTTAGTGCTTCATCTACACGTTATAGCCCTGAATTTTCCAATGCCTATCTCTTTGCAAAAGAGAGATATCGGCAAGGAAAAGCTGTATTGTACCTTTGCATTTTTCTCCCAAACGAAAGACACTAGAATGAAAATTTTAAAGCCTCCTGTTAGTGCTTCATTTACACGTTATAGCCCTGAATTTTCCAATGCCTGTCTCTTTGCAAAAGAGAGATATCGGCAAGGAAAAGCTGCATTGTACCTTTGCATTTTTCTCCCAAACGAAGGACACTAGAATGAAAATTTTAAAGCCTCCTGTTAGTGCTTCGTCTACACGTTATAGCCCTGAATTTTCCAATGCCTATCTCTTTGCAAAAGAGAGATATCGGCAAGGAAAAGCTGTATTGAACCTTTGCATTTTTCTCCCAAACGAAGGACACTAGAATGAAAATTTTAAAGCCTCCTGTTAGTGCTTCATCTACACGTTATAGCCCTGAATTTGCCAATGCCTATCTCTTTGCAAATGAGAGATATCGGCAAGGAAAGCTGTATTGTACCTTTGCATTTTTCTCCCAAACGAAAGACACTAGAATGAAAATTTTAAAGCCTCCTGTTAGTGCTTCATCTACACGTTATAGCCCTGAATTTTCCAATGCCTATCTCTTTGCAAAAGAGAGATATCGGCAAGGAAAAGCTGCATTGTACCTTTGCATTTTTCTCCCAAACGAAGGACACTAGAATGAAAATTTTAAAGCCTCCTGTTAGTGCTTCATCTACACGTTATAGCCCTGAATTTTCCAATGCCTATCTCTTTGCAAAAGAGAGATATCGGCAAGGAAAAGCTGTATTGTACCTTTGCATTTTTCTCCCAAACGAAAGACACTAGAATGAAAATTTTAAAGCCTCCTGTTAGTGCTTCATCTACACGTTATAGCCCTGAATTTTCCAATGCCTATCTCTTTGCAAAAGAGAGATATCGGCAAGGAAAAGCTGCATTGTACCTTTGCATTTTTCTCCCAAACGAAGGACACTAGAATGAAAATTTTAAAGCCTCCTGTTAGTGCTTCGTCTACACGTTATAGCCCTGAATTTTCCAATGCCTATCTCTTTGCAAAAGAGAGATATCGGCAAGGAAAAGCTGCATTGTACCTTTGCATTTTTCTCCCAAACGAAGGACACTAGAATGAAAATTTGAAAGCCTCCTGTTAGTGCTTCATCTACACGTTATAGCCCTGAATTTTCCAATGCCTATCACTTTGCAAAAGAGAGATATCGGCAAGGAAAAGCTGCATTGTACCTTTGCATTTTTCTCCCAAACGAAGGACACTAGAATGAAAATTTTAAAGCCTCCTGTTAGTGCTTCATCTACACGTTATAGCCCTGAATTTTCCAATGCCTATCTCTTTGCAAAAGAGAGATATCGGCAAGGAAAAGCTGTATTGTACCTTTGCATTTTTCTCCCAAACGAAGGACACTAGAATGAAAATTTTAAAGCCTCCTGTTAGTGCTTCGTCTACACGTTATAGCCCTGAATTTTCCAATGCCTATCTCTTTGCAAAAGAGAGATATCGGCAAGGAAAAGCTGTATTGTACCTTTGCATGTTTCTCCCAAACGAAGGACACTAGAATGAAAATTTTAAAGCCTCCTGTTAGTGCTTCATCTACACGTTATAGCATTAATTTTCCAATGCCTATCTCTTTGCAAAAGAGAGATATCGGCAAGGAAAAGCTGTATTGTACCTTTGCATTTTTCTCCCAAACGAAAGACACTAGAATGAAAATTTTAAAGCCTCCTGTTAGTGCTTCATTTACACGTTATAGCCCTGAATTTTCCAATGCCTATCTCTTTGCAAAAGAGAGATATCGACAAGGAAAAGCTGCATTGTACCTTTGCATTTTTCTCCCAAACGAAGGACACTAGAATGAAAATTTTAAAGCCTCCTGTTAGTGCTTCGTCTACACGTTATAGCCCTGAATTTTCCAATGCCTATCTCTTTGCAAAAGAGAGATATCGGCAAGGAAAAGCTGTATTGATCCTTTGCATTTTTCTCCCAAACGAAGGACACTAGAATGAAAATTTTAAAGCCTCCTGTTAGTGCTTCATCTACACGTTATAGCCCTGAATTTTCCAATGCCTATCTCTTTGCAAAAGAGAGATATCGGCAAGGAAAAGCTGTATTGTACCTTTGCATTTTTCTCCCAAACGAAAGACACTAGAATGAAAATTTTAAAGCCTCCTGTTAGTGCTTCATTTACACGTTATAGCCCTGAATTTTCCAATGCCTGTCTCTTTGCAAAAGAGAGATATCGGCAAGGAAAAGCTGCATTGTACCTTTGCATTTTTCTCCCAAACGAAGGACACTAGAATGAAAATTTTAAAGCCTCCTGTTAGTGCTTCGTCTACACGTTATAGCCCTGAATTTTCCAATACCTATCTCTTTGCAAAAGAGAGATATCGGCAAGGAAAAGCTGTATTGAACCTTTGCATTTTTCTCCCAAACGAAGGACACTAGAATGAAAATTTTAAAGCCTCCTGTTAGTGCTTCATCTACACGTTATAGCCCTGAATTTGCCAATGCCTATCTCTTTGCAAATGAGAGATATCGGCAAGGAAAGCTGTATTGTACCTTTGCATTTTTCTCCCAAACGAAAGACACTAGAATGAAAATTTTAAAGCCTCCTGTTAGTGCTTCATCTACACGTTATAGCCCTGAATTTTCCAATGCCTATCTCTTTGCAAAAGAGAGATATCGGCAAGGAAAAGCTGCATTGTACCTTTGCATTTTTCTCCCAAACGAAAGACACTAGAATGAAAATTTTAAAGCCTCCTGTTAGTGCTTCATCTACACGTTATAGCCCTGAATTTTCCAATGCCTATCTCTTTGCAAAAGAGAGATATCGGCAAGGAAAAGCTATATTGTACCTTTGCATTTTTCTCCCAAACGAAGGACACTAGAATGAAAATTTTAAAGCCTCCTGTTAGTGCTTCATCTACACGTTATAGCCCTGAATTTTCTAATGCCTATCTCTTTGCAAAAGAGAGATATCGGCAAGGAAAAGCTGCATTGTACCTTGGCATTTTTCTCCCAAACGAAGGACACTAGAATGAAAATTTTAAAGCCTCCTGTTAGTGCTTCATCTACACGTTATAGCCCTGAATTTTCCAATGCCTATCTCTTTGCAAAAGAGAGATATCGGCAAGGAAAAGCTGTATTGTACCTTTGCATTTTTCTCCCAAACGAAGGACACTAGAATGAAAATTTTAAAGCCTCCTGTTAGTGCTTCGTCTACACGTTATAGCCCTGAATTTTCCAATGCCTATCTCTTTGCAAAAGAGAGATATCGGCAAGGAAAAGCTGTATTGTACCTTTGCATGTTTCTCCCAAACGAAGGACACTAGAATGAAAATTTTAAAGCCTCCTGTTAGTGCTTCATCTACACGTTATAGCATTAATTTTCCAATGCCTATCTCTTTGCAAAAGAGAGATATCGGCAAGGAAAAGCTGTATTGTACCTTTGCATTTTTCTCCCAAACGATAGACACTAGAATGAAAATTTTAAAGCCTCCTGTTAGTGCTTCATTTACACGTTATAGCCCTGAATTTTCCAATGCCTATCTCTTTGCAAAAGAGAGATATCGACAAGGAAAAGCTGCATTGTACCTTTGCATTTTTCTCCCAAACGAAGGACACTAGAATGAAAATTTTAAAGCCTCCTGTTAGTGCTTCGTCTACACGTTATAGCCCTGAATTTTCCAATGCCTATCTCTTTGCAAAAGAGAGATATCGGCAAGGAAAAGCTGTATTGATCCTTTGCATTTTTCTCCCAAACGAAGGACACTAGAATGAAAATTTTAAAGCCTCCTGTTAGTGCTTCATCTACACGTTATAGCCCTGAATTTTCCAATGCCTATCTCTTTGCAAAAGAGAGATATCGGCAAGGAAAAGCTGTATTGTACCTTTGCATTTTTCTCCCAAACGAAAGACACTAGAATGAAAATTTTAAAGCCTCCTGTTAGTGCTTCATTTACACGTTATAGCCCTGAATTTTCCAATGCCTATCTCTTTGCAAAAGAGAGATATCGGCAAGGAAAAGCTGCATTGTACCTTTGCATTTTTCTCCCAAACGAAGGACACTAGAATGAAAATTTTAAAGCCTCCTGTTAGTGCTTCGTCTACACGTTATAGCCCTGAATTTTCCAATGCCTATCTCTTTGCAAAAGAGAGATATCGGCAAGGAAAAGCTGTATTGAACCTTTGCATTTTTCTCCCAAACGAAGGACACTAGAATGAAAATTTTAAAGCCTCCTGTTAGTGCTTCATCTACACGTTATAGCCCTGAATTTGCCAATGCCTATCTCTTTGCAAATGAGAGATATCGGCAAGGAAAGCTGTATTGTACCTTTGCATTTTTCTCCCAAACGAAAGACACTAGAATGAAAATTTTAAAGCCTCCTGTTAGTGCTTCATCTACACGTTATAGCCCTGAATTTTCCAATGCCTATCTCTTTGCAAAAGAGAGATATCGGCAAGGAAAAGCTGCATTGTACCTTTGCATTTTTCTCCCAAACGAAAGACACTAGAATGAAAATTTTAAAGCCTCCTGTTAGTGCTTCATCTACACGTTATAGCCCTGAATTTTCCAATGCCTATCTCTTTGCAAAAGAGAGATATCGGCAAGGAAAAGCTATATTGTACCTTTGCATTTTTCTCCCAAACGAAGGACACTAGAATGAAAATTTTAAAGCCTCCTGTTAGTGCTTCATCTACACGTTATAGCCCTGAATTTTCTAATGCCTATCTCTTTGCAAAAGAGAGATATCGGCAAGGAAAAGCTGCATTGTACCTTGGCATTTTTCTCCCAAACGAAGGACACTAGAATGAAAATTTTAAAGCCTCCTGTTAGTGCTTCATCTACACGTTATAGCCCTGAATTTTCCAATGCCTATCTCTTTGCAAAAGAGAGATATCGGCAAGGAAAAGCTGTATTGTACCTTTGCATTTTTCTCCCAAACGAAAGACAGTAGAATGAAAATTTTAAAGCCTCCTGTTAGTGCTTCATCTACACGTTATAGCCCTGAATTTTCCAATGCCTATCTCTTTGCAAAAGAGAGATATCGGCAAGGAAAAGCTGTATTGTACCTTTGCATTTTTCTCCCAAACGAAAGACACTAGAATGAAAATTTTAAAGCCTCCTGTTAGTGCTTCATCTACACGTTATAGCCCTGAATTTTCCAATGCCTATCTCTTTGCAAAAGAGAGATATCGGCAAGGAAAAGCTGCATTGTACATTTGCATTTTTCTCCCAAACGAAAGACACTAGAATGAAAATTTTAAAGCCTCCTGTTAGTGCTTCATCTACACGTTATAGCCCTGAATTTTCTAATGCCTATCTCTTTGCAAAAGAGAGATATCGGCAAGGAAAAGCTATATTGTACCTTTGCATTTTTCTCCCAAACGAAGGACACTAGAATTAAAATTTTAAATCCTCCTGTTAGTGCTTCATCTACACGTTATAGCCCTGAATTTTCCAATGCCTATCTCTTTGCAAAAGAGAGATATCGGCAAGGAAAAGCTATATTGTACCTTGGCATTTTTCTCCCAAACGAAGGACACTAGAATTAAAATGTTAAAGCCTCCTGTTAGTGCTTCATCTACACGTTATAGCCCTGAATTTTCCAATGCCTATCTCTTTGCAAAAGAGAGATATCGGCAAGGAAAAGCTGCATTGTACCTTGGCATTTTTCTCCCAAACGAAGGACACTAGAATGAAAATTTTAAAGCCTCCTGTTAGTGCTTCATCTACACGTTATAGCCCTGAATTTTCCAATGCCTATCTCTTTGCAAAAGAGAGATATCGGCAAGGAAAAGCTGCATTGTACCTGTGCATTTTTCTCCCAAACGAAGGACACTAGAATGAAAATTTTAAAGCCTCCTGTTAGTGCTTCATCTACACGGTATAGCCCTGAATTTTCCAATGCCTATCTCTTTGCAAAAGAGAGATATTGGCAAGGAAAAGCTGTATTGAACCTTTGCATTTTTCTCCCAAACGAAGGACACTAGAATGAAAATTTTAAAGCCTCCTGTTAGTGCTTCATCTACACGTTATAGCCCTGAATTTTCCAATGCCTATCTCTTTGCAAAAGAGAGATATTGGCAAGGAAAAGCTGTATTGTACCTTTGCATTTTTCTCCCAAACGAAAGACACTAGAATGAAAATTTTAAAGCCTCCTGTTAGTGCTTCATCTACACGTTATAGCCCTGAATTTTCCAATGCCTATCTCTTTGCAAAAGAGAGATATCGGCAAGGAAAAGCTGCATTGTACCTTTGCATTTTTCTCCCAAACGAAGGACACTAGAATGAAAATTTTAAAGCCTCCTGTTAGTGCTTCGTCTACACGTTATAGCCCTGAATTTTCCAATGCCTATCTCTTTGCAAAAGAGAGATATCGGCAAGGAAAAGCTGCATTGTACCTTTGCATTTTTCTCCCAAACGAAGGACACTAGAATGAAAATTTGAAAGCCTCCTGTTAGTGCTTCATCTACACGTTATAGCCCTGAATTTTCCAATGCCTATCACTTTGCAAAAGAGAGATATCGGCAAGGAAAAGCTGCATTGTACCTTTGCATTTTTCTCCCAAACGAAGGACACTAGAATGAAAATTTTAAAGCCTCCTGTTAGTGCTTCGTCTACACGTTATAGCCCTGAATTTTCCAATGCCTATCTCTTTGCAAAAGAGAGATATCGGCAAGGAAAAGCTGTATTGTACCTTTGCATTTTTCTCCCAAACGAAGGACACTAGAATGAAAATTTTAAAGCCTCCTGTTAGTGCTTCGTCTACACGTTATAGCCCTGAATTTTCCAATGCCTATCTCTTTGCAAAAGAGAGATATCGGCAAGGAAAAGCTGTATTGTACCCTTGCATGTTTCTCCCAAACGAAGGACACTAGAATGAAAATTTTAAAGCCTCCTGTTAGTGCTTCATCTACACGGTATAGCCCTGAATTTTCCAATGCCTATCTCTTTGCAAAAGAGAGATATTGGCAAGGAAAAGCTGTATTGAACCTTTGCATTTTTCTCCCAAACGAAGGACACTAGAATGAAAATTTGAAAGCCTCCTGTTAGTGCTTCATTTACACGTTATAGCCCTGAATTTTCCAATGCCTATCTCTTTGCAAAAGAGAGATATCGGCAAGGAAAAGCTGCATTGTACCTTTGCATTTTTCTCCCAAACGAAGGACACTAGAATGAAAATTTTAAAGCCTCCTGTTAGTGCTTCGTCTACACGTTATAGCCCTGAATTTTCCAATGCCTATCTCTTTGCAAAAGAGAGATATCGGCAAGGAAAAGCTGTATTGAACCTTTGCATTTTTCTCCCAAACGAAGGACACTAGAATGAAAATTTTAAAGCCTCCTGTTAGTGCTTCATCTACACGTTATAGCCCTGAATTTTCCAATGCCTATCTCTTTGCAAAAGAGAGATATCGGCAAGGAAAAGCTGTATTGTACCTTTGCATTTTTCTCCCAAACGAAAGACACTAGAATGAACATTTTAAAGCCTCCTGTTAGTGCTTCATCTACACGTTATAGCCCTGAATTTTCCAATGCCTATCTCTTTGCAAAAGAGAGATATCGGCAAGGAAAAGCTGCATTGTACCTTTGCATTTTTCTCCCAAACGAAGGACACTAGAATGAAAATTTTAAAGCCTCCTGTTAGTGCTTCGTCTACACGTTATAGCCCTGAATTTTCCAATGCCTATCTCTTTGCAAAAGAGAGATATCGGCAAGGAAAAGCTGTATTGAACCTTTGCATTTTTCTCCCAAACGAAGGACACTAGAATGAAAATTTTAAAGCCTCCTGTTAGTGCTTCATCTACACGTTATAGCCCTGAATTTTCCAATGCCTATCTCTTTGCAAGAGAGAGATATCGGCAAGGAAAAGCTGCATTGTACCTTTGCATTTTTCTCCCAAACGAAGGACACTAGAATGAAAATTTTAAAGCCTCCTGTTAGTGCTTCATCTACACTTTATAGCCCTGAATTTTCTAATGCCTATCTCTTTGCAAAAGAGAGATATCGGCAAGGAAAAGCTATATTGTACCTTTGCATTTTTCTCCCAAACGAAGGACACTAGAATTAAAATTTTAAAGCCTCCTGTTAGTGCTTCATCTACACGTTATAGCCCTGAATTTTCCAATGCCTATCTCTTTGCAAAAGAGAGATATCGGCAAGGAAAAGCTATATTGTACCTTGGCATTTTTCTCCCAAACGAAGGACACTAGAATGAAAATGTTAAAGCCTCCTGTTAGTGCTTCATCTACACGTTATAGCCCTGAATTTTCCAATGCCTATCTCTTTGCAAAAGAGAGATATCGGCAAGGAAAAGCTACATTGTACCTGTGCATTTTTCTCCCAAACGAAGGACACTAGAATGAAAATTTTAAAGCCTCCTGTTAGTGCTTCATCTACACGGTATAGCCCTGAATTTTCCAATGCCTATCTCTTTGCAAAAGAGAGATATTGGCAAGGAAAAGCTGTATTGAACCTTTGCATTTTTCTCCCAAACGAAGGACACTAGAATGAAAATTTTAAAGCCTCCTGTTAGTGCTTCATCTACACGTTATAGCCCTGAATTTTCCAATGCCTATCTCTTTGCAAAAGAGAGATATCGGCAAGGAAAAGCTGCATTGTACCTTTGCATTTTTCTCCCAAACGAAGGACACTAGAATGAAAATTTTAAAGCCTCCTGTTAGTGCTTCGTCTACACGTTATAGCCCTGAATTTTCCAATGCCTATCTCTTTGCAAAAGAGAGATATCGGCAAGGAAAAGCTGCATTGTACCTTTGCATTTTTCTCCCAAACGAAGGACACTAGAATGAAAATTTGAAAGCCTCCTGTTAGTGCTTCATCTACACGTTATAGCCCTGAATTTTCCAATGCCTATCACTTTGCAAAAGAGAGATATCGGCAAGGAAAAGCTGCATTGTACCTTTGCATTTTTCTCCCAAACGAAGGACACTAGAATGAAAATTTTAAAGCCTCCTGTTAGTGCTTCGTCTACACGTTATAGCCCTGAATTTTCCAATGCCTATCTCTTTGCAAAAGAGAGATATCGGCAAGGAAAAGCTGTATTGTACCTTTGCATTTTTCTCCCAAACGAAGGACACTAGAATGAAAATTTTAAAGCCTCCTGTTAGTGCTTCGTCTACACGTTATAGCCCTGAATTTTCCAATGCCTATCTCTTTGCAAAAGAGAGATATCGGCAAGGAAAAGCTGTATTGTACCTTTGCATGTTTCTCCCAAACGAAGGACACTAGAATGAAAATTTTAAAGCCTCCTGTTAGTGCTTCATCTACACGGTATAGCCCTGAATTTTCCAATGCCTATCTCTTTGCAAAAGAGAGATATTGGCAAGGAAAAGCTGTATTGAACCTTTGCATTTTTCTCCCAAACGAAGGACACTAGAATGAAAATTTTAAAGCCTCCTGTTAGTGCTTCATCTACACGTTATAGCCCTGAATTTTCCAATGCCTATCTCTTTGCAAAAGAGAGATATCGGCAAGGAAAAGCTGCATTGTACCTTTGCATTTTTCTCCCAAACGAAGGACACTAGAATGAAAATTTTAAAGCCTCCTGTTAGTGCTTCGTCTACACGTTATAGCCCTGAATTTTCCAATGCCTATCTCTTTGCAAAAGAGAGATATCGGCAAGGAAAAGCTGCATTGTACCTTTGCATTTTTCTCCCAAACGAAGGACACTAGAATGAAAATTTGAAAGCCTCCTGTTAGTGCTTCATCTACACGTTATAGCCCTGAATTTTCCAATGCCTATCACTTTGCAAAAGAGAGATATCGGCAAGGAAAAGCTGCATTGTACCTTTGCATTTTTCTCCCAAACGAAGGACACTAGAATGAAAATTTTAAAGCCTCCTGTTAGTGCTTCGTCTACACGTTATAGCCCTGAATTTTCCAATGCCTATCTCTTTGCAAAAGAGAGATATCGGCAAGGAAAAGCTGCATTGTACCTTTGCATTTTTCTCCCAAACGAAGGACACTAGAATGAAAATTTGAAAGCCTCCTGTTAGTGCTTCATCTACACGTTATAGCCCTGAATTTTCCAATGCCTATCACTTTGCAAAAGAGAGATATCGGCAAGGAAAAGCTGCATTGTACCTTTGCATTTTTCTCCCAAACGAAGGACACTAGAATGAAAATTTTAAAGCCTCCTGTTAGTGCTTCGTCTACACGTTATAGCCCTGAATTTTCCAATGCCTATCTCTTTGCAAAAGAGAGATATCGGCAAGGAAAAGCTGTATTGTACCTTTGCATTTTTCTCCCAAACGAAGGACACTAGAATGAAAATTTTAAAGCCTCCTGTTAGTGCTTCGTCTACACGTTATAGCCCTGAATTTTCCAATGCCTATCTCTTTGCAAAAGAGAGATATCGGCAAGGAAAAGCTGTATTGAACCTTTGCATTTTTCTCCCAAACGAAGGACACTAGAATGAAAATTTTAAAGCCTCCTGTTAGTGCTTCATCTACACGTTATAGCCCTGAATTTTCCAATGCCTATCTCTTTGCAAAAGAGAGATATCGGCAAGGAAAAGCTGTATTGTACCTTTGCATTTTTCTCCCAAACGAAGGACACTAGAATGAAAATTTTAAAGCCTCCTGTTAGTGCTTCATCTACACGTTATAGCCCTGAATTTTCCAATGCCTATCTCTTTGCAAAAGAGAGATATCGGCAAGGAAAAGCTGTATTGTACCTTTGCATTTTTCTCCCAAACGAAAGACACTAGAATGAAAATTTTAAAGCCTCCTGTTAGTGCTTCATCTACACGTTATAGCCCTGAATTTTCTAATGCCTATCTCTTTGCAAAAGAGAGATATCGGCAAGGAAAAGCTATATTGTACCTTTGCATTTTTCTCCCAAACGAAGGACACTAGAATTAAAATTTTAAAGCCTCCTGTTAGTGCTTCATCTACACGTTATAGCCCTGAATTTTCCAATGCCTATCTCTTTGCAAAAGAGAGATATCGGCAAGGAAAAGCTATATTGTACCTTGGCATTTTTCTCCCAAACGAAGGACACTAGAATGAAAATGTTAAAGCCTCCTGTTAGTGCTTCATCTACACGTTATAGCCCTGAATTTTCCAATGCCTATCTCTTTGCAAAAGAGAGATATCGGCAAGGAAAAGCTGCATTGTACCTGTGCATTTTTCTCCCAAACGAAGGACACTAGAATGAAAATTTTAAAGCCTCCTGTTAGTGCTTCATCTACACGGTATAGCCCTGAATTTTCCAATGCCTATCTCTTTGCAAAAGAGAGATATTGGCAAGGAAAAGCTGTATTGAACCTTTGCATTTTTCTCCCAAACGAAGGACACTAGAATGAAAATTTTAAAGCCTCCTGTTAGTGCTTCATCTACACGTTATAGCCCTGAATTTTCCAATGCCTATCTCTTTGCAAAAGAGAGATATCGGCAAGGAAAAGCTGCATTGTACCTTTGCATTTTTCTCCCAAACGAAGGACACTAGAATGAAAATTTTAAAGCCTCCTGTTAGTGCTTCGTCTACACGTTATAGCCCTGAATTTTCCAATGCCTATCTCTTTGCAAAAGAGAGATATCGGCAAGGAAAAGCTGCATTGTACCTTTGCATTTTTCTCCCAAACGAAGGACACTAGAATGAAAATTTGAAAGCCTCCTGTTAGTGCTTCATCTACACGTTATAGCCCTGAATTTTCCAATGTCTATCACTTTGCAAAAGAGAGATATCGGCAAGGAAAAGCTGCATTGTACCTTTGCATTTTTCTCCCAAAAGAAGGACACTAGAATGAAAATTTTAAAGCCTCCCGTTAGTGCTTCGTCTACACGTTATAGCCCTGAATTTTCCAATGCCTATCTCTTTGCAAAAGAGAGATATCGGCAAGGAAAAGCTGTATTGTACCTTTGCATTTTTCTCCCAAACGAAGGACACTAGAATGAAAATTTTAAAGCCTCCTGTTAGTGCTTCGTCTACACGTTATAGCCCTGAATTTTCCAATGCCTATCTCTTTGCAAAAGAGAGATATCGGCAAGGAAAAGCTGTATTGTACCTTTGCATGTTTCTCCCAAACGAAGGACACTAGAATGAAAATTTTAAAGCCTCCTGTTAGTGCTTCATCTACACGGTATAGCCCTGAATTTTCCAATGCCTATCTCTTTGCAAAAGAGAGATATTGGCAAGGAAAAGCTGTATTGAACCTTTGCATTTTTCTCCCAAACGAAGGACACTAGAATGAAAATTTTAAAGCCTCCTGTTAGTGCTTCATCTACACGTTATAGCCCTGAATTTTCCAATGCCTATCTCTTTGCAAAAGAGAGATATCGGCAAGGAAAAGCTGCATTGTACCTTTGCATTTTTCTCCCAAACGAAGGACACTAGAATGAAAATTTTAAAGCCTCCTGTTAGTGCTTCGTCTACACGTTATAGCCCTGAATTTTCCAATGCCTATCTCTTTGCAAAAGAGAGATATCGGCAAGGAAAAGCTGCATTGTACCTTTGCATTTTTCTCCCAAACGAAGGACACTAGAATGAAAATTTGAAAGCCTCCTGTTAGTGCTTCATCTACACGTTATAGCCCTGAATTTTCCAATGCCTATCACTTTGCAAAAGAGAGATATCGGCAAGGAAAAGCTGCATTGTACCTTTGCATTTTTCTCCCAAACGAAGGACACTAGAATGAAAATTTTAAAGCCTCCTGTTAGTGCTTCGTCTACACGTTATAGCCCTGAATTTTCCAATGCCTATCTCTTTGCAAAAGAGAGATATCGGCAAGGAAAAGCTGTATTGTACCTTTGCATTTTTCTCCCAAACGAAGGACACTAGAATGAAAATTGTAAAGCCTCCTGTTAGTGCTTCGTCTACACGTTATAGCCCTGAATTTTCCAATGCCTATCTCTTTGCAAAAGAGAGATATCGGCAAGGAAAAGCTGTATTGTACCTTTGCATGTTTCTCCCAAACGAAGGACACTAGAATGAAAATTTTAAAGCCTCCTGTTAGTGCTTCATCTACACGGTATAGCCCTGAATTTTCCAATGCCTATCTCTTTGCAAAAGAGAGATATTGGCAAGGAAATGCTGTATTGAACCTTTGCATTTTTCTCCCAAACGAAGGACACTAGAATTAAAATTTTAAAGCCTCCTGTTAGTGCTTCATCTACACGTTATAGCCCTGCATTTTCCAATGCTTATCTCTTTGCAAAAGAGAGATATCGGCAAGGAAAAGCTGCATTGTACCTTTGCATTTTTCTCCCAAACGAAGGACACTAGAATGAAAATTTTAAAGCCTCCTGTTAGTGCTTCGTCTACACGTTATAGCCCTGAATTTTCCAATGCCTATCTCTTTGCAAAAGAGAGATATCGGCAAGGAAAAGCTGTATTGAACCTTTGCATTTTTCTCCCAAACGAAGGACACTAGAATGAAAATTTTAAAGCCTCCTGTTAGTGCTTCATCTACACGTTATATCCCTGAATTTTCCAATGCCTATCTCTTTGCAAAAGAGAGATATCGGCAAGGAAAAGCTGTATTGTACCTTTGCATTTTTCTCCCAAACGAAAGACACTAGAATGAAAATTTTAAAGCCTCCTGTTAGTGCTTCATCTACACGTTATATCCCTGAATTTTCCAATGCCTATCTCTTTGCAAAAGAGAGATATCGGCAAGGAAAAGCTGTATTGTACCTTTGCATTTTTCTCCCAAACGAAAGACACTAGAATGAACATTTTAAAGCCTCCTGTTAGTGCTTCGTCTACACGTTATAGCCCTGAATTTTCCAATGCCTATCTCTTTGCAAAAGAGAGATATCGGCAAGGAAAAGCTGCATTGTACCTTTGCATTTTTCTCCCAAACGAAGGACACTAGAATGAAAATTTTAAAGCCTCCTGTTAGTGCTTCGTCTACACGTTATAGCCCCAAATTTTCCAATGCCTATCTCTTTGCAAAAGAGAGATATCGGCAAGGAAAAGCTGCATTGTACCTTTGCATTTTCTCCCAAACGAAGGACACTAGAATGAAAATTTTAAAGCCTCCTGTTAGTGCTTCATCTACACGTTATAGCCCTGAATTTTCCAATGCCTATCTCTTTGCAAAAGAGAGATATCGGCAAGGAAAAGCTGCATTGTACCTTTGCATTTTTCTCCCAAACGAAGGACACTAGAATGAAAATTTTAAAGCCTCCTGTTAGTGCTTCATCTACACGTTATAGCCCTGAATTTTCCAATGCCTATCTCTTTGCAAAAGAGAGATATCGGCAAGGAAAAGCTGCATTGTACCTTTGCATTTTTCTCCCAAACGAAGGACACTAGAATGAAAATTGTAAAGCCTCCTGTTAGTGCTTCGTCTACACGTTATAGCCCCAATTTTTCCAATGCCTATCTCTTTGCAAAAGAGAGATATCGGCAAGGAAAAGCTGCATTGTACCTTTGCATTTTTCTCCCAAACGAAGGACACTAGAATGAAAATTTTAAAGCCTCCTGTTAGTGCTTCATCTACACGTTATAGCCCTGAGTTTTCCAATGCCTATCTCTTTGCAAAAGAGAGATATCGGCAAGGAAAAGCTGTATTGTACCTTTGCATTTTTCTCCCAAACGAAAGACACTAGAATGAAAATTTTAAAGCCTTCTGTTAGTGCTTCATTTACACGTTATAGCCCTGAATTTTCCAATGCCTATCTCTTTGCAAAAGAGAGATATCTGCAAGGAAAAGCTGCATTGTACCTTTGCATTTTTCTCCCAAACGAAGGACACTAGAATGAAAATTTTAAAGCCTCCTGTTAGTGCTTCGTCTACACGTTATAGCCCTGAATTTTCCAATGCCTATCTCTTTGCAAAAGAGAGATATCGGCAAGGAAAAGCTGTATTGTACCTTTGCATTTTTCTCCCAAACGAAGGACACTAGAATGAAAATTTTAAAGCCTCCTGTTAGTGCTTCATCTACACGGTATAGCCCTGAATTTTCCAATGCCTATCTCTTTGCAAAAGAGAGATATTGGCAAGGAAAAGCTGTATTGAACCTTTGCATTTTTCTCCCAAACGAAGGACACTAGAATGAAAATTTTAAAGCCTCCTGTTAGTGCTTCATCTACACGTTATAGCCCTGAATTTTCCAATGCCCATCTCTTTGCAAAAGAGAGATATCGGCAAGGAAAAGCTGCATTGTACCTTTGCATTTTTCTCCCAAACGAAGGACACTAGAATGAAAATTTTAAAGCCTCCTGTTAGTGCTTCATCTACACGTTATATCCCTGAATTTTCCAATGCCTATCTCTTTGCAAAAGAGAGATATCGGCAAGGAAAAGCTGTATTGTACCTTTGCATTTTTCTCCCAAACGAAAGACACTAGAATGAAAATTTTAAAGCCTCCTGTTAGTGCTTCGTCTTTACGTTATAGCCCTGAATTTTCCAATGCCTATCTCTTTGCAAAAGAGAGATATCGGCAAGGAAAAGCTGCATTGTACCTTTGCATTTTTCTCCCAAACGAAGGACACTAGAATGAAAATTTTAAAGCCTCCTGTTAGTGCTTCGTCTACACGTTATAGCCCCAAATTTTCCAATGCCTATCTCTTTGCAAAAGAGAGATATCGGCAAGGAAAAGCTGCATTGTACCTTTGCATTTTTCTCCCAAACGAAGGACACTAGAATGAAAATTTTAAAGACTCCTGTTAGTGCTTCATCTACACGTTATAGCCCTGAATTTTCCAATGCCTATCTCTTTGCAAAAGAAAGATATCGGCAAGGAAAAGCTGTATTGTACCTTTGCATTTTTCTCCCAAACGAAAGACACTAGAATGAAAATTTTAAAGCCTTCTGTTAGTGCTTCATTTACACGTTATAGCCCTGAATTTTCCAATGCCTATCTCTTTGCAAAAGAGAGATATCGGCAAGGAAAAGCTGTATTGTACCTTTGCATGTTTCTCCCAAACGAAGGACACTAGAATGAAAATTTTAAAGCCTCCTGTTAGTGCTTCATCTACACGGTATAGCCCTGAATTTTCCAATGCCTATCTCTTTGCAAAAGAGAGATATTGGCAAGGAAAAGCTGTATTGAACCTTTGCATTTTTCTCCCAAACGAAGGACACTAGAATGAAAATTTTAAAGCCTCCTGTTAGTGCTTCATCTACACGTTATAGCCCTGAATTTTACAATGCCTATCTCTTTGCAAAAGAGAGATATCGGCAAGGAAAAGCTGCATTGTACCTTTGCATTTTTCTCCCAAACGAAGGACACTAGAATGAAAATTTTAAAGCCTCCTGTTAGTGCTTCGTCTACACGTTATAGCCCCAAATTTTCCAATGCCTATCTCTTTGCAAAAGAGAGATATCGGCAAGGAAAAGCTGCATTGTACCTTTGCATTTTCTCCCAAACGAAGGACACTAGAATGAAAATTTTAAAGCCTCCTGTTAGTGCTTCATCTACACGTTATAGCCCTGAATTTTCCAATGCCTATCTCTTTGCAAAAGAGAGATATCGGCAAGGAAAAGCTGCATTGTACCTTTGCATTTTTCTCCCAAACGAAGGACACTAGAATGAAAATTTTAAAGCCTCCTGTTAGTGCTTCGTCTACACGTTATAGCCCTGAATTTTCCAATGCCTATCTCTTTGCAAAAGAGAGATATCGGCAAGGAAAAGCTGTATTGTACCTTTGCATCTTTCTCCCAAACGAAAGACACTAGAATGAAAATTTTAAAGCCTCCTGTTAGTGCTTCATCTACACGTTATAGCCCTGAATTTTCCAATGCCTATCTCTTTGCAAAAGAGAGATATCGGCAAGGAAAAGCTGCATTGTACCTTTGCATTTTTCTCCCAAACGAAGGACACTAGAATGAAAATTGTAAAGCCTCCTGTTAGTGCTTCGTCTACACGTTATAGCCCCAATTTTTCCAATGCCTATCTCTTTGCAAAAGAGAGATATCGGCAAGGAAAAGCTGCATTGTACCTTTGCATTTTTCTCCCAAACGAAGGACACTAGAATGAAAATTTTAAAGCCTCCTGTTAGTGCTTCATCTACACGTTATAGCCCTGAATTTTCCAATGCCCATCTCTTTGCAAAAGAGAGATATCGGCAAGGAAAAGCTGCATTGTACCTTTGCATTTTTCTCCCAAACGAAGGACACTAGAATGAAAATTTTAAAGCCTCCTGTTAGTGCTTCATCTACACGTTATATCCCTGAATTTTCCAATGCCTATCTCTTTGCAAAAGAGAGATATCGGCAAGGAAAAGCTGTATTGTACCTTTGCATTTTTCTCCCAAACGAAAGACACTAGAATGAAAATTTTAAAGCCTCCTGTTAGTGCTTCGTCTTTACGTTATAGCCCTGAATTTTCCAATGCCTATCTCTTTGCAAAAGAGAGATATCGGCAAGGAAAAGCTGCATTGTACCTTTGCATTTTTCTCCCAAACGAAGGACACTAGAATGAAAATTTTAAAGCCTCCTGTTAGTGCTTCGTCTACACGTTATAGCCCCAAATTTTCCAATGCCTATCTCTTTGCAAAAGAGAGATATCGGCAAGGAAAAGCTGCATTGTACCTTTGCATTTTTCTCCCAAACGAAGGACACTAGAATGAAAATTTTAAAGACTCCTGTTAGTGCTTCATCTACACGTTATAGCCCTGAATTTTCCAATGCCTATCTCTTTGCAAAAGAAAGATATCGGCAAGGAAAAGCTGTATTGTACCTTTGCATTTTTCTCCCAAACGAAAGACACTAGAATGAAAATTTTAAAGCCTTCTGTTAGTGCTTCATTTACACGTTATAGCCCTGAATTTTCCAATGCCTATCTCTTTGCAAAAGAGAGATATCGGCAAGGAAAAGCTGTATTGTACCTTTGCATGTTTCTCCCAAACGAAGGACACTAGAATGAAAATTTTAAAGCCTCCTGTTAGTGCTTCATCTACACGGTATAGCCCTGAATTTTCCAATGCCTATCTCTTTGCAAAAGAGAGATATTGGCAAGGAAAAGCTGTATTGAACCTTTGCATTTTTCTCCCAAACGAAGGACACTAGAATGAAAATTTTAAAGCCTCCTGTTAGTGCTTCATCTACACGTTATAGCCCTGAATTTTCCAATGCCTATCTCTTTGCAAAAGAGAGATATCGGCAAGGAAAAGCTGCATTGTACCTTTGCATTTTTCTCCCAAACGAAGGACACTAGAATGAAAATTTTAAAGCCTCCTGTTAGTGCTTCGTCTACACGTTATAGCCCTGAATTTTCCAATGCCTATCTCTTTGCAAAAGAGAGATATCGGCAAGGAAAAGCTGCATTGTACCTTTGCATTTTTCTCCCAAACGAAGGACACTAGAATGAAAATTTGAAAGCCTCCTGTTAGTGCTTCATCTACACGTTATAGCCCTGAATTTTCCAATGCCTATCACTTTGCAAAAGAGAGATATCGGCAAGGAAAAGCTGCATTGTACCTTTGCATTTTTCTCCCAAACGAAGGACACTAGAATGAAAATTTTAAAGCCTCCTGTTAGTGCTTCGTCTACACGTTATAGCCCTGAATTTTCCAATGCCTATCTCTTTGCAAAAGAGAGATATCGGCAAGGAAAAGCTGTATTGTACCTTTGCATTTTTCTCCCAAACGAAGGACACTAGAATGAAAATTGTAAAGCCTCCTGTTAGTGCTTCGTCTACACGTTATAGCCCTGAATTTTCCAAAGCCTATCTCTTTGCAAAAGAGAGATATCGGCAAGGAAAAGCTGTATTGTACCTTTGCATGTTTCTCCCAAACGAAGGACACTAGAATGAAAATTTTAAAGCCTCCTGTTAGTGCTTCATCTACACGGTATAGCCCTGAATTTTCCAATGCCTATCTCTTTGCAAAAGAGAGATATTGGCAAGGAAATGCTGTATTGAACCTTTGCATTTTTCTCCCAAACGAAGGACACTAGAATTAAAATTTTAAAGCCTCCTGTTAGTGCTTCATCTACACGTTATAGCCCTGCATTTTCCAATGCTTATCTCTTTGCAAAAGAGAGATATCGGCAAGGAAAAGCTGCATTGTACCTTTGCATTTTTCTCCCAAACGAAGGACACTAGAATGAAAATTTTAAAGCCTCCTGTTAGTGCTACGTCTACACGTTTATAGCCCTGAATTTTCCAATGCCTATCTCTTTGCAAAAGAGAGATATCGGCAAGGAAAAGCTGTATTGAACCTTTGCATTTTTCTCCTAAACGAAGAACACTAGAATGAAAATTTTAAAGCCTCCTGTTAGTGCTTCATCTACACGTTATATCCCTGAATTTTCCAATGCCTATCTCTTTGCAAAAGAGAGATATCGGCAAGGAAAAGCTGTATTGTACCTTTGCATTTTTCTCCCAAACGAAAGACACTAGAATGAAAATTTTAAAGCCTCCTGTTAGTGCTTCATCTACACGTTATATCCCTGAATTTTCCAATGCCTATCTCTTTGCAAAAGAGAGATATCGGCAAGGAAAAGCTGTATTGTACCTTTGCATTTTTCTCCCAAACGAAAGACACTAGAATGAAAATTTTAAAGCCTCCTGTTAGTGCTTCATCTACACGTTATAGCCCTGAATTTTCCAATGCCTATCTCTTTGCAAAAGAGAGATATCGGCAAGGAAAAGCTGCATTGTACCTTTGCATTTTTCTCCCAAACGAAGGACACTAGAATGAAAATTTTAAAGCCTCCTGTTAGTGCTTCGTCTACACGTTATAGCCCCAAATTTTCCAATGCCTATCTCTTTGCAAAAGAGAGATATCGGCAAGGAAAAGCTGCATTGTACCTTTGCATTTTCTCCCAAACGAAGGACACTAGAATGAAAATTTTAAAGCCTCCTGTTAGTGCTTCATCTACACGTTATAGCCCTGAATTTTCCAATGCCTATCTCTTTGCAAAAGAGAGATATCGGCAAGGAAAAGCTGCATTGTACCTTTGCATTTTTCTCCCAAACGAAGGACACTAGAATGAAAATTTTAAAGCCTCCTGTTAGTGCTTCGTCTACACGTTATAGCCCTGAATTTTCCAATGCCTATCTCTTTGCAAAAGAGAGATATCGGCAAGGAAAAGCTGTATTGTACCTTTGCATTTTTCTCCCAAACGAAAGACACTAGAATGAAAATTTTAAAGCCTCCTGTTAGTGCTTCATCTACACGTTATAGTCCTGAATTTTCCAATGCCTATCTCTTTGCAAAAGAGAGATATCGGCAAGGAAAAGCTGCATTGTACCTTTGCATTTTTCTCCCAAACGAAGGACACTAGAATGAAAATTGTAAAGCCTCCTGTTAGTGCTTCGTCTACACGTTATAGCCCCAATTTTTCCAATGCCTATCTCTTTGCAAAAGAGAGATATCGGCAAGGAAAAGCTGCATTGTACCTTTGCATTTTTCTCCCAAACGAAGGACACTAGAATGAAAATTTTAAAGCCTCCTGTTAGTGCTTCATCTACACGTTATAGCCCTGAGTTTTCCAATGCCTATCTCTTTGCAAAAGAGAGATATCGGCAAGGAAAAGCTGCATTGTACCTTTGCATTTTTCTCCCAAACGAAGGACACTAGAATGAAAATTTTAAAGCCTCCTGTTAGTGCTTCGTCTACACGTTATAGCCCCAAATTTTCCAATGCCTATCTCTTTGCAAAAGAGAGATATCGGCAAGGAAAAGCTGCATTGTACCTTTGCATTTTCTCCCAAACGAAGGACACTAGAATGAAAATTTTAAAGCCTCCTGTTAGTGCTTCATCTACACGTTATAGCCCTGAATTTTCCAATGCCTATCTCTTTGCAAAAGAGAGATATCGGCAAGGAAAAGCTGCATTGTACCTTTGCATTTTTCTCCCAAACGAAGGACACTAGAATGAAAATTTTAAAGCCTCCTGTTAGTGCTTCGTCTACACGTTATAGCCCTGAATTTTCCAATGCCTATCTCTTTGCAAAAGAGAGATATCGGCAAGGAAAAGCTGTATTGTACCTTTGCATTTTTCTCCCAAACGAAAGACACTAGAATGAAAATTTTAAAGCCTCCTGTTAGTGCTTCATCTACACGTTATAGCCCTGAATTTTCCAATGCCTATCTCTTTGCAAAAGAGAGATATCGGCAAGGAAAAGCTGCATTGTACCTTTGCATTTTTCTCCCAAACGAAGGACACTAGAATGAAAATTGTAAAGCCTCCTGTTAGTGCTTCGTCTACACGTTATAGCCCCAATTTTTCCAATGCCTATCTCTTTGCAAAAGAGAGATATCGGCAAGGAAAAGCTGCATTGTACCTTTGCATTTTTCTCCCAAACGAAAGACACTAGAATGAAAATTTTAAAGCCTCCTGTTAGTGCTTCGTCTTTACGTTATAGCCCTGAATTTTCCAATGCCTATCTCTTTGCAAAAGAGAGATATCGGCAAGGAAAAGCTGCATTGTACCTTTGCATTTTTCTCCCAAACGAAGGACACTAGAATGAAAATTTTAAAGCCTCCTGTTAGTGCTTCGTCTACACGTTATAGTCCCAAATTTTCCAATGCCTATCTCTTTGCAAAAGAGAGATATCGGCAAGGAAAAGCTGCATTGTACCTTTGCATTTTCTCCCAAACGAAGGACACTAGAATGAAAATTTTAAAGCCTCCTGTTAGTGCTTCATCTACACGTTATAGCCCTGAATTTTCCAATGCCTATCTCTTTGCAAAAGAGAGATATCGGCAAGGAAAAGCTGCATTGTACCTTTGCATTTTTCTCCCAAACGAAGGACACTAGAATGAAAATTTTAAAGCCTCCTGTTAGTGCTTCGTCTACACGTTATAGCCCTGAATTTTCCAATGCCTATCTCTTTGCAAAAGAGAGATATCGGCAAGGAAAAGCTGTATTGTACCTTTGCATTTTTCTCCCAAACGAAAGACACTAGAATGAAAATTTTAAAGCCTCCTGTTAGTGCTTCATCTACACGTTATAGCCCTGAATTTTCCAATGCCTATCTCTTTGCAAAAGAGAGATATCGGCAAGGAAAAGCTGCATTGTACCTTTGCATTTTTCTCCCAAACGAAGGACACTAGAATGAAAATTGTAAAGCCTCCTGTTAGTGCTTCGTCTACACGTTATAGCCCCAATTTTTCCAATGCCTATCTCTTTGCAAAAGAGAGATATCGGCAAGGAAAAGCTGCATTGTACCTTTGCATTTTTCTCCCAAACGAAGGACACTAGAATGAAAATTTTAAAGCCTCCTGTTAGTGCTTCATCTACACGTTATAGCCCTGAGTTTTCCAATGCCTATCTCTTTGCAAAAGAGAGATATCGGCAAGGAAAAGCTGTATTGTACCTTTGCATTTTTCTCCCAAACGAAAGACACTAGAATGAAAATTTTAAAGCCTTCTGTTAGTGCTTCATTTACACGTTATAGCCCTGAATTTTCCAATGCCTATCTCTTTGCAAAAGAGAGATATCTGCAAGGAAAAGCTGCATTGTACCTTTGCATTTTTCTCCCAAACGAAGGACACTAGAATGAAAATTTTAAAGCCTCCTGTTAGTGCTTCGTCTACACGATATAGCCCTGAATTTTCCAATGCCTATCTCTTTGCAAAAGAGAGATATCGGCAAGGAAAAGCTGTATTGTACCTTTGCATTTTTCTCCCAAACGAAGGACACTAGAATGAAAATTTTAAAGCCTCCTGTTAGTGCTTCATCTACACGGTATAGCCCTGAATTTTCCAATGCCTATCTCTTTGCAAAAGAGAGATATTGGCAAGGAAAAGCTGTTTTGAACCTTTGCATTTTTCTCCCAAACGAAGGACACTAGAATGAAAATTTTAAAGCCTCCTGTTAGTGCTTCGTCTACACGTTATAGCCCTGAATTTTCCAATGCCTATCTCTTTGCAAAAGAGAGATATCGGCAAGGAAAAGCTGTATTGAACCTTTGCATTTTTCTCCCAAACGAAGGACACTAGAATGAAAATTTTAAAGCCTCCTGTTAGTGCTTCATCTACACGTTATAGCCCTGAATTTTCCAATGCCTATCTCTTTGCAAAAGAGAGATATCGGCAAGGAAAAGCTGTATTGTACCTTTGCATTTTTCTCCCAAACGAAGGACACTAGAATGAAAATTTTAAAGCCTCCTGTTAGTGCTTCATCTACACGGTATAGCTCTGAATTTTCCAATGCCTATCTCTTTGCAAAAGAGAGATATTGGCAAGGAAAAGCTGTATTGAACCTTTGCATTTTTCTCCCAAACGAAGGACACTAGAATGAAAATTTTAAAGCCTCCTGTTAGTGCTTCATCTACACGTTATAGCCCTGAATTTTCCAATGCCCATCTCTTTGCAAAAGAGAGATATCGGCAAGGAAAAGCTGCATTGTACCTTTGCATTTTTCTCCCAAACGAAGGACACTAGAATGAAAATTTTAAAGCCTCCTGTTAGTGCTTCATCTACACGTTATATCCCTGAATTTTCCAATGCCTATCTCTTTGCAAAAGAGCGATATCGGCAAGGAAAAGCTGTATTGTACCTTTGCATTTTTCTCCCAAACGAAAGACACTAGAATGAAAATTTTAAAGCCTCCTGTTAGTGCTTCGTCTTTACGTTATAGCCCTGAATTTTCCAATGCCTATCTCTTTGCAAAAGAGAGATATCGGCAAGGAAAAGCTGCATTGTACCTTTGCATTTTTCTCCCAAACGAAGGACACTAGAATGAAAATTTTAAAGCCTCCTGTTAGTGCTTCGTCTACACGTTATAGCCCCAAATTTTCCAATGCCTATCTCTTTGCAAAAGAGAGATATCGGCAAGGAAAAGCTGCATTGTACCTTTGCATTTTTCTCCCAAACGAAGGACACTAGAATGAAAATTTTAAAGACTCCTGTTAGTGCTTCATCTACACGTTATAGCCCTGAATTTTCCAATGCCTATCTCTTTGCAAAAGAAAGATATCGGCAAGGAAAAGCTGTATTGTACCTTTGCATTTTTCTCCCAAACGAAAGACACTAGAATGAAAATATTAAAGCCTTCTGTTAGTGCTTCATTTACACGTTATAGCCCTGAATTTTCCAATGCCTATCTCTTTGCAAAAGAGAGATATCGGCAAGGAAAAGCTGCATTGTACCTTTGCATTTTTCTCCCAAACGAAGGACACTAGAATGAAAATTTTAAAGCCTCCTGTTAGTGCTTCATCTACACGTTATAGCCCTGAATTTTCCAATGCCTATCTCTTTGCAAAAGAGAGATATCGGCAAGGAAAAGCTGCATTGTACCTTTGCATTTTTCTCCCAAACGAAGGACACTAGAATGAAAACTTTAAAGCCTTCTGTTAGTGCTTCATTTACACGTTTTAGCCCTGAATTTTCCAATGCCTATCTCTTTGCAAAAGAGAGATATCGGCAAGGAAAAGCTGCATTGTACCTTTGCATTTTTCTCCCAAACGAAGGACACTAGAATAAAAATTTTAAAGCCTCCTATTAGTGCTTCATCTACACGTTATAGCCCTGAATTTTCCAATGCCTATCTCTTTGCAAAAGAGAGATATCGGCAAGGAAAAGCTGCATTGTACCTTTGCATTTTTCTCCCAAACGAAGGACACTAGAATGAAAATTTTAAAGCCTCCTGTTAGTGCTTCATCTACACGTTATAGCCCTGAATTTTCCAATGCCTATCTCTTTGCAAAAGAGAGATATCGGCAAGGAAAAGCAGCATTGTACCTTTGCATTTTTCTCCCAAACGAAGGACACTAGAATGAAAATTGTAAAGCCTCCTGTTAGTGCTTCGTCTACACGTAATAGCCCCAATTTTTCCAATGCCTATCTCTTTGCAAAAGAGAGATATCGGCAAGGAAAAGCTGCATTGTACCTTTGCATTTTTCTCCCAAACGAAGGACACTAGAATGACAATTTTAAAGCCTCCTGTTAGTGCTTCATCTACACGTTATAGCCCTGAGTTTTCCAATGCCTATCTCTTTGCAAAAGAGAGATATCGGCAAGGAAAAGCTGTATTGTACCTTTGCATTTTTCTCCCAAACGAAAGACACTAGAATGAAAATTTTAAAGCCTTCTGTTAGTGCTTCATTTACACGTTATAGCCCTGAATTTTCCAATGCCTATCTCTTTGCAAAAGAGAGATATCTGCAAGGAAAAGCTGCATTGTACCTTTGCATTTTTCTCCCAAACGAAGGACACTAGAATGAAAATTTTAAAGCCTCCTGTTAGTGCTTCGTCTACACGTTATAGCCCTGAATTTTCCAATGCCTATCTCTTTGCAAAAGAGAGATATCGGCAAGGAAAAGCTGTATTGAACCTTTGCATTTTTCTCCCAAACGAAGGACACTAGAATGAAAATTTTAAAGCCTCCTGTTAGTGCTTCATCTACACGTTATAGCCCTGAATTTTCCAATGCCTATCTCTTTGCAAAAGAGAGATATCGGCAAGGAAAAGCTGTATTGTACCTTTGCATTTTTCTCCCAAACGAAGGACACTAGAATGAAAATTTTAAAGCCTCCTGTTAGTGCTTCATCTACACGGTATAGCTCTGAATTTTCCAATGCCTATCTCTTTGCAAAAGAGAGATATTGGCAAGGAAAAGCTGTATTGAACCTTTGCATTTTTCTCCCAAACGAAGGACACTAGAATGAAAATTTTAAAGCCTCCTGTTAGTGCTTCATCTACACGTTATAGCCCTGAATTTTCCAATGCCCATCTCTTTGCAAAAGAGAGATATCGGCAAGGAAAAGCTGCATTGTACCTTTGCATTTTTCTCCCAAACGAAGGACACTAGAATGAAAATTTTAAAGCCTCCTGTTAGTGCTTCATCTACACGTTATATCCCTGAATTTTCCAATGCCTATCTCTTTGCAAAAGAGAGATATCGGCAAGGAAAAGCTGTATTGTACCTTTGCATTTTTCTCCCAAACGAAAGACACTAGAATGAAAATTTTAAAGCCTCCTGTTAGTGCTTCGTCTTTACGTTATAGCCCTGAATTTTCCAATGCCTATCTCTTTGCAAAAGAGAGATATCGGCAAGGAAAAGCTGCATTGTACCTTTGCATTTTTCTCCCAAACGAAGGACACTAGAATGAAAATTTTAAAGCCTCCTGTTAGTGCTTCGTCTACACGTTATAGCCCCAAATTTTCCAATGCCTATCTCTTTGCAAAAGAGAGATATCGGCAAGGAAAAGCTGCATTGTACCTTTGCATTTTTCTCCCAAACGAAGGACACTAGAATGAAAATTTTAAAGACTCCTGTTAGTGCTTCATCTACACGTTATAGCCCTGAATTTTCCAATGCCTATCTCTTTGCAAAAGAAAGATATCGGCAAGGAAAAGCTGTATTGTACCTTTGCATTTTTCTCCCAAACGAAAGACACTAGAATGAAAATTTTAAAGCCTTCTGTTAGTGCTTCATTTACACGTTATAGCCCTGAATTTTCCAATGCCTATCTCTTTGCAAAAGAGAGATATCGGCAAGGAAAAGCTGCATTGTACCTTTGCATTTTTCTCCCAAACGAAGGACACTAGAATGAAAATTTTAAAGCCTCCTGTTAGTGCTTCATCTACACGTTATAGCCCTGAATTTTCCAATGCCTATCTCTTTGCAAAAGAGAGATATCGGCAAGGAAAAGCTGCATTGTACCTTTGCATTTTTCTCCCAAACGAAGAACACTAGAATGAAAACTTTAAAGCCTTCTGTTAGTGCTTCATTTACACGTTATAGCCCTGAATTTTCCAATGCCTATCTCTTTGCAAAAGAGAGATATCGGCAAGGAAAAGCTGCATTGTACCTTTGCATTTTTCTCCCAAACGAAGGACACTAGAATGAAAATTTTAAAGCCTCCTATTAGTGCTTCATCTACACGTTATAGCCCTGAATTTTCCAATGCCTATCTCTTTGCAAAAGAAAGATATCGGCAAGGAAAAGCTGTATTGTACCTTTGCATTTTTCTCCCAAACGAAAGACACTAGAATGAAAATTTTAAAGCCTTCTGTTAGTGCTTCATTTACACGTTATAGCCCTGAATTTTCTAATGCCTATCTCTATGCAAAAGAGAGATATCGGCAAGGAAAAGCTGCATTGTACCTTTGCATTTTTCTCCCAAACGAAAGACACTAGAATGAAAATTTTAAAGCCTCCTGTTAGTGCTTCATCTACACGTTATAGCCCTGAATTTTCCAATGCCTATCTCTTTGCAAAAGAGAGATATCGGCAAGGAAAAGCTGCATTGTACCTTTGCATTTTTCTCCCAAACGAAGGACACTAGAATGAAAATTTTAAAGCCTTCTGTTAGTGCTTCATTTACACGTTATAGCCCTGAATTTTCCAATGCCTATCTCTTTGCAAAAGAGAGATATCGGCAAGGAAAAGCTGCATTGTACCTTTGCATTTTTCTCCCAAACGAAGGACACTAGAATGAAAATTTTAAAGCCTCCTATTAGTGCTTCATCTACACGTTATAGCCCTGAATTTTCCAATGCCTATCTCTTTGCAAAAGAGAGATATCGGCAAGGAAAAGCTGTATTGTACCTTTGCATTTTTCTCCCAAACGAAGGACACTAGAATGAAAATTTTAAAGCCTCCTGTTAGTGCTTCATCTACACGGTATAGCCCTGAATTTTCCAATGCCTATCTCTTTGCAAAAGAGAGATATTGGCAAGGAAAAGCTGTATTGAACCTTTGCATTTTTCTCCCAAACGAAGGACACTAGAATGAAAATTTTAAAGCCTCCTGTTAGTGCTTCATCTACACGTTATAGCCCTGAATTTTCCAATGCCCATCTCTTTGCAAAAGAGAGATATCGGCAAGGAAAAGCTGCATTGTACCTTTGCATTTTTCTCCCAAACGAAGGACACTAGAATGAAAATTTTAAAGCCTCCTGTTAGTGCTTCATCTACACGTTATATCCCTGAATTTTCCAATGCCTATCTCTTTGCAAAAGAGAGATATCGGCAAGGAAAAGCTGTATTGTACCTTTGCATTTTTCTCCCAAACGAAAGACACTAGAATGAAAATTTTAAAGCCTCCTGTTAGTGCTTCGTCTTTACTTTATAGCCCTGAATTTTCCAATGCCTATCTCTTTGCAAAAGAGAGATATCGGCAAGGAAAAGCTGCATTGTACCTTTGCATTTTTCTCCCAAACGAAGGACACTAGAATGAAAATTTTAAAGCCTCCTGTTAGTGCTTCGTCTACACGTTATAGCCCCAAATTTTCCAATGCCTATCTCTTTGCAAAAGAGAGATATCGGCAAGGAAAAGCTGCATTGTACCTTTGCATTTTTCTCCCAAACGAAGGACACTAGAATGAAAATTTTAAAGACTCCTGTTAGTGCTTCATCTACACGTTATAGCCCTGGATTTTCCAATGCCTATCTCTTTGCAAAAGAAAGATATCGGCAAGGAAAAGCTGTATTGTACCTTTGCATTTTTCTCCCAAACGAAAGACACTAGAATAAAAATTTTAAAGCCTTCTGTTAGTGCTTCATTTACACGTTATAGCCCTGAATTTTCCAATGCCTATCTCTTTGCAAAAGAGAGATATCGGCAAGGAAAAGCTGCATTGTACCTTTGCATTTTTCTCCCAAACGAAGGACACTAGAATGAAAATTTTAAAGCCTCCTGTTAGTGCTTCATCTACACGTTATAGCCCTGAATTTTCCAATGCCTATCTCTTTGCAAAAGAGAGATATCGGCAAGGAAAAGCTGCATTGTACCTTTGCATTTTTCTCCCAAACGAAGGACACTAGAATGAAAACTTTAAAGCCTTCTGTTAGTGCTTCATTTACACGTTATAGCCCTGAATTTTCCAATGCCTATCTCTTTGCAAAAGAGAGATATCGGCAAGGAAAAGCTGCATTGTACCTTTGCATTTTTCTCCCAAACGAAGGACACTAGAATGAAAATTTTAAAGCCTCCTATTAGTGCTTCATCTACACGTTATAGCCCTGAATTTTCCAATGCCTATCTCTTTGCAAAAGAGAGATATCGGCAAGGAAAAGCTGCATTGTACCTTTGCATTTTTCTCCCAAACGAAGGACACTAGAATGAAAATTTTAAAGCCTCCTGTTAGTGCTTCATCTACACGTTATAGCCCTGAATTTTCCAATGCCTATCTCTTTGCAAAAGAAAGATATCGGCAAGGAAAAGCTGTATTGTACCTTTGCATTTTTCTCCCAAACGAAAGACACTAGAATGAAAATTTTAAAGCCTTCTGTTAGTGCTTCATTTACACGTTATAGCCCTGAATTTTCTAATGCCTATCTCTATGCAAAAGAGAGATATCGGCAAGGAAAAGCTGCATTGTACCTTTGCATTTTTCTCCCAAACGAAAGACACTAGAATGAAAATTTTAAAGCCTCCTGTTAGTGCTTCATCTACACGTTATAGCCCTGAATTTTCCAATGCCTATCTCTTTGCAAAAGAGAGATATCGGCAAGGAAAAGCTGCATTGTACCTTTGCATTTTTCTCCCAAACGAAGGACACTAGAATGAAAATTTTAAAGCCTTCTGTTAGTGCTTCATTTACACGTTATAGCCCTGAATTTTCCAATGCCTATCTCTTTGCAAAAGAGAGATATCGGCAAGGAAAAGCTGCATTGTACCTTTGCATTTTTCTCCCAAACGAAGGACACTAGAATGAAAATTTTAAAGCCTCCTATTAGTGCTTCATCTACACGTTATAGCCCTGAATTTTCCAATGCCTATCTCTTTGCAAAAGAGAGATATCGGCAAGGAAAAGCTGCATTGTACCTTTGCATTTTTCTCCCAAACGAAGGACACTAGAATGAAAATTTTAAAGCCTCCTGTTAGTGCTTCATCTACACGTTATAGCCCTGAATTTTCCAATGCCTATCTCTTTGCAAAAGAAAGATATCGGCAAGGAAAAGCTGTATTGTACCTTTGCATTTTTCTCCCAAACGAAAGACACTAGAATGAAAATTTTAAAGCCTTCTGTTAGTGCTTCATTTACACGTTATAGCCCTGAATTTTCTAATGCCTATCTCTATGCAAAAGAGAGATATCGGCAAGGAAAAGCTGTATTGTACCTTTGCATTTTTCTCCCAAACGAAAGACACTAGAATGAAAATTTTAAAGCCTCCTGTTAATGCTTCATCTACACGTTATAGCCCTGAATTTTCCAATGCCTATCTCTTTGCAAAAGAGAGATATCGGCAAGGAAAAGCTTCATTGTACCTTTGCATTTTTCTCCCAAACGAAGGACACTAGAATGAAAATTTTAAAGCCTCCTGTTAGTGCTTCATCTACACGTTATAGCCCTGAATTTTCCAATGCCTATCTCTTTGCAAAAGAGAGATATCGGCAAGGAAAAGCTGCATTGTACCTTTGCATTTTTCTCCCAAACGAAGGACACTAGAATGAAAATTTTAAAGCCTCCTGTTAGTGCTTCGTCTACACGTTATAGCCCTGAATTTTCCAATGCCTATCTCTTTGCAAAAGAGAGATATCGGCAAGGAAAACCTGTATTGTACCTTTGCATTTTTCTCCCAAACGAAAGACACTAGAATGAAAATTTTAAAGCCTCCTGTTAGTGCTTCATCTACACGTTATAGCCCTGAATTTTCCAATGCCTATCTCTTTGCAAAAGAGAGATATCGGCAAGGAAAAGCTGCATTGTACCTTTGCATTTTTCTCCCAAACGAAGGACACTAGAATGAAAATTGTAAAGCCTCCTGTTAGTGCTTCGTCTACACGTTATAGCCCCAAATTTTCCAATGCCTATCTCTTTGCAAAAGAGAGATATCGGCAAGGAAAAGCTGCATTGTACCTTTGCATTTTTCTCCCAAACGAAGGACACTAGAATGAAAATTTTAAAGCCTCCTGTTAGTGCTTCATCTACACGTTATAGCCCTGAATTTTCCAATGCCTATCTCTTTGCAAAAGAGAGATATCGGCAAGGAAAAGCTGTATTGTACCTTTGCATTTTTCTCCCAAACGAAGGACACTAGAATGAAAATTTTAAAGCCTCCTGTTAGTGCTTCATCTACACGGTATAGCCCTGAATTTTCCAATGCCTATCTCTTTGCAAAAGAGAGATATTGGCAAGGAAAAGCTGTATTGAACCTTTGCATTTTTCTCCCAAACGAAGGACACTAGAATGAAAATTTTAAAGCCTCCTGTTAGTGCTTCATCTACACGTTATAGCCCTGAATTTTCCAATGCCTATCTCTTTGCAAAAGAGAGATATCGGCAAGGAAAAGCTGTATTGTACCTTTGCATTTTTCTCCCAAACGAAAGACACTAGAATGAAAATTTTAAAACCTCCTGTTAGTGCTTCATCTACACGTTATAGCCCTGAATTTTCCAATGCCTATCTCTTTGCAAAAGAGAGATATCGGCAAGGAAAAGCTGCATTGTACCTTTGCATTTTTCTCCCAAACGAAGGACACTAGAATGAAAATTTTAAAGCCTCCTGTTAGTGCTTCGTCTACACGTAATAGCCCTGAATTTTCCAATGCCTATCTCTTTGCAAAAGAGAGATATCGGCAAGGAAAAGCTGCATTGTACCTTTGCATTTTTCTCCCAAACGAAGGACACTAGAATGAAAATTTGAAAGCCTCCTGTTAGTGCTTCATCTACACGTTATAGCCCTGAATTTTCCAATGCCTATCTCTTTGCAAAAGAGAGATATCGGCAAGGAAAAGCTGCATTGTACCTTTGCATTTTTCTCCCAAACGAAGGACACTAGAATGAAAATTTTAAAGCCTCCTGTTAGTGCTTCATCTACACGTTATAGCCCTGAATTTTCCAATGCCTATCTCTTTGCAAAAGAGAGATATCGGCAAGGAAAAGCTGCATTGTACCTTTGCATTTTTCTCCCAAACGAAGGACACTAGAATGAAAATTTTAAAGCCTCCTGTTAGTGCATCATCTACACGTTATAGCCCTGAATTTTCCAATGCCTATCTCTTTGCAAAAGAGAGATATCGGCAAGGAAAAGCTGCATTGTACCTTTGCATTTTTCTCCCAAACGAAGGACACTAGAATGACAATTTTAAAGCCTCCTGTTAGTGCTTCGTGTACACGTTATAGCCCTGAATTTTCCAATGCCTATCTCTTTGCAAAAGAGAGATATCGGCAAGGAAAAGCTGTATTGTACCTTTGCATTTTTCTCCCAAACGAAAGACACTAGAATAAAATTTTTAAAGCCTCCTGTTAGTGCTTCATCTACACGTTATAGCCCTGAATTTTCCAATGCCTATCTCTTTGCAAAAGAGAGATATCGGCAAGGAAAAGCTGTATTGTACCTTTGCATTTTTCTCCCAAACGAAGGACACTAGAATGAAAATTTTAAAGCCTCCTGTTAGTGCTTCATCTACACGTTATAGCCCTGAATTTTCCAATGCCTATCTCTTTGCAAAAGAGAGATATCGGCAAGGAAAAGCTGCATTGTACCTTTGCATTTTTCTCCCAAACGAAGGACACTAGAATGAAAATTTTAAAGCCTCCTGTTAGTGCTTCATCTACACGTTATAGCCCTGAATTTTCTAATGCCTATCTCTTTGCAAAAGAGAGATATCGGCAAGGAAAAGCTGCATTGTACCTTTGCATTTTTCTCCCAAACGAAGGACACTAGAATGACAATTTTAAAGCCTCCTGTTAGTGCTTCGTCTACACGTTATAGCCCTGAATTTTCCAATGCCTATCTCTTTGCAAAAGAGAGATATCGGCAAGGAAAAGCTGTATTGTACCTTTGCATTTTTCTCCCAAATGAAAGACACTAGAATGAAAATTTTAAAGCCTCCTGTTAGTGCTTCATCTACACGTTATAGCCCTGAATTTTCCAATGCCTATCTCTTTGCAAAAGAGAGATATCGGCAAGGAAAAGCTGCATTGTACCTTTGCATTTTTCTCCCAAACGAAGGACACTAGAATGAAAATTTTAAAGCCTCCTGTTAGTGCTTCATCTACACGTTATTGCCCTGAATTTTCCAATGCCTATCTCTTTGCAAAAGAGAGATATCGGCAAGGAAAAGCTGCATTGTACCTTTGCATTTTTCTCCCAAACGAAGGACACTAGAATGAAAATTTTAAAGCCTCCTGTTAGTGCTTCGTCTACACGTTATAGCCCTGAATTTTCCAATGCCTATCTCTTTGCAAAAGAAAGATATCGGCAAGGAAAAGCTGTATTGAACCTTTGCATTTTTCTCCCAAACGAAGGACACTAGAATGAAAATTTTAAAGCCTCCTGTTAGTGCTTCATCTACACGTTATAGCCCTGAATTTTCCAATGCCTATCTCTTTGCAAAAGAGAGATATCGGCAAGGAAAAGCTGTATTGTACCTTTGCATTTTTCTCCCAAACGAAAGACACTAGAATAAAAATTTTAAAGCCTCCTGTTAGTGCTTCATCTACACGTTATAGCCCTGAATTTTCCAATGCCTATCTCTTTGCAAAAGAGAGATATCGGCAAGGAAAAGCTGTATTGTACCTTTGCATTTTTCTCCCAAACGAAGGACACTAGTATGAAAATTTTAAAGCCTCCTGTTAGTGCTTCATTTACACGTTATAGCCCTGAATTTTCCAATGCCTATCTCTTTGCAAAAGAGAGATATCGGCAAGGAAAAGCTGCATTGTACCTTTGCATTTTTCTCCCAAACGAAGGACACTAGAATGAAAATTTTAAAGCCTCATGTTAATGCTTCGTCTACACGTTATAGCCCTGAATTTTCCAATGCCTATCTCTTTGCAAAAGAGAGATATCGGCAAGGAAAAGCTGTATTGAACCTTTGCATTTTTCTCCCAAACGAAGGACACTAGAATGAAAATTTTAAAGCCTCCTGTTAGTGCTTCATCTACACGTTATAGCCCTGAATTTTCCAATGCCTATCTCTTTGCAAAAGAGAGATATCGGCAAGGAAAAGCTGCATTGTACCTTTGCATTTTTCTCCCAAACGAAGGACACTAGAATGAAAATTTTAAAGCCTCCTGTTAGTGCTTCATTTACACGTTATAGCCCTGAATTTTCCAATGCCTATCTCTTTGCAAAAGAGAGATATCGGCAAGGAAAAGCTGCATTGTACCTTTGCATTTTTCTCCCAAAAGAATGAAAATTTTAAAGCCTCCTGTTAGTGCTTCGTCTACACGTTATAGCCCTGAATTTTCCAATGCCTATCTCTTTGCAAAAGAGAGATATCGGCAAGGAAAAGCTGTATTGTACCTTTGCATTTTTCTCCCAAACGAAAGACACTAGAATGAAAATTTTAGAGCCTCCTGTTAGTGCTTCATCTACACGTTATATCCCTGAATTTTCCAATGCCTATCTCTTTGCAAAAGAGAGATATCGGCAAGGAAAAGCTGTATTGTACTTTTGCATTTTTCTCCCAAACGAAGGACACTAGAATGAAAATTTTAAAGCCTCCTGTTAGTGCTTCATCTACACGTTATAGCCCTGAATTTTCCAATGCCTATCTCTTTGCAAAAGAGATATCGGCAAGGAAAAGCTGCATTGTACCTTTGCATTTTTCTCCCAAACGAAGGACACTAGAATGAAAATTTTAAAGCCTCCTGTTAGTGCTTCATCTACACGTTATATCCCTGAATTTTCCAATGCCTATCTCTTTGCAAAAGAGAGATATCGGCAAGGAAAAGCTGTATTGTACCTTTGCATTTTTCTCCCAAACGAAGGACACTAGAATGAAAATTTTAAAGCCTCCTATTAGTGCTTCATCTACACGTTATAGCCCTGAATTTTCCAATGCCTATCTCTTTGCAAAAGAGAGATATCGGCACGGAAAAGCTGCATTGTACCTTTGCATTTTTCTCCCAAACGAAGGACACTAGAATTAAAATTTTAAAGCCTCCTGTTAGTGCTTCATCTACACGTTATAGCCCTGAATTTTCCAATGCCTATCTCTTTGCAAATGAGAGATATCGGCAAGGAAAAGCTGTATTGTACCTTTGCATTTTTCTCCCAAACGAAGGACACTAGAATGAAAATTTTAAAGCCTCCTGTTAGTGCTTCATCTACACGGTATAGCCCTGAATTTTCCAATGCCTATCTCTTTGCAAAAGAGAGATATCGGCAAGGAAAAGCTGTATTGTACCTTTGCATTTTTCTCCCAAACGAAAGACACTAGAATAAAAATTTTAAAGCCTCCTGTTAGTGCTTCATCTACACGTTATAGCCCTGAATTTTCCAATGCCTATCTCTTTGCAAAAGAGAGATATCGGCAAGGAAAAGCTGTATTGTACCTTTGCATTTTTCTCCCAAACGAAAGACACTAGTATGAAAATTTTAAAGCCTCCTGTTAGTGCTTCATTTACACGTTATAGCCCTGAATTTTCCAATGCCTATCTCTTTGCAAAAGAGAGATATCGGCAAGGAAAAGCTGCATTGTACCTTTGCATTTTTCTCCCAAACGAAGGACACTAGAATGAAAATTTTAAAGCCTCATGTTAGTGCTTCGTCTACACGTTATAGCCCTGAATTTTCCAATGCCTATCTCTTTGCAAAAGAGAGATATCGGCAAGGAAAAGCTGTATTGAACCTTTGCATTTTTCTCCCAAACAAAGGAAACTAGAATGAAAATTTTAAAGCCTCCTGGTAGTGCTTCATCTACACGTTATAGCCCTGAATTTTCCAATGCCTATCTCTTTGCAAAAGAGAGATATCGGCAAGGAAAAGCTGTATTGTACCTTTGCATTTTTCTCCCAAATGAAGGACACTAGAATGAAAATTTTTAAGCCTCCTGTTAGTGCTTCATCTACACGTTATAGCCCTGAATTTTCCAATGCCTATCTCTTTGCAAAAGAGAGATATCGGCAAGGAAAAGCTGTATTGTACCTTTGCATTTTTCTCCCAAACGAAGGACACTAGAAAGAAAATTTTAAAGCCTCCTGTTAGGCCATCATCTACACGGCATAGCCCTGAATTTTCCAATGCGCAGCTCTTTGCAAAAGAGAGATATTGGCAAGGAAAAGCTGTCTTGTACCATTGGATTTTTCTCCCAAACGAAGGACACTAGAATGAAAATTTTAAAGCCTCCTGTTAGTGCTTCATCTACACGGTATAGCCCTGAATTTTCCAATGCGTAGCTCTTTGCAAAAGAGAGATATTGGCAAGGAAAAGCTGTCTTGTACCTTTGCATTTTTCTCCCAAACGAAGGACACTAGAAATAAAATTTTAAAGCCTCCTGTTAGGCCATCATCTACACGGCATAGCCCTGAATTTTCCAAAGCGCAGCTCTTTGCAAAAGAGAGATATTGGCAAGGAAAAGCTGTCTTGTACCTTTGCATTTTTCTCCCAAACGAAGGACACTAGAAAGAAAATTTTAAAGCCTCCTGTTAGGCCATCATCTACACGGCATAGCCCTGAATTTTCCAATGCGCAGCTCTTTGCAAAAGAGAGATATTGGCAAGGAAAAGCTGTCTTGTACCTTTGCATTTTTCTCCCAAACGAAGGACACTAGAAAGAAAATTTTAAAGCCTCCTGTTAGGCCATCATCTACACGGCATAGCCCTGAATTTTCCAATGCGCAGCTCTTTGCAAAAGAGAGATATTGGCAAGGAAAAGCTGTCTTGTACCATTGGATTTTTCTCCCAAACGAAGGACACTAAAATGAAAATTTTAAAGCCTCCTGTTAGTGCTTCATCTACACGGTATAGTCCTGAATTTTCCAATGCGTAGCTCTTTGCAAAATAGAGATATTGGCAAGGAAAAGCTGTCTTGTACCTTTGCATTTTTCTCCCAAACGAAGGACACTAGAATGAAAATTTTAAAGCCTCCTGTTAGTGCTTCATCTACACGTTATAGCCCTCAATTTTCCAATGCCTATCTCTTTGCAAAAGAGAGATATCGGCAAGGAAAAGCTGCATTGTACCTTTGCATTTTTCTCCCAAACGAAGGACACTAGAATGAAAATTTTAAAGCCTCCTGTTAGTGCTTCGTCTACACGTTATAGCCCTGAATTTTCCAATGCCTATCTCTTTGCAAAAGAGAGATATCGGCAAGGAAAAGCTGTATTGTACCTTTGCATTTTTCTCCCAAACGAAGGACACTAGAATGAAAATTTTAAAGCCTCCTGTTAGTGCTTCATCTACACGTTATAGCCCTGAATTTTCCAATGCCTATCTCTTTGCAAAAGAGAGATATCGGCAAGGAAAAGCTGTATTGTACCTTTGCATTTTTCTCCCAAACGAAGGACACTAGAATGAAAATTTTAAAGTGCTTCGTCTACACGTTATAGCCCTGAATTTTCCAATGCCTATCTCTTTGCAAAAGAGAGATATCGGCAAGGAAAAGCTGTATTGTACCTTTGCATTTTTCTCCCAAACGAAGGACACTAGAATGAAAATTTTACAGCCTCCTGTTAGTGCTTCATCTACATGTTATAGCCCTGAATTTTCCAATGCCTATTCTCTTTGCAAAAGAGAGATATCGGCAAGGAAAAGCTGTTTTGTACCTTTGCATTTTTCTCCCAAACGAAAGACACTAGAATGAAAATTTTAAAGCCTCCTGTTAGTGCTTCATCTACACGTTATAGCCCTGAATTTTCCAATGCCTATCTCTTTGCAAAAGAGAGATATCGGCAAGGAAAAGCTGCATTGTACCTTTGCATTTTTCTCCCAAACGAAGGACACTAGAATGAAAATTTTAAAGCCTCCTGTTAGTGCTTCGTCTACACGTTATAGCCCTGAATTTTCCAATGCCTATCTCTTTGCAAAAGAGAGATATCGGCAAGGAAAAGCTGTATTGTACCTTTGCATTTTTCTCCCAAACGAAGGACACTAGAATGAAAATTTTAAAGCCTCCTGTTAGTGCTTCATCTACACGGTATAGCCCTGCATTTTCCAATGCCTAGCTCTTTGCAAAAGAGAGATATTGGCAAGGAAAAGCTGTATTGAACCTTTGCATTTTTCTCCCAAACGAAGGACACTAGAATGAAAATTTTAAAGCCTCCTGTTAGTGCTTCATCTACACGTTATAGCCCTGAATTTTCCAATGCCTATCTCTTTGCAAAAGAGAGATATCGGCAAGGAAAAGCTGTATTGTACCTTTGCATTTTTCTCCCAAACGAAAGACACTAGAATGAAAATTTTAAAGCCTCCTGTTAGTGCTTCATCTACACGTTATAGCCCTGAATTTTCCAATGCCTATCTCTTTGCAAAAGAGAGATATCGGCAAGGAAAAGCTGTATTGTACCTTTGCATTTTTCTCCCAAACGAAAGACACTAGAATGAAAATTTTAAAGCCTCCTGTTAGTGCTTCATCTACACGTTATAGCCCTCAATTTTCCAATGCCTATCTCTTTGCAAAAGAGAGATATCGGCAAGGAAAAGCTGCATTGTACCTTTGCATTTTTCTCCCAAACGAAGGACACTAGAATGAAAATTTTAAAACCTCCTGTTAGTGCTTCATCTACACGTTATAGCCCTGAATTTTCCAATGCCTATCTCTTTGCAAAAGAGAGATATCGGCAAGGAAAAGCTGTATTGTACCTTTGCATTTTTCTCCCAAACGAAGGACACTAGAATGAAAATTTTAAAGTGCTTCGTCTACACGTTATAGCCCTGAATTTTCCAATGCCTATCTCTTTGCAAAAGAGAGATATCGGCAAGGAAAAGCTGTATTGTACCTTTGCATTTTTCTCCCAAACGAAGGACACTAGAATGAAAATTTTACAGCCTCCTGTTAGTGCTTCATCTACATGTTATAGCCCTGAATTTTCCAATGCCTATTCTCTTTGCAAAAGAGAGATATCGGCAAGGAAAAGCTGTTTTGTACCTTTGCATTTTTCTCCCAAACGAAAGACACTAGAATGAAAATTTTAAAGCCTCCTGTTAGTGCTTCATCTACACGTTATAGCCCTGAATTTTCCAATGCCTATCTCTTTGCAAAAGAGAGATATCGGCAAGGAAAAGCTGCATTGTACCTTTGCATTTTTCTCCCAAACGAAGGACACTAGAATGAAAATTTTAAAGCCTCCTGTTAGTGCTTCGTCTACACGTTATAGCCCTGAATTTTCCAATGCCTATCTCTTTGCAAAAGAGAGATATCGGCAAGGAAAAGCTGTATTGTACCTTTGCATTTTTCTCCCAAACGAAGGACACTAGAATGAAAATTTTAAAGCCTCCTGTTAGTGCTTCATCTACACGGTATAGCCCTGCATTTTCCAATGCCTAGCTCTTTGCAAAAGAGAGATATTGGCAAGGAAAAGCTGTATTGAACCTTTGCATTTTTCTCCCAAACGAAGGACACTAGAATGAAAATTTTAAAGCCTCCTGTTAGTGCTTCATCTACACGTTATAGCCCTGAATTTTCCAATGCCTATCTCTTTGCAAAAGAGAGATATCGGCAAGGAAAAGCTGTATTGTACCTTTGCATTTTTCTCCCAAACGAAAGACACTAGAATGAAAATTTTAAAGCCTCCTGTTAGTGCTTCATCTACACGTTATAGCCCTGAATTTTCCAATGCCTATCTCTTTGCAAAAGAGAGATATCGGCAAGGAAAAGCTGTATTGTACCTTTGCATTTTTCTCCCAAACGAAAGACACTAGAATGAAAATTTTAAAGCCTCCTGTTAGTGCTTCATCTACACGTTATAGCCCTCAATTTTCCAATGCCTATCTCTTTGCAAAAGAGAGATATCGGCAAGGAAAAGCTGCATTGTACCTTTGCATTTTTCTCCCAAACGAAGGACACTAGAATGAAAATTTTAAAACCTCCTGTTAGTGCTTCATCTACACGTTATAGCCCTGAATTTTCCAATGCCTATCTCTTTGCAAAAGAGAGATATCGGCAAGGAAAAGCTGCATTGTACCTTTGCATTTTTTTCCCAAACGAAGGACACTAGAATGAAAATTTTAAAGCCTCCTGTTAGTGCTTCATCTACACGTTATAGCCCTGAATTTTCCAATGCCTATCTCTTTGCAAAAGAGAGATATCGGCAAGGAAAAGCTGCATTGTACCTTTGCATTTTTCTCCCAAACGAAGGACACTAGAATGAAAATTTTAAAGTGCTTTGTCTACACGTTATAGCCCTGAATTTTCCAATGCCTATCTCTTTGCAAAAGAGAGATATCGGCAAGGAAAAGCTGTATTGTACCTTTGCATTTTTCTCCCAAACGAAGGACACTAGAATGAAAATTTTACAGCCTCCTGTTAGTGCTTCATCTACACGTTATAGCCCTGAATTTTCCAATGCCTATCTCTTTGCAAAAGAGAGATATCGGCAAGGAAAAGCTGCATTGTACCTTTGCATTTTTCTCCCAAACGAAGGACACTAGAATGAAAATTTTAAAGCCTCCTGTTAGTGCTTCGTCTACACGTTATAGCCCTGAATTTTCCAATGCCTATCTCTTTGCAAAAGAGAGATATCGGCAAGGAAAAGCTGTATTGTACCTTTGCATTTTTCTCCCAAACGAAGGACACTAGAATGAAAATTTTAAAGCCTCCTGTTAGTGCTTCATCTACACGTTATAGCCCTGAATTTTCCAATGCCTATCTCTTTGCAAAAGAGAGATATCGGCAAGGAAAAGCTGTATTGTACCTTTGCATTTTTCTCCCAAACGAAGGACACTAGAATGAAAATTTTACAGCCTCCTGTTAGTGCTTCATCTACACGTTATAGCCCTGAATTTTCCAATGCCTATCTCTTTGCAAAAGAGAGATATCGGCAAGGAAAAGCTGTATTGAACCTTTGCATTTTTCTCCCAAACGAAGGACACTAGAATGAAAATTTTAAAGCCTCCTGTTAGTGCTTCATCTACACGTTATAGCCCTGAATTTTCCAATGCCTATCTCTTTGCAAAAGAGAGATATCGGCAAGGAAAAGCTGTATTGTACCTTTGCATTTTTCTCCCAAACGAAAGACACTAGAATGAAAATTTTAAAGCCTCCTGTTAGTGCTTCATCTACACGTTATAGCCCTGAATTTTCCAATGCCTATCTCTTTGCAAAAGAGAGATATCGGCAAGGAAAAGCTGTATTGTACCTTTGCATTTTTCTCCCAAACGAAAGACACTAGAATGAAAATTTTAAAGCCTCCTGTTAGTGCTTCATCTACACGTTATAGCCCTGAATTTTCCAATGCCTATCTCTTTGCAAAAGAGAGATATCGGCAAGGAAAAGCTGTATTGTACCTTTGCATTTTTCTCCCAAACGAAGGACACTAGAATGAAAATTTTAAAGCCTCCTATTAGTGCTTCATCTACACGTTATAGCCCTGAATTTTCCAATGCCTATCTCTTTGCAAGAGAGATATCGGCAAGGAAAAGCTGCATTGTACCTTTGCATTTTTCTCCCAAACGAAGGACACTAGAATGAAAATTTTAAAGCCTCCTGTTAGTGCTTCATCTACACGTTATAGCCCTGAATTTTCCAATGCCTATCTCTTTGCAAAAGAGAGATATCGGCAAGGAAAAGCTGCATTGTACCTTTGCATTTTTTTCCCAAACGAAGGACACTAGAATGAAAATTTTAAAGCCTCCTGTTAGTGCTTCATCTACACGTTATAGCCCTGAATTTTCCAATGCCTATCTCTTTGCAAAAGAGAGATATCGGCAAGGAAAAGCTGCATTGTACCTTTGCATTTTTCTCCCAAACGAAGGACACTAGAATGAAAATTTTAAAGTGCTTTGTCTACACGTTATAGCCCTGAATTTTCCAATGCCTATCTCTTTGCAAAAGAGAGATATCGGCAAGGAAAAGCTGTATTGTACCTTTGCATTTTTCTCCCAAACGAAGGACACTAGAATGAAAATTTTACAGCCTCCTGTTAGTGCTTCATCTACACGTTATAGCCCTGAATTTTCCAATGCCTATCTCTTTGCAAAAGAGAGATATCGGCAAGGAAAAGCTGCATTGTACCTTTGCATTTTTCTCCCAAACGAAAGACACTAGAATGAAAATTTTAAAGCCTCCTGTTAGTGCTTCGTCTACACGTTATAGCCCTGAATTTTCCAATGCCTATCTCTTTGCAAAAGAGAGATATCGGCAAGGAAAAGCTGTATTGTACCTTTGCATTTTTCTCCCAAACGAAGGACACTAGAATGAAAATTTTAAAGCCTCCTGTTAGTGCTTCATCTACACGTTATAGCCCTGAATTTTCCAATGCCTATCTCTTTGCAAAAGAGAGATATCGGCAAGGAAAAGCTGCATTGTACCTTTGCATTTTTTTCCCAAACGAAGGACACTAGAATGAAAATTTTAAAGCCTCCTGTTAGTGCTTCATCTACACGTTATAGACCTGAATTTTCCAATGCCTATCTCTTTGCAAAAGAGAGATATCGGCAAGGAAAAGCTGCATTGTACCTTTGCATTTTTCTCCCAAACGAAGGACACTAGAATGAAAATTTTAAAGTGCTTCGTCTACACGTTATAGCCCTGAATTTTCCAATGCCTATCTCTTTGCAAAAGAGAGATATCGGCAAGGAAAAGCTGTATTGTACCTTTGCATTTTTCTCCCAAACGAAGGACACTAGAATGAAAATTTTACAGCCTCCTGTTAGTGCTTCATCTACACGTTATAGCCCTGAATTTTCCAATGCCTATCTCTTTGCAAAAGAGAGATATCGGCAAGAAAAGCTGTATTGAACCTTTGCATTTTTCTCCCAAACGAAGGACACTAGAATGAAAATTTTAAAGCCTCCTGGTAGTGCTTCATCTACACGTTATAGCCCTGAATTTTCCAATGCCTATCTCTTTGCAAAAGAGAGATATCGGCAAGGAAAAGCTGTATTGTACCTTTGCATTTTTCTCCCAAACGAAAGACACTAGAATGAAAATTTTAAAGCCTCCTGTTAGTGCTTCATCTACACGTTATAGCCCTGAATTTTCCAATGCCTATCTCTTTGCAAAAGAGAGATATCGGCAAGGAAAAGCTGCATTGTACCTTTGCATTTTTCTCCCAAACGAAGGACACTAGAATGAAAATTTTAAAGCCTCCTGTTAGTGCTTCGTCTACATGTTATAGCCCTGAATTTTCCAATGCCTATCTCTTTGCAAAAGAGAGATATCGGCAAGGAAAAGCTGTATTGTACCTTTGCATTTTTCTCCCAAACGAAGGATACTAGAATGAAAATTTTAAAGCCTCCTGTTAGTGCTTCATCTACACGTTATAGCCCTGAATTTTCCAATGCCTATCTCTTTGCAAAAGAGAGATATCGGCAAGGAAAAGCTGCATTGTACCTTTGCATTTTTCTCCCAAACGAAGGACACTAGAATGAAAATTTTAAAGCCTCCTGTTAGTGCTTCATCTACACGTTATAGCCCTGAATTTTCCAATGCCTATCTCTTTGCAAAAGAGAGATATCGGCAAGGAAAAGCTGCATTGTACCTTTGCATTTTTCTCCCAAACGAAGGACACTAGAATGAAAATTTTAAAGTGCTTCGTCTACACGTTATAGCCCTGAATTTTCCAATGCCTATCTCTTTGCAAAAGAGAGATATCGGCAAGGAAAAGCTGTATTGTACCTTTGCATTTTTCTCCCAAACGAAGGACACTAGAATGAAAATTTTAAAGCCTCCTGTTAGTGCTTCATCTACACGTTATAGCCCTGAATTTTCCAATGCCTATCTCTTTGCAAAAGAGAGATATCGGCAAGGAAAAGCTGCATTGTACCTTTGCATTTTTCTCCCAAACGAAAGACACTAGAATGAAAATTTTAAAGCCTCCTGTTAGTGCTTCATCTACACGTTATAGCCCTGAATTTTCCAATGCCTATCTCTTTGCAAAAGAGAGATATCGGCAAGGAAAAGCTGCATTGTACCTTTGCATTTTTCTCCCAAACGAAGGACACTAGAATGAAAATTTTAAAGCCTCCTGTTAGTGCTTCATCTACACGTTATAGCCCTGAATTTTCTAATGCCTATCTCTTTGCAAAAGAGAGATATCGGCAAGGAAAAGCTATATTGTACCTTTGCATTTTTCTCCCAAACGAAGGACACTAGAATTAAAATTTTAAAGCCTCCTGTTAGTGCTTCATCTACACGTTATAGCCCTGAATTTTCCAATGCCTATCTCTTTGCAAAAGAGAGATATCGGCAAGGAAAAGCTATATTGTACCTTGGCATTTTTCTCCCAAACGAAGGACACTAGAATGAAAATTTTAAAGCCTCCTGTTAGTGCTTCATCTACACGTTATAGCCCTGAATTTTCCAATGCCTATCTCTTTGCAAAAGAGAGATATCGGCAAGGAAAAGCTGCATTGTACCTTTGCATTTTTCTCCCAAACGAAGGACACTAGAATGAAAATTTTAAAGCCTCCTGTTAGTGCTTCATCTACACGGTATAGCCCCGAATTTTCCAATGCCTAGCTCTTTGCAAAAGAGAGATATCGGCAAGGAAAAGCTATATTGAACCTTTGCATTTTTCTCCAAATCGAAGGACACTAGAATAAAAATTTAAAAGCCTCCTGTTAGTGCTTCATCTACACGTTATAGCCCTGAATTTTCCAATGCGCAGCTCTTTGCAAAAGAGAGATATTGGCAAGGAAAATCTGTCTTGTACGTTTGCATTTTTCTCCCAAACGAAGGACACTAGAAAGAAAATTTTAAAGCCTCCTGTTAGGCCATCATCTACACGGCATAGCCCTGAATTTTCCAATGCGCAGCTCTTTGCAAAAGAGAGATATTGGCAAGGAAAAGCTGTCTTGTACCTTTGCATTTTTCTCCCAAACGAAGGACACTAGAATGAAAATTTTAAAGCCTCCTGTTAGGCCATCATCTACATGGCATAGCCCTGAATTTTCCAATGCGCAGCTCTTTGCAAAAGAGAGATATTGGCAAGGAAAAGCTGTCTTGTACCTTTGCATTTTTCTCCCAAACGAAGGACACTAGAAAGAAAATTTTAAAGCCTCCTGTTAGGCCATCATCTACACGGCATAGCCCTGAATTTTCCAATGCGCAGCTCTTTGCAAAAGAGAGATATTGGCAAGGAAAAGCTGTCTTGTACCATTGGATTTTTCTCACAAACGAAGGACACTAGAATGAAAATTTTAAAGCCTCCTGTTAGTGCTTCATCTACACGGTATAGCCCTGAATTTTCCAATGCGTAGCTCTTTGCAAAAGAGAGATATTGGCAAGGAAAAGCTGTCTTGTACCTTTGCATTTTTCTCCCAAACGAAGGACACTAGAAATAAAATTTTAAAGCCTCCTGTTAGGCCATCATCTACACGGCATAGCCCTGAATTTTCCAATGCGCAGCTCTTTGCAAAAGAGAGATATTGGCAAGGAAAAGCTGTCTTGTACCTTTGCATTTTTCTCCCAAACGAAGGACACTAGAAAGAAAATTTTAAAGCCTCCTGTTAGGCCATCATCTACACGGCATAGCCCTGAATTTTCCAATGCGCAGCTCTTTGCAAAAGAGAGATATTGGCAAGGAAAAGCTGTCTTGTACCTTTGCATTTTTCTCCCAAACGAAGGACACTAGAAAGAAAATTTTAAAGCCTCCTGTTAGGCCATCATCTACACGGCATAGCCCTGAATTTTCCAATGCGCAGCTCTTTGCAAAAGAGAGATATTGGCAAGGAAAAGCTGTCTTGTACCATTGGATTTTTCTCCCAAACGAAGGACACTAGAATGAAAATTTTAAAGCCTCCTGTTAGTGCTTCATCTACACGGTATAGCCCTGAATTTTCCAATGCGTAGCTCTTTGCAAAATAGAGATATTGGCAAGGAAAAGCTGTCTTGTACCTTTGCATTTTTCTCCCAAACGAAGGACACTAGAATGAAAATTTTAAAGCCTCCTGTTAGTGCTTCATCTACACGGTATAGCCCTTAATTTTCCAATGCGCAGCTCTTTGCAAAAGAGAGATATTGGCAAGGAAAAGGTGTCTTGTACCTTTGCATTTTTCTCCCAAACGAAGGACACTAGAAAGAAAATTTTAAAGCCTCCTGTTAGGCCATCATCTACACGGCATAGCCCTGAATTTTCCAATACGCAGCTCTCTGCAAAAGAGAGATATTGGCAAGGGAAAGCTGTCTTGTACCTTTGCATTTTTCTCCCAAACGAAGGACACTAGAATGAAAATTTTAAAGCCTCCTGTTAGGGCTTCATCTACACGGTATAGCCCTGAATTTTCCAATGCGCAGCTCTTTGCAAAAGAGAGATATTGGCAAGGAAAAGCTGTCTTGCACCTTTGCATTTTTCTCCCAAACGAAGGACACTAGAAAGAAAATTTTAAAGCCTCCTGTTAGGCCATCATCTACCCGGCATAGCCCTGAATTTTCCAATACGCAGCTCTTTGCAAAAGAGAGATATTGGCAAGGAAAAGCTGTCTTGTACCTTTGCATTTTTCTCCCAAACGAAGGACACTAGAAAGAAAATTTTAAAGCCTCCTGTTAGGCCATCATCTACACGGCATAGCCCTGAATTTTCCAATGCGCCCCAATAAATGTACATCAGTTATATTAAATATTAATTGTAGGACGTTTGGGGGTGCAACCAGAGACAAGTAATGTTATGCAGGAAAGGAGAAGAGAAAAGAATGTCTCTTTTGCTGGCGCACAAATGATGATTTAAAAATTAACTTTTAATAAATTCATTAAAATTGTCTAAACACGAAATAAAGTACAATAAGTTTGTATAATGTAATTACCATATATAATAAATTGAAATACATTTATTAATATCAAGGTTCGCTACCTGTGTTGTGTCTTTATTATTGATCCAAATTGACTATATCAATTAGTCTGATACTGAATTACTGGACACTATGTAATATTAGTTGAATGTATATTAGTAATTCACTTGACAAATGTCAGAACCTGACAATAGTTCTACATATCATACACTTACAGCACTCTTTCCACAATATTTTCCCTTTATTCCAGATCAAATGGTATAATCCCCCACAGTAATTATTCCTGTTATAGTATAGTACAGTATGGTTGCTGGGGACGTCTTTAATGAAAAGAGAGGGAACATCTAATGTGTCTCCTTATGGGTAAAATACTTGCAAGCTAAGTGCTATGAATAGCATCAGCATGTAGATAAATGCTGAGTGTTAGGTGAGTAATGCAGATAAATAGGGATATCTAATAATTCTATAGAATAGTGGGTGAATTATTAGATATCCCTATTTATCTGCACCTCTAAGCACACTATTTGACTGTCCACACCCTGCTGTGCCTATTACCCATCTCCTCCACCACCCTCAACACTGACCCACACATCATTCACCCACAAAGATACAATAAAGGTAGTTTGGATAAATTAGCTAAATGAAATGGATTTAACCAATTTATCTAAATGACCATTTTTGGATGTTTTCCAGTGTTTGGGAGCAAATGGTCAATTGTCATTTGCTGCCACATATTAGCATAATTTTGTTTCAACTAGAAAAAAAAATTGGACAGATAATCTAAGTGTGGATCCAGTTTAATGCTGATTTCAGAGCCAACTATAGACTTGATTGAGGTACTGTGTCCCCGGTACCAAATACCAAAAGAAATAATATTGTGAGGTGTTCAAAAAAGACTGAAAATGAGTGGAAATTATGGTTATTGAGGTTAATAATACTATGGGATCAAAATGACCCCCAAATTCTATGATTTAAGCTGTTTTTTAGGGTTTTTTGAAAAAAAAAACCTGAATCCAAAACACACCCGAATCCGACAAAAAAATTTCGGTGAGGTTTTGCCAAAACGCGTCCGAACCCAAAACACGGCCGCGGAACCGAACCCAAAACCAAAACACAAAACCCGAAAAATTTCCGGTGCACATCACTACTTAATTAGAACTTCGGTCAATGTGAATTAACCATTGGACTCAACCATGGTTATCCTTAAAACCCAGGGGTCTATTTAAGATCGATCTTAATCGATGTTGGGCTTCCAGGTTGAAAAAAACACACACATTTACTAACATTTTAAAATTTATATAAAAAATTATCTGTTCGTAAATGCAGTGCACATGGTTTTGCCCAACTGCTAACATAAATCCTGCTGCGATCAACTCAGAATTACCCCCCATGTGCACTGCAGGGAAGGCAGATTTAACATGTGCAGAGAGAGGCCCTCATTCCGAGTTGATCGCTCGCAAGCTGCTTTTAGCATCATTGCACACGCTAAGCCGCCGCCTACTGGGAGTGAATCTTAGCATCTTAAAATTGCGAACGAAAGATTCGCAATATTGCGAAAAGACATCTCTGTGCAGTTTCTGAGTAGCTCGAGACTTACTCTGCCAGTGCGATCAGTTCAGTGCTTGTCGTTCCTGGTTTGACGTCACAAACACACCCAGCGTTCGCCCAGACACTCCTCCGTTTCTCCAGCCACTCCCGCGTTTTTCCCAGAAACGGTAGCGTTTTTTCCCACACGCCCATAAAATGACCAGTTTCCGCCCAGAAACACCCACTTCCTGTCAATCACACTCCGATCACCAGAACGAAGAAAAAACCTTGTAATGCCGTGAGTAAAATTCCTAACTGTATAGCAAATTTACTTGGCGCAGTCGCAGTGCGAACATTGCGCATGCGCAATAATCGGAAAATCGCTGCGATGCGAAGAAAATTACCGAGCGAACAACTCGGAATGACCACCAGAGTTAGATTTGGGTGTGGTGTGTTCAATCTGCAATCTGATTTGCAGTGTAAAAATAAAGCAGTCAGTATTTACCCTGCACAGAAACAAATTAACTCACCCAAATCTAACTCTTTCTGCACATGTTATATCTGCCTCCCCTGCAGTACACATGGTTTTGCCCAACTGCTAACAAAATTCCTGCTGCGATCAACTTGGAATTACCCCCATCGATTGGTGTTTTCACACTGCTCGTTCCAACCGCAAAAACTATGAAGAGGATGGGGGCATATACGCAGGGTCCATCCTGTGCATGTGCCTACATTTTCTCCGGGTGCCCCACAGAAAATGCGAATGCCTCTGCCTGTCAATCAGTAGAGGGCGTACCTTCGCAGGTATATCGCGATCATGAGCCATGTCTCCCATTTTTGTCATTATAGGTGCTCTGTGAGCTGCTGACCATGCCCCAGCCCCTCTGTCTCCCGTGAATAGACATTGGGGCTTATTCAGACCAGATCGCTTCAATTTATTTTCACCCAGCGGGCAATCAGGTCTGCACTGCACATGCGTATGCGCCACAATGCGTAGGTGCGACGGTCCGGAGATCACAAGAAGATTGACAAGAAGAGGGTGTTTGTGTGGGTGAATGTTTCTAGGGAGTGTCCGGAAAAACACTGGAGGGACCCGGCGTTTTGTGGGAGGATTTGTGACGTCACCTCAATGGCTGAGTAAGTGCTGAGCTGTGCAGCTCTTGTGCACATGTGATCACACACCTGCACAGCAAATTTTCCCTTCCGCTGTAGGCGGCAACTACCTGATCACAGGGATGCAAAAAACACACCCTAGCAATCAGGTCTGAATTACACACAATGTGCATATTTGCAGAGCAACAAGCTACAGGGAGCCTTCCACCTCCCCCCCCCTTCCTCATGACTATGGGACACTGGGGGGGGGGGTTGTTTGGGTTAGCTGGACATTCCCAAAAAAAGTGACTGTCCTGCAAAAATTGGGTTAGTTGGGAGGTATGTGCAAATACATTTATTGTTTTGCATGCAGGGTAAATACTGGCTTCTTTGACATTTAGCCACAAATGCTGCACAGTTGAATTACAGTATTACACTGCAATTAACAGTTATGCTAGGACATTCCTTCTCCCAAAATCTACCTCTCTCTGCATGTTACATCTGTCCCACAGTGGCGTGCGGTGAGGTCAGTGGCTAGTGAGGCACTACAGCCATAATGTCCGCCGAATCCTGCCGATGACCCTTAGCCAATGCCCGCTACTGCCTCTGAGCCGATACCCACTGCCACCGCCAATGGCTTACAAACTCTCCCACAATCAACTGACCCAGCCCTCCACCACTAATTTCTATCTCAGTCCGATGCCGCCAATGCCCGCCTGCTCATTGTTCTTGTGATATATTATAAATTTTTAAAGAAAAAAAAATGAGTGTTTGGGACTGGGAAGGGTGAGGGAGGAGGACATGAATGCAATTTTGTTGTCAATGGCTTCCATTAACTTAAAGGAGAAGGGTCTGAATGGGTTAAAAAAAAATGTGTGAGGTCCCCCCTCCTTAGTATAACCAGCCTCTTTGAGCCGGTCCTGGTTATTTAAATACTGGGGGGAAAATTGGACAGAGGTTCCCCGTATTTAGACAACCAGCACCGGGCTCTTAGTCGGGTCCTGGTTCCAAAAATACGTGGGACAAAAGATGTAGGGGTCCCCCATATTTTTAAAACCAGCACCGGGCTTCACTAGCCAGAGAGATAATGCCACAGCCGGGGGACACTTTTATGTAGGTCCCTGCGGCCCTGGCATTACCCCTCCAACTAGTCACCCCTGGCTGGGGTTCCCTGGAGGAGTGGGGACCCCTTAAATCAAGAGGTTCCTCCCCTCGAGGCACCCAAGGGCCAGGGGTGAAGCCCGAGGCTGTCCCCAGCACCCCTGGGTGGTGGGTGCCGGGCTGATAGCCATATGTGTAAAAAAAGAATATTGTTTTTTTGTTGTGGAACTACAAGGCCCAGCAAGCCTCCCGCACTTGCTGGTACTTGGAGAACCTCAAGTACCAGCAGGCGGGGAAATAACGGGCTCGCTGGTACCTGTAGTTCTACAACAACAAAAAATACCCAAATTAAAACACAAACACACACACCGTGACAGTAAAATTATTGAGACAGGCTGTAGCATGTGAATGCATGTAACCCTATAAAAGTGATGGATTGGGTGACTATTACAATACCCACTGTTGCTGTCTGAAAAATGATGGATTTATAGATTGCTCTGCCGAGATATGTTTTTTTCTAAAATGCACCACAGGTATGGATGGATAGTATACTTGACGACACAGAGGTAGGTAGAGCAGTGTAAGAAAGAGAAAAAGATTTCCAGCGCTTCACTTTATATATATCTAATAAAAAAGATTTTTTATATAGACAGATTTTTTATATAAATAAATTCTGTTTATTGTTGACATAAATTATAAGCACTGTGACAAATAAAAATAAAAAAATAATAAAATAAAATAAAATGAAAATGGTACAAGTATTTGGACCAATAAAATTGATGTTATAAATTGTTTTTCTACTTGTGATCACAAGAATGCATTTGCTTGCAATAATTTAAACACTCATATGGACGATACACATGGACATACATATACAAACATAAAGACAAACATATCTGTGGTAACTATTTATATTTATATTCCAGGGGGAGTTGATACACTTTGTAGCGGTTTACTCTACTCCCCTGTGTTTTCTTTGATTTCCTCTTTAAAAATGTCACTTTGTGTCAGTTCGGTTAGGTAACCTGCAATATTGCAGTCTATTGCTGTGCGGGTTTAGATGCTGTGTCCCGCATTAGTTACATAAAAGTTCAAAGTTGCTGCTCCGAAAAATGTATTGATTTTTGTCTGCCGGCAGACTTGGACGTTTGCTTACCGCGTCGTCCTCCTCCTTGGTCCTGGGCTCCCCGTTTACGGTGTCCGGCGTTCGGTGAGGACTAGCGGGCTCAGCGGCGGTCCGTGTTCTCTACAATCTACGCGTTTCGCCTGTCCAGGCTTCGTCAGGATGGTCGAGATAATCAATAGCATTGTGGGCTGCTTTTTATCTTTGGTGCGGTCCGTCCTTAATTGACAGTGCCGTCTTAGATAATTGATTTATTTTATCGGTGTGCGTTTGTTGTCCATTGTGCAAGTTTATTCCTTGCTGAACTATGGTTCTTCTTTGATCTTGTATTTTTCTTTAATGTTTTAGCAGTTCAGCAAGATATTCCGGGGATAATTAGTTAATTAGTTTCAATTAGTGTCTTTGTTGTTATTGTTACGTGTTCCAGGTATAAGTAATTTGTTCGAATTAGACTTGAGTAGTTCAATCGGTTTAGTTAATAATCTACTAGTTACCACAATGAATTACATAAGACATGACAACATTTGAGTTTACATATAACATAAAAATATTGTCGGTGTGGTTTTTATTATTCAGATATCTATTTAAGTGAATTGTGCGTTATATGACCGAAAAAATTATGGTATAGTACTCTTTATGAATAAATATTAAGGGATATGAATTAAAATTCCGAATAATTATGACAAAAATTAATTGATTACAATTGCTGTAAATTAATAGTAGTAAAAATAATAGATCAATATAAATATAAAGAAATATCAAAAAATAAATAAAAATAAAAATAAAAATAAAAATAAATTAATAGACATATATGTATATATTAAATAAAAAATTAAAAAATTATTAATTAATTAATATCTTGGTCTTGATTCTAATTATTTTTCTCCTTGTATTTATTCCCATTATTTTCGTTAGATGGCATTTTTATCTTAAGTGGATTTGTGTTAGTCTTTGAGAAATGGTTTCAGTTCGAAATCCAAATTGAGTCCATTGGGGTTTAAGGTGTCTAGTTCATAAATGAGTTTGGTTTCTTCTTTTAACAGCAGATCCTCTACATTTCCTCCTCTCCATGGTCTTTTGACTTGTTTTAGTCCCACAAATTGTATTTGTGCAGGGTCTCCTCCATGGTACTTTGAGAAATGTACTGGGACACTGTGATCTTCTTTTTTATTTTTGATATTGCATAAATGTTCGTTTATCCTTGTGGTTAATTTTCTTGAGGTTTTCCCTATGTATTGGAGTCCACATGGGCAGAATAGTAAATAGATAACCCCTTTTGTATGGCATGTGATTTTTTTCTCTGATCCTATAGACAATTTTATTTGAATAGGCTGTGATTGTTGTTATCGCTTTGTTAGATTTGATGTTTGTTTTTTTGCATGCTGCACATGTTCTGCAGTGGTAGAAACCTTTAACGTTATCGTTCAACCATGTCCCTGGGTTCCTTTCTTTATTTGAATTTGTCATGCAACTCCTTACCAGACTTGTTTTTATTGTTGGAGGTCTTCTATAGATAATCCTCGGTTTTTTTGGTAGTATCTCCTTTAAGTCTTCATCGGTTTGGAGAATGTGCCAGTGTTTATTTAAAATGGTTTCTAGAGATTTACTCAGTCTGGAATATTCTGTTATGAAATTTATGTTCTGTTTTTGTTTTTCTGTTTTTTCTTCCTTGTTCGTGTTGTATTTTAGAAGTTGATTCCTTTTTAGAGTGTCTGTGTGCTGTTTGTCTTTCTTGATTTTCTCTTTATCATAATGCTTTTCTTCAAAGTTTTTTATTAGAATATCTGATTGTTTTTCGTATTCGGTTTTTTTGGAACAGTTCCTCTTTACCCTACGTAATTGTCCTCTGGGGATATTCGACAACCAGTTGGGATGGTGGTTGCTCCTTGCGTCCAGATAGTTATTGCAATCCACTGGTTTGGTGTAGTTCTTAGTTTCTATTTTGCCTTCTTCTATATAGATGGTTAGGTCCAGGAAGTTTATATTGCTTCTACTAATTTCACTGGTGAACTCCAGGTTCTCACTGTTGATGTTTATGTTGTTGATAAATTCTTCTAGGTTTTTTACTTCTCCGTCCCAGATAATCAACACGTCATCTATATATCTGGCCCACAATTTTATACTCTTTATGTAGTTGTTGTTTTTCCATATACGTTCTTTCTCCCACTGTGACAGGAAGAGGTTTGCATACGCCGGTGCGAATTTCGTACCCATCGCGGTCCCCCTCTCTTGGCTGTAGAAGTGATCTTCAAACCAGAAATAGTTATGTTTCAAAATGAATTTTATTCCGTCCACTATAAACTTTATTTGTTCGTGATGTATTGTGGAATCTTCTTCTAAGATTTTTTTGATATTGTTACATCCTTGTTGGTGCTCTATGCATGTATAGAGAGATTTGATGTCGCAGGTTGCCATACAATAAGTATCTTTCCACTCTAGTTCTTGAAGGACATTCAGTACCTGTGTAGTATCTTTGAGGTGGCCGCGTTGTTGTATTACAATTGGTTGTAATAACTGATCTATGTATCCTGATAAATTGGCTGTCAGAGATCCAATTCCGGATACTATTGGTCTTCCTGGTGGTTCTTGCTGGTTCTTATGTAACTTCGGAAGGTGGTAGAACACCGGAATCTTTGGATATTTCGGATAAAGATATTTATATTCATCATCCGTCAGGATCTTTTTCTCTTGGCCGGTTTTCAGAAGTTCAATTAATTCTAGCTTGTACTGGTTGGTTGGATCTTTTTGTAAAATTTTATAGGTTAGTGGGTCACTCAGTAGTTTCTTGCCTTCGGAAATATACTTGTCCTTGTCCATAATGCATATTCCACCTCCTTTATCGGCTTGTTTTATGACAATTTCTTTATTTTTTGTTAATGTGTTGAGGGCCTTCTTCTCTTCAGCGGTTAAATTATTTTTCTCGTCCTGACATCTTCTATGTGTGTCGGCTCTTGTTTTTTTCATCTTTTTCAGGTCTCTTTCAACTAATTTTTGAAAGGTCACCAGTTGGGAACCTTTTAAATGTTGAGGGTAGAAGGTGGATTTTTCTTTTAAATTTGTATGTTTGAAACCATCTTCTTTAAGGATATTTTGAGGTATGTCTGTCTCAGATCTTTCCTTTTCTTTCCTATGGAAGAATTTCTTTATAGTTAATTTTCTCATGAATTTTTCCAGATCGATGAAAGTCTCAAATTCTTTTATTTCATTGGTTGGTGCAAATTTTAAGCCTTTTGTGAGGATTTTTGTTTCTGCATCCGTCAGGTTGTGTTTGCTAAGGTTGTATATTCCTGGTGGTATTATTTCCTTCCTCCTTTCTTTTTCTTTTTTTGATTTAATTTTTGCACCTCCTCGTGTTGCTCGCTGGTTTCGCTTCCTTTTCTTCTTCTTTTCTTCCTGTCCTGATTCTCGATTGGATTTGTTGTTTTCTTCGGTATGGCACCTGTATTGGTGAAAGAGCAGTTCTTCTGTACTAGCTCTAAAAAAGCATCTAGATATTCATCTGCATCATCAATCTCTGTGTCTGATTCAACTGGTAACATTCTGTGTTTTTCTTTTTCTGCTTTTTCTTTTATACGTTCCATCAGTGTTCTGGCTGATACATCCATTTGGTTTTGGCTGAATTCTTGACCTTGTTTATAGATTTCTCTGATCCTGTCCTCATCAAGGGGTCTTCCTATCTCTGAGTTTCTGTTTCTTTCAGGTCTTCTTTCCAATTTGGTGTCTTTATTCCATTCTCCTCTATTTTCTCTAGGATCCCTTTTGGTCCTTGAGTTGGGATACATTTCTGTATGAAATTGTCTCTGGTCCTGGTTTCTAGAAACATCCCTAGATGTGTACTGTTTCGTTCTGTAGTCTTCAGATCTTCTTTGATTTCTTTCTGGCATTTTTTCTTGCCATATCCTTTCTCTCCTTATGTTATCCTGAGGCTTTGTTGGTTGCCAATTTCTGTAGTCATTTTTGTAGTCTGTCATATCCCTGTGGTATTTCTTCTTTTTTTGTTCAACTATCTCTTCTTCTATTTTTCTTAGTTTACTCTTTGTCCAAATCTGGAGGTTTTTGTAATCTTCTAAATGTTCCAATGGTTTGAAAGTTTTTCTAATTCTTTCTATTTCTTGTTTCCTTTCTTTTCCTGAATCTTCTCTGTCTTTTATGATCAGAGCCATTAGTTTGAAGGAGCAGGAGTCCAATGTTTCATTCCATTGGATTAAAAAATCTTTATTTTTACTACTGAATGATGGTTTCTTTATGATCCTTAGACCTCTTGGGATCATTTTATTTTCTATATATTTGGATAGGGTCGCACTTTCCCACCATTGTTTTATTTCTAAAACTTCTAATTTTTCATATCTTAGATATAGGTCACAGAAATTTTCTTCACTTGGATTATTCATTCTCGGTGTACTTTGTATTTCTTCGTCATTGAAAAGGGTCCCCAGGTTTCTAAGTCTTTCTTCCCTATTCATTTTTGTTCAGTTTAATTTAATTTTACAATTATACTGTTGTTTATGTATAAAAGGTACAAACAAAATTTTTTAAAAACAATTAAAATAAGATAATGGTAATATTGATACTAAAAATGAGTTAGCTGCTGCTTGCCTGGAGTATTTTTTTGGTAAGCAAGGTATAGGTGGTGGCAAGCTGCGCTCAGCTCTTTAAAAGTATTAGATACAAAGTAGCTGCTGTTGGAAATATGGGATTGTTAGGGGTACTCCTTCCCCAAAACGGTATATGCAATATAAGAAAGAGAAAAAGATTTCCAGCGCTTCACTTTATATATATCTAATAAAAAAGATTTTTTATATAGACAGATTTTTTATATAAATAAATTCTGTTTATTGTTGACATAAATTATAAGCACTGTGACAAATAAAAATAAAAAAATAATAAAATAAAATAAAATGAAAATGGTACAAGTATTTGGACCAATAAAATTGATGTTATAAATTGTTTTTCTACTTGTGATCACAAGAATGCATTTGCTTGCAATAATTTAAACACTCATATGGACGATACACATGGACATACATATACAAACATAAAGACAAACATATCTGTGGTAACTATTTATATTTATATTCCAGGGGGAGTTGATACACTTTGTAGCGGTTTACTCTACTCCCCTGTGTTTTCTTTGATTTCCTCTTTAAAAATGTCACTTTGTGTCAGTTCGGTTAGGTAACCTGCAATATTGCAGTCTATTGCTGTGCGGGTTTAGATGCTGTGTCCCGCATTAGTTACATAAAAGTTCAAAGTTGCTGCTCCGAAAAATGTATTGATTTTTGTCTGCCGGCAGACTTGGACGTTTGCTTACCGCGTCGTCCTCCTCCTTGGTCCTGGGCTCCCCGTTTACGGTGTCCGGCGTTCGGTGAGGACTAGCGGGCTCAGCGGCGGTCCGTGTTCTCTACAATCTACGCGTTTCGCCTGTCCAGGCTTCGTCAGGATGGTCGAGATAATCAATAGCATTGTGGGCTGCTTTTTATCTTTGGTGCGGTCCGTCCTTAATTGACAGTGCCGTCTTAGATAATTGATTTATTTTATCGGTGTGCGTTTGTTGTCCATTGTGCAAGTTTATTCCTTGCTGAACTATGGTTCTTCTTTGATCTTGTATTTTTCTTTAATGTTTTAGCAGTTCAGCAAGATATTCCGGGGATAATTAGTTAATTAGTTTCAATTAGTGTCTTTGTTGTTATTGTTACGTGTTCCAGGTATAAGTAATTTGTTCGAATTAGACTTGAGTAGTTCAATCGGTTTAGTTAATAATCTACTAGTTACCACAATGAATTACATAAGACATGACAACATTTGAGTTTACATATAACATAAAAATATTGTCGGTGTGGTTTTTATTATTCAGATATCTATTTAAGTGAATTGTGCGTTATATGACCGAAAAAATTATGGTATAATACTCTTTATGAATAAATATTAAGGGATATGAATTAAAATTCCGAATAATTATGACAAAAATTAATTGATTACAATTGCTGTAAATTAATAGTAGTAAAAATAATAGATCAATATAAATATAAAGAAATATCAAAAAATAAATAAAAATAAAAATAAAAATAAATTAATAGACATATATGTATATATTAAATAAAAAATTAAAAAATTATTAATTAATTAATATCTTGGTCTTGATTCTAATTATTTTTCTCCTTGTATTTATTCCCATTATTTTCGTTAGATGGCATTTTTATCTTAAGTGGATTTGTGTTAGTCTTTGAGAAATGGTTTCAGTTCGAAATCCAAATTGAGTCCATTGGGGTTTAAGGTGTCTAGTTCATAAATGAGTTTGGTTTCTTCTTTTAACAGCAGATCCTCTACATTTCCTCCTCTCCATGGTCTTTTGACTTGTTTTAGTCCCACAAATTGTATTTGTGCAGGGTCTCCTCCATGGTACTTTGAGAAATGTACTGGGACACTGTGATCTTCTTTTTTATTTTTGATATTGCATAAATGTTCGTTTATCCTTGTGGTTAATTTTCTTGAGGTTTTCCCTATGTATTGGAGTCCACATGGGCAGAATAGTAAATAGATAACCCCTTTTGTATGGCATGTGATTTTTTCTCTGATCCTATAGACAATTTTATTTGAATAGGCTGTGATTGTTGTTATCGCTTTGTTAGATTTGATGTTTGTTTTTTTGCATGCTGCACATGTTCTGCAGTGGTAGAAACCTTTAACGTTATCGTTCAACCATGTCCCTGGGTTCCTTTCTTTATTTGAATTTGTCATGCAACTCCTTACCAGACTTGTTTTTATTGTTGGAGGTCTTCTATAGATAATCCTCGGTTTTTTTGGTAGTATCTCCTTTAAGTCTTCATCGGTTTGGAGAATGTGCCAGTGTTTATTTAAAATGGTTTCTAGAGATTTACTCCGTCTGGAATATTCTGTTATGAAATTTATGTTCTGTTTTTGTTTTTCTGTTTTTTCTTCCTTGTTCGTGTTGTATTTTAGAAGTTGATTCCTTTTTAGAGTGTCTGTGTGCTGTTTGTCTTTCTTGATTTTCTCTTTATCATAATGCTTTTCTTCAAAGTTTTTTAAAAAATGTTGTTTGTACCTTTTATACATAAACAACAGTATAATTGTAAAATTAAATTAAACTGAACAAAAATGAATAGGGAAGAAAGACTTAGAAACCTGGGGACCCTTTTCAATGACGAAGAAATACAAAGTACACCGAGAATGAATAATCCAAGTGAAGAAAATTTCTGTGACCTATATCTAAGATATGAAAAATTAGAAGTTTTAGAAATAAAACAATGGTGGGAAAGTGCGACCCTATCCAAATATATAGAAAATAAAATGATCCCAAGAGGTCTAAGGATCATAAAGAAACCATCATTCAGTAGTAAAAATAAAGATTTTTTAATCCAATGGAATGAAACATTGGACTCCTGCTCCTTCAAACTAATGGCTCTGATCATAAAAGACAGAGAAGATTCAGGAAAAGAAAGGAAACAAGAAATAGAAAGAATTAGAAAAACTTTCAAACCATTGGAACATTTAGAAGATTACAAAAACCTCCAGATTTGGACAAAGAGTAAACTAAGAAAAATAGAAGAAGAGATAGTTGAACAAAAAAAGAAGAAATACCACAGGGATATGACAGACTACAAAAATGACTACAGAAATTGGCAACCAACAAAGCCTCAGGATAACATAAGGAGAGAAAGGATATGGCAAGAAAAAATGCCAGAAAGAAATCAAAGAAGATCTGAAGACTACAGAACGAAACAGTACACATCTAGGGATGTTTCTAGAAACCAGGACCAGAGACAATTTCATACAGAAATGTATCCCAACTCAAGGACCAAAAGGGATCCTAGAGAAAATAGAGGAGAATGGAATAAAGACACCAAATTGGAAAGAAGACCTGAAAGAAACAGAAACTCAGAGATAGGAAGACCCCTTGATGAGGACAGGATCAGAGAAATCTATAAACAAGGTCAAGAATTCAGCCAAAACCAAATGGATGTATCAGCCAGAACACTGATGGAACGTATAAAAGAAAAAGCAGAAAAAGAAAAACACAGAATGTTACCAGTTGAATCAGACACAGAGATTGATGATGCAGATGAATATCTAGATGCTTTTTTAGAGCTAGTACAGAAGAACTGCTCTTTCACCAATACAGGTGCCATACCGAAGAAAACAACAAATCCAATCGAGAATCAGGACAGGAAGAAAAGAAGAAGAAAAGGAAGCGAAACCAGCGAGGAACACGAGGAGGTGCAAAAATTAAATCAAAAAAAGAAAAAGAAAGGAGGAAGGAAATAATACCACCAGGAATATACAACCTTAGCAAACACAACCTGACGGATGCAGAAACAAAAATCCTCACAAAAGGCTTAAAATTTGCACCAACCAATGAAATAAAAGAATTTGAGACTTTCATCGATCTGGAAAAATTCATGAGAAAATTAACTATAAAGAAATTCTTCCATAGGAAAGAAAAGGAAAGATCTGAGACAGACATACCTCAAAATATCCTTAAAGAAGATGGTTTCAAACATACAAATTTAAAAGAAAAATCCACCTTCTACCCTCAACATTTAAAAGGTTCCCAACTGGTGACCTTTCAAAAATTAGTTGAAAGAGACCTGAAAAAGATGAAAAAAACAAGAGCCGACACACATAGAAGATGTCAGGACGAGAAAAATAATTTAACCGCTGAAGAGAAGAAGGCCCTCAACACATTAACAAAAAATAAAGAAATTGTCATAAAACAAGCCGATAAAGGAGGTGGAATATGCATTATGGACAAGGACAAGTATATTTCCGAAGGCAAGAAACTACTGAGTGACCCACTAACCTATAAAATTTTACAAAAAGATCCAACCAACCAGTACAAGCTAGAATTAATTGAACTTCTGAAAACCGGCCAAGAGAAAAAGATCCTGACGGATGATGAATATAAATATCTTTATCCGAAATATCCAAAGATTCCGGTGTTCTACCACCTTCCGAAGTTACATAAGAACCAGCAAGAACCACCAGGAAGACCAATAGTATCCGGAATTGGATCTCTGACAGCCAATTTATCAGGATACATAGATCAGTTATTACAACCAATTGTAATACAACAACGCGGCCACCTCAAAGATACTACACAGGTACTGAATGTCCTTCAAGAACTAGAGTGGAAAGATACTTATTGTATGGCAACCTGCGACATCAAATCTCTCTATACATGCATAGAGCACCAACAAGGATGTAACAATATCAAAAAAATCTTAGAAGAAGATTCCACAATACATCACGAACAAATAAAGTTTATAGTGGACGGAATAAAATTCATTTTGAAACATAACTATTTCTGGTTTGAAGATCACTTCTACAGCCAAGAGAGGGGGACCGCGATGGGTACGAAATTCGCACCGGCGTATGCAAACCTCTTCCTGTCACAGTGGGAGAAAGAACGTATATGGAAAAACAACAACTACATAAAGAGTATAAAATTGTGGGCCAGATATATAGATGACGTGTTGATTATCTGGGACGGAGAAGTAAAAAACCTAGAAGAATTTATCAACAACATAAACATCAACAGTGAGAACCTGGAGTTCACCAGTGAAATTAGTAGAAGCAATATAAACTTCCTGGACCTAACCATCTATATAGAAGAAGGCAAAATAGAAACTAAGAACTACACCAAACCAGTGGATTGCAATAACTATCTGGACGCAAGGAGCAACCACCATCCCAACTGGTTGTCGAATATCCCCAGAGGACAATTACGTAGGGTAAAGAGGAACTGTTCCAAAAAAACCGAATACGAAAAACAATCAGATATTCTAATAAAAAACTTTGAAGAAAAGCATTATGATAAAGAGAAAATCAAGAAAGACAAACAGCACACAGACACTCTAAAAAGGAATCAACTTCTAAAATACAACACGAACAAGGAAGAAAAAACAGAAAAACAAAAACAGAACATAAATTTCATAACAGAATATTCCAGACGGAGTAAATCTCTAGAAACCATTTTAAATAAACACTGGCACATTCTCCAAACCGATGAAGACTTAAAGGAGATACTACCAAAAAAACCGAGGATTATCTATAGAAGACCTCCAACAATAAAAACAAGTCTGGTAAGGAGTTGCATGACAAATTCAAATAAAGAAAGGAACCCAGGGACATGGTTGAACGATAACGTTAAAGGTTTCTACCACTGCAGAACATGTGCAGCATGCAAAAAAACAAACATCAAATCTAACAAAGCGATAACAACAATCACAGCCTATTCAAATAAAATTGTCTATAGGATCAGAGAAAAAATCACATGCCATACAAAAGGGGTTATCTATTTACTATTCTGCCCATGTGGACTCCAATACATAGGGAAAACCTCAAGAAAATTAACCACAAGGATAAACGAACATTTATGCAATATCAAAAATAAAAAAGAAGATCACAGTGTCCCAGTACATTTCTCAAAGTACCATGGAGGAGACCCTGCACAAATACAATTTGTGGGACTAAAACAAGTCAAAAGACCATGGAGAGGAGGAAATGTAGAGGATCTGCTGTTAAAAGAAGAAACCAAACTCATTTATGAACTAGACACCTTAAACCCCAATGGACTCAATTTGGATTTCGAACTGAAACCATTTCTCAAAGACTAACACAAATCCACTTAAGATAAAAATGCCATCTAACGAAAATAATGGGAATAAATACAAGGAGAAAAATAATTAGAATCAAGACCAAGATATTAATTAATTAATAATTTTTTAATTTTTTATTTAATATATACATATATGTCTATTAATTTATTTTTATTTTTATTTTTATTTTTATTTATTTTTTGATATTTCTTTATATTTATATTGATCTATTATTTTTACTACTATTAATTTACAGCAATTGTAATCAATTAATTTTTGTCATAATTATTCGGAATTTTAATTCATATCCCTTAATATTTATTCATAAAGAGTATTATACCATAATTTTTTCGGTCATATAACGCACAATTCACTTAAATAGATATCTGAATAATAAAAACCACACCGACAATATTTTTATGTTATATGTAAACTCAAATGTTGTCATGTCTTATGTAATTCATTGTGGTAACTAGTAGATTATTAACTAAACCGATTGAACTACTCAAGTCTAATTCGAACAAATTACTTATACCTGGAACACGTAACAATAACAACAAAGACACTAATTGAAACTAATTAACTAATTATCCCCGGAATATCTTGCTGAACTGCTAAAACATTAAAGAAAAATACAAGATCAAAGAAGAACCATAGTTCAGCAAGGAATAAACTTGCACAATGGACAACAAACGCACACCGATAAAATAAATCAATTATCTAAGACGGCACTGTCAATTAAGGACGGACCGCACCAAAGATAAAAAGCAGCCCACAATGCTATTGATTATCTCGACCATCCTGACGAAGCCTGGACAGGCGAAACGCGTAGATTGTAGAGAACACGGACCGCCGCTGAGCCCGCTAGTCCTCACCGAACGCCGGACACCGTAAACGGGGAGCCCAGGACCAAGGAGGAGGACGACGCGGTAAGCAAACGTCCAAGTCTGCCGGCAGACAAAAATCAATACATTTTTCGGAGCAGCAACTTTGAACTTTTATGTAACTAATGCGGGACACAGCATCTAAACCCGCACAGCAATAGACTGCAATATTGCAGGTTACCTAACCGAACTGACACAAAGTGACATTTTTAAAGAGGAAATCAAAGAAAACACAGGGGAGTAGAGTAAACCGCTACAAAGTGTATCAACTCCCCCTGGAATATAAATATAAATAGTTACCACAGATATGTTTGTCTTTATGTTTGTATATGTATGTCCATGTGTATCGTCCATATGAGTGTTTAAATTATTGCAAGCAAATGCATTCTTGTGATCACAAGTAGAAAAACAATTTATAACATCAATTTTATTGGTCCAAATACTTGTACCATTTTCATTTTATTTTATTTTATTATTTTTTTATTTTTATTTGTCACAGTGCTTATAATTTATGTCAACAATAAACAGCATTTATTTATATAAAAAATCTGTCTATATAAAAAATCTTTTTTATTAGATATATATAAAGTGAAGCGCTGGAAATCTTTTTCTCTTTCTTATATTGCATATACCGTTTTGGGGAAGGAGTACCCCTAACAATCCCATATTTCCAACAGCAGCTACTTTGTATCTAATACTTTTAAAGAGCTGAGCGCAGCTTGCCACCACCTATACCTTGCTTACCAGGTAGAGCAGTGGCCTACTGTACCGTACTGCTATATATTATATTATTTATTATTATTATTATTATCCTTTATTTATATGGCGCCACAAGGGTTCCGCAGCACCCAATTACAGAGTACATAAACAAATAATCAAACAGGAAAACAGCAACTTACAGTTGATGACAATATAGGACAAGTACAGGGTAAATAAACATAGCTACATCAGCAGATGACACTGGAATAAGTATCAGGTGGCAGAAGACTGCTGGATTTGGTGCAGCTGAAGATTATTAAAGTAAGAAAAGAGTAAGCACATGAGGGAAGAGGACCCTGCTCGTGAGAGCTTACATTCTAAAGGGGAGGGGTAGACAGACAGGGGTGAGACAGATGGTGTACATAGAGAGCGTGGAACAGAGGTTTAGGATGAGATTTGGCTGGGTTTGGTGAAGAAGTGGGTCTTGAGAGCCCATTTGAAGTTTTGTAGAGAGGTGGAGAGTCTGAGGGGGAGAGGTAGGGAATTCCAGAGAAGTGGTGCAGCACGTGAAAAATCTTGGAGGTAGGAGTGGGAGGAAGTAATCTGTAGGCAGGAGAGTCGGCGTGCATTAGCAGAGCGAAGAGGACGGGTGGGAGTGTAAAGCGAGATAAGATCAGAGATGTAGATGGGAGAGGAGTGGGTGAGGGCTTTGTAAGCAAGTGTGAGAAGCTTGAAATGGATTCTGAAAGGGAAGGGGAGCCAGTGAAGGACTAGTAAGAGAGGAGAGGTGGACATAGTGCATTTGGTGAGGAAAATGAGCCAGGCAGCAGCATTGAGGATAGATTGGAGTGGAGAGAGGTATTTGTCAGGAATGCCAGTCAGGAGGAGATTACAGTAGTCCAGTCTGGAGATGACCAGTGAGTGGATAAGAGTCTTAGTAGCATCCTGGGTCAGAAAGGGTCTGATCCTGGAAATATTTTTTAGATGAAAACGGCAGGTTTGTGAGAGGTGCTGAATGTGTGGTTTGAAGGAGAGGGAGGAGTCAAGGATTACTCCAAGACAGCGCACTTGTGGGGTAGAGGAGATAGTAGTGCCATCAATAGATAATGAGATTGTAGGAGGTGAGGTTATGCGGGAGGGAGGGAAGATGATCAGCTCGGTCTTAGACATGTTAAGTTTAAGAAAGCGCTGGGACATCCAGGAAGTGATAGCAGAGAGACAGTTGGAGATACGAGTGAGGAGAGTAGGGGAGAGGTCTGGAGAGGAAAGATAGATTTGAGTGTCATCAGCATAGAGATGATATTGGAAACCAAAAGAACTAATGAGCTTACCTAGTGAGGACGTTTAGAGAGAGAAGAGGACCAAGGACAGAACCTTGGGGTACCCCTACAGTTAGTGGAAGTGAGGGGGAGGTGGAGTCATGAGAGAAGACAGAGAATGAATGGTCAGAAAGGTAGGACGACAACCAAGAGAGGGCAGTGTTACGCAGACCAATGGAGTGAAGGATTTGCAGTAGGAGAGGATGGTCCACAGTGTCAAAAGCAGCAGAGAGATCAAGTAGAATAAGTAGAGAGTAGTGTCCCTTAGATTTAGCAGCATGGAGGTCATTGCATACTTTTGTAAGGGCAGTTTCAGTGGAGTGGAGAGGACGGAAGCCAGACTGGAATGGGTCAAGCAGTGAGTGTGAGGAAAGAAAAGAAGTAAGGCGGTTGTAGACAATACGCTCAAGGAGTTTGGAGGCAAAAGGGAGAAGAGAGATGGGTCGGTAGTTGGAGAGAGTGTTTGGATGAAGGGTAGGTTTTTTAAGAATAGGAGAGATGAGAGCGTGCTTGAAGGCAGAGGGGACAGTGCCTGATGAGAGGGAGAGATTGAGAAGGTGGGAAAGATGGGAACAAGCAGAAGAAGAGATGTGGCAGAGGAGGCGGGAGGGGATAGGGTCAAGTGGGGAGGTGGTGAGGGGACAGGAACGAATGAGGGCCATGACTTCCTCTCCAGATGCATGGAAGAAAGATGACTGAGTTGGTGCGAGGGATGGGGAGGGTTGGTAAGGGATGGGAGAAGGCTGGTTACTGATAGTCTGGTGTGATGTGATGTCCTGACGTATGGAGTTAATTTTAGATGTGAAGTAAGTGGCAAAGTCAAGAGCAGAGAGTGAGGAAGGGGGACGAGGTGGAGGTGGGCAGAGGAGTGAGTTGAGAGTGGCAAAGAGGCGCCGGGGGTTGGAAGACTGGGAGGAGATGAGGTTCTTGAAGTATGACTGTTTAGCAAGAGAAAGGGCAGCACTGAAGGATGAGAGCAAAAGTTTGAAATGGAGGAAGTCTGCCTTAGAGCGTGATTTCCTCCAGTGTCGCTCAGCAGTACGTGAGCATTTTTGCAGATATCTGGTGCATTTGGTGTGCCAGGGTTGAGGTGTTAATTTGCGAGGGTGAATAGTGGTTGGTGGAGCAACAGAGTCAAGAGCAGAAGTAAGGGAAGCATTGTATGTGGAAGTGGCTTGTTCAGGGCATGAGAGAGAGAGAGAATAGGAGAGAGAAGTGAGTCAAACAGGGAGGAAAGGAATGTGGTGTCAATAGCTTCAATGTTACGCTTAGTGATGGTAGCCTTAGGAGGTAGAGATGGGGAAGTCGAGAGAGATAGGTTGAAGGAGAGCAGGTGGTGGTCAGAGAGGGGAAATGGGGAGTTGGAAAAATCAGAAATATCACAGCGGTGAGTGAAGACCAGATCCAGTGAGCTCCCATTCACATGGGAGGGTGAGGAGGTCCACTGGGAGAGACCAAGTGAAGAGGTGAGGTTAAGGAGTTTAGAGGCAGGGGATTGTGTGGGGATGTCAATAGGGATGTTGAAATCACCTAGGATAATGGTGGGAATGTCAGAAGAGAGGAAGTGAGGAAGCCAGGAAGCAAAGTTGTCGATGAATTTGGAAGCAGTGCCAGGGGGGCGGTAAATGACAGCTACTCTAAGATGGACTGGTTGGAAGAGGCATATGGAGTGGACCTCATATGTAGAGAATAAAAGGGATGGTTCTGGTGGTATGAGTTGGTAGGAGTAACTAGAAGGTAAAAGGACCCCAACACCACCCCCATGGCGACCCCCAGGTCGGGGGGTGTGTGTGAATGTAAGGCCCCCAGCAGAGAGAGCAGCAGCAGAAGTAGTGTCAGAGGGCGTAATCCAAGTTTCAGTAATGGCTAGTAGGTGTAGGGAGTTGGAAATGAAAAGGTCATGAGTGGGGACGTCAAATCTACATGGAGCAGCTGGAGGGGACAAGAGCAGGTTTGCAAAATATAGATAGAAGAGCATATATGCTGGCGCATTCTCCATGATTGTGTCAGCTTATGTTTTGGTGCACTGCACTTTCCTCCACTAAGTTTTAGCTATTTTGGTTAAACGCAAGTGTAGTTGCTTCTCGCCATTTTGGCTGTGATCTTGTATCGTGGTTGAAGAGTCTGCTGGAGGGATTGTTTTCTTCATTGGCGAGAGACTGAAGATATTCCAGGATGGAAGGCTTGGGAACACTATCCGTTTTTAAGTTGTGGAAGAGTTGAAAGACCGGATTGGACTACATTCTATAGTAAAGGATATCTTTGTATTTATTAATCCTCCCTTTATATGTGTCTGTCTTTCAATAAAGCTTCGGGCTTGTGATTCCCTCACCCTCTTACACTCCACACCCATAGCCTTATTAACTGTTGTATTATTGTGTTGTTTAAATGTATAGTGCAGTTCATGATTTATAGTGTAGGCTGGCCTGTGCTGTAGTTCTTGAACTGTACTATACCGACAGCATTTGTATTGTGTTTTATCTGTGCTGCAACACAGTACTTATGTGTGTAATGTTTATGTATGTTTTTTTGCTTCTTTATGTCAATAAAGACTGCTTTTTCAATCCAATATCTGAAAACAATCAATGTTTATCTTTGATGGCAATAGAAGTGGTATGATATTTGCTGCTTTTGAAAGGCAATATCTGATATGTCCCCTATCTGGGAACCATATATTAAATGGCTTTTCAGAAAAGGGAGTTGGTAGAAGAGCTTTGTCTTCCAACCCCCGGCGCCTCTTTGCCACTCTCAACTCACTCCTCTGCCCACCTCCACCTCGTCTCCCTTCCTCACTCTCTGCTCTTGACTTTGCCACTTACTTCACATCCAAAATTGACTCCATACGTCAGGACATCACATCACACCAGACTATCAGTAACCAGCCTTCTCCCAACCCTTACCAACCCTCCCCATCCCTCGCACCAACTCTGTCATCTTTCTCCCATGCATCTGGAGAGGAAGTCATGGCCCTCATTCGTTCCTGTCCCCTCACCACCTCCCCACTTGACCCAATCCCCTCCCGCCTCCTTTGCCACCTCTCTTCTTCTGCTTTTTCCCATCTTTCCCACCTTCTCAATCTCTCCCTCTCATCAGGCACTGTCCCCTCTGCCTTCAAGCACGCTCTCATCTCTCCTATTCTTAAAAAACCTACCCTTGATCAAAACACTCTCTCCAACTACCGACCCATCTCTCTCCTCCCTTTTGCCTCCAAACTCCTTGAGCGTATTGTCTACAACCGCCTTACTTCCTTTCTTTCCTCACACTCACTGCTTGACCCATTCCAGTCTGGCTTCCGTCCTCTCCACTCCACTGAAACTGCCCTTACAAAAGTATGCAATGACCTCCATGCTGCTAAATCTAAGGGACACTACTCTCTACTTATTCTACTTGATCTCTCTGCTGCTTTTGACACTGTGGACCATCCTCTCCTACTGCAAATCCTTCACTCCATTGGTCTGCGTAACACAGCCCTCTCTTGGTTGTTGTCCTACCTTTCTGACCGTTCATTCTCTGTCTCCTCTCATGACTCCACCTCCCCCTCACTTCCACTAACTGTAGGGGTACCCCAAGGTTCTGTCCTTGGTCCTCTTCTCTTCTCTCTCTATACGTCCTCACTAGGTAAGCTCATTAGTTCTTTTGGTTTCCAATATCATCTCTATGCTGATGACACTCAAATCTATCTTTCCTCTCCAGACCTCTCCCCTACTCTCCTCACTCGTATCTCCAACTGTCTCTCTGCTATCTCTTCCTGGATGTCCCAGCTCTTTCTTAAACTTAACATGTCTAAGACCGAGCTGATCATCTTCCCTCCCTCCCGCATAACCTCACCTCCTACAATCTCATTATCTATTGATGGCACTACTATCTCCTCTACCCCCCAAGTGCGCTGTCTTGGAGTAATCCTTGACTCCTCCCTCTCCTTCAAACCACACATTCAGCACCTCTCACAAACCTGCCGTTTTCATCTAAAAAATATTTCCAGGATCAGACCCTTTCTGACCCAGGATGCTACTAAGACTCTTATCCACTCACTGGTCATCTCCAGACTGGACTGCTGTAATCTCTTCCTGACTGGCATTCCTGACAAATACCTCTCTCCACTCCAATCTATCCTCAATGCTGCTTCCCGGCTCATTTTCCTCACCAAACGCACTACGTCCACCTCTCCTCTCTTACTAGTCCTTTAATATACTATTAAACAAATTAAAATGGTAAAAGTTATTGTACTGTAAGTAAAAATAAAAGAGCCAACATATCAATCCCAGTTTTGGATTACTTTAATTAACAAAAAAAATGCATATAGCAGAGGATAGTTTCAATCTGCCTACCTCTGGGTTATGTGCCCAGCATGCTTCCATTGCTGTACTCTGCTGCACATGTAAGTGCAATAGATCCTGAAGCACTCACTCGTCATGGGAAAGTACCAATGTGTTTCTTCGTTGGTTGATGGAAGAAACATCTTACAAAAACTCTCCAGATTATTGACTTTTTAAAGTTTTTCTAGGAAACGTTTTAGATGAATGCTTATTAGCCTTTGTCAGTATGGACTTTTGCGAAGTGTCTCTGTGGCGCAATCAGTTAGTGTGTATGGCTATTAACCAAAAGGTTGGTGGTTCAATCCCACCCAGGGACGTAATTGACCTTGTTATCAGATTTTGGTGATTTTTAAGTAGACAAGTCAAAATTTCAAACCCCCTCTTATGGTGTAGGGTACCTGGCCTTCTCTGATGTAATCAGAGTTAGATTTGATTCAGTGATTTTATAAAAACAGCTAGGAAGCACAATTTAGCAGTGGGTTGCAGAGAAAAAGAAATATGCTGGCAAAAAAAATCCAATTGAGTGATTAAACAGCTCTTCATTTTCTGGCTTTATTTTTATGCTAACAAATTTGTTCTCTGAAAAGTGTCCACAAAGCCAAGTCTCTGATTAACACCTTTGTAAGGATGGTTTTTCACCTATTACTAAATTAAACTTGCTTCATTGGAAAGGCAGCAAGATGCATCCTCATTTCAATGTCTACTGAAATAATACAGGTTGACACCAGGAAACATTAACGCCACTGCATCCTTGCTGCTTTCTCATGTAGCAGTCTGTTTAATGTGAAAACAAGGTGATATCTAATTAGCACACAGGTAAGGAATTAAGAAAATCTTTATTTAAGGGTGAAGATGTTTCTCACAAAATCGTTGCCGCAATGCATCATTGAAATTCAAGCTGGAAAGATGATTTTAATATATCACTTGTACATTTTGTATTGCTCTTCTGGTGACAATGTAGTTTGTTTTTGTCAATTACCCTTTTAATAATAGGGTAAAGAAAATTAAGTGGATTTTTAAAAGAAAACAATACTTTCAATATACTATTAAAACAAATTAAAATGGTAAAAGTTATTGTACTTTAATGAAAAATAAAAGAGCAAAAATATCAATCCCAGTTTTGGATTACTTTAATTAACAAAAAAAATGCATATAGCAGAGGATAGTTTTAATCTGCCTACCTCTGGGTTATGGGCCCAGCATGCTTCCATTGCAATACTCTGCTGCACATGTAAGTGCAAGAGATCCTGAAGCACTCACTCATCATGGGAAAGTACCAATGTGTTTCTTCGTTGGTGGATGGAAGAAACATCTTACAAAAACTCTCCAGATTATTGACTTTTTAAAGTTTTTCTAGGAAACGTTTTAGATGAATGCTTATTAGCCTTTGTCAGTATGTACTTTCGCAAAGTGTCTCTGTGGCGCAATCAGTTAGTGTGTACGGCTATAAACCAAAAGGTTGGTGGTTCAATCCCACCTAGGGACGTAATTGACCTTGTTATCAGATTTTGGTGATCTTTAAGTAGACAAGTCAAAATTTCAAATCCCCTCTTATGGTGTAGGGTACCTGGCCTTCTCTGATGTAATCAGAGTTAGATTTGATTCAGTGATTTTATAAAAACAGCTAGGAAGCACAATTTAGCAATGGGTTGCAGAGAAAAAAAATATGCTGGCAGAAAAATCCAATTGAGTGATTAAACAGCTCTTCATTTTCAGCCTTTATTTTTATGCTAACAAATTTGTTCTCTAAAAAGTGTCCACAAAGCCAAGTCTCTGATTAACACCTTTGTAGGGATGGTTTTTCACCTATTACTAAATTAAACTTGCTTCATTGGAAAGGCAGCAAGATGCATCCTCATTTCAATGTCTACTGAAATAATACAGGTTGACACCAGGAAACATTAACGCCACTGCATCCTTGCTGCTTTCTCATGTAGCAGTCTGTTTAATGTGAAAACAAGGTGATATCTAATTAGCACACAGGTAAGGAATTAAGAAAATCTTTATTTAAGGGTGAAGATGTTTCTCACAAAATCGTTGCCGCAATGCATCATTGAAATTCAAGCTGGAAAGATGATTTTAATATATCACTTGTACATTTTGTATTGCTCTTCTGGTGACAATGTAGTTTGTTTTTGTCAATTACCCTTTTAATAATAGGGTAAAGAAAATTAAGTGGATTTTTTAAAGAAAACTATACTGTCAATATACTATTAAAACAAATTAAAATGGTAAAAGTTATTGTACTTTAAGTAAAAATAAAAGAGCAAAAATATCAATCCCAGTTTTGATTACTTTAATTAACAAAAAAAATGCATATAGCAGAGGATAGTTTCAATCTGCCTACCTCTGGGTAATGGGCCCAGCATGCTTCCATTGCAGTACTCTGCTGCACATGTAAGTGCAAGAGATCATGAAGCACTCACTCATCATGGGAAAGTACCAATGTGTTTCTTCATTGGTTGATGGAAGAAACATCTTACAAAAACTCTCCAGATTATTGACTTTTTAAAGTTTTTCTAGGAAACGTTCTAGATGTATGCTTATTAGACTTTGTCAGTATGTACTTTTTGCAAAGTGTCTCTGTGGCGCAATCGGTTAGTGTGTCCGGCTACTAACCAAAAGGTTGGTGGTTCAATTCCAACCAGGGACGTAATTGACCTTGTTATCAGATTTTGGTGATCTTCAAGTAGACAAGTCAAAATTTCAAACCCCCTGTTATGGTGTAGGGTACCTGGCCTTCTCTGATGTAATCAGAGTTAGATTTGATTCAGTGATTTTATAAAAACAGCTAGGAAGCACACTTTAGCAGTGGGTTGCAGAGAAAAAGAAATATGCTGGCAAAAAAAATCCAATTGAGTGATTAAACAGCTCTTCATTTTCTGGCTTTATTTTTATGCTAACAAATTTGTTCTTTGAAAAGTGTCCACAAAGCCAAGTCTCTGATTAACACCTTTGTAGGGATGGTTTTTCACCTATTACTAAATTAAACTTGCTTCATTGGAAAGGCAGCAAGATACATCCTCATTTCAATGTCTACTGAAATAATACAGGTTGACACCAGGAAACATTAACGCCACTGTGTCCTTGCTGCTTTCTCATGTGGAAGTCTGTTTAATGTGAAAACAAGGTGATATCTAATTAGCACACAGGTAAGGAATTAAGAAAATCTTTATTTAAGGGTGAAGATGTTTCTCACAAAATCGTTGCCCCAATGCATCATTGAAATTCAAGCTGGAAAGATGATTTTAATATATCACTTGTACATTTTGTATTGCTCTTCTGGTGACAATGTAGTTTGTTTTTGTCAATTACCATTTTAATAATAGGGTAAAGAAAATTAAGTGGATTTTTGAAAGAAAACAATACTGTCAATATACTATTAAAACAAATTAAAATGGTAAAAGTTATTGTACTTTAAGTAAAAATAAAAGAGCCAAAATATCAATCCCAGTTTTGGATTACTTTAATTAACAAAAAAAAATGCATATAGCAGAGGATAGTTTCAATCTGCCTACCGCTGGGTTATGGGCCCAGCATGCTTCCATTGCTGTACTCTGCTGCACATGTAAGTGCAAGAGATCATGAAGCACTCACTCATCATGGGAAAGTACCAATGTGTTTCTTCGTTGGTTGATGGAAGAAACATCTTACAAAAACTCTCCAGATTATTGACTTTTTAAAGTTTTTCTAGGAAACGTTTTAGATGAATGCTTATTAGCCTTTGTCAGTATGGACTTTTGCAAAGTGTCACTGTGGCGCAATCAGTTAGTGTGCACGGCTATTAACCAAAAGGTTGGTGGTTCAATCCCACCCAGGGACGTAATTGACCTTGTTATCAGATTTTGGTGATCTTTAAGTAGACAAGTCAAAATTTCAAACCCCCTCTTATGGTGTAGGGTACCTGGCCTTCTCTGATGTAATCAGAGTTAGATTTGATTCAGTGATTTTATAAAAAGAGCTAGGAAGCACAATTTAGCAGTGGGTTGCAGAGAAAAAGAAATATGCTGGCAAAAAAATCCAATTGAGTGATTAAACAGCTCTTCATTTTCTGGCTTTATTTTTATGCTAACAAATTTGTTCTCTGAAAAGTGTCCACAAAGCCAAGTCTCTGATTAACACCTTTGTAAGGATGGTTTTTCACCTATTACTAAATTAAACTTGCTTCATTGGAAAGGCAGCAAGATGCATCCTCATTTCAATGTCTACTGAAATAATACAGGTTGACACCAGGAAACATTAACGCCACTGCATCCTTGCTGCTTTCTCATGTGGAAGTCTGTTTAATGTGAAAACAAGGTGATATCTAATTAGCACACACGTAAGGAATTAAGAAAATCTTTATTTAAGGGTGAAAATGTTTCTCACAAAATCGTTGCCCCAATGCATCATTGAAATTCAAGCTGGAAAGATGATTTTAATATATCACTTGTACATTTTGTATTGCTCTTCTGGTGACAATGTAGTTTGTTTTTGTCAATTACCATTTTAATAATAGGGTAAAGAAAATTAAGTGGATTTTTAAAAGAAAACAATACTTTCAATATACTATTAAAACAAATTAAAATGGTAAAAGTTATTGTACTTTAATGAAAAATAAAAGAGCAAAAATATCAATCCCAGTTTTGGATTACTTTAATTAACAAAAAAAATGCATATAGCAGAGGATAGTTTTAATCTGCCTACCTCTGGGTTATGGGCCCAGCATGCTTCCATTGCAATACTCTGCTGCACATGTAAGTGCAAGAGATCCTGAAGCACTCACTCATCATGGGAAAGTACCAATGTGTTTCTTCGTTGGTGGATGGAAGAAACATCTTAAAAAACTCTCCAGATTATTGACTTTTTAAAGTTTTTCTAGGAAACGTTTTAGATGAATGCTTATTAGCCTTTGTCAGTATGTACTTTTGCAAAGTGTCTCTGTGGCGCAATCAGTTAGTGTGTCCGGCTACTAACCAAAAGGTTGGTGGTTCAATCCCACCCAGGGACGTAATTGACCTTGTTATCAGATTTTGGTGATCTTTAAGTAGACAAGTCAAAATTTCAAATCCCCTCTTATGGTGTAGGGTACCTGGCCTTCTCTGATGTAATCAGAGTTAGATTTGATTCAGTGATTTTATAAAAACAGCTAGGAAGCACAATTTAGCAATGGGTTGCAGAGAAAAAAAATATGCTGGCAGAAAAATCCAATTGAGTGATTAAACAGCTCTTCATTTTCAGCCTTTATTTTTATGCTAACAAATTTGTTCTCTAAAAAGTGTCCACAAAGCCAAGTCTCTGATTAACACCTTTGTAGGGATGGTTTTTCACCTATAACTAAATTAAACTTGCTTCATTGGAAAGGCAGCAAGATGCATCCTCATTTCAATGTCTACAGAAATAATACAGGTTGACACCAGGAAACATTAACGCCACTGCATCCTTGCTGCTTTCTCATGAAGAAGTCTGTTTAATGTGAAAACAAGGTGATATCTAATTAGCACACAGGTAAGGAATTAAGAAAATCTTTATTTAAGGGTGAAGATGTTTCTCACAAAATCGTTGCCCCAATGCATCATTGAAATTCAAGCAGGAAAGATGATTTTAATATATCACTTGTACATTTTGTATTGCTCTTCTGGTGACAATGTAGTTTGTTTTTGTCAATTACCCTTTTAATAATAGGGTAAAGAAAATTAAGTGGATTTTTTAAAGAAAACTATACTGTCAATATACTATTAAAACAAATTAAAATGGTAAAAGTTATTGTACTTTAAGTAAAAATAAAAGAGCAAAAATATCAATCCCAGTTTTGATTACTTAAATTAACAAAAAAAAATGCATATAGCAAAGGATAGTTTCAATCTGCCTACCTCTGGGTTATGGGCCCAGCATGCTTCCATTGCAGTACTCTGCTGCACATGTAAGTGCAAGAGATCCTGAAGCACTCAGTCATCATGGGAAAGTACCAATGTGTTTCTTCGTTGGTTGATGGAAGAAACATCTTACAAAAACTCTCCAGATTATTGACTTTTTAAAGTTTTTCTAGGAAACGTTCTAGATGTATGCTTATTAGCCTTTGTCAGTATGTACTTTTTGCAAAGTGTCTCTGTGGCGCAATCGGTTAGTGTGTCCAGCTACTAACCAAAAGGTTGGTGGTTCAATCCCACCCAGGGACGTAATTGACCTTGTTATCAAGTTTTGGTGATCTTTAAGTAGACAAGTCAACATTTCAAACCCCCTGTTATGGTGTAGGGTACCTGGCCTTCTCTGATGTAATCAGAGTTAGATTTGATTAATTGATTTTATAAAAACAGCTAGGAAGCACAATTTAGCAGTGGGTTGCAGAGAAAAAGAAATATGCTGGCAAAAAAAATCCAATTGAGTGATTAAACAGCTCTTCATTTTCTGGCTTTATTTTTATGCTAACAAATTTGTTCTCTGAAAAGTGTCCACAAAGCCAAGTCTCTGATTAACACCTTTGTAGGGATGGTTTTTCACCTATTACTAAATTAAACTTGCTTCATTGGAAAGGCAGCAAGATGCATCCTCATTTCAATGTCTACTGAAATAATACAGGTTGACACCAGGAAACATTAACGCCACTGCATCCTTGCTGCTTTCTCATGTAGCAGTCTGTTTAATGTGAAAACAAGGTGATATCTAATTAGCACACAGGTAAGGAATTAAGAAAATCTTTATTTAAGGGTGAAGATGTTTCTCACAAAATCGTTGCCCCAATGCATCATTGAAATTCAAGCTGGAAAGATGATTTTAATATATCACTTGTACATTTTGTATTGCTCTTCTGGTGACAATGTAGTTTGTTTTTGTCAATTACCCTTTTAATAATAGGGTAAAGAAAATTAAGTGGATTTTTTAAAGAAAACTATACTGTCAATATACTATTAAAACAAATTAAAATGGTAAAAGTTATTGTACTTTAAGTAAAAATAAAAGAGCAAAAATATCAATCCCAGTTTTGATTACTTTAATTAACAAAAAAAATGCATATAGCAGAGGATAGTTTCAATCTGCCTACCTCTGGGTAATGGGCCCAGCATGCTTCCATTGCAGTACTCTGCTGCACATGTAAGTGCAAGAGATCATGAAGCACTCACTCATCATGGGAAAGTACCAATGTGTTTCTTCATTGGTTGATGGAAGAAACATCTTACAAAAACTCTCCAGATTATTGACTTTTTAAAGTTTTTCTAGGAAACGTTCTAGATGTATGCTTATTAGACTTTGTCAGTATGTACTTTTTGCAAAGTGTCTCTGTGGCGCAATCGGTTAGTGTGTCCGGCTACTAACCAAAAGGTTGGTGGTTCAATTCCAACCAGGGATGTAATTGACCTTGTTATCAGATTTTGGTGATCTTTAAGTAGACAAGTCAAAATTTCAAACCCCCTGTTATGGTGTAGGGTACCTGGCCTTCTCTGATGTAATCAGAGTTAGATTTGATTCAGTGATTTTATAAAAACAGCTAGGAAGCACACTTTAGCAGTGGGTTGCAGAGAAAAAGAAATATGCTTGCAAAAAAAATCCAATTGAGTGATTAAACAGCTCTTCATTTTCTGGCTTTATTTTTATGCTAACAAATTTGTTCTTTGAAAAGTGTCCACAAAGCCAAGTCTCTGATTAACACCTTTGTAGGGATGGTTTTTCACCTATTACTAAATTAAACTTGCTTCATTGGAAAGGCAGCAAGATACATCCTCATTTCAATGTCTCAAGATACATCCTCATTTCAATGTCTACTGAAATAATACAGGTTGACACCAGGAAACATTAACGCCACTGTGTCCTTGCTGCTTTCTCATGTGGAAGTCTGTTTAATGTGAAAACAAGGTGATATCTAATTAGCACACAGGTAAGGAATTAAGAAAATCTTTATTTAAGGGTGAAGATGTTTCTCACAAAATCGTTGCCCCAATGCATCATTGAAATTCAAGCTGGAAAGATGATTTTAATATATCACTTGTACATTTTGTATTGCTCTTCTGGTGACAATGTAGTTTGTTTTTGTCAATTACCATTTTAATAATAGGGTAAAGAAAATTAAGTGGATTTTTGAAAGAAAACAATACTGTCAATATACTATTAAAACAAATTAAAATGGTAAAAGTTATTGTACTTTAAGTAAAAATAAAAGAGCCAAAATATCAATCCCAGTTTTGGATTACTTTAATTAACAAAAAAAAATGCATATAGCAGAGGATAGTTTCAATCTGCCTACCGCTGGGTTATGGGCCCAGCATGCTTCCATTGCTGTACTCTGCTGCACATGTAAGTGCAAGAGATCATGAAGCACTCACTCATCATGGGAAAGTACCAATGTGTTTCTTCGTTGGTTGATGGAAGAAACATTTTACAAAAACTCTCCAGATTATTGACTTTTTAAAGTTTTTCTAGGAAACGTTTTAGATGAATGCTTATTAGCCTTTGTCAGTATGGACTTTTGCAAAGTGTCACTGTGGCGCAATCAGTTAGTGTGCACGGCTATTAACCAAAAGGTTGGTGGTTCAATCCCACCCAGGGACGTAATTGACCTTGTTATCAGATTTTGGTGATCTTTAAGTAGACAAGTCAAAATTTCAAACCCCCTCTTATGGTGTAGGGTACCTGGCCTTCTCTGATGTAATCAGAGTTAGATTTGATTCAGTGATTTTATAAAAAGAGCTAGGAAGCACAATTTAGCAGTGGGTTGCAGAGAAAAAGAAATATGCTGGCAAAAAAATCCAATTGAGTGATTAAACAGCTCTTCATTTTCTGGCTTTATTTTTATGCTAACAAATTTGTTCTCTGAAAAGTGTCCACAAAGCCAAGTCTCTGATTAACACCTTTGTAAGGATGGTTTTTCACCTATTACTAAATTAAACTTGCTTCATTGGAAAGGCAGCAAGATGCATCCTCATTTCAATGTCTACTGAAATAATACAGGTTGACACCAGGAAACATTAACGCCACTGCATCCTTGCTGCTTTCTCATGTGGAAGTCTGTTTAATGTGAAAACAAGGTGATATCTAATTAGCACACAGGTAAGGAATTAAGAAAATCTTTATTTAAGGGTGAAAATGTTTCTCACAAAATCGTTGCCCCAATGCATCATTGAAATTCAAGCTGGAAAGATGATTTTAATATATCACTTGTACATTTTGTATTGCTCTTCTGGTGACAATGTAGTTTGTTTTTGTCAATTACCATTTTAATAATAGGGTAAAGAAAATTAAGTGGATTTTTAAAAGAAAACAATACTTTCAATATACTATTAAAACAAATTAAAATGGTAAAAGTTATTGTACTTTAAGTAAAAATAAAAGAGCAAAAATATCAATCCCAGTTTTGATTACTTAAATCAACAACAAAAAATGCATATAGCAAAGGATAGTTTCAATCTGCCTACCTCTGGGTTATGGGCCCAGCATGCTTCCATTGCAGTACTCTGCTGCACATGTAAGTGCAAGAGATCCTGAAGCACTCACTCATCATGGGAAAGTACCAATGTGTTTCTTCGTTGGTTGATGGAAGAAACATCTTACAAAAACTCTCCAGATTATTGACTTTTTAAAGTTTTTCTAGGAAACGTTCTAGATGTATGCTTATTAGCCTTTGTCAGTATGTACTTTTTACAAAGTGTCTCTGTGGCGCAATCGGTTAGTGTGTCTGGCTACTAACCGAAAGGTTGGTGGTTCAATCCCACCCAGGGACGTAATTGACATTGTTATCAGATTTTGGTGATCTTTAAGTAGACAAGTCAAAATTTCAAACTCCCTGTTATGGTGTAGGGTACCTGGCCTTCTCTGATGTAATCAGAGTTAGATTTGATTCAGTGATTTTATAAAAACAGATAGGAAGCACAATTTAGCAGTGGGTTGCAGAGAAAAAGAAATATGCTGGCAAAAAAAAAAACAATTGAGTGATTTAAACAGCTCTTCATTTTCTGGCTTTATTTTTATGCTAACAAATTTGTTCTCTGAAAAGTGTCCACAAAGCCAAGTCTCTGATTAACACCTTTGTATGGATGGTTTTTCACCTATTACTAAATTAAACTTGCTTCATTGGAAAGGCAGCAAGATGCATCTTCATTTCAATGTCTACTGAAATAATACAGGTTGACACCAGGAAACATTACCGCCACTGCATCCTTGCTGCTTTCTCATGTAGAAGTCTGTTTAATGTGAAAACAAGGTGATATCTAATTAGCACACAGGTAAGGGATTAAGAAAATCTTTATTTAAGGGTGAAAATGTTTCTCACAAAATCGTTGCCCCAATGCATCATTGAAATTCAAGCTGGAAAGATGATTTTTTTTTTTCAAAACAATGTTTATTGAAGAAAGGTAGAGATAGATGTACAAAATTCCATGTCTGGATTCATAGTGGAGAGGTACAAATAACAGAAATACGAGGTAGGTCAGGGTCATACAAGAAAGTCTCGGTATGTGGAAAATACATGCATAATTACATATAGTACATGTAAGAATTTGGTAATAAATGATATCTATAGGATATATTCCACTCCTATTGTCTAGGGTTACCATTTTGCTTAGTGAAATGTGAGATCTGGTATTAAAGAGACATGAAGGTATCTAGTGGAAGTAAAGACTTGTAATAAGCCTCAGTATCTGACCATATAGACCCTTAGCAGCTGAGAGACCACTACAGACAAGGAGAAAGAAAACAGAAAGTGAAGAGATAATAACCCTTCTTCAAATAATTTTCTATTTTATAAAGAAGATTGGTTAGGTAGAAAAATCGAATTCGTATAGATTGTAGAGGGAAGAGAAATGAGAGGAGAAAGAAAGAAAGAGAGGGGGTGGGAGATGGAAGGGAAGGGGGGGGTGGACAAGACATGAAGACAGGACAACATACAGCATCGTTCTCTAAAGGGAAAACCATACCATAAGGTTGTCAGGTTGGATATATGTCCTGTGGACTGCGATAAGTAGACATTATTTACCGGCTCAACACATTTCAAGCTTAACATAGTTAATAACATTAATCAATCTGTCTATACAAATACCAAGTGGTGGGTTCGAAAATTTTCTGGATTCTGAGCTGAGTGGCATTATCAAAGCTTTGTATAACAGTTTCCCATTTCCTATAGAATCTAGGGGCCCCTGACTCTATATCCGGTACTAGAGCCTGTCGCTCGTAAAATATGTTGTTTAGCAGAGAGGTTCTCATTTCTGTAATAGATGGAGGTTGTCTGTGTAACCAATGGGTGAGGATTAATTTTTTAGCGATAGTGAGGATAACTGTCAGGGCAGGTATAATCTTCTGTTTGTGTGGTCCCAGGTCCCAATCTGAAAAGCAGTAAAATAGACATGCGGTAGGGAGCTTGGTGATTCGAACTGAAAAGATATCATTAACATGGTTTATCAGTTTGTCCCAGAAAGTTCTTATTTTCCTGCAGTCCCAGAAGTTATGATAGTATGTGGCCTCAGCCATCCCACATTTAAAACATCGACCCGTAGAGGCCAGGGTGAAATAGGAATGCTGTTTCGGGGAGATGTAGGCTCTATTTAAGAATTTGAGGTGCGTTTCCTGCAAAGCTGCGGATTTTAAATATTTAAATGTGGGGGACAGTTTGGACATAAGTACCGACATAGCCGGGAAATCAGGTATGTCCCGCTGCCAGCGCGAGTGGAGAGCACTTTGCAAGGGTGTTTTCCCTGAGTCTATGAGAATAGAATATAAATTACGCAGCCTATATCCTATGGTCAGATTAAAACGCAAGAGAGGGGTAAGAGGGTCAATGGCCGTATCAAGGGCCATTCCAGGTGGTAACGACTGTGCAAAATGACGGGATTGGAGGTACATATAAAATTGGGAGTTGGGTAGACCATATCTATCTGATAATGCAGAGAAAGAGTAGAGCTTACCCCCAGGGTCAAAGATATCTCGAATGCACGAGATGCCCTTCTCTTTCCACGTCAAGTAAGCACGGCCGTCCAAACCAGGAGGAAATTGTGGGTTGCCCCAAAAGGTGGTGTAAGGGGAGTTAGAGGAATTCCTGTGCAATCGTTTATTGATAGATTTCCAGGCTTTATAAGTGTCATGAAAGAGTATGTTGGATTTTATATGGGAAGGAATCAGTGAGGTAGGTGCATGAAGGAGAGCAGCTGGGGAGAAAGGATGGAAAAGGTGTTCCTCTATGTTGGGGAGAGTATATACGGAACCACCAGAAAACCAATCCACCATGTATCGATACATAGCTGCATTTGAAAAAGCAGAGATGTCTGGCATCCCAAAACCACCCTCCGGCCTCGGCAGTCGCAAAATATGGCGGGATACCCTAGATTTCTTTTTTGCCCAGATAAATCTTGTAAACAGGGAGTCAAATCGTTGGATATCTGACTTGGAAAGTTGCAAGGGAAGCATTTGGAGGACATAGGATAATTTGGGGAAAATAAAGCTTTTAATAACCACTACCCTACCAGACAATGATAGAGGTAAATCCATCCATCCGTTCAATAATTTCTCCGCCGAGGAGTATATCTGGTGGAAATTAGCAGAGTATAGGGCGTCCAGATTAGGGGGAATCATGATGCCTAAGTATTTAAGTGGAGAGCGGCAAATTGTGAATTGTGTCAGCGTGGGGGATAGAAGGTTTGTGGAGTGACCAGGGCCTAGAGGGAGGAGGCGTGACTTGTCATAGTTCACGCGAAATCCCGAGAAAGAGCTAAAATTATCTATAATGTGCTTTATAGCAGGGATGGAAAATTGGGGGTTAGAGATAAATAAAAGCATGTCATCGGCAAATAGACTGAGTTTCACTTCAGTCGACCCAACACCAATACCAGTATATTCTAGAGACATGCGCAGTGCAGTGGCTAGGGGTTCTATAGCTATAGCAAATAGAAGAGGTGAAAGGGGGCAACCTTGTCTGGTCCCTCTATGGAGGGGGATGGGAGAGGACATATAATTGTTAGAGAGGATTTGAGAGGAAGAGTCATGATAGAGAAGACGTACTGCATGGATGAAGGCCTCCGGGAATCCAAACCTGTGCATGGTGTCAAAAAGGTGATCCCATGTGACTAGGTCAAAAGCCTTCTCAGCATCAAGGGAGAGAAGGGCATAGGGGTTCTGGTCTCCCGAGGTCTCCAACCACTGCATGACAGTCAGTATCTTACGCACATTCACCGTAGAGTGGCGCCCCCAAATAAACCCTGTCTGGTCTTCCTGGATCAGAGAGGGCAAGAGAAGCTTTACCCGGTCTGCCAAGATCTTGGTATATATCTTGTAATCCGTATTCAATAAGGATATAGGTCTATATGAACTGGGAAGCAGGGGGTTTCTCCCTGGTTTATGGAGGATTTTTAGAATCGCAGCGTTGAAGTATAGTGGAGGAGGTGTTCCGGACAACAGCAAGTTGAATAGTTTACAAAGGGGTTTGACCAATTGAGGGGCCAGTATTTTATAGTATTCATTGGTTAGACCGTCAGGTCCAGGGGTTTTGTTTGGTTTCAAACAGTGAATTGCATGGAGCACCTCCTCCTCAGTAATGGGGTTCAGTAGGGGTTGGGATGAGGTAGAAGATAGAGAGGGAAGCGTAAGGGAAGACCAGAAAGAGTGTTGTTGTTGGTAATCAATAGAGGGTTCAGAATATAGTGAGGAATAAAAAGACTGCAGAACCTCAGACACCTGGTCACAATCATGTACCACAGTGCCGTCAGCCCTAGTTAGAGCATGGATAAGTGTTGGGGGATGTTGACCTTTCAGGAGATTTGAAAGCAATCGACTAGATCGATTGCCGAATTTATGAAATCTACATTGAGACATAAATGTTAATTTAGATTCGGTTTGGGTTAAGAGTTTGTCAAAAAGGGATTTCTGTTCATGGTAGAGTTTTCTGGTAATTGGGGTGGGGGACTGCGTGAACGCTTGGTAGGCGTCAGTAAGTTTAGATTGAGCATCAAGGTACAGAGCTTGTGTGTCTTTCTTATGTTTGGAGGTGAAGGAGATGATAGCACCTCTTAGTACTGTCTTAGACGTCTGCCAGAACAGGAGCGGTGATTCCTTCTCTGCAGTTATATTACAATGTGTGAAGTCAGCCCATGATGCCTCCAGCATATTTCTAAATTGAATGGAATTGGTCAGGTGGGATGGGAAGCGCCATTGTCTGACAGGGCCTCTATTGGGGAAGGTGGCGAGAGCCATCCAGCAGACCGCATGATCCGACAAGGACACCGGTTCAATTTCAGAAGTTTGCACCCTGGTAAACATAGAAGCCGAGATGAGCAGATAATCGATTCTCGACAGTGTACCATGAGCAGCCGATAAACAAGTGTATTCACGGTCGACCGGATGACAGGCTCGCCACACGTCCACCAAGTGCAGCTGTGACATTAGATATGGTAAACCATATTTGGGAGTATAACGGCTAGATCTGGATTTGGTGTTCCTATCAAGAGCATTGGATACAGTAGAGTTAAAGTCACCTGCGAGTATCACCTGTTTATGAGAGTGTGGGTGCAGTTTAGCGGCAATGGACAGAAAAAAGGGTTGGGGATCGATATTGGGGGCGTATACATTACACAGTAGAAAGCGTGAGTCATCTAGAGTGGCGTCTACAATGAGGTATCTGCCTTCAGTATCAGATTGGGAGGAGTGAAGGTCTACTTGGACGGAGCGTCTAATCAAAATGAGTACCCCACGGGCCTTGGCAGTAAATGGGGCGGACGCCAGCACTCTCCAGCCCAGGCAATTGAGCTTGTCAATCTCAGGGGGAAGGAGATGAGACTCCTGGAGGAATGCAACATCTACATGTAGTTTAGATAAGTAAAGTAAGATTTTCTTCCTCTTTATGGGGGAGTGGAAGCCACCTACATTATATGTGCAAATTTTTAAACTGGTCATCATTCTGCTGAAGAAAGGTATGGTTCATGGCAATAAATAAAACCGATAATATCATATCTACAAAATACATTGCTATCATGGACACAGAAAACCAACAGGACAAGACACAGAGAGGAGAGAACAATGGGTAGAAAAAGTGGGGGAAAGTAAAGCAAAGGATCCAGAAAAGAATGGATCAAAGGATTAGCATCAAAAGTGCACTTCAGGTACAAAGATAATCTAAATTGACCTATAGTTCGCCAATTGGAGAACCAGATAAGAACTCCAGGCTTGCCCCAGCCCTGGTACTGAGAAATAATAAGCATAGCTTATATATGGCATAAACAAAACATAACTTAGAATAATATGTGGAAAACTTTAGGTGGAAGGCGCCTTAAAAGAAGGATCCCATTCAGAATGGGATTAATGATGAAATGGCACCCGCCATAGCATTTACGCCGGTAAGAGAGGCGTCTCCTCCCACCAATAATTTCAAGAACTTCTAGCGATTAACAGCTATAACATAAACAGATATATCAAAGTAATAGAGTAATCGCCAGTAAAGGAGGAGATAACCACGCTAAGGAATTTTATAGCCGTGGTTAGCAGTCAGGAGTCGAGTCCGTTGAGGGCTGGCGCAGTGAGGAACGGCCGTTCTCCTCTTCCAGTAGATATGCTTCCGCATCAGCCACGGTGGAGAAGTCTGTAAATGAAGATCCTTTGAACAGGCGTAATCGTGCTGGGTATATAAGAGCGAATTTTCTATTTGCTTTTGCTAGGCGGGAACAAAGTGGGGTGAATTCACGTCGTGCCCTGGCCACCTCTGCCGAATAATCTTGGAAGATAAAAATCTTCACATCGTTCCATTGTAAGTTCCGCTTACGGCGAGACGCAGACCAGATGGTGTCTTTGTGGATGTAATTTAGACAACGGAAAATAACAGCTCGGGGTCGGGAATCCTGCGTAGGCCTTGCAGGACCAATGCGATGGGCCCTCTCCACAATCATACCCGTGCAGGAATCTTGGATATCAAGCAGATCTGGCAGCGTGTCTTGTATGAAGGAAAGGAGTGCTGGCCCTTTAAGGGCTTTGGGTAGCCCAACAACCCTCAGATTATTTCGGCGTGATCTATTCTCGAGATCGTCGACCTTATTAAGAAGCTGGTAATGGGATTTCTGAAGAAAGGCGCACTGTTCCTTTAAATCGGCAACGTCATGAAATGTCTCCCCAAGGCGCTGTTCATTAGCCTGCACCCGTTTGGAAAGCTGTTTAAACTGTGATTTGATGTCATGCACTGCCTGTGTGACTTTGGCAGCATGAGATTCCATAATAGGATTAATGGAGTCCTGAATTGCCTTTACCATGTCAGAGTATGTAATTGGGCCCTCAGCCTGCTCTGTAGTCTTATTAGACTTCTGTGTAGAGGGGGCAGCATGTACAGGGAGAGCTGTGTTCACAGAGGAGTCAGAGGAGGAATGTAACTCACGATCTGTGTGTATTTGCTGCTGCTGCGGATGTGTCTGCTGTCCGGCGGCCATCTTGGATTCCCCTTTCGTTTTTGCAGGACGTTGTTTGAGGGGCTTAGCCGCTTCTGGGGCGGCCAGGAAGCGCTCCATCAGGTGCCAGAGGTGTTCCCACAGGCAGGTGAGCGGTTCTGGAGCGGGCTGTAACGCTATGTGCAGCGTACGGGCTAGCGCGGGCTGGGGCGGCACACGGAGCTCACACTGCTGCTGCTGCATGCATCGGCGCCGTACCCGGAAGTCTGGAAAGATGATTTTAATATATCACTTGTACATTTTGTATTGCTCTTCTGGTGACAATGTAGTTTGTTTTTGTCAATTACCATTTTATTAATAGGGTAAAGAAAATTAAGTGGATTTTTTAAAGAAAACTATACTGTCAATATACTATTAAAACAAATTTAAATGGTAAAAGTTATTGTACTTTAAGTAAAAATAAAAGAGCCAAAATATCAATCCCAGTTTTGGATTACTTTAATTAACAAAAAAAAATGCATATAGCAGAGGATAGTTTCAATCTGCCTACCGCTGGGTTATGGGCCCAGCATGCTTCCATTGCTGTACTCTGCTGCACATGTAAGTGCAAGAGATCCTGAAGCACTCACTCATCATGGGAAAGTACCAATGTGTTTCTTCGTTGGTTGATGGAAGAAACATCTTACAAAAACTCTCCAGATTATTGACTTTTTAAAGTTTTTCTAGGAAACGTTTTAGATGAATGCTTATTAGCCTTTGTCAGTATAGACTTTTGCAAAGTGTCTCTGTGGCGCAATCGGTTAGTGTGTACGGCTATAAACCAAAAGGTTGGTGGTTCAATCCCACCCAGGGACGTAATTGACCTTGTTATCAGATTTTGGTGATCTTTAAGTAGACAAGTCAAAATTTCAAACCCCCTCTTATGGTGTAGGGTACCTGGCCTTCTCTGATGTAATCAGAGTTAGATTTGATTCAGTGATTTTATAAAAACAGCTAGGAAGCACAATTTAGCAGTGGGTTGCAGAGAAAAAGAAATATGCTGGTAAAAAAATCCAATTGAGTGATTAAACAGCTCTTAATTTTCTGGCTTTATTTTTATGCTAACAAATTTGTTCTCTGAAAAGTGTCCACAAAGCCAAGTCTCTGATTAACACCTTTGTAGGGATGGTTTTTCACCTATTACTAAATTAAATTTGCTTCATTGGAAAGGCAGCAAGATGCATCCTCATTTCAATGTCTACTGAAATAATACGGGTTGACACCAGGAAACATTAACGCCACTGCATCCTTGCTGCTTTCTCATGTGGAAGTCTGTTTAATGTGAAAACAAGGTGATATCTAATTAGCACACAGGTAAGGAATTAAGAAAATCTTTATTTAAGGGTGAAGATGTTGCTAACAAAATCGTTGCCCCAATGCATCATTGAAATTCAAGCTGGAAAGATGATTTTAATATATCACTTGTACATTTTGTATTGCTCTTCTGGTGACAATGTAGTTTGTTTTTGTCAATTACCATTTTAATAATAGGGTAAAGAAAATTAAGTGGATTTTTGAAAGAAAACAATACTGTCAATATACTATTAAAACAAATTAAAATGGTAAAAGTTATTGTACTTTAAGTAAAAATAAAAGAACCAAAATATCAATCCCAGTTTTGGATTACTTTAATTAACAAAAAAAAATGCATATAGCAGAGGATAGTTTCAATCTGCCTACCTCTGGGTTATGGGCCCAGCATGCTTCCATTGCAGTACTCTGCTGCACATGTAAGTGCAATAGATCATGAAGCACTCACTCATCATGGGAAAGTACCAATGTGTTTCTTCATTGGTTGATGGAAGAAACATCTTACAAAAACTCTCCAGATTATTGACTTTTTAAAGTTTTTCTAGGAAACGTTCTAGATAAATGCTTATTAGCCTTTGTCAGTATGTACTTTTTGCAAAGTGTCTCTGTGGCGCAATCGGTTAGTGTGTTTGGCTATTAACCAAAAGGTTGGTGGTTCAATCCCACCCAGGGACGTAATTGACCTTGTGATCAGATTTTGGTGATCTTTAAGTAGACAAGTCAAAATTTCAAACCCCCTGTTATGGTGTAGGGTACCTGGCCTTCTCTGATGTAATCAGAGTTAGATTTGATTCAGTGATTTTATAAAAACAGCTAGGAAGCACAATTTAGCAGTGGGTTGCAGAGAAAAAGAAATATGCTGGCAAAAAAATCCAATTGAGTGATTAAACAGCTCTTCATTTTCTGGCTTTACTTTTATGCTAACAAAGTTGTTCTCTGAAAAGTGTCCACAAAGCCAAGTCTCTGATTAACACCTTTGTAGGGATGGTTTTTCACCTATTACTAAATAAAACTTGCTTCATTGGAAAGGCAGCAAGAAACACTAGACTAATTGGAGGTGCGCCCTAAAGCAAATTACAATGTTAGGATTAGGGGGTTCGGAAAGACCTCTAGTGTATACTGTCACGATCCGGGTATCTGGACGCCATAACTTACCTTTCAGATGCCTCCTAAGGCTGGCTCAGCGCTCCAGGACCGGATCCCATCTGTTATTCTGATGTCCCCATTCCTGCCTCCTCTCCTGTCACTCTGAGACGCTGTCACAGCGGCGCCATGTTACATCTTGATTGGCATCTCCCGCGGCCTCCGCCGCCGTCCCTGAGTTTCTGCATGCAGGATGTCAGAGTGGCGCTTATGTCAGCCGCGGCCTCCGCTGTTGCCCGCGTGGTTCAAATGTGCACTCATCAGTCTGGCGTCTCCTGTTTACTGTTGCCGGCGCCGCCATTGCTGTTAAAGTTCCCACATGGATTATCAAACCAATCTTCCCTCCAAGTGTCTGCATGGGCGCAGCCATGTTGGATTCTGTCACCTGTTCATTTCCACCAATCCGCTGTTTCCATTGTAATCTGCATAATTGCCTAGCCAATCCCTTCCTTGCTGCAGGTATAAGTATTCTGTGCCTGAGCAAGGAAGGCGTCAGTGATTTGGTTGTCAAACCTAGTTCCAGTTTGTCTCTCTCCCGTGGTTGTTTTCCAGGTTCCAGTTACCATCTCCAAACCTCCACTAAAGAGACCCGCTCTAGTCTACCACCTGCGGTGCAGCCTGACTCTCCAGTCCTCTGGGACTCATCTGTTTCCAGTTACAGATTTACCTGCTTCCAGCCTAGCTTCCAGCAGAGATCAGCTCTTCTTAAAGTGCCGGTATCATTTCCGCAGATTACCCCTCACCACCGGCACTATTATTTCACCGCTCTCAAACTCCATATATCAATCATATTTCATCGCTCTCAAGCTTCATTTATTATTTGGCTGGTTCCATCCAGCAATCCACTCCGTGCTTACATCAGTCTGGTTTCAGCCAGTACCCACAGCAGCCATTTTATCCACAGCAGCCCAGCTTTTCCTGGAACACCAGCTAGTATGATCCTGGGCTATCTCCATTGCTACAGTCGGGCCTGGTAAGGACTTTCCAACTAGAAGATAATAAGAACTGTCTCATACTACCAGAGCCCTGTGGTCCTTGTCCTCCTGTAGTACCCAGGAACTGTATTATTTCTCTGCTGATTTTATGTTTCTCTTTTATTACTGCTGTGATGCATGGAGTTTGTCAAAATAAACATCATTGACTTTTATCCTGGTTGTCGTGGGCACGCCTTCGGGCAATTCTTCTACATTTAACTTACATGTCCAGGGGTCTGATACAACCTCCCAGGTTCCACTACACCTCAGCCCCTACAACTGAGGCTGCCTCCAGTCAGCTCAGGCCCTCAGTTGTGACATATACACTGTATATACATTTTAAGATAGGAAGGTACAAATTACATATTCACATTGCATCTATGGGCTGGATTCAAATGTCCCTTTCCTCCCTCAATCGTGCCCGTCAGCAGCTATTCTATTCTATATAAGGAGCCACGAGTCGCCGCCATTTTCACTTGTGCATTGGAGATGATAGGGAGAGGACGTGCAGCGTTTTCTCAGTTTCTGTGTTCAGTGTGCTGCAAATATCTGTGCTCAGTGTGCTTGCAAATATCTGTGCTCAGTGTGCTGAAAATATCTACGTTCTCTGCCTGAAAAATGCTCCATATCTGTGCTGCATTGTATTATATAGTATGAGGACAGGGCAAAATTTTGCTGACCACCAGTATATAATATATAGCAGTACGGTACAGTAGGCCACTGCTCTACCTACCTCTGTGTCGTCAAGTATACTATCCATCCATACCTGTGGTGTATTTTAGTAGTTGTGCGCAGTATATATAGTAGGAGGACAGGGCAGAATTTTGCTGACCACCAGTATATAATATATAGCAATACGGTACAGTAGGCCACTGCTCTACCTACCTCTGTGTCGTCAAGTATACTATCCATCCATACCTGTGGTGTATTTTAGTAGTTGTGCGCACTATATATAGTAGGAGGACAGTGCAAAATTTTGCTGACCACCAGACTTCTGCTTAAGTCCAATGGTGTAGGATGTGCAAAGCTGTTTGGCTGTGCATTTATTGATCTAAGCATGCATTTTTATCAAAGCGTGATAAAATTGACACATAACGCAGCGTTCAATCAGCGTTAATTTATCTTCAGCTGATATCGATTGTGAATTGACGTTTCTTCTCTTCTTGTCACCTACAGGTAATTACAATTGACTACAACCACCAATCTATTCTGCTGCACTATATCTATATATGCAAAGCTAATTCTGCTGGGTAATGCAAATTGAAACATTATTGCATAGTATGTGATTTTGAAGTACTTTTTTAAAGTTTTGAATGATATAGACCCAGTTTAATTTTTGTGGAATGCCTGGTTGTAGCTTTTAAGGTAATTTATTGCCTGGCATTTGAGGGGGTGGGGTGTGGTTACAGATTTAAATTATTGGTTTCACTTGTAATAGTCTTCTACTTAAGTCCAATGGTGTAGGCTGTGCAAAGCCATTTGGCTGTGCATTTATTGATCTAAGCGTGCATTTTTATAAAAGCGTGATAAAATTGACACATAACAGCAGTGTTCAATTAGCGTTCAATCGAAGTGAAAAAGAAGGAAAACAGAAGCACACCAATCTAACAAAACAAAGAAAACTGAAGAACTAATAACAAATGTGAGTCACTTACTCCTCAGATCACTCACCTCCTGATTGTTGCATCTGATTACATAGCACAGAACTACCTTACTTGGACATTTCATAAACCATCCATTTCACCTACAAATGCCTGTATCTGTATTATTGTAATTTTGTTTTTTAAGCACAGCTGCACCAATGCAATTTTACCTGCAAACACTTAAAACATCTAACATAATTACCATTGCTTCTTAAACCTCTCACAATCCTTTCATTTCTTACACTCCAAATACATTTCTGCACCCACTTTATCTACGCTTTTGACTCATTTCATACTAAATTGAGCCTACACTGCTTTTCTCACCTGCATTTCTACAATTCTTCTGCTCGGATTCCCTTACAGTCTCCTCTCCTACTTCCACTTTCCCTCAACCTATTTACCTTCTTAACACTATGTGAATGCTTTCTTATACTCCCCACATCACTCAGTGTCTACCTAATAATGTATCTTTATCCTTCCCCCCCCAGTCTCCTCCACCTCCTCCTCTGTCTCCCCTCCATCCCTCTGTTTCCTTCCCCCACCTTTCCTGTTACCCCACTTTCATTCACCTCTGCCCCATGGTCCTGCTACCCCACAACTCAGCCCTGCTCCCTCTCTCCCTTCCCTGTCACCTCCCCACACCCCCATCCACATCACACTGACCTCCCTCCCTGCCCATCTCCTGCAGTTTCCCCTCCTATCTCAGGCACCCGTACCATCACTACTCTCTCATCATCCCTGCCCTCAAAGTTAATCCCACCTCATCGCTACAGCAACCCTGAAAATCTAATTCACATCTCTCCCACAAACTCATACCCCCTATCCTGTGCCCTCTGGAATGCCAGATCCGTTTGTAACAAACTGGTCCCCACTCATGACCTTTTCATTTCCAACTCCCTACACCTACTAGCCATTACTGAAACTTGGATTACGCCCTCTGACACTACTTCTGCTGCTGCTCTCTCTGCTGGGGGCCTTACATTCACACACACCCCCCGACCTGGGGGTCGCCATGGGGGTGGTGTTGGGGTCCTTTTACCTTCTAGTTACTCCTACCAACTCATACCACCAGAACCATCCCTTATATTATCTACATTTGAGGTCCACTCCATATGTCTCTTCCAACCAGTCCATCTTAGAGTAGCTGTCATTTACCGCCCCCCTGGCACTGCTTCCAAATTCATCGACAACTTTGCTTCCTGGCTTCCTCACTTCCTCTCTTCTGACATTCCCACCATTATCCTAGGCGATTTCAACATCCCTATTGACATCCCCACACAATCCCCTGCCTCTAAACTCCTTAACCTCACCTCTTCACTTGGTCTCTCCCAGTGGACCTCCTCACCCTCCCATGTGAATGGGAGCTCACTGGATCTGGTCTTCACTCACCGCTGTGATATTTCTGATTTTTCCAACTCCCCATTTCCCCTCTCTGACCACCACCTGCTCTCCTTCAACCTATCTCTCTCGACTTCCCCATCTCAACCTCCTAAGGCTACCATCACTAAGCGTAACATTGAAGCTATTGACACCACATTCCTTTCCTCCCTGTTTGACTCACTTCTCTCTCCTATTCTCTCTCTCTCTCATGCCCTGAACAAGCCACTTCCACATACAATGCTTCCCTTACTTCTGCTCTTGACTCTGTTGCTCCACCAACCACTGTTCACCCTCGCAAATTAACACCTCAACCCTGGCACACCAAATGCACCAGATATCTGCAAAAATGCTCACGTACTGCTGAGCGACACTGGAGGAAATCACGCTCTAAGGCAGACTTCCTCCATTTCAAACTTATGCTCTCATCCTTCAGTGCTGCCCTTTCTCTTGCTAAACAGTCATACTTCAAGAACCTCATCTCCTCCCAGTCTTCCAACCCCCGGCGCCTCTTTGCCACTCTCAACTCACTCATCTGCCCACCTCCACCTCGTCTCCCTTCCTCACTCTCTGCTCTTGACTTTGCCACTTACTTCACATCCAAAATTGACTCCATACGTCAGGACATCACATCACACCAGACTATCAGTAACCAGCCTTCTCCCATCCCTTACCAACCCTCCCCATCCCTCGCACCAACTCTGTCATCTTTCTCCCATGCATCTGGAGAGGAAGTCATGGCCCTCATTCGTTCCTGTCCCCTCACCACCTCCCCACTTGACCCTATCCCCTCCCGCCTCCTCTGCCACATCTCTTCTTCTGCTTGTTCCCATCTTTCCCACCTTCTCAATCTCTCCCTCTCATCAGGCACTGTCCCCTCTGCCTTCAAGCACGCTCTCATCTCTCCTATTCTTAAAAAAACCTACCCTTGATCCAAACACTCTCTCCAACTACCGACCCATCTCTCTTCTCCCTTTTGCCTCCAAACTCCTTGAGCGTATTGTCTACAACCGCCTTACTTCCTTTCTTTCCTCACACTCACTGCTTGACCCATTCCAGTCTGGCTTCCGTCCTCTCCACTGAAACTGCCCTTACAAAAGTATGCAATGACCTCCATGCTGCTAAATCTAAGGGACACTACTCTCTACTTATTGGCCCTCATTCCGAGTTGATCGGTCGCAAGGCGAATTTAGCAGAGTTACACACGCTAAGCCGCCGCCTACTGGGAGTGAATCTTAGCTTCTTAAAATTGCGACCGATGTATGCGCAATATTGCGATTACTAACTACTTAGCAGTTTCAGAGTAGCTCCAGACTTACTCTGCCTGTGCGATCATTTCAGTGCTTGTCGTTCCTGGTTGACGTCACAAACACACCCAGCGTTCGCCCAGGCACTCCCACCGTTTCTCCAGCCACTCCTGCGTTTTTTCCGGAAACGGTAGCGTTTTCAGCCACACGCCCCTAAAACGCCGTGTTTCCGCCCAGTAACACCCATTTCCTGTCAATCACATTACGATCGCCGGAGCGAAGAAAAAGCCGTGAGTAAAAATACTTTCTTCATAGTAAAGTTACTTGGCGCAGTCGCAGTGCGAACTTTGCGCATGCGTACTAAGCGGATTTTCACTGCGATGCGATGAAAAAGAACGAGCGAACAACTCGGAATGAGGGCCATTCTACTTGATCTCTCTGCTGCTTTTGACACTGTGGACCATCCTCTCCTACTGCAAATCCTTCACTCCATTGGTCTGCGTAACACTGCCCTCTCTTGGTTGTCGTCCTACCTTTCTGACCGTTCATTCTCTGTCTCCTCTCATGACTCCACCTCCCCCTCTCTTCCACTAACTGTAGGGGTACCCCAAGGTTCTGTCCTTGGTCCTCTTCTCTCTCTATACGTCCTCACTAGGTAAGCTCATTAGTTCTTTTGGTTTCCAATATCATCTCTATGCTGATGACACTCAAATCTATCTTTCCTCTCCAGACCTCTCCCCTACTCTCCTCACTCGTATCTCCAACTGTCTCTCTGCTATCTCTTCCTGGATGTCCCAGCGCTTTCTTAAACTTAACATGTCTAAGACCGAGCTGATCATCTTCCCTCCCTCCCGCATAACCTCACCTCCTACAATCTCATTATCTATTGATGGCACTACTATCTCCTCTACCCCCCAAGTGCGCTGTCTTGGAGTAATCCTTGACTCCTCCCTCTCCTTCAAACCACACATTCAGCACCTCTCACAAACCTGCCGTTTTCATCTAAAAAATATTTCCAGGATCAGACCCTTTCTGACCCAGGATGCTACTAAGACTCTTATCCACTCACTGGTCATCTCCAGACTGGACTACTGTAATCTCCTCCTGACTGGCATTCCTGACAAATACCTCTCTCCACTCCAATCTATCCTCAATGCTGCTGCCCGGCTCATTTTCCTCACCAAATGCACTACGTCCACCTCTCCTCTCTTACTAGTCCTTCACTGGCTCCCCTTCCCTTTCAGAATCCATTTCAAGCTTCTCACACTTGCTTACAAAACCCTCACCCACTCCTCTCCCATCTACATCTCTGATCTTATCTCGCTTTACACTCCCACCGGTCCTCTTCGCTCTGCTAATGCACGCCGACTCTCCTGCCTACGGATTACTTCCTCCCACTCCTACCTCCAAGATTTTTCACGTGCTGCACCACTTCTCTGGAATTCCCTACCTCTCCCCCTCAGACTCTCCACCTCTCTACAAAACTTCAAATGGGCTCTCAAGACCCACTTCTTCACCAAACCCAGCCAAATCTCATCCTAAACCTCTGTTCCACGCTCTCTATGTACCCCATCTGTCTCACCCCTGTCTGTCTACCCCTCCCCTTTAGAATGTAAGCTCTCACGAGCAGGGTCCTCTTCCCTCATGTGCTTACTCTTTTCTTACTTTAATAATCTTCAGCTGCACCAAATCCAGCAGTCTTCTGCCACCTGATACTTATTCCAGTGTCATCTGCTGATGTAGCTATGTTTATTTACCCTGTACTTGTCCTATATTGTCATCAACTGTAAGTTGCTGTTTTCCTGTTTGATTATTTGTTTATGTACTCTGTAATTTGGTGCTGCGGAACCCTTGTGGCGCCATATAAATAAAGGATAATAATAATAAATAATATAATATATAGCAGTACGGTACAGTAGGCCACTGCTCTACCTACCTCTGTGTCGTCAAGTATACTATCCATCCATACCTGTGGTGCATTTTAGAAATAAAACATATCTCGGCAGAGCAATCTATATATCCATCATTTTTCAGACAGCAACAGTGGGTATTGTAATAGTCACCCAATCCATCACTTTTATAGGGTTACATGCATCCACATGCTACAGCCTGTCTCAATAATTTTACTGTCACAGTGTGTGTGTTTGTGTTTTTATTTGGGTATTTTTTGTTGTTGTAGAACTACAGGTACCAGCGAGCCCGTTATTTCCCCGCCTGCTGGTACTTGAGGTTCTCCAAGTACCAGCAAGTGGGGGAGGCTTTCTGGGCCTTGTAGTTCCACAACAAAAAAACAATATTCTTTTTTTACACATATGGCTATCAGCCCGGCACCCACCACCCAGGGGTGCTGGGGACAGCCTCGGGCTTCACCCCTGGCCCTTGGGTGCCTCGAGGGGAGGAACCTCTTGATTTAAGGGATCCCCACTCCTCCAGGGAACCCCGGCCAGGGGTGACTAGTTGGAGGGGTAATGCCAGGGCCGCAGGGACCTACATAAAAGTGTCCCCTGGCTGTGGCATTATCTCTCTGGCTAGTGGAGCCCGGTGCTGGTTTTAAAAATATGGGGGACCCCTACATATTTTGTCCCACGTATTTTTGGAACCAGGACCCGTCTAAGAGCCCGGTGCTGGTTGTCTAAATACGGGGAACCTCTGTCCAATTTTTCCCCCAGTATTTAAATAACCAGGACCGGCTCAAAGAGGCTGGTTATACTAAGGAGGGGGGACCTCACACATTTTTTTTAACCCATTCAGACCCTTCTCCTTTAAGTTAATGGAAGCCATTGACAACAAAATTGCATTCATGTCCTCCTCCCTCACCCTTCCCAGTCCCAAACACTCATTTTTTTTCTTTAAAAATTTATAATATATCACAAGAACAATGAGCAGGCAGGCAGCGGGCATTGGCGGCATCGGACTGAGATAGAAATTAGTGGTGGAGGGCTGGGTCAGTTGATTGTGGGAGAGTTTGTAAGCCATTGGCGGTGGCAGTGGGTATCGGCTCAGAGGCAGTAGCGGGCATTGGCTAAGGGTCATCGGCAGGATTCGGCGGACATTATGGCTGTAGTGCCTCACTAGCCACTGACCTCACCGCACGCCACTGTGGGACAGATGTAACATGCAGAGAGAGGTAGATTTTGGGAGAAGGAATGTCCTAGCATAACTGTTAATTGCAGTGTAATACTGTAATTCAACTGTGCAGCATTTGTGGCTAAATGTCAAAGAAGCCAGTATTTACCCTGCATGCAAAACAATAAATGTATTTGCACATACCTCCCAACTAACCCAATTTTTGCAGGACAGTCACTTTTTTTGGGAATGTCCAGCTAACCCAAATAACCCCCCCCCCCAGTGTCCCATAGTCATGGGGAAGGGGGGGGGGGTGGAAGGCTCCCTGTAGCTTGTTGCTCTGCAAATATGCACATTGTGGGTAATTCAGACCTGATCGCTAGGGTGTGTTTTTTGCATCCCTGTGATCAGGTGGTTGCCGCCTACAGCGGAAGGGAAAATTTGCTGTGCAGGTGTGTGATCACATGTGCACAAGAGCTGCACAGCTCAGCACTTACTCAGCCATTGAGGTGACGTCACAAATCCTCCCACAAAACGCCGGGTCCCTCCAGTGTTTTTCCGGACACTCCCTAGAAACATTCAGTTGCCACCCACACAAACACCCTCTTCTTGTCAATCTTCTTGTGCACCTACGCATTGTGGCGCATACGCATGTGCAGTGCAGACCTGATTGCCCGCTGGGTGAAAATAAATTGAAGCGATCTGGTCTGAATAAGCCCCAATGTCTATTCACGGGAGACAGAGGGGCTGGGGCATGGTCAGCAGCTCACAGAGCACCTATAATGAGAAAAATGGGAGACATGGCTCATGATCGCGATATACCTGCGAAGGTACGCCCTCTATTGATTGACAGGCAGAGGCATTCGCATTTTCTGCGGGGCACCCGGAGAAAATGTAGGCACATGCACAGGATGGACCCTGCGTATATGCCCCCATCCTCTTCATAGTTTTTGGGGTTGGAACGAGCAGTGTGAAAACATCAATCGATGGGGGTAATTCCAAGTTGATCGCAGCAGGAATTTTGTTAGCAGTTGGGCAAAACCATGTGCACTGCATTTACGAACAGATGATTTTTTATATAAATTTTAAAATGTTAGTAAATGTGTGTTTTTTTCAACCTGGAAGCCCAACATCGATTAAGATCGATCTTAAATAGACCCCTGGGTTTTAAGGATAACCATGGTTGAGTCCAATAATTAATTCACATTGACCGAAGTTCTAATTAAGTAGTGATGTGCACCGGAAATTTTTCGGGTTTTGGTTTTGGGTTCGGTTCCGCGGCCGTGTTTTGGGTTCGGACGCGTTTTGGCAAAACCTCACCGAAATTTTTTTGTCTGATTCGGGTGTGTTTTGGATTCGGGTGTTTTTTTCAAAAAACCCTAAAAAACAGCTTAAATCATAGAATTTGGGGGTCATTTTGATCCCATAGTATTATTAACCTCAATAACCATAATTTCCACTCATTTTCAGTCTTTTTTGAACACCTCACACCTCACAATATTATTTTAATTGGTATTTGGTACCGGGGACACAGTACCTCAATCAAGTCTATAGTTGGCTCTGAAATCAGCATTAAACTGGATCCACACTTAGATTATCTGTCCAATTTTTTTTTCTAGTTGAAACAAAATTATGCTAATATGTGGCAGCAAATGACAATTGACCATTTGCTCCCAAACACTGGAAAACATCCAAAAATGGTCATTTAGATAAATTGGTTAAATCCATTTCATTTAGCTAATTTATCCAAACTACCTTTATTGTATCTTTGTGGGTGAATGATGTGTGGGTCAGTGTTGAGGGTGGTGGAGGAGATGGGTAATAGGCACAGCAGGGTGTGGACAGTCAAATAGTGTGCTTAGAGGTGCAGATAAATAGGGATATCTAATAATTCACCCACTATTCTATAGAATTATTAGATATCCCTATTTATCTGCATTACTCACCTAACACTCAGCATTTATCTACATGCTGATGCTATTCATAGCACTTAGCTTGCAAGTATTTTACCCATAAGGAGACACATTAGATGTTCCCTCTCTTTTCATTGTAGACGTCCCCAGCAACCATACTGTACTATACTACAACAGGAATAATTACTGTGGGGGATTATACCATTTGATCTGGAATAAAGGGAAAATATTGTGGAAAGAGTGCTGTAAGTGTATGATATGTAGAACTATTGCCAGGTTCTGACATTTGTCAAGTGAATTACTAATATACATTCAACTAATATTACATAGTGTCCAGTAATTCAGTATCAGACTAATTGATATAGTCAATTTGGATCAATAATAAAGACACAACACAGGTAGCGAACCTTGATATTAATAAATGTATTTCCATTTATTATATATGGTAATTACATTATACAAACTTATTGTACTTTATTTCGTGTTTAGACAATTTTAACAAATTTATTAAAAGTTAATTTTTAAATCATCATTTGTGCGCCAGCAAAAGAGACATTCTTTTCTCTTCTCCTTTCCTGCATAACATTACTTGTCTCTGGTAGCACCCCCGAACGTCCTACAATTAATATTTAATATAACTGATGGACATTTATTGGGGCCTCTTCACACAAATATTTAGAATTTAATAGCTGGTGCAAAACACATCCCCTTCCCCCCATTCCCTGTATATCTGGATTCACCAAGGAAATGCTGATACTGACTCCAAGAAGAAAGGGAGTCTCTTCCCTATGAAGGTGAAGCCTTGTTTGGCGACGGCCTAGTTAATTTGATCTCGGCAGCTCCCGCAGGTAAGTCAACCTTCTTGCACTATGTTCCCTCTCAACGGATAAAGACGCATCATTATCTGATGCAGTCATTTCGGCCCAATAGATATGCAAGAAGTTAAGATTCCCCTTTCTTTGCAGGTAGAGGAAGGAGAAGAGGGAAGAGGTCTGTAGCCTCTTCAAGATTGCAGGAGCAGAGATTGTCCTCTGCTTCTGCCAAATCCACTGCATGACGCTAGGGCTTTCTTGCAGGAGCCCGCACCAGTGGGGGCACGTCTAAAACTCTTCAGTCAGTTCTGGGTTCATTCGGACCTGGACTCGTGGGTTTTATAAATAGTGTCCCAAGGGTACAAACTGGGGTTTCAAGACGTTCCCCCTCACCGATTGTTCAAATCAGCCTTAGTCAGCAGGGAGAAGGTTTTTATTCAAGCCGCTTCGTGGTCCCGAAGCCGGACGGCTCAGTCAGACCAATCTGAAATCTGAAATCCCTCAATTTCTACCTAAAGAAATTCAATTTCAAGATGGAATCTCTCACGGTAGTGATCTCCAGTCTGGAGGAAGGAGATTTCATGGTTTTGGTAAACTTAAAGGATGCCTACTTACATGTTCCCATTTAGCCACTGCATCAAGCTACCTGAGGTTTGCAATTCAGGATTGTCATTACTAATTTCAGACGTTGCCATTTGGTCTGTCCGCGGCTCCGAGGATTTTCACCAGGGTGATGGCGGAAATGATGGTTCTCCTTCGCAAGCAAGGAGTCACAATTATTCCGTACTTGGATGTTCTCCTGATAAAGGCGAGATCCAGGGACCAGTTGGTGCAAAACATTGCACTCTCCCTGACAGTTCTTCAACAACATGGTTGGCTCCTAAACTTGCCAAAATCGCAGTTGGTCCCAATGACGCGGTTGTTGTTTTTGGGAGTGATACTGGACACAGAAGAGGTTTTCCTCCAGTGGAAAGGCTATGGAGATCCAGAGTCTGGTCAAACAAATTCTGAAACCAGCAAGAGTGTTAATCCATCAATGCATTCGGTTGCTGGGGAAAATGGTTTTGGCCTACGAGGCCATTCAGTTTGGCAGGTTCCATGCCAGAGTGTTCCAGTGGGACCTGTTGGACAAGTGGTCCGGATCCCACTTACACATGCACCGGAGGATAATCCTGTCTTCCAAGACCAGAATCTCACTCCATTGGTGGCTGCACAGTTCTCACCTCCTAGAGGGGCGATGGTTCGGGATCCAGGACTGGATCCTAGGGACCACGGATGCAACCCTTTCGAGGTGGGGAGCAGTCACACAGGGGGAAAACGTCCAAGGAAGATGGTCAAGTCAGGAAAGTTGTCTCCACATAAATGTTCTGGAGTTAAGGGCCATTTAATAACAGCAGACACAGTACACACTGGGACGGGTGCCCAGCATCCTCTACGGACTAAGAGAAAAGGATTTACCGGTAGGTATTAAAATTCTAGTTTCTCTAATGTCCTAGAGTATGCTGGGGACTCCGTAAGGACTATGGGGATAGACGGGCTCCGCAGGAGACATGGGCACTTTAAGAAAGACTTTAGTTCTGGGTGTGCACTGGCTCCTCCCTCTATGCCCCTCCTCCATACCTCAGTTTGATACTGTGCCCAGTTGAGACTGGGTGCTTTTCAGGAGCTCTCCTGAGATTTCTGACAGAAAGTATTTTGTTAGGTTTTTAATTTTCAGGGAGCACTGCTGGCAACAGACTCCCTGCATCGAGGGACTGAGGGGAGAGAAGCAGCCCTACTCTCTGAGTTGCAAGGTCCTGCTTCTTAGGCTACTGGACACCATTAGCTCCAGAGGGATTGGTACGCAGGATCTCACCCTCGCCGTCCGTCCCAGAGCCGCGCCGCCGTCCCCCTTGCAGATTCAGAAGATAGAAGTAGGGTGAGTATGAGAAGAAAAGAAGACTTCAGAGGCGGCAGAAGAGTTCATAATCTTCACTGAGTTAACGCACAGCACTGCAGCTGTGCACCATTGCTCCCATACACCTCACATACTCCGGTCACTGTAAGGGTGCAGGGCGCAGGGGGGGCGCCCTGGGCAGCAATATAAACCTCTTTTTGGCAAAAATATAACATATATACAGCTGGGCACTGTATATGTATGAGCCCCTGCCAATTTTACAGTTTAAGCGGGACAGAAGCCCGCCGCCGAGGGGGCGGGGCTTCTCCCTCAGCACTCACCAGCGCCATTTTTTCTCCATAGCACCGCTGAGAGGAAGCTGCCCGGACTCTCCCCTCCTTATACCATGGTAGACAAGAGGGTTGAAAAGAGAGGGGGGGCACATAATTCGGCGCAAATGACATACAGCAGCGCTACTGGACAAACATTAAGTTACTGTGTTATTCCTGGGTTATATAGCGCTGGGGTGTGTGCTGGCATACTCTCTCTCTCTGTCTCTCCAATGGGCCTTGTGGGGAAACTGTCTTCAGAAAAAGCATTCCCTGTGTGTGTGTGGTGTGTCGGTACACGTGTGTCGACATGTCTGAGGAAGAAGGCTATATTAGAGAGGAGCGGGAGCAAATGAATGTGGTGTCTCCGCCGACACCTGATTGGATGGATATGTGGAATGTTTTAAATGCTAGTGTAAACTCATTGCACAAAAGATTAGACAAGGCTGAAGCTTTGGGACAGTCAGGGTCTCAACCCATCCCTGATCCTATGTCGCAGGAACTGTCAGGGTCTCATAAGTGCCCACTATCCCAGATTGTTGACACAGATACCGACACGGATTCTGACTCCAGTGTCGATTACGTTGATGCAAAGTTACAGCCAAAATTGGCAAAATCCATTCGATATAGGATTATGACAATAAAAGATGTTTTGCACATCACAGAGGAACCCCCTGTCCCTGACAAGAGGGTACATATGTACAAGGGAAAGAAGCCTGAGGTAACCTTTCCCCCCTCACACGAGCTGAACGAGTTATGTGAAAAAGCTTGGGAATCTCCAGATAAAAGACTGCAGATTTCCAAAAGGATTCTTATGGCGTATCCTTTCCCATCAACGGATAGGTTACGATGGGAATCCTCCCCTAGGATGGACAAAGCATTAACACGCACAGCTACAGCTGGAAAATCAAATTTTTTACCTTATGTTCCCTCACAGCATAAGAAAGCTCTGCATTATCAAATGCAGTCCTTTCGGTCACAAAGAAACAAGAAAGTGCGAGGTGCGTCCTTTCTTGCCAGAGGTAGGGGCAGAGGAAAAAAGATGCACAACACAGCTAGCTCCCAGGAACAGAAGTCCTCCCCGGCCTCTACAAAATCTACTGCATGACGCTGGGGCTCCACTGGCGGAGTCCGGCCCATGTGATGTCATGCAGCCGCTCTGACCACGCCTCCTGTTTCTCCGTTGCCGACCCAATATTGAAAACCCTGCCCCCGCACCGCTCCATCTCCGACTTGGAAATGGAGTGTTGTTGACCCCCCCCTGCACCGATTGACAGGCAGAGGCGATCGCATTATCTGCAGGCGGATGCGTATGCTCTTAGCAATTTTTGCAGTTGGATTGCTTATTGCGATTGCAATCCAACCTGAATCAGGCCCTATTACCTATCACAATGCACTGCGGGTAGTACAAAATGGGGTTAATATAGGAGAAAAACCCCCAGAGCTGTGCTCCTTAACTGTCCCTGGTGGCTAGTGGAGCAGCTGCCCAGTAATCAGTGTCCACGCCAGTGCGCACACGGCCCGCCCCCTACAGCCACGCTGGATCACGGTATAAAGTGGGCACAGAAGCCCCTTACCACCCTTTCATCAGCGGCCTCGTGATCCCGGAGGGCGGTGTGTGTGTGACTGACCTTAGGAAGAAACCGGAGCCTCCGCTGCAGTGACCCAGCAACCGGGGCACTGGAGTATACTGTGCCGCTGGGAGTGATGGAGCTGCAGTAAATATGTCTATTAGACCTAGCCTGCTGCAGCCCTTGTAGATTCTTATTAAAAAAGTTCTTCTTTTCTTGTCAAAATTAATAGCTAAGAATAGGCTGCCTGAGGCAGCCCCCTGTTAAGTGGCCTGCTACTGAAGGCACCAACTACAAACTGAGCTCCCTGTTCATGGAAGCGAGGTTATAGAGGAGGGGGCGCTGAGTATCTTGTGAACAGTCAAAAGCTTTGAGCTTGTTGGTGCCTCAGATCAAGATCCTACTCTACACCCCAATATGAATCCTTGTGGAGTCCAGTGTACCCCACAGAAGAAAAAAATGTGTCACAACCATTGGCAGCAACATAAGAATAGCTGCTGATGGGCACAATTGAGAAAGGAAGGGGGGAAAACATTTGAATCCAGCACATATATGTAATTCGAATATGTAATTTGTACCTTCCTACTTTAAAATGTAATGGATGAACCTCACCCTGTGAGAACTATCTTCATGATCAAGAGATCTCATATGCAAGATAAGTATGTGTTGGGATAGGGCTGTGGAGGGCGGCTGCTCGGGCACACCCCCGTCAAGTTATGGAGATTCAACTGAGGAAGCACAAGGGAACTCTCATCTGGGGACAACAACTGCAGGGAGAACACATTTTCAGATGAATGTGGGAGGGCAGAAGGCTGCCTAATACTGAAGCACCCCCAAACAACAAACCAAATGCAACAACTAGTGCAAGCATTCCTGGGGGAAGGCCTGCAGCAGATGGATCCAATAACAGCTCCAGAGTTGCTCTACAAGACAAGTAAAAGGGTGTGAGCCCTGCAGCACCACCTGTACTTTGCATACACACATATAGGACAGCATCTCTTATATGCCCCAGGGTCAATAAAATAGTATCCTTATCTAGGGTATCCATCCCCTCAGATAAGGTATCCGTCCATGCTGCTACAGCACTACACACCCAGGCCGACGCAATTGCCGGTCTGAGTAAGGTACCCGAATGTGTATAAATGGACTTCAGGGTTATCTCCTGTTTGCGGTCAGCAGACTCTTTGAGGGTAGCCGTATCCTGGGACGGGAGGGCTACCTTCTTGGATAAGCGTGTTAATGCTTTGTCCACCCTAGGGGAGGATTCCCATCTTAACCTATCCATTGATGGGAAAGGATACGCCATAAGAATCCTTTTGGAAATCTGCAGTCTTTTATCTGGAGATTCCCAGGCTTTTTCACATAACTCGTTCAGCTCGTGTGAGGGGGGAAAGGTTACCTCAGGCTTCTTTCCCTTGTACTTATGTACCCTCTTGTCAGGGACAGGGGGTTCCTCTGTGATGTGCAAAACATCTTTTATTGCCATAATCCTATATCGAATGGATTTTGCCAATTTTGGCTGTAACTTTGCATCATCGTAATCGACACTGGAGTCAGAATCCGTGTCAGTATCTGTGTCAACAATCTGGGATAGTGGGCGCTTATGAGACCCTGACAGTCCCTGCGACATAGGATCAGGCATGGGTTGAGACCCTGACTGTCCCGAAGCTTCAGCCTTGTCTAATCTTTTGTGCACTGAGTTTACACTAGCATTTAAAACATTCCACATATCCATCCAATCAGCTGTCGCAGAGACACCACATTAATTTGCTCCCGCTCCTCTCTAATATAGCCTTCTTCCTCAGACATGTCGACACACATGTACCGACACACCACACACACAGGGAATGCTTTTTCTGAAAACAGTTTCCCCACAAGGCCCTTTGGAGAGACAGAGAGAGAGAGTATGCCAGCACACACCCCAGCGCTATATAACCCAGGAATAACACAGTAACTTAATGTTTGCCCAGTAGTGCTGCTGTATGTAATTTGCGCCGAATTATGTGCCCCCCCCCCCCTCTTTTCAACCCTCTTGTCTACCGTGGTTTCAGCAGGCGAGAGTCTGGGGAGCTGCCTCAGCGGTGCTGTGGAGAAAAAATGGCGCTGGTGAGTGCTGAGGGAGAAGCCCCGCCCCCTCGGCGGCGGGCTTCTGTCCCGCTTAAACAGTAAAATTGGCGGGGGCTCATACATATATACAGTGCTCAGCTGTATATATGTTATATTTTTGGCAAAAAGAGGTTTATATTGCTGCCCAGGGCGCCCTGCACCCTTACAGTGACCAGAGTATGTGAGGTGTATGGGAGCAATGGCGCACAGCTGCAGTGCTGTGCGTTACTTCAGTGAAGATCATGAAGTCTTCTGCCACCGCTGAAGTCTCTTTTCTTCTCATACTCACCCGGCTTCTATCTTCCGGCTCTGCGAGGGGGACGGCGGCGCGGCTCTGGGACGGACGGCGAGGGTGAGATCCTGCGTACCAATCCCGCTGGAGCTAATGGTGTCCAGTAGCCTAAGAAGCAGGACCTTGCAACTCAGAGAGTAGGGCTGCTTCTCTCCCCTCAGTCCCTCGATGCAGGGAGTCTGTTGCCAGCAGTGCTCCCTGAAAATTAAAAACCTAACAAAATACTTTCTGTCAGAAAGCTCAGGAGAGCTCCTGAAAAGCACACAGTTTCCACTGGGCACAGTATCAAACTGAGGTATGGAGGAGGGGCATAGAGGGAGGAGCCACTGCACACCCAGAACTAAAGTCTTTCTTAAAGTGCCCATGTCTCCTGCGGAGCCCGTCTATCCCCATGGTCCTTACAGAGTCCCCAGCATCCTCTAGGACGTTAGAGAAAATAGGATTTTAATACCTACCGGTAAATCCTTTTCTCTTAGTCCGTAGAGGATGCAGGGCACCCGTCCCAGTGCGTACTGTGTCTGCAGTTATTAAATGGCCCTTAACTCCAGAACATTTATGTGGAGACAACTTTCCCGACTTGACCATCTTCCTTGGATGTTTTCCCCCTGTGTGACTGCTCCCCAGCCTCTGATGGTTGCATCCGTGGTCACTAGGATCCAGTCCTGGATCCCGAACCATCGCCCCTCTAGGAGGTGAGAACTGTGCAGCCGCCAATGGAGTGATATTCTGGTCTTGGAAGACAGGATTATCCTCCGGTGCATGTGTAGGTGGGATCCGGACCACTTGTCCAACAGGTCCCACTGGAACACTCTAGCATGGAACCTGCCAAACTGAATGGCCTCGTAGGCCGCAACCATCTTCCCCAGCAACCGAATGCATTGATGGATTAACACTCTTGCTGGTTTCAGAATTTGTTTGACCAGACTCTAGATCTCCATAGCCTTTCCACTGGAAGAAAACCTCTTCTGTGTCCAGTATCACTCCCAAAAACAACAACCGCGTCATTGGGACCAACTGCGATTTTGGCAAGTTTAGGAGCCAACCATGTTGTTGAAGAACTGTCAGGGAGAGTGCAATGTTTTGCAACAACTGGTCCCTGGATCTCGCCTTTATCAAGAGATCATCCAAGTACGGGATAATTGTGACTCCTTGCTTGCGAAGGAGAACCATAATTTCCGCCATCACCCTGGTGAAAATCCTCGGAGCCGTGGACAGACCAAACGGCAACGTCTGAAATTGGTAATGACAATACTGAATTGCAAACCTCAGGTAGCTTGATGCAGTGGCTAAACGGAACATGTAAGTAGGCATCCTTATGTCTACCAAAACCATGAAATCTCCTTCCTCCGGACTGGAGATCCCTACCCTGAGAGATTCCATCTTGAAATTGAATTTCTTTAGGTAGAAATTGAGGGATTTCAGATTTCAGATTGGTCTGACTGAGCCTTCCGGCTTCGGGACCACGAAGAGGCTTGAATAAAAGCCTTCTCCCTGCTGACTAAGGCCGATTTGAACAATCGGTGAGGGGGAACGTCTTGAAACCCCAGTTTGTACCCTTGGGACACTATTTGTAAAACCCACGAGTCCAGGTCCAAATTAATCCAGAACTGACTGAAGTGTTTTAGACGTGCCCCCACTGGTGTGGGCTCCTGCAAGAGAGCCCCAGCGTCATGCAGTGGATTTGGCAGAAGCAGAGGACGATCTCTGCTCCTGCGATCTTGAAGAGGCTACAGACCTCTTCCCTCTTCTCCTTCCTCTACCTGCAAAGAAAGGGGAATCTTAACTTCTTGCATATCTATTGGGCCAAAATGACTGCGTTAGATAATGATGCGTCTTCATCCGTTGAGAGGGAACATAGGGCAAGAAGGTTGACTTACCTGCGGGAGCTGCCGAGATCAAATTAACTAGGCCGTCGCCAAACAAGGCTTCACCTTCATAGGGAAGAGACTCCCTTTCTTCTTGGAGTCAGCATCAGCATTCCCTTGGTAAATCCACAATGCCCTCCTATCCGAGACTGCCATGAAATTGGCCCGTGAACTCAAGAGTCCTATATCCCTTGCAGTCGTAAGTATGCTGCAGTGTCCTTGATATGATCCAACGTAAGGAGCATCCCATGTCTCCAGGATATCTATATCGGATGACAAGGTATTCGACCAATTCTTGAATACTACTACTCACCCATGCGCATGTAATGGCAGGTCTAAGTAATGTACCCGTGGTTACATAACTAGAAATAATGTAGCTTCCTGCATACGATCCGCTGGATTTGTGACAGGGCCCCATGCAGAACAGGGGGTGATTCCCACTTTATTCTGTCCGCGGCAGGAAATGAATAAACAACCGGAAACCTTTTGGGGATTTGAAACCATCTTGTCGAGCTGGCCCAGACTTTCTCAAACAGAGATGGAGGAACGTTACATCAGCTTTCATTATATATCTATATATACATACATATAGACCCCTTTGTCAGGAACAGCAGGGTCCTCAGTGATGTTAATATGTCCTTAATATCCACAATCATGTACTGAATGCTCCTTGCCAATATTGGATCTAATCAGGAAATATTATGGTCGACATAGGAATCAGTATCCGAGTCAGTATCAGTGTGTAGTAACTGGGCAAAATAACATTTTTGCGGGGCCTGAGGGAAAAGAAGCATAGCCATGAACATCACATCTTTTCTCTACGTCTGTGTCTGGGACACAGATTTATCCAACCTCACTCTGATATTACTGAAACTTTCACCCAGTCAGTTATTGGTGGTGCCAACAGGGCCACCATCATATGTCTGCATTCCTAATATAGTTTCCTCTTGGGAAAAACATTCAGCCACCGACATGTTGACACACATGTACCAAGTACCCACAGACACATCGGCTTATGGGGGATAGACCTACAGTAAATCTGTCAGAGGGACAGATGGGATTTTTCAGCTCACAACCCAGCGTCAAAAGTACACAGTCTGGGAAATAATAAACTCTATAGTGATAGACTTGTAACGCTCTATAGATGTGCTGGTGAGGTGAGGAAGAAGCCCCGCCGCTGTAATGGCACGCTTCTGTCCCGCTCAGAAACAAATAATTAATTACGCTGGTGGGGTAAGGACAGTGCCCAGGCACTAATGTCCACTTTTGCCAGCCTTTTGTGAGGAATTTATGCTGCCCAGGGTGCCCCCCCCCCCCCCCCCAACGCCCTGCACCCTGCAGTGCCTGTGTTTGTGTGGGAGCATGGCGCACAGCATTCCGCTCGCTGCGTGGTACCTCAGAATGCCATCTGTTCTTCTGCTACTCGCCTGTCTTCTGACTTCTGGCTCTGTAAGGGGGTGATGGCAGGCTACGGGAGTGGGCATCTAGGCGTACCCAGCGATCAGCACCCTCAGGAGCTAATGGTGTCCTGTCAGCCAGAAGTAGAGCCATTGAACTCACTAGAAGTTGGTCATACTTCTCTCCCCTAAGTCCCACGAAGCAGGGAGACTGTTGCCAGCAGCCTCCCTGAAAATAAGAAAAACTAACATAAGTCTTTTCAGAGAAACTCAGTAGAGCTCCCCTGTAGTGCATCCAGTCTCACTGGGCACAATTCTAAAACTGGAGTCTGGAGGAGGGGCATAGAGGGAGGAGACAGTTCACACCCTTTGAAAGTCTTAAAGTGCCCATGTCTCCTGCGGATCCCGTCTATACCCCATGGTTCTTAATGTGATCCCAGCATCCTCTAGGACGTATGAGAAAACAAATAACGCACACACGAGGAGAGAACAAAGGAAGCTATAAGGAGGGGAGGGGAGGGGGGGGTAAGGTAAGGTAGTAAAGGCATATTGGATAAACTACAACCTTATACATATTCATTAATGTACCAGTAGTTAGAAGTAGAAGAGCTCTAACAGAAACCACAAAGCTTATCTAAAGCCACACCACACTGGATATGCCCAATCTCATTTGATCTTTGAAGCAAAGCAGTATTGGACTTTGTTACTACCAAGCAGTCTCCCATCCATGTATTATCAGATTCTTTAGGTGTTTTTAAACTACCAACACCCTTTTCTTGGTACATTTAATTTTTACATGTATTCTTTTATGTACCAGAAGTTAGAAGTAGAAAAGCTCTAACAGAAACCACCAGCTCATCTACAGCCACAGCACACTGGATTTGCCCAATCTCTCCTGATCATGGAAGCTGAGCAGTGTTGGTCCTGGTTTTAGTACTTGGATGGGAGACCACCAGGAAATACCAGGAGCTGTGTGTATTTTTACAATACCAACACCGTTCTCTTGATGCATTCCATTTTGAAACATTGGGGCAGATCTATTAAGCCTGGTGAACTGATAAAGTGCAAGGTGATAAAGTACCAGCCAGTCAGCTCCTAACTGTCATTTTTCAAACCCAGCCTGTGACATGGCAATTAGGTACTTTATCACCATGCAAATTATCATTCCACCAGGTTTAATAAATCGGCCGCTTATTCATTTATGTACTAGTAGTTAGAAGTAGAAGAACTCTAACAGAAACCACTAAGCTCATCTACAGCCACACCACACTGTATATGCCCAATATCACCTGATCTTAGGCCTGGTTTGTTCTTGGATGTGAGACCACCTGGGAATACCAGGTGCTGTAGGTAGTTTTATACTACCAACACCGTTCTCTTGATGCATTCTATTTTGAAACTTATTCATTGATGTAGAAGTTAGAAACAGCAAAAATCATCTACAGCCGCATCACACTGGATATGTCCAATCTCATCTGATGTTGGAAGCTAAGCAGTGTTGTGCCTGGTTAGTTTTTGGATTTCAGGTCCTGCCTTCTGGTTTGGCCACGGCACCTCGGAAATTCACCAAGGTCATGGCTGTGATGACGACCCTTCACCATCGGTGGACCAGGGAGGAATCTCTCCTCCCGATAAACATTCTGGAATTGCGGGCAGTGTTCAATTCATTGATACTGGCCCTGCCTCTAGTACAGAACAGGCCTGTTCAAGTACAATCGGACAACGCCACCACGGTAGTGTACACAAATCATCAAGTCGGCACTCGAAACTGCATGGCAAAGCTGGAAGTATAAAAAAATCCTCAGTTGGGTAGAACGTCATCTGCCAGCAATATCGTCAGTGTTCATTCCCGGAGTCCTCAACTGGGAAGCGGATTTCCTCAGTCGTCAGGACGTTCACGCTGGAGAGTGGAGAGGCTGCAGCAGAAATATCTGCACTGGTGTCAGTAGGTGACTGAGGCAGGGATGACTGGGAGATAGTGGGTGACTGAAGCATGTATGAGTGGGATATAGTGGGTGACTGAAGCCGGGGTGACTGGGAGATAGTGGGTGACTGATGCAGGGGTGACAGTGATAGTGGGTGACTTAGGCAGGGGTGACAGGGAGATAGTGGGTTACTGAGGGAGGGGTGATAGGAAGGGGTTGGGTAAGTATGGGAAGAAAGTGGGTGACAGGGATAATAAATGAATAAGGCAGGGATGATAGGGAGATAGTGGATGACTGTGGCAGGGGTGACAGGGACAGTAAGAGACTGAGGCAGGGGTCGCAGGTATAGTGGTTGACTGAGGCAGCGGTGACTGGGAGATAGTGGGTAACTGAGGCAGGGGTGACAGGGAAAGTGTGCGACTCAGGCAGGGGTGATAGGGAGATAGTGGGCAGCATATCTCTGCCTCACTGCAGCAGCACATTCCTGCTTCACTGACAGCAGCACATCCCTGCAACGTTGACAGCAACACATCCCTGCAACATTGACGGCAGCACATCCCTGCCTCATTGACGGCAGCACATCCCTGCCTCACTTATAGCAGCACAACCCTGCCTCGCTGACAGCAGCACATCACTGCCTCGCTGACAGCAGCACATCACTGCTTCACTGACAGCAGCACATCACTGCTTCACTGACAGCAGAACATCCCTGCCTCACTGGCAGCAGCACATCCCTGCTTTACTGACAGCTGTATATAGGGCCTAATTAAGACCTGATCCCTGCTGTGCATATTCACACAACAGGAGATCAGGTCTGAAGTGCGTGTGTGCTGGTGCCACAGTGCACCGGCACATGCCAGAGATGCGATCAGCATCTCTGCCCAGTGAGCGCCTCTGCCTGATTGACAGTGAGAGGCGGTCACTGGGCAGGAGGAGTCGGGCCAGCGGCGTTGTGCCGCCATTTTGGGGGCACAGTCAGGACAACGCAGACATGACCGGACCGTATGGGGGCGGGGCCGTGACGGCTGTGTGACCCGGACAGCAACAGGCCTTATTTACTAAAATCTCAGATAAATTTTATGGCATTTATGTGCAGTCTAGTTTGCACAGTTGATAGAGTGTTGATCTTGCACTATCAATGTAAGCCTCACATAGGTTTGATACACATGTAAGTTTGTTTTTATTTTACTACATTGTGGTTTGTGGCTCTATACCATGTAATGCATGTCTTTTAACAGTAGTCAAGTCTTCCAATGTGCTTGTTAGTGAAACCCAATACATAGCTTTATTTTATTTTGTTTCTTCAAATATTACATAGTAACATAGTAACATAGTATCTGAGGTTGAAAAAAGACAATTGTCCATCGAGTTCAACCTATTTGTGGTGTCCTATGCATGATGATTTTACTAAAATGTCTGACTGATGCTGCTGTCAGCCATTGCATTTTATCCCTATTTATAGTAATTATAATGCATGACTATGCACCATACCCCTGGATATCCTTATCCAATAGGAATTTATCTAACCCATTCTTAAAGGTGTTGACAGATTCCGCCATTACAACTCCCTCGGGCAGGGAATTCCAAACACGTATTGTCCTTACCGTGAAAAAGCCTTTACGCTGTATTGTGCGGAATCTCCTCTCCTCTAACCTGAGCGAGTGTCCACGAGTCCTCTGTGTTGATCTAACCAGAAACAGGTCCCGCGCAAGCTCTGTGTATTGTCCCCTTATATATTTGTAGATGTTGATCATATCCCCTCTTAGTCTCCGCTTTTCCAATGTAAACATGCCTAGTCTTTCAAGCCTTTCCTTGTATTCCATCATCTCCATGCCCTTAATTAGTTTGGTCGCCCTCCTCTGTACCTTTTCAAGCTCCAGGATATCCTTTTTGTAGTACGGTGCCCAGAACTGTACACAGTATTCAAGGTGTGGCCTCACTAGTGATTTATATAACGGGAGTATAATACTCTCGTCCCTAGCATCAATACCCCGTTTTATGCATGCTAATATCTTATTAGCCTTCTTTGCTGCAGTCCTACTTTGGGTACTACTGCTTAGCTTGCTATCTATGAGGACACCTAAGTCCTTTTCCAGTACAGAATCCCCTAATTTTACCCCATTTAGTAGGTAGGCATATGTCTTATAACTTTTTTTTTCAATATATAAACATTTTTATTATAAGATTTTCAATGACACAAGTACATCCAAGTTGCAGATTATGGATTGTGAAGGACAAATCAACCATATAAACAATTTAAGCAATTTAAATTGCATGCAGGTAGTAGAATATCAAACTCCTTGGATGAAAGTTGGTCGTAATAAACTAGGATAGAAAAGAATAAAGTAGAAAATAAGATTTTAAACCTACCGGTAAATCTTTTTCTCGTAGTCCGTAGAGGATGCTGGGGACTCCGTAAGGACCATGGGGATAGACGGGCTCCGCAGGAGACATGGGCACTTTAAGAAAGACTTTAGTTCTGGGTGTGCACTGGCTCCTCCCTCTATGCCCCTCTATGCCCCAGTTAGAGAAACTGTGCCCAGAGGAGACTGACAGTATGAGGAAAGGATTTTGTTAATCCAGGGCAAGATTCATACCAGCCACACCAATCACACCGTATAACTTGTGATAAACTACCCAGTTATGAGTACGAAAAAACAACATACTGTAGCATCAGTGCAGGATTGATGCAACTCTAACATAACCCTTATTGAAGCAATAACTATATACAAGTATTGCAGAAGTAGTCCGCACTTGGGACGGTCACCCAGCATCCTCTACGGACTACGAGAAAAAGATTTACCGGTAGGTTTAAAATCTTATTTTCTCTAACATCCTAGAGGATGCTGGGGACTCCGTAAGGACCATGGGGATTATACCAAAGCTCCAAAACGGGCGGGAGAGTGCGGATGACTCTGCAGCACCGATTGAGCAAACATGAGTTCCTCCTCAGCCAGGGTATCAAACTTATAGTATTTTGAAAAGGTGTTTGAACCTGACCAAGTAGCAGCTCGACACAGCTGTAGTGCCGAGACCCCTCGGGCAGCCGCCCAAGAAGAGCCCACTTTCCTCGTGGAATGAGCCTAGACCGATTTCGGTAACTGCAATCCAGCCATAGAATGCGCTTGCTGAATCGTGTTACAAATCCAGCGAGCAATAGCCTGCTTTGAAGCAGGGGCACCAATCTTGTTGGTTGCATACAGGACAAACAGCGCTTCAGTTTTCCTGACTCTAGCCGTCCTGGCCACGTAAATCTTCAAAGCCCTGACCACATCAAGTAACTCGGAATCCTCCAAGTCACGCGTAGCCAAAGGCACCACAATAGGTTGGTTCATGTGAAAAGATGAGACCACTTTTGGTAGGAATTGAGGACGGGTCCGCAATTCCGCTCTATCCACATGGTACACCAAATATGGGCTTTTATGTGACAAAGCCGCTAATTCCGACACTCGCCTAGCCGAAGCCAAGGCTAATAACATGACCACCTTCCATGTGAGATATTTTAACTCCACCGTTTTAAGTGGTTCAAACCAGTGTGATTTTAGAAAACTTAACACCACGTTAAGGTCCCAAGGTGCCACCGGAGGCACAAAAGGAGGCTGAATATGCAGCACTCCTTTTACAAAAGTCTGAACTTCTGGAAGAGAAACCAATTCTTTTTGAAAGAAAATGGATAAGGCCGAAATCTGGACCTTAATAGAGCCTAATTTTAGGCCCAAATTCACTCCAGTTTGTAGGAAGTGAAGGAAACGGCCCAGATGGAATTCTTCCGTAGGAGCATTCCTGGCCTCACACCAAGAAACATAATTTCACCATATACGGTGTAATGTTTTGACGTTACATCCTTCCTAGCCTTTATCAGCGTAGGGATGACCTCAACCGGAATGCCTTTCACTGCTAGGATCCGGCATTCAACCGCCATGCCGTCAAACGCAGCCGCGGTAAGTCTTGGAACAGACAGGGCCCCTGATGCAACAGGTCCTGTCTTAGAGGAAGAGGCCACGGATCTTCTGTGAGCATTTCCTGCAGATCCGGATACCAGGTCCTCCGTGGCCAATCTGGAACAATGAGGATTGTTCTCACTCCTCTTTGTCTTATTATCCTTAACACCTTGGGTATGAGAGGAAGAGGAGGAAATACATAGACCGGCCGGAACACCCACGGTGTCACTAGGGTGTCTACAGCTACTGCCTGAGGGTCTCTTGACCTTGCGCAATACCTCTGTAGCTTTTTGTTGAGCCGGGACGCCATCATGTCTATCTGTGGCAGTTCCCACCGACTTGTAATCTGTGCAAAGACTTCCTGATGAAGTCCCCACTCTCCCGGATGTAGGTCGTGTCTGCTGAGGAAGTCTGCTTCCCAGTTGTCCACTCCCAGAATGAACACTGCTGACAGTGCGCTTGCGTGATTCTCCACCCAGCGAAGAATTCTGGTGGCTTGTGCCATCGCCACTCTGCTCCTTGTGCCGCCTTGGCGGTTTACATGAGCCACTGCGGTGACGTTGTCTGACTGGATCAGAACCGGTTGGTCGCGAAGTAAGGTCTCCGCTTGACGTAGGGCATTGTATATGGCCCCTAGTTTCAGGATGTTGATGTGAAGACAAGTCTCTTGACTTGACCAAAGACCTTGGATATTTCTTCCCTGTGTGACTGCTCCCCAACCTTGGAGGCTTGCCTCTGTGGTCACCAGGATCCAGTCCTGAATGCCGAATCTGCGTCACTCGAGAAGGTGAGCACTCTGCAGCCACCACAGGAGTGATACCCTGACCCTGGGGGACAGGGTGATCAACCAATGCATCTGCAAATGTGACCCAGACCACTTGTCCAGTAGGTCCCATTGGAAAGTCCTCGCATGGAACCTGCCGAATGGAATGGCTTCGTATGATGCCACCATCTTTCCCAGGACTCGAGTGCAGTGATGCACTGACACAAGTTTTGGTTTCAATAGGTTCCTGACAAGAGTCATGAGTTCCTGGGCCTTTCCTATCGGGAGATAAACTCTCTTCTGGTCTGTGTCCAGAATCATGCCCAAGAAAGACAGACGAGTCGTAGAAACCAACTGCGACTTTGGGATATTGAAAATCCCGCCGTGTTGCTGTAACACTTTCAGTGAAAGTGATACGCTGTTCAGCAACTGCTCTCTTGATCTCGCTTTTATGAGATCGCTCAAGTACGGGATAATTGTGACACCTTGCTTACGCAGGAGAACCATCATTTCCGCCATTACCTTGGTGAAAATTCTCTGGGCCGTGGAGAGACCAAACAGCAACGTCTGAAATTGGCAATGACAGTCCTGTACCGCAAATCTGAGGTACGCCTGATGAGATGGATAAATGGGGACATGAAGGTATGCATCCTGTACACAAATGCGGACAACAGGTGTCAAGCCGTGTGTTGCCTTTGTCAAGCTGTAATAAGTAGGGGTAAGGACGTTAACCACCTCAGAACATCCTCCCTTATACGTCACCTGCAGCGCATTAATCATAAGTCAGTGACAAGTTCAAAAACTTTGGATGACAGCGGAAGCAGTCCACTGACCACTAAATCCCTTCCTCTTGTAACCAAGCTCCTGCAAACAACACCACCAACTCCCTCAGTGTCAATTTCCTCCTTAGACAGGAAAGCCAATAGTCCTGTAGGCCATGTCACTGGCAAGTCTGACGAGTCCTCTCCTGCCTGGGATTCCTCCGATGCACCCTTGAGTGTAACGCCTACTGCTGCTGGCGCTGCTGTTGTTGCTGCTGGGAGTCGATCGTCATCCCAGAGGGGAAGTCGGAAGACCACTTGTACTACTTCCAGTAGGCAATTGACTGTCCAACAGTCCTTTGCGAGGAAGATGAAATATCACAGCAGTCATCCTGCTGCAAAGCGGATAACTCAGGTCTTGTCAGCCTGGGTGGTGAGAAACGTGGTTCCGGTATCCATCGTTAATTCAGAGGCAACTAGAGACTTGATTGAGGTACTGTGTCCCCGGTACCAAATGCCATCTAGGTTCCATTTCTCTAGGCAGGCGATACCGAAAATGTACACAGACCTCAGAAAAAGAGTCACCAGTGTCCTAAAAAATGCAGTTGTACCCAAGGTCCACTAGTCCACATGTCCGTGGTTAAGTGGAGCAGGGCAGACTCAGGACTATATGACTGTGACAGCCCACTGGGTAGATGTATTGCCTCCCGCAGCAAGAACAGCAGCGGCGGCACCAGTAGCAGCATCTCGCAAATGCCAACTCGTTCCTAGGCAGACTACGCTTTGTATCACCGCTTTCCATAAGAGGCACACAGCTGACAACCTCTTACGGAAACTGAGGAACATCATCGCAGAATGGCTTACCCCAATTGGACTCTCCTGGGGATTTGTGACATCGGACAATGCCACCAATATTGTGCGTGCATTACATCTGGGCAAATTCCAGCACGTCCCATGTTTTGCATATACATTGAATTTGGTGGTGCAGAATTATTTTAAAAAACGACAGGGGCGTGCAAGAGATGCTGTCGGTGGCCCGAAGAATTGCGGGCCACTTTCTGCATTCAGCCACCGCGTGCCGAAGACTGGAGCACCACCAAACATTCCTGCACCTGCCCTGCCATCCTCTGAAGCAAGAGGTGGTAACGAGGTGGAATTCAACCCTCTATATGCTTCAGAGGATGGAGGAGCAGCAAAAGGCCATTCAAGCCTATACATCTACCCACGATATAGACAAAGGAGGGGGAATGCACCTGACTCAAGCGCAGTGGAGAATGATTTCAACGTTGTGTAAGGTTCTGCAACCCTTTGAACTTGCCACACGTGAAGTCAGTTCAGACACTGCCAGGCTTTTGCAGAAGAAGCTGGAGACATTGAAGGAGGAGCTAAAACAGAGCGATTCCGCTAGGCATGTGGGACTTGTGGATGGAGCCCTTAATTCGCTTAACCAGGATTCAATCTGTTGAAATCAGAGCAATACATTTTGGCCACCGTGCTCGATCCTAGATTTAAAACCTACATTGTATCTCTCTTTCCGGCAGACACAAGTCTGCAGAGGTTCAAAGACCTGCTGGTGAGAAAATTGTCAAGTCAAGCGGAACGTGACCCGTCAACAGCTCCTCCTTCACATTCTCCCGCAACTGGGGGTGCAAGGAAAAGGCTAAGAATTCCGAGCCCATCCGCTGGCGGTGATGCAGGGCAGTTTGGAGTGAGTGCTGACATCTGGTCCGGACTGAAGGACCTGGCAACGATTGCTGACATGTCGTCTACTGTCACTACATATGATTCTGTCACCTTTGAAAGAATGGTGGAGGATTATATGAGTGAGCGCATCCAGGTAGGCACGTCAGACAGTCCGTATGTATACTGGCAGGAAAAAGAGGCAATTTGGAGGCCCTTGCACAAACTGGCTTTATTCTACCTAAGTTGCCCTCCCTCCAGTGTGTACTCCAAAAGAGTGTTTAGTGCAGCCGCTCACCTTGTCAGCAATCGGCGTACGAGGTTACTTCCAGAAAATGTGGAGAAGATGATGATCATCAAAATGAATTATAATCAATTCCTCCGTGGAGACATTTACCAGCAATTGCCTCCAGAAAGTACACAGGGATCTGAGATGGTGGATTCCAGTGGGGACGAATTAATAATATGTGAGGGGGGCGATGTACACAGTGAAAGGGGTGAGGAATCGGAGGATGATGAGGTGGACATCTTGCCTCTGTAGAGCCAGTTTGTGCAAGGAGAGATTGATTGCTTCTTTTTTGGTGGGGACCCAAACCAACCAGTCATTTCAGTCAGCCGTGTGGCAGACCCTGTTGCTGAAATGATGGGTTCGTCAATGTTTTTCTTTTCAATCTAAGCCCCTGCAGTTTTCTGTAAGAATCTGCTTCGCTATGATGATCAACAAGTCACAAGGGCAAACACTCAGGGCTGGAGGTGTAGATCTTAGGACCAGCTGCTACAAGCATGGCAAAGGTGTCACTATCATTGGTGACACCCAGAGAGGCAGCGAGGGAGATTGTAATGCAGTGCGCGCAGATAAGCAGCGCAATGGTAAAAAGGAGGCATGGTCTCATAGGTAGGGGTGTGGCCTGTTTTCCTGAATCTCCATTTTGTTGCTCCGGGTATCCCGGGGGTTGAGTGCTGCACCCGGGGACTAGTGTGTGAGTGGTGCTGGCTTCTGCACAGTGACAGAAACTGGGTGTTGCACGTAATGTTACAGTGAAACACCCATATTCTGTCACTGAAGAGGAGCCGGCACTTTGGTGTCACCCCCCTTGGCGGGTGACACTCGGGTGTGGGCCGCAACCCCGTTGTGATGCCACTGACCCATGGGAAGCTTTACGTGGCTTACCCATGTGTTAGTAGCCCCAAGCATCTTTTGTGTTAGTCCCTGAAGAAAAACTTCAAATATTTACAAATACATTTTGTAATCAATGGGCCTAATTCAGTAAGGATTGCAAATTCTGCTAAGTAACAGAATTTGCAATCCTTTGGTTCGCATGCTGGGGCCACCCAGCATGCCGCCTCCCTTCTTGACCACGCTGAAATTGCAGTCTCAGTGCAGTTCAGCGTGATCATAAAAAATGGGTTAGCCTCCTGTTGGTGCAGACTGTATGTGTGCGCAGGAAGCCGCCACCATTTTTGTGATCGCAGCTGCTGCATGTGATGTCATGCAGCAGCTCTGACCACGCCTCCTGTTTCTCCGTTGCCGACCCCATTTTGTAGCCCTGCCCATGCACCGCTCCATCTCCGACTTGGAAATGGATTGTTGCTGCCCCCCCCCCCCAGCACCGATTGACAGTCAGAAGCGATCGCATTATCTGCGGGGTGCCGCAGAAAATGCAGGCGCATGCGTATGATTGCTTATTGCGATTGCAATCCAACCTGAATCAGGCTCTATTACCTATCACAATGCACTGCGGGTAGTACAAAATGGGGTTAATATAAGAGAAAACCCCCCCAGAGCTGTGCTCCTTAACTGTCCCTGGTGGCTAGTGGAGCGGCTGCCCAGTAATCAGTGTCCACGCCAGTGCGCACATGGCCCACCCCCTACAGCCACGCTGGATCACGGTATAGTGTGGGCACAGAAGTCCCTTACCTCCCTTTCATCAGCGGCCTCGTGATCCCGGAGGGCGGTGTGTGTGTGACTGACCTTAGGAAGAAACCGGAGCCTCCGCTGCAGTGACCCAGCAACCAGGGCACGGGAGTATACTGCGCCGCTGGGAGTGATGGAGCTGTAGTAAAGATGTCTATTAGACCTAACCTGCTGCAGCCCTTGTAGATTCTTATAAAAAAAAGTTCTTCTTTTCTTGTCAAAATTAATAGCTAAGAATAGGCTGCCTGAGGCAGCCCCCTGTTAAGTGGCCTGCTACTGAAGGCACCAACTACAAACTGAGCTCCCTGTTCATGGAAGCGAGGTTATAGAGCAGGGGGCGCTGAGCATCTTGGGAACAGTCAAAAGCTTTGAGCCTGTTGGTGCCTCAGATCAAGATCCTACTCTACACCCCAATGTGAATCCTTGTGGAGTCCAGTGTACCCCACAGAAGAAATGAATGTGTCACACCCATTGGCAGCAACATTAGAATAGCTGCTGATGGGCACAATTGAGAAAGGAATGGGGGAAAACATTTGAATCCAGCACATATATGTAATTTGAATATGTAATTTGTACCTTCCTACTTTAAAATGTAATGGATGAACCTCACCCTGTGAGAACTATCTTCATGATCAAGAGATCTCATACGCAAGAAAAGCATGTGTTGGGATAGGGCTGTGGAGGGCGGCTGCTCGAGCACACCCCCGTCAAGTTAAGGAGATTCAACTGAGGAAGCACAAGGGAACTCTTGTCTGGGGACAACAACTGCAGGGAGACCACATCTTTTCAGATGAAAATGAGAGGGCGGAAGGCTGCCTAATACTGAAGCACCCTCAAACATCAAACCATATGCAACAACTAGTACAAGCATTCCTGGGGAAAGGTCTGCAGCAGACGGATTTGCATACGGTGATGTCATCCAAGCAGTGGGCCAAAGTTGGCTGGAACCCTCATCTGCATATGAAAAGAGAAAAGGGGCGCTTGGATGACCCCTAGTTCGCATTGAACACCCCCCACCCTCCTTTGGTGTGGGGCTCATGTTGGCCATGCCCCAGCCCCTGAAGCATTCAAGCTGATTTCTTGCAGCAGCTGGGCACTGTAACAGCTCCAGAGCTGCTCTGTAAGGCAAATAAAAGGGTGTGGGCCCTGCAACACCACCTGTAGTTCGCATTGTGCGTTGGAAGGCACAAAGTAAGCAGACGGGAGAAGTCAGGATAGTGCGCAAGGGCATAGAAGGGAGGGGCTCAAGAAAAGAGAAGTGGAAACAGACAGCAAACTAGGCGGGAGAGAGACCTGAGACAATGAGATCTAAATTATACCAGAGCCAACCAGGGGAAAGCACAAATGCAGTCGTCCCCCCCCTACCACAAATTATGCAGTCGAGATTCCCACATTTGGGGAAATCACAGAGGTCAGCATACCCAGAATGCAATGAATGAACCTCACCCTGGGAAAACAATCTTCATGACCATGGAATCACCTAAGCAAAATAAGTATGATTTGAGATAGGGCTGGGGAGGGCCGCTGCTCAGGCACACCTCCGTCAAGTAAAGGAGATTCAACTGAGGCAGCACAAGGGAACTCTCATCTGGGGACAACAACTGCAGGGAGAACACATTTTCAGACGAATGTGTGAGGGAAGAAGGCTGCCTAATACTGAAGCACCCCCCAAACAACAAACCAAATGCAACAACTAGTGCAAGCATTCCTGGGGGAAGGCCTGCAGCAGATGGATTCGCATATGGTGATGTCATCCAAGCAATGGGTATAGTTGGCTGCAACCCTCGTCTGCATATGAAAAGAGAAAATGGTCACGCAGGGCATGGCGGCCTTTGTGGGGTTGCGCTTGGATGACCCCTAGATCGCTTTATACACCCCCATCAGTGTGGGGCTCATGTTGGCCATGCCCCAGCCCCTGAAGCATTCAAGCTGATTTCTTGCAGCAGCTGGACCCAGTAACAGCTCCAGAGTTGCTCTACAAGACAAGTAAAAGGGTGTGAGCCATGCAGCACCACCTGTAGTTTGCATACACACATATATAGGACAGCATCTCTTATATGCCCCAGGGGCAATAAAATAGTATCCTTATCTAGAGTATCCGTCCATGCCGCTACAGCACTACACATACACACCCAGGCCGACGCAATTGCCGGTCTGAGTAAGGTACCTGAATGTGTATAAATGGACTTCAGGGTAATCTCCTGTTTGCGGTCAGCAGACTCTTTGAGGGTAGCCGTATCCTGGGACGGGAGGGCTAACTTCTTGGATAAGCGTGTTAATGCTTTGTCCACCCAAGGGGAGGATTCCCATCGTAACCTATCCGTTGATGGGAAAGGATACGCCATAAGAATCCTTTTGGAAATCTGCAGGAGATTCCCAAGCTTTTTCACATACAGATGTGTCCACTATTACCTTTCTGAAAAAAGTATCATGGCCTGCCGTTCATGGCACGAGATAAGATTTCCTCTTAAGATATACACGGCAAGCCATGTGTATCTCCTCTGAAATATAGTGCAGTACCACTTTTCAGACAGCAGGTGGCTTTTTCAGAAACTGAGCAAGCAGAAAGTCTGATAAAGAGATTCTAGAGGGAGTAGTTCAGACCTGATTCTAGCAGCATTTTATTTGCAAATGGGCAAAACCATGGGGGTCATTCCGAAATGATCGCACGCTAGGTTGTTTTGCAGCGGTGCGATCAGGTCGAAACTGCACATGCGTATGCACCTCAATGCGCATGTGCGTCGTACGGGTACAAAGCGGATCATTGCTGAGCAATGGATTTAACGAAGAATCGATTCGCACAGCAGATCGCAAGGAGATTGACAGGAAGAGGGCATTTGTGGGTGGCAACTGAACGCTTTCTGGGATGTTTGGAAAAACGCAGGCGTGTCCAAGCGTTTGCAGGGCAGGTGTCTGACGTCAATTCCGGACACGAACAGGCTAAAGTGTTTGCCCCAAATTTACATCAGACACCCACCCTGCAAACGCATTGGCACACCTGCGTTTTTCCAAACACTCCCAGAAAATGGTCAGTTGACATCCACAAATGTTTTCTTCCAGTCAATCTCCTTGCGATTGTCTGTGCGAATGGATTATTCATTAAATCCATTGCTCAGCAACGATCCACTTTGTACCTGTGCGACGCGCCTGCGTATTGCGGGGCACACACATGCGCAGTTATGTCCTGATCGCAGCTCAGCAAAACAACCTAGCGTGCAATCAGGCCTGCATGACCCCCATGGTTTTGCCCATCTGCTAACAAAATTGCAGCTATGGGGTGTCATTCCGAGTTGATCGTAGCCCTGCAAAATTTTGCAGGGCTACGATCAGGAACAGAGACATGCGGGGGATGTCCAGCACAGGGCCAGTCCGCCCCGCAGGTCAGTTACGCCCCCCTCCCTGCAGAAGTGCAAAAGTATTGCACAGCGGCGATGCTTTTGTACTTCAGGAGTAGCTCCCGGCCAGCGCAGCTTTAGCGTGCTGGCCGGGAGCTACTCATTACTACACGGCCCGCAGCGGCTGGTCAGCAGCAGCGATCGGGTCAGAATGACCCCCATGAGCCATATGTGCAGGGCAATTTATCCATCATGCACACGGGAATATCAGCTGCAGCAGCTAATTGTGAAGTATTAATATTTTTCAAATACATCTCTCATACTAACTTCCAACATGTACCTGGCTCAATGTTGCCTATATGTTTAAAAAAATCTTTTTCCTTGTGATTGATAATGTGCTGATGAAGAGTTCATACAAACTCCACACAGAGATTCAATATAGAAATTATGATACTAACTAAAAGGCACTATTAATACTTGTCATTTTTTGCAATTGTTTGGTGGTTAAGGTGTGAGTAGAGAGAATTTTTGGTATTTCAATACCACATATATTTCATTGGGATCCGGTCTGAAGATCGACAGTGTCTGCCATACAAGTGGGTGCTGCGTCTGTCTGCCACAAATCGGTCCAGCGCTGAGGCTGTGTTGCCATAATAAGGAACCGGGTGCTCTGTGTGCCATACACGTGGGTGCTGCACCTGTCTGCCACAAATCAGTCATGTGCTTGGGCTGTGCTGCCATAATAAGGAACCGGGTGCTCTGTCTGCCATACAGGTGGGTGCTGCACCTGTCTGCCATACAAGTGGGTGCTGCACCTGTCTGCCACAAATCAGTCCTGTGCTTGGGCTGTGCTCCATAATAAATCACTGGGTGCTCTGTCTGCCATACAAGTGGGTGAAGAAACATGAGACCCAGGGCCTGATCAGCCATAAGGCTGCAGCCTGGATAGCTGAGTCCTGGGGGGCGCAGCACTGGCACAATAGATGCTTAGGCTCTACCTACTACTGGAAGCTGCAGATTCCATGCAGATCGCATTGGAAGATGGCCCTTATAGGAGACAGATGCCAGGGGTATTACTAGACCATTACCCAGCACTACCCAGAATGAGCATGTAACCCCTGGCTCTAAGCATATAACCCCTATGGCAAAAAGCATATGTAACCCCTGGCAACGAGCATGTAACCCCTGGCCAGGAGCATGTGACCGGGTCAGACTTCCGGTCAGCAGAGTCAAGGATGCCGGTGGCTTCTCCTCCCACCTCTAGCCACCAACAGCACCATGGGCAGCTACATGGACATCTGTATGTGCAGGGCAATTTATCCATCAGGCACACGGGAATATCAGCAGTGGCAGCTAATTGTGAAGTATTAATATATCTCCAATACATGTGGGAGTGCCAGTAGTGTCCTCGGTGCAGAGGTGCAGGTGGTGTAATCAGTGCAGGAGGTCTGGCAGTATCCCCAGTGCAGGAGTGTCAGTAGTGCGGGAGATGTCCTCCTTGCACTTGGTTGATGGTACAGTGGACACTTCTGGCACTCCCGCACTGCCAGCACCCCACTGCCCTCTTTTTTGGAGGCACAAGTATTATTTATATATTTTTAAAAAGATTATATATATATATATATATATTTTTTTTTTTAATGGGATGGGAAAAACCCCCCCAAAAATTGTGTGGGGTCCCCCCTCCAAAGCATAACCAGCCTCGGGCTCTTCGAGCCAGTCCTGGTTCTAAAAATCCGGGGGGAAAATGGACAGGGCATCCCCTGTATTTGTAAAACCAGCACCGGGCTCTGTGCCTGGTGTTGGTGCAAAAAATGCGGGGGACAAAAAGAGTAGGGGTCCCCCGTATTTTTTACACCAGCATCGGGCTCCACTAGCTGGACAGATAATGCCACAGCCAGGGGTCACTTTTATACAGTGCCCTGCGGCCATGGCATTAAATATCCAACTAGTCACCCCTGGCCAGGGTACCCTGGGGGAGTGGGGACCCCTTCAATCAAGGGGTCCACCCCCCAGCCACCCAAGGGCCAGGGGTGAAGCCCGAGGCTGTCCCCCCATCCAAAGGCTGCGGATGGGGGGCTGATAGCCTTGAGAAAATTGAAAGAATATTGTTTTTTCCAGTAGTACTACAAGTCCCAGCAAGCCTCCCCCGCAAGCTGGTACTTGGAGAACCACAAGTACCAGCATGCGGGAGAAAAACGTGCCCGCTGGTACCTGTAGTTCTAATGGAAAAAAAATACCCAAATAAAAACAGGAGACACACACCGTGACAGTAAAACTTTATTTCACACATGTCGACACACACATACTTACCTATGTTGACAGTGGCGTAACTAGAAATTTATCTCCCCCAAGCCAAAAAATTCTTCGGCGCCCCCCCCCCCATCCCCCATAATTGGGAGGAATAAAGGGGTAAATATGCGCGCGCCAGCAAAAAAGGGGGCGTGGATTCGTTGGGATGGGCGTGGTTTCGTTGGAATGGGCGTGGCATTGCAGGAAAAGACTACCTTATACCCCAGTTTTGCAACCTGCACGCCCAGACGTTGGCCACCACAGGAAAGAAAAATAATCCTGATTCATGCCCCTTACATTATTTGTAATTTTTCCTCCTTATAGTAATGCCCAGTATACATTATGCCACATACTGCAATGGCCCTTAGACAGTATGCCACACACAATAATGCACATGACACAGTATGTACACACCATAATGCCCCCGACACATTATGCCACACACCGTAATGCCTGTGACACATTATGACAGGAATCGCAATGCCCGTTATACATTATGCTACACACTGCACTGCCCCTGATACATTATAGCACATACAATGTCTGTGACACATTATGACACACACTGCAATGTCCGTGATACATTATACCACACACTGCAATGCCCGATACATTATAGCACATACAATGCCTGTGACACATTATGCCACACACTGCAATGACCTTGAGACATTATACCACAATGCCCGTGATATAGTATACCATACACCGTAATGCCTGTGACACATACCGCAATGCCCGTTATACCCTATGCCACACACCACAATGTCCGTTATATATTATGCCACACTGCAATGACCCTGAGACATTATACCACATACCACAATGCCCGTGATATAGTATACCACACACCGTAATGCCTGACACATTATGACACACACCGCAATGTCCGTGATACATTATGCCACACACTGCAATGACCCTGAGACATTATACCACATATCACAATGCCCGCGATATAGTATACCATACACCGTAATGCCTGTGACACATTATGACACACACCGCAATGTCCGTGATACATTATGCCACACACCGTAATGCCCATTACACATTAAGTCCTACAGTAAGGCTTCTAATTACTTTTCAATTACCTGCTCGTTGTCAGGGGTTTCATGCACTGGGTGTCATGCTCATTGCCAGGGGTTTCATGCTCTTGGTTCCATGCACGGTGCCAGGGGTTTTCATGCTCAGGGTGTCATGCTCGTTGCCAGGGGTTTCATGCACTGGGTGTCATGCTCGTTGCCAGGGGTTTCATGCACTGGGTGTCATGCTTGTTGCCAGGGGTTTCATGCACTGGGTGTCATGCTCGTTGCTAGGAGGTAGTCCTTGTTGCTAGGGCTGTGCTCCCAGTGCCACATATGTCTCCAGTGCCAGATATTCCCCCACGGTGCCAGGTACTCACATGCCCCCAGTGCCAAATATAGCCCCCCCCATGTGCCAGGTACACATATACCTCCCCAGTGCCACATTATCCCCAGTGCCAGATATTCCCCCACAGTGCCACATATGCCCCCAGTGCCAAAATATGCCCCAGTGCCAGATATTCCCCCCCAGTGCCACATATGCCCCGTGCCAGATATCCCCCCCCAGTGCCACATATTGCCCCCCCAGTGCCACATATGCCCCAGTGCCAGATATCCCCCCCGTGCCACATATGCCCCAGTGCCAGATATTCCCCCCCAGTGCCACATATGCCCCGTGCCAGATATTCCCCCCCAGTGCCACATATTGCCCCCCCCCAGTGCCACATATGCCCCAGTGCCAGATATCCCCCCCCCCGTGCCACATATGCCCCAGTGCCAGATATTCCCCCCAGTGCCATAAATGTCCCCAGTGCCAGATATTCTCCCCCCCCCCTCCCTGCCAAATATGCCCCCAGTGCCAGATATTCCCCCCAGTGCCATAAATGTCCCCAGTGCCAGATATTCCCCCCAGTGCCATAAATGTCCCCAGTGCCAGATATTCCCCCATTGCCAGATATGCCCCATCAGTGCCAGATATGCCCCCTCAGTGCGTCGTTCCCCCCCCCCTTCCTCCTCCGCCGCCGCAGCCGCCACCGCTCCCCTGATGTTAGGAGGGACACGGAGGGCACAGTGCGCGCCTCTCCTGTGTCCCTCCTGTGTCTCCGGCGGCCGCGGGTCATTGTAATAAAGGAAGTGCTCACGAACGGCACTTCCTTTATGAGACCCGCGGCCGCCGGAGACCCAGGAGGGACACAGGAGAGGCGCGCACTGTGCCCTCTGTGTCCCTCCTAACAGCAGGGAGGAAACGAGACCGCAGACTGACATGCGGACGCTCGTCCGCATGTCAGTCTGCACTAAATCAGTGGCGCCCCCGCAGCCCCTCGCCCCCAAGCCACCGCGAGGGCTGCGGGGGCAGTAGTTACGCCACTGTATGTTGACTGTTTTCTGCCCAGCGATATCGGTGATCACACGGGCTCAGCAAGATCACTCAGCACACAGAGCTGCACCAGCGATGTGTGCTGAGCGATCTGTCACTGCCCGTGTTTGCAATAGAGAAAACATGGGTGATGACTAGATATTTCAAGCATGCAGGGACGCACATCACTATCGCTATAGTCCATACACACATAGAGATTTGTGCTGTATTTCTAAGTGACTCAGCAAATCAATTAGAAAAGCAAATGCTATATGTAACAGAAAAGTACCTCAGCGCCAAAAAGAGAGATAAGCTGCACACAGATAGGTCAAGCGGTATCCCCAATACCAAAGTAATTAACGTGACAAAATAAAGGTTAGACCAAATGTAGTGCGCTAATCAGAATATAATTAGAATATAATTAGAATATAATTAGAATGATACTTCCCTCACAATTCCTTTCACATGTGGTATCCCATGTATTTCAGACAAATGGAATCCATATATAGGGAAGAACAAAATTCCAAATTTCCCTCACAATTCCTTTCACATGTGGTATCCCATGTATTTCAGACAAATGGAATCCATATATATGGAAGAACAAAATTCCAAATATAGTGTAGTATGTTAAAAGACAATAACAAAATTTTTATTACAATCAAATGCAAAATCTCCAAAAAACCATTGTAACAATTGATATGGCGATCAAATGATGATGAATGGCAAATTACCAGAATATGGTGCAAAATAAGCCTTAAATGATGCCTATAGCAATGTGGTTTGCTGCTGAATTATCCACAAATAACTTGAAAACAGAAAAGTGAAGATGGAGGTTTACCAGAATTCAACAGGGTATGTGCCTTAAAGATGTCAATTTATGGAGGCGTTTCAGTCCTGAGGAAGGGAGATTTCCCGAAACGCGTTGGCTCTGTTTGACAGGAGAACTACTGCTGAAGGGAGATTCACCAGACTGACGGAGTAGCGTGATCTTTGGAGACAGGTTCCGGAGCCATTGCCTCCATAAATTGACATCTTTAAGGCACATACCCTGTTGAATTCTGGTAAACCTCCATCTTCACTTTTCTGTTTTCAAGTTATTTGTGGATAATTCAGCAGCAAACCACATTGCTATAGGCATCATTTAAGGCTTATTTTGCACCATATTCTGGTAATTTGCCATTCATCATCATTTGATCGCCATATCAATTGTTACAATGTTTTTTTGGAGATTTTGCATTTGATTGTATTAAAAATTTTGTTATTGTCTTTTAACATACTACACTATATTTGGAATTTTGTTCTTCCCTATATATGGATTCCATTTGTCTGAAATACATGGGATACCACATGTGAAAGGAATTGTGAGGCAATTAGAAAAGCAGCCCAAATCGCTATGTGTGTGTGATCGTATTCAGGTTATTCTGATGTACAGTATTGCCAGCTTTAGAGTCCAGTTCTTAATTGTGTAGGTGTGAAAATCTCAGTGTGAGAGGCCTTTGAAGTAGATTCCTTGGGGAATAGAGTTACAGCACAGTAACGTGTATTCTGGGTGGGGGAAGGGCTGCTGTCCTGGAATTTGAAATAAACAGTGAACTTTTAGCAATTCAGAGCCTCAGTTTATTAATGCAAAAATTGGGGTTATTTGTTACTCAGAGCACAGAGGTGAATGAAGTCTAAAGTGACATTAAAGAATAAGTTAATTAAAACCTAATAGTGCTACAAGGTAACGGAACATATTATAAGACTTTGCAATGATAAAATAATTCCAACTAAATAGTATAAATATACTGTAAGTTAGACAAAACTGAATGCAATCACTTGGATGCTTTGTACAATCCATACACAATTACAGAATACAGTGTTGCAGAGGTGACTACTTTTTTTTTTTAAACAATTTTCAAGATTGCATAACAAATGTAATACTAGGGTGAAGTACATGTTACAGATAAAATATAACAAATTAATTAATTTAAGCAGGTAGTCTAATTTTGATATTTCAAGCATTTGCAGAAAGGATGAGTACGATAGGTAAAGGGCCCTTTATGCAAATTATATGCATTATTCGTTTGCGTACTGTCTTTTTTGATGTGTCGACATATGGCCTGTCGACCAATATTGGTCGACCTAATGACTGTTGACCTTCTTTTTGTCGACAATATGATCCATTCCAATTACATGCAGCTGGCTTGTCCATTTCTTTCTATAATCACTGGCAGCACAGAAAATAAATGGTCTACATAATTATTACAGGTCTCCAATGTAAGTACGTTTTTCCAAAATGTATTGATGCCATCAATCAGTTGCTCTTTTGTCCTTGGCTTACATTGAGAACGAATATAACTTTTCATTTGAGACCACACTAGCTCGATAGGATTCATGTCCGGTGATCTGTGAAAAGTCAATAAAGGGAGAGAATTTAAATATGGAATATTTGGCATTTCATGCTTTACAGGAAGCATCAGTCTACAGGGCAAAACTGTACTTACTCTGGTGGTGTGCGTTGCCAAATGATGCCTTTTTCCTCTATGAATTTGTCCGAAGCACTATGTTTTGGATCATTGTCCTGGAACATTCAATGTCCAGATGACCAATACTTTCTTACATACGGCACTAAAGTATCATTAATGATCATGGACTGGAAGAATGTTTTATCCATGATACCTGACGTAGAACAATAAAAAAAACAGGATTTTATATACCTACCAGTAAATCCTTTTCTCGTAGTCCATAGACTTACAGTAGTCACTGGACAGTAGTTCTAAATAGAAAATATTGAAAAACAACATAGTAATGTACATTACTACTGTACTTTATATGTACCTTCAAAAATTAAAATTGGTCCTGGGCCTCTGCGGGAGATACCACCCCACACATGTACTTTTAATGGGTGCTTTGGAGATGGCTTAAATGATAAATGGCCACGTTTGCGGAAGGACCTCCTTGCAAACCTCTCAAGTGCTACAGAAGTTTCATCTGTAAATATGACATTGTCAAAATTTTCTCCAATAGCAATCCATTGACGAGCCTGTTGAACTCTCTTTTCCTTGTTAACATCTCTAATCATGTGAGTCATCCTGTGAAAGGAATGTAAAATGGGATACATTTTACAGTGGGAATAGGATAATTGAGCATCCAAACTAAGATAATGTTAAAGAAAAATCAGATGCTGATTTCAGAGATGTAATTAGTTTACAGCACTGTATACAAACTGTATAGAAATTGTATTATAATTGTAATTGAAATTTCAATTTACTGTACAGTACCTAGCACCGGCATAAGTCCAACCAAGTTGCCTCCGCATTCTTTTTATGCTACTACAGGAGATGTCAAGGCCATACTCAGCTTGCAGAATACGACGGAGTTCTATGGCAGTAAGCTCATCATTATCAGCAGTCAGCTCATCTACTATTTTCTTGACTCTCCTAAAGTACAGTCGATGAAAAATTAGAGATTATAATCAAAATGTAAAGTACTATCTATAGTATATCTATGCCAATTCAGCAAGAATACAGTATTGTCAAAGAGTTTAAATAAACACAAATGACAAGGGTGTATCGTACTGTATGTGTATCGGCAGAGCCGGATTAAGACCATGGGGGGCCTGTGGCTCTTAATACTGTGGAGCCTCTAATAAAAAGAAGGCAGCTCCCCAAGCAGCACACGGCGGACCTGCTGACCTGCCCTGCACTACCGTCCCCACTGCAGCAGTGGCCACACAGACAGGACAGCTGAGCTGAGCGACGGCTCAGCTGTCCAATAATGTATGAATGAAGTAGCCAGTCATTGGATGGGCACGCAGGCTGCAGGGACTGGCTGCTTCATTCATATATTATTGGACAGCTGAGCTGTCGCTCAGCTCAGCTGTCCTACCTGTGCGGCCGCCTATGCAGCGAGGACGTGAGCCGGGAGCCCAGCACCGCAGATTGGATCGGAAGAGAGATCCGATCTGTGGTGTGGCAGGGGGCCCTTTGGAAAGGGGGGCCCGGGGTACGTACTCCCCCCCCCCCTTTAATCTAGCTCTGTGTATCGGTGCTCTCTCCTCCAGCGATTTTGAGCTGAAAGCAGCTCCCTTTTGGTTGTTTGAGCTGCTTTTGTGAATAATGTTGAAAAGCATACCATATAGATGCCTCTGTTGAAGTCACAGTATTTGCGGTCATCCTCCTGGCTAATGCTCCTACCGGTAGCCTTTTAGTTGGAGTGGACATCTTATTCACTTTAACCGCAATGTGACCGCTTGTCCTCCCGGCCGGTACTTTCACTCCTGGCCTTATCCGGAGTCAATGGGCAGATGGTTACACAGCCATTTCCCTGCTTTGGGGATGTGATTCAGCCAGCCAGCTGATGGATAATGATCCGCTGCAGTCTGTGTATGGAGATGGTGACAGACGCGTTTCCCAGCCTACTCAATAGCATCGGCCGCTTCCTCAATTTTTTTATTTTTTATGTGATGCCGGCCGGCACTAAGTATAATTGTGAAAAGGAATATTGATAGAAATAAAAATATTTTTTAAATATCCACAACAGATGTGTATAGCGCTCTCTCGATTGTTTTTTTTCTCTAATTCAGATCTATTCACTTGCTAGCTATTTTTTGCAGCGCTGCGAACAGATAGACGCCACCTATAGGGGAGTGTACTTTAGCTTTGCAAGTGTGCGAACGCGTGTGCATCCGCCCTGTACAAAAACAGATTGTGCAGTTTCTGAGTTGCTCTGACCTAACTCAGCCGCAGCGATCCCTTCAGCCTATTCAAGCCCGGAATTGACATCAGACACCCACCCTGCAAATGCCTCAACACGCCTGTGTTTTTCCAGACACTCCCAGAAAATGGTCAGTTGACACCAACAATCGCGCTCTTCCTATCAATCTCTTTGCGATCGGCTGTGCGAATGGATTCTTCGCTAGAACCAGTGCACAGCAACGATCCGCTTTGTACCCATACGACGTGCCTGGAAAAATTGACTACTGGGACCTACACACGTAGCGATTTAGGCTGCTTTTCTAAGTGATTTGAGTGAATCGCTTAGAAATTCAGCACAAATTGCTCTGTGCGTGGACTATAGCAATAGTGATGCGCATCCCCGCGCTTCACTATCGCCCATCTAGTTAGTTCAAGCATGTGTGAAAGATCTAGTCATCTCCCGTGTTTTCTCTATTGAGAACTCGTGCAGTGACAGATCGCTCAGCACACATTGTTGGTGCAGCGCTGTGTGCTGAGCGATCTGAGCAATCTAATACCCCGTGTGTAGGCCCCATTATTCAGCAGCAGAAAAGAAAAGTATAATATATCCATTGGATTAAAGAGAAGCAATAGGTTATAGCAATACAGTAACTGAGACAATTTAGGCTTTGTTCATGAACCCATAATAATCTCTGGATTACACACTGAATTGAGAAAAAAATAACTGCGTTCTCTCCCTCTTTCATCATCAAATGCTGTTCATACTTATAGTAGGTAGGGATGAGCGGGCTAAGATCTACAAGATCCGAGCCCATCCGAACTTCCCGATCCGAGCCGGGATCAGAGTCCGGCTCGGGTTTTCCTTCCAGACTCAGATCCCGGAACAAGTCAAAACGTCATCATCCCGCTGTCGGATTCTCGCGAGATCTGGACTATATGCTATTCCACACTTCTTGCTGCAATTATCACTCCAGCATTGCAGAGGGAACAGGACGGACAAGTCTGTTGTCTGTCTGTGGGAGGGTGGCGGGAAGGGTGGCGTGGGGTGGGTGCTGGTTCTGCTGTCGGTGCTGTTGTCCTGTGCTGTAACAAATCAGTCCAGTGCTTGGGCTATGCTGCCATAATAAGTCACTGGGTGCTCTGTCTGCCATACAAGTGGGGGCTGCGTCTGTCTGCATAAATCAGTCCAGTGCTGTAGCTGTGCTCGATAATAAGTCACTCAGTGCTCTGTCTGCCATACAAGCGGGTGAAGAAACATGAGACCCAGGGCCTGATCAGCCTGGATGTCTGAGTCCTGGGGGGGGGCGCAGCACCGGCACAATAGATGCTTAGGCTCTACCTACTACTGGAAGCTGCAGATTCCATGCAGACAGCATGGAAGATGGCCCTTTAAAAATGGCAGCTGCCTTCTAGGAAACATATACTAGAGGTATTACTAGACCATTACCCAGCGCTACCCGGAATGAGCATGTAACCCCCTGGCACTGAGCATGTAACCCCCTGGCACTGAGCATGTAACCCCTATAGCAACAAGCATATGTAACCCCTGGCAACGAGCATGTAACCCCTGGCAATGAGCATGTGACCGGGTCCGACTTCCGGTCAGCAGAATCACGGATGCCGGCGGAGTGCTGGCAGTATCCCCAGTGCAGTTGTGCCGGCGGTATCCTCAGTGCAGGAGTGTCGGCAGTGTACGAGTGCCAGAAGTGTCCTCGGTGCAGGGGTGTCGGCAGTGCTGGCAGTATGCTCAGTGCAGGGGTGCCGGTGACTTACTTACCTGCTGCAATGTTTTCAACCTGTTCGGTCCTAGCTCTGACGTCAAACACCCGCCCTGGACACACCTGCGTTTCTCTCACCACGCCTGCGTTTTTCTTACCACTCCCCGAAAATGGCTAAAAACGGTGAGTTGCCCAGGAACGCCCTCCGCCTGTCGATCTTCATGCGATCGGCGCTGCAATCGTTTTTTTTCGGTCCCAGCGTCGTTGCCCGGCGATGGCCATGCGTGCACGACAACTTGCTGCGATCGAGTAGTAATGTCCGCCTAATGCTGGCCATACATCAGGAAGATATCGTTCCAACCAGCCAACTAGTTGGCTGGTTGGAACGATAATCTGGCAGTGTGTGGGAGCAAACGATTATCAGCCGTTTGCTCCCACACGCTGAAAAACGTCCAGAAACGGTCTGTCCAACTAGTTGGGAAAATCAAACTTGTTTGATTTTCCCAACTAATCGTTCAGGTGTAGGGGAAACTTTCCCCCCAACTGAACGATAAGCAGGCAGACACTAACCAGCAGTGTCCAACTACTTCTTCCCCATCACTACCTACTGGGCAGCACGAGCCGGGAGGTGCAGGGGCAGCTGCGGCAGTTCATCACTGCTGCCGGGCTGCCCCGGTCACAGCGGGACCCCGTGGAGTGGCGGCGGCGGAGGAGCGGGAGGAGGACCAAGGGCAGCTACGGTAGCACATCACTGCTGCCGGGCTGCCGCTGTCACAGGACACCCAGCAGTGGCACCCCTCCCGCGATACCCCACGATCGCGGCACCACCCGCACCCCACCCATGATTGCTGCACCCCCGCACGCCACCCCCGATCACTGGCACCCCACCTGCGGTTGCGGCAACCCCGCACACCACCGCAGTTTACCCGCAATCGTGCCACACACACCCCAGCAGCTTACCCGCAATCACGCCACCCCCCGCAGTTTACCCGCAATCGCGGCACCCCCGCATATCAGCCACGATCGCGGCACCCCCCTGCATATTACCCGCGATCGCGGCACCCCCACCCCCCGCACCACACCCGCGATCGCTGCACCCCCCGCACCCCACCCGCGATCGCTGCACACCCCCCCCGCACCACACCCGCGATCGCTGCACCCCCTGCGCCCCACCCACGATCGCGGTACCCCCGCACCCCACCCACGATCGTGGTACCCCCGCATATCATCCGCGATCGCGGCACCCCCCGCATATCACCTGCGATCGCGGCACCCCCCGCATATCACCCGCAATCGCGGCACCCCCCGCATATCACCCGCGATCGCAGGACACCCAGCAGTGGCACCCCGCCTGCGGTTGCGGCACTCCCCGCACCCCACCTGCGATCGCGGCAACCCCCCGCACCCCACCCGTAATCGCTGCACCCCCCGCACCCCACCCATGATCGCGGTACCCCCGCACCCCACCCACGATCGCGGCACCCCCCGCATATCACCCATGATCGCGGCACCCCCCGCATATCACCCACGATCGCAGCACCTCTGCTCCCCTCCTGCAGTCACTTCCCCCCCAAGATCGCGGCACCCCTTCCCCCTCACCACCACCAGGGCCAACTCCAGCCCGCACCGGCTCCTGCACCGGTAATTCACCCCCCCCCCGCGCGCCCGCCAGCCTCCCTCCGCCCGCACCGGCTCCCGCACCGCTAATTCACCCCCCCAACCCGTCCGCCAGCCTACCTCCGCCCGCACCGGCTCCCGCACCGCTAATTCCCCCCTCCCGCGCCAGCCTTCTGTCACTTCAGACGCGCACAGAGCTAATCAGGTGAGTGCCACGGAGTGTCGCTTCCTGATTGGCTGAAGAGACACTTCTGTGACAGCTGTCACGGGGGTGTCTCTGCATTCGTGGAAAGGGGTCCCATGTGTAAACATGGGACCCCTTTCAGTCCGTTTGGTCCGGGTGTTCGGTTTGTTGTTTTGCCAAGTACGTGGATTATAATCTGGACCCTGGATCAGGTGAGTATAATTATCTTTTATTTTCAGGTACCCGTGGATTCTACTTGGAGAAGAGGACCGACTGCTTTGTGTCAACATTGGTAAGTATGTGTGTGTCGACATGTGTGAAATAAAGTTTTACTGTCACGGTGTGTGTCTCCTGTTTTTATTTGGGTATTTTTTTTCCATTAGAACTACAGGTACCAGCGGGCCCGATTTTCTCCCGCATGCTGGTACTTGTGGTTCTCCAAGTACCAGCTTGCGGGGAGGCTTGCTGGGACTTGTAGTACTGCTGGAAAAAACAATATTCTTTCAATTTTCTCAAAGCTATCAGCCCCCCATCCGCAGCCTTTGGACGGGGGGGACAGCCTTGGGCTTCACCCCTGGCCCTTGGGTGCCTGGGGGGGGACCCCTTGATTGAAGGGGTCCCCACTCCCCCAGGGTACCCCGGCCAGGGGTGACTAGTTGGATATTTAATGCCACGGCCGCAGGGCACTGTATAAAAGTGACCCCCGGCTGTGGCATTATCTGTCCAGCTAGTGGAGCCCGATGCTGGTGTAAAAAATACGGGGGACTCCTACTCTTTTTGTCCCCCGTATTTTTTGCACCAGCACCAGGCGCAGAGCACGGTGCTGGTTTTAAAAATACGGGGGATCCCCTGTCCATTTTTCCCCTGGATTTTTAGAACCAGGACCGGCTCGAAGAGCCCGAGGCTGGTTATGCTTTGGAGGGGGGACCCCACGCAATTTTTTTTCGGGTTTTTCCCATTCCATTTGAACAAAAAAAAATAATAATAATCTTTTTAAAAATATATAAATAATACTTGTGCCTCCAAAAAAGACAAACCAAGTACCTAATCCCTTCTAATATAAATAGATATGCTATTACCCAAAAAAAAACCACCAAAAAAAACATGTTTTTAAATTTTTTTATTAGATTCCGCCAGCAAAGTGTGGCGGATTGAAAATGACCGAAACGTTAAGCTGGCAGAACAGGGTCACGTATGTTCTTGATTTTTGAAAAGTCCTAGAGTGCCGCCTATCGTTTGTGATACTGTATGTTTGCTTTTTGAAGCTCAGGAGGGCACCAGGCAAGCTGTACATTTTACTACATTGGGAGTGCCAAATATCTACATCTGGTATATATATATATATATATATATATATATATATATATATTTATTTGCCTTGGCAGCCCAACCATGCTGGTATCCATAGTTCAGTATAAAAATAAGTAAATCTAATAAATGTATGGTGGTGAAAGAAAAGCCCAGTTTCACTGAAAAAAAGACACTTCTGCATGTTTTGAAATGAAAAAACAAAACAAAACTGAAGAACTGTAGGCAGGCACTGTCCGCCTACTTCGGTGACATCACAAGTTGGACAGAAGTTTGAAGGTTGGTTGGTCTGATGAAAAGTTGGTTAGATGTGTGGAGCACTGGTAAAAAGTTGGTGAGATGTGTGGGGCACTGTTTTAGTTGAACAGACAAGTTGGATGGTTGGAAGTTTGGAGTGTTGGAGAAAAGTTGGTCTGATGTATGGCTAGCTTAAGTCCAGACCTACTTAGAAACTGCACAACATTTTTTACCATAGCAGGCCTGCACAAGCGATTGCAGCCTTGCTATGGGGAAAAAACAACCCTCATAGGCGGAGATACGGGCTGCAAAAAGCAGCTTCGTGCGATCAACTCGTAATGAGGCCCTTTATTTGGAAATATTTTATCATTGCAAAATCTTATATGTTCTTTTACTCTATAGCACTAAGGTTTTTCTTAACTTATTATTTAATTTCACTTTAAACTTAATTAACCTCTGTGCTCTGAGCAACATACTGTATAGTAACATCCCCCAGCCAGGATAAAATCTGTACCCACCAAGGAGTCTACTTCAAAGGCCTCTCACACTGAGATTTTCACACCTACACAATTAGCAATTAGACTCTAAAGCTGGCCATAAATCAGAACGACCTGATTACAGTGTCTATTTAACAGCAATGTTGGTGGAAAGCTACGTTACGTGATGCACTGGACACCCAGTGGTGAAACTATGAATTGTCATGAATTGTCATTGCACAACATGATGGCCCAACAACAAAAGGAATTCATGTCATGCCAAATTTACTGCCATTGCACTCTTTTCAGAAAGGTAATAGTGGACACATCTGTAACTCGTTCAGCTCGTGTGAGGGGAAAAGGTTACCTCAGGCTTCTTTCCCTTGTACATATGTACCCTCTTGTCAGGGATAGGGGGCTCCTCTGTGATGTGCAAAACATCTTTTATTGCCATAATCATATATCAAATGTATTTTGCCAATTTTGGCTGTAACTTTGCATCATCGTAATCGACACTGGAGTCAGAATCCGTGTCGGTATCTGTGTCAACAATCTGGATAGTGGGCACTTATGAGACCCTGACAGTCCCTGCGACATAGGATCAGGCATGGGTTGAGACCCTGACTGTCCCAAAGCTTCAGCCTTGTCTAATCTTTTGTGCAATGAGTTTACACTAGCATTTAAAACATTCCACATATCCATCCAATCAGGTGTCGGCGGAGACACCACATTCATTTGCTCCCGCTCCTCTCTAATATAGCCTTCTTCCTCAGACATGTCGACACACGCGTACCGACACACCACACACACAGGGAATGCTTTTACTGAAGACATTTCCCCCACAAGGCCCTTTGCCAAAGCTGGCCCTAACCAATATGATGCCCTAGGCAAGATTTTGCCTGGTGCCCCCTAGCACCACCGCTGGTTCCGCCTCTGACCTTGCACCTCTTTCCCAGCACCATCAACCCTCACCCATAACAGTACTTATTTTGGTGTTTGTACCCCCTATATTTTAAACAGGAACAGTTCGCACATTTGGCGCACAGTCCAAAAAGGGGTGTGTTTTTGCTGGCAATGGGCATGTCCACACAATAGTACCCCCAATTAAAATTCCGCCACACAGTACTGCAATTTTATTCACATTTGATCACGCGATAGTGTCCATAATTCACATTACATCCCACAGTAGTATTACTTTACCTTATAAACGTTACTTCTCACAGTAGTGCTCCGTATTCACATTACATCACACTGAATTGCTCCTTATTTACATTACACCACACCCTATTGCTCTTTATTCACATTAGACGACACAGTAAATGCCCTTTCTATACGCAACGCTACATATTAGAGCACCTTATACACATAATGCCACACATTAGTAATGCATTTATACACATAATTCCACACAGTAATGCCCCTTACACATATGAGACACATCACTAATGTCCTTATAAACATAATGCGTCTTACACATTATGACAACCTTTATTAATGCCCTTTTACACATAATGGCCCTCATTCCGAGTTGTTAGCTCGCAAGCTGCTTTTAGCAGCATTGCACACGTTAAGCCGCCGCCTACTGGGAGTGAATCTTAGCTTATCAAAATTGCGAACGAAAGATTAGCAGAATTGCGAATAGACACTTCTTAGCAGTTTCTGAGTAGCTCCAGACTTACTCGACAACTGTGATCAGTTCAGTCAGTTTCGTTCCTGGTTTGACGTCACAAACACACCCAGCGTTCGCCCAGACACTCCCCCGTTTCTTCAGACACTCCCGCGTTTTACCCAGAAACGGCAGCGTTTTTTCACACACACCCATAAAACGGCCAGTTTCCGCCCAGAAACACCCACTTCCTGTCAATCACACTACGATCAGCAGAACAAAGAAAAAACCTTGTAATGCCGTGAGTAAAATACCTAACTGCATAGCAAATTTACTTTGCGCAGTCGCAGAGCGAACATTGCGCATGCGCAATTAGCGGAAAATCGCTGCGATGCGAAGAAAATTACCGAGCGAACAACTCGGAATGACCACCCTTGCGCATGCGCAATTAGCGGAAAATCGCTGCGATGCGAAGAAAATTACCGAGCGAACAACTCGGAATGACCACCAATGTCCCTTACACATATGCCGCACATTATTAATGCCCTTATACACATAATGACACACATAGTGCCCCTTACACATATGTTGCACATTATTAATGCATTTTTACATGACACACATAATGCTCCTTACTCATATACCGAACACTACTGCACAATCAACCCACTCACATGCACACAGCACTCACACTGCCACTAACACTGTGACCTCTGCCTCTGCTTGGATACAGATGTGTCCTCATAAATCTTGCCTCAATGCTAACGTTGGGGCACCTTTTTTTTATTAAAATGCATCTTATTTGCATTGCTATGTTGTTAGGATGCACAAGCAGCTTCTGCCGATTAAAATGATATGCAGCACGCCTATATACTGTGTGAGACTGTGGCTGTATCTGCATATGAAATGCTACACACAGAATATAGGCATGCCGCATATCATTTTAATCAGCAGAAGTTGCTGATGCCCCTAGGCATATCAAATGCCCTAGGCAATTGCCTAGTTTGCCTATGCCTATGGCCGGCTCTGCCCTTTGGAGAGACAGAGAGAGAGTATGCCAGCACATACCCCAGCGCTATATAACCCAGGAATAGCACAGTAACTTAATGTTTGCACAGTAGCGCTGCTGTAAGTAATTTGCGCCAAATTATGTGCCCCCCCCCTCTCTTTTCAACCCTCTTGTCTACCGTGGTATAAGCAGGGGAGAGTCCGGGGAGCTTCCTCTCAGCGGTGCTGTGGAGAAAAAATGGCGCTGGTGAGTGCTGAGGGAGAAGCCCCGCCCCCTCGGCGGCGGGCTTCTGTCCTGCTTAAACTGTACAATTGGCGGGGGCTCATACATATATACAGTGCCCAGCTGTATATATGTTATATTTCTGCCAAAAAGAGGTTTATATTGCAGCCCAGGGCGCCCCCCCTGCGCCCTGCACCCTTACAGTGACCGGAGTATGTGAGGTGTATGGGAGCAATGGCGCACAGCTGCAGTGCTGTGCGTTACCTCAATGAAGATCATGAAGTCCTCTGCCGCCTCTGAAGTCTTCTTTTCTTCTCATACTCACCCGGCTTCTATCTTCCGGCTCTGCGAGCGGGACGGCGGCGCGGCTCTGGGACGGACGGCGAGGGTGAGATCCTGCGTACCAATCCCTTTGGAGCTAATGGTGTCCAGTAGCTTAAGAAGCAGGACCTTGCAACTCGGAGAGTAGGGCTGCTTCTCTCCCCTCAGTCCCTCGATGCAGGGAGTCTGTTGCCAGCAGTGCTCCCTGAAAATTAAAAACCTAACAAAATACTTTCTGTCAGAAAGCTCAGGAGAGCTCCTGAAAAGCACCCAGTCTCCACTGGGCACAGTATCAAACTGAGGTATGGAGGAGGGGCATAGAGGGAGGAGCCAGTGCACACCCAGAACTAAAGTCTTTCTTAAAGTGCCCATGTCTCCTGCGGAGCCGTCTATCCCCATGTTCCTTACGGAGTCCCCAGCATCCTCTAGGACGTTAGAGAAAATAGGATTTTAATACCTACAGGTAAATCCTTTTCTCTTATTCCGTAGAGGATGCTGGGCACCCGTCCCAGTGCGTACTGTGTCTGCAGTTATTAAATGGCCCTTAACTCCAGAACATTTATGTGGAGACAACTTTCCCGACTTGACCATCTTCCTTGGACGGTTTCCCCGTGTAACTGCTCCCCAGCCTCGGAGGGTTGCATCCATGGTCCCTAGGATCCAGTCCTGGATCCCGAACCTTCGCCCCTCTAGGAGGTGAGAACTGTGCAGCCACCAATGGAGTGAGATTCTGGTCTTGGAAGACAGGATTATCCTCCGGTGCGTGTGTAGGTGGGATCCGGACCACTTGTCCAACAGGTCCCACTGGAACACTCTGGCATGGAACCAGCCAAACTGAATGGGCTCGTAGGCCGCAACCATCTTACCCAGCAACCAAATGCATTGATGGATTAACACTCTTGCTGGTTTCAGAATTTGTTTGACCAGACTCTGGATCTCCAGAGCCTTTCCACTGGAAGAAAACCTCTTCTGTGTCCAGTATCACTCCCAAAAACAACAACCGCGTCATTGGGACCAACTGCGATTTTGGCAAGTTAAGGAGCCAACTATGTTGTTGAAGAACTGTCAGGGAGAGTGCAATGTTTTGCACTAACTGGTCCCTGGATTTCGCCTTTATCAAAAGATCATCCAAGTACGGGATAATTGTTACTCCTTGCTTGCGATCACCCTGGTGAAAATCCTCAGAGCCGTGGACAGACCAAACGGCAATGTCTGAAATTGGTAATGACAATACTGAATTGCAAACCTCAGGTAGCTTGATGCTGAGGCTAAATGGGAACATGTAAGTAGGCATCCTTTATGTCTACCAAAACCATGAAATCTCCTTCCTCCGGACTGGAGATCACTGCACTGAGAGATTCCATCTTGAAATTTAATTTCCTTAGGTAGAAATTGAGGGATTTCAGATTTCAGATTGGTCTGACTGAGCTGTCCGGCTTAGGGACCACGAAGAGGCTTGAATAAAAACCTGCTCCCTGCTGACTAAAGCCGATTTGAACAATCGGTGAGGGGGAACGTCTTGAAACCCCAGTTTGTACCCTTGGGACACTATTTGTAAAACACACGAGTCCATGTCCGAATGAATCCAGAACTGACTGAAGAGTTTTAGACGTGCCCCCACTGGTGCGGGCTCCTGCAAGAGAGCCCCAGCGTCATGCGGTGGATTTGGCAGAAGCAGAGGATGATCTCTGCTCCTGCGATCTTGAAGAGGATGCAGACCTCTTCCCTCTTCTCCTTCCTCTACCTGCAAAGAAAGGGGAATCTTAACTTCTTGCATATCTATTGGGCCGAAATGACTGCATCAGATAATGATGCGTCTTCATCCGTTGGGAGGGAACATAGGGCAAGAAGGTTGACTTACCTGCGGGAGCTGCCGAGATCAAATTAACTAGGCAGTCACCAAACAACGCTTCACCTTCATAGGGAAGGGACTCCCTTTCTTCTTGGAGTCAGCATCAGCATTCTCTTGGTGAATCCACAATGCCCTCCTATCCGAGACTGCCATGAAATTGGCCCGTGAACTCAAGAGTCCTATATCCCTTGCAGTCTCACGTAAGTATGCTGCAGTGTCCTTGATATGATACAACGTAAGGAGTATCCCATCTCTCCAAGGTATCTATATCGGATGACAAGGTATTCGACCAATTCTTGAATACTACTACTCACCCATGCACATGTAATGGCAGGTCTAAGTAATGTACCCTTGGTTACATAACTAGAAATAATGTAGCTTCCTGCATACGATCCGCTGGATTTGTGACAGGGCCCCGTGCAGAACAGGGGGTGACTCCCACTTTATTCTGTCCGCGGCGGGAAATGAATAAACAACCAGAATCCTTTTGGGGATTTGAAACCATCTTGTCGAGCTGGCCCAGACTTTCTCAAACAGAGATGGAGGAACGTTACATCAGCTTTCATTATATATCTATATATACATACATATAGACCCCTTTGTCAGGAACAGCAGGGTCTTCAGTGATTTTAATATGTCCTTAATATCCACAATCATGTACTGAATGCTCCTTGCCAATATTGGATCTAATCAGGAAACATTATGGTCGACATAGGAATCAGTATCCGTGTCAGTATCAGTGTGTAGTAACTGGGCAAAATAACATTTTTGCGACCCCGCGGGGCCTGAGGGAAAAGAAACATAGCCATGAACATCACATCTATTCTCTACGTCTGTGTCTGGGACACAGATTTATCCAACCTTACTCTGATATTACTGAAACTTTTACCCAGTCAGTTATTGGTGGTGCCAACAGGGCAACCATCATATGTCTGCATTCCTAATATAGTTTCCTCTTGGGAAAAACATTCAGCCATCGACATGTTGACACACATGTACCAAGTACCCACAGACACATCGGCTTATGGGGGACAGACCGTCAGTAAATCTGTCAGAGGGACACAGAGGATTTTTCAGCTCACAATCCAGCGCCAAAAGTACACAGTCTGGGAAATAATAAACTCTATAGTGATAGACTTGTAATGCTCTAAAGATGTTCTGGTGAGGTGAGGAAGAAGCCCCGCTACTGTAATGGCGCGTATCTGTCCTGCTCAGAAATAATTAATTACGCTAGCGGGGTAAGGACAGTGCCCAGGCACTAATGTCCACTTTTTCCAGCCTTTTGTGAGGAATTTATGCTGCCCAGGGTGCCCCCCCCCCCCGTGCCCTGCACCCTGCAGTGCCTGTGTTTGTGTGGGAGCATGGCGCGCAGCGTTCCGCTCGCTGCTCTGTACCTCAGAATGCCATCACTGGAGAAGAAGTCTTCTGTTCTTCTGCTACTCACCTGTCTTCTGGCTCTGTAAGGGGGTGACGGCAGGCTGCGGGAGTGTGCATCTAGGCGTACCCAGCGATCATCACCCTCAGGAGCTAATGGTGTCCTGTCAGCCTGAAGCAGAGCTATTGAACTCACTAGAAGTTGGTCATACTTCTCTCCCCTAAGTCCCACGAAGCAGGGAGACTGTTGCCAGCAGCCTCCCTGAAAATAAAAAAAACTAACAAGTCTTTTCAGAGAAACTCAGTAGAGCTCCCCTGTAGTGCATCCAGTATCACTGCGCACAATACTAAAACTGGAGTCTGGAGGAGGGGCATAGAGGGAGGAGACAGTTCACACCCTTTGAAAGTCTTAAAGTGCCCATGTCTCCTGTGGATCCAGTCTATACCCCAAGGTTCTTAATGTGACCCCAGCATCATCTAGGACGTATGAGAAAACAAATAACGCACACATGAGGAGGAGAGAACTAAGGAAGCTATAAGGAGAAGAGGGGAGGGGGGGTTGAAAGGTAAGGTAGTAAAGGCATATTGGATAAACTACAACCTTATACATATTCATTAATGTACCAGTAGTTAGAAGTAGAAGAGCTCTAACAGAAACCACAAAGCTTATCTAAAGCCACACCACACTGGATATGCCCAATCTCATTTGATTTTTGAAGCAAAGCAGTATTGGACTTTGTTAATACATGGATGGGAGACTGCTTGGTAGTATCAGATTCTTTAGGTGTTTTTAAACTACCAACACCATTTTCTTGGTACATTCAATTTTTACATGTATTCTTTTATGTACCAGAAGTTAGAAGTAGAAGAGCTGTAATAAAAACCACCAGCTCATCTACAGCCACAGCACACTGGATTTGCCCAATCTCTCCTGATCATGGAAGCTGAGCAGTGTTGGTCCTGGTTTTAGTACTTGGATGGGAGACCACCAGGAAATACCAGGAGCTGTGTGTATTTTTACAATACTAACACCGTTCTCTTGATGCATTCCATTTTGAAACATTGGGGCAGATCTATTAAGCCTGGTGAACTGATAAAGTGCAAGGTGATAAAGTACCAGCCAGTCAGCTCCTAACTGTCATTTTTCAAACCCAGCCTGTGACATGGCAATTAGGAGCTGATTGGCTGGTACTTTATCACCATGCAAATTATCATTTCACCAGGTTTAATAAATCGTCCGCTTACTCATTTATGTACGAGTAGTTAGAAGTAGAAGAACTCTAACAGAAACCACTAAGCTCATCTACAACCACACCACACTGTATATGCCCAATATCACCTGATTTTAGGCCTGGTTTGTTCTTGGATGTGAGACCACCTGGGAATACCAGGTGCTGTAGGTAGTTTTATACTACCAACATCGTTCTCTTGATGCATTCTATTTTGAAACTTATTCATTGATGTACCAGTAGTTAGAAGTAGAAGTTAGAAACAGCAAAAATCATCTACAGCCGCATCACACTGGATATGTCCAATCTCATCTGATGTTGGAAGCTAAGCAGTGTTGTGCCTGGTTAGTTTTTGGATTTCAGGTCCTGCCTTCTGGTTTGGCCACGGCACCTCGGAAATTCACCAAGGTCATGGCCGTGATGACGACCCTTCACCATCGGTGGACCAGGGAGGAATCTCTCCTCCCGATAAACATTCTGGAATTGCAGGCAGTGTTCAATTCATTGACACTGGCCCTGCCTCTAGTACAGAACAGGCCTGTTCAAGTACAATCGGACAACGCCACCACGGTAGTGTACACAAATCATCAAGGCGGCACTCGAAATTGCATAGCAAAGCTGGAAGTATCAAAAATCCTCAGTTGGGTAGAACGTCATCTGCCAGCAATATCGGCAGTGTTCATTCCCGGAGTCCTCAACTGGGAAGCGGATTTCCTCAGTCGTCAGGACGTTCACGCTGGAGAGTGGAGAGGCCGCAGCAGAAATGTCTGCACTGGTGTCAGTAGGTGACTGAGGCAGGGATGACTGGGAGATAGTGGGTGACTGAAGCATGTATGAGTGGGAGATAGTGGGTGACTGAGGCTGGGGTGACAGAGATAGTGGGTGACTAAAGCAGGGGTGACTGGTATAGTGGGTGACTGAGGCAGGGGTCGCAGGTATAGTGGTTAACTGAGGCAGCGGTGACTGGGAGATAGTGGGTAACTGGGGCAGGGGTGACAGGGAAAGTGTGTGACTCAGGCAGGGGTGATAGGGAGATAGTGGGCAGCAGATCACTGCCTTGCTGACAGCAGCACATCCCTGCTTCACTGACAGCAGCACATCCCTGCCTCACTTATAGCAGCACATCCCTGCCTTACTGACAGCAGCAGATCACTGCCTCACTGACAGCAGCAGATCACTGCTTCACTGACAGCAGCACATCCCTGCCTCACTGGCAGCAGCAGATCCCTGCCTCACTGGCAGCAGCAGATCCCTGCCTCACTGGCAGCAGCAGATCCCTGCCTTACTGACAGCTGTATATAGGGCCTAATTCAGACCTGATCTCTGCTGTGCATATTCACACAACAGGAGATCAGGTCTGAAGTGTGTGTGTGTGCTGGTGCCGCAGTGCACCGGCACATGCCAGAGATGCGATCAGCATCTCTGCCCAGTGAGCGCCTCTGCCAACACATACTTATCTTGCATATGAGATCTCTTGATCATAAAGATAGTTCTCACAGGGTGAGGTTCATCCATTACATTTTAAAGTAGGAAGGTACAAATTACATATTCAAATTACATATATGTGCTGGATTCAAATGTTTTCCCCCCTTCCTTTCTCAATTGTGCCCATCAGCAGCTATTCTAATGTTGCTGCCAATGGGTGTGACACATTCATTTCTTCTGTGGGGTACACTGGACTCCACAAGGATTCACATTGGGGTGTAGAGTAGGATCTTGATCTGAGGCACCAACAGGCTCAAAGCTTTTGACTGTTCCCAAGATGCTCAGCGCCCCCTGCTCTATAACCTCGCTTCCATGAACAGGGAGCTCAGTTTGTAGTTGGTGCCTTCAGTAGCAGGCCACTTAACAGGGGGCTGCCTCAGGCAGCCTATTCTTAGCTATTAATTTTGACAAGAAAAGAAGAACTTTTTTTATAAGAATCTCCAAGGGCTGCAGCAGGCTAGGTCTAATAGACATCTTTACTGCAGCTCCATCACTCCAAGCGGCGCAGTATACTCCCGTGCCCTGGTTGCTGGGTCACTGCAGCGGAGGCTCCGGTTTCTTCCTAAGGTCAGTCACACACACACCGCCCTCCGGGATCACGAGGCCGCTGATGAAAGGGAGGTAAGGGGCTTCTGTGCCCACACTATACCGAGATCCAGCGTGGCTGTAGGGGGCGGGCCGTGTGCGCACTGGCGTGGACACTGATTACTGGGCAGCCGCTCCACTAGCCACCAGGGACAGTTAAGGAGCACAGCTCTGGGGGTTTTTCTCCTATATTAACCCCATTTTGTACTACCTGCACTGCATTGTGATAGGTAATAGAGCCTGATTCAGGTTGGATTGTAATCGCAAAGAGCTGCGCATTGGAAAATTCAGGGCTATGCCGTGTAGATGATGGCCTAACAGGAGGCTTTAAAATTTTCTTTCTAGTGTCCTTCGTTTGGAATTTTAAAGCCTCCTGTTAGGCCATCATCTACACGGCATAGCCCTGAATTTTCCAATGCGCAGCTCTTTGCAAAAGAGAGATATTGGCAAGGAAAAGCTGTCTTGTACCTTTGCATTTTTCTCCCAAACGAAGGACACTAGAAAGAAAATTTTAAAGCCTCCTGTTAGGCCATCATCTACACGGCATAGCCCTGAATTTTCCAATGCGCAGCTCTTTGCAAAAGAGAGATATTGGCAAGGAAAAGCTGTCTTGTACCATTGGATTTTTCTCCCAAACGAAGGACACTAGAAAGAAAATTTTAAAGCCTCCTGTTAGTGCTTCATCTACACGGTATAGCCCTGAATTTTCCAATGCGTAGCTCTTTGCAAAAGAGAGATATTGGCAAGGAAAAGCTGTCTTGTACCTTTGCATTTTTCTCCCAAACAAATGTAGTTTGTTTTTGTCAATTACCATTTTAATAATAGGGTAAAAAAAATTAAGTAGATTTTTGAAAGAAAACAATACTGTCAATATACTATTAAAACAAATTAAAATGGTAAAAGTTATTGTACTTTAAGAAAACATAAAAGAGCTAACATATCAATCCCAGTTTTGGATTACTTTAATTAACAAAAAAAATGCATATAGCAGAGGATAGTTTCAATCTGCCTACCTCTGGGTAATGGGCCCAGCATGCTTCCATTGCAGTACTCTGCTGCACATGTAAGTGCAAGAGATCCTAAAGCACTCACTCATCATGGGAAAGTACCAATGTGTTTCTTCGTTGGTTGATGGAAGAAACATCTTAAAAAAACTCTCCAGATTATTGACTTTTTAAAGTTTTTCTAGGAAAAGTTTTAGATGTATGCTTATTAGCCTTTGTCAGTAGGTACTTTTTGCGAAGTGTCTCTGTGGCGCAATCGGTTAGTGTGTCCGGCTACTAACCAAAAGGTTGGTGGTTCAATCCCACCCAGGGACGTAATTGACCTTGTTATCAGATTTTGGTGATCTTTAAGTAGACAAGTCAAAATTTCAAACCCCCTGTTATGGTGTAGGGTACCTAGCCTTTTCTGATGTAATCAGAGTTAGATTTGATTCAGTGATTTAATAAAAACAGCTAGGAAGCACAATTTAGCAGTGGGTTGCAGAGAAAAAGAAATATGCTGGCAAAAAAAATCCAATTGAGTGATTAAACAGCTCTTCATTTTCTGGCTTTATTTTTATGCTAACAAATTTGTTCTCTGAAAAGTGTCCACAAAGCCAAGTCTCTGATTAACACCTTTGTAGGGATGGTTTTTCACCTATTACTAAATTAAACTTGCTTCATTGGAAAGGCAGCAAGATGCATCCTCATTTCAATGTCTACTGAAATAATACAGGTTGACACCAGGAAACATTAACGCCACTGCATCCTTGCTGCTTTCTCATGTAGAAGTCTGTTTAATGTGAAAACAAGGTGATATCTAATTAGCACACAGGTAAGGAATTAAGAAAATCTTTATTTAAGGGTGAAGATGTTTCTCACAAAATCGTTGCCCCAATGCATCATTGAAATTCAAGCTGGAAAGATGATTTTAATATATCACTTGTACATTTTGTATTGCTCTTCTGGTGACAATGTAGTTTGTTTTTGTCAATTACCCTTTTAATAATAGGGTAAAGAAAATGAAGTGGATTTTTTAAAGAAAACTATACTGTCAATATACTATTAAAACAAATTAAAATGGTAAAAGTTATTGTACTTTAAGTAAAAATAAAAGAGCAAAAATATCAATCCCAGTTTTGATTACTTAAATTAACAAAAAAAAATGCATATAGCAAAGGATAGTTTCAATCTGCCTACCTCTGGGTTATGGGCCCAGCATGCTTCCATTGCAGTACTCTGCTGCACATGTAAGTGCAAGAGATCCTGAAGCACTCACTCATCATGGGAAAGTACCAATGTGTTTCTTCATTGGTTGATGGAAGAAACATCTTACAAAAACTCTCCAGATTATTGACTTTTTAAAGTTTTTCTAGGAAACGTTCTAGATGTATGCTTATTAGACTTTGTCAGTACATACTTTTTGCAAAGTGTCTCTGTGGCGCAATCGGTTAGTGTGTCCGGCTACTAACCAAAAGGTTAGTGGTTCAAGCCCAACCAGGGACGTAATTGACCTTGTTTACAGATTTTGGTGATCTTTAAGTAGACAAGTCAAAATTTCAAACCCCCTGTTATGGTGTAGGGTACCTGGCCTTCTCTGATGTAATCAGAGTTAGATTTGATTCAGTGATTTTATAAAAACAGCTAGGAAGCACAATTTAGCAGTGGGTTGCAGAGAAAAAGAAATATGCTGGCAAAAAAAATCCAATTGAGTGATTAAACAGCTCTTCATTTTCTGGCTTTATTTTTATGCTAACAAATTTGTTCTTTGAAAAGTGTCCACAAAGCCAAGTCTCTGATTAACACCTTTGTAGGGATGGTTTTTAACCTATTACTAAATTAAACTTGCTTCATTGGAAAGGCAGCAAGATGCATCCTCATTTCAATGTCTACTGAAATAATACAGGTTGACACCAGGAAACATTAACGCCACTGCATCCTTGCTGCTTTCTCATGTGGAAGTCTGTTTAATGTGAAAACAAGGTGATATCTAATTAGCACACAGGTAAGGAATTAAGAAAATCTTTATTTAAGGGTGAAAATGTTTCTCACAAAATCGTTGCCCCAATGCATCATTGAAATTCAAGCTGGAAAGATGATTTTAATATATCACTTGTACATTTTGTATTGCTCTTCTGGTGACAATGTAGTTTGTTTTTGTCAATTACCATTTTAATAATAGGGTAAAGAAAATTAAGTGGATTTTTGAAAGAAAACAATACTGTCAATATACTATTAAAACAAATTAAAATGGTAAAAGTTATTGTACTGTAAGTAAAAATAAAAGAGCCAACATATCAATCCCAGTTTTGGATTACTTTAATTAACAAAAAAAAATGCATATAGCAGAGGATAGTTTCAATCTGCCTACCTCTGGGTTATGTGCCCAGCATGCTTCCATTGCTGTACTCTGCTGCACATGTAAGTGCAATAGATCCTGAAGCACTCACTCATCATGGGAAAGTACCAATGTGTTTCTTCGTTGGTGGATGGAAGAAACATCTTACAAAAACTCTCCAGATTATTGACTTTTTAAAGTTTTTCTAGGAAACGTTTTAGATGAATGCTTATTAGCCTTTGTCAGTACGTACTTTTGCAAAGTGTCTCTGTGGCGCAATCAGTTAGTGTGTACGGCTATAAACCAAAAGGTTGGTGGTTCAATCCCACCCAGGGACGTAATTGACCTTGTTATCAGATTTTGGTGATCTTTAAGTAGACAAGTCAAAATTTCAAACCCCCTCTTATGGTGTAGGGTACCTGGCCTTCTCTGATGTAATCAGAGTTAGATTTGATTCAGTGATTTTATAAAAACAGCTAGGAAGCACAATTTAGCAGTGGGTTGCAGAGAAAAAGAAATATGCTGGCAAAAAAATCCAATTGAGTGATTAAACAGCTCTTCATTTTCTGGCTTTATTTTTATGCTAACAAATTTGTTCTCTGAAAAGTGTCCACAAAGCCAAGTCTCTGATTAACACCTTTGTAGGGATGGTTTTTCACCTATTACTAAATTAAATTTGCTTCATTGGAAAGGCAGCAAGATGCATCCTCATTTCAATGTCTACTGAAATAATACGGGTTGACACCAGGAAACATTAACGCCACTGCATCCTTGCTGCTTTCTCATGTGGAAGTCTGTTTAATGTGAAAACAAGGTGATATCTAATTAGCACACAGGTAAGGAATTAAGAAAATCTTTATTTAAGGGTGAAGATGTTTCTCACAAAATCGTTGCCCCAATGCATCATTGAAATTCAAGCTGGAAAGATGATTTTAATATATCACTTGTACATTTTGTATTGCTCTTCTGGTGACAATGTAGTTTGTTTTTGTCAATTACCCTTTTAATAATAGGGTAAAGAAAATTAAGTGGATTTAAACAAATTAAAATGGTAAAAGTTATTGTACTTCAAGTAAAAATAAAAGAGCAAAAATATCAATCCCAGTTTTGATTACTTAAATTAACAAAAAAAATGCATATAGCAAAGGATAGTTTCAATCTGCCTACCTCTGGGTTATGGGCCCAGCATGCTTCCATTGCAGTACTCTGCTGCACATGTAAGTGCAAGAGATCCTGAAGCACTCACTCATCATGGGAAAGTACCAATGTGTTTCTTCGTTGGTTGATGGAAGAAACATTTTACAAAAACTCTCCAGATTATTGACTTTTTAAAGTTTTTCTAGGAAACGTTCTAGATGTATGCTTATTAGTCTTTGTCAGTAGGGACTTTTTGTGAAGTATCTCTGTGGCGCAATGGGTTAGTGTGTCCGGCTACTAACCAAAAGGTTGGTGGTTCAATCCCACCCAGGGACGTAATTGACCTTGTGATCAGATTTTGGTGATCTTTAAGTAGACAAGTCAAAATTTCAAACCCCCTGTTATGGTGTAGGGTACTTGGCATTTTCTGATGTAATCAGAGTTAGATTTGATTCAGTGATATAATAAAAACAGCTAGGAAGCACAATTTAGCAGTGGGTTGCAGAGAAAAAGAAATATGCTGGCAAAAAAAATCCAATTGAGTGATTAAACAGCTCTTCATTTTCTGGCTTTATTTTTATGCTAACAAATTTGTTCTCTGAAAAGTGTCCACAAAGCCAAGTCTCTGATTAACACCTTTGTAGGGATGGTTTTTCACCTATTACTAAATTAAACTTGCTTCATTGGAAAGGCAGCAAGATGCATCCTCATTTCAATGTCTACTGAAATAATACAGGTTGACACCAGGAAACATTAACGCCACTGCATCCTTGCTGCTTTCTCATGTAGAAGTCTGTTTAATGTGAAAACAAGGTGATATCTAATTAGCACACAGGTAAGGAATTAAGAAAATCTTTATTTAAGGGTGAAGATGTTTCTCACAAAATCGTTGCCCCAATGCATCATTGAAATTCAAGCTGGAAAGATGATTTTAATATATCACTTGTACATTTTGTATTGCTCTTCTGGTGACAATGTAGTTTGTTTTTGTCAATTACCCTTTTAATAATAGGGTAAAGAAAATTAAGTGGATTTTTTAAAGAAAACTATACTGTCAATATACTATTAAAACAAATTAAAATGGTAAAAGTTATTGTACTTTAATGAAAAATAAAAGAGCAAAAATATCAATCCCAGTTTTGGATTACTTTAATTAACAAAAAAAATGCATATAGCAGAGGATAGTTTCAATCTGCCTACCTCTGGGTTATGGGCCCAGCATGCTTCCATTGCAGTACTCTGCTGCACATGTAAGTGCAAGAGATCCTGAAGCACTCACTCATCATGGGAAAGTACCAATGTGTTTCTTCGTTGGTGGATGGAAGAAACATCTTACAAAAACTCTCCAGATTATTGACTTTTTAAAGTTTTTCTAGGAAATGTTTTAGATGAATGCTTATTAGCCTTTGTCAGTATGTTCTTTTGCAAAGTGTCTCTGTGGTGCAATCAGTTAGTGTGTACGGCTATAAACCAGAAGGTTGGTGGTTCAATCACACCCAGGGACGTAATTGACCTTGTAATCAGATTTTGGTGATCTTTAAGTAGACAAGTCAAAATTTCAAATCCCCTTTTATGGTGTAGGGTACCTGGCCTTCTCTGATGTAATCAGAGTTAGATTTGATTCAGTGATTTTATAAAAACAGCTAGGAAGCACAATTTAGCAGTGGGTTGCAGAGAAAAAGAAATATGCTGGCAAAAAAATCCAATTGAGTGATTAAACAGCTCTTCATTTTCTGGCTTTATTTTTATGCTAACAAATTTGTTCTCTGAAAAGTGTCCACAAAGCCAAGTCTCTGATGAACACCTTTGTAAGGATGGTTTTTCACCTATTACTAAATTAAACTTGCTTCATTGGAAAGGCAGCAAGATGCATCCTCATTTCAATGTCTACTGAAATAATACAGGTTGACACCAGGAAACATTAACGCCAATGCATCCTTGCTGCTTTCTCATGTGGAAGTCTGTTTAATGTGAAAACAAGGTGATATCAAATTAGCACACAGGTAAGGAATTAAGAAAATCTTTATTTAAGGGTGAAGATGTTTCTCACAAAATCGTTGCCCCAATGCATCATTGAAATTCAAGCTGGAAAGATGATTTTAATATATCACTTGTACATTTTGTATTGCTCTTCTGGTGACAATGTAGTTTGTTTTTGTCAATTACCATTTTAATAATAGGGTAAAGAAAATTAAGTGGATTTTTGAAAGAAAACAATACTGTCAATATACTATTAAAACAAATTAAAATGGTAAAAGTTATTGTACTTTAAGTAAACATAAAATAGCTAACATATCAATCCCAGTTTTGGATTACTTTAATTAACAAAAAAAATGCATATAGCAGAGGATAGTTTCAATCTGCCTACCTCAGGGTAATGGGCCCAGCATGCTTCCATTGCAGTACTCTGCTGCACATGTAAGTGCAAGAGATCCTGAAGCACTCATCTCATCATGGGAAAGTACCAATGTGTTTCTTCGTTGGTTGAGTTAAGAAAATTCTTACAAAAACTCTCCAGATTATTGACTTTTTAAAGTTTTTCTAGGAAACGTTCTAGATGAATGCTTATTAGCCTTTGTCAGTATGTACTTTTTGCAAAGTGTCTCTGTGGCGCAATCGGTTAGTGTGTCTGGCTACTAACCAAAAGGTTGGTGGTTCAATCCCACCCAGGGACATAATTGACCTTGTGATCAGGTTTTGGTGATATTTAAGTAGACAAGTCAAAATTTCAAACCCCCTCTTATGGTGTAGGGTACCTGGCCTTCTCTGATGTAATCAGAGTTAGATTTGATTCAGTGATTTTATAAAAAACAGCTAGGAAGCACAATTTAGCAATGGGTTGCAGAGAAAAAAAATATGCTGGCAGAAAAATCCAATTGAGTGATTAAACAGCTCTTCATTTTCTGCCTTTATTTTTATGCTAACAAATTTGTTCTCTAAAAAGTATCCACAAAGCCAAGTCTCTGATTAACACCTTTGTAGGGATGGTTTTTCACCTATAACTAAATTAAACTTGCTTCATTGGAAAGGCAGCAAGATGCATCCTCATTTCAATGTCTACTGAAATAATACAGGTTGACACCAGGAAACATTAACGCCACTGCATCCTTGCTGCTTTCTCATGTAGAAGTCTGTTTAATGTGAAAACAAGGTGATATCTAATTAGCACACAGGTAAGGAATTAAGAAAATCTTTATTTAAGGGTGAAGATGTTTCTCACAAAATCGTTGCCCCAATGCATCATTGAAATTCAAGCTGGAAAGATGATTTTAATATATCACTTGTACATTTTGTATTGCTCTTCTGGTGACAATGTAGTTTGTTTTTGTCAATTACCATTTTAATAATAGGGTAAAGAAAATTAAGTGGATTTTTGAAAGAAAACAATACTGTCAATATACTATTAAAACAAATTAAAATGGTAAAAGTTATTGTACTTTAAGTAAAAATAAAAGAGCAAAAATATCAATCCCAGTTTTGATTACTTAAATTAACAAAAAAAATGCATATAGCAAAGGATAGTTTCAATCTGCCTACCTCTGGGTTATGGGCCCAGCATGCTTCCATTGCAGTACTCTGCTGCACATGTAAGTGCAAGAGATCCTGAAGCACTCACTCATCATGGGAAAGTACCAATGTGTTTCTTCGTTGGTTGATGGAAGAAACATCTTACAAAAACTCTCCAGCTTATTAACTTTTTAAAGTTTTTCTAGGAAACGTTCTAGATGTATGCTTATTAGCCTTTGTCAGTATACACTTTTTGCAAAGTGTCTCTGTGGCGCAATCGGGTAGTGTGTCTGGCTACTAACCAAAAGTTTGGTGGTTCAATCCCACCCAGGGAAGTAATTGAACTTGTTATCAGATTTTGGTGATCTTTAAGTAGACAAGTCAAAATTTCAAACCCCCTCTTATGGTGTAGGGTACCTGGCCTTCTCTGATGTAATCAGAGTTAGATTTGATTCAGTGATTTTATAAAAACAGCTAGGAAGCACAATTTAGCAGTGGGTTGCAGAGAAAAAGAAATATGCTGGCAAAAAAAATCCAATTGAGTGATTAAACAGCTCTTCATTTTCTGGCTTTATTTTTATGCTAACAAATTTGTTCTCTGAAAAGTGTCCACAAAGCCAAGTCTCTGATTAACACCTTTGTAGGGATTGTTTTTCACCTATTACTAAATTAAACTTGCTTCATTGGAAAGGCAGCAAGATGCATCCTCATTTCAATTTCTACTGAAATAATACAGGTTGACACCAGGAAACATTAACGCCACTGCATCCTTGCTGCTTTCTCATGTGGAAGTCTGTTTAATGTGAAAACAAGGTGATATCTAATTAGCACACAGGTAAGGAATTAAGAAAATCTTTATTTAAGGGTGAAGATGTTTCTCACAAAATCGTTGCCCCAATGCATCATTGAAATTCAAGCTGGAAAGATGATTTTAATATATCACTTGTACATTTTGTATTGCTCTTCTGGTGACAATGTAGTTTGTTTTTGTCAATTACCATTTTAATAATAGGGTAAAGAAAATTAAGTGGATTTTTGAAAGAAAACAATACTGTCAATATACTATTAAAACAAATTAAAATGGTAAAAGTTATTGTACTTTAAGTAAACATAAAATAGCTAACATATCAATACCAGTTTTGGATTACTTTAATTAACAAAAAAAATGCATATAGCAGAGGATAGTTTCAATCTGCCTACCTCTGGGTAATGGGCCCAGCATGCTTCCATTGCAGTACTCTGCTGCACATGTAAGTGCAAGAGATCCTGAAGCACTCACTCATCATGGGAAAGTACCAATTTGTTTCTTCGTTGGTTGATTTAAGAAAATTCTTACAAAAACTCTCCAGATTATTGACTTTTTAAAGTTTTTCTAGGAAATGTTCTAGATGAATGCTTATTAGCCTTTGTCAGTATGTACTTTTTGCAAAGTGTCACTGTGGCGCAATCGGTTAGTGTGTCCGGCTACTAACCAAAAGGTTGGTGGTTTAATACCACCCAGGGACATAATTGACCTTGTGATCAGGTTTTGGTGATATTTAAGTAGACAAGTCAAAATTTCAAACCCCCTCTTATGGTGTAGGGTACCTGGCCTTCTCTGATGTAATCAGAGTTAGATTTGATTCAGTGATTTTATAAAAAACAGCTAGGAAGCACAATTTAGCAATGGGTTGCAGAGAAAAAAAATATGCTGGCAGAAAAATCCAATTGAGTGATTAAACAGCTCTTCATTTTCTGCCTTTATTTTTATGCTAACAAATTTGTTCTCTAAAAAGTGTCCACAAAGCCAAGTCTCTGATTAACACCTTTGTAGGGATGGTTTTTCACCTATAACTAAATTAAACTTGCTTCATTGGAAAGGCAGCAAGATGCATCCTCATTTCAATGTCTACTGAAATAATACAGGTTGACACCAGGAAACATTAACGCCACTGCATCCTTGCTGCTTTCTCATGTAGAAGTCTGTTTAATGTGAAAACAAGGTGATATCTAATTAGCACACAGGTAAGGAATTAAGAAAATCTTTATTTAAGGGTGAAGATGTTTCTCACAAAATCGTTGCCCCAATGCATCATTGAAATTCAAGCTGGAAAGATGATTTTAATATATCACTTGTACATTTTGTATTGCTCTTCTGGTGACAATGTAGTTTGTTTTTGTCAATTACCATTTTAATAATAGGGTAAAGAAAATTAAGTGGATTTTTTAAAGAAAATAATACTTTCAATATACTATTAAAACAAATTAAAATGGTAAAAGTTATTGTACTTTAATGAAAAATAAAAGAGCAAAAATATCAATCCCAGTTTTGGATTACTTTAATTAACAAAAAAATATGCATATAGCAGAGGATAGTTTTAATCTGCCTACCTCTGGGTTATGGGCCCAGCATGCTTCCATTGCAGTACTTTGCTGCACATGTAAGTGCAAGAGATCCTGAAGCACTCACTCATCATGGGAAAGTACCAATGTGTTTCTTCGTTGGTGGATGGAAGAAACATCTTACAAAAACTCTCCAGATTATTGACTTTTTAAAGTTTTTCTAGGAAACGTTTTAGATGAATGCTTATTAGCCTTTGTCAGTATATGCTTTTGCAAAGTGTCTCTGTGGTGCAATCAGTTAGTGTGAACGGCTATAAACCAAAAGGTTGGTGGTTCAATCCCACCCAGAGACGTAATTGACCTTGTGATCAGATTTTGGTGATCTTTAAGTAGACAAGTCAACATTTCAAACCCCCTCTTATGGTGTAGGGTACCTGGCCTTCTCTGATGTAATCAGAGTTAGATTTGATTCAGTGATTTTATAAAAACAGCTAGGAAGCACAATTTAGCAGTGGGTTGCAGAGAAAAAGAAATATGCTGGCAAAAAAATCCAATTGAGTGATTAAACAGCTCTTAATTTTCTGGCTTTATTTTTATGCTAACAAATTTGTTCTCTGAAAAGTGTCCACAAAGCCAAGTCTCTGATTAACACCTTTGTAGGGATGGTTTTTCACCTATTACTAAATTAAATTTGCTTCATTGGAAAGGCAGCAAGATGCATCCTCATTTCAATGTCTACTGAAATAATACGGGTTGACACCAGGAAACATTAACGCCACTGCATCCTTGCTGCTTTCTCATGTGGAAGTCTGTTTAATGTGAAAACAAGGTGATATCTAATTAGCACACAGGTAAGGAATTAATAAAATCTTTATTTAAGGGTGAAGATGTTTCTCACAAAATCGTTGCCCCAATGCATCATTGAAATTCAAGCTGGAAAGATGATTTTAATATATCACTTGTACATTTTGTATTGCTCTTCTGGTGACAATGTAGTTTGTTTTTGTCAATTACCATTTTAATAATAGGGTAAAGAAAATTAAGTGGATTTTTGAAAGAAAACAATACTGTCAATATACTATTAAAACAAATTAAAATGGTAAAAGTTATTGTACTTTAAGTAAAAATAAAAGAGCAAAAATATCAATCCCAGTTTTGATTACTTAAATTAACAAAAAAAATGCATATAGCAAAGGATAGTTTCAATCTGCCTACCTCTGGGTTATGGGCCCAGCATGCTTCCATTGCAGTACTCTGCTGCACATGTAAGTGCAAGAGATCCTGAAGCACTCACTCATCATAGGAAAGTACCAATGTGTTTCTTCGTTGGTTGATGGAAGAAACATCTTACAAAAACTCTCCAGATTATTGACTTTTTAAAGTTTTTCTAGGAAACGTTCTAGATGTATGCTTATTAGCCTTTGTCAGTACGTACTTTTTACAAAGTGTCTCTGTGGCGCAATAGGTTAGTGTGTCTGGTTGGTGGTTCAATCCCACCCAGGGACGTAATTGACCTTGTTATCAGATTTTGGTGATCTTTAAGTAGACAAGTCAAAATTTCAAACCCCCTGTTATGGTGTAGGGTACCTGGCCTTCTCTGATGTAATCAGAGTTAGATTTGATTCAGTGATTTTATAAAAACAGATAGGAAGCACAATTTAGCAGTGGGTTGCAGAGAAAAAGAAATATGCTGGGAAAAAAATCCAATTGAGTGATTAAACAGCTCTTCATTTTCTGGCTTTATTTTTATGCTAACATATTTGTTCTCTGAAAAGTGTCCACAAAGCCAAGTCTCTGATTAACACCTTTGTAGGGATGGTTTTTCACCTATTACTAAATTAAACTTGCTTCATTGGAAAGGCAGCAAGATGCATCCTCATTTCAATTTCTACTGAAATAATACAGGTTGACACCAGGAAACATTAACGCCACTGCATCCTTGCTGCTTTCTCATGTGGAAGTCTGTTTAATGTGAAAACAAGGTGATATCTAATTAGCACACAGGTAAGGAATTAAGAAAATCTTTATTTAAGGGTGAAGATGTTTCTCACAAAATCGTTGCCCCAATGCATCATTGAAATTCAAGCTGGAAAGATGATTTTAATATATCACTTGTACATTTTGTATTGCTCTTCTGGTGACAATGTAGTTTGTTTTTGTCAATTACCCTTTTAATATTAGGGTAAAGAAAATTAAGTTGATTTTTTAAAGAAAACTATACTGTCAATATACTATTCAAACAAATTAAAATGGTAAAAGTTATTGTACTTCAAGTAAAAATAAAAGAGCAAAAATATCAATCCCAGTTTTGATTACTTAAATTAACAAAAAAAATGCATATAGCAAAGGATAGTTTCAATCTGCCTACCTCCGGGTTATGGGCCCAGCATGCTTCCGTTGCAGTACTCTGCTGCACATGTAAGTGCAAGAGATCCTGAAGCACTCACTCATCATGGGAAAGTACCAATGTGTTTCTTCGTTGGTTGATGGAAGAAACATTTTACAATAATTCTCCAGATTATTGACTTTTTAAAGTTTTTCTAGGAAACGTTCTAGATGTATGCTTATTAGCCTTTGTCAGTATGTACTTTTTGCGAAGTGTCTCTGTGGCGCAATCGGTTAGTGTGTCCGGCTACTAACCAAAAGGTTGGTGGTTCAATGCCACCCAGGGACGTAATTGACCTTGTTATCAGATTTTGGTGATCTTTAAGTAGACAAGTCAAAATTTCAAACCCCCTGTTATGATGTAGGGTACCTGGCCTTTTCTGATGTAATCAGAGTTAGATTTGATTCAGTGATTTAATAAAAACAGCTAGGAAGCACAATTTAGCAGTGGGTTGCAGAGAAAAAGAAATATGCTGGCAAAAAAAATCCAATTGAGTGATTAAACAGCTCTTCATTTTCTGGCTTTATTTTTATGCTAACAAATTTGTTCTCTGAAAAGTGTCCACAAAGCCAAGTCTCTGATTAACACCTTTGTAGGGATGGTTTTTCACCTATTACTAAATTAAACTTGCTTCATTGGAAAGGCAGCAAGATGCATCTTCATTTCAATGTCTACTGAAATAATACAGGTTGACACCAGGAAACATTACCGCCACTGCATCCTTGCTGCTTTCTCATGTAGAAGTCTGTTTAATGTGAAAACAAGGTGATATCTAATTAGCACACAGGTAAGGAATTAAGAAAATCTTTATTTAAGGGTGAAGATGTTTCTCACAAAATCGTTGCCCCAATGCATCATTGAAATTCAAGCTGGAAAGATGATTTTAATATATCACTTGTACATTTTGTATTGCTCTTCTGGTGACAATGTAGTTTGTTTTTGTCAATTACCATTTTAATAATAGGGTAAAGAAAATTAAGTGGATTTTTGAAAGAAAACAATACTGTCAATATACTATTAAAACAAATTAAAATGGTAAAAGTTATTGTACTTTAAGTAAAAATAAAAGAGCCAAAATATCAATCCCAGTTTTGGATTACTTTAATTAACAAAAAAAAATGCATATAGCAGAGAATAGTTTCAATCTGCTTACCACTGGGTTATGTGCCCAGCATGCTTCCATTGCTGTACTCTGCTGCACATGTAAGTGCAGTAGATCCTGAAGCACTCACTCATCATGGGAAAGTACCAATGTGTTTCTTCGTTGGTTGATGGAAGAAACATCTTACAAAAACTCTCCAGATTATTGATTTTTTAAAGTTTTTCTAGGAAACGTTTTAGATGAATGCTTATTAGCCTTTGTCAGTATGTCCTTTTGCAAAGTGTCTCTGTGGCGCAATCAGTTAGTGTGTATGGCTATTAACCAAAAGGTTGGTGGTTCAATCCCACCCAGGGACGTAATTGACCTTGTTATCAGATTTTGGTGATCTTTAAGTAGACAAGTCAAAATTTCAAACCCCCTCTTATGGTGTAGGGTACCTGGCCTTCTCTGATGTAATCAGAGTTAGATTTGATTCAGTGATTTTATAAAAACAGCTAGGAAGCACAATTTAGCAGTGGGTTGCAGAGAAAAAGAAATATGCTGGCAAAAAAATCCAATTGAGTGATTAAACAGCTCTTCATTTTCTGGCTTTATTTTTATGCTAACAAATTTGTTCTCTGAAAAGTGTCCACAAAGCCAAGTCTCTGATTAACACCTTTGTAGGGATGGTTTTTCACCTATTACTAAATTAAATTTGCTTCATTGGAAAGGCAGCAAGATGCATCCTCATTTCAATGTCTACTGAAATAATACGGGTTGACACCAGGAAACATTAACGCCACTGCATCCTTGCTGCTTTCTCATGTGGAAGTCTGTTTAATGTGAAAACAAGGTGATATCTAATTAGCACACAGGTAAGGAATTAAGAAAATCTTTATTTAAGGGTGAAGATGTTTCTCACAAAATCGTTGCCCCAATGCATCATTGAAATTCAAGCTGGAAAGATGATTTTAATATATCACTTGTACATTTTGTATTGCTCTTCTGGTGACAATGTAGTTTGTTTTTGTCAATTACCCTTTTAATAATAGGGTAAAGAAAATTAAGTGGATTTTTTAAAGAAAACTATACTGTCAATATACTATTAAAACAAATTAAAATGGTAAAAGTTATTGTACTTTAAGTAAAAATAAAAGAGCAAAAATATCAATCCCAGTTTTGATTACTTAAATTAACAAAAAAAAAATGCATATAGCAAAGGATAGTTTCAATCTGCCTACCTCTGGGTTATGGGCCCAGTATGCTTCCATTGCAGTACTCTGCTGCACATGTAAGTGCAAAAGATCCTGAAGCACTCACTCATCATGGGAAAGTACCAATGTGTTTCTTCTTTGGTTGATGGAAGAAACATCTTACAAAAACTCTCCAGATTATTGACTTTTTAAAGTTTTTCTAGGAAACGTTTTAGATGAATGCTTATTAGCCTTTGTCAGTATGGACTTTTGCAAAGTGTCTCTGTGGCGCAATCAGTTAGTGTGTATGGCTATTAACCAAAAGGTTGGTGGTTCAATCCCACCCAGGGACGTAATTGACCTTGTTATCAGATTTTGGTGATCTTTAAGTAGACAAGTCAAAATATCAAACCCCCTCTTATGGTGTAGGGTACCTGGCCTTCTCTGATGTAATCAGAGTTAGATTTGATTCAGTGATTTTATAAAAACAGCTAGGAAGCACAATTTAGCAGTGGGTTGCAGAGAAAAAGAAATATGCTGGCAAAAAAATCCAATTGAGTGATTAAACAGCTCTTCATTTTCTGGCTTTATTTTAATGCTAACAAATTTGTTCTCTGAAAAGTGTCCACAAAGCCAAGTCTCTGATTAACACCTTTGTAAGGATGGTTTTTCACCTATTACTAAATTAAACTTGCTTCTTTGGAAAGGCAGCAAGATGCATCCTCATTTCAATGTCTACTGAAATAATACAGGTTGACACCAGGAAACATTAACGCCACTGCATCCTTGCTGCTTTCTCATGTGGAAGTCTGTTTAATGTGAAAACAAGGTGATATCTAATTAGCACACAGGTAAGGAATTAAGAAAATCTTTATTTAAGGGTGAAAATGTTTCTCACAAAATCGTTGCCCCAATGCATCATTGAAATTCAAGCTGGAAAGATGATTTTAATATATCACTTGTACATTTTGTATTGCTCTTCTGGTGACAATGTAGTTTGTTTTTGTCAATTACCATTTTAATAATAGGGTAAAGAAAATTAAGTGGATTTTTAAAAGAAAACAATTCTTTCAATATACTATTAAAACAAATTAAAATGGTAAAAGTTATTGTACTTTAATGAAAAATAAAAGAGCAAAAATATCAATCCCAGTTTTGGATTACTTTAATTAACAAAAAAAATGCATATAGCAGAGGATAGTTTCAATCTGCCTACCTCTGGGTTATGGGCCCAGCATGCTTCCATTGCAGTACTCTGCTGCACATGTAAGTGCAAGAGATCCTGAAGCACTCACTCATCATGGGAAAGTACCAATGTGTTTCTTCGTTGGTGGATGGAAGAAACATCTTACAAAAACTCTCCAGATTATTGACTTTTTAAAGTTTTTCTAGGAAATGTTTTAGATGAATGCTTATTAGCCTTTGTCAGTATGTACTTTTGCAAAGTGTCTCTGTGGTGCAATCAGTTAGTGTGTACGGCTATAAACCAGAAGGTTGGTGGTTCAATCCCACCCAGGGACGTAATTGACCTTGTGAACAGATTTTGGTGATCTTTAAGTAGACAAGTCAAAATTTCAAATCCCCTCTTATGGTGTAGGGTACCTGGCCTTCTCTGATGTAATCAGAGTTAGATTTGATTCAGTGATTTTATAAAAACAGCTAGGAAGCACAATTTAGCAGTGGGTTGCAGAGAAAAAGAAATATGCTGGCAAAAAAATCCAATTGAGTGATTAAACAGCTCTTCATTTTCTGGCTTTATTTTTATGCTAACAAATTTGTTCTCTGAAAAGTGTCCACAAAGCCAAGTCTCTGATGAACACCTTTGTAAGGATGGTTTTTCACCTATTACTAAATTAAACTTGCTTCATTGGAAAGGCAGCAAGATGCATCCTCATTTCAATGTCTACTGAAATAATACAGGTTGACACCAGGAAACATTAACGCCAATGCATCCTTGCTGCTTTCTCATGTGGAAGTCTGTTTAATGTGAAAACAAGGTGATATCAAATTAGCACACAGGTAAGGAATTAAGAAAATCTTTATTTAAGGGTGAAGATGTTTCTCACAAAATCGTTGCCCCAATGCATCATTGAAATTCAAGCTGGAAAGATGATTTTAATATATCACTTGTACATTTTGTATTGCTCTTCTGGTGACAATGTAGTTTGTTTTTGTCAATTACCATTTTAATAATAGGGTAAAGAAAATTAAGTGGATTTTTGAAAGAAAACAATACTGTCAATATACTATTAAAACAAATTAAAATGGTAAAAGTTATTGTACTTTAAGTAAACATAAAATAGCTAACATATCAATCCCAGTTTTGGATTACTTTAATTAACAAAAAAAATGCATATAGCAGAGGATAGTTTCAATCTGCCTACCTCAGGGTAATGGGCCCAGCATGCTTCCATTGCAGTACTCTGCTGCACATGTAAGTGCAAGAGATCCTGAAGCACTCATCTCATCATGGGAAAGTACCAATGTGTTTCTTCGTTGGTTGAGTTAAGAAAATTCTTACAAAAACTCTCCAGATTATAGACTTTTTAAAGTTTTTCTAGGAAACGTTCTAGATGAATGCTTATTAGCCTTTGTCAGTATGTACTTTTTGCAAAGTGTCTCTGTGGCGCAATCGGTTAGTGTGTCTGGCTACTAACCAAAAGGTTGGTTGTTCAATCCCACCCAGGGACATAATTGACCTTGTGATCAGGTTTTGGTGATATTTAAGTAGACAAGTCAAAATTTCAAACCCCCTCTTATGGTGTAGGGTACCTGGCCTTCTCTGATGTAATCAGAGTTAGATTTGATTCAGTGATTTTATAAAAAACAGCTAGGAAGCACAATTTAGCAATGGGTTGCAGAGAAAAAAAATATGCTGGCAGAAAAATCCAATTGAGTGATTAAACAGCTCTTCATTTTCTGCCTTTATTTTTATGCTAACAAATTTGTTCTCTAAAAAGTATCCACAAAGCCAAGTCTCTGATTAACACCTTTGTAGGGATGGTTTTTCACCTATAACTAAATTAAACTTGCTTCATTGGAAAGGCAGCAAGATGCATCCTCATTTCAATGTCTACTGAAATAATACAGGTTGACACCAGGAAACATTAACGCCACTGCATCCTTGCTGCTTTCTCATGTAGAAGTCTGTTTAATGTGAAAACAAGGTGATATCTAATTAGCACACAGGTAAGGAATTAAGAAAATCTTTATTTAAGGGTGAAGATGTTTCTCACAAAATCGTTGCCCCAATGCATCATTGAAATTCAAGCTGGAAAGATGATTTTAATATATCACTTGTACATTTTGTATTGCTCTTCTGGTGACAATGTAGTTTGTTTTTGTCAATTACCCTTTTAATAATAGGGTAAAGAAAATTAAGTGGATTTTTTAAAGAAAACTATACTGTCAATATACTATTAAAACAAATTAAAATGGTAAAAGTTATTGTACTTTAATGAAAAATAAAAGAGCAAAAATATCAATCCCAGTTTTGATTACTTAAATTAACAAAAAAAATGCATATAGCAAAGGATAGTTTCAATCTGCCTACCTCTGGGTTATGGGCCCAGCATGCTTCCATTGCAGTACTCTGCTGCACATGTAAGTGCAAGAGATCCTGAAGCACTCACTCATCATGGGAAAGTACCAATGTGTTTCTTCGTTGGTTGATGGAAGAAACATCTTACAAAAACTCTCCAGCTTATTAACTTTTTAAAGTTTTTCTAGGAAACGTTCTAGATGTATGCTTATTAGCCTTTGTCAGTATATACTTTTTGCAAAGTGTCTCTGTGGCGCAATCGGGTAGTGTGTCTGGCTACTAACCAAAAGGTTGGTGGTTCAATCCCACCCAGGGAAGTAATTGAACTTGTTATCAGATTTTGGTGATCTTTAAGTAGACAAGTCAAAATTTCAAACCCCCTCTTATGGTGTAGGGTACCTGGCCTTCTCTGATGTAATCAGAGTTAGATTTGATTCAGTGATTTTATAAAAACAGCTAGGAAGCACAATTTAGCAGTGGGTTGCAGAGAAAAAGAAATATGCTGGCAAAAAAAATCCAATTGAGTGATTAAACAGCTCTTCATTTTCTGGCTTTATTTTTATGCTAACAAATTTGTTCTCTGAAAAGTGTCCACAAAGCCAAGTCTCTGATTAACACCTTTGTAGGGATGGTTTTTCACCTATTACTAAATTAAACTTGCTTCATTGGAAAGGCAGTAAGATGCATCCTCATTTCAATGTCTACTGAAATAATACAGGTTGACACCAGGAAACATTAACGCCACTGCATCCTTGCTGCTTTCTCATGTAGAAGTCTGTTTAATGTGAAAACAAGGTGATATCTAATTAGCACACAGGTAAGGAATTAAGAAAATCTTTATTTAAGGGTGAAGATGTTTCTCACAAAATCGTTGCCCCAATGCATCATTGAAATTCAAGCTGGAAAGATGATTTTAATATATCACTTGTACATTTTGTATTGCTCTTCTGGTGACAATGTAGTTTGTTTTTGTCAATTACCCTTTTAATAATAGGGTAAAGAAAATTAAGTGGATTTTTTAAAGAAAACTATACTGTCAATATACTATTAAAACAAATTAAAATGGTAAAAGTTATTGTACTTTAAGTAAAAATAAAAGAGCAAAAATATCAATCCCAGTTTTGATTACTTAAATTAACAAAAAAAAATGCATATAGCAAAGGATAGTTTCAATCTGCCTACCTCTGGGTTATGGGCCCAGCATGCTTCCATTGCAGTACTCTGCTGCACATGTAAGTGCAAGAGATCCTGAAGCACTCACTCATCATGGGAAAGTACCAATGTGTTTCTTCGTTGGTTGATGGAAGAAACATCTTACAAAAACTCTCCAGATTATTGACTTTTTAAAGTTTTTCTAGGAAACGTTCTAGATGTATGCTTATTAGCCTTTGTCAGTACGTACTTTTTACAAAGTGTCTCTGTGGCGCAATCGGTTAGTGTGTCTGGCTACTAACCAAAAGGTTGGTGGTTCAATCCCACCCAGGGACGTAATTGACCTTGTTATCAGATTTTGGTGATCTTTAAGTAGACAAGTCAAAATTTCAAACCCCCTGTTATGGTGTAGGGTACCTGGCCTTCTCTGATGTAATCAGAGTTAGATTTGATTCAGTGATTTTATAAAAACAGCTAGGAAGCACAATTTAGCAGTGGGTTGCAGAGAAAAAGAAATATACTGGAAAAAAAATCCAATTGAGTGATTAAACAGCTCTTCATTTTCTGGCTTTATTTTTATGCTAACAAATTTGTTCTCTGAAAAGTGTCCACAAAGCCAAGTCTCTGATTAACACCTTTGTAGGGATGGTTTTTCACCTATTACTAAATTAAACTTGCTTCATTGGAAAGGCAGCAAGATGCATCCTCATTTCAATTTCTACTGAAATAATACAGGTTGACACCAGGAAACATTAACGCCACTGCATCCTTGCTGCTTTCTCATGTGGAAGTCTGTTTAATGTGAAAACAAGGTGATATCTAATTAGCACACAGGTAAGGAATTAAGAAAATCTTTATTTAAGGGTGAAGATGTTTCTCACAAAATCGTTGCCCCAATGCATCATTGAAATTCAAGCTGGAAAGATGATTTTAATATATCACTTGTACATTTTGTATTGCTCTTCTGGTGACAATGTAGTTTGTTTTTGTCAATTACCATTTTAATAATAGGGTAAAGAAAATTAAGTGGATTGTTGAAAGAAAACAATACTGTCAATATACTATTAAAACAAATTAAAATGGTAAAAGTTATTGTACTTTAAGTAAACATAAAATAGCTAACATATCAATACCAGTTTTGGATTACTTTAATTAACAAAAAAAATGCATATAGCAGAGGATAGTTTCAATCTGCCTACCTCTGGGTAATGGGCCCAGCATGCTTCCATTGCAGTACTCTGCTGCACATGTAAGTGCAAGAGATCCTGAAGCACTCACTCATCATGGGAAAGTACCAATTTGTTTCTTCGTTGGTTGATTTAAGAAAATTCTTACAAAAACTCTCCAGATTATTGACTTTTTAAAGTTTTTCTAGGAAATGTTCTAGATGAATGCTTATTAGCCTTTGTCAGTATGTACTTTTTGCAAAGTGTCACTGTGGCGCAATCGGTTAGTGTGTCCGGCTACTAACCAAAAGGTTGGTGGTTTAATCCCACCCAGGGACATAATTGACCTTGTGATCAGGTTTTGGTGATATTTAAGTAGACAAGTCAAAATTTCAAACCCCCTCTTATGGTGTAGGGTACCTGGCCTTCTCTGATGTAATCAGAGTTAGATTTGATTCAGTGATTTTATAAAAAACAGCTAGGAAGCACAATTTAGCAATGGGTTGCAGAGAAAAAAAAATATGCTGGCAGAAAAATCCAATTGAGTGATTAAACAGCTCTTCATTTTCTGCCTTTATTTTTATGCTAACAAATTTGTTCTCTAAAAAGTGTCCACAAAGCCAAGTCTCTGATTAACACCTTTGTAGGGATGGTTTTTCACCTATAACTAAATTAAACTTGCTTCATTGGAAAGGCAGCAAGATGCATCCTCATTTCAATGTCTACTGAAATAATACAGGTTGACACCAGGAAACATTAACGCCACTGCATCCTTGCTGCTTTCTCATGTAGAAGTCTGTTTAATGTGAAAACAAGGTGATATCTAATTAGCACACAGGTAAGGAATTAAGAAAATCTTTATTTAAGGGTGAAGATGTTTCTCACAAAATCGTTGCCCCAATGCATCATTGAAATTCAAGCTGGAAAGATGATTTTAATATATCACTTGTACATTTTGTATTGCTCTTCTGGTGACAATGTAGTTTGTTTTTGTCAATTACCCTTTTAATAATAGGGTAAAGAAAATTAAGTGGATTTTTTAAAGAAAACTATACTGTCAATATACTATTAAAACAAATTAAAATGGTAAAAGTTATTGTACTTTAAGTAAAAATAAAAGAGCAAAAATATCAATCCCAGTTTTGATTACTTAAATTAACAAAAAAAAAATGCATATAGCAAAGGATAGTTTCAATCTGCCTACCTCTGGGTTATGGGCCCAGCATGCTTCCATTGCAGTACTCTGCTGCACATGTAAGTGCAAGAGATCCTGAAGCACTCACTCATCATGGGAAAGTACCAATGTGTTTCTTCGTTGGTTGATGGAAGAAACATCTTACAAAAACTCTCCAGATTATTGACTTTTTAAAGTTTTTCTAGTAAACGTTTTAGATGAATGCTTATTAGCCTTTGTCAGTATATACTTTTGCAAAGTGTCTCTGTGGCGCAATCAGTTAGTGTGTATGGCTATTAACCAAAAGGTTGGTGGTTCAATCCCACCCAGGGATGTAATTGACCTTGTTATCAGATTTTGGTGATCTTTAAGTAGACAAGTCAAAATTTCAAACCCCCTCTTATGGTGTAGGGTACCTGGCCTTCTCTGATGTAATCAGAGTTAGATTTGATTCAGTGATTTTATAAAAACAGCTAGGAAGCACAATTTAGCAGTGGGTTGCAGAGAAAAAGAAATATGCTGGCAAAAAAATCCAATTGAGTGATTAAACAGCTCTTCATTTTCTGGCTTTATTTTTATGCTAACAAATTTGTTCTCTGAAAAGTGTCCACAAAGCCAAGTCTCTGATTAACACCTTTGTAAGGATGGTTTTTCACCTATTACTAAATTAAACTTGCTTCATTGGAAAGGCAGCAAGATGCATCCTCATTTCAATGTCTACTGAAATAATACAGGTTGACACCAGGAAACATTATCGCCACTGCATCCTTGCTGCTTTCTCATGTGGAAGTCTGTTTAATGTGAAAACAAGGTGATATCTAATTAGCACACAGGTAAGGAATTAAGAAAATCTTTATTTAAGGGTGAAGATGTTTCTCACAAAATCGTTGCCCCAATGCATCATTGAAATTCAAGCTGGAAAGATGATTTTAATATATCACTTGTACATTTTGTATTGCTCTTCTGGTGACAATGTAGTTTGTTTTTGTCAATTACCATTTTAATAATAGGGTAAAGAAAATTAAGTGGATTTTTTAAAGAAAATAATACTTTCAATATACTATTAAAACAAATTAAAATGGTAAAAGTTATTGTACTTTAATGAAAAATAAAAGAGCAAAAATATCAATCCCAGTTTTGGATTACTTTAATTAACAAAAAAATATGCATATAGCAGAGGATAGTTTTAATCTGCCTACGTCTGGGTTATGGGCCCAGCATGCTTCCATTGCAGTACTTTGCTGCACATGTAAGTGCAAGAGATCCTGAAGCACTCACTCATCATGGGAAAGTACCAATGTGTTTCTTCGTTGGTGGATGGAAGAAACATCTTACAAAAACTCTCCAGATTATTGACTTTTTAAAGTTTTTCTAGGAAACGTTTTAGATGAATGCTTATTAGCCTTTGTCAGTATATACTTTTGCAAAGTGTCTCTGTGGCGCAATCAGTTAGTGTGAACGGCTATAAACCAAAAGGTTGGTGGTTCAATCCCACCCAGGGACGTAATTGACCTTGTGATCAGATTTTGGTGATCTTTAAGTAGACAAGTCAAAATTTCAAACCCCCTGTTATGGTGTAGGGTACCTGGCCTTTTCTGATGTAATCAGAGTTAGATTTGATTCAGTGATTTAATAAAAACAGCTAGGAAGCACAATTTAGCAGTGGGTTGCAGAGAAAAAGAAATATGCTGGCAAAAAAATCCAATTGAGTGATTAAACAGCTCTTCATTTTCTGGCTTTATTTTTATGCTAACAAATTTGTTCTCTGAAAAGTGTCCACAAAGCCAAGTCTCTGATTAACACCTTTGTAGGGATGGTTTTTCACCTATTACTAAATTTAACTTGCTTCATTGGAAAGGCAGCAAGATGCATCTTCATTTCAATGTCTACTGAAATAATACAGGTTGACACCAGGAAACATTACCGCCACTGCATCCTTGCTGCTTTCTCATGTAGAAGTCTGTTTAATGTGAAAACAAGGTGATATCTAATTAGCACACAGGTAAGGAATTAAGAAAATCTTTATTTAAGGGTGAAGATGTTTCTCACAAAATCGTTGCCCCAATGCATCATTGAAATTCAAGCTGGAAAGATGATTTTAATATATCACTTGTACATTTTGTATTGCTCTTCTGGTGACAATGTAGTTTGTTTTTGTCAATTACCATTTTAATAATAGGGTAAAGAAAATTAAGTGGATTTTTGAAAGAAAACAATACTGTCAATATACTATTAAAACAAATTAAAATGGTAAAAGTTATTGTACTTTAAGTAAAAATAAAAGAGCCAAAATATCAATCCCAGTTTTGGATTACTTTAATTAACAAAAAAAAAATGCATATAGCAGAGAATAGTTTCAATCTGCTTACCTCTGGGTTATGTGCCCAGCATGCTTCCATTGCTGTACTCTGCTGCACATGTAAGTGCAGTAGATCCTGAAGCACTCACTCATCATGGGAAAGTACCAATGTGTTTCTTCGTTGGTTGATGGAAGAAACATCTTACAAAAACTCTCCAGATTATTGACTTTTTAAAGTTTTTCTAGGAAACGTTTTAGATGAATGCTTATTAGCCTTTGTCAGTATGTACTTTTGCAAAGTGTCTCTGTGGCGCAATCAGTTAGTGTGTATGGCTATTAACCAAAAGGTTGGTGGTTCAATCCCACCCAGGGACGTAATTGACCTTGTTATCAGATTTTGGTGATCTTTAAGTAGACAAGTCAAAATTTCAAACCCCCTCTTATGGTGTAGGGTACCTGGCCTTCTCTGATGTAATCAGAGTTAGATTTGATTCAGTGATTTTATAAAAACAGCTAGGAAGCACAATTTAGCAGTGGGTTGCAGAGAAAAAGAAATATGCTGGCAAAAAAATCCAATTGAGTGATTAAACAGCTCTTCATTTTCTGGCTTTATTTTTATGCTAACAAATTTGTTCTCTGAAAAGTGTCCACAAAGCCAAGTCTCTGATTAACACCTTTGTAGGGATGGTTTTTCACCTATTACTAAATTAAATTTGCTTCATTGGAAAGGCAGCAAGATGCATCCTCATTTCAATGTCTACTGAAATAATACGGGTTGACACCAGGAAACATTAACGCCACTGCATCCTTGCTGCTTTCTCATGTGGAAGTCTGTTTAATGTGAAAACAAGGTGATATCTAATTAGCACACAGGTAAGGAATTAAGAAAATCTTTATTTAAGGGTGAAGATGTTTCTCACAAAATCGTTGCCCCAATGCATCATTGAAATTCAAGCTGGAAAGATGATTTTAATATATCACTTGTACATTTTGTATTGCTCTTCTGGTGACAATGTAGTTTGTTTTTGTCAATTACCCTTTTAATAATAGGGTAAAGAAAATTAAGTGGATTTAAACAAATTAAAATGGTAAAAGTTATTGTACTTCAAGTAAAAATAAAAGAGCAAAAATATCAATCCCAGTTTTGATTACTTAAATTAACAAAAAAAATGCATATAGCAAAGGATAGTTTCAATCTGCCTACCTCTGGGTTATGGGCCCAGCATGCTTCCATTGCAGTACTCTGCTGCACATGTAAGTGCAAGAGATCCTGAAGCACTCACTCATCATGGGAAAGTACCAATGTGTTTCTTCGTTGGTTGATGGAAGAAACATTTTACAAAAACTCTCCAGATTATTGACTTTTTAAAGTTTTTCTAGGAAACGTTCTAGATGTATGCTTATTAGCCTTTGTCAGTAGGGACTTTTTGTGAAGTATCTCTGTGGCGCAATGGGTTAGTGTGTCCGGCTACTAACCAAAAGGTTGGTGGTTCAATCGCACCCAGGGACGTAATTGACCTTGTGATCAGATTTTGGTGATCTTTAAGTAGACAAGTCAAAATTTCAAACCCCCTGTTATGGTGTAGGGTACTTGGCCTTTTCTGATGTAATCAGAGTTAGATTTGATTCAGTGATATAATAAAAACAGCTAGGAAGCACAATTTAGCAGTGGGTTGCAGAGAAAAAGAAATATGCTGGCAAAAAAATCCAATTGAGTGATTAAACAGCTCTTCATTTTCTGGCTTTATTTTTATGCTAACAAATTTGTTCTCTGAAAAGTATCCACAAAGCCAAGTCTCTGATTAACACCTTTGTAGGGATGGTTTTTCACCTATTACTAAATTAAACTTGCTTCATTGGAAAGGCAGCAAGATGCATCCTCATTTCAATGTCTACTGAAATAATACAGGTTGACACCAGGAAACATTAACGCCACTGCATCCTTGCTGCTTTCTCATGTAGAAGTCTGTTTAATGTGAAAACAAGGTGATATCTAATTAGCACACAGGTAAGGAATTAAGAAAATCTTTATTTAAGGGTGAAGATGTTTCTCACAAAATCGTTGCCCCAATGCATCATTGAAATTCAAGCTGGAAAGATGATTTTAATATATCACTTGTACATTTTGTATTGCTCTTCTGGTGACAATGTAGTTTGTTTTTGTCAATTACCCTTTTAATAATAGGGTAAAGAAAATTAAGTGGATTTTTTAAAGAAAACTATACTGTCAATATACTATTAAAACAAATTAAAATGGTAAAAGTTATTGTACTTTAAGTAAAAATAAAAGAGCAAAAATATCAATCCCAGTTTTGATTACTTAAATTAACAAAAAAAAAATGCATATAGCAAAGGATAGTTTCAATCTGCCTACCTCTGGGTTATGGGCCCAGTATGCTTCCATTGCAGTACTCTGCTGCACATGTAAGTGCAAGAGATCCTGAAGCACTCACTCATCATGGGAAAGTACCAATGTGTTTCTTCTTTGGTTGATGGAAGAAACATCTTACAAAAACTCTCCAGATTATTGACTTTTTAAAGTTTTTCTAGGAAACGTTTTAGATGAATGCTTATTAGCCTTTGTCAGTATGGACTTTTGCAAAGTGTCTCTGTGGCGCAATCAGTTAGTGTGTATGGCTATTAACCAAAAGGTTGGTGGTTCAATCCCACCCAGGGGCGTAATTGACCTTGTTATCAGATTTTGGTGATCTTAAAGTAGACAAGTCAAAATATCAAACCCCCTCTTATGGTGTAGGGTACCTGGCCTTCTCTGATGTAATCAGAGTTAGATTTGATTCAGTGATTTTATAAAAACAGCTAGGAAGCACAATTTAGCAGTGGGTTGCAGAGAAAAAGAAATATGCTGGCAAAAAAATCCAATTGAGTGATTAAACAGCTCTTCATTTTCTGGCTTTATTTTTATGCTAACAAATTTGTTCTCTGAAAAGTATCCACAAAGCCAAGTCTCTGATTAACACCTTTGTAAGGATGGTTTTTCACCTATTACTAAACTAAACTTGCTTCATTGGAAAGGCAGCAAGATGCATCCTCATTTCAATGTCTACTGAAATAATACAGGTTGACACCAGGAAACATTAACGCCACTGCATCCTTGCTGCTTTCTCATGTAGAAGTCTGTTTAATGTGAAAACAAGGTGATATCTAATTAGCACACAGGTAAGGAATTAAGAAAATCTTTATTTAAGGGTGAAGATGTTTCTCACAAAATCGTTGCCCCAATGCATCATTGAAATTCAAGCTGGAAAGATGATTTTAATATATCACTTGTACATTTTGTATTGCTCTTCTGGTGACAATGTAGTTTGTTTTTGTCAATTACCCTTTTAATAATAGGGTAAAGAAAATTAAGTGGATTTTTTAAAGAAAACTATACTGTCAATATACTATTAAAACAAATTAAAATGGTAAAAGTTATTGTACTTTAAGTAAAAATAAAAGAGCAAAAATATCAATCCCAGTTTTGATTACTTAAATTAACAAAAAAAAATGCATATAGCAAAGGATAGTTTCAATCTGCCTACCTCTGGGTTATGGGCCCAGTATGCTTCCATTGCAGTACTCTGCTGCACATGTAAGTGCAAGAGATCCTGAAGCACTCACTCATCATGGGAAAGTACCAATGTGTTTCTTCTTTGGTTGATGGAAGAAACATCTTACAAAAACTCTCCAGATTATTGACTTTTTAAAGTTTTTCTAGGAAACGTTTTAGATGAATGCTTATTAGCCTTTGTCAGTATGGACTTTTGCAAAGTGTCTCTGTGGCGCAATCAGTTAGTGTGTATGGCTATTAACCAAAAGGTTGGTGGTTCAATCCCACCCAGGGGTGTAATTGACCTTGTTATCAGATTTTGGTGATCTTAAAGTAGACAAGTCAAAATATCAAACCCCCTCTTATGGTGTAGGGTACCTGGCCTTCTCTGATGTAATCAGAGTTAGATTTGATTCAGTGATTTTATAAAAACAGCTAGGAAGCACAATTTAGCAGTGGGTTGCAGAGAAAAAGAAATATGCTGGCAAAAAAATCCAATTGAGTGATTAAACAGCTCTTCATTTTCTGGGTTTATTTTTATGCTAACAAATTTGTTCTCTGAAAAGTGTCCACAAAGCCAAGTCTCTGATTAACACCTTTGTAAGGATGGTTTTTCACCTATTACTAAATTAAACTTGCTTCATTGGAAAGGCAGCAAGATGCATCCTCATTTCAATGTCTACTGAAATAATACAGGTTGACACCAGGAAACATTAACGCCACTGCATCCTTGCTGCTTTCTCATGTGGAAGTCTGTTTAATGTGAAAACAAGGTGATATCTAATTAGCACACAGGTAAGGAATTAAGAAAATCTTTATTTAAGGGTGAAAATGTTTCTCACAAAATCGTTGCCCCAATGCATCATTGAAATTCAAGCTGGAAAGATGATTTTAATATATCACTTGTACATTTTGTATTGCTCTTCTGGTGACAATGTAGTTTGTTTTTGTCAATTACCATTTTAATAATAGGGTAAAGAAAATTAAGTGGATTTTTAAAAGAAAACAATTCTTTCAATATACTATTAAAACAAATTAAAATGGTAAAAGTTATTGTACTTTAATGAAAAATAAAAGAGCAAAAATATCAATCCCAGTTTTGGATTACTTTAATTAACAAAAAAAATGCATATAGCAGAGGATAGTTTTAATCTGCCTACCTCTGGGTTATGGGCCCAGCATGCTTCCATTGCAGTACTCTGCTGCACATGTAAGTGCAAGAGATCCTGAAGCACTCACTCATCATGGGAAAGTACCAATGTGTTTCTTCGTTGGTGGATGGAAGAAACATCTTACAAAAACTCTCCAGATTATTGACTTTTTAAAGTTTTTCTAGGAAATATTTTAGATGAATGCTTATTAGCCTTTGTCAGTATGTACTTTTGCAAAGTGTCTCTGTGGTGCAATCAGTTAGTGTGTACGGCTATAAACCAGAAGGTTGGTGGTTCAATTCCACCCAGGGACGTAATTGACCTTGTGATCAGATTTTGGTGATCTTTAAGTAGACAAGTCAAAATTTCAAATCCCCTCTTATGGTGTAGGGTACCTGGCCTTCTCTGATGTAATCAGAGTTAGATTTGATTCAGTGATTTTATAAAAACAGCTAGGAAGCACAATTTAGCAGTGGGTTGCAGAGAAAAAGAAATATGCTGGCAAAAAAATCCAATTGAGTGATTAAACAGCTCTTCATTTTCTGGCTTTATTTTTATGCTAACAAATTTGTTCTCTGAAAAGTGTCCACAAAGCCAAGTCTCTGATGAACACCTTTGTAAGGATGGTTTTTCACCTATTACTAAATTAAACTTGCTTCATTGGAAAGGCAGCAAGATGCATCCTCATTTCAATGTCTACTGAAATAATACAGGTTGACACCAGGAAACATTAACGCCAATGCATCCTTGCTGCTTTCTCATGTGGAAGTCTGTTTAATGTGAAAACAAGGTGATATCAAATTAGCACACAGGTAAGGAATTAAGAAAATCTTTATTTAAGGGTGAAGATGTTTCTCACAAAATCGTTGCCCCAATGCATCATTGAAATTCAAGCTGGAAAGATGATTTTAATATATCACTTGTACATTTTGTATTGCTCTTCTGGTGACAATGTAGTTTGTTTTTGTCAATTACCATTTTAATAATAGGGTAAAGAAAATTAAGTGGATTTTTGAAAGAAAACAATACTGTCAATATACTATTAAAACAAATTAAAATGGTAAAAGTTATTGTACTTTAAGTAAACATAAAATAGCTAACATATCAATCCCAGTTTTGGATTACTTTAATTAACAAAAAAAATGCATATAGCAGAGGATAGTTTCAATCTGCCTACCTCAGGGTAATGGGCCCAGCATGCTTCCATTGCAGTACTCTGCTGCACATGTAAGTGCAAGAGATCCTGAAGCACTCATCTCATCATGGGAAAGTACCAATGTGTTTCTTCGTTGGTTGATGGAAGAAACATCTTACAAAAACTCTCCAGCTTATTAACTTTTTAAAGTTTTTCTAGGAAACGTTCTAGATGTATGCTTATTAGCCTTTGTCAGTATATACTTTTTGCAAAGTGTCTCTGTGGCGCAATCGGGTAGTGTGTCTGCCTACTAACCAAAAGGTTGGTGGTTCAATCCCACCCAGGGAAGTAATTGAACTTGTTATCAGATTTTGGTGATCTTTAAGTAGACAAGTCAAAATTTCAAACCCCCTCTTATGGTGTAGGGTACCTGGCCTTCTCTGATGTAATCAGAGTTAGATTTGATTCAGTGATTTTATAAAAACAGCTAGGAAGCACAATTTAGCAGTGGGTTGCAGAGAAAAAGAAATTTGCTGGCAAAAAAAATCCAATTGAGTGATTAAACAGCTCTTCATTTTCTGGCTTTATTTTTATGCTAACAAATTTGTTCTCTGAAAAGTGTCCACAAAGCCAAGTCTCTGATTAACACCTTTGTAGGGATGGTTTTTCACCTATTACTAAATTAAACTTGCTTCATTGGAAAGGCAGTAAGATGCATCCTCATTTCAATGTCTACTGAAATAATACAGGTTGACACCAGGAAACATTAACGCCACTGCATCCTTGCTGCTTTCTCATGTAGAAGTCTGTTTAATGTGAAAACAAGGTGATATCTAATTAGCACACAGGTAAGGAATTAAGAAAATCTTTATTTAAGGGTGAAGATGTTTCTCACAAAATCGTTGCCCCAATGCATCATTGAAATTCAAGCTGGAAAGATGATTTTAATATATCACTTGTACATTTTGTATTGCTCTTCTGGTGACAATGTAGTTTGTTTGTGTCAATTACCCTTTTAATAATAGGGTAAAGAAAATTAAGTGGATTTTTTAAAGAAAACTATACTGTCAATATACTATTAAAACAAATTAAAATGGTAAAAGTTATTGTACTTTAAGTAAAAATAAAAGAGCAAAAATATCAATCCCAGTTTTGATTACTTAAATTAACAAAAAAAAATGCATATAGCAAAGGATAGTTTCAATCTGCCTACCTCTGGGTTATGGGCCCAGCATGCTTCCATTGCAGTACTCTGCTGCACATGTAAGTGCAAGAGATCCTGAAGCACTCACTCATCATGGGAAAGTACCAATGTGTTTCTTCGTTGGTTGATGGAAGAAACATCTTACAAAAACTCTCCAGATTATTGACTTTTTAAAGTTTTTCTAGGAAACGTTCTAGATGTATGCTTATTAGCCTTTGTCAGTACGTACTTTTTACAAAGTGTCTCTGTGGCGCAATCGGTTAGTGTGTCTGGCTACTAACCAAAAGGTTGGTGGTTCAATCCCACCCAGGGACGTAATTGACCTTGTTATCAGATTTTGGTGATCTTTAAGTAGACAAGTCAAAATTTCAAACCCCCTGTTATGGTGTAGGGTACCTGGCCTTCTCTGATGTAATCAGAGTTAGATTTGATTCAGTGATTTTATAAAAACAGCTAGGAAGCACAATTTAGCAGTGGGTTGCAGAGAAAAAGAAATATGCTGGAAAAAAAATCCAATTGAGTGATTAAACAGCTCTTCATTTTCTGGCTTTATTTTTATGCTAACAAATTTGTTCTCTGAAAAGTGTCCACAAAGCCAAGTCTCTGATTAACACCTTTGTAGGGATGGTTTTTCACCTATTACTAAATTAAACTTGCTTCATTGGAAAGGCAGCAAGATGCATCCTCATTTCAATTTCTACTGAAATAATACAGGTTGACACCAGGAAACATTAACGCCACTGCATCCTTGCTGCTTTCTCATGTGGAAGTCTGTTTAATGTGAAAACAAGGTGATATCTAATTAGCACACAGGTAAGGAATTAAGAAAATCTTTATTTAAGGGTGAAGATGTTTCTCACAAAATCGTTGCCCCAATGCATCATTGAAATTCAAGCTGGAAAGATGATTTTAATATATCACTTGTACATTTTGTATTGCTCTTCTGGTGACAATGTAGTTTGTTTTTGTCAATTACCATTTTAATAATAGGGTAAAGAAAATTAAGTGGATTTTTGAAAGAAAACAATACTGTCAATATACTATTAAAACAAATTAAAATGGTAAAAGTTATTGTACTTTAAGTAAACACAAAATAGCTAACATATCAATACCAGTTTTGGATTACTTTAATTAACAAAAAAAATGCATATAGCAGAGGATAGTTTCAATCTGCCTACCTCTGGGTAATGGGCCCAGCATGCTTCCATTGCAGTACTCTGCTGCACATGTAAGTGCAAGAGATCCTGAAGCACTCACTCATCATGGGAAAGTACCAATTTGTTTCTTCGTTGGTTGATTTAAGAAAATTCTTACAAAAACTCTCCAGATTATTGACTTTTTAAAGTTTTTCTAGGAAATGTTCTAGATGAATGCTTATTAGCCTTTGTCAGTATGTACTTTTCGCAAAGTGTCACTGTGGCGCAATCGGTTAGTGTGTCCGGCTACTAACCAAAAGGTTGGTGGTTTAATCCCACCCAGGGACATAATTGACCTTGTGATCAGGTTTTGGTGATATTTAAGTAGACAAGTCAAAATTTTAAACCCCCTCTTATGGTGTAGGGTACCTGGCCTTCTCTGATGTAATCAGAGTTAGATTTGATTCAGTGATTTTATAAAAAACAGCTAGGAAGCACAATTTAGCAATGGGTTGCAGAGAAAAAAAATATGCTGGCAGAAAAATCCAATAGAGTGATTAAACAGCTCTTCATTTTCTGGCTTTATTTTTATGCTAACAAATTTGTTCTCTGAAAAGTGTCCACAAAGCCAAGTCTCTGATTAACACCTTTGTAGGGATGGTTTTTCACCTATTACTAAATTAAACTTGCTTCATTGGAAAGGCAGCAAGATGCATCCTCATTTCAATTTCTACTGAAATAATACAGGTTGACACCAGGAAACATTAACGCCACTGCATCCTTGCTGCTTTCTCATGTGGAAGTCTGTTTAATGTGAAAACAAGGTGATATCTAATTAGCACACAGGTAAGGAATTAAGAAAATCTTTATTTAAGGGTGAAGATGTTTCTCACAAAATCGTTGCCCCAATGCATCATTGAAATTCAAGCTGGAAAGATGATTTTAATATATCACTTGTACATTTTGTATTGCTCTTCTGGTGACAATGTAGTTTGTTTTTGTCAATTACCCTTTTAATATTAGGGTAAAGAAAATTAAGTTGATTTTTTAAAGAAAACTATACTGTCAATATACTATTCAAACAAATTAAAATGGTAAAAGTTATTGTACTTCAAGTAAAAATAAAAGAGCAAAAATATCAATCCCAGTTTTGATTACTTAAATTAACAAAAAAAAATGCATATAGCAAAGGATAGTTTCAATCTGCCTACCTCCGGGTTATGGGCCCAGCATGCTTCCGTTGCAGTACTCTGCTGCACATGTAAGTGCAAGAGATCCTGAAGCACTTACTCATCATGGGAAAGTACCAATGTGTTTCTTCGTTGGTTGATGGAAGAAACATTTTACAATAATTCTCCAGATTATTGACTTTTTAAAGTTTTTCTAGGAAACGTTCTAGATGTATGCTTATTAGCCTTTGTCAGTATATACTTTTCGCGAAGTGTCTCTGTGGCGCAATCGGTTAGTGTGTCCGGCTACTAACCAAAAGGTTGGTGGTTCAATCCCACCCAGGGACGTAATTGACCTTGTTATCAGATTTTGGTGATCTTTAAGTAGACAAGTCAAAATTTCAAACCCCCTGTTATGGTGTAGGGTACCTGGCCTGTTCTGATGTAATCAGAGTTAGATTTGATTCAGTGATTTAATAAAAACAGCTAGGAAGCACAATTTAGCAGTGGGTTGCAGAGAAAAAGAAATATGCTGGCAAAAAAAATCCAATTGAGTGATTAAACAGTTCTTCATTTTCTGGCTTTATTTTTATGCTAACAAATTTGTTCTCTGAAAAGTGTCCACAAAGCCAAGTCTCTGATTAACACCTTTGTAGGGATGGTTTTTCACCTATTACTAAATTAAACTTGCTTCATTGGAAAGGCAGCAAGATGCATCTTCATTTCAATGTCTACTGAAATAATACAGGTTGACACCAGGAAACATTACCGCCACTGCATCCTTGCTGCTTTCTCATGTAGAAGTCTGTTTAATGTGAAAACAAGGTGATATCTAATTAGCACACAGGTAAGGAATTAAGAAAATCTTTATTTAAGGGTGAAGATGTTTCTCACAAAATCGTTGCCCCAATGCATCATTGAAATTCAAGCTGGAAAGATGATTTTAATATATCACTTGTACATTTTGTATTGCTCTTCTGGTGACAATGTAGTTTGTTTTTGTCAATTACCATTTTAATAATAGGGTAAAGAAAATTAAGTGGATTTTTGAAAGAAAACAATACTGTCAATATACTATTAAAACAAATTAAAATGGTAAAAGTTATTGTACTTTAAGTAAAAATAAAAGAACCAAAATATCAATCCCAGTTTTGGATTACTTTAATTAACAAAAAAAAATGCATATAGCAGAGGATAGTTTCAATCTGCCTACCTCTGGGTTATGGGCCCAGCATGCTTCCATTGCAGTACTCTGCTGCACATGTAAGTGCAAGAGATCCTGAAGCACTCACTCATCATGGGAAAGTACCAATGTGTTTCTTCGTTGGTTGATGGAAGAAACATCTTACAAAAACTCTCCAGCTTATTAACTTTTTAAAGTTTTTCTAGGAAACGTTCTAGATGTATGCTTATTAGCCTTTGTCAGTATATACTTTTTGCAAAGTGTCTCTGTGGCGCAATCGGGTAGTGTGTCTGCCTACTAACCAAAAGGTTGGTGGTTCAATCCCACCCAGGGAAGTAATTGAACTTGTTATCAGATTTTGGTGATCTTTAAGTAGACAAGTCAAAATTTCAAACCCCCTCTTATGGTGTAGGGTACCTGGCCTTCTCTGATGTAATCAGAGTTAGATTTGATTCAGTGATTTTATAAAAACAGCTAGGAAGCACAATTTAGCAGTGGGTTGCAGAGAAAAAGAAATTTGCTGGCAAAAAAAATCCAATTGAGTGATTAAACAGCTCTTCATTTTCTGGCTTTATTTTTATGCTAACAAATTTGTTCTCTGAAAAGTGTCCACAAAGCCAAGTCTCTGATTAACACCTTTGTAGGGATGGTTTTTCACCTATTACTAAATTAAACTTGCTTCATTGGAAAGGCAGTAAGATGCATCCTCATTTCAATGTCTACTGAAATAATACAGGTTGACACCAGGAAACATTAACGCCACTGCATCCTTGCTGCTTTCTCATGTAGAAGTCTGTTTAATGTGAAAACAAGGTGATATCTAATTAGCACACAGGTAAGGAATTAAGAAAATCTTTATTTAAGGGTGAAGATGTTTCTCACAAAATCGTTGCCCCAATGCATCATTGAAATTCAAGCTGGAAAGATGATTTTAATATATCACTTGTACATTTTGTATTGCTCTTCTGGTGACAATGTAGTTTGTTTGTGTCAATTACCCTTTTAATAATAGGGTAAAGAAAATTAAGTGGATTTTTTAAAGAAAACTATACTGTCAATATACTATTAAAACAAATTAAAATGGTAAAAGTTATTGTACTTTAAGTAAAAATAAAAGAGCAAAAATATCAATCCCAGTTTTGATTACTTAAAAAAACAAAAAAAAATGCATATAGCAAAGGATAGTTTCAATCTGCCTACCTCTGGGTTATGGGCCCAGCATGCTTCCATTGCAGTACTCTGCTGCACATGTAAGTGCAAGAGATCCTGAAGCACTCACTCATCATGGGAAAGTACCAATGTGTTTCTTCGTTGGTTGATGGAAGAAACATCTTACAAAAACTCTCCAGATTATTGACTTTTTAAAGTTTTTCTAGGAAACGTTCTAGATGTATGCTTATTAGCCTTTGTCAGTACGTACTTTTTACAAAGTGTCTCTGTGGCGCAATCGGTTAGTGTGTCTGGCTACTAACCAAAAGGTTGGTGGTTCAATCCCACCCAGGGACGTAATTGACCTTGTTATCAGATTTTGGTGATCTTTAAGTAGACAAGTCAAAATTTCAAACCCCCTGTTATGGTGTAGGGTACCTGGCCTTCTCTGATGTAATCAGAGTTAGATTTGATTCAGTGATTTTATAAAAACAGCTAGGAAGCACAATTTAGCAGTGGGTTGCAGAGAAAAAGAAATATGCTGGAAAAAAAATCCAATTGAGTGATTAAACAGCTCTTCATTTTCTGGCTTTATTTTTATGCTAACAAATTTGTTCTCTGAAAAGTGTCCACAAAGCCAAGTCTCTGATTAACACCTTTGTAGGGATGGTTTTTCACCTATTACTAAATTAAACTTGCTTCATTGGAAAGGCAGCAAGATGCATCCTCATTTCAATTTCTACTGAAATAATACAGGTTGACACCAGGAAACATTAACGCCACTGCATCCTTGCTGCTTTCTCATGTGGAAGTCTGTTTAATGTGAAAACAAGGTGATATCTAATTAGCACACAGGTAAGGAATTAAGAAAATCTTTATTTAAGGGTGAAGATGTTTCTCACAAAATCGTTGCCCCAATGCATCATTGAAATTCAAGCTGGAAAGATGATTTTAATATATCACTTGTACATTTTGTATTGCTCTTCTGGTGACAATGTAGTTTGTTTTTGTCAATTACCATTTTAATAATAGGGTAAAGAAAATTAAGTGGATTTTTGAAAGAAAACAATACTGTCAATATACTATTAAAACAAATTAAAATGGTAAAAGTTATTGTACTTTAAGTAAACATAAAATAGCTAACATATCAATACCAGTTTTGGATTACTTTAATTAACAAAAAAAATGCATATAGCAGAGGATAGTTTCAATCTGCCTACCTCTGGGTAATGGGCCCAGCATGCTTCCATTGCAGTACTCTGCTGCACATGTAAGTGCAAGAGATCCTGAAGCACTCACTCATCATGGGAAAGTACCAATTTGTTTCTTCGTTGGTTGATTTAAGAAAATTCTTACAAAAACTCTCCAGATTATTGACTTTTTAAAGTTTTTCTAGGAAATGTTCTAGATGAATGCTTATTAGCCTTTGTCAGTATGTACTTTTCGCGAAGTGTCACTGTGGCGCAATCGGTTAGTGTGTCCGGCTACTAACCAAAAGGTTGGTGGTTTAATCCCACCCAGGGACATAATTGACCTTGTGATCAGGTTTTGGTGATATTTAAGTAGACAAGTCAAAATTTTAAACCCCCTCTTATGGTGTAGGGTACCTGGCCTTCTCTGATGTAATCAGAGTTAGATTTGATTCAGTGATTTTATAAAAAACAGCTAGGAAGCACAATTTAGCAATGGGTTGCAGAGAAAAAAAATATGCTGGCAGAAAAATCCAATAGAGTGATTAAACAGCTCTTCATTTTCTGGCTTTATTTTTATGCTAACAAATTTGTTCTCTGAAAAGTGTCCACAAAGCCAAGTCTCTGATTAACACCTTTGTAGGGATGGTTTTTCACCTATTACTAAATTAAACTTGCTTCATTGGAAAGGCAGCAAGATGCATCCTCATTTCAATTTCTACTGAAATAATACAGGTTGACACCAGGAAACATTAACGCCACTGCATCCTTGCTGCTTTCTCATGTGGAAGTCTGTTTAATGTGAAAACAAGGTGATATCTAATTAGCACACAGGTAAGGAATTAAGAAAATCTTTATTTAAGGGTGAAGATGTTTCTCACAAAATCGTTGCCCCAATGCATCATTGAAATTCAAGCTGGAAAGATGATTTTAATATATCACTTGTACATTTTGTATTGCTCTTCTGGTGACAATGTAGTTTGTTTTTGTCAATTACCCTTTTAATATTAGGGTAAAGAAAATTAAGTTGATTTTTTAAAGAAAACTATACTGTCAATATACTATTCAAACAAATTAAAATGGTAAAAGTTATTGTACTTCAAGTAAAAATAAAAGAGCAAAAATATCAATCCCAGTTTTGATTACTTAAATTAACAAAAAAAATGCATATAGCAAAGGATAGTTTCAATCTGCCTACCTCCGGGTTATGGGCCCAGCATGCTTCCGTTGCAGTACTCTGCTGCACATGTAAGTGCAAGAGATCCTGAAGCACTCACTCATCATGGGAAAGTACCAATGTGTTTCTTCGTTGGTTGATGGAAGAAACATTTTACAATAATTCTCCAGATTATTGACTTTTTAAAGTTTTTCTAGGAAACGTTCTAGATGTATGCTTATTAGCCTTTGTCAGTATATACTTTTCGCGAAGTGTCTCTGTGGCGCAATCGGTTAGTGTGTCCAGCTACTAACCAAAAGGTTGGTGGTTCAATCCCACCCAGGGACGTAATTGACCTTGTTATCAGATTTTGGTGATCTTTAAGTAGACAAGTCAAAATTTCAAACCCCCTGTTATGGTGTAGGGTACCTGGCCTGTTCTGATGTAATCAGAGTTAGATTTGATTCAGTGATTTAATAAAAACAGCTAGGAAGCACAATTTAGCAGTGGGTTGCAGAGAAAAAGAAATATGCTGGCAAAAAAAATCCAATTGAGTGATTAAACAGTTCTTCATTTTCTGGCTTTATTTTTATGCTAACAAATTTGTTCTCTGAAAAGTGTCCACAAAGCCAAGTCTCTGATTAACACCTTTGTAGGGATGGTTTTTCACCTATTACTAAATTAAACTTGCTTCATTGGAAAGGCAGCAAGATGCATCTTCATTTCAATGTCTACTGAAATAATACAGGTTGACACCAGGAAACATTACCGCCACTGCATCCTTGCTGCTTTCTCATGTAGAAGTCTGTTTAATGTGAAAACAAGGTGATATCTAATTAGCACACAGGTAAGGAATTAAGAAAATCTTTATTTAAGGGTGAAGATGTTTCTCACAAAATCGTTGCCCCAATGCATCATTGAAATTCAAGCTGGAAAGATGATTTTAATATATCACTTGTACATTTTGTATTGCTCTTCTGGTGACAATGTAGTTTGTTTTTGTCAATTACCATTTTAATAATAGGGTAAAGAAAATTAAGTGGATTTTTGAAAGAAAACAATACTGTCAATATACTATTAAAACAAATTAAAATGGTAAAAGTTATTGTACTTTAAGTAAAAATAAAAGAGCCAAAATATCAATCCCAGTTTTGGATTACTTTAATTAACAAAAAAAAAATGCATATAGCAGAGAATAGTTTCAATCTGCTTACCTCTGGGTTATGTGCCCAGCATGCTTCCATTGCTGTACTCTGCTGCACATGTAAGTGCAGTAGATCCTGAAGCACTCACTCATCATGGGAAAGTACCAATGTGTTTCTTCGTTGGTTGATGGAAGAAACATCTTACAAAAACTCTCCAGATTATTGACTTTTTAAAGTTTTTCTAGGAAACGTTTTAGATGAATGCTTATTAGCCTTTGTCAGTATGTACTTTTGCAAAGTGTCTCTGTGGTGCAATCAGTTAGTGTGTATGGCTATTAACCAAAAGGTTGGTGGTTCAATCCCACCCAGGGACGTAATTGACCTTGTTATCAGATTTTGGTGATCTTTAAGTAGACAAGTCAAAATTTAAAACCCCCTCTTATGGTGTAGGGTACCTGGCCTTCTCTGATGTAATCAGAGTTAGATTTGATTCAGTGATTTTATAAAAACAGCTAGGAAGCACAATTTAGCAGTGGGTTGCAGAGAAAAAGAAATATGCTGGCAAAAAAATCCAATTGAGTGATTAAACAGCTCTTAATTTTCTGGCTTTATTTTTATGCTAACAAATTTGTTCTCTGAAAAGTGTCCACAAAGCCAAGTCTCTGATTAACACCTTTGTAAGGATGGTTTTTCACCTATTACTAAATTAAATTTGCTTAATTGGAAAGGCAGCAAGATGCATCCTCATTTCAATGTCTACTGAAATAATACAGGTTGACACCAGGAAACATTAACGCCACTGCATCCTTGCTGCTTTCTCATATAGAAGTCTGTTTAATGTGAAAACAAGGTGATATCTAATTAGCACACAGGTAAGGAATTAAGAAAATCTTTATTTAAGGGTGAAGATGTTTCTCACAAAATCGTTGCCCCAATGCATCATTGAAATTCAAGCTGGAAAGATGATTTTAATATATCACTTGTACATTTTGTATTGCTCTTCTGGTGACAATGTAGTTTGTTTTTGTCAATTACCATTTTAATAATAGGGTAAAGAAAATTAAGTGGATTTTTTAAAGAAAATAATACTTTCAATATACTATTAAAACAAATTAAAATGGTAAAAGTTATTGTACTTTAATGAAAAATAAAAGAGCAAAAATATCAATCCCAGTTTTGGATTACTTTAATTAACAAAAAAATATGCATATAGCAGAGGATAGTTTTAATCTGCCTACCTCTGGGTTATGGGCCCAGCATGCTTCCATTGCAGTACTTTGCTGCACATGTAAGTGCAAGAGATCCTGAAGCACTCACTCATCATGGGAAAGTACCAATGTGTTTCTTCGTTGGTGGATGGAAGAAACATCTTACAAAAACTCTCCAGATTATTGACTTTTTAAAGTTTTTCTAGGAAACGTTTTAGATGAATGCTTATTAGCCTTTGTCAGTATATACTTTTGCAAAGTGTCTCTGTGGCGCAATCAGTTAGTGTAAACGGCTATAAACCAAAAGGTTGGTGGTTCAATCCCACCCAGGGACGTAATTGACCTTGTGATCAGATTTTGGTGATCTTTAAGTAGACAAGTCAACATTTCAAGCCCCCTCTTATGGTGTAGGGTACCTGGCCTTCTCTGATGTAATCAGAGTTAGATTTGATTCAGTGATTTTATAAAAACAGCTAGGAAGCACAATTTAGCAGTGGGTTGCAGAGAAAAAGAAATATGCTGGCAAAAAAATCCAATTGAGTGATTAAACAGCTCTTAATTTTCTGGCTTTATTTTTATGCTAACAAATTTGTTCTCTGAAAAGTGTCCACAAAGCCAAGTCTCTGATTAACACCTTTGTAAGGATGGTTTTTCACCTATTACTAAATTAAATTTGCTTAATTGGAAAGGCAGCAAGATGCATCCTCATTTCAATGTCTACTGAAATAATACGGGTTGACACCAGGAAACATTAACGCCACTGCATCCTTGCTGCTTTCTCATGTGGAAGTCTGTTTAATGTGAAAACAAGGTGATATCTAATTAGCACACAGGTAAGGAATTAAGAAAATCTTTATTTAAGGGTGAAGATGTTTCTCACAAAATCGTTGCCCCAATGCATCATTGAAATTCAAGCTGGAAAGATGATTTTAATATATCACTTGTACATTTTGTATTGCTCTTCTGGTGACAATGTAGTTTGTTTTTGTCAATTACCATTTTAATAATAGGGTAAAGAAAATTAAGTGGATTTTTGAAAGAAAACAATACTGTCAATATACTATTAAAACAAATTAAAATGGTAAAAGTTATTGTACTTTAAGTAAAAATAAAAGAGCAAAAATATCAATCCCAGTTTTGATTACTTAAATTAACAAAAAAAATGCATATAGCAAAGGATAGTTTCAATCTGCCTACCTCTGGGTTATGGGCCCAGCATGCTTCCATTGCAGTACTCTGCTGCACATGTAAGTGCAAGAGATCCTGAAGCACTCACTCATCATGGGAAAGTACCAATGTGTTTCTTCGTTGGTTGATGGAAGAAACATTTTACAATAATTCTCCAGATTATTGACTTTTTAAAGTTTTTCTAGGAAACGTTCTAGATGTATGCTTATTAGCCTTTGTCAGTATATACTTTTCGCGAAGTGTCTCTGTGGCGCAATCGGTTAGTGTGTCCGGCTACTAACCAAAAGGTTGGTGGTTCAATCCCACCCAGGGACGTAATTGACCTTGTTATCAGATTTTGGTGATCTTTAAGTAGACAAGTCAAAATTTCAAACCCCCTGTTATGGTGTAGGGTACCTGGCCTGTTCTGATGTAATCAGAGTTAGATTTGATTCAGTGATTTAATAAAAACAGCTAGGAAGCACAATTTAGCAGTGGGTTGCAGAGAAAAAGAAATATACTGGCAAAAAAAATCCAATTGAGTGATTAAACAGTTCTTCATTTTCTGGCTTTATTTTTATGCTAACAAATTTGTTCTCTGAAAAGTGTCCACAAAGCCAAGTCTCTGATTAACACCTTTGTAGGGATGGTTTTTCACCTATTACTAAATTAAACTTGCTTCATTGGAAAGGCAGCAAGATGCATCTTCATTTCAATGTCTACTGAAATAATACAGGTTGACACCAGGAAACATTACCGCCACTGCATCCTTGCTGCTTTCTCATGTAGAAGTCTGTTTAATGTGAAAACAAGGTGATATCTAATTAGCACACAGGTAAGGAATTAAGAAAATCTTTATTTAAGGGTGAAGATGTTTCTCACAAAATCGTTGCCCCAATGCATCATTGAAATTCAAGCTGGAAAGATGATTTTAATATATCACTTGTACATTTTGTATTGCTCTTCTGGTGACAATGTAGTTTGTTTGTGTCAATTACCCTTTTAATAATAGGGTAAAGAAAATTAAGTGGATTTTTTAAAGAAAACTATACTGTCAATATACTATTAAAACAAATTAAAATGGTAAAAGTTATTGTACTTTAAGTAAAAATAAAAGAGCAAAAATATCAATCCCAGTTTTGATTACTTAAATTAACAAAAAAAAATGCATATAGCAAAGGATAGTTTCAATCTGCCTACCTCTGGGTTATGGGCCCAGCATGCTTCCATTGCAGTACTCTGCTGCACATGTAAGTGCAAGAGATCCTGAAGCACTCACTCATCATGGGAAAGTACCAATGTGTTTCTTCGTTGGTTGATGGAAGAAACATCTTACAAAAACTCTCCAGATTATTGACTTTTTAAAGTTTTTCTAGGAAATGTTCTAGATGTATGCTTATTAGCCTTTGTCAGTACGTACTTTTTACAAAGTGTCTCTGTGGCGCAATCGGTTAGTGTGTCTGGCTACTAACCAAAAGGTTGGTGGTTCAATCCCACCCAGGGACGTAATTGACCTTGTTATCAGATTTTGGTGATCTTTAAGTAGACAAGTCAAAATTTCAAACCCCCTGTTATGGTGTAGGGTACCTGGCCTTCTCTGATGTAATCAGAGTTAGATTTGATTCAGTGATTTTATAAAAACAGCTAGGAAGCACAATTTAGCAGTGGGTTGCAGAGAAAAAGAAATATGCTGGAAAAAAAATCCAATTGAGTGATTAAACAGCTCTTCATTTTCTGGCTTTATTTTTATGCTAACAAATTTGTTCTCTGAAAAGTGTCCACAAAGCCAAGTCTCTGATTAACACCTTTGTAGGGATGGTTTTTCACCTATTACTAAATTAAACTTGCTTCATTGGAAAGGCAGCAAGATGCATCCTCATTTCAATTTCTACTGAAATAATACAGGTTGACACCAGGAAACATTAACGCCACTGCATCCTTGCTGCTTTCTCATGTGGAAGTCTGTTTAATGTGAAAACAAGGTGATATCTAATTAGCACACAGGTAAGGAATTAAGAAAATCTTTATTTAAGGGTGAAGATGTTTCTCACAAAATCGTTGCCCCAATGCATCATTGAAATTCAAGCTGGAAAGATGATTTTAATATATCACTTGTACATTTTGTATTGCTCTTCTGGTGACAATGTAGTTTGTTTTTGTCAATTACCATTTTAATAATAGGGTAAAGAAAATTAAGTGGATTTTTGAAAGAAAACAATACTGTCAATATACTATTAAAACAAATTAAAATGGTAAAAGTTATTGTACTTTAAGTAAACATAAAATAGCTAACATATCAATACCAGTTTTGGATTACTTTAATTAACAAAAAAAATGCATATAGCAGAGGATAGTTTCAATCTGCCTACCTCTGGGTAATGGGCCCAGCATGCTTCCATTGCAGTACTCTGCTGCACATGTAAGTGCAAGAGATCCTGAAGCACTCACTCATCATGGGAAAGTACCAATTTGTTTCTTCGTTGGTTGATTTAAGAAAATTCTTACAAAAACTCTCCAGATTATTGACTTTTTAAAGTTTTTCTAGGAAATGTTCTAGATGAATGCTTATTAGCCTTTGTCAGTATGTACTTTTCGCAAAGTGTCACTGTGGCGCAATCGGTTAGTGTGTCCGGCTACTAACCAAAAGGTTGGTGGTTTTAATCCCACCCAGGGACATAATTGACCTTGTGATCAGGTTTTGGTGATATTTAAGTAGACAAGTCAAAATTTTAAACCCCCTCTTATGGTGTAGGGTACCTGGCCTTCTCTGATGTAATCAGAGTTAGATTTGATTCAGTGATTTTATAAAAAACAGCTAGGAAGCACAATTTAGCAATGGGTTGCAGAGAAAAAAAATATGCTGGCAGAAAAATCCAATAGAGTGATTAAACAGCTCTTCATTTTCTGGCTTTATTTTTATGCTAACAAATTTGTTCTCTGAAAAGTGTCCACAAAGCCAAGTCTCTGATTAACACCTTTGTAGGGATGGTTTTTCACCTATTACTAAATTAAACTTGCTTCATTGGAAAGGCAGCAAGATGCATCCTCATTTCAATTTCTACTGAAATAATACAGGTTGACACCAGGAAACATTAACGCCACTGCATCCTTGCTGCTTTCTCATGTGGAAGTCTGTTTAATGTGAAAACAAGGTGATATCTAATTAGCACACAGGTAAGGAATTAAGAAAATCTTTATTTAAGGGTGAAGATGTTTCTCACAAAATCGTTGCCCCAATGCATCATTGAAATTCAAGCTGGAAAGATGATTTTAATATATCACTTGTACATTTTGTATTGCTCTTCTGGTGACAATGTAGTTTGTTTTTGTCAATTACCCTTTTAATATTAGGGTAAAGAAAATTAAGTTGATTTTTTAAAGAAAACTATACTGTCAATATACTATTCAAACAAATTAAAATGGTAAAAGTTATTGTACTTCAAGTAAAAATAAAAGAGCAAAAATATCAATCCCAGTTTTGATTACTTAAATTAACAAAAAAAATGCATATAGCAAAGGATAGTTTCAATCTGCCTACCTCCGGGTTATGGGCCCAGCATGCTTCCGTTGCAGTACTCTGCTGCACATGTAAGTGCAAGAGATCCTGAAGCACTCACTCATCATGGGAAAGTACCAATGTGTTTCTTCGTTGGTTGATGGAAGAAACATTTTACAATAATTCTCCAGATTATTGACTTTTTAAAGTTTTTCTAGGAAACGTTCTAGATGTATGCTTATTAGCCTTTGTCAGTATATACTTTTCGCGAAGTGTCTCTGTGGCGCAATCGGTTAGTGTGTCCGGCTACTAACCAAAAGGTTGGTGGTTCAATCCCACCCAGGGACGTAATTGACCTTGTTATCAGATTTTGGTGATCTTTAAGTAGACAAGTCAAAATTTCAAACCCCCTGTTATGGTGTAGGGTACCTGGCCTTTTCTGATGTAATCAGAGTTAGATTTGATTCAGTGATTTAATAAAAACAGCTAGGAAGCACAATTTAGCAGTGGGTTGCAGAGAAAAAGAAATATGCTGGCAAAAAAAATCCAATTGAGTGATTAAACAGTTCTTCATTTTCTGGCTTTATTTTTATGCTAACAAATTTGTTCTCTGAAAAGTGTCCACAAAGCCAAGTCTCTGATTAACACCTTTGTAGGGATGGTTTTTCACCTATTACTAAATTAAACTTGCTTCATTGGAAAGGCAGCAAGATGCATCTTCATTTCAATGTCTACTGAAATAATACAGGTTGACACCAGGAAACATTACCGCCACTGCATCCTTGCTGCTTTCTCATGTAGAAGTCTGTTTAATGTGAAAACAAGGTGATATCTAATTAGCACACAGGTAAGGAATTAAGAAAATCTTTATTTAAGGGTGAAGATGTTTCTCACAAAATCGTTGCCCCAATGCATCATTGAAATTCAAGCTGGAAAGATGATTTTAATATATCACTTGTACATTTTGTATTGCTCTTCTGGTGACAATGTAGTTTGTTTTTGTCAATTACCATTTTAATAATAGGGTAAAGAAAATTAAGTGGATTTTTGAAAGAAAACAATACTGTCAATATACTATTAAAACAAATTAAAATGGTAAAAGTTATTGTACTTTAAGTAAAAATAAAAGAGCCAAAATATCAATCCCAGTTTTGGATTACTTTAATTAACAAAAAAAAAATGCATATAGCAGAGAATAGTTTCAATCTGCTTACCTCTGGGTTATGTGCCCAGCATGCTTCCATTGCTGTACTCTGCTGCACATGTAAGTGCAGTAGATCCTGAAGCACTCACTCATCATGGGAAAGTACCAATGTGTTTCTTCGTTGGTTGATGGAAGAAACATCTTACAAAAACTCTCCAGATTATTGACTTTTTAAAGTTTTTCTAGGAAACGTTTTAGATGAATGCTTATTAGCCTTTGTCAGTATGTACTTTTGCAAAGTGTCTCTGTGGCGCAATCAGTTAGTGTGTATGGCTATTAACCAAAAGGTTGGTGGTTCAATCCCACCCAGGGACGTAATTGACCTTGTTATCAGATTTTGGTGATCTTTAAGTAGACAAGTCAAAATTTCAAACCCCCTCTTATGGTGTAGGGTACCTGGCCTTCTCTGATGTAATCAGAGTTAGATTTGATTCAGTGATTTTATAAAAACAGCTAGGAAGCACAATTTAGCAGTGGGTTGCAGAGAAAAAGAAATATGCTGGCAAAAAAATCCAATTGAGTGATTAAACAGCTCTTCATTTTGTGGCTTTATTTTTATGCTAACAAATTTGTTCTCTGAAAAGTGTCCACAAAGCCAAGTCTCTGATTAACACCTTTGTAAGGATGGTTTTTCACCTATTACTAAATTAAACTTGCTTCATTGGAAAGGCAGCAAGATGCATCCTCATTTCAATGTCTACTGAAATAATACAGGTTGACACCAGGAAACATTATCGCCACTGCATCCTTGCTGCTTTCTCATGTGGAAGTCTGTTTAATGTGAAAACAAGGTGATATCTAATTAGCACACAGGTAAGGAATTAAGAAAATCTTTATTTAAGGGTGAAGATGTTTCTCACAAAATCGTTGCCCCAATGCATCATTGAAATTCAAGCTGGAAAGATGATTTTAATATATCACTTGTACATTTTGTATTGCTCTTCTGGTGACAATGTAGTTTGTTTTTGTCAATTACCATTTTAATAATAGGGTAAAGAAAATTAAGTGGATTTTTTAAAGAAAATAATACTTTCAATATACTATTAAAACAAATTAAAATGGTAAAAGTTATTGTACTTTAATGAAAAATAAAAGAGCAAAAATATCAATCCCAGTTTTGGATTACTTTAATTAACAAAAAAATATGCATATAGCAGAGGATAGTTTTAATCTGCCTACCTCTGGGTTATGGGCCCAGCATGCTTCCATTGCAGTACTTTGCTGCACATGTAAGTGCAAGAGATCCTGAAGCACTCACTCATCATGGGAAAGTACCAATGTGTTTCTTCGTTGGTGGATGGAAGAAACATCTTACAAAAACTCTCCAGATTATTGACTTTTTAAAGTTTTTCTAGGAAACGTTTTAGATGAATGCTTATTAGCCTTTGTCAGTATATACTTTTGCAAAGTGTCTCTGTGGCGCAATCAGTTAGTGTAAACGGCTATAAACCAAAAGGTTGGTGGTTCAATCCCACCCAGGGACGTAATTGACCTTGTGATCAGATTTTGGTGATCTTTAAGTAGACAAGTCAACATTTCAAGCCCCCTCTTATGGTGTAGGGTACCTGGCCTTCTCTGATGTAATCAGAGTTAGATTTGATTCAGTGATTTTATAAAAACAGCTAGGAAGCACAATTTAGCAGTGGGTTGCAGAGAAAAAGAAATATGCTGGCAAAAAAATCCAATTGAGTGATTAAACAGCTCTTAATTTTCTGGCTTTATTTTTATGCTAACAAATTTGTTCTCTGAAAAGTGTCCACAAAGCCAAGTCTCTGATTAACACCTTTGTAAGGATGGTTTTTCACCTATTACTAAATTAAATTTGCTTAATTGGAAAGGCAGCAAGATGCATCCTCATTTCAATGTCTACTGAAATAATACGGGTTGACACCAGGAAACATTAACGCCACTGCATCCTTGCTGCTTTCTCATGTGGAAGTCTGTTTAATGTGAAAACAAGGTGATATCTAATTAGCACACAGGTAAGGAATTAAGAAAATCTTTATTTAAGGGTGAAGATGTTTCTCACAAAATCGTTGCCCCAATGCATCATTGAAATTCAAGCTGGAAAGATGATTTTAATATATCACTTGTACATTTTGTATTGCTCTTCTGGTGACAATGTAGTTTGTTTTTGTCAATTACCATTTTAATAATAGGGTAAAGAAAATTAAGTGGATTTTTGAAAGAAAACAATACTGTCAATATACTATTAAAACAAATTAAAATGGTAAAAGTTATTGTACTTTAAGTAAAAATAAAAGAGCAAAAATATCAATCCCAGTTTTGATTACTTAAATTAACAAAAAAAATGCATATAGCAAAGGATAGTTTCAATCTGCCTACCTCTGGGTTATGGGCCCAGCATGCTTCCATTGCAGTACTCTGCTGCACATGTAAGTGCAAGAGATCCTGAAGCACTCACTCATCATAGGAAAGTACCAATGTGTTTCTTCGTTGGTTGATGGAAGAAACATCTTACAAAAACTCTCCAGATTATTGACTTTTTAAAGTTTTTCTAGGAAACGTTCTAGATGTATGCTTATTAGCCTTTGTCAGTATGTACTTTTTGCGAAGTGTCTCTGTGGCGCAATCGGTTAGTGTGTCCGGCTACTAACCAAAAGGTTGGTGGTTCAATCCCACCCAGGGACGTAATTGACCTTGTTATCAGATTTTGGTGATCTTTAAGTAGACAAGTCAAAATTTCAAACCCCCTGTTATGGTGTAGGGTACCTGGCCTTTTCTGATGTAATCAGAGTTAGATTTGATTCAGTGATTTAATAAAAACAGCTAGGAAGCACAATTTAGCAGTGGGTTGCAGAGAAAAAGAAATATGCTGGCAAAAAAAATCCAATTGAGTGATTAAACAGCTCTTCATTTTCTGGCTTTATTTTTATGCTAACAAATTTGTTCTCTGAAAAGTGTCCACAAAGCCAAGTCTCTGATTAACACCTTTGTAGGGATGGTTTTTCACCTATTACTAAATTAAACTTGCTTCATTGGAAAGGCAGCAAGATGCATCTTCATTTCAATGTCTACTGAAATAATACAGGTTGACACCAGGAAACATTACCGCCACTGCATCCTTGCTGCTTTCTCATGTAGAAGTCTGTTTAATGTGAAAACAAGGTGATATCTAATTAGCACACAGGTAAGGAATTAAGAAAATCTTTATTTAAGGGTGAAGATGTTTCTCACAAAATCGTTGCCCCAATGCATCATTGAAATTCAAGCTGGAAAGATGATTTTAATATATCACTTGTACATTTTGTATTGCTCTTCTGGTGACAATGTAGTTTGTTTTTGTCAATTACCATTTTAATAATAGGGTAAAGAAAATTAAGTGGATTTTTGAAAGAAAACAATACTGTCAATATACTATTAAAACAAATTAAAATGGTAAAAGTTGTTGTACTTTAAGTAAAAATAAAAGAGCCAAAATATCAATCCCAGTTTTGGATTACTTTAATTAACAAAAAAAAATGCATATAGCAGAGGATAGTTTCAATCTGCTTACCTCTGGGTTATGTGCCCAGCATGCTTCCATTGCTGTACTCTGCTGCACATGTAAGTGCAGTAGATCCTGAAGCACTCACTCATCATGGGAAAGTACCAATGTGTTTCTTCGTTGGTTGATGGAAGAAACATCTTACAAAAACTCTCCAGATTATTGACTTTTTAAAGTTTTTCTAGGAAACGTTTTAGATGAATGCTTATTAGCCTTTGTCAGTATGTAATTTTGCAAAGTGTCTCTGTGGCGCAATCAGTTAGTGTGTATGGCTATTAACCAAAAGGTTGGTGGTTCAATCCCACCCAGGGACGTAATTGACCTTGTTATCAGATTTTGGTGATCTTTAAGTAGACAAGTCAAAATTTCAAACCCCCTCTTATGGTGTAGGGTACCTGGCCTTCTCTGATGTAATCAGAGTTAGATTTGATTCAGTGATTTTATAAAAACAGCTAGGAAGCACAATTTAGCAGTGGGTTGCAGAGAAAAAGAAATATGCTGGCAAAAAAATCCAATTGAGTGATTAAACAGCTCTTCATTTTCTGGCTTTATTTTTATGCTAACAAATTTGTTCTCTGAAAAGTGTCCACAAAGCCAAGTCTCTGATTAACACCTTTGTAAGGATGGTTTTTCACCTATTACTAAATTAAACTTGCTTCATTGGAAAGGCAGCAAGATGCATCCTCATTTCAATGTCTACTGAAAAAATACAGGTTGACACCAGGAAACATTATCGCCACTGCATCCTTGCTGCTTTCTCATGTGGAAGTCTGTTTAATGTGAAAACAAGGTGATATCTAATTAGCACACAGGTAAGGAATTAAGAAAATCTTTATTTAAGGGTGAAGATGTTTCTCACAAAATCGTTGCCCCAATGCATCATTGAAATTCAAGCTGGAAAGATGATTTTAATATATCACTTGTACATTTTGTATTGCTCTTCTGGTGACAATGTAGTTTGTTTTTGTCAATTACCCTTTTAATAATAGGGTAAAGAAAATTAAGTGGATTTTTTAAAGAAAACTATACTGTCAATATACTATTAAAACAAATTAAAATGGTAAAAGTTATTGTACTTTAAGTAAAAATAAAAGAGCAAAAATATCAATCCCAGTTTTGATTACTTAAATTAACAAAAAAAATGCATATAGCAAAGGATAGTTTCAATCTGCCTACCTCTAGGTTATGGGCCCAGCATGCTTCCATTGCAGTACTCTGCTGCACATGTAAGTGCAAGAGATCCTGAAGCACTCACTCATCATGGGAAAGTACCAATGTGTTTCTTCGTTGGTTGATGGAAGAAACATCTTACAAAAACTCTCCAGATTACTGACTTTTTAAAGTTTTTCTAGGAAACGTTCTAGATGTATGCTTATTAGCCATTGTCAGTATGTACTTTTTGCAAAGTGTCTCTGTGGCGCAATTGGTTAGTGTGTCCTACTACTAACCAAAAGTTTGGTGGTTCAATCCCACCCAGGGACGTAATTGACCTTGTTATCAGATTTTGGTGATCTTTAAGTAGACAAGTCAAAATTTCAAACCCCCTGTTATGGTGTAGGGTACCTGGCCTTTTCTGATGTAATCAGAGTTAGATTTGATTCAGTGATTTAATAAAAACAGCTAGGAAGCACAATTTAGCAGTGGGTTGCAGAGTAAAAGAAATATGCTGGCAAAAAAAATCCGATTGATTAAACAGCTCTTCATTTTCTGGCTTTATTTTTATGCTAACAAATTTGTTCTCTGAAAAGTGTCCACAAAGCCAAGTCTCTGATTAACACCTTTGTAGGGATGGTTTTTCACCTATTACTAAATTAAACTTGCTTCATTGGAAAGGCAGCAAGATGCATCCTCATTTCAATGTCTACTGAAATAATACAGGTTGACACCAGGAAACATTACCGCCACTGCATCCTTGCTGCTTTCTCATGTAGAAGTCTGTTTAATGTGAAAACAAGGTGATATCTAATTAGCACACAGGTAAGGAATTAAGAAAATCTTTATTTAAGGGTGAAGATGTTTCTCACAAAATCGTTGCCCCAATGCATCATTGAAATTCAAGCTGGAAAGATGATTTTAATATATCACTTGTACATTTTGTATTGCTCTTCTGGTGACAATGTAGTTTGTTTTTGTCAATTACCCTTTTAATAATAGGGTAAAGAAAATTAAGTGGATTTTTTAAAGAAAACTATACTGTCAATATACTATTAAAACAAATTAAAATGGTAAAAGTTATTGTACTTTAAGTAAAAATAAAAGAGCAAAAATATCAATCCCAGTTTTGATTACTTAAATTAACAAAAAAAATGCATATAGCAAAGGATAGTTTCAATCTGCCTACCTCTGGGTTATGGGCCCAGCATGCTTCCATTGCAGTACTCTGCTGCACATGTAAGTGCAAGAGATCCTGAAGCACTCACTCATCATGGGAAAGTACCAATGTGTTTCTTCGTTGGTTGATGGAAGAAACATCTTACAAAAACTCTCCAGATTATTGACTTTTTAAAGTTTTTCTAGGAAACGTTCTAGATGTATGCTTATTAGCCTTTGTCAGTATGTACTTTTTGCAAAGTGTCTCTGTGGCGCAATCGGTTAGTGTGTCCGGCTACTAACCAAAAGGTTGGTGGTTCAATCCCACCCAGGGACGTAATTGACCTTGTTATCAGATTTTGGTGATCTTTAAGTAGACAAGTCAAAATTTCAAACCCCCTGTTATGGTGTAGGGTACCTGGCCTTTTCTGATGTAATCAGAGTTAGATTTGATTCAGTGATTTAATAAAAACAGCTAGGAAGCACAATTTAGCAGTGGGTTGCAGAGTAAAAGAAATATGCTGGCAAAAAAAATCCAATTGAGTGATTAAACAGCTCTTCATTTTCTGGCTTTATTTTTATGCTAACAAATTTGTTCTCTGAAAAGTGTCCACAAAGCCAAGTCTCTGATTAACACCTTTGTAGGGATGGTTTTTCACCTATTACTAAATTAAACTTGCTTCATTGGAAAGGCAGCAAGATGCATCTTCATTTCAATGTCTACTGAAATAATACAGGTTGACACCAGGAAACATTACCGCCACTGCATCCTTGCTGCTTTCTCATGTAGAAGTCTGTTTAATGTGAAAACAAGGTGATATCTAATTAGCACACAGGTAAGGAATTAAGAAAATCTTTATTTAAGGGTGAAGATGTTTCTCACAAAATCGTTGCCCCAATGCATCATTGAAATTCAAGCTGGAAAGATGATTTTAATATATCACTTGTACATTTTGTATTGCTCTTCTGGTGACAATGTAGTTTGTTTTTGTCAATTACCATTTTAATAATAGGGTAAAGAAAATTAAGTGGATTTTTGAAAGAAAACAATACTGTCAATATACTATTAAAACAAATTAAAATGGTAAAAGTTATTGTACTTTAAGTAAAAATAAAAGAGCCAAAATATCAATCCCAGTTTTGAATTACTTTAATTAACAAAAAAAAATGCATATAGCAGAGGATAGTTTCAATCTGCTTACCTCTGGGTTATGTGCCCAGCATGCTTCCATTGCTGTACTCTGCTGCACATGTAAGTGCAGTAGATCCTGAAACACTCACTCATCATGGGAAAGTACCAATGTGTTTCTTCGTTGGTTGATGGAAGAAACATCTTACAAAAACTCTCCAGATTATTGACTTTTTAAAGTTTTTCTAGGAAACGTTTTAGATGAATGCTTATTAGCCTTTGTCAGTATGTACTTTTGCAAAGTGTCTCTGTGGCGCAATCAGTTAGTGTGTATGGCTATTAACCAAAAGGTTGGTGGTTCAATCCCACCCAGGGACGTAATTGACCTTGTTATCAGATTTTGGTGATCTTTAAGTAGACAAGTCAAAATTTCAAACCCCCTCTTATGGTGTAGGGTACCTGGCCTTCTCTGATGTAATCAGAGTTAGATTTGATTCAGTGATTTTATAAAAACAGCTAGGAAGCACAATTTAGCAGTGGGTTGCAGAGAAAAAGAAATATGCTGGCAAAAAAATCAAATTGAGTGATTAAACAGCTCTTCATTTTCTGGCTTTATTTTTATGCTAACAAATTTGTTCTCTGAAAAGTGTCCACAAAGCCAAGTCTCTGATTAACACCTTTGTAAGGATGGTTTTTCACCTATTACTAAATTAAACTTGCTTCATTGGAAAGGCAGCAAGATGCATCCTCATTTCAATGTCTACTGAAATAATACAGGTTGACACCAGGAAACATTATCGCCACTGCATCCTTGCTGCTTTCTCATGTGGAAGTCTGTTTAATGTGAAAACAAGGTGATATCTAATTAGCACACAGGTAAGGAATTAAGAAAATCTTTATTTAAGGGTGAAGATGTTTCTCACAAAATCGTTGCCCCAATGCATCATTGAAATTCAAGCTGGAAAGATGATTTTAATATATCACTTGTACATTTTGTATTGCTCTTCTGGTGACAATGTAGTTTGTTTTTGTCAATTACCATTTTAATAATAGGGTAAAGAAAATTAAGTGGATTTTTTAAAGAAAATAATACTTTCAATATACTATTAAAACAAATTAAAATGGTAAAAGTTATTGTACTTTAATGAAAAATAAAAGAGCAAAAATATCAATCCCAGTTTTGGATTACTTTAATTAACAAAAAAATATGCATATAGCAGAGGATAGTTTTAATCTGCCTACCTCTGGGTTATGGGCCCAGCATGCTTCCATTGCAGTACTTTGCTGCACATGTAAGTGCAAGAGATCCTGAAGCACTCACTCATCATGGGAAAGTACCAATGTGTTTCTTCGTTGGTGGATGGAAGAAACATCTTACAAAAACTCTCCAGATTATTGACTTTTTAAAGTTTTTCTAGGAAACGTTTTAGATGAATGCTTATTAGCCTTTGTCAGTATATACTTTTGCAAAGTGTCTCTGTGGCGCAATCAGTTAGTGTAAACGGCTATAAACCAAAAGGTTGGTGGTTCAATCCCACCCAGGGACGTAATTGACCTTGTGATCAGATTTTGGTGATCTTTAAGTAGACAAGTCAACATTTCAAGCCCCCTCTTATGGTGTAGGGTACCTGGCCTTCTCTGATGTAATCAGAGTTAGATTTGATTCAGTGATTTTATAAAAACAGCTAGGAAGCACAATTTAGCAGTGGGTTGCAGAGAAAAAGAAATATGCTGGCAAAAAAATCCAATTGAGTGATTAAACAGCTCTTAATTTTCTGGCTTTATTTTTATGCTAACAAATTTGTTCTCTGAAAAGTGTCCACAAAGCCAAGTCTCTGATTAACACCTTTGTAAGGATGGTTTTTCACCTATTACTAAATTAAATTTGCTTAATTGGAAAGGCAGCAAGATGCATCCTCATTTCAATGTCTACTGAAATAATACGGGTTGACACCAGGAAACATTAACGCCACTGCATCCTTGCTGCTTTCTCATGTGGAAGTCTGTTTAATGTGAAAACAAGGTGATATCTAATTAGCACACAGGTAAGGAATTAAGAAAATCTTTATTTAAGGGTGAAGATGTTTCTCACAAAATCGTTGCCCCAATGCATCATTGAAATTCAAGCTGGAAAGATGATTTTAATATATCACTTGTACATTTTGTATTGCTCTTCTGGTGACAATGTAGTTTGTTTTTGTCAATTACCATTTTAATAATAGGGTAAAGAAAATTAAGTGGATTTTTGAAAGAAAACAATACTGTCAATATACTATTAAAACAAATTAAAATGGTAAAAGTTGTTGTACTTTAAGTAAAAATAAAAGAGCCAAAATATCAATCCCAGTTTTGGATTACTTTAATTAACAAAAAAAAATGCATATAGCAGAGGATAGTTTCAATCTGCTTACCTCTGGGTTATGTGCCCAGCATGCTTCCATTGCTGTACTCTGCTGCACATGTAAGTGCAGTAGATCCTGAAGCACTCACTCATCATGGGAAAGTACCAATGTGTTTCTTCGTTGGTTGATGGAAGAAACATCTTACAAAAACTCTCCAGATTATTGACTTTTTAAAGTTTTTCTAGGAAACGTTTTAGATGAATGCTTATTAGCCTTTGTCAGTATGTAATTTTGCAAAGTGTCTCTGTGGCGCAATCAGTTAGTGTGTATGGCTATTAACCAAAAGGTTGGTGGTTCAATCCCACCCAGGGACGTAATTGACCTTGTTATCAGATTTTGGTGATCTTTAAGTAGACAAGTCAAAATTTCAAACCCCCTCTTATGGTGTAGGGTACCTGGCCTTCTCTGATGTAATCAGAGTTAGATTTGATTCAGTGATTTTATAAAAACAGCTAGGAAGCACAATTTAGCAGTGGGTTGCAGAGAAAAAGAAATATGCTGGCAAAAAAATCCAATTGAGTGATTAAACAGCTCTTCATTTTCTGGCTTTATTTTTATGCTAACAAATTTGTTCTCTGAAAAGTGTCCACAAAGCCAAGTCTCTGATTAACACCTTTGTAAGGATGGTTTTTCACCTATTACTAAATTAAACTTGCTTCATTGGAAAGGCAGCAAGATGCATCCTCATTTCAATGTCTACTGAAAAAATACAGGTTGACACCAGGAAACATTATCGCCACTGCATCCTTGCTGCTTTCTCATGTGGAAGTCTGTTTAATGTGAAAACAAGGTGATATCTAATTAGCACACAGGTAAGGAATTAAGAAAATCTTTATTTAAGGGTGAAGATGTTTCTCACAAAATCGTTGCCCCAATGCATCATTGAAATTCAAGCTGGAAAGATGATTTTAATATATCACTTGTACATTTTGTATTGCTCTTCTGGTGACAATGTAGTTTGTTTTTGTCAATTACCCTTTTAATAATAGGGTAAAGAAAATTAAGTGGATTTTTTAAAGAAAACTATACTGTCAATATACTATTAAAACAAATTAAAATGGTAAAAGTTATTGTACTTTAAGTAAAAATAAAAGAGCAAAAATATCAATCCCAGTTTTGATTACTTAAATTAACAAAAAAAATGCATATAGCAAAGGATAGTTTCAATCTGCCTACCTCTAGGTTATGGGCCCAGCATGCTTCCATTGCAGTACTCTGCTGCACATGTAAGTGCAAGAGATCCTGAAGCACTCACTCATCATGGGAAAGTACCAATGTGTTTCTTCGTTGGTTGATGGAAGAAACATCTTACAAAAACTCTCCAGATTACTGACTTTTTAAAGTTTTTCTAGGAAACGTTCTAGATGTATGCTTATTAGCCATTGTCAGTATGTACTTTTTGCAAAGTGTCTCTGTGGCGCAATTGGTTAGTGTGTCCGGCTACTAACCAAAAGTTTGGTGGTTCAATCCCACCCAGGGACGTAATTGACCTTGTTATCAGATTTTGGTGATCTTTAAGTAGACAAGTCAAAATTTCAAACCCCCTGTTATGGTGTAGGGTACCTGGCCTTTTCTGATGTAATCAGAGTTAGATTTGATTCAGTGATTTAATAAAAACAGCTAGGAAGCACAATTTAGCAGTGGGTTGCAGAGTAAAAGAAATATGCTGGCAAAAAAAATCCAATTGATTGATTAAACAGCTCTTCATTTTCTGGCTTTATTTTTATGCTAACAAATTTGTTCTCTGAAAAGTGTCCACAAAGCCAAGTCTCTGATTAACACCTTTGTAGGGATGGTTTTTCACCTATTACTAAATTAAACTTGCTTCATTGGAAAGGCAGCAAGATGCATCCTCATTTCAATGTCTACTGAAATAATACAGGTTGACACCAGGAAACATTACCGCCACTGCATCCTTGCTGCTTTCTCATGTAGAAGTCTGTTTAATGTGAAAACAAGGTGATATCTAATTAGCACACAGGTAAGGAATTAAGAAAATCTTTATTTAAGGGTGAAGATGTTTCTCACAAAATCGTTGCCCCAATGCATCATTGAAATTCAAGCTGGAAAGATGATTTTAATATATCACTTGTACATTTTGTATTGCTCTTCTGGTGACAATGTAGTTTGTTTTTGTCAATTACCCTTTTAATAATAGGGTAAAGAAAATTAAGTGGATTTTTTAAAGAAAACTATACTGTCAATATACTATTAAAACAAATTAAAATGGTAAAAGTTATTGTACTTTAAGTAAAAATAAAAGAGCAAAAATATCAATCCCAGTTTTTATTACTTAAATTAACAAAAAAAATGCATATAGCAAAGGATAGTTTCAATCTGCCTACCTCTGGGTTATGGGCCCAGCATGCTTCCATTGCAGTACTCTGCTGCACATGTAAGTGCAAGAGATCCTGAAGCACTCACTCATCATGGGAAAGTACCAATGTGTTTCTTCGTTGGTTGATGGAAGAAACATCTTACAAAAACTCTCCAGATTATTGACTTTTTAAAGTTTTTCTAGGAAACGTTCTAGATGTATGCTTATTAGCCTTTGTCAGTATGTACTTTTTGCAAAGTGTCTCTGTGGCGCAATCGGTTAGTGTGTCCGGCTACTAACCAAAAGGTTGGTGGTTCGATCCCACCCAGGGACGTAATCGACCTTGTTATCAGATTTTGGTGATCTTTAAGTAGACAAGTCAAAATTTCAAACCCCCTGTTATGGTGTAGGGTACCTGGCCTTTTCTGATGTAATCAGAGTTAGATTTGATTCAGTGATTTAATAAAAACAGCTAGGAAGCACAATTTAGCAGTGGGTTGCAGAGTAAAAGAAATATGCTGGCAAAAAAAATCCAATTGAGTGATTAAACAGCTCTTAATTTTCTGGCTTTATTTTTATGCTAACAAATTTGTTCTCTGAAAAGTGTCCACAAAGCCAAGTCTCTGATTAACACCTTTGTAAGGATGGTTTTTCACCTATTACTAAATTAAATTTGCTTAATTGGAAAGGCAGCAAGATGCATCCTCATTTCAATGTCTACTGAAATAATACGGGTTGACACCAGGAAACATTAACGCCACTGCATCCTTGCTGCTTTCTCATGTGGAAGTCTGTTTAATGTGAAAACAAGGTGATATCTAATTAGCACACAGGTAAGGAATTAAGAAAATCTTTATTTAAGGGTGAAGATGTTTCTCACAAAATCGTTGCCCCAATGCATCATTGAAATTCAAGCTGGAAAGATGATTTTAATATATCACTTGTACATTTTGTATTGCTCTTCTGGTGACAATGTAGTTTGTTTTTGTCAATTACCATTTTAATAATAGGGTAAAGAAAATTAAGTGGATTTTTGAAAGAAAACAATACTGTCAATATACTATTAAAACAAATTAAAATGGTAAAAGTTGTTGTACTTTAAGTAAAAATAAAAGAGCCAAAATATCAATCCCAGTTTTGGATTACTTTAATTAACAAAAAAAAATGCATATAGCAGAGGATAGTTTCAATCTGCTTACCTCTGGGTTATGTGCCCAGCATGCTTCCATTGCTGTACTCTGCTGCACATGTAAGTGCAGTAGATCCTGAAGCACTCACTCATCATGGGAAAGTACCAATGTGTTTCTTCGTTGGTTGATGGAAGAAACATCTTACAAAAACTCTCCAGATTATTGACTTTTTAAAGTTTTTCTAGGAAACGTTTTAGATGAATGCTTATTAGCCTTTGTCAGTATGTAATTTTGCAAAGTGTCTCTGTGGCGCAATCAGTTAGTGTGTATGGCTATTAACCAAAAGGTTGGTGGTTCAATCCCACCCAGGGACGTAATTGACCTTGTTATCAGATTTTGGTGATCTTTAAGTAGACAAGTCAAAATTTCAAACCCCCTCTTATGGTGTAGGGTACCTGGCCTTCTCTGATGTAATCAGAGTTAGATTTGATTCAGTGATTTTATAAAAACAGCTAGGAAGCACAATTTAGCAGTGGGTTGCAGAGAAAAAGAAATATGCTGGCAAAAAAATCCAATTGAGTGATTAAACAGCTCTTCATTTTCTGGCTTTATTTTTATGCTAACAAATTTGTTCTCTGAAAAGTGTCCACAAAGCCAAGTCTCTGATTAACACCTTTGTAAGGATGGTTTTTCACCTATTACTAAATTAAACTTGCTTCATTGGAAAGGCAGCAAGATGCATCCTCATTTCAATGTCTACTGAAAAAATACAGGTTGACACCAGGAAACATTATCGCCACTGCATCCTTGCTGCTTTCTCATGTGGAAGTCTGTTTAATGTGAAAACAAGGTGATATCTAATTAGCACACAGGTAAGGAATTAAGAAAATCTTTATTTAAGGGTGAAGATGTTTCTCACAAAATCGTTGCCCCAATGCATCATTGAAATTCAAGCTGGAAAGATGATTTTAATATATCACTTGTACATTTTGTATTGCTCTTCTGGTGACAATGTAGTTTGTTTTTGTCAATTACCCTTTTAATAATAGGGTAAAGAAAATTAAGTGGATTTTTTAAAGAAAACTATACTGTCAATATACTATTAAAACAAATTAAAATGGTAAAAGTTATTGTACTTTAAGTAAAAATAAAAGAGCAAAAATATCAATCCCAGTTTTGATTACTTAAATTAACAAAAAAAATGCATATAGCAAAGGATAGTTTCAATCTGCCTACCTCTAGGTTATGGGCCCAGCATGCTTCCATTGCAGTACTCTGCTGCACATGTAAGTGCAAGAGATCCTGAAGCACTCACTCATCATGGGAAAGTACCAATGTGTTTCTTCGTTGGTTGATGGAAGAAACATCTTACAAAAACTCTCCAGATTACTGACTTTTTAAAGTTTTTCTAGGAAACGTTCTAGATGTATGCTTATTAGCCATTGTCAGTATGTACTTTTTGCAAAGTGTCTCTGTGGCGCAATTGGTTAGTGTGTCCGGCTACTAACCAAAAGTTTGGTGGTTCAATCCCACCCAGGGACGTAATTGACCTTGTTATCAGATTTTGGTGATCTTTAAGTAGACAAGTCAAAATTTCAAACCCCCTGTTATGGTGTAGGGTACCTGGCCTTTTCTGATGTAATCAGAGTTAGATTTGATTCAGTGATTTAATAAAAACAGCTAGGAAGCACAATTTAGCAGTGGGTTGCAGAGTAAAAGAAATATGCTGGCAAAAAAAATCCAATTGATTGATTAAACAGCTCTTCATTTTCTGGCTTTATTTTTATGCTAACAAATTTGTTCTCTGAAAAGTGTCCACAAAGCCAAGTCTCTGATTAACACCTTTGTAGGGATGGTTTTTCACCTATTACTAAATTAAACTTGCTTCATTGGAAAGGCAGCAAGATGCATCCTCATTTCAATGTCTACTGAAATAATACAGGTTGACACCAGGAAACATTACCGCCACTGCATCCTTGCTGCTTTCTCATGTAGAAGTCTGTTTAATGTGAAAACAAGGTGATATCTAATTAGCACACAGGTAAGGAATTAAGAAAATCTTTATTTAAGGGTGAAGATGTTTCTCACAAAATCGTTGCCCCAATGCATCATTGAAATTCAAGCTGGAAAGATGATTTTAATATATCACTTGTACATTTTGTATTGCTCTTCTGGTGACAATGTAGTTTGTTTTTGTCAATTACCCTTTTAATAATAGGGTAAAGAAAATTAAGTGGATTTTTTAAAGAAAACTATACTGTCAATATACTATTAAAACAAATTAAAATGGTAAAAGTTATTGTACTTTAAGTAAAAATAAAAGAGCAAAAATATCAATCCCAGTTTTTATTACTTAAATTAACAAAAAAAATGCATATAGCAAAGGATAGTTTCAATCTGCCTACCTCTGGGTTATGGGCCCAGCATGCTTCCATTGCAGTACTCTGCTGCACATGTAAGTGCAAGAGATCCTGAAGCACTCACTCATCATGGGAAAGTACCAATGTGTTTCTTCGTTGGTTGATGGAAGAAACATCTTACAAAAACTCTCCAGATTATTGACTTTTTAAAGTTTTTCTAGGAAACGTTCTAGATGTATGCTTATTAGCCTTTGTCAGTATGTACTTTTTGCAAAGTGTCTCTGTGGCGCAATCGGTTAGTGTGTCCGGCTACTAACCAAAAGGTTGGTGGTTCGATCCCACCCAGGGACGTAATCGACCTTGTTATCAGATTTTGGTGATCTTTAAGTAGACAAGTCAAAATTTCAAACCCCCTGTTATGGTGTAGGGTACCTGGCCTTTTCTGATGTAATCAGAGTTAGATTTGATTCAGTGATTTAATAAAAACAGCTAGGAAGCACAATTTAGCAGTGGGTTGCAGAGTAAAAGAAATATGCTGGCAAAAAAAATCCAATTGAGTGATTAAACAGCTCTTCATTTTCTGGCTTTATTTTTATGCTAACAAATTTGTTCTCTGAAAAGTGTCCACAAAGCCAAGTCTCTGATTAACACCTTTGTAGGGATGGTTTTTCACCTATTACTAAATTAAACTTGCTTCATTGGAAAGGCAGCAAGATGCATCTTCATTTCAATGTCTACTGAAATAATACAGGTTGACACCAGGAAACATTACCGCCACTGCATCCTTGCTGCTTTCTCATGTAGAAGTCTGTTTAATGTGAAAACAAGGTGATATCTAATTAGCACACAGGTAAGGAATTAAGAAAATCTTTATTTAAGGGTGAAGATGTTTCTCACAAAATCGTTGCCCCAATGCATCATTGAAATTCAAGCTGGAAAGATGATTTTAATATATCACTTGTACATTTTGTATTGCTCTTCTGGTGACAATGTAGTTTGTTTTTGTCAATTACCATTTTAATAATAGGGTAAAGAAAATTAAGTGGATTTTTGAAAGAAAACAATACTGTCAATATACTATTAAAACAAATTAAAATGGTAAAAGTTATTGTACTTTAAGTAAAAATAAAAGAGCCAAAATATCAATCCCAGTTTTGGATTACTTTAATTAACAAAAAAAAATGCATATAGCAGAGGATAGTTTCAATCTGCTTACCTCTGGGTTATGTGCCCAGCATGCTTCCATTGCTGTACTCTGCTGCACATGTAAGTGCAGTAGATCCTGAAACACTCACTCATCATGGGAAAGTACCAATGTGTTTCTTCGTTGGTTGATGGAAGAAACATCTTACAAAAACTCTCCAGATTATTGACTTTTTAAAGTTTTTCTAGGAAACGTTTTAGATGAATGCTTATTAGCCTTTGTCAGTATGTACTTTTGCAAAGTGTCTCTGTGGCGCAATCAGTTAGTGTGTATGGCTATTAACCAAAAGGTTGGTGGTTCAATCCCACCCAGGGACGTAATTGACCTTGTTATCAGATTTTGGTGATCTTTAAGTAGACAAGTCAAAATTTCAAACCCCCTCTTATGGTGTAGGGTACCTGGCCTTCTCTGATGTAATCAGAGTTAGATTTGATTCAGTGATTTTATAAAAACAGCTAGGAAGCACAATTTAGCAGTGGGTTGCAGAGAAAAAGAAATATGCTGGCAAAAAAATCCAATTGAGTGATTAAACAGCTCTTCATTTTCTGGCTTTATTTTTATGCTAACAAATTTGTTCTCTGAAAAGTATCCACAAAGCCAAGTCTCTGATTAACACCTTTGTAAGGATGGTTTTTCACCTATTACTAAATTAAACTTGCTTCATTGGAAAGGCAGCAAGATGCATCCTCATTTCAATGTCTACTGAAATAATACAGGTTGACACCAGGAAACATTATCGCCACTGCATCCTTGCTGCTTTCTCATGTGGAAGTCTGTTTAATGTGAAAACAAGGTGATATCTAATTAGCACACAGGTAAGGAATTAAGAAAATCTTTATTTAAGGGTGAAGATGTTTCTCACAAAATCGTTGCCCCAATGCATCATTGTAATTCAAGCTGGAAAGATGATTTTAATATATCACTTGTACATTTTGTATTGCTCTTCTGGTGACAATGTAGTTTGTTTTTGTCAATTACCATTTTAATAATAGGGTAAAGAAAATTAAGTGGATTTTTTAAAGAAAATAATACTTTCAATATACTATTAAAACAAATTAAAATGGTAAAAGTTATTGTACTTTAATGAAAAATAAAAGAGCAAAAATATCAATCCCAGTTTTGGATTAGTTTAATTAACAAAAAAAATATGCATATAGCAGAGGATAGTTTTAATCTGCCTACCTCTGGGTTATGGGCCCAGCATGCTTCCATTGCAGTACTTTGCTGCACATGTAAGTGCAAGAGATCCTGAAGCACTCACTCATCATGGGAAAGTACCAATGTGTTTCTTCGTTGGTGGATGGAAGAAACATCTTACAAAAACTCTCCATATTATTGACTTTTTAAAGTTTTTCTAGGAAACGTTTTAGATGAATGCTTATTAGCCTTTGTCAGTATATACTTTCGCAAAGTGTCTCTGTGGCGCAATCAGTTAGTGTGAATGGCTATAAACCAAAAGGTTGGTGGTTCAATCCCACCCAGGGACGTAATTGACCTTGTGATCAGATTTTGGTGATCTTTAAGTAGACAAGTCAACATTTCAAACCCCCTCTTATGGTGTAGGGTACCTGGCCTTCTCTGATGTAATCAGAGTTAGATTTGATTCAGTGATTTTATAAAAACAGCTAGGAAGCACAATTTAGCAGTGGGTTGCAGAGAAAAAGAAATATGCTGGCAAAAAAATCCAATTGAGTGATTAAACAGCTCTTAATTTTCTGGCTTTATTTTTATGCTAACAAATTTGTTCTCTGAAAAGTGTCCACAAAGCCAAGTCTCTGATTAACACCTTTGTAGGGATGGTTTTTCACCTATTACTAAATTAAATTTGCTTCATTGGAAAGGCAGCAAGATGCATCCTCATTTCAATGTCTACTGAAATAATACGGGTTGACACCAGGAAACATTAACGCCACTGCATCCTTGCTGCTTTCTCATGTGGAAGTCTGTTTAATGTGAAAACAAGGTGATATCTAATTAGCACACAGGTAAGGAATTAAGAAAATCTTTATTTAAGGGTGAAGATGTTTCTCACAAAATCGTTGCCCCAATGCATCATTGAAATTCAAGCTGGAAAGATGATTTTAATATATCACTTGTACATTTTGTATTGCTCTTCTGGTGACAATGTAGTTTGTTTTTGTCAATTACCATTTTAATAATAGGGTAAAGAAAATTAAGTGGATTTTTGAAAGAAAACAATACTGTCAATATACTATTAAAACAAATTAAAATGGTAAAAGTTATTGTACTTTAAGTAAAAATAAAAGAGCAAAAATATCAATCCCAGTTTTGATTACTTAAATTAACAAAAAAAATGCATATAGCAAAGGATAGTTTCAATCTGCCTACCTCTGGGTTATGGGCCCAGCATGCTTCCATTGCAGTACTCTGCTGCACATGTAAGTGCAAGAGATCCTGAAGCACTCACTCATCATAGGAAAGTACCAATGTGTTTCTTCGTTGGTTGATGGAAGAAACATCTTACAAAAACTCTCCAGATTATTGACTTTTTAAAGTTTTTCTAGGAAACGTTCTAGATGTATGCTTATTAGCCTTTGTCAGTATGTACTTTTTGCAAAGTGTCTCTGTGGCGCAATCGGTTAGTGTGTCCGGCTACTAACCAAAAGGTTGGTGGTTCAATCCCACCCAGGGACGTAATTGACCTTGTTATCAGATTTTGGTGATCTTTAAGTAGACAAGTCAAAATTTCAAACCCCCTGTTATGGTGTAGGGTACCTGGCCTTTTCTGATGTAATCAGAGTTAGATTTGATTCAGTGATTTAATAAAAACAGCTAGGAAGCACAATTTAGCAGTGGGTTGCAGAGAAAAAGAAATATGCTGGCAAAAAAAATCCAATTGAGTGATTAAACAGCTCTTCATTTTCTGGCTTTATTTTTATGCTAACAAATTTGTTCTCTGAAAAGTGTCCACAAAGCCAAGTCTCTGATTAACACCTTTGTAGGGATGGTTTTTCACCTATTACTAAATTAAACTTGCTTCATTGGAAAGGCAGCAAGATGCATCTTCATTTCAATGTCTACTGAAATAATACAGGTTGACACCAGGAAACATTACCGCCACTGCATCCTTGCTGCTTTCTCATGTAGAAGTCTGTTTAATGTGAAAACAAGGTGATATCTAATTAGCACACAGGTAAGGAATTAAGAAAATCTTTATTTAAGGGTGAAGATGTTTCTCACAAAATCGTTGCCCCAATGCATCATTGAAATTCTAGCTGGAAAGATGATTTTAATATATCACTTGTACATTTTGTATTGCTCTTCTGGTGACAATGTAGTTTGTTTTTGTCAATTACCATTTTAATAATAGGGTAAAGAAAATTAAGTGGATTTTTGAAAGAAAACAATACTGTCAATATACTATTAAAACAAATTAAAATGGTAAAAGTTATTGTACTTTAAGTAAAAATAAAAGAGCCAAAATATCAATCCCAGTTTTGGATTACTTTAATTAACAAAAAAAAATGCATATAGCAGAGGATAGTTTCAATCTGCTTACCTCTGGGTTATGTGCCCAGCATGCTTCCATTGCTGTACTCTGCTGCACATGTAAGTGCAGTAGATCCTGAAGCACTCACTCATCATGGGAAAGTACCAATGTGTTTCTTCGTTGGTTGATGGAAGAAACATCTTACAAAAACTCTCCAGATTATTGACTTTTTAAAGTTTTTCTAGGAAACGTTTTAGATGAATGCTTATTAGCCTTTGTCAGTATGTACTTTTGCAAAGTGTCTCTGTGGCGCAATCAGTTAGTGTGTATGGCTATTAACCAAAAGGTTGGTGGTTCAATCCCACCCAGGGACGTAATTGACCTTGTTATCAGATTTTGGTGATCTTTAAGTAGACAAGTCAAAATTTCAAACCCCCTCTTATGGTGTAGGGTACCTGGCCTTCTCTGATGTAATCAGAGTTAGATTTGATTCAGTGATTTTATAAAAACAGCTAGGAAGCACAATTTAGCAGTGGGTTGCAGAGAAAAAGAAATATGCTGGCAAAAAAATCCAATTGAGTGATTAAACAGCTCTTCATTTTCTGGCTTTATTTTTATGCTAACAAATTTGTTCTCTGAAAAGTGTCCACAAAGCCAAGTCTCTGATTAACACCTTTGTAAGGATGGTTTTTCACCTATTACTAAATTAAACTTGCTTCATTGGAAAGGCAGCAAGATGCATCCTCATTTCAATGTCTACTGAAATAATACAGGTTGACACCAGGAAACATTATCGCCACTGCATCCTTGCTGCTTTCTCATGTGGAAGTCTGTTTAATGTGAAAACAAGGTGATATCTAATTAGCACGCAGGTAAGGAATTAAGAAAATCTTTATTTAAGGGTGAAGATGTTTCTCACAAAATCGTTGCCCCAATGCATCATTGAAATTCAAGCTGGAAAGATGATTTTAATATATCACTTGTACATTTTGTATTGCTCTTCTGGTGACAATGTAGTTTGTTTTTGTCAATTACCATTTTAATAATAGGGTAAAGAAAATTAAGTGGATTTTTTAAAGAAAATAATACTTTCAATATACTATTAAAACAAATTAAAATGGTAAAAGTTATTGTACTTTAATGAAAAATAAAAGAGCAAAAATATCAATCCCAGTTTTGGATTACTTTAATTAACAAAAAAATATGCATATAGCAGAGGATAGTTTTAATCTGCCTACCTCTGGGTTATGGGCCCAGCATGCTTCCATTGCAGTACTTTGCTGCACATGTAAGTGCAAGAGATCCTGAAGCACTCACTCATCATGGGAAAGTACCAATGTGTTTCTTCGTTGGTGGATGGAAGAAACATCTTACAAAAACTCTCCAGATTATTGACTTTTTAAAGTTTTTCTAGGAAACGTTTTAGATGAATGCTTATTAGCCTTTGTCAGTATATACTTTTGCAAAGTGTCTCTGTGGCGCAATCAGTTAGTGTGAACGGCTATAAACCAAAAGGTTGGTGGTTCAATCCCACCCAGGGACATAATTGACCTTGTGATCAGATTTTGGTGATCTTTAAGTAGACAAGTCAACATTTCAAACCCCCTCTTATGGTGTAGGGTACCTGGCCTTCTCTGATGTAATCAGAGTTAGATTTGATTCAGTGATTTTATAAAAACAGCTAGGAAGCACAATTTAGCAGTGGGTTGCAGAGAAAAAGAAATATGCTGGCAAAAAAATCCAATTGAGTGATTAAACAGCTCTTAATTTTCTGGCTTTATTTTTATGCTAACAAATTTGTTCTCTGAAAAGTGTCCACAAAGCCAAGTCTCTGATTAACACCTTTGTAGGGATGGTTTTTCACCTATTACTAAATTAAATTTGCTTCATTGGAAAGGCAGCAAGATGCATCCTCATTTCAATGTCTACTGAAATAATACGGGTTGACACCAGGAAACATTAACGCCACTGCATCCTTGCTGCTTTCTCATGTGGAAGTCTGTTTAATGTGAAAACAAGGTGATATCTAATTAGCACACAGGTAAGGAATTAAGAAAATCTTTATTTAAGGGTGAAGATGTTTCTCACAAAATCGTTGCCCCAATGCATCATTGAAATTCAAGCTGGAAAGATGATTTTAATATATCACTTGTACATTTTGTATTGCTCTTCTGGTGACAATGTAGTTTGTTTTTGTCAATTACCATTTTAATAATAGGGTAAAGAAAATTAAGTGGATTTTTGAAAGAAAACAATACTGTCAATATACTATTAAAACAAATTAAAATGGTAAAAGTTATTGTACTTTAAGTAAAAATAAAAGAGCAAAAATATCAATCCCAGTTTTGATTACTTAAATTAACAAAAAAAATGCATATAGCAAAGGATAGTTTCAATCTGCCTACCTCTGGGTTATGGGCCCAGCATGCTTCCATTGCAGTACTCTGCTGCACATGTAAGTGCAAGAGATCCTGAAGCACTCACTCATCATAGGAAAGTACCAATGTGTTTCTTCGTTGGTTGATGGAAGAAACATCTTACAAAAACTCTCCAGATTATTGACTTTTTAAAGTTTTTCTAGGAAACGTTCTAGATGTATGCTTATTAGCCTTTGTCAGTATGTACTTTTTGCAAAGTGTCTCTGTTGCGCAATCGGTTAGTGTGTCCGGCTACTAACCAAAAGGTTGGTGGTTCAATCCCACCCAGGGACGTAATTGACCTTGTTATCAGATTTTGGTGATCTTTAAGTAGACAAGTCAAAATTTCAAACCCCCTGTTATGGTGTAGGGTACCTGGCCTTTTCTGATGTAATCAGAGTTAGATTTGATTCAGTGATTTAATAAAAACAGCTAGGAAGCACAATTTAGCAGTGGGTTGCAGAGAAAAAGAAATATGCTGGCAAAAAAAATCCAATTGAGTGATTAAACAGCTCTTCATTTTCTGGCTTTATTTTTATGCTAACAAATTTGTTCTCTGAAAAGTGTCCACAAAGCCAAGTCTCTGATTAACACCATTGTAGGGATGGTTTTTCACCTATTACTAAATTAAACTTGCTTCATTGGAAAGGCAGCAAGATGCATCTTCATTTCAATGTCTACTGAAATAATACAGGTTGACACCAGGAAACATTACCGCCACTGCATCCTTGCTGCTTTCTCATGTAGAAGTCTGTTTAATGTGAAAACAAGGTGATATCTAATTAGCACACAGGTAAGGAATTAAGAAAATCTTTATTTAAGGGTGAAGATGTTTCTCACAAAATCGTTGCCCCAATGCATCATTGAAATTCAAGCTGGAAAGATGATTTTAATATATCACTTGTACATTTTGTATTGCTCTTCTGGTGACAATGTAGTTTGTTTTTGTCAATTACCATTTTAATAATAGGGTAAAGAAAATTAAGTGGATTTTTGAAAGAAAACAATACTGTCAATATACTATTAAAACAAATTAAAATGGTAAAAGTTATTGTACTTTAAGTAAAAATAAAAGAGCCAAAATATCAATCCCAGTTTTGGATTACTTTAATTAACAAAAAAAAATGCATATAGCAGAGGATAGTTTCAATCTGCTTACCTCTGGGTTATGTGCCCAGCATGCTTCCATTGCTGTACTCTGCTGCACATGTAAGTGCAGTAGATCCTGAAGCACTCACTCATCATGGGAAAGTACCAATGTGTTTCTTCGTTGGTTGATGGAAGAAACATCTTACAAAAACTCTCCAGATTATTGACTTTTTAAAGTTTTTCTAGGAAACGTTTTAGATGAATACTTATTAGCCTTTGTCAGTAAGTACTTTTGCAAAGTGTCTCTGTGGGGCAATCAGTTAGTGTGTATGGCTATTAACCAAAAGGTTGGTGGTTCAATCCCACCCAGGGACGTAATTAACGTTGTTATCAGATTTTGGTGATCTTTAAGTAGACAAGTCAAAATTTCAAACCCCCTCTTATGGTGTAGGGTACCTGGCCTTCTCTGATGTAATCAGAGTTAGATTTGATTCAGTGATTTTATAAAAACAGCTAGGAAGCACAATTTAGCAGTGGGTTGCAGAGAAAAAGAAATATGCTGGCAAAAAAATCCAATTGAGTGATTAAACAGCTCTTCATTTTCTGGCTTTATTTTTATGCTAACAAATTTGTTCTCTGAAAAGTGTCCACAAAGCCAAGTCTCTGATTAACACCTTTGTAAGGATGGTTTTTCACCTATTACTAAATTAAACTTGCTTCATTGGAAAGGCAGCAAGATGCATCCTCATTTCAATGTCTACTGAAATAATACAGGTTGACACCAGGAAACATTATCGCCACTGCATCCTTGCTGCTTTCTCATGTGGAAGTCTGTTTAATGTGAAAACAAGGTGATATCTAATTAGCACACAGGTAAGGAATTAAGAAAATCTTTATTTAAGGGTGAAGATGTTTCTCACAAAATCGTTGCCCCAATGCATCATTGAAATTCAAGCTGGAAAGATGATTTTAATATATCACTTGTACATTTTGTATTGCTCTTCTGGTGACAATGTAGTTTGTTTTTGTCAATTACCATTTTAATAATAGGGTAAAGAAAATTAAGTGGATTTTTTAAAGAAAATAATACTTTCAATATACTATTAAAACAAATTAAAATGGTAAAAGTTATTGTACTTTAATGAAAAATAAAAGAGCAAAAATATCAATCCCAGTTTTGGATTACTTTAATTAACAAAAAAATATGCATATAGCAGAGGATAGTTTTAATCTGCCTACCTCTGGGTTATGGGCCCAGCATGCTTCCATTGCAGTACTTTGCTGCACATGTAAGTGCAAGAGATCCTGAAGCACTCACTCATCATGGGAAAGTACCAATGTGTTTCTTCGTTGGTGGATGGAAGAAACATCTTACAAAAACTCTCCAGATTATTGACTTTTTAAAGTTTTTCTAGGAAACGTTTTAGATGAATGCTTATTAGCCTTTGTCAGTATATACTTTTGCAAAGTGTCTCTGTGGCGCAATCAGTTAGTGTGAACGGCTATAAACCAAGAGGTTGGTGGTTCAATCCCACCCAGGGACATAATTGACCTTGTGATCAGATTTTGGTGATCTTTAAGTAGACAAGTCAACATTTCAAACCCCCTCTTATGGTGTAGGGTACCTGGCCTTCTCTGATGTAATCAGAGTTAGATTTGATTCAGTGATTTTATAAAAACAGCTAGGAAGCACAATTTAGCAGTGGGTTGCAGAGAAAAAGAAATATGCTGGCAAAAAAATCCAATTGAGTGATTAAACAGCTCTTAATTTTCTGGCTTTATTTTTATGCTAACAAATTTGTTCTCTGAAAAGTGTCCACAAAGCCAAGTCTCTGATTAACACCTTTGTAGGGATGGTTTTTCACCTATTACTAAATTAAATTTGCTTCATTGGAAAGGCAGCAAGATGCATCCTCATTTCAATGTCTACTGAAATAATACGGGTTGACACCAGGAAACATTAACGCCACTGCATCCTTGCTGCTTTCTCATGTGGAAGTCTGTTTAATGTGAAAACAAGGTGATATCTAATTAGCACACAGGTAAGGAATTAAGAAAATCTTTATTTAAGGGTGAAGATGTTTCTCACAAAATCGTTGCCCCAATGCATCATTGAAATTCAAGCTGGAAAGATGATTTTAATATATCACTTGTACATTTTGTATTGCTCTTCTGGTGACAATGTAGTTTGTTTTTGTCAATTACCCTTTTAATAATAGGGTAAAGAAAATTAAGTTGATTTTTTAAAGAAAACTATACTGTCAATATACTATTCAAACAAATTAAAATGGTAAAAGTTATTGTACTTCAAGTAAAAATAAAAGAGCAAAAATATCAATCCCAGTTTTGATTACTTAAATTAACAAAAAAAATGCATATAGCAAAGGATAGTTTCAATCTGCCTACCTCCGGGTTATGGGCCCAGCATGCTTCCATTGCAGTACTCTGCTGCACATGTAAGTGCAAGAGATCCTGAAGCACTCACTCATCATGGGAAAGTACCAATGTGTTTCTTCGTTGGTTGATGGAAGAAACATTTTACAAAAATTCTCCAGATTATTGACTTTTTAAAGTTTTTCTAGGAAACGTTCTAGATGTATGCTTATTAGCCTTTGTCAGTATGTACTTTTTGCGAAGTGTCTCTGTGGCGCAATTGGTTAGTGTGTCCGGCTACTAACCAAAAGGTTGGTGGTTCAATCCCACCCAGGGATGTAATTGACCTTGTTATCAGATTTTGGTGATCTTTAAGTAGACAAGTCAAAATTTCAAACCCCCTGTTATGGTGTAGGGTACCTGGCCTTTTCTGATGTAATCAGAGTTAGATTTGATTCAGTGATTTAATTAAAACAGCTAGGAAGCACAATTTAGCAGTGGGTTGCAGAGAAAAAGAAATATGCTGGCAAAAAAAATCCAATTGAGTGATTAAACAGCTCTTCATTTTCTGGCTTTATTTTTATGCTAACAAATTTGTTCTCTGAAAAGTGTCCACAAAGCCAAGTCTCTGATTAACACCTTTGTAGGGATGGTTTTTCACCTATTACTAAATTAAACTTGCTTCATTGGAAAGGCAGCAAGATGCATCTTCATTTCAATGTCTACTGAAATAATACAGGTTGACACCAGGAAACATTACTGCCACTGCATCCTTGCTGCTTTCTCATGTAGAAGTCTGTTTAATGTGAAAACAAGGTGATATCTAATTAGCACACAGGTAAGGAATTAAGAAAATCTTTATTTAAGGGTGAAGATGTTTCTCACAAAATCGTTGCCCCAATGCATCATTGAAATTCAAGCTGGAAAGATGATTTTAATATATCACTTGTACATTTTGTATTGCTCTTCTGGTGACAATGTAGTTTGTTTTTGTCAATTACCATTTTAATAATAGGGTAAAGAAAATTAAGTGGATTTTTTAAAGAAAATAATACTTTCAATATACTATTAAAACAAATTAAAATGGTAAAAGTTATTGTACTTTAATGAAAAATAAAAGAGCAAAAATATCAATCCCAGTTTTGGATTACTTTAATTAACAAAAAAATATGCATATAGCAGAGGATAGTTTTAATCTGCCTACCTCTGGGTTATGGGCCCAGCATGCTTCCATTGCAGTACTTTGCTGCACATGTAAGTGCAAGAGATCCTGAAGCACTCACTCATCATGGGAAAGTACCAATGTGTTTCTTCGTTGGTGGATGGAAGAAACATCTTACAAAAACTCTCCAGATTATTGACTTTTTAAAGTTTTTCTAGGAAACGTTTTAGATGAATGCTTATTAGCCTTTGTCAGTATATACTTTTGCAAAATGTCTCTGTGGCGCAATCAGTTAGTGTGAACGGCTATAAACCAAAAGGTTGGTGGTTCAATCCCACCCAGGGACGTAATTGACCTTGTGATCAGATTTTGGTGATCTTTAAGTAGACAAGTCAACATTTCAAACCCCCTCTTATGGTGTAGGGTACCTGGCCTTCTCTGATGTAATCAGAGTTAGATTTGATTCAGTGATTTTATAAAAACAGCTAGGAAGCACAATTTAGCAGTGGGTTGCAGAGAAAAAGAAATATGCTGGCAAAAAAATCCAATTGAGTGATTAAACAGCTCTTAATTTTCTGGCTTTATTTTTATGCTAACAAATTTGTTCTCTGAAAAGTGTCCACAAAGCCAAGTCTCTGATTAACACCTTTGTAGGGATGGTTTTTCACCTAATACTAAATTAAATTTGCTTCATTGGAAAGGCAGCAAGATGCATCCTCATTTCAATGTCTACTGAAATAATACGGGTTGACACCAGGAAACATTAACGCCACTGCATCCTTGCTGCTTTCTCATGTGGAAGTCTGTTTAATGTGAAAACAAGGTGATATCTAATTAGCACACAGGTAAGGAATTAAGAAAATCTTTATTTAAGGGTGAAGATGTTTCTCACAAAATCGTTGCCCCAATGCATCATTGAAATTCAAGCTGGAAAGATGATTTTAATATATCACTTGTACATTTTGTATTGCTCTTCTGGTGACAATGTAGTTTGTTTTTGTCAATTACCCTTTTAATAATAGGGTAAAGAAAATTAAGTTGATTTTTTAAAGAAAACTATACTGTCAATATACTATTCAAACAAATTAAAATGGTAAAAGTTATTGTACTTCAAGTAAAAATAAAAGAGCAAAAATATCAATCCCAGTTTTGATTACTTAAATTAACAAAAAAAATGCATATAGCAAAGGATAGTTTCAATCTGCCTACCTCCGGGTTATGGGCCCAGCATGCTTCCATTGCAGTACTCTGCTGCACATGTAAGTGCAAGAGATCCTGAAGCACTCACTCATCATGGGAAAGTACCAATGTGTTTCTTCGTTGGTTGATGGAAGAAACATTTTACAAAAATTCTCCAGATTATTGACTTTTTAAAGTTTTTCTAGGAAACGTTCTAGATGTATGCTTATTAGCCTTTGTCAGTATGTACTGTTTACGAAAAGTGTCTCTGTGGCGCAATCGGTTAGTGTGTCCGGCTACTAACCAAAAGGTTGGTGGTTCAATCCCACCCAGGGACGTAATTGACCTTGTTACCAGATTTTGGTGATCTTTAAGTAGACAAGTCAAAATTTCAAACCCCCTGTTATGGTGTAGGGTACCTGGCCTTTTCTGATGTAATCAGAGTTAGATTTGATTCAGTGATTTAATAAAAACAGCTAGGAAGCACAATTTAGCAGTGGGTTGCAGAGAAAAAGAAATATGCTGGCAAAAAAAATCCAATTGAGTGATTAAACAGCTCTTCATTTTCTGGCTTTATTTTTATGCTAACAAATTTGTTCTCTGAAAAGTGTCCACAAAGCCAAGTCTCTGATTAACACCTTTGTAGGGATGGTTTTTCACCTATTACTAAATTAAACTTGCTTCATTGGAAAGGCAGCAAGATGCATCTTCATTTCAATGTCTACTGAAATAATACAGGTTGACACCAGGAAACATTACCGCCACTGCATCCTTGCTGCTTTCTCATGTAGAAGTCTGTTTAATGTGAAAACAAGGTGATATCTAATTAGCACACAGGTAAGGAATTAAGAAAATCTTTATTTAAGGGTGAAGATGTTTCTCACAAAATCGTTGCCCCAATGCATCATTGAAATTCAAGCTGGAAAGATGATTTTAATATATCACTTGTACATTTTGTATTGCTCTTCTGGTGACAATGTAGTTTGTTTTTGTCAATTACCATTTTAATAATAGGGTAAAGAAAATTAAGTGGATTTTTTAAAGAAAATAATACTTTCAATATACTATTAAAACAAATTAAAATGGTAAAAGTTATTGTACTTTAATGAAAAATAAAAGAGCAAAAATATCAATCCCAGTTTTGGATTACTTTAATTAACAAAAAAATATGCATATAGCAGAGGATAGTTTTAATCTGCCTACCTCTGGGTTATGGGCCCAGCATGCTTCCATTGCAGTACTTTGCTGCACATGTAAGTGCAAGAGATCCTGAAGCACTCACTCATCATGGGAAAGTACCAATGTGTTTCTTCGTTGGTGGATGGAAGAAACATCTTACAAAAACTCTCCAGATTATTGACTTTTTAAAGTTTTTCTAGGAAACGTTTTAGATGAATGCTTATTAGCCTTTGTCAGTATATACTTTTGCAAAATGTCTCTGTGGCGCAATCAGTTAGTGTGAACGGCTATAAACCAAAAGGTTGGTGGTTCAATCCCACCCAGGGACGTAATTGACCTTGTGATCAGATTTTGGTGATCTTTAAGTAGACAAGTCAACATTTCAAACCCCCTCTTATGGTGTAGGGTACCTGGCCTTCTCTGATGTAATCAGAGTTAGATTTGATTCAGTGATTTTATAAAAACAGCTAGGAAGCACAATTTAGCAGTGGGTTGCAGAGAAAAAGAAATATGCTGGCAAAAAAATCCAATTGAGTGATTAAACAGCTCTTAATTTTCTGGCTTTATTTTTATGCTAACAAATTTGTTCTCTGAAAAGTGTCCACAAAGCCAAGTCTCTGATTAACACCTTTGTAGGGATGGTTTTTCACCTAATACTAAATTAAATTTGCTTCATTGGAAAGGCAGCAAGATGCATCCTCATTTCAATGTCTACTGAAATAATACGGGTTGACACCAGGAAACATTAACGCCACTGCATCCTTGCTGCTTTCTCATGTGGAAGTCTGTTTAATGTGAAAACAAGGTGATATCTAATTAGCACACAGGTAAGGAATTAAGAAAATCTTTATTTAAGGGTGAAGATGTTTCTCACAAAATCGTTGCCCCAATGCATCATTGAAATTCAAGCTGGAAAGATGATTTTAATATATCACTTGTACATTTTGTATTGCTCTTCTGGTGACAATGTAGTTTGTTTTTGTCAATTACCATTTAAATAATAGGGTAAAGAAAATTAAGTGGATTTTTGAAAGAAAACAATACTGTCAATATACTATTAAAACAAATTAAAATGGTAAAAGTTATTGTACTTTAAGTAAAAATAAAAGAGCAAAAATATCAATCCCAGTTTTGTTTACTTAAATTAACAAAAAAAATGCATATAGCAAAGGATAGTTTCAATCTGCCTACCTCTGGGTTATGGGCCCAGCATGCTTCCATTGCAGTACTCTGCTGCACATGTAAGTGCAAGAGATCCTGAAGCACTCACTCATCATAGGAAAGTACCAATGTGTTTCTTCGTTGGTTGATGGAAGAAACATCTTACAAAAACTCTCCAGATTATTGACTTTTTAAAGTTTTTCTAGGAAACGTTCTAGATGTATGCTTATTAGCCTTTGTCAGTACGTACTTTTTACAAAGTGTCTCTGTGGCGCAATCTGTTAGTGTGTATGGTTACTAACCAAAAGGTTGGTGGTTCAATCCCACCCAGGGACGTAATTGACCTTGTTATCAGATTTTGGTGATCTTTAAGTAGACAAGTCAAAATTTCAAATCACCTGTTATGGTGTAGGGTACCTGGCCTTCTCTGATGTAATCAGAGTTAGATTTGATTCATTGATTTTATAAAAACAGCTAGGAAGCACAATTTAGCAGTGGGTTGCAGAGAAAAAGAAATATGCTGGCAAAAAAAAACCCAATTGAGTGATTAAACAGCTCTTCATTTTCTGGCTTTATTTTTATGCTAACAAATTTGTTCTCTGAAAAGTGTCCACAAAGCCAAGTCTCTGATTAACACCTTTGTAGGGATGGTTTTTCACCTATTACTAAATTAAACTTGCTTCATTGGAAAGGCAGCAAGATGCATCCTCATTTCAATGTCTACTGAAATAATACAGGTTGACACCAGGAAACATTAACGCCACTGCATCCTTGCTGCTTTCTCATATAGAAGTCTGTTTAATGTGAAAACAAGGTGATATCTAATTAGCACACAGGTAAGGAATTAAGAAAATCTTTATTTAAGGGTGAAGATGTTTCTCACAAAATCGTTGCCCCAATGCATCATTGAAATTCAAGCTGGAAAGATGATTTTAATATATCACTTGTACATTTTGTATTGCTCTTCTGGTGACAATGTAGTTTGTTTTTGTCAATTACCATTTTAATAATAGGGTAAAGAAAATTAAGTGGATTTTTTAAAGAAAATAATACTTTCAATATACTATTAAAACAAATTAAAATGGTAAAAGTTATTGTACTTTAATGAAAAATAAAAGAGCAAAAATATCAATCCCAGTTTTGGATTACTTTAATTAACAAAAAAATATGCATATAGCAGAGGATAGTTTTAATCTGCCTACCTCTGGGTTATGGGCCCAGCATGCTTCCATTGCAGTACTCTGCTGCACATGTAAGTGCAAGAGATCCTGAAGCACTCAGTCATCATGGGAAAGTACCAATGTGTTTCTTTGTTGGTTTATGGAAGAAACATCTTACAAAAACTCTCCAGATTATTGACTTTTTAAAGTTTTTCTAGGAAACGTTCTAGATGTATGCTTATTAGCCTTTGTCAGTATGTACTTTTTGCAAAGTGTCTCTGTGGCGCAATCAGTTAGTGTGTCCGGCTACTAACCAAAAGGTTGGTGGTTCAGTCCCAACCAGGGACGTAATTGACCTTGTTATCAGATTTTGGTGATCTTTAAGTAGACAAGTCAAAATTTCAAACCCCCTGTTATGGTGTAAGGTACCTGGCCTTCTCTGATGTAATCAGAGTTAGATTTGATTCATTGATTTTATAAAAACAGCTAGGAAGCACAATTTAGCAGTGGGTTGCAGAGAAAAAGAAATATGCTGGCAAAAAAAAATCCAATTGAGTGATTAAACAGCTCTTCATTTTCTGGCTTTATTTTTATGCTAACAAATTTGTTCTCTGAAAAGTGTCCACAAAGCCAAGTCTCTGATTAACACCTTTGTAGGGATGGTTTTTCACCTATTACTAAATTAAACTTGCTTCATTGGAAAGGCAGCAAGATGCATCCTCATTTCAATGTCTACTGAAATAATACAGGTTGACACCAGGAAACATTAACGCCACTGCATCCTTGCTGCTTTCTCATGTAGAAGTCTGTTTAATGTGAAAACAAGGTGATATCTAATTAGCACACAGGTAAGGAATTAAGAAAATCTTTATTTAAGGGTGAAGATGTTTCTCACAAAATCGTTGCCCCAATGCATCATTGAAATTCAAGCTGGAAAGATGATTTTAATATATCACTTGTACATTTTGTATTGCTCTTCTGGTGACAATGTAGTTTGTTTTTGTCAATTACCCTTTTAATAATAGGGTAAAGAAAATTAAGTGGATTTTTTAAAGAAAACTATACTGTCAATATACTATTAAAACAAATTAAAATGGTAAAAGTTATTGTACTTTAAGTAAAAATAAAAGAGCAAAAATATCAATCCCAGTTTTGATTACTTAAATTAACAAAAAAAATGGATATAGCAAAGGATAGTTTCAATCTGCCTACCTCTGGGTTATGGGCCCAGCATGCTTCCATTGCAGTACACTGCTGCACATGTAAGTGCAAGAGATCCTGAAGCACTCAGTCATCATGGGAAAGTACCAATGTGTTTCTTCGTTGGTTGATGGAAGAAACATCTTACAAAAACTCTCCAGATTATTGACTTTTTAAAGTTTTTCTAGGAAACGTTCTAGATGTATGCTTATTAGCCTTTGTCAGTAAGTTCTTTTTGCAAAGGGTCTCTGTGGCGCAATCGGTTAGTGTGTCCGGCTACTAACCAAAAGGTTGGTGGTTCAATCCCACCCAGGGACGTAATTGACCTTGTTATCAGATTTTGGTGATCTTTAAGTAGACAAGTCAAAATTTCAAACCCCCTGTTATGGTGTAGAGTACCTGGCCTTCTCTGATGTAATCAGAGTTAGATTTGATTCATTGATTTTATAAAAACAGCTAGGAAGCACAATTTAGCAGTGGGTTGCAGAGAAAAAGAAATATGCTGGCAAAAAAAAATCCAATTGAGTGATTAAACAGCTCTTCATTTTCTGGCTTTATTTTTATGCTAACAAATTTGTTCTCTGAAAAATGTCCACAAAGCCAAGTCTCTGATTAACACCTTTGTAGGGATGGTTTTTCACCTATTACTAAATTAAACTTGCTTCATTGGAAAGGCAGCAAGATGCATCCTCATTTCAATGTCTACTGAAATAATACAGGTTGACACCAGGAAACATTAACGCCACTGCATCCTTGCTGCTTTCTCATGTGGAAGTCTGTTTAATGTGAAAACAAGGTGATATCTAATTAGCACACAGGTAAGGAATTAAGAAAATCTTTATTTAAGGGTGAAGATGTTTCTCACAAAATCGTTGCCCCAATGCATCATTGAAATTCAAGCTGGAAAGATGATTTTAATATATCACTTGTACATTTTGTATTGCTCTTCTGGTGACAATGTAGTTTGTTTTTGTCAATTACCCTTTTAATAATAGGGTAAAGAAAATTAAGTGGATTTTTTAAAGAAAACTATACTGTCAATATACTATTAAAACAAATTAAAATGGTAAAAGTTATTGTACTTTAAGTAAAAATAAAAGAGCAAAAATATCAATCCCAGTTTTGATTACTTAAATTAACAAAAAAAAATGCATATAGCAAAGGATAGTTTCAATCTGCCTACCTCTGGGTTATGGGCCCAGCATGCTTCCATTGCAGTACACTGCTGCACATGTAAGTGCAAGAGATCCTGAAGCACTCAGTCATCATGGGAAAGTACCAATGTGTTTCTTCGTTGGTTGATGGAAGAAACATCTTACAAAAACTCTCCAGATTATTGACTTTTTAAAGTTTTTCTAGGAAACGTTCTAGATGTATGCTTATTAGCCTTTGTCAGTATGGTCTTTTTGCAAAGTGTCTCTGTGGCGCAATCGGTTAATGTGTCCTGCTACTAACCAAAAGGTTGGTGGTTCAATCCCACCCAGGGACGTAATTGACCTTGTTATCAGATTTTGGTGATCTTTAAGTAGACAAGTCAAAATTTCAAACCTCCTGTTATGGTGTAGGGTACCTGGCCTTCTCTGATGTAATCAGAGTTAGATTTGATTAATTGATTTTATAAAAACAGCTAGGAAGCACAATTTAGCAGTGGGTTGCAGAGAAAAAGAAATATGCTGGCAAAAAAAAACCCAATTGAGTGATTAAACAGCTCTTCATTTTCTGGCTTTATTTTTATGCTAACAAATTTGTTCTCTGAAAAGTGTCCACAAAGCCAAGTCTCTGATTAACACCTTTGTAGGGATGGTTTTTCACCTATTACTAAATTAAACTTGCTTCATTGGAAAGGCAGCAAGATGCATCCTCATTTCAATGTCTACTGAAATAATACAGGTTGACACCAGGAAACATTAACGCCACTGCATCCTTGCTGCTTTCTCATATAGAAGTCTGTTTAATGTGAAAACAAGGTGATATCTAATTAGCACACAGGTAAGGAATTAAGAAAATCTTTATTTAAGGGTGAAGATGTTTCTCACAAAATCGTTGCCCCAATGCATCATTGAAATTCAAGCTGGAAAGATGATTTTAATATATCACTTGTACATTTTGTATTGCTCTTCTGGTGACAATGTAGTTTGTTTTTGTCAATTACCCTTTTAATAATAGGGTAAAGAAAATTAAGTGGATTTTTTAAAGAAAACTATACTGTCAATATACTATTAAAACAAATTAAAATGGTAAAAGTTATTGTACTTTAAGTAAAAATAAAAGAGCAAAAATATCAATCCCAGTTTTGATTACTTAAATTAACAAAAAAAAATGCATATAGCAAAGGATAGTTTCAATCTGCCTACCTCTGGGTTATGGGCCCAGCATGCTTCCATTGCAGTACTCTGCTGCACATGTAAGTGCAAGAGATCCTGAAGCACTCAGTCATCATGGGAAAGTACCAATGTGTTTCTTTGTTGGTTGATGGAAGAAACATCTTACAAAAACTCTCCAGATTATTGACTTTTTAAAGTTTTTCTAGGAAACGTTCTAGATGTATGCTTATTAGCCTTTGTCAGTATGTTCTTTTTGCAAAGTGTCTCTGTGGCGCAATCAGTTAGTGTGTCCGGCTACTAACCAAAAGGTTGGTGGTTCAATCCCAACCAGGGACGTAATTGACCTTGTTATCAGATTTTGGTGATCTTTAAGTAGACAAGTCAAAATTTCAAACCCCTTGTTATGGTGTAGGGTACCTGGCCTTCTCTGATGTAATCAGAGTTAGATTTGATTCATTGATTTTATAAAAACAGCTAGGAAGCACAATTTAGCAGTGGGTTGCAGAGAAAAAGAAATATGCTGGCAAAAAAAAATCCAATTGAGTGATTAAACAGCTCTTCATTTTCTGGCTTTATTTTTATGCTAACAAATTTGTTCTCTGAAAAGTGTCCACAAAGCCAAGTCTCTGATTAACACCTTTGTAGGGATGGTTTTTCACCTATTACTAAATTAAACTTGCTTCATTGGAAAGGCAGCAAGATGCATCCTCATTTCAATGTCTACTGAAATAATACAGGTTGACACCAGGAAACATTAACGCCACTGCATCCTTGCTGCTTTCTCATGTAGAAGTCTGTTTAATGTGAAAACAAGGTGATATCTAATTAGCACACAGGTAAGGAATTAAGAAAATCTTTATTTAAGGGTGAAGATGTTTCTCACAAAATCGTTGCCCCAATGCATCATTGAAATTCAAGCTGGAAAGATGATTTTAATATATCACTTGTACATTTTGTATTGCTCTTCTGGTGACAATGTAGTTTGTTTTTGTCAATTACCCTTTTAATAATAGGGTAAAGAAAATTAAGTGGATTTTTTAAAGAAAACTATACTGTCAATATACTATTAAAACAAATTAAAATGGTAAAAGTTATTGTACTTTAAGTAAAAATAAAAGAGCAAAAATATCAATCCCAGTTTTGATTACTTAAATTAACAAAAAAAAATGCATATAGCAAAGGATAGTTTCAATCTGCCTACCTCTGGGTTATGGGCCCAGCATGCTTCCATTGCAGTACTCTGCTGCACATGTAAGTGCAAGAGATCCTGAAGCACTCACTCATCATGGGAAAGTACCAATGTGTTTCTTCATTGGTTGATGGAAGAAACATCTTACAAAAACTCTCCAGATTATTGACTTTTTAAAGTTTTTCTAGGAAACGTTCTAGATGTATGCTTATTAGACTTTGTCAGTATGAACTTTTTGCAAAGTGTCTCTGTGGCGCAATCGGTTAGTGTGTCCGGCTACTAACCAAAAGGTTGGTGGTTCAATCCCAACCAGGGACGTAATTGACCTTGTTATCAGATTTTGGTGATCTTTAAGTAGACAAGTCAAAATTTCAAACCCCCTGTTATGGTGTAGGGTACCTGGCCTTCTCTGATGTAATCAGAGTTAGATTTGATTCAGTGATTTTATAAAATTAGCTAGGAAGCACAATTTAGCAGTGGGTTGCAGAGAAAAAGAAATATGCTGGCAAAAAAAATCCAATTGAGTGATTAAACAGCTCTTCATTTTCTGGCTTTATTTTTATGCTAACAAATTTGTTCTCTGAAAAGTGTCCACAAAGCCAAGTCTCTGATTAACACCTTTGTAGGGATGGTTTTTCACCTATTACTAAATTAAACTTGCTTCATTGGAAAGGCAGCAAGATGCATCCTCAATTCAATGTCTACTGAAATAATACAGGTTGACACCAGGAAACATTAACGCCACTGTATCCTTGCTGCTTTCTCATGTGGAAGTCTGTTTAATGTGAAAACAAGGTGATATCTAATTAGCACACAGGTAAGGAATTAAGAAAATCTTTATTTAAGGGTGAAGATGTTTCTCACAAAATCGTTGCCCCAATGCATCATTGAAATTCAAGCTGGAAAGATGATTTTAATATATCACTTGTACATTTTGTATTGCTCTTCTGGTGACAATGTAGTTTGTTTTTGTCAATTACCATTTTAATAATAGGGTAAAGAATATTAAGTGGATTTTTGAAAGAAAACAATACTGTCAATATACTATTAAAACAAATTAAAATGGTAAAAGTTATTGTACTTTAAGTAAAAATAAAAGAGCCAAAATATCAATCCCAGTTTTGGATTACTTTAATTAACAAAAAAAAAATGCATATAGCAGAGGATAGTTTCAATCTGCCTACCGCTGGGTTATGGGCCCAGCATGCTTCCATTGCTGTACTCTGCTGCACATGTAAGTGCAAGAGATCCTGAAGCACTCACTCATCATGGGAAAGTACCAATGTGTTTCTTCGTTGGTTGATGGAAGAAACATTTTACAAAAACTCTCCAGATTATTGACTTTTTAAAGTTTTTCTAGGAAACGTTTTAGATGAATGCTTATTAGCCTTTGTCAGTATATACTTTTGCAAAGTGTCTTTGTGGCGCAATCAGTTAGTGTGCACGGCTAATAACCAAAAGGTTGGTGGTTCAATCCCACCCAGGGACGTAATTGACCTTGTTATCAGATTTTGGTGATCTTTAAGTAGACAAGTAAAAATTTCAAACCCCCTGTTCTGGTGTAGGGTACCTGGCCTTCTCTGATGTAATCAGAGTTAGATTTGATTCAGTGATTTTATAAAAACAGCTAGGAAGCACAATTTAGCAGTGGGTTGCAGAGAAAAAGAAATATGCTGGCAAAAAAAAAATCCAATTGAGTGATTAAACAGCTCTTAATTTTCTGGCTTTATTTTTATGCTAACAAATTTGTTCTCTGAAAAGTGTCCACAAAGCCAAGTCTCTGATTAACACCTTTGTAAGGATGGTTTTTAACCTATTACTAAATTAAATTGCTTCATTGGAAAGGCAGCAAGATGCATCCTCATTTCAATGTCTACTGAAATAATACAGGTTGACACCAGGAAACATTAACGCCACTGCATCCTTGCTGCTTTCTCATGTAGAAGTCTGTTTAATGTGAAAACAAGGTGATATCTAATTAGCACACAGGTAAGGAATTAAGAAAATCTTTATTTAAGGGTGAAAATGTTTCTCACAAAATCGTTGCCCCAATGCATCATTGAAATTCAAGCTGGAAAGATGATTTTAATATATCACTTGTACATTTTGTATTGCTCTTCTGGTGACAATGTAGTTTGTTTTTGTCAATTACCATTTTAATAATAGGGTAAAGAAAATTAAGTGGATTTTTAAAAGAAAACAATACTTTCAATATACTATTAAAACAAATTAAAATGGTAAAAGTTATTGTACTTTAATGAAAAATAAAAGAGCAAAAATATCAATCCCAGTTTTGGATTACTTTAATTAACAAAAAAAATGCATATAGCAGAGGATAGTTTTAATCTGCCTACCTCTGGGTTATGGGCCCAGCATGCTTCCATTGCAGTACTCTGCTGCACATGTAAGTGCAAGAGATCCTGAAGCACTCACTCATCATGGGAAAGTACCAATGTGTTTCTTCGTTGGTGGATGGAAGAAACATCTTACAAAAACTCTCCAGATTATTGACTTTTTAAAGTTTTTCTAGGAAACGTTTTAGATGAATGCTTATTAGCCTTTGTCAGTATGTACTTTTGCAAAGTGTCTCTGTGGCGCAATCAGTTAGTGTGTACGGCTATAAACCAAAAGGTTGGTGGTTCAATCCCACCCAGGGACGTAATTGACCTTGTTGTCAGATTTTGGTGATCTTTAAGTAGACAAGTCAAAATTTCAAATCCCCTCTTATGGTGTAGGGTACCTGGCCTTCTCTGATGTAATCAGAGTTAGATTTGATTCAGTGATTTTATAAAAACAGCTAGGAAGCACAATTTAGCAGTGGGTTGCAGAGAAAAAGAAATATGCTGGCAAAAAAATCCAATTGAGTGATTAAACAGCTCTTCATTTTCTGGCTTTATTTTTATGCTAACAAATATGTTCTCTGAAAAGTGTCCACAAAGCCAAGTCTCTGATGAACACCTTTGTAAGGATGGTTTTTCACCTATAACTAAATTAAACTTGCTTCATTGGAAAGGCAGCAAGATGCATCCTCATTTCAATGTCTACTGAAATAATACAGGTTGACACCAGGAAACATTAACGCCAATGCATCCTTGCTGCTTTCTCATGTGGAAGACTGTTTAATGTGAAAACAAGGTGATATCTAATTAGCACACAGGTAAGGAATTAAGAAAATCTTTATTTAAGGGTGAAAATGTTTCTCACAAAATCGTTGCCCCAATGCATCATTGAAATTCAAGCTGGAAAGATGATTTTAATATATCACTTGTACATTTTGTATTGCTCTTCTGGTGACAATGTAGTTTGTTTTTGTCAATTACCATTTTAATATTAGGGTAAAGAAAATTAAGTGGATTTTTGAAAGAAAACAATACTGTCAATATACTATTAAAACAAATTAAAATGGTAAAAGTTATTGTACTGTAAGTAAAAATAAAAGAGCCAACATATCAATCCCAGTTTTGGATTACTTTAATTGACAAAAAAAAATGCATATAGCAGAGGATAGTTTCAATCTGCCTACCTCTGGGTTATGTGCCCAGCATGCTTCCATTGCTGTACTCTGCTGCACATGTAAGTGCAATAGATCCTGAAGCACTCACTCATGATGGGAAAGTACCAATGTGTTTCTTCGTTGGTTGATGGAAGAAACATCTTACAAAAACTCTCCAGATTATTGACTTTTTAAAGTTTTTCTAGGAAACGTTTTAGATGAATGCTTATTAGCCTTTGTCAGTATGTACTTTTGCAAAGTGTCTCTGTGGCGCAATCAGTAAGTGTGTATGGTTATTAACCAAAAGGTTGGTGGTTCAATCCCACCCTGGCACGTAATTGACCTTGTTATCAGATTTTGGTGATCTTTAAGTAGACAAGTCAAAATTTCAGTCCCCCTCTTATGGTGTAGGGTACCTGGCCTTCTCTGATGTAATCAGAGTTAGATTTGATTCAGTGATTTTATAAAAACAGCTAGGAAGCACAATTTAGCAGTGGGTTACAGAGAAAAAGAAATATGCTGGCAAAAAAATCCAATTGAGTGATTAAACAGCTCTTCATTTTCTGGCTTTATTTTTATGCTAACAAATTTGTTCTCTGAAAAGTGTCCACAAAGCCAAGTCTCTGATTAACACCTTTGTAAGGATGGTTTTTCACCTATTACTAAATTAAACTTGCTTCATTGGAAAGGCAGCAAGATGCATCCTCATTTCAATGTATACTGAAATAATACAGGTTGACACCAGGAAACATTAACGCCACGTGGAAGTCTGTTTAATGTGAAAACAAGGTGATATCTAATTAGCACACAGGTAAGGAATTAAGAAAATCTTTATTTAAGGGTGAAAATGTTTCTCACAAAATCGTTGCCCCAATGCATCATTGAAATTCAAGCTGGAAAGATGATTTTAATATATCACTTGTACATTTTGTATTGCTCTTCTGGTGACAATGTAGTTTGTTTTTGTCAATTACCATTTTAATAATAGGGTAAAGAAAATTAAGTGGATTTTTAAAAGAAAACAATACTTTCAATATACTATTAAAACAAATTAAAATGGTAAAAGTTATTGTACTTTAATGAAAAATAAAAGAGCAAAAATATCAATCCCAGTTTTGGATTACTTTAATTAACAAAAAAAATGCATATAGCAGAGGATAGTTTTAATCTGCCTACCTCTGGGTTATGGGCCCAGCATGCTTCCATTGCAGTACTCTGCTGCACATGTAAGTGCAAGAGATCCTGAAGCACTCACTCATCATGGGAAAGTACCAATGTGTTTCTTCGTTGGTGGATGGAAGAAACATCTTACAAAAACTCTCCAGATTATTGACTTTTTAAAGTTTTTCTAGGAAACGTTTTAGATGAATGCTTATTAGCCTTTGTCAGTATGTACTTTTGCAAAGTGTCTCTGTGGCGCAATCAGTTAGTGTGTACGGCTGTAAACCAAAAGGTTGGTGGTTCAATCCCACCCAGGGACGTAATTGACCTTGTTATCAGATTTTGGTGATCTTTAAGTAGACAAGTCAAAATTTCAAATCCCCTCTTATGGTGTAGGGTACCTGGCCTTCTCTGATGTAATCAGAGTTAGATTTGATTCAGTGATTTTATAAAAACAGCTAGGAAGCACAATTTAGCAGTTGGTTGCAGAGAAAAAGAAATATGCTGGCAAAAAAATCCAATTGAGTGATTAAACAGCTCTTCATTTTCTGGCTTTATTTTTATGCTAACAAATATGTTCTCTGAAAAGTGTCCACAAAGCCAAGTCTCTGATGAACACCTTTGTAAGGATGGTTTTTCACCTATTACTAAATTAAACTTGCTTCATTGGAAAGGCAGCAAGATGCATCCTCATTTCAATGTCTACTGAAATAATACAGGTTGACACCAGGAAACATTAACGCCAATGCATCCTTGCTGCTTTCTCATGTGGAAGACTGTTTAATGTGAAAACAAGGTGATATCTAATTAGCACACAGGTAAGGAATTAAGAAAATCTTTATTTAAGGGTGAAGATGTTTCTCACAAAATCGTTGCCCCAATGCATCATTGAAATTCAAGCTGGAAAGATGATTTTAATATATCACTTGTACATTTTGTATTGCTCTTCTGGTGACAATGTAGTTTGTTTTTGTCAATTACCATTTTAATAATAGGGTAAAGAAAATTAAGTGGATTTTTGAAAGAAAACAATACTGTCAATATACTATTAAAACAAATTAAAATGGTAAAAGTTATTGTACTTTAAGTAAACATAAAATAGCTAACATATCAATCTCAGTTTTGGATTACTTTAACAAAAAAAATGCATATAGCAGAGGATAGTTTCAATCTGCCTACCTCTGGGTAATGGGCCCAGCATGCTTCCATTGCAGTACTCTGCTGCACATGTAAGTGCAAGAGATCCTGAAGCACTCACTCATCATGGGAAAGTACCAATGTGTTTCTTCGTTGGTTGATTTAAGAAAATTCTTACAAAAACTCTCCAGATTATTGACTTTTTAAAGTTTTTCTAGGAAACGTTCTAGATTAATGCTTATTAGCCTTTGTCAGTATGTAGTTTTCGCAAAGTGTCTCTGTGGCGCAATCGGTTAGTGTGTCCGGCTACTACCCAAAAGGTTGGTGGTTCAATCCCACCCAGGGACGTAATTGACCTTGTTATCAGATTTTGGTGATCTTTAAGTAGACAAGTCAAAATTTCAATCCCCCTCTTATGGTGTAGGGTACCTGGCCTTCTCTGATGTAATCAGAGTTAGATTTGATTCAGTGATTTTATAAAAACAGCTAGGAAGCACAATTTAGCAGTGGGTTACAGAGAAAAAGAAATATGCTGGCAAAAAAATCCAATTGAGTGATTAAACAGCTCTTCATTTTCTGGCTTTATTTTTATGCTAACAAATTTGTTCTCTGAAAAGTGTCCACAAAGCCAAGTCTCTGATTAACACCTTTGTAAGGATGGTTTTTCACCTATTACTAAATTAAACTTGCTTCATTGGAAAGGCAGCAAGATGCATCCTCATTTCAATGTCTACTGAAATAATACAGGTTGACACCAGGAAACATTAACGCCACTGCATCCTTGCTGCTTTCTCATGTGGAAGTCTGTTTAATGTGAAAACAAGGTGATATCTAATTAGCACACAGGTAAGGAATTAAGAAAATCTTTATTTAAGGGTGAAAATGTTTCTCACAAAATCGTTGCCCCAATGCATCTTTGAAATTCAAGCTGGAAAGATGATTTTAATATATCACTTGTACATTTTGTATTGCTCTTCTGGTGACAATGTAGTTTGTTTTTGTCAATTACCATTTTAATAATAGGGTAAAGAAAATTAAGTGGATTTTTAAAAGAAAACAATACTTTCAATATACTATTAAAACAAATTAAAATGGTAAAAGTTATTGTACTTTAATGAAAAATAAAAGAGCAAAAATATCAATCCCAGTTTTGGATTACTTTAATTAACAAAAAAAATGCATATAGCAGAGGATAGTTTTAATCTGCCTACCTCTGGGTTATGGGCCCAGCATGCTTCCATTGCAGTACTCTGCTGCACATGTAAGTGCAAGAGATCCTGAAGCACTCACTCATCATGGGAAAGTACAAATGTGTTTCTTCGTTGGTGGATGGAAGAAACATCTTACAAAAACTCTCCAGATTATTGACTTTTTAAAGTTTTTCTAGGAAACGTTTTAGATGAATGCTTATTAGCCTTTGTCAGTATGTACTTTTGCAAAGTGTCTCTGTGGTGCAATCAGTTAGTGTGTACGGCTATAAACCAAAAGGTTGGTGGTTCAATCCCACCCAAGGACGTAGTTGACCTTGTTGTCAGATTTTGGTGATCTTTAAGTAGACAAGTCAAAATTTCAAACCCCATCTTATGGTGTAGGGTACCTGGCCTTCTCTGATGTAATCAGAGTTAGATTTGATTCAGTGATTTTATAAAAACAGCTAGGAAGCACAATTTAGCAGTGGGTTGCAGAGAAAAAGAAATATGCTGGCAAAAAAATCCAATTGAGTGATTAAACAGCTCTTAATTTTCTGGCTTTTATTTTTATGCCAACAAATTTGTTCTCTGAAAAGTGTCCACAAAGCCAAGTCTCTGATTAACACCTTTGTAGGGATGGTTTTTCACCTATTACTAAATTAAATTTGCTTCATTGGAAAGGCAGCAAGATGCATCCTCATTTCAATGTCTACTGAAATAATACGATTTGACACCAGGAAACATTAACGCCACAGCATCCTTGCTGCTTTCTCATGTGGAAGTCTGTTTAATGTGAAAACAAGGTGATATCTAATTAGCACACAGGTAAGGAATTAAGAAAATCTTTATTTAAGGGTGAAGATGTTTCTCACAAAATCGTTGCCCCAATGCATCATTGAAATTCAAGCTGGAAAGATGATTTTAATATATCACTTGTACATTTTGTATTGCTCTTCTGGTGACAATGTAGTTTGTTTTTGTCAATTACCCTTTTAATAATAGGGTAAAGAAAATTAAGTGGATTTTTGAAAGAAAACTATACTGTCAATATACTATTAAAACAAATTAAAATGGTAAAAGTTATTGTACTTTAAGTAAAAATAAAAGAGCAAAAATATCAATCCCAGTTTTGATTACTTAAATTAACAAAAAAAAATGCATATAGCAAAGGATAGTTTCAATCTGCCTACCTCTGGGTTATGGGCCCAGCATGCTTCCATTGCAGTACTCTGCTGCACATGTAAGTGCAAGAGATCCTGAAGCACTCAGTCATCATGGGAAAGTACCAATGTGTTTCTTCGTTGGTTGATGGAAGAAACATCTTAGAAAAACTCTCCAGATTATTGACTTTTTAAAGTTTTTCTAGGAAACGTTCTAGATGTATGCTTATTAGCCTTTGTCAGTATGGACTTTTTGCAAAGTGTCTCTGTGGCGCAATCGGTTAGTGTGTCTGGCTACTAACCAAATGGTAGGTGGTTCAATCCCACCCAGGGACGTAATTGACCTTGTTATCAGATTTTGGTGATCTTTAAGTAGACAAGTCAAAATTTCAAACCCCCTGTTCTGGTGTAGGGTACCTCGCCTGCTCTGATGTAATCAGAGTTAGATTTGATTCATTGATTTTATAAAAACAGCTAGGAAGCACAATTTAGCAGTGGGTTGCAGAGAAAAAGAAATATGCTGGCAAAAAAAATCCAATTGAGTGATTAAACAGCTCTTCATTTTCTGGCTTTATTTTTATGCTAACAAATTTGTTCTCTGAAAAGTGTCCACAAAGCCAAGTCTCTGATTAACACCTTTGTAGGGATGGTTTTTCACCTATTACTAAATTAAACTTGCTTCATTGGAAAGGCAGCAAGATGCATCCTCATTTCAATGTCTACTGAAATAATACAGGTTGACACCAGGAAACATTAACGCCACTGCATCCTTGCTGCTTTCTCATGTAGAAGTCTGTTTAATGTGAAAACAAGGTGATATCTAATTAGCACACAGGTAAGGAATTAAGAAAATCTTTATTTAAGGGTGAAGATGTTTCTCACAAAATCGTTGCCCCAATGCATCATTGAAATTCAAGCTGGAAAGATGATTTTAATATATCACTTGTACATTTTGTATTGCTCTTCTGGTGACAATGTAGTTTGTTTTTGTCAATTACCCTTTTAATAATAGGGTAAAGAAAATTAAGTGGATTTTTTAAAGAAAACTATACTGTCAATATACTATTAAAACAAATTAAAATGGTAAAAGTTATTGTACTTTAAGTAAAAATAAAAGAGCAAAAATATCAATCCCAGTTTTGATTACTTAAATTAACAAAAAAAATGCATATAGCAAAGGATAGTTTCAATCTGCCTACCTCTGGGTTATGGGCCCAGCATGCTTCCATTGCAGTACTCTGCTGCACATGTAAGTGCAAGAGATCCTGAAGCACTCACTCATCATGGGAAAGTACCAATGTGTTTCTTCGTTGGTTGATGGAAGAAACATCTTACAAAAACTCTCCAGATTATTGACTTTTTAAAGTTTTTCTAGGAAACGTTCTAGATGTATGCTTATTAGCCTTTGTCAGTATGTAATTTTTACAAAGTTTCTCTGTGGCGCAATCGGTTAGTGTGTCTGGCTACTAACCAAAAGGTTGGTGGTTCAATCCCATCCAGGGACGTAATTGACCTTGTTATCAGATTTTGGTGATCTTTAAGTAGACAAGTCAAAATTTCAAACCCCCTGTTATGGTGTAGGGTACCTGGCCTTCTCTGATGTAATCAGAGTTAGATTTGATTCAGTGATTTTATAAAAACAGATAGGAAGCACAATTTAGCAGTGGGTTGCAGAGAAAAAGAAATATGCTGGCAAAAAAAATCCAATTGAGTGATTAAACAGCTCTTCATTTTCTGGCTTTATTTTTATGCTAACAAATTTGTTCACTGAAAAGTGTCCACAAAGCCAAGTCTCTGATTAACACCTTTGTAAGGATGGTTTTTAACCTATTACTAAATTAAACTTGCTTCATTGGAAAGGCATCAAGATGCATCCTCATTTCAATTTCTACTGAAATAATACAGGTTGACACCAGGAAACATTAACGCCACTGCATCCTTGCTGCTTTCTCATGTGGAAGTCTGTTTAATGTGAAAACAAGGTGATATCTAATTAGCACACAGGTAAGGAATTAAGAAAATCTTTATTTAAGGGTGAAAATGTTTCTCACAAAATCGTTGCCCCAATGCATCATTGAAATTCAAGCTGGAAAGATGATTTTAATATATCACTTGTACATTTTGTATTGCTCTTCTGGTGACAATGTAGTTTGTTTTTGTCAATTACCATTTTAATAATAGGGTAAAGAAAATTAAGTGGATTTTTGAAAGAAAACAATACTGTCTATATACTATTAAAACAAATTAAAATGGTAAAAGTTATTGTACTGTAAGTAAAAATAAAAGAGCCAACATATCAATCCCAGTTTTGGATTACTTTAATTAACAAAAAAAATGCATATAGCAGAGGATAGTTTCAATCTGCCTACCTCTGGGTTATGTGCCCAGCATGCTTCCATTGCTGTACTCTGCTGCACATGTAAGTGCAATAGATCCTGAAGCACTCACTCATCATGGGAAAGTACCAATGTGTGTCTTCGTTGGTTGATGAAAGAAACATCTTACAAAAACTCTCCAGATTATTGACTTTTTAAAGTTTTTCTAGGAAACGTTTTAGATGAATGCTTATTAGCCTTTGTCAGTAGGGACTTTTGCAAAGTGTCTCTGTGGCGCAAACAGTTAGTGTGTATGGCTATTAACCAAAAGATTGGTGGTTCAATCCCACCCAGGGACGTAATTGACCTTGTTATCAGATTTTGGTGATCTTTAAGTAGACAAGTCAAAATTTCAAACCCCCTCTTATGGTGTAGGGTACCTGGCCTTCTCTGATGTAATCAGTTAGATTTGATTCAGTGATTTTATAAAAACAGCTAGGAAGCACAATTTAGCAGTGGGTTGCAGAGAAAAAGAAATATGCTGGCAAAAAAATCCAATTGAGTGATTAAACAGCTCTTCATTTTCTGGCTTTATTTTTATGCTAACAAATTTGTTCTCTGAAAAGTGTCCACAAAGCCAAGTCTCTGATTAACACCTTTGTAAGGATGGTTTTTCACCTATTACTAAATTAAACTTGCTTCATTGGAAAGGCAGCAAGATGCATCCTCATTTCAATGTCTACTGAAATAATACAGGTTGACACCAGGAAACATTAACGCCACTGCATCCTTGCTGCTTTCTCATGTGGAAGTCTGTTTAATGTGAAAACAAGGTGATATCTAATTAGCACACAGGTAAGGAATTAAGAAAATCTTTATTTAAGGGTGAAGATGTTTCTCACAAAATCGTTGCCCCAATGCATCATTGAAATTCAAGCTGGAAAGATGATTTTAATATATCACTTGTACATTTTGTATTGCTCTTCTGGTGACAATGTAGTTTGTTTTTGTCAATTACCATTTTAATAATAGGGTAAAGAAAATTAAGTGGATTTTTGAAAGAAAACAATACTGTCAATATACTATTAAAACAAATTAAAATGGTAAAAGTTATTGTACTTTAAGTAAAAATAAAAGAGCCAAAATATCAATCCCAGTTTTGGATTACTTTAATTAACAAAAAAAAATGCATATAGCAGAGGATAGTTTCAATCTGCCTACCGCTGGGTTATGGGCCCAGCATGCTTCCATTGCTGTACTCTGCTGCACATGTAAGTGCAAGAGATCCTGAAGCACTCACTCATCATTGGAAAGTACCAATGTGTTTCTTCGTTGGTTGATGGAAGAAACATCTTACAAAAACTCTCCAGATTATTGACTTTTTAAAGTTTTTCTAGGAAACGTTTTAGATGAATGCTTATTAGCCTTTGTCAGTATGAACTTTTGCAAAGTGTCTCTGTGGCGCAATCAGATAGTGTGCATGGCTATTAACCAAAAGGTTGGTGGTTCAATCCCACCCAGGGACGTAATTGACCTTGTTATCAGATTTTGGTGATCTTTAAGTAGACAAGTCAAAATTTCAAACCCCCTGTTCTGGTGTAGGGTACCTGGCCTTCTCTGATGTAATCAGAGTTAGATTTGATTCAGTGATTTTATAAAAACAGCTAGGAAGCACAATTTAGCAGTGGGTTGCAGAGAAAAAGAAATATGCTGGCAAAAAAAATCCAATTGAGTGATTAAACAGCTCTTAATTTTCTAGCTTTATTTTTATGCTAACAAATTTGTTCTCTGAAAAGTGTCCACAAAGCCAAGTCTCTGATTAACACCTTTGTAAGGATGGTTTTTAACCTATTACTAAATTAAACTTGCTTCATTGGAAAGGCAGCAAGATGCATCCTCATTTCAATGTCTACTGAAATAATACAGGTTGACACCAGGAAACATTAACGCCACTGCATCCTTGCTGCTTTCTCATGTGGAAGTCTGTTTAATGTGAAAACAAGGTGATATCTAATTAGCACACAGGTAAGGAATTAAGAAAATCTTTATTTAAGGGTGAAAATGTTTCTCACAAAATCGTTGCGACAATGCATCATTGAAATTCAAGCTGGAAAGATGATTTTAATATATCACTTGTACATTTTGTATTGCTCTTCTGGTGACAATGTAGTTTGTTTTTGTCAATTACCATTTTAATAATAGGGTAAAGAAAATTAAGTGGATTTTTGAAAGAAAACAATACTGTCAATATACTATTAAAACAAATTAAAATGGTAAAAGTTATTGTACTGTAAGTAAAAATAAAAGAGCCAACATATCAATCCCAGTTTTGGATTACTTTAATTAACAAAAAAAAAATGCATATAGCAGAGGATAGTTTCAATCTGCCTACCTCTGGGTTATGTGCCCAGCATGCTTCCATTGCTGTACTCTGCTGCACATGTAAGTGCAAGAGATCCTGAAGCACTCACTCATCATGGGAAAGTACCAATGTGTTTCTTCGTTGGTTGATGGAAGAAACATCTTACAAAAACTCTCCAGATTATTGAATTTTTAAAGTTTTTCTAGGAAACGTTTTAGATGAATGCTTATTAGCCTTTGTCAGTATGTACTTTTGCAAAGTGTCTCTGTGGCGCAATCAGTTAGTGTGTACGGCTATTAACCAAAAGGTTGGTGGTTCAATCCCACCCAGGGATGTAATTGACCTTGTTATCAGATTTTGGTGATCTTTAAGTAGACAAGTCAAAATTTCAAACCCCCTCTTATGGTGTAGGGTACCTGGCCTTCTCTGATGTAATCAGAGTTAGATTTGATTCAGTGATTTTATAAAAACAGCTAGGAAGCACAATTTAGCAGTGGGTTGCAGAGAAAAAGAAATATGCTGGCAAAAAAATCCAATTGAGTGATTAAACAGCTCTTCATTTTCTGGCTTTATTTTTACGCCACTGCATTTAATAATAGGGTAAAGAAAATCCACTTAATTTTCTTTACCCTATTATTAAAAGGGTAATTGACAAAAACAAACTACATTGTCACCAGAAGAGCAATACAAAATGTACAAGTGATATATTAAAATCATCTTTTCAGCTTGAATTTCAATGATGCATTGGGGCAACGATTTTGTGAGAAACATCTTCACCCTTAAATAAAGATTTTCTTAATTCCTTACCTGTGTGCTAATTAGATATCACCTTGTTTTCACATTAAACAGACTTCTACATGAGAAAGCAGCAAGGATGCAGTGGCGTTAATGTTTCCTGGTGTCAACCTGTATTATTTCAGTAGACATTGAAATGAGGATGCATCTTACTGCCTTTCCAATGAAGCAAGTTTAATTTAGTAATAGGTGAAAAACCATCCCTACAAAGGTGTTAATCAGAGACTTGGCTTTGTGGACACTTTTCAGAGAACAAATTTGTTAGCATAAAAATAAAGCCAGAAAATGAAGAGCTGTTTAATCACTCAATTGGATTTTTTTGCCAGCATATTTCTTTTTCTCTGCAACCCACTGCTAAATTGTGCTTCCTAGCTGTTTTTATAAAATCACTGAATCAAATCTAACTCTGATTACATCAGAGAAGGCCAGGTACCCTACACCATAAGAGGGGGTTTGAAATTTTGACTTGTCTAATTAAAGATCACCAAAATCTGATAACAAGTTCAATTACGTCCCTGGGTGGGATTGAACCACCAACCTTTTGGTTAGTAGCCGGACACACTAACCGATTGCGCCACAGAGACACTTTGCAAAAAGTATCTACTGACAAAGGCTAATAAGCATACATCTAGAACGTTTCCTAGAAAAACTTTAAAAATTCAATCATCTGGAGAGTTTTTGTAAGATGTTTCTTCCATCAACCAACGAAGAAACACATTGGTACTTTCCCATGATGAGTGAGTGCTTCAGGATCTCTTGCACTTACATGTGCAGCAGAGTACTGCAATGGAAGCATGCTGGGCCCATAACCCAGAGGTAGGCAGATTGAAACTATCCTTTGCTATATGCATTTTTTTTTGTTAATTTAAGTAATCAAAACTGGGATTGATATTTTTGCTCTTTTATTTTTACTTAAAGTACAATAACTTTTACCATTTTAATTTGTTTTAATAGTATAATGACAGTATAGTTTTCTTTAAAAAATCCACTTAATTTTCTTTACCCTATTATTAAAAGGGTAATTGACAAAAACAAACTACATTGTCACCAGAAGAGCAATACAAAATGTACAAGTGATATATTAAAATATATCTTTCCAGCTTGAATTTCAATGATGCAATGGGGCAACGATTTTGTGAGAAACATCTTCACCCTTAAATAAAGATTTTCTTAATTCCTTACCTGTGTGCTAATTAGATATCACCTTGTTTTCACATTAAACAGACTTCTACATGAGAAAGCAGCAAGGATGCAGTGGCGTTAATGTTTCCTGGTGTCAACCTGTATTATTTCAGTAGACATTGAAATGAGGATGCATCTTACTGCCTTTCCAATGAAGCAAGTTTAATTTAGTAATAGGTGAAAAACCATCCCTACAAAGGTGTTAATCAGAGACTTGGCTTTGTGGACACTTTTCAGAGAACAAATTTGTTAGCATAAAAATAAAGCCAGAAAATGAAGAGCTGTTTAATCACTCAATTGGATTTTTTTTCCAGCATATTTCTTTTTCTCTGCAACCCACTGCTAAATTGTGCTTCCTATCTGTTTTTATAAAATCACTGAATCAAATCTAACTCTGATTACATCAGAGAAGGCCAGGTACCCTACAACATAACAGGGGGTTTGAAATTTTGACTTGTCTACTTAAAGATCACCAAAATCTGATAACAAGGTCAATTACGTCCCTGGGTGGGATTGAACCACCAACCTTTTGGTTAGTAGCCAGACACACTAACCGATTGCGCCACAGAGACACTTTGTAAAAAATGCGTACTGACAAAGGCTAATAAGCATACATCTAGAACGTTTCCTAGAAAAACTTTAAAAAGTCCATAATCTGGAGAGTTTTTGTAAGATGTTTCTTCCATCAACCAACGAAGAAACACATTGGTACTTTCCCATGATGAGTGAGTGCTTCAGGATCTCTTGCACTTACATGTGCAGCAGAGTACTGCAATGGAAGCATGCTGGGCCCATAACCCAGAGGTAGGCAGATTGAAACTATCCTTTGCTATATGCATTTTTTTTGTTAATTTAAGTAATCAAAACTGGGATTGATATTTTTGCTCTTTTATTTTTACTTAAAGTACAATAACTTTTACCATTTTAATTTGTTTTAATAGTATATTGACAGTATAGTTTTCTTTAAAAAAATCCACTTAATTTTCTTTACCCTATTATTAAAAGGGTAATTGACAAAAACAAACTACATTGTCACCAGAAGAGCAATACAAAATGTACAAGTGATATATTAAAATCATCTTTCCAGCTTGAATTTCAATGATGCATTGGGGCAACGATTTTGTGAGAAACATCTTCACCCTTAAATAAAGATTTTCTTAATTCCTTACCTGTGTGCTAATTAGATATCACCTTGTTTTCACATTAAACAGACTTCTACATGAGAAAGCAGCAAGGATGCAGTGGCGTTAATGTTTCCTGGTGTCAACCTGTATTATTTCAGTAGACATTGAAATGAGGATGCATCTTACTGCCTTTCCAATGAAGCAAGTTTAATTTAGTAATAGGTGAAAAACCATCCCTACAAAGGTGTTAATCAGAGACTTGGCTTTGTGGACACTTTTCAGAGAACAAATTTGTTAGCATAAAAATAAAGCCAGAAAATGAAGAGCTGTTTAATCACTCAATTGGATTTTTTTTGCCAGCATATTTCTTTTTCTCTGCAACCCACTGCTAATTTGTGCTTCCTAGCTGTTTTTATAAAATCACTGAATCAAATCTAACTCTGATTACATCAGAGAAGGCCAGGTACCCTACACCATAAGAGGGGGTTTGAAATTTTGACTTGTCTACTTAAAGATCACCAAAATCTGATAACAAGTTCAATTACGTCCCTGGGTGGGATTGAACCACCAACCTTTTGGTTAGTAGCCGGACACACTAACCGATTGCGCCACAGAGACACTTTGCAAAAAGTATATTCTGACAAAGGCTAATAAGCATACATCTAGAACGTTTCCTAGAAAAACTTTAAAAAGTCAATAATCTGGAGAGTTTTTGTAAGATGTTTCTTCCATCAACCAACGAAGAAACACATTGGTACTTTCCCATGATGAGTGAGTGCTTCAGGATCTCTTGCACTTACATGTGCAGCAGAGTACAGCAATGGAAGCATGCTGGGCCCATAACCCAGCGGTAGGCAGATTGAAACTATCCTCTGCTATATGCATTTTTTTTTGTTAATTAAAGTAATCCAAAACTGGGATTGATATTTTGGCTCTTTTATTTTTACTTAAAGTACAATAACTTTTACCATTTTAATTTGTTTTAATAGTATATTGACAGTATTGTTTTCTTTCAAAAATCCACTTAATTTTCTTTACCCTATTATTAAAATGGTAATTGACAAAAACAAACTACATTGTCACCAGAAGAGCAATACAAAATGTACAAGTGATATATTAAAATCATCTTTCCAGCTTGAATTTCAATGATGCATTGGGGCAACGATTTTGTGAGAAACATCTTCACCCTTAAATAAAGATTTTCTTAATTCCTTACCTGTGTGCTAATTAGATATCACCTTGTTTTCACATTAAACAGACTTCCACATGAGAAAGCAGCAAGGATACAGTGGCGTTAATGTTTCCTGGTGTCAACCTGTATTATTTCAGTAGACATTGAAATGAGGATGCATCTTGCTGCCTTTCCAATGAAGCAAGTTTAATTTAGTAATAGGTGAAAAACCATCCCTACAAAGGTGTTAATCAGAGACTTGGCTTTGTGGACACTTTTCAAAGAACAAATTTGTTAGCATAAAAATAAAGCCAGAAAATGAAGAGCTGTTTAATCACTCAATTGGATTTTTTTTGCCAGCATATTTCTTTTTCTCTGCAACCCACTGCTAAATTGTGCTTCCTAGCTGTTTTTATTAAATCACTGAATCAAATCTAACTCTGATTACATCAGAGAAGGCCAGGTACCCTACACCATAACAGGGGGTTTGAAATTTTGACTTGTCTACTTAAAGATCACCAAAATCTGATAACAAGGTCAATTACGTCCCTGGTTGGGATTGAACCACTGACCTTTTGGTTAGTAGCCGGACACACTAACCGATTGCGCCACAGAGACACTTTGCAAAAAGTACCTACTGACAAAGTCTAATAAGCATACATCTAGAACGTTTCCTAGAAAAACTTTAAAAAGTCAATAATCTGGAGAGTTTTTGTAAGATGTTTCTTCCATCAACCAATGAAGAAACACATTGGTACTTTCCCATGATGAGTGAGTGCTTCAGGATCTCTTGCACTTACATGTGCAGCAGAGTACTGCAATGGAAGCATGCTGGGCCCATAACCCAGAGGTAGGCAGATTGAAACTATCCTTTGCTATATGCATTTTTTTTGTTAATTTAAGTAATCAAAACTGGGATTGATATTTTTGCTCTTTTATTTTTACTTAAAGTACAATAACTTTTACCATTTTAATTTGTTTTAATAGTATATTGACAGTATTGTTTTCTTTAAAAAATCCACTTAATTTTCTTTACCCTATTATTAAAAGGGTAATTGACAAAAACAAACTACATTGTCACCAGAAGAGCAATACAAAATGTACAAGTGATATATTAAAATCATCTTTCCAGCTTGAATTTCAATGATGCATTGGGGCAACGATTTTGTGAGAAACATCTTCACCCTTAAATAAAGATTTTCTTAATTCCTTACCTGTGTGCTAATTAGATATTACCTTGTTTTCACATTAAACAGACTTCTACATGAGAAAGCAGCAAGGATGCAGTGGCGTTAATGTTTCCTGGTGTCAACCTGTATTATTTCAGTAGACATTGAAATGAGGATGCATCTTGCTGCCTTTCCAATGAAGCAAGTTTAATTTAGTAATAGGTGAAAAACCATCCCTACAAAGGTGTTAATCAGAGACTTGGCTTTGTGGACACTTTTCAGAGAACAAATTTGTTAGCATAAAAATAAAGCCAGAAAATGAAGAGCTGTTTAATCACTCAATTGGATTTTTTTTGCCAGCATATTTCTTTTTCTCTGCAACCCACTGCTAAATTGTGCTTCCTAGCTGTTTTTATTAAATCACTGAATCAAATCTAACTCTGATTACATCAGAAAAGGCCAGGTACCCTACACCATAACAGGGGGTTTGAAATTTTGACTTGTCTACTTAAAGATCACCAAAATCTGATAACAAGGTCAATTACGTCCCTGGGTGGGATTGAACCACCAACCTTTTGGTTAGTAGCCGGACACACTAACCGATTGCGCCACAGAGACACTTCGCGAAAAGTACATACTGACAAAGGCTAATAAGCATACATCTAAAACTTTTCCTAGAAAAACTTTAAAAAGTCAATAATCTGGAGAGTTTTTTTAAGATGTTTCTTCCATCAACCAACGAAGAAACACATTGGTACTTTCCCATGATAAGTGAGTGCTTTAGGATCTCTTGCACTTACATGTGCAGCAGAGTACTGCAATGGAAGCATGCTGGGCCCATTACCCAGAGGTAGGCAGATTGAAACTATCCTCTGCTATATGCATTTTTTTTGTTAATTAAAGTAATCCAAAACTGGGATTGATATGTTAGCTCTTTTATGTTTTCTTAAAGTACAATAACTTTTACCATTTTAATTTGTTTTAATAGTGTATTGACAGTATTGTTTTCTTTCAAAAATCTACTTAATTTTTTTTACCCTATTATTAAAATGGTAATTGACAAAAACAAACTACATTTGTTTGGGAGAAAAATGCAAAGGTACAAGACAGCTTTTCCTTGCCAATATCTCTCTTTTGCAAAGAGCTACGCATTGGAAAATTCAGGGCTATACCGTGTAGATGAAGCACTAACAGGAGGCTTTAAAATTTATATTCTAGTGTCCTTCGTTTGGGAGAAAAATCCAATGGTACAAGACAGCTTTTCCTTGCCAATATCTCTCTTTTGCAAAGAGCTGCGCATTGGAAAATTCAGGGCTATGCCGTGTAGATGATGGCCTAACAGGAGGCTTTAAAATTTTCTTTCTAGTGTCCTTCGTTTGGGAGAAAAATGCAAAGGTACAAGACAGCTTTTCCTTGCCAATATCTCTCTTTTGCAAAGAGCTGCGCATTGGAAAATTCAGGGCTATGCCGTGTAGATGATGGCCTAACAGGAGGCTTTAAAATTCCAAACGAAGGACACTAGAAAGAAAATTTTAAAGCCTCCTGTTAGGCCATCATCTACACGGCATAGCCCTGAATTTTCCAATGCGCAGCTCTTTGCGATTACAATCCAACCTGAATCAGGCTCTATTACCTATCACAATGCACTGCAGGTAGTACAAAATGGGGTTAATATAGGAGAAAAACCCCCAGAGCTGTGCTCCTTAACTGTCCCTGGTGGCTAGTGGAGCGGCTGCCCAGTAATCAGTGTCCACGCCAGTGCGCACACGGCCCGCCCCCTACAGCCACGCTGGATCTCGGTATAGTGTGGGCACAGAAGCCCCTTACCTCCCTTTCATCAGCGGCCTCGTGATCCCGGAGGGCGGTGTGTGTGTGTGACTGACCTTAGGAAGAAACCGGAGCCTCCGCTGCAGTGACCCAGCAACCAGGGCACGGGAGTATACTGCGCCGCTGGGAGTGATGGAGCTGCAGTAAAGATGTCTATTAGACCTAGCCTGCTGCAGCCCTTATAGATTCTTATAAAAAAAGTTCTTCTTTTCTTGTCAAAATTAATAGCTAAGAATAGGCTGCCTGAGGCAGCCCCCTGTTAAGTGGCCTGCTACTGAAGGCACCAACTACAAACTGAGCTCCCTGTTCATGGAAGCGAGGTTATAGAGCAGGGGGCGCTGAGCATCTTGGGAACAGTCAAAAGCTTTGAGCCTGTTGGTGCCTCAGATCAAGATCCTACTCTACACCCCAATGTGAATCCTTGTGGAGTCCAGTGTACCCCACAGAAGAAATGAATGTGTCACACCCATTGGCAGCAACATTAGAATAGCTGCTGATGGGCACAATTGAGAAAGGAAGGGGGGGAAACATTTGAATCCAGCACATATATGTAATTTGAATATGTAATTTGTACCTTCCTACTTTAAAATGTAATGGATGAACCTCACCCTGTGAGAACTATCTTTATGATCAAGAGATCTCATATGCAAGATAAGTATGTGTTGGCAGAGGCGCTCACTGGGCAGAGATGCTGATCGCATCTCTGGCATGTGCCGGTGCACTGCGGCACCAGCACACACACACACTGCAGACCTGATCTCCTGTTGTGTGAATATGCACAGCAGAGATCAGGTCTGAATTAGGCCCTATATACAGCTGTCAGTAAGGCAGGGATCTGCTGCTGCCAGTGAGGCAGGGATCTGCTGCTGCCAGTGAGGCAGGGATCTGCTGCTGCCAGTGAGGCAGGGATGTGCTGCTGTCAGTGAAGCAGTGATCTGCTGCTGTCAGTGAGGCAGTGATCTGCTGCTGTCAGTAAGGCAGGGATGTGCTGCTATAAGTGAGGCAGGGATGTGCTGCTGTCAGTGAAGCAGGGATGTGCTGCTGTCAGCAAGGCAGTGATCTGCTGCCCACTATCTCCCTATCACCCCTGCCTGAGTCACACACTTTCCCTGTCACCCCTGCCCCAGTTACCCACTATCTCCCAGTCACCGCTGCCTCAGTTAACCACTATACCTGCGACCCCTGCCTCAGTCACCCACTATACCAGTCACCCCTGCTTTAGTCACCCACTATCTCTGTCACCCCGGCCTCAGTCACCCACTATCTCCCACTCATACATGCTTCAGTCACCCACTATCTCCCAGTCATCCCTGCCTCAGTCACCTACTGACACCAGTGCAGACATTTCTGCTGCGGCCTCTCCACTCTCCAGCGTGAACGTCCTGACGACTGAGGAAATCCGCTTCCCAGTTGAGGACTCCGGGAATGAACACTGCCGATATTGCTGGCAGATGACGTTCTACCCAACTGAGGATTTTTGATACTTCCAGCTTTGCTATGCAATTTCGAGTGCCGCCTTGATGATTTGTGTACACTACCGTGGTGGCGTTGTCCAATTGTACTTGAACAGGCCTGTTCTGTACTAGAGGCAGGGCCAGTGTCAATGAATTGAACACTGCCTGCAATTCCAGAATGTTTATCGGGAGGAGAGATTCCTCCCTGGTCCACCGATGGTGAAGGGTCGTCATCACGGCCATGACCTTGGTGAATTTCCGAGGTGCCGTGGCCAAACCAGAAGGCAGGACCTGAAATCCAAAAACTAACCAGGCACAACACTGCTTAGCTTCCAACATCAGATGAGATTGGACATATCCAGTGTGATGCGGCTGTAGATGATTTTTGCTGTTTCTAACTTCTACTTCTAACTACTGGTACATCAATGAATAAGTTTCAAAATAGAATGCATCAAGAGAACGGTGTTGGTAGTATAAAACTACCTACAGCACCTGGTATTCCCAGGTGGTCTCACATCCAAGAACAAACCAGGCCTAAAATCAGGTGATATTGGGCATATACAGTGTGGTGTGGCTGTAGATGAGCTTAGTGGTTTCTGTTAGAGTTCTTCTACTTCTAACTACTCGTACATAAATGAGTAAGCGGACGATTTATTAAACCTGGTGAAATGATAATTTGCATGGTGATAAAGTACCAGCCAATCAGCTCCTAATTGCCATGTCACAGGCTGGGTTTGAAAAATGACAGTTAGGAGCTGACTGGCTGGTACTTTATCACCTTGCACTTTATCAGTTCACCAGGCTTAATAGATCTGCCCCAATGTTTCAAAATGGAATGCATCAAGAGAACGGTGTTAGTATTGTAAAAATACACACCGCCCCTGGTATTTCCTGGTGGTCTCCCATCCAAGTACTAAAACCAGGACCAACACTGCTCAGCTTCCATGATCAGGAGAGATTGGGCAAATCCAGTGTGCTGTGGCTGTAGATGAGCTGGTGGTTTTTATTACAGCTCTTCTACTTCTAACTTCTGGTACATAAAAGAATACATGTAAAAATTAAATGTACCAAGAAAATGGTGTTGGTAGTTTAAAAACACCTAAAGAATCTGATACTACCAAGCAGTCTCCCATCCATGTATTAACAAAGTCCAATACTGCTTTGCTTCAAAAATCAAATGAGATTGGGCATATCCAGTGTGGTGTGGCTTTAGATAAGCTTTGTGGTTTCTGTTAGAGCTCTTCTACTTCTAACTACTGGTACATTAATGAATATGTATAAGGTTGTAGTTTATCCAATATGCCTTTACTACCTTACCTTTCAACCCCCCCTCCCCTCTTCTCCTTATAGCTTCCTTAGTTCTCTCCTCCTCATGTGTGCGTTATTTGTTTTCTCATACGTCCTAGATGATGCTGGGGTCACATTAAGAACCTTGGGGTATAGACTGGATCCGCAGGAGACATGGGCACTTTAAGACTTTCAAAGGGTGTGAACTGTCTCCTCCCTCTATGCCCCTCCTCCAGACTCCAGTTTTAGTATTGTGCGCAGTGATACTGGATGCACTACAGGGGAGCTCTACTGAGTTTCTCTGAAAAGACTTGTTAGTTTTTTTTATTTTCAGGGAGGCTGCTGGCAACAGTCTCCCTGCTTCGTGGGACTTAGGGGAGAGAAGTATGACCAACTTCTAGTGAGTTCAATAGCTCTGCTTCAGGCTGACAGGACACCATTAGCTCCTGAGGGTGCTGATCGCTGGGTACGCCTAGATGCACACTCCCGCAGCCTGCCGTCACCCCCTTACAGAGCCAGAAGACAGGTGAGTAGCAGAAGAACAGAAGACTTCTTCTCCAGTGATGGCATTCTGAGGTACCGAGCAGCGAGCGGAACGCTGCGCGCCATGCTCCCACACAAACACAGGCACTGCAGGGTGCAGGGCACGGGGGGGGGGGGCACCCTGGGCAGCATAAATTCCTCACAAAAGGCTGGAAAAAGTGGACATTAGTGCCTGGGCACTGTCCTTACCCCGCTAGCGTAATTAATTATTTCTGAGCAGGACAGATACGCGCCATTACAGTAGCGGGGCTTCTTCCTCACCTCACCAGAACATCTTTAGAGCATTACAAGTCTATCACTATAGAGTTTATTATTTCCCAGACTGTGTACTTTTGGCGCTGGATTGTGAGCTGAAAAATCCTCTGTGTCCCTCTGACAGATTTACTGACGGTCTGTCCCCCATAAGCCGATGTGTCTGTGGGTACTTGGTACATGTGTGTCAACATGTCGATGGCTGAATGTTTTTCCCAAGAGGAAACTATATTAGGAATGCAGACATATGATGGTGGCCCTGTTGGCACCACCAATAACTGACTGGGTAAAAGTTTCAGTAATATCAGAGTAAGGTTGGATAAATCTGTGTCCCAGACACAGACGTAGAGAATAGATGTGATGTTCATGGCTATGTTTCTTTTCCCTCAGGCCCCGCGGGGTCGCAAAAATGTTATTTTGCCCAGTTACTACACACTGATACTGACACGGATACTGATTCCTATGTCGACCATAATGTTTCCTGATTAGATCCAATATTGGCAAGGAGCATTCAGTACATGATTGTGGATATTAAGGACATATTAAAATCACTGAAGACCCTGCTGTTCCTGAGAAAGGGGTCTATATGTATGTATATATAGATATATAATGAAAGCTGATGTAACGTTCCTCCATCTCTGTTTGAGAAAGTCTGGGCCAGCTCGACAAGATGGTTTCAAATCCCCAAAAGGATTCTGGTTGTTTATTCATTTCCCGCCGCGGACAGAATAAAGTGGGAGTCACCCCCTGTTCTGCACGGGGCCCTGTCACAAATCCAGCGGATCGTATGCAGGAAGCTACATTATTTCTAGTTATGTAACCAAGGGTACATTACTTAGACCTGCCATTACATGTGCATGGGTGAGTAGTAGTATTCAAGAATTGGTCGAATACCTTGTCATCCGATATAGATACCTTGGAGAGATGGGATACTCCTTACGTTGTATCATATCAAGGACACTGCAGCATACTTACGTGAGACTGCAAGGGATATAGGACTCTTGAGTTCACGGGCCAATTTCATGGCAGTCTCGGATAGGAGGGCATTGTGGATTCACCAAGAGAATGCTGATGCTGACTCCAAGAAGAAAGGGAGTCCCTTCCCTATGAAGGTGAAGCGTTGTTTGGTGACTGCCTAGTTAATTTGATCTCGGCAGCTCCCGCAGGTAAGTCAACCTTCTTGCCCTATGTTCCCTCCCAACGGATGAAGACGCATCATTATCTGATGCAGTCATTTCGGCCCAATAGATATGCAAGAAGTTAAGATTCCCCTTTCTTTGCAGGTAGAGGAAGGGGAAGAGGGAAGAGGTCTGCATCCTCTTCAAGATCGCAGGAGCAGAGATCATCCTCTGCTTCTGCCAAATCCACCGCATGACGCTGGGGCTCTCTTGCAGGAGCCCGCATCAGTGGGGGCACGTCTAAAACTCTTCAGTCAGTTCTGGATTCATTCGGACATGGACTCGTGTGTTTTACAAATAGTGTCCCAAGGGTACAAACTGGGGTTTCAAGACGTTCCCCCTCACCGATTGTTCAAATCGGCTTTAGTCAGCAGGGAGAAGGTTTTTATTCAAGCCTCTTCGTGGTCCCTAAGCCGGACAGCTCAGTCAGACCAATCTGAAATCTGAAATCCCTCAATTTCTACCTAAGGAAATTAAATTTCAAGATGGAATCTCTCAGTGCAGTGATCTCCAGTCCGGAGGAAGGAGATTTCATGGTTTTGGTAGACATAAAGGATGCCTACTTACATGTTCCCATTTAGCCTCTGCATCAAGCTACCTGAGGTTTGCAATTCAGTATTGTCATTACCAATTTCAGACATTGCCGTTTGGTCTGTCCACGGCTCTGAGGATTTTCACCAGGGTGATCGCAAGCAAGGAGTAACAATTATCCCGTACTTGGATGATCTTTTGATAAAGGCGAAATCCAGGGACCAGTTAGTGCAAAACATTGCACTCTCCCTGACAGTTCTTCAACAACATAGTTGGCTCCTAAACTTGCCAAAATCGCAGTTGGTCCCAATGACGCGGTTGTTGTTTTTGGGAGTGATACTGGACACAGAAGAGGTTTTCTTCCAGTGGAAAGGCTCTGGAGATCCAGAGTCTGGTCAAACAAATTCTGAAACCAGCAAGAGTGTTAATCCATCAATGCATTTGGTTGCTGGGTAAGATGGTTGCGGCCTACGAGCCCATTCAGTTTGGCTGGTTCCATGCCAGAGTGTTCCAGTGGGACCTGTTGGACAAGTGGTCCGGATCCCACCTACACACGCACCGGAGGATAATCCTGTCTTCCAAGACCAGAATCTCACTCCATTGGTGGCTGCACAGTTCTCACCTCCTAGAGGGGCGAAGGTTCGGGATCCAGGACTGGATCCTAGGGACCATGGATGCAACCCTCCGAGGCAGGGGAGCAGTCACACAGGGGGAAAACGTCCAAGGAAGATGGTCAAGTCGGGAAAGTTGTCTCCACATAAATGTTCTGGAGTTAAGGGCCATTTAATAACTGCAGACACAGTACGCACTGGGACGGGTGCCCAGCATCCTCTACGGAATAAGAGAAAAGGATTTACCTGTAGGTATTAAAATCCTATTTTCTCTAACGTCCTAGAGGATGCTGGGGACTCCGTAAGGACCATGGGGATAGACGGCTCCGCAGGAGACATGGGCACTTTAAGAAAGACTTTAGTTCTGGGTGTGCACTGGCTCCTCCCTCTATGCCCCTCCTCCATACCTCAGTTTGATACTGTGCCCAGTGGAGACTGGGTGCTTTTCAGGAGCTCTCCTGAGCTTTCTGACAGAAAGTATTTTGTTAGGTTTTTAATTTTCAGGGAGCACTGCTGGCAACAGACTCCCTGCATCGAGGGACTGAGGGGAGAGAAGCAGCCCTACTCTCCGAGTTGCAAGGTCCTGCTTCTTAAGCTACTGGACACCATTAGCTCCAAAGGGATTAGCTCCAAAGGGATTGGTACGCAGGATCTCACCCTCGCCGTCCGTCCCAGAGCCGCGCCGCCGTCCCCCTCGCAGAGCCGGAAGATAGAAGCCGGGTGAGTATGAGAAGAAAAGAAGACTTCAGAGGCGGCAAAGGACTTCATGATCTTCATTGAGGTAACGCACAGCACTGCAGCTGTGCGCCATTGCTCCCATACACCTCACATACTCCGGTCACTGTAAGGGTGCAGGGCGCAGGGGGGGCGCCCTGGGCTGCAATATAAACCTCTTTTTGGCAGAAATATAACATATATACAGCTGGGCACTGTATATATGTATGAGCCCCCGCCAATTGTACAGTTTAAGCAGGACAGAAGCCCGCCGCCGAGGGGGCGGGGCTTCTCCCTCAGCACTCACCAGCACCATTTTTTCTCCACAGCACCGCTGAGAGGAAGCTCCCCGGACTCTCCCCTGCTTATACCACGGTAGACAAGAGGGTTGAAAAGAGAGGGGGGGGCACATAATTTGGCGCAAATTACTTACAGCAGCGCTACTGTGCAAACATTAAGTTACTGTGCTATTCCTGGGTTATATAGCGCTGGGGTATGTGCTGGCATACTCTCTCTCTGTCTCTCCAAAGGGCAGAGCCGGCCATAGGCATAGGCAAACTAGGCAATTGCCTAGGGCATTTGATATGCCTAGGGGCATCAGCAACTTCTGCTGATTAAAATGATATGCGGCATGCCTATATTCTGTGTGTAGCATTTCATATGCAGATACAGCCACAGTCTCACACAGTATATAGGCGTGCTGCATATCATTTTAATCGGCAGAAGCTGCGTGTGCATCCTAACAACATAGCAATGCAAATAAGATGCATTTTAATAAAAAAAAGGTGCCCCAACGTTAGCATTGAGGCAAGATTTATGAGGACACATCTGTATCCAAGCAGAGGCAGAGGTCACAGTGTTAGTGGCAGTGTGAGTGCTGTGTGCATGTGAGTGGGTTGATTGTGCAGTAGTGTTCGGAATATGAGTAAGGAGCATTATGTGTGTCATGTAAAAATGCATTAATAATGTGCAACATATGGGTAAGGGGCACTATGTGTGTCATTATGTGTATAAGGGCATTAATAATGTGCGGCATATGTGTAAGGGACATTGGTGGTCATTTCGAGTTGTTCGCTCTGTAATTTTCTTCGCATCGCAGCGATTTTCCGCTAATTGCGCATGCGCAAGGGTGGTCATTCCGAGTTGTTCGCTCGGTAATTTTCTTCGCATCGCAGCGATTTTCAGCTAATTGCGCATGCGCAATGTTCGCTCTGCGACTGCGCAAAGTAAATTTGCTATGCAGTTAGGTATTTTACTCACGGCATTAGGAGGTTTTTTCTTTGTTCTGCTGATCGTAGTGTGATTGACAGGAAGTGGGTGTTTCTGGGCGGAAACTGGCCGTTTTATGGGTGTGTGTGAAAAAACGCTGCCGTTTCTGGGTAAAACGCGGGAGTGTCTGAAGAAACGGGGGAGTGTCTGGGCGAACGCTGGGTGTGTTTGTGACGTCAAACCAGGAACGAAACTGACTGAACTGATCACAGTTGTCGAGTAAGTCTGGAGCTACTCAGAAACTGCTAAGAAGTGTCTATTCGCAATTCTGCTAATCTTTCGTTCGCAATTTTGATAAGCTAAGATTCACTCCCAGTAGGCGGCGGCTTAACGTGTGCAATGCTGCTAAAAGCAGCTTGCGAGCTAACAACTCGGAATGAGGGCCATTATGTGTAAAAGGGCATTAATAAAGGTTGTCATAATGTGTAAGACGCATTATGTTTATAAGGACATTAGTGATGTGTCTCATATGTGTAAGGGGCATTACTGTGTGGAATTATGTGTATAAATGCATTACTAATGTGTGGCATTATGTGTATAAGGTGCTCTAATATGTAGCGTTGCGTATAGAAAGGGCATTTACTGTGTCGTCTAATGTGAATAAAGAGCAATAGGGTGTGGTGTAATGTAAATAAGGAGCAATTCAGTGTGATGTAATGTGAATAAGGAGCACTACTGTGAGAAGTAACGTTTATAAGGTAAAGTAATACTACTGTGGGATGTAATGTGAATTATGGACACTATCGCGTGATCAAATGTGAATAAAATTGCAGTACTGTGTGGCGGAATTTTAATTGGGGGTACTATTGTGAGGACATGCCCATTGCCAGCAAAAACACACCCCTTTTTGGACTGTGCGCCAAATGTGCGAACTGTTCCTGTTTAAAATATAGGGGGTACAAACACCAAAATAAGTACTGTTATGGGTGAGGGTTGATGGTGCTGGGAAAGAGGTGCAAGGTCAGAGGCGGAACCAGCGGTGGTGCTAGGGGGCACCAGGCAAAATCTTGCCTAGGGCATCATATTGGTTAGGGCCAGCTCTGCCAAAGGGCCTTGTGGGGGAAATGTCTTCAGTAAAAGCATTCCCTGTGTGTGTGGTGTGTCGGTACGCGTGTGTCGACATGTCTGAGGAAGAAGGCTATATTAGAGAGGAGCGGGAGCAAATGAATGTGGTGTCTCCGCCGACACCTGATTGGATGGATATGTGGAAAGTTTTAAATGCTAGTGTAAACTCATTGCACAAAAGATTAGACAAGGCTGAAGCTTTGGGACAGTCAGGGTCTCAACCCATGCCTGATCCTATGTCGCAGGGACTGTCAGGGTCTCATAAGTGCCCACTATCCAGATTGTTGACACAGATACCGACACGGATTCTGACTCCAGTGTCGATTACGATGATGCAAAGTTACAGCCAAAATTGGCAAAATACATTTGATATATGATTATGGCAATAAAAGATGTTTTGCACATCACAGAGGAGCCCCCTATCCCTGACAAGAGGGTACATATGTACAAGGGAAAGAAGCCTGAGGTAACCTTTTCCCCTCACACGAGCTGAACGAGTTATGTGAAAAAGCTTGGGAATCTCCTGCAGATTTCCAAAAGGATTCTTATGGCGTATCCTTTCCCATCAACGGATAGGTTACGATGGGAATCCTCCCCTTGGGTGGACAAAGCATTAACACGCTTATCCAAGAAGTTAGCCCTCCCGTCCCAGGATACGGCTACCCTCAAAGAGTCTGCTGACCGCAAACAGGAGATTACCCTGAAGTCCATTTATACACATTCAGGTACCTTACTCAGACCGGCAATTGCGTCGGCCTGGGTGTGTATGTGTAGTGCTGTAGCGGCATGGACGGATACTCTAGATAAGGATACTATTTTATTGCCCCTGGGGCATATAAGAGATGCTGTCCTATATATGTGTGTATGCAAACTACAGGTGGTGCTGCATGGCTCACACCCTTTTACTTGTCTTGTAGAGCAACTCTGGAGCTGTTACTGGGTCCAGCTGCTGCAAGAAATCAGCTTGAATGCTTCAGGGGCTGGGGCATGGCCAACATGAGCCCCACACTGATGGGGGTGTATAAAGCGATCTAGGGGTCATCCAAGCGCAACCCCACAAAGGCCGCCATGCCCTGCGTGACCATTTTCTCTTTTCATATGCAGACGAGGGTTGCAGCCAACTATACCCATTGCTTGGATGACATCACCATATGCGAATCCATCTGCTGCAGGCCTTCCCCCAGGAATGCTTGCACTAGTTGTTGCATTTGGTTTGTTGTTTGGGGGGTGCTTCAGTATTAGGCAGCCTTCTGCCCTCACACATTCGTCTGAAAATGTGTTCTCCCTGCAGTTGTTGTCCCCAGATGAGAGTTCCCTTGTGCTGCCTCAGTTGAATCTCCTTTACTTGACGGAGGTGTGCCTGAGCAGCGGCCCTCCCCAGCCCTATCTCAAATCATACTTATTTTGCTTAGGTGATACCATGGTCATGAAGATTGTTTTCCCAGGGTGAGGTTCATTCATTGCATTCTGGGTATGCTGACCTCTGTGATTTCCCCAAATGTGGGAATCTCGACTGCATAATTTGTGGTAGGGGGGGGGGACTGCATTTGTGCTTTCCCCTGGTTGGCTCTGGTATAATTTAGATCTCATTGTCTCAGGTCTCTCTCCCGCCTAGTTTGCTGTCTGTTTCCACTTCTCTTTTCTTGAGCCCCTCCCTTCTATGCCCTTGCGCACTATCCTGACTTCTCCCGTCTGCTTACTTTGTGCCTTCCAACGCACAATGCGAACTACAGGTGGTGTTGCAGGGCCCACACCCTTTTATTTGCATTACAGAGCAGCTCTGGAGCTGTTACAGTGCCCAGCTGCTGCAAGAAATCAGCTTGAATGCTTCAGGGGCTGGGGCATGGCCAACATGAGCCCCACACCAAAGGAGGGTGGGGGGTGTTCAATGCGAACTAGGGGTCATCCAAGCGCCCCTTTTCTCTTTTCATATGCAGATGAGGGTTCCAGCCAACTTTGGCCCACTGCTTGGATGACATCACCGTATGCAAATCCGTCTGCTGCAGACCTTTCCCCAGGAATGCTTGTACTAGTTGTTGCATATGGTTTGATGTTTGAGGGTGCTTCAGTATTAGGCAGCCTTCCGCCCTCTCATTTTCATCTGAAAAGATGTGGTCTCCCTGCAGTTGTTGTCCCCAGACAAGAGTTCCCTTGTGCTTCCTCAGTTGAATCTCCTTAACTTGACGGTGGTGTGCTCGAGCAGCCGCCCTCCACAGCCCTATCCCAACACATGCTTTTCTTGCGTATGAGATCTCTTGATCATGAAGATAGTTCTCACAGGGTGAGGTTCATCCATTACATTTTAAAGTAGGAAGGTACAAATTACATATTCAAATTACATATATGTGCTGGATTCAAATGTTTTCCCCCCTTCCTTTCTCAATTGTGCCCATCAGCAGCTATTCTAATGTTGCTGCCAATGGGTGTGACACATTCATTTCTTCTGTGGGGTACACTGGACTCCACAAGGATTCACATTGGGGTGTAGAGTAGGATCTTGATCTGAGGCACCAACAGGCTCAAAGCTTTTGACTGTTCCCAAGATGCTCAGCGCCCCCTGCTCTATAACCTCGCTTCCATGAACAGGGAGCTCAGTTTGTAGTTGGTGCCTTCAGTAGCAGGCCACTTAACAGGGGGCTGCCTCAGGCAGCCTATTCTTAGCTATTAATTTTGACAAGAAAAGAAGAACTTTTTTTATAAGAATCTACAAGGGCTGCAGCAGGTTAGGTCTAATAGACATCTTTACTGCAGCTCCATCACTCCCAGCGGCGCAGTATACTCCCGTGCCCTGGTTGCTGGGTCACTGCAGCGGAGGCTCCGGTTTCTTCCTAAGGTCAGTCACACACACACCGCCCTCCGGGATCACGAGGCCGCTGATGAAAGGGAGGTAAGGGACTTCTGTGCCCACACTATACCGTGATCCAGCGTGGCTGTAGGGGGTGGGCCATGTGCGCACTGGCGTGGACACTGATTACTGGGCAGCCGCTCCACTAGCCACCAGGGACAGTTAAGGAGCACAGCTCTGGGGGTTTTTTCTCTTATATTAACCCCATTTTGTACTACCCGCAGTGCATTGTGATAGGTAATAGAGCCTGATTCAGGTTGGATTGCAATCGCAATAAGCAATCCAACTGCAAAAATTGCTAAGAGCATACGCATGCGCCTGCATTTTCTGCGGCACCCCGCAGATAATGCGATCGCTTCTGACTGTCAATCGGTGCTGGGGGGGGGGGGGGGCAGCAACAATCCATTTCCAAGTCGGAGATGGAGCGGTGCATGGGCAGGGCTACAAAATGGGGTCGGCAACGGAGAAACAGGAGGCGTGGTCAGAGCTGCTGCATGACATCACATGCAGCAGCTGCGATCACAAAAATGGTGGCGGCTTCCTGCGCACACATACAGTCTGCACCAACAGGAGGCTAACCCATTTTTTATGATCACGCTGAACTGCACTGAGACTGCAATTTCAGCGTGGTCAAGAAGGGAGGCGGCATGCTGGGTGGCCCCAGCATGCGAACCAAAGGATTGCAAATTCTGTTACTTAGCAGAATTTGCAATCCTTACTGAATTAGGCCCATTGATTACAAAATGTATTTGTAAATATTTGAAGTTTTTCTTCAGGGACTAACACAAAAGATGCTTGGGGCTACTAACACATGGGTAAGCCACGTAAAGCTTCCCATGGGTCAGTGGCATCACAACGGGGTTGCGGCCCACACCCGAGTGTCACCCGCCAAGGGGGGTGACACCAAAGTGCCGGCTCCTCTTCAGTGACAGAATATGGGTGTTTCACTGTAACATTACGTGCAACACCCAGTTTCTGTCACTGTGCAGGAGCCAGCACCACTCACACACTAGTCCCCGGGTGCAGCACTCAACCCCCGGGATACCCGGAGCAACAAAATGGAGATTCAGGAAAACAGGCCACACCCCTACCTATGAGACCATGCCTCCTTTTTACCATTGCGCTGCTTATCTGCGCGCACTGCATTACAATCTCCCTCGCTGCCTCTCTGGGTGTCACCAATGATAGTGACACCTTTGCCATGCTTGTAGCAGCTGGTCCTAAGATCTACACCTCCAGCCCTGAGTGTTTGCCCTTGTGACTTGTTGATCATCATAGCGAAGCAGATTCTTACAGAAAACTGCAGGGGCTTAGATTGAAAAGAAAAACATTGACGAACCCATCATTTCAGCAACAGGGTCTGCCACACGGCTGACTGAAATGACTGGTTGGTTTGGGTCCCCACCAAAAAAGAAGCAATCAATCTCTCCTTGCACAAACTGGCTCTACAGAGGCAAGATGTCCACCTCATCATCCTCCGATTCCTCACCCCTTTCACTGTGTACATCGCCCCCCTCACATATTATTAATTCGTCCCCACTGGAATCCACCATCTCAGATCCCTGTGTACTTTCTGGAGGCAATTGCTGGTAAATGTCTCCACGGAGGAATTGATTATAATTCATTTTGATGATCATCATCTTCTCCACATTTTCTGGAAGTAACCTCGTACGCCGATTGCTGACAAGGTGAGCGGCTGCACTAAACACTCTTTTGGAGTACACACTGGAGGGAGGGCAACTTAGGTAGAATAAAGCCAGTTTGTGCAAGGGCCTCCAAATTGCCTCTTTTTCCTGCCAGTATACATACGGACTGTCTGACGTGCCTACCTGGATGCGGTCACTCATATAATCCTCCACCATTCTTTCAAAGGTGACAGAATCATATGTAGTGACAGTAGACGACATGTCAGTAATCGTTGCCAGGTCCTTCAGTCCGGACCAGATGTCAGCACTCACTCCAAACTGCCCTGCATCACCGCCAGCGGGTGGGCTCGGAATTCTTAGCCTTTTCCTTGCACCCCCAGTTGCGGGAGAATGTGAAGGAGGAGCTGTTGACGGGTCACGTTCCGCTTGACTTGACAATTTTCTCACCAGCAGGTCTTTGAACCTCTGCAGACTTGTGTCTGCCGGAAAGAGAGATACAATGTAGGTTTTAAATCTAGGATCGAGCACGGTGGCCAAAATGTATTGCTCTGATTTCAACAGATTGAATCCTGGTTAAGCGAATTAAGGGCTCCATCCACAAGTCCCACATGCCTAGCGGAATCGCTCTGTTTTAGCTCCTCCTTCAATGTCTCCAGCTTCTTCTGCAAAAGCCAGGCAGTGTCTGAACTGACTTCACGTGTGGCAAGTTCAAAGGGTTGCAGAACCTTACACAACGTTGAAATCATTCTCCACTGCGCTTGAGTCAGGTGCATTCCCCCTCCTTTGTCTATATCGTGGGTAGATGTATAGGCTTGAATGGCCTTTTGCTGCTCCTCCATCCTCTGAAGCATATAGAGGGTTGAATTCCACCTCGTTACCACCTCTTGCTTCAGAGGATGGCAGGGCAGGTGCAGGAATGTTTGGTGGTGCTCCAGTCTTCGGCACGCGGTGGCTGAATGCAGAAAGTGGCCCGCAATTCTTCGGGCCACCGACAGCATCTCTTGCACGCCCCTGTCGTTTTTTTAAATAATTCTGCACCACCAAATTCAATGTATGTGCAAAACATGGGACGTGCTGGAATTTGCCCAGATGTAATGCACGCACAATATTGGTGGCATTGTCCGATGTCACAAATCCCCAGGAGAGTCCAATTGGGGTAAGCCATTCTGCGATGATGTTCCTCAGTTTCCGTAAGAGGTTGTCAGCTGTGTGCCTCTTATGGAAAGCGGTGATACAAAGCGTAGTCTGCCTAGGAACGAGTTGGCATTTGCGAGATGCTGCTACTGGTGCCGCCGCTGCTGTTCTTGCTGCGGGAGGCAATACATCTACCCAGTGGGCTGTCACAGTCATATAGTCCTGAGTCTGCCCTGCTCCACTTAACCACGGACATGTGGACTAGTGGACCTTGGGTACAACTGCATTTTTTAGGACACTGGTGACTCTTTTTCTGAGGTCTGTGTACATTTTCGGTATCGCCTGCCTAGAGAAATGGAACCTAGATGGCATTTGGTACCGGGGACACAGTACCTCAATCAAGTCTCTAGTTGCCTCTGAATTAACGATGGATACCGGAACCACGTTTCTCACCACCCAGGCTGACAAGACCTGAGTTATCCGCTTTGCAGCAGGATGACTGCTGTGATATTTCATCTTCCTCGCAAAGGACTGTTGGACAGTCAATTGCCTACTGGAAGTAGTACAAGTGGTCTTCCGACTTCCCCTCTGGGATGACGATCGACTCCCAGCAGCAACAACAGCAGCGCCAGCAGCAGTAGGCGTTACACTCAAGGATGCATCGGAGGAATCCCAGGCAGGAGAGGACTCGTCAGACTTGCCAGTGACATGGCCTGCAGGACTATTGGCTTTCCTGTCTAAGGAGGAAATTGACACTGAGGGAGTTGGTGGTGTGGTTTGCAGGAGCTTGGTTACAAGAGGAAGGGATTTAGTGGTCAGTGGACTGCTTCCGCTGTCATCCAAAGTTTTTGAACTTGTCACTGACTTATGATTAATGCGCTGCAGGTGACGTATAAGGGAGGATGTTCTGAGGTGGTTAACGTCCTTACCCCTACTTATTACAGCTTGACAAAGGCAACACACGGCTTGACACCTGTTGTCCGCATTTGTGTACAGGATGCATACCTTCATGTCCCCATTTATCCATCTCATCAGGCGTACCTCAGATTTGCGGTACAGGATTGTCATTGCCAATTTCAGACGTTGCTGTTTGGTCTCTCCACGGCCCAGAGAATTTTCACCAAGGTAATGGCGGAAATGATGGTTCTCCTGCGTAAGCAAGGTGTCACAATTATCCCGTACTTGAGCGATCTCATAAAAGCGAGATCAAGAGAGCAGTTGCTGAACAGCGTATCACTTTCACTGAAAGTGTTACAGCAACACGGCTGGATTTTCAATATCCCAAAGTCGCAGTTGGTTTCTACGACTCGTCTGTCTTTCTTGGGCATGATTCTGGACACAGACCAGAAGAGAGTTTATCTCCCGATAGGAAAGGCCCAGGAACTCATGACTCTTGTCAGGAACCTATTGAAACCAAAACTTGTGTCAGTGCATCACTGCACTCGAGTCCTGGGAAAGATGGTGGCATCATACGAAGCCATTCCATTCGGCAGGTTCCATGCGAGGACTTTCCAATGGGACCTACTGGACAAGTGGTCTGGGTCACATTTGCAGATGCATTGGTTGATCACCCTGTCCCCCAGGGTCAGGGTATCACTCCTGTGGTGGCTGCAGAGTGCTCACCTTCTCGAGTGACGCAGATTCGGCATTCAGGACTGGATCCTGGTGACCACAGAGGCAAGCCTCCAAGGTTGGGGAGCAGTCACACAGGGAAGAAATATCCAAGGTCTTTGGTCAAGTCAAGAGACTTGTCTTCACATCAACATCCTGAAACTAGGGGCCATATACAATGCCCTACGTCAAGCGGAGACCTTACTTCGCGACCAACCGGTTCTGATCCAGTCAGACAACGTCACCGCAGTGGCTCATGTAAACCGCCAAGGCGGCACAAGGAGCAGAGTGGCGATGGCACAAGCCACCAGAATTCTTCGCTGGGTGGAGAATCACGCAAGCGCACTGTCAGCAGTGTTCATTCTGGGAGTGGACAACTGGGAAGCAGACTTCCTCAGCAGACACGACCTACATCCGGGAGAGTGGGGACTTCATCAGGAAGTCTTTGCACAGATTACAAGTCGGTGGGAACTGCCACAGATAGACATGATGGCGTCCCGGCTCAACAAAAAGCTACAGAGGTATTGCGCAAGGTCAAGAGACCCTCAGGCAGTAGCTGTAGACACCCTAGTGACACCGTGGGTGTTCCGGCCGGTCTATGTATTTCCTCCTCTTCCTCTCATACCCAAGGTGTTAAGGATAATAAGACAAAGAGGAGTGAGAACAATCCTCATTGTTCCAGATTGGCCACGGAGGACCTGGTATCCGGATCTGCAGGAAATGCTCACAGAAGATCCGTGGCCTCTTCCTCTAAGACAGGACCTGTTGCATCAGGGGCCCTGTCTGTTCCAAGACTTACCGCGGCTGCGTTTGACGGCATGGCGGTTGAATGCCGGATCCTAGCAGTGAAAGGCATTCCGGTTGAGGTCATCCCTACGCTGATAAAGGCTAGGAAGGATGTAACGTCAAAACATTACACCGTATATGGTGAAATTATGTTTCTTGGTGTGAGGCCAGGAATGCTCCTACGGAAGAATTCCATCTGGGCCGTTTCCTTCACTTCCTACAAACTGGAGTGAATTTGGGCCTAAAATTAGGCTCTATTAAGGTCCAGATTTCGGCCTTATCCATTTTCTTTCAAAAAGAATTGGTTTCTCTTCCAGAAGTTCAGACTTTTGTAAAAGGAGTGCTGCATATTCAGCCTCCTTTTGTGCCTCCGGTGGCACCTTGGGACCTTAACGTGGTGTTAAGTTTTCTAAAATCACACTGGTTTGAACCACTTAAAACGGTGGAGTTAAAATATCTCACATGGAAGGTGGTCATGTTATTAGCCTTGGCTTCGGCTAGGCGAGTGTCGGAATTAGCGGCTTTGTCACATAAAAGCCCATATTTGGTGTACCATGTGGATAGAGCGGAATTGCGGACCCGTCCTCAATTCCTACCAAAAGTGGTCTCTTCTTTTCACATGAACCAACCTATTGTGGTGCCTTTGGCTACGCGTGACTTGGAGGATTCCGAGTTACTTGATGTGGTCAGGGCTTTGAAAATTTACGTGGCCAGGACGGCTAGAGTCAGGAAAACTGAAGCGCTGTTTGTCCTGTATGCAACCAACAAGATTGGTGCCCCTGCTTCAAAGCAGGCTATTGCTCGCTGGATTTGTAACACGATTCAGCAAGCGCATTCTATGGCTGGATTGCAGTTACCGAAATCGGTCTAGGCCCATTCCACGAGGAAAGTGGGCTCTTCTTGGGCGGCTGCCCGAGGGGTCTCGGCACTACAGCTGTGTCGAGCTGCTACTTGGTCAGGTTCAAACACCTTTTCAAAATACTATAAGTTTGATACCCTGGCTGAGGAGGAACTCATGTTTGCTCAATCGGTGCTGCAGAGTCATCCGCACTCTCCCGCCCGTTTTGGAGCTTTGGTATAATCCCCATGGTCCTTACGGAGTCCCCAGCATCCTCTAGGATGTTAGAGAAAATAAGATTTTAAACCTACCGGTAAATCTTTTTCTCGTAGTCCGTAGAGGATGCTGGGTGACCGTCCCAAGTGCGGACTACTTCTGCAATACTTGTATATAGTTATTGCTTCAATAAGGGTTATGTTAGAGTTGCATCAATCCTGCACTGATGCTACAGTATGTTGTTTTTTCGTACTCATAACTGGGTAGTTTATCACAAGTTATACGGTGTGATTGGTGTGGCTGGTATGAATCTTGCCCTGGATTAACAAAATCCTTTCCTCATACTGTCAGTCTCCTCTGGGCACAGTTTCTCTAACTGTGGCATAGAGGGGCATAGAGGGAGGAGCCAGTGCACACCCAGAACTAAAGTCTTTCTTAAAGTGCCCATGTCTCCTGCGGAGCCCGTCTATCCCCATGGTCCTTACGGAGTCCCCAGCATCCTCTACGGACTACGAGAAAAAGATTTACCGGTAGGTTTAAAATCTTATTTTCTACTTTATTCTTTTCTATCCTAGTTTATTACGACCAACTTTCATCCAAGGAGTTTGATATTCTACTACCTGCATGCAATTTAAATTGCTTAAATTGTTTATATGGTTGATTTGTCCTTCACAATCCATAATCTGCAACTTGGATGTACTTGTGTCATTGAAAATCTTATAATAAAAATGTTTATATATTGAAAAAAAAAGTTATAAGACATATGCCTACCTACTAAATGGGGTAAAATTAGGGGATTCTGTACTGGAAAAGGACTTAGGTGTCCTCATAGATAGCAAGCTAAGCAGTAGTACCCAAAGTAGGACTGCAGCAAAGAAGGCTAATAAGATATTAGCATGCATAAAACGGGGTATTGATGCTAGGGACGAGAGTATTATACTCCCGTTATATAAATCACTAGTGAGGCCACACCTTGAATACTGTGTACAGTTCTGGGCACCGTACTACAAAAAGGATATCCTGGAGCTTGAAAAGGTACAGAGGAGGGTGACCAAACTAATTAAGGGCATGGAGATGATGGCATACAAGGAAAGGCTTGAAAGACTAGGCATGTTTACATTGGAAAAGCGGAGACTAAGAGGGGATATGATCAACATCTACAAATATATAAGGGGACAATACACAGAGCTTGCGTGGGACCTGTTTCTGGTTAGATCAACACAGAGGACTCGTGGACACTTGCTCAGGTTAGAGGAGAGGAGATTCCACACAATACAGCGTAAAGGCTTTTTCACGGTAAGGACAATACGTGTTTGGAATTCCCTGCCCGAGGGAGTTGTAATGGCGGAATCTGTCAACACCTTTAAGAATGGGTTAGATAAATTCCTATTGGATAAGGATATCCAGGGGTATGGTGCATAGTCATGCATTATAATTACTATAAATAGGGATAAAATGCAATGGCTGACAGCAGCATCAGTCAGACATTTTAGTAAAATCATCATGCATAGGACACCACAAATAGGTTGAACTCGATGGACAATTGTCTTTTTTCAACCTCAGATACTATGTTACTATGTTACTATGTAATATTTGAAGAAACAAAATAAAATAAAGCTATGTATTGGGTTTCACTAACAAGCACATTGGAAGACTTGACTACTGTTAAAAGACATGCATTACATGGTATAGAGCCACAAACCACAATGTAGTAAAATAAAAACAAACTTACATGTGTATCAAACCTATGTGAGGCTTACATTGATAGTGCAAGATCAACACTCTATCAACTGTGCAAACTAGACTGCACATAAATGCCATAAAATTTATCTGAGATTTTAGTAAATAAGGCCTGTTGCTGTCCGGGTCACACAGCCGTCACGGCCCCGCCCCCATACGGTCCGGTCATGTCTGCGTTGTCCTGACTGTGCCCCCAAAATGGCGGCACAACGCCGCTGGCCCGACTCCTCCTGCCCAGTGACCGCCTCTACCTGTCAATCAGGCAGAGGCGCTCACTGGGCAGAGATGCTGATCGCATCTCTGGCATGTGCCGGTGCACTGTGGCACCAGCACACACGCACTTCAGACCTGATCTCCTGTTGTGTGAATATGCACAGCAGGGATCAGGTCTTAATTAGGCCCTATATACAGCTGTCAGTAAAGCAGGGATGTGCTGCTGCCAGTGAGGCAGGGATGTTCTGCTGTCAGTGAAGCAGTGATGTGCTGCTGTCAGTGAAGCAGTGATGTGCTGCTGTCAGCGAGGCAGTGATGTGCTGCTGTCAGCGAGGCAGGGATGTGCTGCTATAAGTGAGGCAGGGATGTGCTGCCGTCAATGAGGCAGGGATGTGCTGCCGTCAATGTTGCAGGGATGTGTCGCTGTCAACGTTGCAGGGATGTGCTGCTGTCAGTGAAGCAGGAATGTGCTGCTGCAGTGAGGCAGAGATATGCTGCCCACTATCTCCCTATCACCCCTGCCTGAGTCGCACACTTTCTCTGTCACCCCTGCCTCAGTTACCCACTATCTCCCAGTCACCGCTGCCTCAGTCAACCACTATACCTGCGACCCCTGCCTCAGTCTCTTACTGTCCCTGTCACCCCTGCCACAGTCATCCACTATCTCCCTATCATCCCTGCCTTATTCATTTATTATCCCTGTCACCCACTTTCTTCCCATACTTACCCAACCCCTTCCTATCACCCCTCCCTCAGTAACCAACTATCTCCCTGTCACCCCTGCCTAAGTCACCCACTATCACTGTCACCCCTGCATCAGTCACCCACTATCTCCCAGTCACCCCGGCTTCAGTCACCCACTATATCCCACTCATACATGCTTCAGTCACCCACTATCTCAGAGTCATCCCTGCCTCAGTCACCTACTGACACCAGTGCAGATATTTCTGCTGCAGCCTCTCCACTCTCCAGCGTGAACGTCCTGACGACTGAGGAAATCCGCTTCCCAGTTGAGGACTCCGGGAATGAACACTGCCGATATTGCTGGCAGATGACGTTCTACCCAACTGAGGATTTTTTTATACTTCCAGCTTTGCCATGCAGTTTCGAGTGCCGACTTGATGATTTGTGTACACTACCGTGGTGGCGTTGTCCGATTGTACTTGAACAGGCCTGTTCTGTACTAGAGGCAGGGCCAGTATCAATTAATTGAACACTGCCCGCAATTCCAGAATGTTTATCGGGAGGAGAGATTCCTCCCTGGTCCACCGATGGTGAAGGGTCGTCATCACGGCCATGACCTTGGTGAATTTCCGAGGTGCCGTGGCCAAACCAGAAGGCAGGACCTGAAATCCAAAAACTAACCAGGCACAACACTGCTTAGCTTCCAACATCAGATGAGATTGGACATATCCAGTGTGATGCGGCTGTAGATGATTTTTGCTGTTTCTAACTTCTACATCAATGAATAAGTTTCAAAATAGAATGCATCAAGAGAACGGTGTTGGTAGTATAAAACTACCTACATCACCTGGTATTCCCAGGTGGTCTCACATCCAAGAACAAACCAGGCCTAAGATCAGGTGATATTGGGCATATACAGTGTGGTGTGGCTGTAGATGAGCTTAGTGGTTTCTGTTAGAGTTCTTCTACTTCTAACTACTAGTACATAAATGAATAAGCGGCCGATTTATTAAACCTGGTGGAATGATAATTTGCATGGTGATAAAGTACCAGCCAATCAGCTCCTAATTGCCATGTCACAGGCTGGGTTTGAAAAATGACAGTTAGGAGCTGACTGGCTGGTACTTTATCACCTTGCACTTTATCAGTTCACCAGGCTTAATAGATCTGCCCCAATGTTTCAAAATGGAATGCATCAAGAGAACGGTGTTGGTATTGTAAAAATACACACAGCTCCTGGTATTTCCTGGTGGTCTCCCATCCAAGTACTAAAACCAGGACCAACACTGCTCAGCTTCCATGATCAGGAGAGATTGGGCAAATCCAGTGTGCTGTGGCTGTAGATGAGCTGGTGGTTTCTGTTAGAGCTTTTCTACTTCTAACTTCTGGTACATAAAAGAATACATGTAAAAATTAAATGTACCAAGAAAAGGGTGTTGGTAGTTTAAAAACACCTAAAGAATCTGATAATACATGGATGGGAGACTGCTTGGTAGTAACAAAGTCCAATACTGCTTTGCTTCAAAGATCAAATGAGATTGGGCATATCCAGTGTGGTGTGGCTTTAGATAAGCTTTGTGGTTTCTGTTAGAGCTCTTCTACTTCTAACTACTGGTACATTAATGAATATGTATAAGGTTGTAGTTTATCCAATATGCCTTTACTACCTTACCTTACCCCCCCCCCTCCCCTCCCCTCCTTATAGCTTCCTTTGTTCTCTCCTCGTGTGTGCGTTATTTGTTTTCTCATACGTCCTAGAGGATGCTGGGATCACATTAAGAACCATGGGGTATAGATGGGATCCGCAGGAGACATGGGCACTTTAAGACTTTCAAAGGGTGTGAACTGTCTCCTCCCTCTATGCCCCTCCTCCAGACTCCAGTTTTAGAATTGTGCCCAGTGAGACTGGATGCACTACAGGGGAGCTCTACTGAGTTTCTCTGAAAAGACTTATGTTAGTTTTTCTTATTTTCAGGGAGGCTGCTGGCAACAGTCTCCCTGCTTCGTGGGACTTAGGGGAGAGAAGTATGACCAACTTCTAGTGAGTTCAATGGCTCTACTTCTGGCTGACAGGACACCATTAGCTCCTGAGGGTGCTGATCGCTGGGTACGCCTAGATGCCCACTCCCGTAGCCTGCCATCACCCCCTTACAGAGCCAGAAGTCAGAAGACAGGCGAGTAGCAGAAGAACAGATGGCATTCTGAGGTACCACGCAGCGAGCGGAATGCTGTGCGCCATGCTCCCACACAAACACAGGCACTGCAGGGTGCAGGGCGTTGGGGGGGGGGGGCACCCTGGGCAGCATAAATTCCTCACAAAAGGCTGGCAAAAGTGGACATTAGTGCCTGGGCACTGTCCTTACCCCACCAGCGTAATTAATTATTTGTTTCTGAGCGGGACAGAAGCGTGCCATTACAGCGGCGGGGCTTCTTCCTCACCTCACCAGCACATCTATAGAGCGTTACAAGTCTATCACTATAGAGTTTATTATTTCCCAGACTGTGTACTTTTGACGCTGGGTTGTGAGCTGAAAAATCCCATCTGTCCCTCTGACAGATTTACTGTAGGTCTATCCCCCATAAGCCGATGTGTCTGTGGGTACTTGGTACATGTGTGTCAACATGTCGGTGGCTGAATGTTTTTCCCAAGAGGAAACTATATTAGGAATGCAGACATATGATGGTGGCCCTGTTGGCACCACCAATAACTGACTGGGTGAAAGTTTCAGTAATATCAGAGTGAGGTTGGATAAATCTGTGTCCCAGACACAGACGTAGAGAAAAGATGTGATGTTCATGGCTATGCTTCTTTTCCCTCAGGCCCCGCAAAAATGTTATTTTGCCCAGTTACTACACACTGATACTGACTCGGATACTGATTCCTATGTCGACCATAATATTTCCTGATTAGATCCAATATTGGCAAGGAGCATTCAGTACATGATTGTGGATATTAAGGACATATTAACATCACTGAGGACCCTGCTGTTCCTGACAAAGGGGTCTATATGTATGTATATATAGATATATAATGAAAGCTGATGTAACGTTCCTCCATCTCTGTTTGAGAAAGTCTGGGCCAGCTCGACAAGATGGTTTCAAATCCCCAAAAGGTTTCCGGTTGTTTATTCATTTCCTGCCGCGGACAGAATAAAGTGGGAATCACCCCCTGTTCTGCATGGGGCCCTGTCACAAATCCAGCGGATCGTATGCAGGAAGCTACATTATTTCTAGTTATGTAACCACGGGTACATTACTTAGACCTGCCATTACATGCGCATGGGTGAGTAGTAGTATTCAAGAATTGGTCGAATACCTTGTCATCCGATATAGATATCCTGGAGACATGGGATGCTCCTTACGTTGGATCATAACAAGGACACTGCAGCATACTTACGACTGCAAGGGATATAGGACTCTTGAGTTCACGGGCCAATTTCATGGCAGTCTCGGATAGGAGGGCATTGTGGATTCACCAAGGGAATGCTGATGCTGACTCCAAGAAGAAAGGGAGTCTCTTCCCTATGAAGGTGAAGCCTTGTTTGGCGACGGCCTAGTTAATTTGATCTCGGCAGCTCCCGCAGGTAAGTCAACCTTCTTGCCCTATGTTCCCTCTCAACGGATGAAGACGCATCATTATCTAACGCAGTCATTTTGGCCCAATAGATATGCAAGAAGTTAAGATTCCCCTTTCTTTGCAGGTAGAGGAAGGAGAAGAGGGAAGAGGTCTGTAGCCTCTTCAAGATCGCAGGAGCAGAGATCGTCCTCTGCTTCTGCCAAATCCACTGCATGACGCTGGGGCTCTCTTGCAGGAGCCCACACCAGTGGGGGCACGTCTAAAACACTTCAGTCAGTTCTGGATTAATTTGGACCTGGACTCGTGGGTTTTACAAATAGTGTCCCAAGGGTACAAACTGGGGTTTCAAGACGTTCCCCCTCACCGATTGTTCAAATCGGCCTTAGTCAGCAGGGAGAAGGCTTTTATTCAAGCCTCTTCGTGGTCCCGAAGCCGGAAGGCTCAGTCAGACCAATCTGAAATCTGAAATCCCTCAATTTCTACCTAAAGAAATTCAATTTCAAGATGGAATCTCTCAGGGTAGGGATCTCCAGTCCGGAGGAAGGAGATTTCATGGTTTTGGTAGACATAAGGATGCCTACTTACATGTTCCGTTTAGCCACTGCATCAAGCTACCTGAGGTTTGCAATTCAGTATTGTCATTACCAATTTCAGACGTTGCCGTTTGGTCTGTCCACGGCTCCGAGGATTTTCACCAATGTGATGGCGGAAATGATGGTTCTCCTTCGCAAGCAAGGAGTCACAATTATCCCGTACTTGGATGATCTCTTGATAAAGGCGAGATCCAGGGACCAGTTGTTGCAAAACATTGCACTCTCCCTGACAGTTCTTCAACAACATGGTTGGCTCCTAAACTTGCCAAAATCGCAGTTGGTCCCAATGACGCGGTTGTTGTTTTTGGGAGTGATACTGGACACAGAAGAGGTTTTCTTCCAGTGGAAAGGCTATGGAGATCCAGAGTCTGGTCAAACAAATTCTGAAACCAGCAAGAGTGTTAATCCATCAATGCATTCGGTTGCTGGGGAAGATGGTTGCGGCCTACGAGGCCATTCAGTTTGGCAGGTTCCATGCTAGAGTGTTCCAGTGGGACCTGTTGGACAAGTGGTCCGGATCCCACCTACACATGCACCGGAGGATAATCCTATCTTCCAAGACCAGAATATCACTCCATTGGCGGCTGCACAGTTCTCACCTCCTAGAGGGGCGATGGTTCGGGATCCAGGACTGGATCCTAGGGACCACGGATGCAACCCTCCGAGGCTGGGGAGCAGTCACACAGGGGGAAAACATCCAAGGAAGATGGTCAAGTCGGGAAAGTTGTCTCCACATAAATGTTCTGGAGTTAAGGGCCATTTAATAACTGCAGACACAGTACGCACTGGGACGGGTGCCCTGCATCCTCTACGGACTAAGAGAAAAGGATTTACCGGTAGGTATTAAAATCCTATTTTCTCTAACGTCCTAGAGGATGCTGGGGACTCTGTAAGGACCATGGGGATAGACGGGCTCCGCAGGAGACATGGGCACTTTAAGAAAGACTTTAGTTCTGGGTGTGCAGTGGCTCCTCCCTCTATGCCCCTCCTCCATACCTCAGTTTGATACTGTGCCCAGTGGAAACTGTGTGCTTTTCAGGAGCTCTCCTGAGCTTTCTGACAGAAAGTATTTTGTTAGGTTTTTAATTTTCAGGGAGCACTGCTGGCAACAGACTCCCTGCATCGAGGGACTGAGGGGAGAGAAGCAGCCCTACTCTCTGAGTTGCAAGGTCCTGCTTCTTAGGCTACTGGACACCATTAGCTCCAGCGGGATTGGTACGCAGGATCTCACCCTCGCCGTCCGTCCCAGAGCCGCGCCGCCGTCCCCCTCGCAGAGCCGGAAGATAGAAGCCGGGTGAGTATGAGAAGAAAAGAGACTTCAGCGGTGGCAGAAGACTTCATGATCTTCACTGAAGTAACGCACAGCACTGCAGCTGTGCGCCATTGCTCCCATACACCTCACATACTCTGGTCACTGTAAGGGTGCAGGGCGCCCTGGGCAGCAATATAAACCTCTTTTTGCCAAAAATATAACATATATACAGCTGAGCACTGTATATATGTATGAGCCCCCGCCAATTTTACAGTTTAAGCGGGACAGAAGCCCGCCGCCGAGGGGGCGGTGCTTCTCCCTCAGCACTCACCAGCGCCATTTTTTCTCCACAGCACCGCTGAGGCAGCTCCCCAGACTCTCGCCTGCTGAAACCACGGTAGACAAGAGGGTTGAAAAGAGGGGGGGGGGGGCACATAATTCGGCGCAAATTACATACAGCAGCACTACTGGGCAAACATTAAGTTACTGTGTTATTCCTGGGTTATATAGCGCTGGGGTGTGTGCTGGCATACTCTCTCTCTCTCTGTCTCTCCAAAGGGCCTTGTGGGGAAACTGTTTTCAGAAAAAGCATTCCCTGTGTGTGTGGTGTGTCGGTACACGTGTGTCGACATGTCTGAGGAAGAAGGCTATATTAGAGAGGAGCGGGAGCAAATTAATGTGGTGTCTCTGCGACAGCTGATTGGATGGATATGTGGAATGTTTTAAATGCTAGTGTAAACTCAGTGCACAAAAGATTAGACAAGGCTGAAGCTTTGGGACAGTCAGGGTCTCAACCCATGCCTGATCCTATGTCGCAGGGACTGTCAGGGTCTCATAAGCGCCCACTATCCCAGATTGTTGACACAGATACTGACACGGATTCTGACTCCAGTGTCGATTACGATGATGCAAAGTTACAGCCAAAATTGGCAAAATCCATTCGATATAGGATTATGGCAATAAAAGATGTTTTGCACATCACAGAGGAACCCCCTGTCCCTGACAAGAGGGTACATAAGTACAAGGGAAAGAAGCCTGAGGTAACCTTTCCCCCCTCACACGAGCTGAACGAGTTATGTGAAAAAGCTTGGGAATCTCAAGATAAAAGACTGCAGATTTCCAAAAGGATTCTTATGGCGTATCCTTTCCCATCAATGGATAGGTTAAGATGGGAATCCTCCCCTAGGGTGGACAAAGCATTAACACACTTATCCAAGAAGGTAGCCCTCCCGTCCCAGGATACGGCTACCCTCAAAGAGTCTGCTAACCGCAAACAGGAGATAACCCTGAAGTCCATTTATACACATTCGGGTACCTTACTCAGATCGGCAATTGCGTCGGCCTGGGTGTGTAGTGCTGTAGCAGCATGGACGGATACCTTATCTGAGGGGATGGATACCCTAGATAAGGATACTATTTTATTGACCCTGGGGCATATAAGAGATGCTGTCCTATATGTGTGTATGCAAAGTACAGGTGGTGCTGCAGGGCTCACACCCTTTTACTTGTCTTGTAGAGCAACTCTGGAGCTGTTATTGGATCCATCTGCTGCAGGCCTTCCCCCAGGAATGCTTGCACTAGTTGTTGCATTTGGTTTGTTGTTTGGGGGTGCTTCAGTATTAGGCAGCCTTCTGCCCTCCCACATTCATCTGAAAATGTGTTCTCCCTGCAGTTGTTGTCCCCAGATGAGAGTTCCCTTGTGCTTCCTCAGTTGAATCTCCTTAACTTGACGGGGGTGTGCCCGAGCAGCCGCCCTCCACAGCCCTATCCCAACACATACTTATCTTGCATATGAGATCTCTTGATCATGAAGATAGTTCTCACAGGGTGAGGTTCATCCATTACATTTTAAAGTAGGAAGGTACAAATTACATATTCGAATTACATATATGTGCTGGATTCAAATGTTTTCCCCCCTTCCTTTCTCAATTGTGCCCATCAGCAGCTATTCTTATGTTGCTGCCAATGGTTGTGACACATTTTTTTCTTCTGTGGGGTACACTGGACTCCACAAGGATTCATATTGGGGTGTAGAGTAGGATCTTGATCTGAGGCACCAACAAGCTCAAAGCTTTTGACTGTTCACAAGATACTCAGCGCCCCCTCCTCTATAACCTCGCTTCCATGAACAGGGAGCTCAGTTTGTAGTTGGTGCCTTCAGTAGCAGGCCACTTAACAGGGGGCTGCCTCAGGCAGCCTATTCTTAGCTATTAATTTTGACAAGAAAAGAAGAACTTTTTTAATAAGAATCTACAAGGGCTGCAGCAGGCTAGGTCTAATAGACATATTTACTGCAGCTCCATCACTCCCAGCGGCACAGTATACTCCAGTGCCCCGGTTGCTGGGTCACTGCAGCGGAGGCTCCGGTTTCTTCCTAAGGTCAGTCACACACACACCGCCCTCCGGGATCACGAGGCCGCTGATGAAAGGGTGGTAAGGGGCTTCTGTGCCCACTTTATACCGTGATCCAGCGTGGCTGTAGGGGGCGGGCCGTGTGCGCACTGGCGTGGACACTGATTACTGGGCAGCTGCTCCACTAGCCACCAGGGACAGTTAAGGAGCACAGCTCTGGGGGTTTTTCTCCTATATTAACCCCATTTTGTACTACCCGCAGTGCATTGTGATAGGTAATAGGGCCTGATTCAGGTTGGATTGCAATCGCAATAAGCAATCCAACTGCAAAAATTGCTAAGAGCATACGCATCCGCCTGCAGATAATGCGATCGCCTCTGCCTGTCAATCGGTGCAGGGGGGGGGGGAGGGGGGTCAACAACACTCCATTTCCAAGTCGGAGATGGAGCGGTGCGGGGGCAGGGTTTTCAATATTGGGTCGGCAACGGAGAAACAGGAGGCGTGGTCAGAGCGGCTGCATGACATCACATGGGCCGGACTCCGCCAGTGGAGCCCCAGCGTCATGCAGTAGATTTTGTAGAGGCCGGGGAGGACTTCTGTTCCTGGGAGCTAGCTGTGTTGTGCATCTTTTTTCCTCTGCCCCTACCTCTGGCAAGAAAGGACGCACCTCGCACTTTCTTGTTTCTTTGTGACCGAAAGGACTGCATTTGATAATGCAGAGCTTTCTTATGCTGTGAGGGAACATAAGGTAAAAAATTTGATTTTCCAGCTGTAGCTGTGCGTGTTAATGCTTTGTCCATCCTAGGGGAGGATTCCCATCGTAACCTATCCGTTGATGGGAAAGGATACGCCATAAGAATCCTTTTGGAAATCTGCAGTCTTTTATCTGGAGATTCCCAAGCTTTTTCACATAACTCGTTCAGCTCGTGTGAGGGGGGAAAGGTTACCTCAGGCTTCTTTCCCTTGTACATATGTACCCTCTTGTCAGGGACAGGGGGTTCCTCTGTGATGTGCAAAACATCTTTTATTGCCATAATCCTATATCGAATGGATTTTGCCAATTTTGGCTGTAACTTTGCATCAACGTAATCGACACTGGAGTCAGAATCCGTGTCGGTATCTGTGTCAACAATCTGGGATAGTGGGCACTTATGAGACCCTGACAGTCCCTGCGACATAGGATCAGGGATGGGTTGAGACCCTGACTGTCCCAAAGCTTCAGCCTTGTCTAATCTTTTGTGCAATGAGTTTACACTAGCATTTAAAACATTCCACATATCCATCCAATCAGGTGTCGGCGGAGACACCACATTCATTTGCTCCCGCTCCTCTCTAATATAGCCTTCTTCCTCAGACATGTCGACACACGTGTACCGACACACCACACACACACAGGGAATGCTTTTTCTGAAGACAGTTTCCCCACAAGGCCCATTGGAGAGACAGAGAGAGAGAGTATGCCAGCACACACCCCAGCGCTATATAACCCAGGAATAACACAGTAACTTAATGTTTGTCCAGTAGCGCTGCTGTATGTCATTTGCGCCGAATTATGTGCCCCCCCTCTCTTTTCAACCCTCTTGTCTACCATGGTATAAGGAGGGGAGAGTCCGGGCAGCTTCCTCTCAGCGGTGCTGTGGAGAAAAAATGGCGCTGGTGAGTGCTGAGGGAGAAGCCCCGCCCCCTCGGCAGCGGGCTTCTGTCCCGCTTAAACTGTAAAATTGGCAGGGGCTCATACATATACAGTGCCCAGCTGTATATATGTTATATTTTTGCCAAAAAGAGGTTTATATTGCTGCCCAGGGCGCCCCCCCTGCGCCCTGCACCCTTACAGTGACCGGAGTATGTGAGGTGTATGGGAGCAATGGTGCACAGCTGCAGTGCTGTGCGTTACCTCAGTGAAGATTATGAACTCTTCTGCCGCCTCTGAAGTCTTCTTTTCTTCTCATACTCACCCTGCTTCTATCTTCTGAATCTGCAAGGGGGACGGCGGCGCGGCTCTGGGACGGACGGCGAGGGTGAGATCCTGCATACCAATCCCTCTGGAGCTAATGGTGTCCAGTAGCCTAAGAAGCAGGACCTTGCAACTCAGAGAGTAGGGCTGCTTCTCTCCCCTCAGTCCCTCGATGCAGGGAGTCTGTTGCCAGCAGTGCTCCCTGAAAATTAAAAACCTAACAAAATACTTTCTGTCAGAAAGCTCAGGAGAGCTCCTGAAAAGCACCCAGTCTCAACTGGGCACAGTATCAAACTGAGGTATGGAGGAGGGGCATAGAGGGAGGAGCCAGTGCACACCCAGAACTAAAGTCTTTCTTAAAGTGCCCATGTCTCCTGCGGAGCCCGTCTATCCCCATAGTCCTTACGGAGTCCCCAGCATACTCTAGGACATTAGAGAAACTAGAATTTTAATACCTACCGGTAAATCCTTTTCTCTTAGTCCGTAGAGGATGCTGGGCACCCGTCCCAGTGTGTACTGTGTCTGCTGTTATTAAATGGCCCTTAACTCCAGAACATTTATGTGGAGACAACTTTCCTGACTTGACCATCTTCCTTGGACGTTTTCCCCCTGTGTGACTGCTCCCCACCTCGAAAGGGTTGCATCCGTGGTCCCTAGGATCCAGTCCTGGATCCCGAACCATCGCCCCTCTAGGAGGTGAGAACTGTGCAGCCACCAATGGAGTGAGATTCTGGTCTTGGAAGACAGGATTATCCTCCGGTGCATGTGTAAGTGGGATCCGGACCACTTGTCCAACAGGTCCCACTGGAACACTCTTGCATGGAACCTGCCAAACTGAATGGCCTCGTAGGCCAAAACCATTTTCCCCAGCAACCGAATGCATTGATGGATTAACACTCTTGCTGGTTTCAGAATTTGTTTGACCAGACTCTGGATCTCCATAGCCTTTCCACTGGAGGAAAACCTCTTCTGTGTCCAGTATCACTCCCAAAAACAACAACCGCGTCATTGGGACCAACTGCGATTTTGGCAAGTTTAGGAGCCAACCATGTTGTTGAAGAACTGTCAGGGAGAGTGCAATGTTTTGCACCAACTGGTCCCTGGATCTCGCCTTTATCAGGAGAACATCCAAGTACGGGATAATTGTGACTCCTTGCTTGCGAAGGAGAACCATCATTTCCGCCATCACCCTGGTGAAAATCCTCGGAGCCGTGGACAGACCAAATGGCAACGTCTGAAATTAGTAATGACAATCCTGAATTGCAAACCTCAGGTAGCTTGATGCAGTGGCTAAATGGGAACATGTAAGTAGGCATCCTTTAAGTTTACCAAAACCATGAAATCTCCTTCCTCCGGACTGGAGATCACTACCGTGAGAGATTCCATCTTGAAATTGAATTTCTTTAGGTAGAAATTGAGGGATTTCAGATTTCAGATTGGTCTGACTGAGCCGTCCGGCTTCGGGACCACGAAGCGGCTTGAATAAAAACCTTCTCCCTGCTGACTAAGGCTGATTTGAACAATCGGTGAGGGGGAACGTCTTGAAACCCCAGTTTGTACCCTTGGGACACTATTTATAAAACCCACGAGTCCAGGTCCGAATGAATCCAGAACTGACTGAAGAGTTTTAGACGTGCCCCCACTGGTGCGGGCTCCTGCAAGAAAGCCCTAGCGTCATGCAGTGGATTTGGCAGAAGCAGAGGACAATCTCTGCTCCTGCAATCTTGAAGAGGCTACAGACCTCTTCCCTCTTCTCCTTCCTCTACCTGCAAAGAAAGGGGAATCTTAACTTCTTGCATATCTATTGGGCCGAAATGACTGCATCAGATAATGATGCGTCTTTATCCGTTGAGAGGGAACATAGGCCCTCATTCCGAGTTGTTCGCTCGGTATTTTTCATCGCATCGCAGTGAAAATCCGCTTAGTACGCATGCGCAAAGTTCGCACTGCGACTGCGCCAAGTAACTTTACTATGAAGAAAGTATTTTTACTCACGGCTTTTTCTTCGCTCCGGCGATCGTAATGTGATTGACAGGAAATGGGTGTTACTGGGCGGAAACACGGCGTTTCAGGGGCGTGTGGCTGAAAACGCTACCGTTTCCGGAAAAAACGCAGGAGTGGCCGGAGAAACGGTGGGAGTGCCTGGGCGAACGCTGGGTGTGTTTGTGACGTCAACCAGGAACGACAAGCACTGAAATGATCGCACAGGCAGAGTAAGTCTGGAGCTACTCAGAAACTGCTAAGTAGTTAGTAATCGCATTATTGCGAAAACATCGGTCGCAATTTTAAGAAGCTAAGATTCACTCCCAGTAGGCGGCGGCTTAGCGTGTGTAACTCTGCTAAATTCGCCTTGCGACCGATCAACTCGGAATGAGGGCCATAGTGCAAGAAGGTTGACTTACCTGCGGGAGCTGCCGAGATCAAATTAACTAGGCCGTCGCCAAACAAGGCTTCACCTTCATAGGGAAGAGACTCCCTTTCTTCTTGGAGTCAGTATCAGCATTTCCTTGGTGAATCCAGATATACAGGGAATGGGGGGAAGGGGATGTGTTCTGCACCAGCTATTAAATTCTAAATATTTGTATGAAGAGGCCCCAATAAATGTCCATCAGTTATATTAAATATTAATTGTAGGACGTTCGGGGGTGCTACCAGAGACAAGTAATGTTATGCAGGAAAGGAGAAGAGAAAAGAATGTCTCTTTTGCTGGCGCACAAATGATGATTTAAAAATTAACTTTTAATAAATTCGTTAAAATTGTCTAAACACGAAATAAAGTACAATAAGTTTGTATAATGTAATTACCATATATAATAAATGGAAATACATTTATTAATATCAAGGTTCGCTACCTGTGTTGTGTCTTTATTATTGATCCAAATTGACTATATCAATTAGTCTGATACTGAATTACTGGACACTATGTAATATTAGTTGAATGTATATTAGTAATTCACTTGACAAATGTCAGAACCTGGCAATAGTTCTACATATCATACACTTACAGCACTCTTTCCACAATATTTTCCCTTTATTCCAGATCAAATGGTATAATCCCCCACAGTAATTATTCCTGTTGTAGTATAGTACAGTATGGTTGCTGGGGACGTCTTTAATGAAAAGAGAGGGAACATCTAATGTGTCTCCTTATGTGTAAAATACTTGCAAGCTAAGTGCTATGAATAGCATCAGCATGTAGATAAATGCTGAGTGTTAGGTGAGTAATGCAGATAAATAGGGATATCTAATAATTCTATAGAATAGTGGGTGAATTATTAGATATCCCTATTTATCTGCACCTCTAAGCGCACTATTTGACTGTCCACACCCTGCTGTGCCTATTACCCATCTCCTCCACCACCCTCAACACTGACCCACACATCATTCACCCACAAAGATACAATAAAGGTAGTTTGGATAAATTAGCTAAATGAAATGGATTTAACCAATTTATCTAAATGACCATTTTTGGATGTTTTCCAGTGTTTGGGAGCAAATGGTCAATTGTCATTTGCTGCCACATATTAGCATAATTTTGTTTCAACTAGAAAAAAAAATTGGACAGATAATCTAAGTGTGGATCCAGTTTAATGCTGATTTCAGAGCCAACTATAGACTTGATTGAGGTACTGTGTCCCCGGTACCAAATACCAATTAAAATAATATTGTGAGGTGTGAGGTGTTCAAAAAAGACTGAAAATGAGTGGAAATTATGGTTATTGAGGTTAATAATACTATGGGATCAAAATGACCCCCAAATTCTATGATTTAAGCTGTTTTTTAGGGTTTTTTGAAAAAAACACCCGAATCCAAAACACACCCGAATCCGACAAAAAAATTTCGGTGAGGTTTTGCCAAAACGCGTCCGAACCCAAAACACGGCCGCGGAACCGAACCCAAAACCAAAACCCGAAAAATTTCCGGTGCACATCACTACTTAATTAGAACTTCGGTCAATGTGAATTAATTATTGGACTCAACCATGGTTATCCTTAAAACCCAGGGGTCTATTTAAGATCGATCTTAATCGATGTTGGGCTTCCAGGTTGAAAAAAACACACATTTACTAACATTTTAAAATTTATATAAAAAATCATCTGTTCGTAAATGCAGTGCACATGGTTTTGCCCAACTGCTAACAAAATTCCTGCTGCGATCAACTTGGAATTACCCCCATCGATTGATGTTTTCACACTGCTCGTTCCAACCCCAAAAACTATGAAGAGGATGGGGGCATGTGCCTACATTTTCTCCGGGTGCCCCGCAGAAAATGCGAATGCCTCTGCCTGTCAATCAATAGAGGGCGTACCTTCGCAGGTATATCGCGATCATGAGCCATGTCTCCCATTTTTGTCATTATAGGTGCTCTGTGAGCTGCTGACCATGCCCCAGCCCCTCTGTCTCCCGTGAATAGACATTGGGGCTTATTCAGACCAGATCGCTTCAATTTATTTTCACCCAGCGGGCAATCAGGTCTGCACTGCACATGCGTATGCGCCACAATGCGTAGGTGCACAAGAAGATTGACAAGAAGAGGGTGTTTGTGTGGGTGGCAACTGAATGTTTCTAGGGAGTGTCCGGAAAAACACTGGAGGGACCCGGCGTTTTGTGGGAGGATTTGTGACGTCACCTCAATGGCTGAGTAAGTGCTGAGCTGTGCAGCTCTTGTGCACATGTGATCACACACCTGCACAGCAAATTTTCCCTTCCGCTGTAGGCGGCAACCACCTGATCACAGGGATGCAAAAAACACACCCTAGCGATCAGGTCTGAATTACCCACAATGTGCATATTTGCAGAGTAACAAGCTACAGGGAGCCTTCCACCCCCCCCCCCTCCCTTCCCCATGACTATGGGACACTGGGGGGGGGGGTTATTTGGGTTAGCTGGACATTCCCAAAAAAAGTGACTGTCCTGCAAAAATTGGGTTAGTTGGGAGGTATGTGCAAATACATTTATTGTTTTGCATGCAGGGTAAATACTGGCTTCTTTGACATTTAGCCACAAATGCTGCACAGTTGAATTACAGTATTACACTGCAATTAACAGTTATGCTAGGACATTCCTTCTCCCAAAATCTACCTCTCTCTGCGTGTTACATCTGTCCCACAGTGGCGTGCGGTGAGGTCAGTGGCTAGTGAGGCACTACAGCCATAATGTCCGCCGAATCCTGCCGATGACCCTTAGCCAATGCCCGCTACTGCCTCTGAGCCGAAACCCACTGCCACCGCCAATGGCTTACAAACTCTCCCACAATCAACTGACCCAGCCCTCCACCACTAATTTCTATCTCAGTCCGATGCCGCCAATGCCCGCTGCCTGCCTGCTCATTGTTCTTGTGATATATTATAAATTTTTAAAGAAAAAAAATGAGTGTTTGGGACTGGGAAGGGTGAGGGAGGAGGACATGAATGCAATTTTGTTGTCCAGGGCTTCCATTAACTTAAAGGAGAAGGGTCTGAATGGGTTAAAAAAAATGTGTGAGGTCCCCCCTCCTTAGTATAACCAGCCTCTTTGAGCCGGTCCTGGTTATTTAAATACTGGGGGAAAAATTGGACAGAGGTTCCCCGTATTTAGACAACCAGCACCGGGCTCTTAGACGGGTCCTGGTTCCAAAAATACGTGGGACAAAATATGTAGGGGTCCCCCATATTTTTAAAACCAGCACCGGGCTCCACTAGCCAGAGAGATAATGCCACAGCCAGGGGACACTTTTATGTAGGTCCCTGCGGCCCTGGCATTACCCCTCCAACTAGTCACCCCTGGCCGGGGTTCCCTGGAGGAGTGGGGATCCCTTAAATCAAGAGGTTCCTCCCCTCGAGGCACCCAAGGGCCAGGGGTGAAGCCCGAGGCTGTCCCCAGCACCCCTGGGTGGTGGGTGCCGGGCTGATAGCCATATGTGTAAAAAAAGAATATTGATTTTTTGTTGTGGAACTACAAGGCCCAGCAAGCCTCCCCCACTTGCTGGTACTTGGAGAACCTCAAGTACCAGCAGGCGGGGAAATAACGGGCTCGCTGGTACCTGTAGTTCTACAACAACAAAAAATACCCAAATAAAAACACAAACACACACACCGTGACAGTAAAATTATTGAGACAGGCTGTAGCATGTGGATGCATGTAACCCTATAAAAGTGATGGATTGGGTGACTATTACAATACCCACTGTTGCTGTCTGAAAAATGATGGATATATAGATTGCTCTGCCGAGATATGTTTTTTTTCTAAAATGCACCACAGGTATGGATGGATAGTATACTTGACGACACAGAGGTAGGTAGAGCAGTGGCCTACTGTACCGTACTGCTATATATTATATTATTTATTATTATTATCCTTTATTTATATGGCGCCACAAGGGTTCCGCAGCACCAAATTACAGAGTACATAAACAAATAATCAAACAGGAAAACAGCAACTTACAGTTGATGACAATATAGGACAAGTACAGGGTAAATAAACATAGCTACATCAGCAGATGACACTGGAATAAGTATCAGGTGGCAGAAGACTGCTGGATTTGGTGCAGCTGAAGATTATTAAAGTAAGAAAAGAGTAAGCACATGAGGGAAGAGGGCCCTGCTCATGAGAGCTTACATTCTAAAGGGGAGGGGTAGACAGACAGGGGTGAGACAGATGGGGTACATAGAGAGCGTGGAACAGAGGTTTAGGATGAGATTTGGCTGGGTTTGGTGAAGAAGTGGGTCTTGAGAGCCCATTTGAAGTTTTGTAAAGAGGTGGAGAGTCTGAGGGGGAGAGGTAGGGAATTCCAGAGAAGTGGTGCAGCACGTGAAAAATCTTGGAGGTAGGAGTGGGAGGAAGTAATCCGTAGGCCGGAGAGTCGGCGTGCATTAGCAGAGCGAAGAGGACGGGTGGGAGTGTAAAGCGAGATAAGATCAGAGATGTAGATGGGAGAGGAGTGGGTGAGGGTTTTGTAAGCAAGTGTGAGAAGCTTGAAATGGATTCTGAAAGGGAAGGGGAGCCAGTGAAGGACTAGTAAGAGAGGAGAGGTGGACGTAGTGCATTTGGTGAGGAAAATGAGCCGGGCAGCAGCATTGAGGATAGATTGGAGTGGAGAGAGGTATTTGTCAGGAATGCCAGTCAGGAGGAGATTACAGTAGTCCATTCTGGAGATGACCAGTGAGTGGATAAGAGTCTTAGTAGCATCCTGGGTCAGAAAGGGTCTGATCCTGGAAATATTTTTTAGATGAAAACGGCAGGTTTGTGAGAGGTGCTGAATGTGTGGTTTGAAGGAGAGGGAGGAGTCAAGGATTACTCCAAGACAGCGCACTTGGGGGGTAGAGGAGATAGTAGTGCCATCAATAGATAATGAGATTGTAGGAGGTGAGGTTATGCGGGAGGGAGGGAAGATGATCAGCTCGGTCTTAGACATGTTAAGTTTAAGAAAGCGCTGGGACATCCAGGAAGAGATAGCAGAGAGACAGTTGGAGATACGAGTGAGGAGAGTAGGGGAGAGGTCTGCAGAGGAAAGATAGATTTGAGTGTCATCAGCATAGAGATGATATTGGAAACCAAAAGAACTAATGAGCTTACCTAGTGAGGACGTATAGAGAGAGAAGAGGACCAAGGACAGAACCTTGGGGTACCCCTACAGTTAGTGGAAGTGAGGGGGAGGTGGAGTCATGAGAGGAGACAGAGAATGAACGGTCAGAAAGGTAGGACGACAACCAAGAGAGGGCAGTGTTACGCAGACCAATGGAGTGAAGGATTTGCAGTAGGAGAGGATGGTCCACAGTGTCAAAAGCAGCAGAGAGATCAAGTAGAATAAGTAGAGAGTAGTGTCCCTTAGATTTAGCAGCATGGAGGTCATTGCATACTTTTGTAAGGGCAGTTTCAGTGGAGTGGAGAGGACGGAAGCCAGACTGGAATGGGTCAAGCAGTGAGTGTGAGGAAAGAAAGGAAGTAAGGCGGTTGTAGACAATACGCTCAAGGAGTTTGGAGGCAAAAGGGAGAAGAGAGATGGGTCGGTAGTTGGAGAGAGTGTTTGGATCAAGGGTAGGTTTTTTTAAGAATAGGAGAGATGAGAGCGTGCTTGAAGGCAGAGGGGACAGTGCCTGATGAGAGGGAGAGATTGAGAAGGTGGGAAAGATGGGAACAAGCAGAAGAAGAGATGTGGCAGAGGAGGCGGGAGGGGATAGGGTCAAGTGGGGAGGTGGTGAGGGGACAGGAACGAATGAGGGCCATGACTTCCTCTCCAGATGCATGGGAGAAAGATGACAGAGTTGGTGCGAGGGATGGGGAGGGTTGGTAAGGGATGGGAGAAGGCTGGTTACTGATAGTCTGGTGTGATGTGATGTCCTGACGTATGGAGTCAATTTTGGATGTGAAGTAAGTGGCAAAGTCAAGAGCAGAGAGTGAGGAAGGGAGACGAGGTGGAGGTGGGCAGAGGAGTGAGTTGAGAGTGGCAAAGAGGCGCCGGGGGTTGGAAGACTGGGAGGAGATGAGGTTCTTGAAGTATGACTGTTTAGCAAGAGAAAGGGCAGCACTGAAGGATGAGAGCATAAGTTTGAAATGGAGGAAGTCTGCCTTAGAGCGTGATTTCCTCCAGTGTCGCTCAGCAGTACGTGAGCATTTTTGCAGATATCTGGTGCATTTGGTGTGCCAGGGTTGAGGTGTTAATTTGCGAGGGTGAACAGTGGTTGGTGGAGCAACAGAGTCAAGAGCAGAAGTAAGGGAAGCATTGTATGTGGAAGTGGCTTGTTCAGGGCATGAGAGAGAGAGAGAGAATAGGAGAGAGAAGTGAGTCAAACAGGGAGGAAAGGAATGTGGTGTCAATAGCTTCAATGTTACGCTTAGTGATGGTAGCCTTAGGAGGTTGAGATGGGGAAGTCGAGAGAGATAGGTTGAAGGAGAGCAGGTGGTGGTCAGAGAGGGGAAATGGGGAGTTGGAAAAATCAGAAATATCACAGCGGTGAGTGAAGACCAGATCCAGTGAGCTCCCATTCACATGGGAGGGTGAGGAGGTCCACTGGGAGAGACCAAGTGAAGAGGTGAGGTTAAGGAGTTTAGAGGCAGGGGATTGTGTGGGGATGTCAATAGGGATGTTGAAATCGCCTAGGATAATGGTGGGAATGTCAGAAGAGAGGAAGTGAGGAAGCAAGGAAGCAAAGTTGTCGATGAATTTGGAAGCAGTGCCAGGGGGGCGGTAAATGACAGCTACTCTAAGATGGACTGGTTGGAAGAGGCATATGGCGTGGACCTCAAATGTAGAGAATATAAGGGATGGTTCTGGTGGTATGAGTTGGTAGGAGTAACTAGAAGGTAAAAGGACCCCAACACCACCCCCATGGCGACCCCCAGGTCGGGGTGTGTGTGTGAATGTAAGGCCTCCAGCAGAGAGAGCAGCAGCAGAAGTAGTGTCAGAGGGCGTAATCCAAGTTTCAGTAATGGCTAGTAGGTGTAGGGAGTTGGAAATGAAAAGGTCATGAGTGGGGACCAGTTTGTTATAAACAGATCTGGCATTCCAGAGGGCACAGGATAGGGGGTATGAGTTTGTGGGAGAGATGTGAATTAGATTTTCAGGGTTGCTGTAGCGATGAGGTGGGATTAACTTTGAGGGCAGGGATGATGAGAGAGTAGTGATGGTACGGGTGCCTGAGCTAGGAGGGGAAACTGCAGGAGGTGGGCAGGGAGGGAGGTCAGTGTGATGTGGATGGGGGTGTGGGGAGGTGACAGGGAAGGGAGAGAGGGAGCAGGGCTGAGTTGTGGGGTAGCAGGACCATGGGGCAGAGGTGAATGAAAGTGGGGTAACAGGAAAGGTGGGGGAAGGAAACAGAGGGATGGAGGGGAGACAGAGGAGGGGAGAGAGGAGGAGGTGGAGGAGACTAGGGGGGAAGGCTAAAGATACATTATTAGGTAGACACTGAGTGATGTGGGGAGTATAAGAAAACCTTGACATAGTGTTAAGTAGGTAAATAGGTTGTCAAAGTCAGAAAAATATCACGATGCACACTGCCATATTTGCACCTCATATGTGTCCCTGCTGCGCATGCGTGCGCTCTCCCGTGCGTGCGCATACTCGCTGTTGCGGGCACCTGCAGGCGCACGGTGTGCGCATTTACGGTAGAGATTGTATGCGTCTAGCGGGCGACTCGTTCATAACATATTTTAACTATATAATGTATTTTGTAGATTATGGTCCCTTTGATAGATTCTGAAAGTTTGGTTAATGTAGCATGTTCATGGACAGATAAATCCCTCTTTGTTTGATACGAAGGGTCAGACAGGAGTAATACAGTGGTGTTTAGTATCCATCGGAAGAGTATTTAATTAGCAATATTCCGGTGTTGGTTTGAAACAGATTAATCGCTCGTGCGAATAGTTATGGACATAAGAAGTTTATGTCCATTTACTATTATTTGCACTTACTTATCCATGCGGCGGGAAACCTAGTTTCCCACCCACCTGAGCAGTTGGAAATCGTCACAGCCCACCTGTATGAATCAACCTATGACCTTTTGTTATAATGCGAAGAGGAATTCCTGTGTCCAATGAACAATGAGATTGTAGGGACCATTGAATTGTATTGTGTGTGGGGCATAAATAGACAAGCCGATCACATCCAGCTCACTCTTCAACGGTTCTCATTGCTGATAATCGGGAGCTGGATGTCCAGAGGCGCATGCGATCGTTCCCCTTTGTGCGTAAGTTTTCTCCGCAATCATATTGTCTTTCTTGTTATTGTGAGCCATATCTCTCTCTCTCTCTCTTCTCTTTCTCTCGTATTCTCTTAAACGTAATAGTATTGTATTGTATTTCCTGTGTAGTTACCTGGTTAGTTAGTCTGTGTTATATTGTAGTGTATGACTTGTACTGTATTATTCTTTTTGCAAGTATAAACATTCATATAAGGCGTTAGACCCTAAGCCCGGTAGTTGTGTATTTATTATAGTGTTAAGTATTCACAGAGCGTCGGTGACGCTCAAACAGCTTTTAAGTTAATAAGGTTACACTGTGTTGCATCTACACCCTATCTCTACACTAAGGTTTTACTGCATATTACATTGTTTATGGTTTAGAGATAAAGGTTTAACATTGTGAGCGTCTGCGCCGCTGGTGATCTCCTCGTGGTCCCGAGCGTCCGCTACGCTATAGCGAACCATTACGTTAGTCAGCAGCCAATAGCGTGCCTGCCTGTGATCTCTTGGCCGTGAGCGAACGTGACGCTTGAGCGTCTCGACCTCGGCTAAGCGATTGCTACGCAACGTGCGTACCCTTACGGTACTCCGTACGTCAATAGCGTACAGTGTTCTTAGGCCTCTTAAAGGGTTTTAAATAAGATAAATATTTAGCTTTATCAATTGGCGGCTCGTCCGTCCTTCACATATCTCTGCTAGGTAATTTCAGCAGACATTATCCAGCAGCAAAGGGCGGGAGGTCATATTCCTCGTAGTGCTGTTTGGATAAGCGTCTGCTTAGCTTAGTAAAGGGTGCTGAAGGAATCCGGAACCGGAGGTAAGAACAAAACGCTAGTGTCTTTTAAAACTGTTTATTTCTGTCTTGCGTACGCACGCACGCACATATCTGCATTTCTTTTTCATTCGTGTATTTTCATATCACTCTCCTGTTTGCCATTTTATAATTGATAAAACGTGCTAAGAGAGATTTGTCGCTATTTCATAGTTAAAGTGTAAAAGTAATATATAAAGGGATAAAGTGTAAAGCCCACACGCAACTCTACCTAAGGTATAAGGAGAGATTGGTGTGTTGCGCGGTAGACGATCGAGGATCATCTACATTGATAAACGTGTTAGTTGTGTTACGGTGGATATTTGCTTTGCGTACACGTGTCTCTAACAAAGGGTGAGACTCGCGTACGCAACTCAAAGGCCGACGCACGCAGCGTAAATTATGCAACGGAGCGTCCGGGTACGCCCACGTAACTCAAATCACACGGTAGTATTATCGTAACAGGCGAAAAGGTGGCAACGCGATAAATAGCGCAAGTTTATTTTAGTGTCCGAAATTTAGACTAACAGATCCTTCTCCAAATTCACAACACATCTGGTTTAAAGAAAATTTCTGCGCAGAAATAGAAACAAAAGTATATATGTGGTGAGTGAGTGTTTTGTATATATAAGTTTATACAATTTCCAGGTTGAACCACAAGAAGTCGAGTTCTCGCAGAGGTACATGCATGTAAGTGTCGTACATGGTGGCGAGGGAGGCATCCTTTGTTAAATATAAAATTTGAGCAGTAGAGTATAGTAGACCAGGAGGTCATACTACAGACCAGGAGGTCCAGGTACAGCAGACTAAGAAGTCTGCCATAAATAAGAGAAAAGGGCACAACCCAGGGGGTTGGTGCAAAACCCATATAGGCCAATAAAGCTCTGGCTGAAGGAATTCGCAGCCGAAATTTTCGATTCCACTGGTCGCTCAGTACATAAGATTAGTTGCTTATGTGCTGAACGATTGTACCGCACGTAATTGTGTGCATTAGTTAGTCTGACCAGTACCATTTGTGTACGAACCCGGTCATAAAACTATTTGTACATTCTGACGTGATTTGTGTAATTTTTTATTTTCTGAAGGGAAGTTCGCTGGTCACTCAGGAATTGTCCAACAACCAATAGTTACTGGAAAGAGTAAGTGTTCTGCGGATATCCCTCGCATGTTCCAGTAAATAGAGGTTCATAGGGGCCCTGGGTCGAGTACGCCAGCGCTAAGGCAGTGTGTAGGTCGTATTGGTCGGCGTGGGCGAGTGAGTGGGGTACTCGGTAAACCGCCACCGTCAGCCTATCGTGAACATTTTGGTTTTTGTAAGGGTTCGCTGAAGACCCTGATTGAAGGTCAGAGGTGGTGAAAGCAACGCCTGCAAGTTATGGGGGCCAATTGTTCAGGAAAGGGGCGATCAACCTCGGTTCGGATTGATTCAGTAAACCGACCAGTCGGGTCGGCAAGGTACGTAATGTGTGAAAAATATGGTTCACACACAGAGGTTTTATGTGATGAATGGGAGAGAATGACAGTGCATGACGGGGAGAAATTCCCAAGAGTAGGTAGCTTTAGCCCAGAAGTGTTGCAAAATTTAAGGAGGAGGATATGTCTCATTAAATCAACAAAGAGACGAATCCAACATTATGATTATTTGCAGTTATGGCAACAGGAGGGTGAAATACAGAGAGGATTGGCTCTGGCGGCGGGATCTAATCCTATCAAGAAATTGGTAGCCACGGCCCCGCCGCCACCATACATATCAGGAGAGAAATTGGTTGCGGAGAATGACGCATTAGGGTGTAACAAACAAACACTTAGCAACTGTGTAAATGTTAATAAGTTAACAAATGCAAGTATTAACCCGTGCAAGTTGTACCCTGTTTTGAACTTTCCCCAGGAGTGTGATCAAGAGGACGAATCGGCAACAATATCGGCGCTCTCTCTAGCAGCCACCATAGCAGAGACAACAGTAGGCACGGCTCCACCCACGAGATTAGTAACAAAAGCCCCTAGCGGAGGGATAGGTGAGGTCGTATCTACAGGTAAGTACGGCACCATACACTATGCTGAAACCATTTCACCACAGGCTGTAGAACCTACACAGAATGATGTTAGTAGACTTAATCCTGTTAGGGTAATAGCAGTGCCAAATGGGAAAACTGACACGACAGGAATCACACCTGTTAGGAACATTGCCATGTACAGCCCATTTTCCCGAATGGAATTAAGAACCATAGTGTCAGAATTCCCTGACCCTAGGAAAGACTTAGTTGCTAGCCAGAAATACATCAGAGACCTAGGAAACACTTTAGAGCCCAATAACAAAGACTGGCAGATATTGCTGAGGGCATGTTTACCCTCCAATGTCGACGCAGCTCAATTTTTAGCTGACTGTGGATTGGATCAGGATGTACCTCTTACAGATGTGTACAACAAAGATAACGTAAAAAGAATAAGTTTACAGTTAAAGGAGTATTTTCCAGCGGTAGTTAAATGGAACAAGATTTTCTCCATTAAACAGAAAGAGTCAGAAACTGCTGCAGAATATTTTCACAGGGCATTACTAGAAATGGCAAAATACACAGGTATAGAGGACATTAAAACAAACATAAACCATCGAGAAGTAGCAGTATCTGTACTAATGGATGGTTTAAAAGAGACATTAAAGACAAGGGTACAGACCACGCAACCATGTTGGCGAGGTCTGTCGGTGGCTACTTTGAGAGAGGCTGCTATTGATCACGACCGGAATATCACCCGACACAGGGAGTCACAAGGTGATAAGTTAATGGCCGTAAGTATACAGGCCCTGACCACAAGGCAGCCTTTGTATAAATCACCAAACCCTGTGGGTAAGTCAAATGTGGTAACTTGTTTTTCTTGTCATAGACAGGGACACATGGCACGAGACTGTAGAGTGAAAAATTCACAAAACTCATATCAACCCCCTAGACAACGACACGACACACGACATTGGGAGCAGGGTCCGCAGAAACGGAGTTATGAGCCACATGCAGGGGAAACAAAAAGATACCCCCCGAACAGAGACTGGCAAGCCTCTGGCAGTTCCCATTTAACCCCTTCACAAGTAGTTGCTGCCAGCGGGATTCAGGGAGGTCACCATACCCAATAGGGGTGTGGCCATACCTGTAATCTGCAGCCAGTAAAATTGATTGCAAGTCTTGGGAGTGAACCCGAAATTGCAATAAATGTAGCTGGTAAATCATTAAACTTTCTTGTAGATACGGGGGCGGCCAAATCAGTGATAAATTCGACAGTGGGCATGAGAACCACTGGTAAGACAATTCCAGCCATGGGAGTAACGGGAGTAGTCCAGCACTACCCTGTTAGCAAACCAGCCGAGATTACAGTAGGGCCTTTACATACCAAGCATTCCTTTTTGCTGGCTGCATCGGCACCGACTAATCTCCTGGGAAGAGACTTATTGTGTAAAATGGGGTGCGTCATTTATTGTACTCCTGAAGGTGTATTCTTGGACATACCTGAGAATCACGCTCAGGAAGTGCAAGACATGTTAGACTCCCCATCAAAATTAATGTCACATACCATTATGACAAATAGGACTCCATCCCAAGTAGAAGAAATGACATCCCAGATACCAGAGTCACTGTGGACTAAAGACGGACAAGACACTGGATTGATGGCAAACGTAGCTCCAGTAGTTGTGCAAGTAAAAGATGGTAGGATAGCTCCAAAAATCCCACAGTACCCTCTGAAGCCAGAGGTGGAGTTAGGAGTTTACCCAGTAATAGAGCGCTTGCTACAACAGGGCATACTGGTAAGAACATCCAGCACTGCCAATAGTCCCATCTTCCCTGTTAAAAAGAGTGGGGGGAGGGGTTACAGGCTAGTGCAGGATCTAAGGGGGATTAACAAAATAGTTGAGAGTCAGTTCCCCGTAGTGCCAAATCCAGCTGTCATCCTTATGCAAATCCCTCCCACTGCGAATTTTTTCACTGTTATTGACCTCTGCTCCGCTTTCTTTTCGGTACCTCTGCACCCTGACAGCCAATATTTGTTTGCATTTACATACAGAGGAGTCCAATACACATGGACTCGATTACCACCAGGTTATATAGACAGTCCAAGTATATTTTCCCAGGCTTTGCATGATTGTTTACAGTCTTTCCAACCAGAGAGTGGATCAGTATTAATACAGTACGTGGATGATCTACTACTGTGTTCTGATTCATTGGAAGCATCCCTGAAGGATACGAAACAGCTCCTGTTTCATCTTTCAGACACTGGACACAAGGTTTCCAAAGACAAGTTGCAATTATGCCAAACTAAGGTAAAATATTTGGGACACTGTCTAACACAAGGACTGAGACACCTGACCGCTGATAGAATTCAAGCAATTAGAGACATGACTCTGCCACAAACCCAGCAACAGATCAGAACGTTTTTAGGAATGTGTGGGTATTGCCGTAACTGGATCCCAGGATTTTCCATTCTAGCATTACCTTTGCAGGAGATGGTTTCCTCAAACAAGCCTGATCGGATTTCGCACACAGACGAGTCCGAGATGGCATTTGAGAGACTTAAACAGTGCCTAACGCAGGCACCAGCATTAGGTATGCCAGACTATGGGAAACCCTTTGAGCTGTACGGAACAGAAAGTGCTGGTTGCGCGGCAGGCGTCCTAACCCAAAAACACGGTGATGCCAGCAGGCCAGTAGCATACTATAGCGCTTAACTAGATACGGTAGCGCGATCCCTCCCCACATGCTTGCGAAGCGTTGCTGCGATAGCATTGCTAGTAACGAAAAGCGAAGATGTAGTGCTAGGTCACAACCTCACAATTCATACACCACATGCAGTGTCAGCCTTGCTAAATTCTGCCCAAACCAGACACGTCTCATCAGCGCGGTTTACAAGATGGGAATTGGCACTAATGGCCCCCGTAAACATCACCATAAGGAGATGCAGTGCATTAAATCCTGCAACATATCTCCCAGGTGTGCCTGGACAGGCACAAAGGGTGGAGGATGAGAGTGGTGGGGAAGGAGGATTTAATACAAAGGATGACACACATGATTGTATGGAATATTTAACCCAAAATTTTACCGCAAGGCCTGACATCAGTGACAACCCACTGGAAGATGTAGATCTAACTTTCTACACGGACGGTAGTTGTCACAGACAGTCAGACTCGGGAGACTTGTGTACTGGATACGCAGTCGTAGATGACCAAGGCACCATAGAAGCGGAACCGCTAGGCCCACCTCACTCAGCCCAGGTTGCTGAACTGGTCGCCCTAACCAGAGCATGTGAATTGGCTAAGGGCAAATCAGCCAATATCTACACCGACTCTAGATACGCATTCGGGGTAGTCCATGATTTCGGAGCCCTATGGCGCCTCAGAAATTTCATGACGGCAGCAGGTACACCGGTAGCGCATGCAGCTCACATCAAAAGGCTTCTAACAGCGATACAGGAACCCGACAGAGTGGCTGTTATCAAGTGTAAAGCACACACATATAGCCAGGACCCAGTATCACTTGGTAACAGCCGAGCAGACGAAGCTGCTAAGTTAGCAGCTGGTACCCCCAGACAGACAGACACCACACAACTGATGGTATTTAATACCATCAACACACAGAAGCTGTGTGAAATGCAAAATTTGTGTTCCACACAGGAAAAGGCAGTCTGGAAGGCAAAGGGATATGGCCAGGAGTCCTCAGGACTCTGGACGGATGGACAAGGTAAACCAGTGGCCCCCAGAGCATATCTCCCATGTTTAGCTGAGGCAGCTCACGGGCTGACTCATCTGGGCAAGGAAGGAATGTGCAAGTTGGTAAGAGCATATTGGTGCGCCCCAGGATTTTCATCTCATGCAAGTAAGAGAGCAATGTCATGCCTTACATGCTTGAGAAAGAATATCGGAAAGGCAATACCAACAGAACCATCTCATATCCCACCTACAGGCGGTCCTTTTCAGGTAATACAGATTGACTTTATTCAATTACCCCCTTGTCGAAATTTGAAATATGTACTTGTTTGTATAGATGTGTTCTCAAATTGGGTCGAAGCATTTCCTGCGGCCACAAATACCGCTATGTTCACTGCTAAGAAAATTGTGCAGGAATTTGTATGTAGATATGGTATCCCTAGAATAATTGAAAGTGATAGGGGTACCCATTTTACAGGTGATGTCTTTCAAGGAATGTGTAAGTTGATGGGAATTGATAGCAAGCTGCACACTCCATACCGTCCACAGGCGAGTGCGAAGGTGGAAAGAGTGAACAGCACTATTAAAAATAAACTGAGCAAAGTCATGGCAGAAACAGGATTGACATGGCCAGAAGCTTTACCCATTGTACTATACAGCATCAGAACCACTCCCAGGTCCCCTCTTAATCTGTCTCCCTTTGAAATCTTGTTTGGCCGACAACCGCATGTTATGATTAACCCTCAGGATGATTTGAAGTGTAACAATGAAGTGACTGTAAAGTACCTGGTTAATATGAGTAAACAGCTAAGGAATCAAAATGACAATCTGAAGCTAGTGATTCCTGATTTACCAGATAGTAATTGTCATGACATTGGACCTGGGGATTATGTAATGATACGGAATTTTCTACGCTCAGGTTGCCTTATTGACAGATGGGAAGGACCATACCAAGTCTTATTGACTAGCACTACAGCATTGAAAGTTGCCGAGAGAGAGACTTGGGTTCATTCGTCCCATTGTAAGAAGGTTGCTGATCCAGAGAGGTCCCGTGATAAGGAACAGACGGTAGAGGAAGTTGTATCACTGGAGTGTCTGTTCCAGGAGGACTGAGGCGGCACCTGAGCATCGAGAATCACAAGATCAAAAGCAGTTGTCGATTCCCTGTTCCCTTTTATTGTTTTCCTCCACTTCCCATCCCCTCTCCCTCAAATTATTTTTCCCCCTTCTCATTCTTCTTCGTTTCCTCCTATAAGATGGACTTGCCCCAAGAGACTGTGATCCGGATTTTCCTGTTAACCATGATGTTGACCAGAGCAGTCTGTTCCGGCGAGAGTACCATGGAGGTCGAGAGAGGTTCTGGAATGGGTTCTGATGGCAGAGATGGAGGCGTAGTTTCCCAAGAACAACATAATCAACAAGCAAAGGCGAGTATCAGAAAACGATCCGATAGCATTGACCATAGAAGGAATTGTGAAGGATTGTTAGCTGAAGAAAACTGTATCTGTAGGCTCTGTGACAACGTAGTTGAGGATGGGTGCATCAAGAAATGCCAATCCAGTTTTAATATCCACATGGACCGGCATCCCTTGAGTGACTATCACTCCTTAGTGGGTAGTGTGTTAAATCAAACAGATTGTTGGGTATGCTCTCAAGTACCTCAAGGTCATAGCAAATCAGGACTAGTACCATTTCCTTTAACGATAGGGGAGGTACTTGAGCTAAGTGGTGGGAGGCCGGTGGACAGGAGGTTTAATATCTCCAGTCCTCCTAGTTTGAAGCTCCACCAATATCATGTGGATAGATCCCTAATATGTTTTAACATTTCCAATCCCCGAAAGCCGGGAAATTGGGAAGTGTCATGGAGTAACCAAACCATGACCTTTTCATATAGAGCAGATAGAATGCCGACAAATACAGAGCTTATACGCCACATAGCCAGTAGAGGAAAATCTTTCCGATATAGGTATACCCTAGGAAATAGGATTACGAGAGTTGGAGAGGTATCACCAGGATACTGTGCACATATCGTACAAGCTGATACGTGTACTAGACAGATGGGAGAATTAGGGTTAGGAGATTTCACATGGAAGATGTGTAATATGGTTATGTCCTACTCCGTCCCATATGTTCTCCCCGATGATGCATATTTCATATGCGGGAGGAAGGCGTATAAGTGGCTTGCCCCAAACTCTGAAGGATTGTGTTATATTGGAAAAGTACTGCCTGAAGTAATGACTGTATCACATGCCAAAATGAAAGATATTCACCGTGTTGCCCAAGCTCCTTATACTCATACTCATTACGAGCACGTAGTTAAACGGCACCTGATAGAAAGAACAGAGCATCCGGCCTCTGACATGATCCATGAATCCACCGGGATTCAGTTTCTAATCGCGTTAGATATCACTCGCACCGCTAGAGGAGTGCTGAACTATAGATACATCTCTGCGCTTGCAAATTTGTTAGACAATATCACAGAAATGTATGATGACACGTTTAGGTATACTGGAAGAGAACTTCAAGCTTATAAAACAGAACTAGTTCAGCATAGAATGGTTCTTAATTATCTCACAGCAGTAACAGGTAGATATTGTGTCACACTGGCAACGCAGTACGGCGTGAAATGCTGCACATATATAACGAATAGTACCGAGGACCCGGTCGAGGTCATAGACCAAAAGATGGACGATATTCTCCAATTGAAGTGGGAATTTCGCAGGAGACACAATCTCACCCTTGCTGCTGTGAGTAATGAGCTGACTAGTTGGGTGTCATGGTTGAACCCGCGAAATTGGTTCTCTGGTTTAGGAGAATGGGCTCAAGGAGTCATAATGGATGTTGGGAAGTTTCTTCTATGTATCTTAGGTGTTGTCATAACGATTGGCTTGATATTTAGATGCGGTCAGGCTTTAATGAAGTGCAAACGTAGTACCAGGGTAATGAGTCTAAGGAGTGAGGAAATTGTAATTCCAATGGATTTGATTTATGACCCAACTGTAGAAACAATGATGTGATGAAAATGCGATTTCTACGGTCCGTTTCTTTCACCTGTTTTTTTCCGGTTTCTCCAAGGTAACAAGACCGACGTTTGACGAGGAATTTGATGATCCTGTATACAGACAACGGATGGATTAAAGAAGAAGTTTTGACAACCTTATACACAGAGATTTGATGAACTATGCCATAGACCCCCAGTTTCCCTAGAAATTTTAAAATTACGCTAGCCCAACACTTTAGTAAGTCTATGGACATTGACAAAGCTTTTTGCCCACACGCCTTTTGGCAAAAGCACAAAGAAGACTGCATTCAACAGACACCGAACAAGACTTCAACCGACAAATGTTCATTAACCTGACATAGAATACCACTGCATTTTACCATAAGTGTTCTTTATCTTCATCTCTACAACCTTCAGGTAATTACACACATAGTCGATAGGGAATACAGGCACAGATATCAGCAATCACATATTCCCCCATTCATGTATCATCAACTAAAATGTGCTCCCCATTTTGTTACAACCACAGCCGAAGAGAGCTCGGTAAAGTTTGACAGCCTATCCACAGACCCGTACCACGGGATAAGAAGGAATTCCAATGTATACTTCGCAATACCTCGAAGCTTGATTTAAAACACGTATGGCACGATGATACATGACCCCCAAACACGGATTCATACACACATGCTTCTGCTATCTCACTAGGTCATACCCTTTTCCTACCTTCTCCTCTCCTCCCCTACCCAACCATGGAAATGTATTTACACTTGACATATATTTTTCTCTTTTTGAAATGTTTTAGGAAGTGGCAGTTATTGTTGACTGCCAAAGGGTGGACTGTCAAAGTCAGAAAAATATCACGATGCACACTGCCATATTTGCACCTCATATGTGTCCCTGCTGCGCATGCGTGCGCTCTCCCGTGCGTGCGCATACTCGCTGTTGCGGGCACCCGCAGGCGCACGGTGTGCGCATTTACGGTAGAGATTGTATGCGTCTAGCGGGCGACTCGTTCATAACATATTTTAACTATATAATGTATTTTGTAGATTATGGTCCCTTTGATAGATTCTGAAAGTTTGGTTAATGTAGCATGTTCATGGACAGAGAAATCCCTCTTTGTTTGATACGAAGGGTCAGACAGGAGTAATACAGTGGTGTTTAGTATCCATCGGAAGAGTATTTAATTAGCAATATTCCGGTGTTGGTTTGAAACAGATTAATCGCTCGTGCGAATAGTTATGGACATAAGAAGTTTATGTCCATTTACTATTATTTGCACTTACTTATCCATGCGGCGGGAAACCTAGTTTCCCACCCACCTGAGCAGTTGGAAATCGTCACAGCCCACCTGTATGAATCAACCTATGACCTTTTGTTATAATGCGAAGAGGAATTCCTGTGTCCAATGAACAATGAGATTGTAGGGACCATTGAATTGTATTGTGTGTGGGGCATAAATAGACAAGCCGATCACATCCAGCTCACTCTTCAACGGTTCTCATTGCTGATAATCGGGAGCTGGATGTCCAGAGGCGCATGCGATCGTTCCCCTTTGTGCGTAAGTTTTCTCCGCAATCATATTGTCTTTCTTGTTATTGTGAGCCATATCTCTCTCTCTCTCTCTTCTCCTCTTTCTCTCGTATTCTCTTAAACGTAATAGTATTGTATTGTATTTCCTGTGTAGTTACCTGGTTAGTTAGTCTGTGTTATATTGTAGTGTATGACTTGTACTGTATTATTCTTTTTGCAAGTATAAACATTCATATAAGGCGTTAGACCCTAAGCCCGGTAGTTGTGTATTTATTATAGTGTTAAGTATTCACAGAGCGTCGGTGACGCTCAAACAGCTTTTAAGTTAATAAGGTTACACTGTGTTGCATCTACACCCTATCTCTACACTAAGGTTTTACTGCATATTACATTGTTTATGGTTTAGAGATAAAGGTTTAACATTGTGAGCGTCTGCGCCGCTGGTGATCTCCTCGTGGTCCCGAGCGTCCGCTACGCTATAGCGAACCATTACGTTAGTCAGCAGCCAATAGCGTGCCTGCCTGTGATCTCTTGGCCTGTGATCTCTTGAGCGTCTCGACCTCGGCTAAGCGATTGCTACGCAACGTGCGTACCCTTACGGTACTCCATACGTCAATAGCGTACAGTGTTCTTAGGCCTCTTAAAGGGTTTTAAATAAGATAAATATTTAGCTTTATCAAGGTTGAGGGAAAGTGGAAGTAGGAGAGGAGACTGTAAGGCAATCCGAGCAGAAGAATTGCAGAAATGCAGGTGAGAAAAGCAGTGTAGGCTCAAGGGGTGTAGATTTAGTATGAAATGAGTCAAAAGCGTAGATAAAGTGGGGGCAGAAAAGTATTTGGAGTGTAAGAAATGAAAGGATTGTGAGAGGTTTAAGAAGCAATGGTAATTATGTTAGATGTTTTAAGTGTTTGCAGGTAAAATTGCATTGGTGCAGCTGTGCTTAAAAAACAAAATTACAATAATACAGATACAGGCATTTGTAGGTGAAATGGATGGTTTATGAAATGTCCAAGTAAGGTAGTTCTGTGCTATGTAATCAGATGCAACAATCAGGAGGTGAGTGATCTGAGGAGTAAGTGACTCACATTTGTTATTAGTTCTTCAGTTTTCTTTGTTTTGTTAGATTGGTGTGTTTCTGTTTTCCTTCTTTTTCACTTCGATTGAACGCTGATTGAACACTGCTGTTATGTGTCAATTTTATCACGCTTTGATAAAAATGCACGCTTAGATCAATAAATGCACAGCCAAATGGCTTTGCACAGCCTACACCATTGGACTTAAGTAGAAGACTATTACAAGTGAAACCAATAATTGAAATCTGTAACCACACCCCACCCCCTCAAATGCCAGGCAATAAATTACCTTAAAAACAACAACCAGGCATTCCACAAAGATTAAACTGAGTCTATATCATTCAAAACTTTAAAAAAGTACTTCAAAATCACATACTATGCAATAATGTTTCAATTTGCATTACCCAGCAGAATTAGCTTTGCATATATAGATATAGTGCAGCAGAATATATTGGTGGTTGTAGTCAATTGTAATTACCTGTAGGTGACAAGAAGAGAAGAAACGTCAATTCACAATCGATATCAGCTGAAGATAAATTAATGCTGATTGAACACTGCTGTTATGTGTCAATTTTATCACGCTTTGATAAAAATGCACGCTTAGATCAATAAATGCACAGCCAAACGGCTTTGCACAGCCTACACCATTGGACTTAAGTAGAAGACTATTACAAGTGAAACCAATAATTGAAATCTGTAACCACACCCCACCCCCTCAAATGCCAGGCAATAAATTACCGTAAAAACAACAACCAGGCATTCCACAAAGATTAAACTGGGTCTATAACATTCAAAACTTTAAAAAAGTACTTCAAAATCACATACTATGCAATAATGGCCCTCATTCCGAGTTGATCGGTCGCAAGGCGAATTTAGCAGAGTTACACACGCTAAGCCGCCGCCTACTGGGAGTGTATCTTAGCTTCTTAAAATTGCGACCGATGTATTCGCAATATTGCGATTACTAACTACTTAGCAGTTTCAGAGTAGCTCCAGACTTACTCTGCCTGTGCGATCAGTTCAGTGCTTGTCGTTCCTGGTTGACGTCACAAACACACCCAGCGTTCGCCCAGGCACTCCCACCGTTTCCCCGGCCACTCCTGCGTTTTTTCCGGAAACGGTAGCGTTTTCAGCCACACGCCCCTGAAACGCCGTGTTTCCGCCCAGTAACACCCATTTCCAGTCAATCACATTACGATCGCCGGAGCGAAGAAAAAGCCGTGAGTAAAAATACTATCTTCATAGTAAAGTTACTTGGCGCAGTCGCAGTGCGAACATTGCGCTTGCGTACTAAGCGGATTTTCACTGCGATGCGATGAAAAATACCGAGCGAACAACTCGGAATGAGGGCCAATGTTTCAATTTGCATAACCCAGCAGAATTAGCTTTGCATATATAGATATAGTGCAGCATAATATATTGGTGGTTGTAGTCAATTGTAATTACCTGTAGGTGACAAGAAGAGAAGAAACGTCAATTCACAATCAATATCAGCTGAAGATAAATTAACGCTGATTAAACGCTGCTGTTATGTGTCAATTTTATCACGCTTTGATAAAAATGCACGCTTAGATCAATAAATGCACAGCCAAACGGCTTTGCACAGCCTACACCATTGGACTTAAGTAGAAGACTATTACAAGTGAAACCAATAATTGAAATCTGTAACCACACCCCACCCCCTCAAATGCCAGGCAATAAATTACCTTAAAAACAACAACCAGGCATTCCACAAAGATTAAACTGGGTCTATATCATTCAAAACTTTAAAAAAGTACTTCAAAATCACATACTATGCAATAATGTTTCAATTTGCATTACCCAGCAGAATTAGCTTTGCATATATAGATATAGTGCAGCAGAATATATTGGTGGTTGTAGTCAATTGTAATTACTCAGCAGAATTAGCTTTGCATATATAGATATAGTGCAGCAGAATATATTGGTGGTTGTAGTCAATTGTAATTACTCAGCAGAATTAGCTTTGCAAATATAGATATAGTGCAGCAGAATATATTGGTGGTTGTAGTCAGTTGTAATTACCCAGCAGAATTAGCTTTGCATATATATAGTGCAGCAGAATATATTGGTGGTTGTAGTCAATTGTAATTACCCAGCAGCAGCTCTACTGCACTCAACATCACCAGTGCTCACAATATATATAATGCTATATACTATGCCATAGTGGTGCTTACTATATAACACCTCCTACTGCGTTCCCCCTGGCAATGAGCATGACACCCAGAGAGTGAAACCCCTGGCAATGAGCATGACACCCAGCACGTGAAACTCTTGGCATTGAGCAGTTTTTGTAAAAGTAATTAGAAGCTTTACTGTAGGGCATAGTGTATCACAGATATTGTGGTGAGTGACATAATATGTTCCAAAGGGCATTAATGTGTGGGGCTTAACATGGTGGAAATTACTGTACTTTTTTCCCTGTGGTGGCCGAGGTCTGTTGGTGCAGGGTCAAGAACTGGGGTGTAAGGTAGTCTTTGCCTGCAAGGCTACGCCTATTTTATGGAGACCATACCCATTTTTGCGAGGTCACGCCCCCCCATCCCGTCCGGAGCGCTCACGCAAATATAGTTTTTTTTATATATATATATATATATGGGGGAGGGGCACAATTTTTAATGCCAATGGTGGCGGGGGGCACGCATTTGAAGCCAAATTGTTTAGAAACACCCCTGCAAGAAAATATCTGCAAATCCAATGTTACCATAAGTGTGGCATATACCTGCGCTTGCTCGCGGGGTGAGAACATCTCCCTAATTGAATTCAGCGATATGAATAGAGGATGTGCAGCAGCCACAGAAAGGGTTAATCTCTGCAGCTTGTCACTAAATTACATTGTTGCAATTTTAGCTGGGAGCTGCAATAATTACTCTAATACATAACACAGCCAACACTTCTATATTCACACAATATACTGCATGGTGAATATAGAAGTGGTGCTTACTAAACAGCACCTCCTACTGCATTCCACATCACCGCTGGTCACACTCATATCAGGCCCATAATGCTGTATACTATGCCATAGTGGTGCTTACTATATAACACCAGGTGCTGTGCAGTGGTCAAAACACACTAACTGGTCCCATGCTGTTGTTGAACTAAAGGCCTATACACACGATGAGATTCGGTCTATGCTAATAGGTTTAAAAAGGTTACATAAAAGCTACTTTATGTATTTATTCATTAAAGTTTTTAAGTTGTATTTTACAACCATACAATGATATGATATATAATGTATCGTATAATCATTACATAATGTTGATGGCATTGAATTGTCTCTGCCTTGACTAGTGGCAGCAGCTTCAGCACTAGGTGGAAGTGGATCTTGATCTTTCCCTATTTTACCCTCCACCTTTTTGTTCTCCATTTTTTAATGTGTGGAATTATATGCCAGTAATATATCTGGAATTAGACGGTGGTAATGTCTGGAATTAGATACCACTAGATAGATACCAGATATCACTGCATACCCTCCAACATTTTACACACAAAAATCGGTACAAATTAGAAAAAGGGGCGTGGTCACGGGTAAAGGGGGCGTGGCCACGCCCCTTTTCCTATACTTTCAATGGAATTTTGGAGAGCCAAAAATAGGTACAGACCATGAAAAAAAGGTACTGTACCTATTAAAAAGGTACAGTTGGAGGGTATGTCACTGTGACTGGAATGATGACATATGCACAGTGACAGGACACTACCACAGCACCCTACAGCAGCCATATGCGGCACAAGACACTGGAGTATTAGTAATGTACTGTAGTATACTGAGCACCACAAGACAATGAGCAGTGATACGGAGCACTGATGAGATTACTAGAACTGACACTGAGCAGCCAGATGCAGCACTGGACTATTAGTAATGTTCTGTAGTATACTGAGCACCACAATGCAGCACAAAACAATGAGCAGTGATACTGAGCACTGATGAGGATACTAGAACTGACACTGAGCAGCAAGATGCAGCACTGGACTATTAGTAATGTACTCTAGTATACTGAGCACCACAATGCAGCACAAGACAATGAGCAGTGATACTGAGCACTGATGAGGATACTACTGAGAACTGACACTGAGCAGGAGAGACACACTACAATTTCATCTTGCGCCTCTTTTTTATTTATCTTTGCATCATGTGCTGTTTGGGGCTATTTTTTTAAGTGCCATCCTGTCTGACACTGCAGTGCCACTCCTAGATGGGCCAGGTGTTTGTGCTGCCCACTTGGGTCGCTTAGCTTAGTCATCCAGGGACCTTGGTGCAAATTTTAGGACTAAAAATAATATTGGGAGGTGTGAGGTGTTCAGAATAGACTGGAAAGGAGTAGAAATTATGGTTATTGAGCTTAATACTATAGGATCAAAATTACCCCCAAATTCTATGATTTTAGCTGTTTAAGGTTTTAAAAAAAAATCACCCGAATCCAAAACCCGAAAGGGTGGTTTTGCCAAAACGCGTCCGTATCTAAAACACAACTGCGGATCCGAAACCAAAACCAAAACATGAAACACGAAAAATGCCCGCTGCACATCTCTAGTTAGGGGAGAAGCATGTAGCCTTGTAGACTATGCACAGCTATATCTAGAAAAATATACGATCTAATCTTTAACCAACCAATGCAAGAAAGTATTTAATGTGAAAATACGAAACACTAGACTAATTGGAGGTGCGCCCTAAAGCAAATTACAATGTTAGGATTAGGGGGTTCGGAAAGACCTCTAGTGTATACACTACTATATACATTTTAAGATAGGAAGGTACAAATTACATATTCACATTGCATCTATGGGCTGGATTCAAATGTCCCTTTCCTCCCTCAATCGTGCCCGTCAGCAGCTATTCTAATGTTGCTGCCAACGGGTGCGACATGTTTATTTCAGCTCGCTACCCCCAGGGGAAACAAGCTGAAATGTGTGCAAAGAGACCCATTTGGGCAACCAAACGGTGTCTTTTCACGATCGCGCCCATTACTTTATTCAGGTTTAGGTGCTTTGTGCACCTAAACCAGAGTGTAATGGGCGCAATAATTGAGGGCATTTGAATTTCCCTTATATGTGTGTGTGTGATATACACACAGACACACATACTGTATTTCTTTATATAATGGAGACCTCAGTTTCTATTCATTCATGTCCTGCCCCCTACTCTGTCAGACCCCTTCCCCTCTACTTTTCTGACCCCAAACGCCACTCATTCTTGTTGAGTGCTGGTGGGCCCATTCAGAATTTTGCTATGGGGCCCACAAAGGTCTAGTTACGCCACTGGGCAGGGTTATAGAGGAGGCGGTGCAAGGCATCCTGGGAACAGTCAAAGCTTTAGCCTGTTGGTGCCTTGGATCAACATCCAACTCTACACCCCGATGTTAGTGTAGTGCCTTTTGGGGTTAAGGTTTTACAGAAAGTTACAGGTTTTTTTAATTTAGTAAAATATGCCCCATTTTAAAGATAGGGCATTTAAATTTGTTGCACCTGTGCAGTACATAGCAGCCTGCAGGGCATGTACAGTGGCTTCATTTGGGTGCACATACATTGCCGGCTCCTGGTCGCAAACTGAAATTATTGTGTGTAAGTGGAATTAGCGGTGTTTATGTCATACAGGGGGGTGGGGGAGGTTTGTGGTTGGCGGGGGGCACGCTGTGCGATTATTATCCTGCATCTATACATACATGCGCTAACACCTGGACATACACTGATGTACCCACACCTAATATCCATACATACACGCCCTGACACCTGGACATACACCAACATTCCCACACCTGCATCTATACATACACATGCTGACACCTGGACATACACCAACATACAAGCACCTGCATCTATATATACACGCGCTGACAAATGGACATACACCGACGTACCCACACTTGCATCTATACATACATGCACTGACATCTGGACATACAAGCACCTGCATCTATACATACACGCGCTGACACCTGAACCTACACTGACGTTCCCACACCTGCATCTATACATACACATTCTGACACCTGGACATACACAGACGTACCCACACCTGCATCTATACATACACGCGTTGACACCTGGACGTACACTGACGTACACACACCTACATCTATATATGCATGGATGCAAATGTGGGTACGTCTGTATACGTCCAGTTGTTAGCATGTGTATGTATAGATGTTAGGTGTGGGTACATCAGTGTATGTCCAGGTGTCAGCACATGTATGTATAGATTCACATGTGGGTACGTTGGTGTACGTTTAGGGGTCAGCGTGTTTATGTATAGATGTTGGTGTGTGTATGTCAGTGTACGTACAGATATAGGTGTGTGTATGTATGTATGTATGTATGTATGTATGTATGTTAGAGATGAGCGGGTTCGGTTTCTCTGAATCCGAACCCGCCAGAACTTCATGGTTTTTTTCACGGGTCCGAGCAGACTCGGATCTTCCCGCCTTGCTCGGTTAACCCGAGCGCGCCCGAACGTCATCATGACGCTGTCGGATTCTCGCGAGGCTCGGATTCTATCGCGAGACTCGGATTCTATATAAGGAGCCGCGCGTCGCCGCCATTTTCACACGTGCATTGAGATTGATAGGGAGAGGACGTGGCTGGCGTCCTCTCCATTTAGATTATAAGAGACTGAGAGAGATTTACTGGAGCTGACTAGGAGGAGTACTGTTACTGTAGAAGTGTAGAGACTGAGTGGAGAGAGTTTACTAGTGTGGACAGTGCAGTTTACTTTATAATCCGTTCTCTGCCTGAAAAAAGCGATACACAGCACACAGTGACTCAATCACATACCATATCTGTGTGCACTGCTCAGGCTCAGGCCAGTGTGCTGCATCATCTATTATCTATATATAATATTATATATATATCTGTCTGACTGCTCAGCTCACACAGCTTATAATTGTGGGGGAGACTGGGGAGCACTACTGCAGTGCCAGTTATAGGTTATAGCAGGAGCCAGGAGTACATAATATATTATATAGTGAGTGACCACCAGACACACAGTGCAGTTTATTTAATATATCCGTTCTCTGCCTGAAAAAAGCGATACACACAGTGACTCAGTCAGTCACATACCATATCTGTGTGCACTGCTCAGGCTCAGGCCAGTGTGCTGCATCATCTATTATCTATATATAATATTATATATATCTGTCTGACTGCTCAGCTCACACAGCTTATAATTGTGGGGGAGACTGGGGAGCACTACTGCAGTGCCAGTTATAGGTTATAGCAGGAGCCAGGAGTACATAATATATTATATAGTGAGTGACCACCAGACACACAGTGCAGTTTATTTAATATATCCGTTCTCTGCCTGAAAAAAGCGATACACACAGTGACTCAGTCAGTCACATACCATATCTGTGTGCACTGCTCAGGCTCAGGCCAGTGTGCTGCATCATCTATTATCTATATATAATATTATATATATCTGTCTGACTGCTCAGCTCACACAGCTTATAATTGTGGGGGAGACTGGGGAGCACTACTGCAGTGCCAGTTATAGGTTATAGCAGGAGCCAGGAGTACATAATATATTATATAGTGAGTGACCACCAGACACACAGTGCAGTTTATTTAATATATCCGTTCTCTGCCTGAAAAAAGCGATACACACAGTGACTCAGTCAGTCACATACCATATCTGTGTGCACTGCTCAGGCTCAGGCCAGTGTGCTGCATCATCTATATATATTATATATCTGTCTGACTGCTCAGCTCACACAGCTTATAATTGTGGGGGAGACTGGGGAGCACTACTGCAGTGCCAGTTATAGGTTATAGCAGGAGCCAGGAGTACATATTATATTAAAATTAAACAGTGCACACTTTTGCTGCAGGAGTGCCACTGCCAGTGTGACTGACCAGTGACCTGACCACACTGACCACCAGTATAGTTAGTAGTATACTTATATTGTGATTGCCTGAAAAAGTTAAACACTCGTCGTGTGACTTCACTTGTGTGTTTTTTTTTTTTTATTCTATAAAAATAAAACTCATTCTGCTGACAGACAGTGTCCAGCAGGTCCGTCATTATATAATATATAATATATACCTGTCCGGCTGCAGTAGTGATATATATATATTTTTTATATCATTTATCATCCAGTCGCAGCAGACACAGTACGGTAGTTCACGGCTGTGGCTACCTCTGTGTCTCTGCACTCGGCAGGCAGTCCGTCCATAATTGTAATACCACCTAACCGTGGATTTTTTTCATTCTTCTTTATACATACATAGTTACATAGACATCTTCTCTTTATCAACCAGTCTATATTAGCTGCAGACACAGTACAGTACGGTAGTTCACGGCTGTGGCTACCTCTGTGTCTGCACTCGGCAGGCAGTCCGTCCATAATTGTATACCACCTAACCGTGGTTTTTTTTCATTCTTCTTTATACATACATAGTTACATAGACATCTTCTCTTTATCAACCAGTCTATATTAGCTGCAGACACAGTACAGTACGGTAGTTCACGGCTGTGGCTACCTCTGTGTCTGCACTCGGCAGGCAGTCCGTCCATAATTGTATACCACCTAACCGTGGATTTTTTTCAGTCTTCTTTATACATACATAGTTACATAGACATCTTCTCTTTATCAACCAGTCTATATTAGCTGCAGACACAGTACAGTACGGTAGTTCACGGCTGTGGCTACCTCTGTGTCTGCAGTCGGCAGGCAGTCCGTCCATAATTGTATACCACCTAACCGTGGATTTTTTTCAGTCTTCTTTATACATACATAGTTACATAGACATCTTCTCTTTATCAACCAGTCTATATTAGCTGCAGACACAGTACAGTACGGTAGTTCACGGCTGTGGCTACCTCTGTGTCTGCAGTCGGCAGGCAGTCCATAATTGTATACTAGTATCCATCTCCATTGTTTACCTGAGGTGCCTTTTAGTTGTGCCTATTAAAATATGGAGAACAAAAATGTTGAGGTTCCAAAATTAGGGAAAGATCAAGATCCACTTCCACCTCGTGCTGAAGCTGCTGCCACTAGTCATGGCCGAGACGATGAAATGCCAGCAACGTCGTCTGCCAAGGCCGATGCCCAATGTCATAGTACAGAGCATGTCAAATCCAAAACACCAAATATCAGAAAAAAAAGGACTCCAAAACCTAAAATAAAATTGTCGGAGGAGAAGCGTAAACTTGCCAATATGCCATTTACCACACGGAGTGGCAAGGAACGGCTGAGGCCCTGGCCTATGTTCATGGCTAGTGGTTCAGCTTCACATGAGGATGGAAGCACTCAGCCTCTCACTAGAAAAATGAAAAGACTCAAGCTGGCAAAAGCAGCACAGCAAAGAACTGTGCATTCTTCGAAATCCCAAATCCACAAGGAGAGTCCAATTGTGTCGGTTGCGATGCCTGACCTTCCCAACACTGGACGTGAAGAGCATGCAACAAAAAATAAGGTTTGTTGGCGCTGGGCAGAACTGTGTAAATGTGAATTGGAATCAGCAGCCACCTGGTAAGGAGGTAGCCAGCCTCCTCAGCAATTAGCAATAGAAAACAAACAAATACCAGGTCGGCGCTTGAAAATCCAATAATACTGCCAAATATAATAAAACAATTTATTTAGCTAGCAAAAAAATATATAAAACACAAAAAGAAACATAGAAAAATAAAAACTAATAATGGACCACAATAATATATAACACATAAAACTTGGGTGTAATTACACCTCAGATAATAGCATATATATGCCTATAATAAAAACATATAGGAGTGGGTCACCGGTTTTCACCTATATAGCTTTCAATATACTGGATTCTAAGTTGTTCAGTCTCTCACAGTTCAGAAAGAATATGTCCTCCGGCTAATAAATTCAGCCTCTGTAACCATATATGTAAAGTATAATTTTCCACGTGATGGATATGATATGAAAGAACCGTACGGTTTCAATTACTCACTGAATCGCTGTCCTTGCTTTCCTATGCACGGTGGGTAATGCAAAGCCGCTCTCTATCACCCTTTGCACGGGTGAGACATCCGTCGGCGGCGCCCGCAGGGATGGATGTTTTCTTTAACACAGCACAGAGTTGGTAAGCTAAACTGCCGTGTATTATCCCTGATTGGAAATAGCCATGCTCAGCAAGACAGGCTGATGGTGTGAAAAATTGTGAAGAAATGAAGAGTCCGGTCTCTTCACAAGCAGGCTGATTGCCGGCAACAGGTTACAGACAACTTGATATTATAGAACAGCAGGTGTATTTCTCCTGTGAGCACTTGGATGGTCTCGGTGATATTCTCAGTGACCCGTCCTCTCTGTGTCCTCAACGCGTTTCTCCGCACCCCAGGCGGCTTCTTCAAGAGGCAAAGTATTCCCTTCTGAGCACTTTCTATCTTTTATACCCTGTGCTTTGTAATTAGTGAGAATAGGTGTGTACAAAATCACAGCAGGTGCCTCATTTATCAATCTCTTACAAGGCTAGGGGTTAGCTCAGGGAATCAGTTAATAAGGTCCATTACATAAATTATTATAGTTCTACCTATAATAATAATATATATAACCTAATACAATTTAATCATAATAATTAATATAAAAGAAAAAATGTGTTGCTAAGCGGACAGAACAAAATACTACATAACTCCATCAGTCTGTAGAAATCCATAGTGCCACCTGTTTAAGAGCACATATATCTCATAGAGGATAGAAATATATTCATTACATTACTTTAATCACAGTAATGGCATAACCATAAAGTAGTGAAGCACCTAGAATACTTAAGGTGTTATTTAATAAATGTTGTATTAATATAGAAAAACCTTTAGAATCAAAATAATTAGCCAAAACACAACATAATATTATAAAAAAATATTATAAAAAAATTATAAAAATATATATACACACACCCGCCCTTTAATAGTATAATGCCTATAGATCTATATAGCGGGGCCACAAATTAACCATATAGTAATATAATTATTTGAATTCATTAAAAGAATACTTTATAATCCGGAACCAGAGATCTCAAATTGGAAATGTTCTATAGCTGAGCAACCAAAAACGCGATCAGACCTGATAAATGACATGCCTCTAGCTGTATAGAGGCAATGCCAAGTAAGATCGCGGTTATGGGAGCCAGCAATGTACATTGGATTAGCCACATCAATCAAACCATATAGCAGAAGCCAGTGAACTATCGTTTAATCAGTGCACAGGCATGGTCCGCTCTCACTCTCACCCACATGTGGGATCGGGACTGAGAAGATGAATCTAACCAACATGAGAAATAATAATAAACATAGATAAAAATGAATCTAAATGAATTCTAGATCGATTGTTTCATTCAGCCCTTGTGGTTTCAGTGTCTGTAATTTCCAAATCCATGCAGCTTCTTGACGACAGAGTGTTCTAAATCTATCTCCACCTCTGGGGGTAACCTTAATTTGTTCAAGCCCAATTATTTGGAGACAGGCAGGATCATTAGCATGAGCTTCTGCATAGTGACGAGAGACACTATGATTCATAAAGCCCCTGAGAATATTTCTCCTATGCTCCATAAAACGTAATTTAAGTGCCCTAGTTGTTCGCCCAACATAATAAAGCTGGCACGAGCACCGCAATAAATACACTACAAAATGCGTACTACAATTAATAAAGGTTTCTATTTTAAATTCCTTTTTTGAAGCAGACGAGGAGATATATTTGGTTTTATTAGCAACGTGAGTACATGTTGTACACCTGTTGTGATTACACCTAAAGAAACCGACTACCTGTGAACCCACTAATGTTTGTTGCTTACTCGTCTCAGTATCATCACGCGACCTCTTAAAAAAGCTAGGAGCCAGTATGTTTCTAAGATTCTTTGCCTTTTTAAATATAATCGTAGGATTTGTAGGAAGAGAAGTACTCAAAACCGGATCAGTTAACAGTAACTTATAATTACGTTTAATTATGCAAGAAATTTTATTTGCTTTTACATTATATTTGGATTTAAAAGCCAATTTATATTCATTGATTTTATGAGTTTTTTTCTTATCATTTTTGGATCTAGAGTTCTCAATAGGTTTTTTTATTATTATAGGGAGATCTTGTGCCCTTATATTACATGAATTTTCATTCACATCTCCAACCTCATTATCTAGTGATATATTATTTATCTTAAGAATATTCTCCCTATTCAATGTTTGTGAATAAGCAATAGCCTCTTCTAATATGCCTTCAGGATAGTCACGTTCCCTTAAGGAAGTAATAAGTTCTTCAGCTTGTTCAGCAAATGTACAATCTAGTGTACAATTACGTCTAATCCTATACAGTTGACTTTTGGGTACATTATTTAACCAGCTTTTCTTGTGATTACTCGTATATGGAATATAGCTGCAGGTGTCAACAGTTTTTTTATAAGATGACACTAACAATTTTTCCTCCACCACCTCCACCGTAACGTCCAGAAAATTAATACGTGTGGGATTGTGTGTACAAGTGAAGGATAAACCATATTTATTATTATTAAGAAATTCAACAAAATTAGTAACTGTGTCAACATCCCCTTTCCAAATAAAAAACAAGGAGCACCCGCAGTCCAGTTCCTGATAGTCAGATTGAAGATGTCAGTGTTGAAGTACACCAGGATGAGGAGGATATGGGTGTTGCTGGCGCTGGGGAGGAAATTGACCAGGAGGATTCTGATGGTGAGGTGGTTTGTTTAAGTCAGGCACCCGGGGAGACACCTGTTGTCCGTGGGAGGAATATGGCCGTTGACATGCCAGGTGAAAATACCAAAAAAATCAGCTCTTCGGTGTGGAGGTATTTCACCAGAAATGCGGACAACAGGTGTCAAGCCGTGTGTTCCCTTTGTCAAGCTGTAATAAGTAGGGGTAAGGACGTTAACCACCTCGGAACATCCTCCCTTATACGTCACCTGCAGCGCATTCATAATAAGTCAGTGACAAGTTCAAAAACTTTGGGTGACAGCGGAAGCAGTCCACTGACCAGTAAATCCCTTCCTCTTGTAACCAAGCTCACGCAAACCACCCCACCAACTCCCTCAGTGTCAATTTCCTCCTTCCCCAGGAATGCCAATAGTCCTGCAGGCCATGTCACTGGCAATTCTGACGAGTCCTCTCCTGCCTGGGATTCCTCCGATGCATCCTTGCGTGTAACGCCTACTGCTGCTGGCGCTGCTGTTGTTGCCGCTGGGAGTCGATGGTCATCCCAGAGGGGAAGTCGTAAGCCCACTTGTACTACTTCCAGTAAGCAATTGACTGTTCAACAGTCCTTTGCGAGGAAGATGAAATATCACAGCAGTCATCCTACTGCAAAGCGGATAACTGAGGCCTTGACAACTATGTTGGTGTTAGACGTGCGTCCGGTATCCGCCGTTAGTTCACAGGGAACTAGACAATTTATTGAGGCAGTGTGCCCCCGTTACCAAATACCATCTAGGTTCCACTTCTCTAGGCAGGCGATACCGAGAATGTACACGGACGTCAGAAAAAGACTCACCAGTGTCCTAAAAAATGCAGTTGTACCCAATGTCCACTTAACCACGGACATGTGGACAAGTGGAGCAGGGCAGGGTCAGGACTATATGACTGTGACAGCCCACTGGGTAGATGTATGGACTCCCGCCGCAAGAACAGCAGCGGCGGCACCAGTAGCAGCATCTCGCAAACGCCAACTCTTTCCTAGGCAGGCTACGCTTTGTATCACTGCTTTCCAGAATACGCACACAGCTGAAAACCTCTTACGGCAACTGAGGAAGATCATCGCGGAATGGCTTACCCCAATTGGACTCTCCTGTGGATTTGTGGCATCGGACAACGCCAGCAATATTGTGTGTGCATTAAATCTGGGCCAATTCCAGCACGTCCCATGTTTTGCACATACCTTGAATTTGGTGGTGCAGAATTTTTTAAAAAACGACAGGGGCGTGCAAGAGATGCTGTCGGTGGCCAGAAGAATTGCGGGACACTTTCGGCGTACAGGCACCACGTACAGAAGACTGGAGCACCACCAAAAACTACTGAACCTGCCCTGCCATCATCTGAAGCAAGAAGTGGTAACGAGGTGGAATTCAACCCTCTATATGCTTCAGAGGTTGGAGGAGCAGCAAAAGGCCATTCAAGCCTATACAATTGAGCACGATATAGGAGGTGGAATGCACCTGTCTCAAGTGCAGTGGAGAATGATTTCAACGTTGTGCAAGGTTCTGATGCCCTTTGAACTTGCCACACGTGAAGTCAGTTCAGACACTGCCAGCCTGAGTCAGGTCATTCCCCTCATCAGGCTTTTGCAGAAGAAGCTGGAGGCATTGAAGAAGGAGCTAAAAGGGAGCGATTCCGCTAGGCATGTGGGACTTGTGGATGCAGCCCTTAATTCGCTTAACAAGGATTCACGGGTGGTCAATCTGTTGAAATCAGAGCACTACATTTTGGCCACCGTGCTCGATCCTAGATTTAAAGCCTACCTTGGATCTCTCTTTCCGGCAGACACAAGTCTGCTGGGGTTGAAAGACCTGCTGGTGACAAAATTGTCAAGTCAAGCGGAACGCGACCTGTCAACATCTCCTCCTTCACATTCTCCCGCAACTGGGGGTGCGAGGAAAAGGCTCAGAATTCCGAGCCCACCCGCTGGCGGTGATGCAGGGCAGTCTGGAGCGACTGCTGATGCTGACATCTGGTCCGGACTGAAGGACCTGACAACGATTACGGACATGTCGTCTACTGTCACTGCATATGATTCTCTCAACATTGATAGAATGGTGGAGGATTATATGAGTGACCGCATCCAAGTAGGCACGTCACACAGTCCGTACTTATACTGGCAGGAAAAAGAGGCAATTTGGAGGCCCTTGCACAAACTGGCTTTATTCTACCTAAGTTGCCCTCCCACAAGTGTGTACTCCGAAAGAGTGTTTAGTGCCGCCGCTCACCTTGTCAGCAATCGGCGTACGAGGTTACATCCAGAAAATGTGGAGAAGATGATGTTCATTAAAATGAATTATAATCAATTCCTCCGCGGAGACATTGACCAGCAGCAATTGCCTCCACAAAGTACACAGGGAGCTGAGATGGTGGATTCCAGTGGGGACGAATTGATAATCTGTGAGGAGGGGGATGTACACGGTGATATATCGGAGGGTGAAGATGAGGTGGACATCTTGCCTCTGTAGAGCCAGTTTGTGCAAGGAGAGATTAATTGCTTCTTTTTTGGGGGGGGGTCCAAACCAACCCGTCATATCAGTCACAGTCGTGTGGCAGACCCTGTCACTGAAATGATGGGTTGGTTAAAGTGTGCATGTCCTGTTTTGTTTATACAACATAAGGGTGGGTGGGAGGGCCCAAGGACAATTCCATCTTGCACCTCTTTTTTCTTTTCTTTTTCTTTGCATCATGTGCTGATTGGGGAGGGTTTTTTGGAAGGGACATCCTGCGTGACACTGCAGTGCCACTCCTAGATGGGCCCGGTGTTTGTGTCGGCCACTAGGGTCGCTAATCTTACTCACACAGTCAGCTACCTCATTGCGCCTCTTTTTTTCTTTGCGTCATGTGCTGTTTGGGGAGGGTTTTTTGGAAGGGACATCCTGCGTGACACTGCAGTGCCACTCCTAGATGGGCCCGGTGTTTGTGTCGGCCACTAGGGTCGCTAATCTTACTCACACAGCTACCTCATTGCGCCTCTTTTTTTCTTTGCGTCATGTGCTGTTTGGGGAGGGTTTTTTGGAAGGGACATCCTGCGTGACACTGCAGTGCCACTCCTAGATGGGCCCGGTGTTTGTGTCGGCCACTAGGGTCGCTAATCTTACTCACACAGCTACCTCATTGCGCCTCTTTTTTTCTTTGCGTCATGTGCTGTTTGGGGAGGGTTTTTTGGAAGGGCCATCCTGCGTGACACTGCAGTGCCACTCCTAGATGGGCCCGGTGTTTGTGTCGGCCACTAGGGTCGCTAATCTTACTCACACAGCTACCTCATTGCGCCTCTTTTTTTCTTTGCGTCATGTGCTGTTTGGGGAGGGTTTTTTGGAAGTGTCAGGTCCGGGTGTTTTTGTGAATCCGTTAACCTGGAACCAACCACAGGTGTAGGTGCTGGGGTATGAAGAAAACAGGGAGGACGAAGGAAGTTCCGTTTCATATATTTATTAAAGTAACAATTCAGTAAGGAGTTAAATGGCTAGTTGTTAATCATCATTATACTGAAGTATTGCAGGAATGGCAGAAATAATATGCAAGAGAAAACTCAGAAATAAATAAAAGAAATGTTCATGGAAACATATGCAAAAACAAGCTGAAGAATAAATGTTGAATTGTCCAAATATAAACAAGCTTTGATGCTGAGCTGCAGATTGAGTTTAACTGGTTAATGCAGACATGGAGAATTAACTGTAAGAATTTGCAATGGAGTTTTAAGAGTTAACTGAGAGACTGTGAAGAATTATCCTTGTAATGACAACATAAAAAATAAAAGTACTGAATTGGGTTACTTGCGGGTTCCGGAGATCACTGTGAAACTGTAGTAGATGGCAGGGTGATGAATGGGTTAAATGCAGAGTTGAACAAACGAACAGCTGAGGGAATTGGAATCCTCCAGACTTTGTATGAAAGGCAGACAGACAAGGTAACCTCATGCAGGACACTGGGAATCCAAGTATTTCCAATAGGTGTGCAATTGACTGATAGCACAATGGAGAGCCGGTGAATCTTTGGCAGTGAAGGCTGCAAACGGACCTCTGGGAACGGAGGCGATATCTGAACCACGGGAATCACACAGGAATGCACGGAGAGAGTTCAGAGCTAGAGCACAGCTTTGATACAACAAAGCACTGGCCCAGAGTGACATAATCCCAGCCTACTTAAAGGCAGCACAAGCACGGGATTGGCTTACACCTGCTCACAGGTGTTTTCACAAGTGCTCAGTATTAGCTATTTGGTCTCCAACATGGCCACCTCCTATACAGCAGACACACCGCAGTGCCTAAGGCCATTTGGTCCCCGCACTCACAGTTCCCAGACTCTGCATTACCTGTGCCATTGATCACGCCGTGTCCCCACACGGGCGCACAGCACCGCGAGCAACCGCACTGGCAACGGATGAACCCCAGAACCCGCAAAGGTGAGAGACCGGTTTGTGACAGGAAGGGACATCCTGCGTGACACTGCAGTGCCACTCCTAGATGGGCCCGGTGTTTGTGTCGGCCACTAGGGTCGCTTATCTTACTCACACAGCGACCTCGGTGCAAATTTTAGGACTAAAAATAATATTGTGAGGTGTGAGGTATTCAGAATAGACTGAAAATGAGTGTAAATTATGGTTTTTGAGGTTAATAATACTTTGGGATCAAAATGACCCCCAAATTCTATGATTTAAGCTGTTTTTTAGTGTTTTTTGAAAAAAACACCCGAATCCAAAACACACCCGAATCCGACAAAAAAAATTCGGTGAGGTTTTGCCAAAACGCGTTCGAACCCAAAACACGGCCGCGGAACCGAACCCAAAACCAAAACACAAAACCCGAAAAATTTCAGGCGCTCATCTCTAATGTATGTATGTATGTATATGTATAGAGGAAGGTGTGATACATACATATAACACATACATGATAGATACATACATATATCACACACACGATAGATAGATAGATAGATAGATAGATAGAACACATACATACAAGATAGATACATACATACATACATACATACATACATACATGATAGATACATATATACACACACACATACGATAGATAGATAGATAGATAGATAGATAGATAGATAGATAGATATCACAAACATATATGATTCATACATATATCACACACACATACATGATACATACATGAGAAAGACCTGGGATGGTGATGAGGCCCGGGCCCCCTGTGTTATGAACCACAGGTAGTGGTTCATTTCTATTTTATGTTTATTTAGTTGTCTTGCATGCCAGGATTTCCCATTGCTCTGTTTTAGATTACTCTTGTCTGCTGCCGCTGGTGAGTCTGTGCAATTGCAGCTTGTTCCCATGTGTTCAGCCTCATCTGGCTGCTAATTGCATCTTGTCAGCTTGGAGTCCTGCAATAGGCCAGCTGCACTGGATTATTAATTAGGCCTCTCTGTTATATGCTGGCTGATTGCAGTTCGCAGATGCTGGTGATATTTCTGGGTTTTCAGTCTGCTTGAGTTCTGAGCTTGGTTCCTGCTAGTTCCTGAGCTTCCTGAATGCTGAATCTGTTTGCTGAAAGTGTTTCCAGTCCTGCTGTATCCGGTCGTTCCTGTTCTCAGTTGTCCTGTACTCGGAAGTCGTCATTTGTTCCTGGAGTCCTGACTGAGCACCTTTGAACATCCAGTGGTGTTCGTGAGTCACGGCGTAGCCGTGTGTTGCGGCTTGGGCCGCTTAATTATTTATCTTTTATTATTTGTGTTCCGGAGCTTTTGCGGAGGATTCCGCTCCCACAGATCCACTCTGGTATCCAGCGGTGCTGGGTAGGAGTACGGACTAGTGGATTTTGGTTGTCCTTTTCCCTGGCGGGTTACCGCACATACCTCAGGTTTAGTCAGTTAGCTTGTAGCCCCTGGCCTGGTTGTTTAGTCAGAGGGCCCCTTGTTATCACCCTGTCTCGGATTTCCCTTTGTCTCCCATTAAGACCTGAGGGGGCATCGGAGTTGGGCAGACATAATCCGCCCTTCAAACGCGGCTGCCATGGGCTCAAGCAACCATAGTCTCGCAGGGGATTTCTGACCACACGGGCGAGACAACGGAGTTAGGGCGCCAGGGGCTATTCCCTTTCCATTCCCCTTTCCCAGCATTACGTCCTGGTGCTCTGGACTCGCTTCATAACATCTCCCTTGTTCTGAGCACCAGGAACCTAACACCCTGCTGATGTTGCGTTGAGGAAGGCAGTGTTCCAGGGCGGATGCCAGTCGGGGAGAGCGCCGCGCAGCCCGGGAAAAATACTGCTGAGGAGCTACATCTGGAAGAGCCCCAGGGAGGGAGAGTGTCACATGCCCCATACTTCGCGGCACACTCTGCAGGCCTGCACATGGGAAGGGAGGTCTCTGGCCACACATACTCACCCTGCTGCTGAAGCCCCGCTGCTGTCCTCATCAGCGCTCTCCAGCGGGGAGCGGGGCCAGGATGAACCTCAACCTGTGAGAACTATCTTCATGATCAAGAGATCTCATATGCAAGATAAGTATGTGTTGGGAAAGGGCTGGGGAGGGCGGCTGCTCGGGCACACCCTCGTCAAGTTAAGGAGATTTAACTGAGGAAGCACAAGGGAACTCTCGTCTGGGGACAACAACTGCAGGGAGACCACATCTTTTCAGATGAACATGGGAGGGCGGAAGGCTGCCGAATACTGAAGCACCCTCAGACATTAAACCATATGCAACAACTATTGCAAGCATTCCTGGGGGAAGGTCTGCAGCAGACGGATTTGCATTCGGTGATGTCATCCAAGCAGTGGGCCAAAGTTGGCTGGAACCCTCATCTGTATATGAAAAGAGAAAAGGGGCATGCGGGGCATGGCGGTCTTTTGCGGCGCTTGGATAACCCCAAGTTTGCATTAAACACCCCCACCCTCCTTCGGTGTGGGGCTCATGTTGGCCATGCCCAAGCCCCTGAAGCATTCAAGCTGATTTCTTGCAGCAGCTGGGCACTGTAACAGCTTCAGAGCTGCTCTACAAGACAAGTAAAGGGGTGTGGGCCCTGCAGCACCACCGGTAGTTTGCATACACACATATATAGGACAGCATCTCTTATATGCCCCAGGGTCAATAAAATAGTATCCTTGTCTAGGCTATCCATCCCCTCAGATAAGGCATTTGTCCATGCCGCTACAGCACTACACACCCAGGTCGACGCAATTGCCGGTCTGAGTAAGGTACCTGAATGTGTATAAATGGACTTCAGGGTAATCTCCTGTTTGCGGTCAGCACACTCTTTGAGGGTAGCCGTATCCTGGGACGGGAGGGCTACCTTCTTGGATAAGCGTGTTAATGCTTTGTCCACCCTAGGGGAGGATTCCCATCGTAACCTATCCGTTGATGGGAAAGGATACGCCATAAGAATCCTTTTGGAAATCTGCAGTCTTTTATCTGGAGATTTCCAAGCTTTTTTACATAACTCGTTCAGCTCGTGTGAGGGGGGAAAGGTTACCTCAGGCTTCTTTCCCTTGTACATATGTACCCTCTTGTCAGCGACAGGGGGTTACTCTGTGATGTGCAAAACATCTTTTATTGCCATAATCATAAATCGAATGGATTTTGCCAATTTTGGCTGTAACTTTGCATCATCGTAATCGACACTGGAGTCAGAATCCGTGTCGGTATCTGTGTCAACAAACTGGGATAGTGGGCGCTTATGAGACCCTGACAGTCCCTGCAACATAGGATCAGGCATGGGATGAGACCCTGACTGTCCCAAAGCTTCTGCCTTGTCTAATCTTTTGTGCAATGAGTTTACACTAGCATTTAAAACATTCCACATATCCATCCAATCAGCTGTCGGCGGAGACACCACATTCATTTGCTCCCGCTCCTCTCTAATATAGCCTTCTTCCTCAGACATGTCGACACACGTGTACCGACACACCACACACACAGGGAATGCTTTTTCTGAAGACAGTTTCCCCACAAGGCCCTTTGGAGAGACAGAGAGGGAGTATGCCAGCACACACCCCAGCGCTATATAACCCAGGAATAAAACAGTAACTTAATGTTTGCCCAGTAGTGCTGCTGTATGTAATTTGCGAATTATGTGCCCCCCCCCCTCTTTTCAACCCTCTTGTCTAACGTGGTATAAGCAGGGTAGAGTCCGGGGAGCTTCCTCTCAGCGGTGCTGTGGAGAAAAAATGGCGCTGGTGAGTGCTGAGGGAGAAGCCCCGCCCCCTCGGAGGCGGGCTTCTGTCCCGCTTAAACTGTAAAATTGGTGGGGGCTCATACATATATACAGTGCCCAGCTGTATATATGTTATATTTTTGCAAAAGAGGTTTATATTGCTGCCCGGGGCGCCCCCCCTGCGCCCTGCACCCTTACAGTGACCGGAGTATGTGAGGTGTATGGGAGCAAAGGCACACAGCTGCAGTGCTGTGCGTAACCTCAGTGAAGATCATGAAGTCTTCTGCCGCCTCTGAAGTCTTCTTTTCTTCTCATACTCACCCGGCTTCTATCTTCCGGCTCTGCGAGGGGGACGGAGGCGCGGCTCTGGGACGGACGGCGAGGGTGAGATCCTGCGTACCAATCCCTCTGGAGCTAATGGTGTCCAGTAGCCTAAGAAGCAGGACCTTGCAACTCAGAGAGTAGGGCTGCTTCTCTCCCCTCAGTCCCTCGATGAGGGAGTCTGTTGCCAGCAGTGCTCCCTGAAAATTAAAAACCTAACAAAATACTTTCTGTCAGAAAGCTCAGGAGAGCTCCTGAAAAGCACCCAGTCTCCACTGGGCACAGTATCAAACTGAGGTCTGGAGGAGGGGCATAGAGGGAGGAGCCAGTGCACACCCAGAACTAAAGTCTTTCTTAAAGTGCCCATGTCTCCTGCGGAGCCCGTCTATCCCCATGGTCCTTACGGAGTCCCCAGCATCCTCTAGGACTTTAGAGAAAATAGGATTTTAATACCTACTGGTAAATCCTTTTCTCTTAGTCCGTAGAGGATGCTGGGCACCCGTCCCAGTGCGTACTATGTCTGCAGTTATTAAATGGCCCTTAACTCCAGAACATTTATGTGGAGACAACTTTCCTGACTTGACCAACTTCCTTGGATGTTTTCCCCCTGTGTGACTGCTCTCCAGCCTCGGAGGGTTGCATCCGTGGTCCCTAGGATCCCGTCCTGGATCCCAAACCATCACCCCTCTAGGTGGTGAGAACTGTGCAGCCACCAATGGAGTGAGATTCTGGTCTTGGAAGACAGGATTATCCTCCGGTGCATGTGTAGGTGGGATCCGGACCACTTGTCCAACAGGTCCCACTGGAACACTCTGGCATGGAGCCTGCCAAACTGAATGGCCTCGTAGGCCGCAACCATCTTCCCCAGCAACTGAATGCATTGATGGATTAACACTCTTGCTGGTTTCAGAATTTGTTTGACCAGACTCTGGATCTCCAGAGCCATTCCACTAGAAGAAAACCTCTTCTGTGTCCAGTATCACTCCCAAAAACAACAACCGCGTCATTAGGACCAACTGCGATTTTGGCAAGTTTAGGAGCCAACCATGTTGTTAAAGAACTGTCAGGGAGAGTAGATGTTTTGCACCAACTGGTACCTGGATCTCGCCTTTATCAGGAGATCATCCAAGTACGGGATAATTGTGACTCCTTGCTTGCGAAGGAGAACCATCATTTCCGCCATCACCCTGGTGAAAATCCTCGGAGCCGTGGACAGACCAAACGGCAACGTCTGAAATTGGTAATGACAATCCTGAATTGCAAACCTCAGGTAGCTTGATGCAGTGGCTAAATGGGAACATGTAAGTAGGCATCCTTTATGTCTACCAAAACCATGAAATCTCCTTTATCCCCCGGACTGGAGATCACTACCCTGAGAGATTCCATCTTGAAATTGAATTTCTTTAGGTAGAAATTAAGGGATTTCAGATTTAAGATTGGTCTGACTGAGCCGTCCGGCTTCGGGACCACGAAGAGGCTTGAATAAAAACCTTCTCCCTGCTGACTAAGGCTGATTTGAACAATCGGTGAGGGGGAACTTCTTGAAACCCCAGTTTGTACCCTTGGGACACTATTTGTAAAACCCACGAGTCCAGGTCCGAATGAATCCAGAACTGACTGAAGAGTTTTAGACGTGCCCCCCAGTGGCGGAACTAGCGAGCAGTGGGCCCATGTGCGACAAAATGGCTTGGGGCCCCCCCCCATCCCATCCCATCCAAGTCCACCCCCTCACCCCTGGAGAGGATCTGGTGAGGGGGGCCTGCTCAGGGAAGTGGATACCTAGCAACAGTGCCGTAACTAGACATTTTAGCTGTGTGTGCAAGAAACGGCATTGGAGCCCCACCCCTGCATGCAAAACAGGGGCAGTGCGCGCCGTAGGCGCGCGCAAAAAAACATAGTGGCGTGGCTTCGTGGTTAAGCGGTGTGGCCACAAAATAATACCAATTCATAACACGGTGCACAGTAGTCTACATTATTCAAATTACGCCGCACAGTAGCACCACTACACCAGGTAGAGACCCTTTTACACCTTACGGCGGACAGATTCCTCTTTTTACACATTACAGCAGACAGCGTCCTCTTTTTACACATTACAGCAGACAGCGTCCCCTTTTTACACATTACGGCAGACAGCATCCCCCTATTTTACACAACGGCAGACAGCGTGCCCTTGTTACACATAGCGGCAGACAGCGTACATTTTTTTCACATAACGGCAGACAGCCTGCCCTTGTTAAACATAGCGGCAGACAGCGTACACTTTTTACACATAACGGCAGACAGCCTGCCCTTGTTAAACATAGCGGCAGACAGCGTACACTTTTTTCACATAACAGCAGTCAGCCTGCCCTTGTTACACATAATGGCAGACATCGTACACTTTTTACACATTACAGCAGACAGCTTGCCCTTGTTACACATTACAGCAGACAGCTTGCCCTTGTTACACATTATGGCAGACAGCGTGCCCTTGTTACACATTACGGCAGACAGCATCCCCCTTGTTACACATTACGGCAGGCAGATTCCCCCTTGTTACACATTGCGGCAAGCAGATTCCCCCTTTTTACACATTGCGGCAAGCAGCTTCCCCCTTTTTACACATTGCGGCAGGCAGATTCCCCCTTTTTACACACTGCGGCAGGCAGTCCCCCTTTTTACACATAGCTGTAGGCAGATTCCCCCTTTTTACACATAGCGGCAGGCAGATTCCCCCTTTTTACACATTGCGGCAGGCAGTCCCCCTTTTTACACATAGCTGCAGGCAGATTCCCCCTTTTAACACATAGCTGCAGGCAGATTCCCCCCTTTTACACATAGCTGCAGGCAGATTCCCCCTTTTTACACATAGCGGCAGGCAGATTCCCCCTTTTTACACATAGCGGCAGGCAGATTCCCCCTTTTTACACATAGCGGCAGGCAGTCCCAACAAAGAAAGAAAGAGACGAAAGAAAGAAAGAAAGAAAGAAAGAAAGAAAGAAAGAAAGAAAGAAAGAAGAATTATACTTACCCTCTCCGCTGGCTCAAGCTCCTCGTGCAGCTTGACGATTCCCGGGCAGTAGAGAAGGAGGAGGAGGGAGGTGGAGGAGGGAGCCGCAGCAGCGCTGTGTTATTGGTGGAGGCGCTGCTGCTGCTGCCCCTCTGCTTCACTATAGGCTGTTCTCGGAAGACAGCCTATAGTGAAGCAGAGGGGCAGCAGCAGCAGCGCCTCCACCAGTAACAAAGCGCTGCTGCGGCTCCTTCCTTCACCTCCCTCCTCCTACTCCTCCCCCCCGTGCCGCTGCTCCTCTCATCTCCAAGCGACCCTCCTCCCTCTTCGTGTGTTACAGAGGCGGCAGCGTGTCTGGTGCTGCGGCTGCTGCCCGTAGTGCCCTGGCCTGATCTGTTCGTTACGACGGGCGGGCGGCGGGAGTCGCAGGACGCAGACCCGACGGGAGCGCTGGTGTGCGGCTGCGGCATGATACAATGAGTCATTGTGACTCATTGTAATGCCGGCGGCTGTGGGCCCTTGAGTGCGGCGGGGCCCCAGTGCAATGCACTGCCTGCCCTGCCAGAAGTTCCGCCCCTGGTGCCCCCCACTGGTGTGGGCTCCTGCAAGAGAGCCCCAGCGTCATGCAGTGGATTTGGCAGAAGCAGAGGACTCTGCTCCTGCGATCTTGAAGAGGCTTCTTGGAGTCAGCATCAGCATTCCCTTGGTGAATCCACAATGCCCTCCTATCCGAGACTGCCATGAAATTGGCCCGTGAGCACTTGTGCCCGGTGTAGGATTTTTAAATATGTGTAGTTTACTGTATGCAAGGGTTTAAAACCTTTTAGGAACTGAGATCTAAGGTGTATTACATGTAGTTTAAAAAAAACAAAAAAGGTTTATTTTATGGCAGTAGTTTCCAAACTGGGGTTCTTGCACTGGTAGCATAGTTTGGTGGTCCAGGACCAATTAAAATTATTTATACTTTATTAAATTGCCAAAACCATTCCCTCACAACATAACTGAACCTGAGGATGACATGCTATAAACACAATTTACTTAATTTTATATTTTTTTCTGAATTTCTCAATAAAAAAAACTTTGGCCTAGGGGTGCCGTGAAACAAATTTTGATACTATTTATTTATATAGTGCTCTTTCTCCAACAGGACTCAAGGCGCTTGAGATATGGCTTCTGGAACTGAACACAGGATTCTAAATGTGGCTGTACCAAGGACCTATACAGTGGCATTACAGGTTGAGTATCCCTTATCCAAAATGCTTGGGACCAGAGGAATTTTGGATATCGGATTTTTCTGTATTTTGGAATAATTGCATACCATAACGAGATATTATGGTGATGGGACCTAAATCTAAGCACAGAATGCATTTATGTTTCATATATACCATATACACACAGCCTGAAGGTCATTTTAGCCAATATTTTTTATAACTTTGTGCATTAAACAAAGTGTGTGTACATTCACAGAATTCATTTATGTGTCATATACACCTTATACACACAGTCTGAAGTTCATTTAATACAATATTTTTAATAACTTTGAGTATTAAACAAAGTTTGTGTACACTGAGCCATCAAAAAACAAAGGTTTCACTATCTCAGTCTCACTCAAAAAAGTCCGTATTTCGGAATATTCCGTATTTCGGAATATTTGGATATGGGATACTCAACCTGTATTACTTTTTTCTGCTACTGGTTCTTTACCTATGCAAACAAGCATCTGACTTGCCTTTCCTATTGCTTTGTTACATTGCTCACCTGAAATAGTAATACTTAGATAGCTTTCCTCTTGCCATTATAATGCCCTTAATATTATAGTTAGCCTTTGTATTTTTGAGACGTGTATGATTTTGCATTTTTTGGCATTAAATGTTGCCATGTTCTTGACCATTCCTCTAGTCCAGGGGCGGAACTGCCAGAGACAACGGAGTCAGTTGCCGCCGGGCTCCAGCCCTAAAGGGGCTTCCTCCATTGCCCTCCGGCTGTTACGTGCCCTTCCTATTAAATAGACAAAGGCGCTACCAGCAGGGTCTCGCAGTTTGTACATTCCATGCCGTAACACCCTTCTTTCCACCTTTTTAAAGACCCAGCCCAGCAGCCTCGCCGCTGCCACCACCGCTAGCTGCAGCACTGCCAGCGGTGGGGTGCCCCTGCTTCTTCTCACACCACAGATAGCTGGGCAGCACTGCAACTGCCTGCCTGATTGCTCCGCCCCCTTCCGGCTCCCAAGCACCTCTGCTGCCCAGTGATCCAGGAGCCTGCTGCTAGGAAGAAGTGGCCGAGCTTCAGCAAGCGAGTCTGGACACTGGCGGAGGAAGCCATGATAACCAGATAATGGGGAGTGGAGAGCCAGTTCCAAGGTAATACTTTATACAGCTGGTTGAGATCCTGGTCGGTGGATATGGATTCCAAGAAAACCCTGGAGGTGCTTCCTTTCAAGGGAGACACTCTCTTTAGAGAAGACCTCAATAAGATTGTAGCTGATCTGGCTACTGCTAAAACAGCTTGCCTACCTAGTATGACTCCTACCACGCAGAAGGCTAAAAGTACTTTCCCTTGGCCCTTTCATCCTCAAGGTAAAGCGTACCCAAGGTCAGGCATACCCAATGCAAGCTCATGCTTCCAGACCTGCCAAGCCCAGACTGAAGCAAGCCTGGGCTGCCCATCAGCCTGCTTCCAAAACGGACAAGCCTGCCGCATGACGGTGCAGGCCTCCCTCTGGGGGATCCCAGGGTGGGGGGCCCGACTTCTAGGTTTGGCATAATTCTAAGCTAGAGAATTCTGTTTGGAGCTCACCTTGTACTTTGTGAAGAAATAATCAGCATTGTGGCTGAGCAGATACATGTAGTGTGTGGCTGCAAACTGCATGGATCTGCTGCGTTGCAATGCTGATACTTTTTTTTTCAAAGTACCAATAGCTTCATATAATGTTCACAATTTTTATGCAGGATCAAATAGCTCAATAGGTAGGGTGTTTGATTAGAATTCAACAGGTTATAGGTTTGAATCCTGGGTATGGTAGTTTGAGATGTGTTATTTAATAAAGTATGTTGTTCTGACTGCCGGCATCCTATCACCTGGGATATCATACTAAATAAATGGAGTTGATCAATTTTTTTTATTTTTTTTTTAAACTAGGGACAATTTCCAGATACTTTTCTTTATAACTGAGATTGCCCCCTGGAACTTCACATCAGTTGACAACTATGCATGAGTGGGCAGTGCTTGCTCTGGATCTGCCCACCCATTTATGTGCCGTCATAAAAGAAAGCACAACTGACAGTTATCCTGGGCGTACACTACACAATTATCTGTCAGGCTATCTATCCAGTCTGGATGGATGGAATGAAAATCTGGTAATGTATCGGAGCAAATGTCAATTAACCATTTGCTCCAAAACACTAGAAAAGTGGTCAAAAATGGTCATTACACAAATTGGTTAAACCCAAAATTTAACCAATTTGTTTAGGGGACCATTTTTGTCCATTTTCTAGTGTTTGAGAGTAAATCGTTGATGGTCATTTGCTCACATAGATAACCGGATTTCTATTCCAACCAGCCAGTGTTGGAGATATGGTCTGCCAGATTACATAATGCATACCAGAGCCATAACTAGACTTTTTGGTGCCCTGTGACAGATAATTATATGCGCCCCCCCCTCCCCATTTTTGCAATATGGACAAAAGGCGCATGCCTTGTGGGGAAGGGACATAACAAGATTGGTCTCAGAGAAAGCACATGAGATATGAAGATATATCTAGTATACTTGACACTCAATGGTTTGTGGTATTGCCGGGGTGCCCTCCTTAAATGCATATACAGTCACACATGGCGTGTTTGTGCAAATGGCATATCAGCAGTCAGCACTAACTGGTGACATGCCATTTGTACAAGTAAGCCATGTGTGACTAATATATAAACATACTTTATTAAATAACACCTCAAACTATCATACCGAAGATTCAAACCTATAACCTGTTGAATTCTAATCAAATACCCTACCCATTGAGCTACTTGATCCTGCATCTATTCTAACCTCCAAAAACAGATTCAGTTGCATTTTCCAGCGTGTTTTGTTTGCGCCTTTGCAAATGTCTTACATCGACAAACTTATTTAGTACTATTTTGCAAATAGGGTTACATTGTCGCAACATTGTGTTCCCTAATTGCTTGATTTTTTTAAATGCAACAATTGATAAAGACACCTGATAATTGCTCTGTGGAGTCTTATTTTGTGTCTACTTCTTATCTACATTTAATTCCCTACCTCTAATCAAGGCATTTTTAAATGCTGGGGGCTGCCAGGACGTGAGGCCTACCTAGACTTTAGATCTGAATTTGAATGTACTTGTGAACTAACTCAATTTCCTACTTCTAAATTCATTCCTAAATTCACTACTTACATTAATCCTGTAGTTGGGCATTTTGAGCCTTCAATTGTGGGCATTGTTTTGTGTCCAGACCAGCAGCTGGTGGTGTGCATTTGCTGGAAAGGCATCGAAGACCTCCGATATGCTGCATCTCCTGATGTGTGTCTCCCTCAAGTGGCTGTCAGCAAATGCATGCTAGACACCCCATTCCAAGCTGATTGTGACATCACGGAACATGCATCATAGAACAGGCATGCTAGAATATGGGTCTTCAACCTGCGACCCTCCAGCTGCTGTGGAACTACATATACCAGCATGCCCTGCCTCAGTTTTAGCATACCTTAATAGCAAAACTGTGGCAGGGCATGCTGGGATGTGTAGTTTCACAGCAGCTGGAGGGCCACAGGATGAAGACCCATGTGCTAGAGCCAAGCCGCAGGTATATTGAATGCTAGCAAGCTGAATGTTTAAATCATTTTTGTTCCGCAGCATTCCAATGCGGAAGATTCCATGGAACCAGAGATTATTCCATTGAGAAGGACATGCTGCCTGGATGACTACACTGTGCAAATTAAATCACGGAGCCAGTTGGTTTGTGGGTGGCTCTGGTGACTGGGTGGTTGGGTGGGTGGTGTGTCTGAGGTGGAGCACATGCAAATGATTGTGTATCATCCAGCTAGTGAGAGAGAAAACTCATGCAGGAGTGTGCCTGCTTGTCAGTGGGTTATGCACCTTGCCAGACGTCAAATCTACATAGAGCAGCTGGAGTAGACAAGAGCAGGTTTGCAAAATATAGATAGAAGAGCATATATGCTGGCACATTCTCCATGATTGTGTCAGCTTATGTTTTGGTGCACTGCACTTTCCTCCACTAAGTTTTAGCCATTTTTGTTAAGCTCAAGTGTAGTTGCTTCTCGGCCTTTTGGCTGTGATCTTGTATCGTGGTTGAAGGGTCTGCTGGAGGGAGGGATTGTTTTCTTCATTGGCGAAAGACCAAAGATATTCCAGGTAGTGATGGGAAATCTAGTTCAGTTCGGTGATTAGTTCATTATGATCTAGTTCACTGAAAAGATTAGTTCAGAAGATTAGTTCATCTAGTTCATTTAGTTCATCATTTCACTCACTGACTCTGAGACTGAAAGGAGTGATTAGATTTAGAACTAGTCTAGACTATTACACATAGAGTAGGCATTTCTAATACTAGCTCATTGTAGGAGTTATAATCTTTTTCAAATGATCAGATGTGTGTAATATGTCAGATTTTTTATTTTTAAGAAAAGCAATAAGTTATATAGCAACCTTATACTGACATATGTATCTCTGCAATATTAATCCCATTGTTGGTACTCCTTTTTACTTCATAATAGGCAAGTGAAAGACCCAAATCCAGAGTAATGTCATAAATCACTTTTAGTTTTTTCTGCTTTTAAAATATAGTAATTAAAAGAAAAAGTCCCTTTGCCCAAATGTAACAGACCTTAGAGAGATAAAGTGGAGATGTTGCAAAGCAACCCATCAGCTTCTGTCATTTATGTTCAACAGTATATAAAGTGACAGAAGCTGATTGGTTGCTAGGGGCAACTGCTCAACTTTATGTCACTTGAAGGTTCATAGTACATATACCCCTGTGTCTTGTGTGGAGTAATCATACCCTACAGAAGGCATGTCCAAACTGCGGCCCTCCAGCTGTTGTGAAACTACATATCCCAGCATGCCCTGACACAGTTTTTCCGTCAGAGAATGCTAAAGCTGTGTCAGGGCATGCTGAGATGTGTAGTTTCTCAACAGCTGGAGGGCCGCAGTTTGGACATGCCTGCGCCTACAGGATAGCATGCAGCACTCAGCACTGTGTCTTTAGCTGATTGGGAGTGTAGCTTGTCACCTAATATACTGGAGGAATGAATCATGGCTATATGCAGTTCAGCATCAGCTCCATACAATGCATATGCCTGAGCACAGCAGTGCCACACATGGTAGCTGAGAAGTACTGCACTGACTCGTATGGCTGTATGAGTCATTGAGTCAGTGAACTGATCAGTGAACTGTAATGAATCACTGAACTACTGAACTACTTGCTGAACTACTGAACTACTTGCAAGGAGAGTGACTCGTGAGTCGTCAGGACAATGCAGTTCAATCAGCTTCATAGAGTCCACCACTGACTCCATGAGCACAGCAGTGACCCCTGTGGCAACTGAGGTAAACTGACTCATGAGAATTCAGTATTCACTCACACACACACACACACACACACACACACTGATTGGTTGCTATGGGCAACATCACTTCTATAGAACTACCTAAGTATATGTACCATCATATTTTTAATTATTTCAAGACTGAAGGTTCATCAGACAGACATACATATCCCCCTATGTCTTGTGTAGAGTAATCAGTCCCTACAGCAGGCATGTCCAAACTGCGGCCCTCCAGCTGTTGAGAAACTACATATCCCAGCATGCCCTGACACAGCTTTAGCATTCTCTGACATCTGACAGCAAAACTGTGTCAGGGCATGCTGGGATATGTAGTTTCACAACAGCTGGAGGGCTGCAGTTTGGACATGCCTGCCCTACAGGATAGCATGCAGCACTCAGAATTTGTCTTTGGTTGATTGGTAGTGACAGTGTACCTTGTGACCACCTAATATGCTAGGTGAATTAATCATGGCTATATGCAGTTCAGTATCAGCTCCATACAATGCATATGCCTGAGCACAGCAGTACCACACATGGTAGCTGAGAAGTACTGCACTGACTCGTATGGCTGTATGAGTCATTGAGTCAGTGAACTGATCAGTGAACTGTAATGAATCACTGAACTACTGAACTACTTGCTGAACTACTGAACTACTTGCAAGGAGAATGACTCACGAGTCGTCAGGACAATGCAGTTCACTCAGCTCCACAGAGTGAGTCCAATCCATGTCTGAGCACAGCAGTGACCCCTGTGGCAGCAGAGATGTACTGACTCATGAGTACTGCTGAGTGAGAGCTGAATAAAAACAGTGCTGCAGCAGCACCTACACAACACCCAGCAGAATATTTAGCACAGCAATATGCACAGGAACCAGTAGTACCAGAAGTAGCAGCAAGTGTTTGGACATCTGGACTAATAGGACAGTGATTGTATCACAGAAAGGTGAGCAGCATGACCACACATGCTCACTCACAGACACACATAGGGGTAAATTTACTAAGGTGGGAGATTTTTAGAACTGGTGATGTTGCCCATGGCAACCAATCAAATTCTACTTACCATTTATCTAGCTGCTTCTAGCAGATAATAAATATAATCGGATTGGTTGCTATGGGCAACATCACCAATTCTAAAAAATCTCCCACCTTAGTAAATTTACCCCATACACTTTGGCTAGGCAGTGCAGATGCTATTTTTTATTAGATCTGATTGCTGGGCTGTGTTGTACTTTTAACTTTCATTTCACAGCATCAGATTCAGGAAGTGAAAATCCAGTGAATGAGACAGTGAGAAGCCTAATGCTGGCTCTATTCTGTCTGTGTCTGACTCCTCCTTCCTGATGAACTAATCTTTGCCAAAGCTGTGAACTGAACGAACTAGTTCACTTTGAAGATTAGTTCATTTTGAACTAATCATTCATGAACTACCCATCACTAATTCCAGGATGGAAGGCTTGGGAACACTATCCGTTTTTCAGTTGTGGAAGAGCACAGAGGTCGGATTGGACTACATTCTATAGTAAAGGATACCTTTCTATTTATTGCCCCTCCCCTTATATGTGTCTGTGTTACAATAAAGCTTTGGTCTTGTGATTCCCTCACCCTCTTACACTCCACAGACATAGCCTTATTAACTGTTGTATTATTGTATAGTTTAAATGTATAGTGCAGTTCATGATTTATAGTGTAGGCTGGCCTGTGCTGTAGTTCTTGAACTGTACTATACCGACAGCATTTGTATTGTGTTTTGGCTGTGCTGCAACACAGTACTTATGTGTGTAATGTTTATGTATGTTTTTTTGCTTCTTTATGTCAATAAAGACTGCTTTTTCAATCCAATATCTGAAAACAATCAATGTTTATCTTTGATGGCAATAGAAGTGGTATGATATTTGCTGCTTTTGAAAGGCAATATCTGATATGTCCCCTATCTGGAAACCATATATTAAATGGCTTTTCAGAAAAGGGAGATGGTAGAAGAGCTTTCAGTACTTGTAGGACCGATGCACATTTCCTATTCTAGCCTCCAAAAACAGATTCAGTTGCATTTTCCAGCGTGTTTTGGATGCGCCTTTGCAAATGTCTTACATCGACAAACTTATTTAGTACTATTTTGCAAATAGGGTTACATTGTTGCAACATTGTGTTCCCTAATTGCTTGATTTTTTAAATGCAACAATTGATAAAGACACCTGATAACTGCTCTGTGGAGTCTTATTTTGTGTCTACTTTTTATCTACATTTAATTCTCTACCTCTAATCAAGGCATTTTTAAGTGCTGGGGGCTGCCAGGACGTGAGGCCTACCTAGACTTTAGATCTGAATTTGAATGTACTTGTGAACTAACTTAATTTCCTACTTCTAAATTCATTCCTAAATTCACTACTTACATGAATCCTGTAGTTGGGCATTTTGGGACTTCGATTGTGGGCATTGTTTTGTGTCCAGACCAGCAGCAGGTGGTGTGCATTTGCTGGAAAGGCATCGAAGACCTCCGATATGCTGCATCTCCCTCAAGTGGCTGTCGGCAAATGCCTGCTAGACACCCCATTTCAAGCTGATTGTGACATCACGGTACATGCATCATAGAACAGGCATGCTAGAACATGGGTCTTCAACCTGCGACCCTCCAGCTGCTGTGGAACTACACATCCCAGCATGCCCTGCCTCAGTTTTAACATACCTTAATAGCAAAACTGTGGCAGGGCATGCTGGGATGTGTAGTTTCACAGCAGCTGGAGGGCCACAGGATGAAGACCCATGTGCTAAAGCCAAGCCGCAGGTACATTGAATGCTAGCAAGCTGAATATTTAAATCCTTTTTATTCCGCAGCATTCGAATGTGGAAGATTCCATGGAACCAGAGATCCTTCCATTGAGAAGGACATGCTGCCTGGATGACTACACTGTGCAAATTAAATCACGGAGCCAGTTGGCTTGTGGGTGGCTCTGGTCACTGGGTGGTTGGGTGGGTGGTGTGTCGGAGGTGGAGCACATGCAAATGATTGTGTATCATCCAGCTAGTGAGAGAGAAAACTCATGCAGGAGTGTGCCTGCTTGTCAGTGGGTTATGCACCTTTCCAGACGTCAAATCTACATGGAGCAGCTGGAGAGGACAAGAGCAGGTTTGCAAAATATAGACAGAAGAGCTCTCCAGCCTAGTTTGCTGTCTGTTTCCACTTCTCTTTTCTTGAGCCGCTCCCTTCTATGCCCTAGCGCACTATCCTGACTTCTCCCATCTGCTTACTTTGTGCCTTCCAACGCACAATGCGAACTACAGGTAGTGCTGCAGGGCCCACACCCTTTTACTTGCCATACAGAGCAGCTCTGGAGCTGTTACAGTGCCCAGCTTCTGCAAGAAATCAGCTTGAATGCTTCAGGGGCTGGGGCATAGCCAACATGAGCCCCACACCGAAGGAGGGTGGAGGTGTTTAATGCGAACTAGGGGTCATCCAAGCACCGCAAAAGGCCGCCATGCCCTGCACGCCCCTTTTCTCTTTTCATATGCAGACGAGGGTTGAAGCCAACTTTGACCCACTGCTTGGATGATATCACCATATGCAAATCCATCTGCTGCAGGCCTTCCCCCAGGAATGCTTGCACTAGTTGTTGCATTTGGTTTGTTGTTTGGGGGTGCTTCAGTATTAGGCAGCCTTCTGCCCTCCCATGTTCATCTGAAAATATGTGTTCTCCCTGCAGTTGTTGTCCCCAGATGAGAGTTCCCTTGTGCTGCCTCAGTTGAATCTTCTTTACTTGACAGAGATGTGCCTGAGCAGCGGCCCTCCCCAGCCCTATCCTAAATCATACTTATTTTGCATAGGAGATACCATGGTCATGAAGATTGTTCTCCCAGGGTGAGGTTAATTCATTGCATTCTGGGTATGCTGACCCCTGTGATTTCCCCAAATGTGGGAAACTTGACTGCATTATTTGTGGTAGTGGGGGACTGTGTTTGTGCTTTCCTCTGGTCAGCTCTGGTAAAAGTCAGATTTATTTGTCTCAGATCTTCCTCTAGCCTTGTTCTTCTTTCGAGAGTTCCCTTGTGCTGCCTCAGTTGGATCTCCTTTACTTGACAGGGGGGTGCCCAAGCAGCGACCCTCCCCAGCTCTAGCCCAACTCCTACTTACCTGCCAGGTGAGATACTATGATCATGAAGGTGCTTCTCCCAGGGCAAGGCTCACCCATTGCACTCTGGGTGTGCTGCCCCTGTGATTTCCCCAAATGTGGGAAACTTGACTGCATAATTTGTGTTTCCACTGGTCGGTTTTCATATAATTCAGATCTCTTTGTCTCAGGTCTCTCTCCAGCCTAGTTTGCAGTCTGTTTCCACTTCTTTTTTTTTGAGCCCCTCCCTTCTATACCCTTGTGCACTATCCTGACTTCTCCTCCTGTCTGCTTACTTTGTGCCTTCCAATGCACAATGCAAACTACAGGTAGTGCTGCAGGGCCCACAAACTTTTACTTGCATTACAGAGCAGCTCTGGAGCTGTTACAGTGCCAAGCTGCTGCAAGAAATCAGCTTGAATGCTTCAGGGGCTGGGGCATTGCCAACATGAGCCCCACACCGAAGGAGGGTGGGGGTGTTTAATGCGAACTAAGGGTCATCCAAGCGCCGCAAAAGGCCGCCATTCACTGCATACCTCTTTTCTCTTTTCATATGCAGATGAGGGTTCCAGCCAACTTTGGCCCACTGCTTGGATGACATCACTGTATGCAAATCCGTCTTCTGCAGACCTTCCCCCAGGAATGCTTGTACTAGTTGTTGCATTTGGTTTGTTGTTTGGGGGTGCTTCAGTATTAGGCAGCCTTCTGACCTCCCATGTTCATCTGAAAATATGTGTTCTCCCTGCAGTTGTTGTCCCCAGATGAGAGTTCCCTTGTGCTGCCTCAGTTGAATCTCCTTTACTTGACAGAGATGTGCCTGAGCAGCGGCCCTCCCCAGCCCTATCCCAAATCATACTTATTCTGCATAGGAGATATCATGGTAATGAAGACTGTTATCCCAGGGTGAGGTTCATTCATTGCATTCTGGGTATGCTGACCCCTGTGATTTCCCCAAATGTGGGAAACTCGACTTCATTATTTGTGGTAGTGGGGGACTGTGTTTGTGCTTTCCTCTGGTCAGCTCTGGTAAAAGTCAGATTTATTTGTCTCAGATCTTCCTCTAGCCTTGTTCTTCTTTCGAGAGTTCCCTTGTGCTGCCTCAGTTGGATCTCCTTTACTTGACAGGGGGGTGCCCAAGCAGCGACCCTCCCCAGCTCTAGCCCAACTCCTACTTACCTGCCAGGTGAGATACTATGATCATGAAGGTGCTTCTCCCAGGGCAAGGCTCACCCATTGCACTCTGGGTGTGCTGCCCCTGTGATTTCCCCAAATGTGGGAAACTTGACTGCATAATTTGTGTTTCCACTGGTCGGCTTTCATATAATTCAGATCTCTTTGTCTCAGGTCTCTCTCCAGCCTAGTTTGCAGTCTGTTTCCACTTCTTTTTTTTTGAGCCCCTCCCTTCTATACCCTTGTGCACTATCCTGACTTCTCCTCCTGTCTGCTTACTTTGTGCCTTCCAATGCACAATGCAAACTACAGGTAGTGCTGCAGGGCCCACAAACTTTTACTTGCATTACAGAGCAGCTCTGGAGCTGTTACAGTGCCAAGCTGCTGCAAGAAATCAGCTTGAATGCTTCAGGGGCTGGGGCATTGCCAACATGAGCCCCACACCGAAGGAGGGTGGGGGTGTTTAATGCGAACTAAGGGTCATCCAAGCGCCGCAAAAGGCCGCCATTCACTGCATACCCCTTTTCTCTTTTCATATGCAGATGAGGGTTCCAGCCAACTTTGGCCCACTGCTTGGATGACATCACTGTATGCAAATCCGTCTTCTGCAGACCTTCCCCTAGGAATGCTTGTACTAGTTGTTGCATTTGGTTTGTTGTTTGGGGGTGCTTCAGTATTAGGCAGCCTTCTGCCCTCCCATGTTCATCTGAAAATATGTGTTCTCCCTGCAGTTGTTGTCCCCAGATGAGAGTTCCCTTGTGCTGCCTCAGTTGAATCTCCTTTACTTGACAGAGATGTGCCTGAGCAGCGGCCCTCCCCAGCCCTATCCCAAATCATACTTATTTTGCATAGGAGATATCATGGTAATGAAGACTGTTATCCCAGGGTGAGGTTCATTCATTGCATTCTGGGTATGCTGACCCCTGTGATTTCCCCAAATGTGGGAAACTCGACTTCATTATTTGTGGTAGTGGGGGACTGTGTTTGTGCTTTCCTCTGGTCAGCTCTGGTAAAAGTCAGATTTATTTGTCTCAGATCTTCCTCTAGCCTTGTTCTTCTTTCGAGAGTTCCCTTGTGCTGACTCAGTTGGATCTCCTTCACTTGACAGGGAAGTGCCCGAGCAGCGACCCTACCCAGCTCTAGCCCAACTCCTACTTACCTGCCAGGTGAGATACTATGATCATGAAGGTGCTTCTCCCAGGGCAAGGCTCACCCATTGCACTCTGGGTGTGCTGCTCTTGCGATTTCCCCAAATGTGGGAAACTTGACTGCATAATTTGTGTTTCCCCTGGTCGGCTCTCGTATAATTCAGATCTCTTTGTCTCAGGTCTCTCTCCAGCCTAGTTTGCTGTCTGTTTCCACTTCTCTTTTCTTGAGCCGCTCCCTTCTATGCCCTTGCGCACTATTATGACCTCTCCTGTCTGCTTACTTTGTGCCTTCCAACGTCAATGCAAACTACAGGTAGTGCTACAGGGCCCACACCCTTTTACATGCTTTACAGAGCAGCTCTGGAGCTGTTACAGTGCCCAGCTGCTGCAAGAAAACAGCTTGAATGCTTCAGGGGCTGGGGCATAGCCAACATGAGCCCCACACCGAAGGAGGGTGGAGGTGTTTAATGTGAATTAGGGGTCATCCAAGCGCCGCAAAAGGCCGCCATGCCCTGCACATCCCTTTTTTCTTTTCATATGCAGACGAGGGTTGAAGCCAACTTTGACCCACTGCTTGGATGACATCACCATATGCAAATCCATCTGCTGCAGGCCTTCCCCCAGGAATGCTTGCACTAGTTGTTGCATTTGGTTTGTTGTTTGGGGGTGCTTCAGTATTAGGCAGCCTTCTGCCCTCCCATGTTCATCTGAAAATATGTGTTCTCCCTGCAGTTGTTGTCCCCAGATGAGAGTTCCCTTGTGCTGCCTCAGTTGAATCTCCTTTACTTGACAGAGATGTGCCTGAGCAGCGGCCCTCCCCAGCTCTATCCCAAATCATACTTATTTTGCATAGGAGATACCATGGTCATGAAGATTGTTCTCCCAGGTTGAGGTTCATTCATTGCATTCTGGGTATGCTGACCCCTGTGATTTCCCCAAATGTGGGAAACTTGGCTGCATTATTTGTGGTAGTGGGGGACTGTGTTTGTGCTTTCCTCTGGTCAGCTCTGGTAAAAGTCAGATTTCTTTGTCTCAGATCTTCCTCTAGCCTTGTTCTTCTTTCGAGAGTTCCCTTGTGCTGACTCAGTTGGATCTCCTTCACTTGACAGGGGGGTGCCCGAGCTGCGACCCTCCCCAGCTCTAGCCCAACTCCTACTTACCTGCCAGGTGAGATACTATGATCATGTAGGTGCTTCTCCCAGGGCAAGGCTCACCCATTGCACTCTGGGTGTGCTGCCCCTGTGATTTCCCCAAATGTGGGAAACTTGACTGCATAATTTGTGTTTCCCCTGGTCGGCTCTCGTATAATTCAGATCTCTTTGTCTCAGGTCTCTCTCCAGCCTAGTTTGCTGTCTGTTTCCACTTCTCTTTTCTTGAGCCGCTCCCTTCTATGCCCTTGCGCACTATTCTGACCTCTCCTGTCTGCTTACTTTGTGCCTTCCAACGCACAATGCAAACTACAGGTAGTGCTGCAGGGCCCACACCCTTTTACATGCTTTACAGAGCAGCTCTGGAGCTGTTACAGTGCCCAGCTGCTGCAAGAAATCAGCTTGAATGCTTCAGGGGCTGGGGCATAGCCAACATGAGCCCCACACCGAAGGAGGGTGGAGATGTTTAATGCGAATTAGGGGTCATCCAAGCGCCGCAAAAGGCCGCCATTCCCTGCACATCCCTTTTTTCTTTTCATATGCAGACGAGGGTTGAAGCCAACTTTGACCCACTGCTTGGATGACATCACCATATGCAAATCCATCTGCTGCAGGCCTTCCCCAGGAATGCTTGCACTAGTTGTTGCATTTGGTTTGTTGTTTGGGGGTGCTTCAGTATTAGGCAGCCTTCTGCCCTCCCATGTTCATCTGAAAATATGTGTTCTCCCTGCAGTTGTTGTCCCAAGATGAGAGTTCCCTTGTGCTGCCTCAGTTGAATCGCCTTTACTTGACAGAGATGTGCCTGAGCAGCGGCCCTCCCCAGCCCTATCCCAAATCATACTTATTTTGCATAGGAGATACCATGGTCATGAAGATTGTTCTCCCAGGGCAAGGCTCACCCATTGCACTCTGGGTGTGCTACTCCTGCGGTTTCCCCAAATGTTGGACACTTGACTGCATAATTTGTGTTTCACCTGGTCGGCTCTCGTATAATTCAGATCTCTTTGTCTCAGGTCTCTCTCCAGCCTAATTTGCTGTCTGTTTCCACTTCTCTTTTCTTGAGTTGCTCCCTTCTATGCCCTTGCGCACTATCCTGACTTCTCCCGTCTGCTTACTTTGTGCCTTCCAACGCACAATGCAAACTACAGGTAGTGCTGCAGGGCCCACACCCTTTTACTTGCCTTACAGAGCAGCTCTGGAGCTGTTACAGTGCCCAGCTGCTGCAAGAAATCAGCTTGAATGCTTCAGGGGCTGGGGCATAGCCATCATGAGCCCCACACCGAAGGAGGGTGGAGGTGTTTAATGCGAACTAGGGGTCATCCAAGCACCGCAAAAGGCCGCCATGCCCTGCATGCCAATTTTATCTTTTCATATGCAGACGAGGGTTGAAGCCAACTTTGACCCACTGCTTGGATGACATCACCATATGCAAATCCATCTGCTGCAGGCCTTCCCCCAGGAATGCTTGCACTAGTTGTTGCATTTGGTTTGTTGTTTGGGGGTGCTTCAGTATTAGGCAGCCTTCTGCCCTCCCATGTTCATCTGAAAATATGTGTACCTCCTGCAGTTGTTGTCCCCAGATGAGAGTTCCCTTGTGCTGCCTCAGTTGCATCTCCTTTACTTGACAGAGATGTGCCTGAGCAGCGGCCCTCTCCAGCCCTATCCCAAATCATACTTATTTTGCATAGGAGATACCATGGTCATGAAGATTGTTCTCCCAGGGTGAGGTTCATTTATTGCATTCTGGGTATGCTGACCCCTGTTATTTCCCCAAATGTGGTAAACTTGACAGCATTATTTGTGGTAGTGGGGGACTGTGTTTGTGCTTTCCTCTGGTCAGCTCTGGTAAAAGTCAGATTTCTTTGTCTCAGATCTTCCTCTAGCCTTGTTCTTCTTTCGAGAGTTCCCTTGTGCTGCCTCAGTTGGATCTCCTTCACTTGACAGGGGGGTGCCCGAGCAGCGACCCTCCCCAGCTCTAGCCCAACTCCTACTTACCTGCCAGGTGAGATACTATGATCATGAAGGTGCTTCTCCCAGGGCAAGGCTCACCAATTGCACTCTGGGTGTGCTGCTCCTGCGATATCCCCAAATGTGGGAAACTTGACTGCATAATTTGTGTTTCCCCTGGTCGGCTCTCGTATAATTCAGATCTCTTTGTCTCATGTCTCTCTCCAGCCTAGTTTGCTGTCTGTTTACACTTCTCTTTTCTTGAGCCACTACCTTCTATGCCCTTGCGCACTATCTTGACTTCTCCCGTCTGCTTACTTTGTGCCTTCCAACGCACAATGCGAACTACAGGTAGTGCTGCAGGGCCCACACCCTTTTAGTTGCCTTACAGAGCAGCTCTGGAGCTATTACAGTGCCCAGCTGCTGCAAGTAATCAGCTTGAATGCTTCAGGGGCTGGGGCATAGCCAACATGAGCCCCACACCGAAGTAGGGTGGAGGTGTTTAATGCGAACTAGGGGTCATCCAAGCGCCGCAAAAGGCCGCCATGCCCTGCACGCCCCTTTTCTCTTTTCATATGCAGACGAGGGTTGAAGCCAACTTTGACCCACTGCTTGGATGACATCACCATATGCAAATCCATCTGCTGCAGGCCTTCCCCCAGGAATGCTTGTACTAGTTGTTGCATTTGGTTTGTTGTTTGGGGGTGCTTCAGTATTAGGCAGCCTTCTGCCCTCCCATGTTCATCTGAAAATATGTGTTCTCCCTGCAGTTGTTGTCCCCAGATGAGAGTTCCCTTGTGCTGCCTCAGTTGAATCTCCTTTACTTGACAAGGGAGGCATTTTGGATTTTTTCTTTGGGTACCCTTACACCTGATGGTCTGAATGAGAGCATCGAACTGAACAACATTGGCAGTCTCTGAAGATTTTATCTATTGATTTACCTAATATATTATTTATTGAATATCCATTTATTGTATGTTTAATAAATAAACAAAATTATTAGAAGTAGCTATTTTGGAAACAGCTTTCCTCTTAGGATGAAACTGTATAATCCTGTTGTGTGTGTTCCTTTAAAGTTCTTTAGTAAAATCCACTAGTAATGATGAACATCAGATTTCTTCCTCCATCCTCTTTTTACACTTTCTCTTGGTTCTATATATATATATTTTTTTTTCTATTTTTTTTTCCCCTCCTTCTCCCAAAAGGCCCCCCTCCCCCCCCTCCCTGTTTTAAATTTTAAAATCTTTAAATATTTAAATCTTCGAATCCTTAAATTGTCTGTTTAATATTTATTTTTTCTTCATTTCTTTTTGTTGTTTAAACAGCAATGTAATTATTCCAGGGGTTAAAATAATGAAATATAGAAATAATATTAACAAAAATTAAAGGTAAAAATGAATTGATAGAATGATCCCATTAAAAGTAAATAAATAATATGGATGTTAAGCTGAGCGGGTTGGATTCAAACATGGGACTAGCTGCATAGAGTGCAGGTGATGTTTCCCCTGCGCCACAAGAACTGCTTTAGTAGTGGCATGGATTTATGTTACCCTAAAAGGTTTTATATAAGTAAATGGGGATCCTTAGTGCTGAGTCTCTGAATTATGTATATGTGATTATAGATATGAGGTATTGATTGAAAGATTATAGGTTAATCTGTATATAGATTATATATTTTCTGTTATTTTTTAAACCACCTTGTTGCTTATTTTATTATTATTTTTAATCACCATGTTGCTTATTTTTATATTATGAAATGCCTTTATATGTGCAATTGCAATTAGAAAGTTGTTCCATATGTGGGTCATTACATGTATGCATCCAATTAGTACATGTATGTATCCAATCAACTAATTAGTAATGCTATTGGTCCGGTGTATTTTAAAAAGAGCCTGCTAGGCTGCTGATGTATCCTCTGACGAAACCGCTCTTGGATAACAGCGGAGAAAGTGATTACCGGACACTCTGATTGCTGAGATATAAGCCCGTTCATGAACGAGCTACATCACGGCGGACGTCTGATGTAAAGACAGCGGTGAAGGGGAAAAAGCAATTTGAGACCGAGCAAAAGGAGGTCTCTACCCCACGGCAGGGAGAAATATCCCGACCGCGAGTGCCAATAAGATCCAGCCACGGTTAACGGGGGTCGTAGCATACCGCTGTGTTTCACCAACCATCACAGCGCTCTCCCCCTGTTTTCTTTCATTACTCACGTGAGTTACATATGAACTTTAACTGCAGTAAATAAGAGGCGTTGGTTACAACTGTTGCTGTTCATCCACAAGAAGGAATTTAATGTATCAATTACAATTGGAAAGTAACGATTAAATTACAACAGCTGTATCCAGGAGGATTTTTTGGACACTTTAATAAACATTCCGTTGTCATCAAGGGCAATATGAAATAGATCCTGATTACATTTAGATATGGATAGTGGTGCCTATATATGTTGACTCCATTGTATTTTATTGAATGTGGGTTTCTTCTGTCTATATATATTTTTTAAAAATAAAGAGCTTGTACATTTTATTTTTTGCGCTCCCTTGATAACAAGTGTGATTATCTTTAAAATTTGGTTTATTATTGGTAGAACAGTACTACCTATGGGAGCAGCATTTTATAATATATGGTGAAAATTAATAGATGTATAAAGATTAAATAAGCAACAAATTGGTGAAATAGATACGTTTTGATAGGAGCGCTGGGTTCTATATATATATATTGACATTTGGTTATATATATGTATAGACTTTATAAATTCTTGACAGAGATGTGCCTGAGCAGCGGCCCTCCCCAGCCCTATCCCAAATCATACTTATTTTGCATAGGAGATACCATGGTCATGAAGATTGTTCTCCCAGGGTGAGGTTCATTCATTGCATTCTGGGTATGCTGACCCCTGTGATTTCCCCAAATGTGGGAAACTCGACTGCATTATTTGTGGTAGTGGGGGACTGTGTTTGTGCTTTCCTCTGGTCAGCTCTGGTAAAAGTCAGATTTATTTGTCTCAGATCTTCCTCTAGCCTTGTTCTTCTTTCGAGAGTTTCCATGTGCTGCCTCAGTTGGATCTCCTTCACTTGACAGGGGGGTGCCCGAGCAGCGACCCTCCCCAGCTCTAGCCCAACTCCTATTTACCTGCCAGGTGAGATACTATGATCATGAAGGTGCTTCTCCCAGGGCAAGGCTCACCCATTGCACTCTGGGTGTGCTGCTCATGCGGTTTCCCCAAATGTTGGACACTTGACTGCATAATTTGTGTTTCCCCTGGTCGGCTCTCGAATAATTCAGATCTCTTTGTCTCAGGTCTCTCTCCAGCCTAGTTTGCTGTCTGTTTCCACTTCTCTTTTCTTGAGTTGTTCCCTTCTATGCCCTTGCGCACTATCCTGACTTCTCCCGTCTGCTTACTTTGTGCCTTCCAACGCACAATGCAAACTACAGGTAGTGCTGCAGGGCCCACACCCTTTTACTTGCCTTACAGAGCAGCTCTGGAGCTGTTACAGTGCCCAGCTGCTGCAAGAAATCAGCTTGAATGCTTCAGGGGCTGGGGCATAGCCCCACACCGAAGGAGGGTGGAGGTGTTTAATGCGAACTAGGGGTCATCCAAGCGCCGCAAAAGGCCGCCATGCCCTGCACGCCCCTTTTCTCTTTTCATATGCAGACGAGGGTTGAAGCCAACTTTGACCCACTGCTTGGATGACATCACCATATGCAAATCCATCTGCTGCAGGCCTTCCCCCAGGAATGCTTGCACTAGTTGTTGCATTTGGTTTGTTGTTTGGGGGTGCTTCAGTATTAGGCAGCCTTCTGCCCTCCCATGTTCATCTGAAAATATGTGTTCTCCCTGCAGTTGTTGTCCCCAGATGAGAGTTCCCTTGTGCTGCCTCAGTTGAATCTCCTTTACTTGACAGAGATGTGCCTGAGCAGCGGCCCTCCCCAGCTCTATCCCAAGTCATACTTATTTTGCATAGGAGATACCATGCATCTATACATACATGCGCTAACACCTGGGCATACACTGATGTACCCACACCTAATATCCATACATACACGCCCTGACACCTGGACATACACCAACATTCCCACACCTGCATCTATACATACACATGCTGACACCTGGACATACACCAACATACAAGCACCTGCATCTATATATACACGCGCTGACAAATGGACATACACCGACGTACCCACACTTGCATCTATACATACATGCACTGACATCTGGACATACAAGCACCTGCATCTATACATACACGCGCTGACACCTGAACCTACACTGACGTTCCCACACCTGCATCTATACATACACATTCTGACACCTGGACATACACAGACGTACCCACACCTGCATCTATACATACACGCGTTGACACCTGGACGTACACTGACGTACACACACCTACATCTATATATGCATGGATGCAAATGTGGGTACGTCTGTATACGTCCAGTTGTTAGCATGTGTATGTATAGATGTTAGGTGTGGGTACATCAGTGTATGTCCAGGTGTCAGCACATGTATGTATAGATTCACATGTGGGTACGTTGGTGTACGTTTAGGGGTCAGCGTGTTTATGTATAGATGTTGGTGTGTGTATGTCAGTGTACGTACAGATATAGGTGTGTGTATGTATGTATGTATGTATGTATATGTATAGAGGAAGGTGTGATACATACATATAACACATACATGATAGATACATACATATATCACACACACGATAGATAGATAGATAGATAGAACACATACATACAAGATAGATACATACATACATACATGATAGATAGATACATATATACACACACATACGATAGATAGATAGATAGATAGATAGATATATATATATATATATCACAAACATATATAATTCATACATATATCACACTCACATACATGATACATACATGAGAAAGACCTGGGAAGGTGATGAGGCCCGGGCCCCCTGCTGATGTTGCGTTGAGGAAGGCAGTGTTCCAGGGCGGATGCCAGTCGGGGAGAGCGCCGCGCAGCCCGGGAAAAATACTGCTGAGGAGCTACATCTGGAAGAGCCCCAGGGAGGGAGAGTGTCACATGCCCCATCCTGCGCGGCACACTCTGCAGGCCTGCACATGGGAAGGGAGGTCTCTGGCCACACATACTCACCCTGCTGCTGAAGCCCCGCTGCTGTCCCCATCAGCGCTCTCCAGCGGGGAGCGGGGCCAGGATGAACCTCAACCTGTGAGAACTATCTTCATGATCAAGAGATCTCATATGCAAGATAAGTATGTGTTGGGAAAGGGCTGGGGAGGGCGGCTGCTCGGGCACACCCTCGTCAAGTTAAGGAGATTTAACTGAGGAAGCACAAGGGAACTCTCGTCTGGGGACAACAACTGCAGGGAGACCACATCTTTTCAGATGAACATGGGAGGGCGGAAGGCTGCCTAATACTGAAGCACCCTCAGACATTAAACCATATGCAACAACTATTGCAAGCATTCCTGGGGGAAGGTCTGCAGCAGACGGATTTGCATTCAGTGATGTCATCCAAGCAGTGGGCCAAAGTTGGCTGGAACCCTCATCTGTATATGAAAAGAGAAAAGGGGCATGCGGGGCATGGCGGTCTTTTGCGGCGCTTGGATAACCCCAAGTTTGCAATAGACACCCCCACCCTCCTTCGGTGTGGGGCTCATGTTGGCCATGCCCAAGCCCCTGAAGCATTCAAGCTGATTTCTTGCAGCAGCTGGGCTCTACAAGACAAGTAAAAGGGTGTGGGCCCTGCAGCACCACCGGTAGTTTGCATACACACATATATAGGACAGCATCTCTTATATGCCCCAGGGTCAATAAAATAGTATCCTTGTCTAGGCTATCCATCCCCTCAGATAAGGCATTTGTCCATGCCGCTACAGCACTACACACCCAGGTCGACGCAATTGCCGGTCTGAGTAAGGTACCTGAATGTGTATAAATGGACTTCAGGGTAATCTCCTGTTTGCGGTCAGCACACTCTTTGAGGGTAGCCGTATCCTGGGACGGGAGGGCTACCTTCTTGGATAAGCGTGTTAATGCTTTGTCCACCCTAGGGGAGGATTCCCATCGTAACCTATCCGTTGATGGGAAAGGATACGCCATAAGATTCCTTTTGGAAATCTGCAGTCTTTTATCTGGAGATTTCCAAGCTTTTTTACATAACTCGTTCAGCTCGTGTGAGGGGGGCAAGGTTACCTCAGGCTTCTTTCCCTTGTACATATGTACCCTCTTGTCAGCGACAGGGGGTTACTCTGTGATGTGCAAACCATCTTTTATTGCCATAATCATAAATCGAATGGATTTTGCCAATTTTGGCTGTAACTTTGCATCATCGTAATCGACACTGGAGTCAGAATCCGTGTCGGTATCTGTGTCAACAAACTGGGATAGTGGGCGCTTATGAGACCCTGACAGTCCCTGCAACATAGGATCAGGCATGGGTTGAGACCCTGACTGTCCCAAAGCTTCTGCCTTGTCTAATCTTTTGTGCAATGAGTTTACACTAGCATTTAAAACATTCCACATATCCATCCAATCAGCTGTCGGCAGAGAAACCACATTCATTTGCTCCCGCTCCTCTCTAATATAGCCTTCTTCCTCAGACATGTCGACACACGTGTACCGACACACCACACACACAGGGAATGCTTTTTCTGAAGACAGTTTCCCCACAAGGCCCTTTGGAGAGACAGAGAGGGAGTATGCCAGCACACACCCCAGCGCTATATAACCCAGGAATAAAACAGTAACTTAATGTTTGCCCAGTAGTGCTGCTGTATGTAATTTGCGAATTATGTGCCCCCCCCCCCCCCCTCTTTTCAACCCTCTTGTCTAACGTGGTATAAGCAGGGTAGAGTCCGGGGAGCTTCCTCTCAGCGGTGCTGTGGAGAAAAAATGGCGCTGGTGAGTGCTGAGGGAGAAGCCCCGCCCCCTCGGAGGCGGGCTTCTGTCCCGCTTAAACTGTAAAATTGGTGGGGGCTCATACATTTATACAGTGCCCAGCTGTATATATGTTATATTTTTGCGAAAGAGGTTTATATTGCTGCCCAGGGCGCCCCCCCTGCGCCCTGCACCCTTACAGTGACCGGAGTATGTGAGGTGTATGGGAGCAAAGGCACACAGCTGCAGTGCTGTGCATTACCTCAGTGAAGATCATGAAGTCTTCTGCCGCCTCTGAAGTCTTCTTTTCTTCTCATACTCACCCGGCTTCTATCTTCCGGCTCTGCGAGGGGGTCGGCGGCGCGGCTCTGGGACGGACGGCGAGGGTGAGATCCTGCGTACCAATCCATCTGGAGCTAATGGTGTCCAGTAGCCTAAGAAGCAGGACCTTGCAACTCAGAGAGTAGGGCTGCTTCTCTCCCCTCAGTCCCTCGATGAGGGAGTCTGTTGCCAGCAGTGCTCCCTGAAAATTAAAAACCTAACAAAATACTTTCTGTCAGAAAGCTCAGGAGAGCTCCTGAAAAGCACCCAGTCTCCACTGGGCACAGTATCAAACTGAGGTCTGGAGGAGGGGCATAGAGGGAGGAGCCAGTGCACACCCAGAACTAAAGTCTTTCTTAAAGTGCCCATGTCTCCTGCGGAGCCCGTCTATCCCCATGGTCCTTACGGAGTCCCCAGCATCCTCTAGGACGTTAGAGAAAATAGGATTTTAATACCTACTGGTAAATCCTTTTCTCTTATTCCGTAGAGGATGCTGGGCACCCGTCCCAGTGCGTACTGTGTCTGCAGTTATTAAATGGCCCTTAACTCCAGAACATTTATGTGGAGACAACTTTCCTGACTTGACCATCTTCCTTGGATGTTTTCCCCCTGTGTGACTGCTCCCCAGCCTCGGAGGGTTGCATCCGTGGTCCCTAGGATCCCGTCCTGGATCCCAAACCATCGCCCCTCTAGGTGGTGAGAACTGTGCAGCCACCAATGGAGTGAGATTCTGGTCTTGGAAGACAGGATTATCCTCCGGTGCATGTGTAGGTGGGATCCGGACCACTTGTCCAACAGGTCCCACTGGAACACTCTGGCATGGAGCCTGCCAAACTGAATGGCCTCGTAGGCCGCAACCATCTTCCCCAGCAACCGAATGCATTGATGGATTAACACTCTTGCTGGTTTCAGAATTTGTTTGACCAGACTCTGGATCTCCAGAGCCATTCCACTAGAAGAAAACCTCTTCTGTGTCCAGTATCACTCCCAAAAACAACAACCGCGTCATTAGGACCAACTGCGATTTTGGCAAGTTTAGGAGCCAACCATGTTGTTAAAGAACTGTCAGGGAGAGTAGATGTTTTGCACCAACTGGTACCGGGATCTCGCCTTTATCAGGAGATCATCCAAGTACGGGATAATTGTGACTCCTTGCTTGCGAAGGAGAACCATCATTTCCGCCATCACCCTGGTGAAAATCCTCGGAGCCGTGGACTAGAGATGAGCGGGTTCGGTTTCTTTGAATCCGAACCCGCACGAACTTCACTTTTTTTTCCACGGGTCCGAGCGACTCGGATCTTCCCGCCTTGCTCGGTTAACCCGAGCGCGCCCGAACGTCATCATGACGCTGTCGGATTCTCGCGAGACTCGGATTCTATATAAGGAGCCGCGCGTCGCCGCCATTTTCACTCGTGCATTGAGATTGATAGGGAGAGGACGTGTCTGGCGTCCTCTCCATTAGAATAGAGATAGATAGATTAGATAGAGAGAGATTGTGCAGAGTCGCAGACAGAGTTAGTTTACCACAGTCAGTGACCAGTGCAGTTGCTAGTTAACTTTTATTTAATATAATATATCCGTTCACTTCTCTCTGCTATATCCGTTCTCTGCCTGAAAAAAAAAACGATACACAGCACAGTCAGTCACACAGTGTGACTCAGTCTGTGTGCACTCAGCTCAGCCCAGTGTGCTGCACAGTCATCAATGTATAAATTAAAAGCTTATAATTAATTGTGGGGGAGACTGGGGAGCACTGCAGGTTGTTAGCAGGAGCCAGGAGTACAATTATATTAATTAACAGTGCACACTTTTGCTGCAGGAGTGGTGACCAGTGCCTGACCACCAGTATAGTATTGTTGTATACTACTAATATCTCTTTAAATATCAACCAGTCTATATTAGCAGCAGACACAGTACAGTGCGGTAGTTCACGGCTGTGGCTACCTCTGTGTCGGCACACGGCAGGCAGTCCGTCCGACCAGAATTGTATTATTTATTATTATATACCTACCACCTAACCGTGGTTTTTTTTTCATTCTTTATACCGTCATAGTGTCATCCTAATTGTTACGAGTATACTACTATCTCTTTATCAACCAGTGTACAGTGCGGTAGTTCACGGCTGTGGCTACCTCTGTGTCGGCACACGGCAGGCAGTCCGTCCGACCAGAATTGTATTATTTATTATTATATACCTACCACCTAACCGTGGTTTTTTTTTCATTCTTTATACCGTCATAGTGTCATCCTAATTGTTACGAGTATACTACTATCTCTTTATCAACCAGTGTACAGTGCGGTAGTTCACGGCTGTGGCTACCTCTGTGTCGGCACACGGCAGGCAGTCCGTCCGACCAGAATTGTATTATTTATTATTATATACCTACCACCTAACCGTGGTTTTTTTTTCATTCTTTATACCGTCATAGTGTCATCCTAATTGTTACGAGTATACTACTATCTCTTTATCAACCAGTGTACAGTGCGGTAGTTCACGGCTGTGGCTACCTCTGTGTCGGCACACGGCAGGCAGTCCGTCCGACCAGAATTGTATTATTTATTATTATATACCTACCACCTAACCGTGGTTTTTTTTTCATTCTTTATACCGTCATAGTGTCATCCTAATTGTTACGAGTATACTACTATCTCTTTATCAACCAGTGTACAGTGCGGTAGTTCACGGCTGTGGCTACCTCTGTGTCGGCACACGGCAGGCAGTCCGTCCGACCAGAATTGTATTATTTATTATTATATACCTACCACCTAACCGTGGTTTTTTTTTCATTCTTTATACCGTCATAGTGTCATCCTAATTGTTACGAGTATACTACTATCTCTTTATCAACCAGTGTACAGTGCGGTAGTTCACGGCTGTGGCTACCTCTGTGTCGGCACACGGCAGGCAGTCCGTCCGACCAGAATTGTATTATTTATTATTATATACCTACCACCTAACCGTGGTTTTTTTTTTCATTCTTTATACCGTCATAGTGTCATCCTAATTGTTACGAGTATACTACTATCTCTTTATCAACCAGTGTACAGTGCGGTAGTTCACGGCTGTGGCTACCTCTGTGTCGGCACACGGCAGGCAGTCCGTCCGACCAGAATTGTATTATTTATTATTATATACCTACCACCTAACCGTGGTTTTTTTTTCATTCTTTATACCGTCATAGTGTCATCCTAATTGTTACGAGTATACTACTATCTCTTTATCAACCAGTGTACAGTGCGGTAGTTCACGGCTGTGGCTACCTCTGTGTCGGCACACGGCAGGCAGTCCGTCCGACCAGAATTGTATTATTTATTATTATATACCTACCACCTAACCGTGGTTTTTTTTTCATTCTTTATACCGTCATAGTGTCATCCTAATTGTTACGAGTATACTACTATCTCTTTATCAACCAGTGTACAGTGCGGTAGTTCACGGCTGTGGCTACCTCTGTGTCGGCAGTCGGCAGGCAGTCCGTCCATCCATAATTGTATTATTATTATTATAATATATACCACCTAACCGTGGTTTTTTTTTCATTCTTTATACCGTCATAGTGTCATACTAGTTGTTACGAGTATACTACTATCTCTTTATCAACCAGTGTACAGTGCGGTAGTTCACGGCTGTGGCTACCTCTGTGTCGGCAGTCGGCAGGCAGTCCGTCCATCCATAATTGTATTATTATTATAATATATACCACCTAACTGTGGTTTTTTTTGCATTCTTTATACCGTCGTCATAGTGTCATACTAGTTGTTACGAGTATACTACTATCTCTTTATCAACCAGTGTACAGTGCGGTAGTTCACGGCTGTGGCTACCTCTGTGTCGGCAGTCGGCAGGCAGTCCGTCCATCCATAATTGTATTATTATTATAATATATACCACCTAACCGTGGTTTTTTTTTCATTCTTTATACCGTCGTCATAGTGTCATACTAGTTGTTACGAGTATACTACTATCTCTTTATCAACCAGTGTACAGTGCGGTAGTTCACGGCTGTGGCTACCTCTGTGTCGGCAGTCGGCAGGCAGTCCGTCCATCCATAATTGTATTATTATTATAATATATACCACCTAACCGTGGTTTTTTTATACCACCTAACCGTGGCAGTCCGTCCATAATTGTATACTAGTATCCAATCCATCCATCTCCATTGTTTACCTGAGGTGCCTTTTAGTTCTGCCTATAAAATATGGAGAACAAAAAAGTTGAGGTTCCAAAATTAGGGAAAGATCAAGATCCACTTCCACCTCGTGCTGAAGCTGCTGCCACTAGTCATGGCCGAGACGATGAAATGCCAGCAACGTCGTCTGCCAAGGCCGATGCCCAATGTCATAGTACAGAGCATGTCAAATCCAAAACACCAAATATCAGAAAAAAAAGGACTCCAAAACCTAAAATAAAATTGTCGGAGGAGAAGCGTAAACTTGCCAATATGCCATTTACCACACGGAGTGGCAAGGAACGGCTGAGGCCCTGGCCTATGTTCATGGCTAGTGGTTCAGCTTCACATGAGGATGGAAGCACTCAGCCTCTCGCTAGAAAACTGAAAAGACTCAAGCTGGCAAAAGCACCGCAAAGAACTGTGCGTTCTTTGAAATCCCAAATCCACAAGGAGAGTCCAATTGTGTCGTTTGCGATGCCTGACCTTCCCAACACTGGACGTGAAGAGCATGCGCCTTCCACTATTTGCATGCCCCCTGCAAGTGCTGGAAGGAGCACCCGCAGTCCAGTTCCTGATAGTCAGATTGAAGATGTCAGTGTTGAAGTACACCAGGATGAGGAGGATATGGGTGTTGCTGGCGCTGGGGAGGAAATTGACCAGGAGGATTCTGATGGTGAGGTGGTTTGTTTAAGTCAGGCACCCGGGGAGACACCTGTTGTCCGTGGGAGGAATATGGCCGTTGACATGCCAGGTGAAAATACCAAAAAAATCAGCTCTTCGGTGTGGAGGTATTTCACCAGAAATGCGGACAACAGGTGTCAAGCCGTGTGTTCCCTTTGTCAAGCTGTAATAAGTAGGGGTAAGGACGTTAACCACCTCGGAACATCCTCCCTTATACGTCACCTGCAGCGCATTCATAATAAGTCAGTGACAAGTTCAAAAACTTTGGGTGACAGCGGAAGCAGTCCACTGACCAGTAAATCCCTTCCTCTTGTAACCAAGCTCACGCAAACCACCCCACCAACTCCCTCAGTGTCAATTTCCTCCTTCCCCAGGAATGCCAATAGTCCTGCAGGCCATGTCACTGGCAAGTCTGACGAGTCCTCTCCTGCCTGGGATTCCTCCGATGCATCCTTGCGTGTAACGCCTACTGCTGCTGGCGCTGCTGTTGTTGCCGCTGGGAGTCGATGGTCATCCCAGAGGGGAAGTCGTAAGCCCACTTGTACTACTTCCAGTAAGCAATTGACTGTTCAACAGTCCTTTGCGAGGAAGATGAAATATCACAGCAGTCATCCTACTGCAAAGCGGATAACTGAGGCCTTGGCATCCTGGGTGGTGAGAAACGTGGTTCCGGTATCCATCATTACTGCAGAGCCAACTAGAGACTTGTTGGAGGTACTGTGTCCCCGGTACCAAATACCATCTAGGTTCCATTTCTCTAGGCAGGCGATACCGAAAATGTACACAGACCTCAGAAAAAGAGTCACCAGTGTCCTAAAAAATGCAGCTGTACCCAATGTCCACTTAACCACGGACATGTGGACAAGTGGAGCAGGGCAGGGTCAGGACTATATGACTGTGACAGCCCACTGGGTAGATGTATGGACTCCCGCCGCAAGAACAGCAGCGGCGGCACCAGTAGCAGCATCTCGCAAACGCCAACTCTTTCCTAGGCAGGCTACGCTTTGTATCACCGCTTTCCAGAATACGCACACAGCTGAAAACCTCTTACGGCAACTGAGGAAGATCATCGCGGAATGGCTTACCCCAATTGGACTCTCCTGTGGATTTGTGGCATCGGACAACGCCAGCAATATTGTGTGTGCATTAAATCTGGGCCAATTCCAGCACGTCCCATGTTTTGCACATACCTTGAATTTGGTGGTGCAGAATTTTTTAAAAAACGACAGGGGCGTGCAAGAGATGCTGTCGGTGGCCAGAAGAATTGCGGGACACTTTCGGCGTACAGGCACCACGTACAGAAAACTGGAGCACCACCAAAAACTACTGAACCTGCCCTGCCATCATCTGAAGCAAGAAGTGGTAACGAGGTGGAATTCAACCCTCTATATGCTTCAGAGGTTGGAGGAGCAGCAAAAGGCCATTCAAGCCTATACAATTGAGCACGATATAGTAGGTGGAATGCACCTGTCTCAAGTGCAGTGGAGAATGATTTCAACGTTGTGCAAGGTTCTGATGCCCTTTGAACTTGCCACACGTGAAGTCAGTTCAGACACTGCCAGCCTGAGTCAGGTCATTCCCCTCATCAGGCTTTTGCAGAAGAAGCTGGAGGCATTGAAGGAGGAGCTAACACGGAGCGATTCCGCTAGGCATGTGGGACTTGTGGATGCAGCCCTTAATTCGCTTAACAAGGATTCACGGGTGGTCAATCTGTTGAAATCAGAGCACTACATTTTGGCCACCGTGCTCGATCCTAGATTTAAAGCCTACCTTGGATCTCTCTTTCCGGCAGACACAGGTCTGCTGGGGTTGAAAGACCTGCTGGTGACAAAATTGTCAAGTCAAGCGGAACGCGACCTGTCAACATCTCCTCCTTCACATTCTCCCGCAACTGGGGGTGCGAGGAAAAGGCTCAGAATTCCGAGCCCACCCGCTGGCGGTGATGCAGGGCAGTCTGGAGCGACTGCTGATGCTGACATCTGGTCCGGACTGAAGGACCTGACAACGATTACGGACATGTCGTCTACTGTCACTGCATATGATTCTCTCAACATTGATAGAATGGTGGAGGATTATATGAGTGACCGCATCCAAGTAGGCACGTCACACAGTCCGTACTTATACTGGCAGGAAAAAGAGGCAATTTGGAGGCCCTTGCACAAACTGGCTTTATTCTACCTAAGTTGCCCTCCCACAAGTGTGTACTCCGAAAGAGTGTTTAGTGCCGCCGCTCACCTTGTCAGCAATCGGCGTACGAGGTTACATCCAGAAAATGTGGAGAAGATGATGTTCATTAAAATGAATTATAATCAATTCCTCCGCGGAGACATTGACCAGCAGCAATTGCCTCCACAAAGTACACAGGGAGCTGAGATGGTGGATTCCAGTGGGGACGAATTGATAATCTGTGAGGAGGGGGATGTACACGGTGATATATCGGAGGGTGAAGATGAGGTGGACATCTTGCCTCTGTAGAGCCAGTTTGTGCAAGGAGAGATTAATTGCTTCTTTTTTGGGGGGGGTCCAAACCAACCCGTCATATCAGTCACAGTCGTGTGGCAGACCCTGTCACTGAAATGATGGGTTGGTTAAAGTGTGCATGTCCTGTTTTGTTTATACAACATAAGGGTGGGTGGGAGGGCCCAAGGATAATTCCATCTTGCACCTCTTTTTTCTTTTCTTTTTCTTTGCATCATGTGCTGATTGGGGAGGGTTTTTTGGAAGGGACATCCTGCGTGACACTGCAGTGCCACTCCTAGATGGGCCCGGTGTTTGTGTCGGCCACTAGGGTCGCTAATCTTACTCACACAGCTACCTCATTGCGCCTCTTTTTTTCTTTGCGTCATGTGCTGTTTGGGGAGGGTTTTTTGGAAGGGACATCCTGCGTGACACTGCAGTGCCACTCCTAGATGTGCCCGGTGTTTGTGTCGGCCACTAGGGTCGCTAATCTTACTCACACAGTCAGCTACCTCATTGCGCCTCTTTTTTTCTTTGCGTCATGTGCTGTTTGGGGAGGGTTTTTTGGAAGGGCCATCCTGCGTGACACTGCAGTGCCACTCCTAGATGGGCCCGGTGTTTGTGTCGGCCACTAGGGTCGCTTATCTTACTCACACAGCGACCTCGGTGCAAATTTTAGGACTAAAAATAATATTGTGAGGTGTGATGTGTTCAGAATAGGCTGAAAATGAGTGTAAATTATGTTTTTTGAGGTTAATAATACTTTGGGATCAAAATTACCCCCAAATTCTATGATTTAAGCTGTTTTTTAGGGTTTTTTGAAAAAAACACCCGAATCCAAAACACACCCGAATCCGACAAAAAAAATTCGGTGAGGTTTTGCCAAAACGCGGTCGAACCCAAAACACGGCCGCGGAACCGAACCCAAAACCAAAACACAAAACCCGAAAAATTTCCGGCGCTCATCTCTACCGTGGACAGACCAAACGGCAACGTCTGAAATTGGTAATGACAATCCTGAATTGCAAACCTCAGGTAGCTTGATGCAGTGGCTAAATGGGAACATGTAAGTAGGCATCCTTTATGTCTACCAAAACCATGAAATCTCCTTTATCCCCCGGACTGGAGATCACTACCCTGAGAGATTCCATCTTGAAATTGAATTTCTTTAGGTAGAAATTAAGGGATTTCAGATTTAAGATTGGTCTGACTGAGCCGTCCGGCTTCGGGACCACGAAGAGGCTTGAATAAAAACCTTCTCCCTGCTGACTAAGGCTGATTTGAACAATCGGTGAGGGGGAACTTCTTGAAACCCCAGTTTGTACCCTTGGGACACTATTTGTAAAACCCACGAGTTCAGGTCCGAATGAATCCAGAACTGACTGAAGAGTTTTAGACGTGCCCCCCAGTGGCTGAACTAGCGAGCAGTGGGCCCATGTGCGACAAAATGGCTTGGGCCCCCCCCCCATCCCATCCAAGTCCACCCCCTCACCCCTGGAGAGGATCTGGTGAGGGGGGCCTGCTCAGGGAAGTGGATACCTAGCAACAGTGCCGTAACTAGACATTTTAGCAGTGTGTGCAAGAAACGGCATTGGAGCCCCACCCCTGCATGCAAAACAGGGGCAGTGCGCGCCGTAGGCGCGCGCAAAAAAACATAGTGGCGTGGCTTCGTGGTTAAGGGGTGTGGCCACAAAATAATACCAATTCATAAAACGGTGCACAGTAGTCTCCATTATTCAAATTACGCCGCACAGTAGCACCACTACACCAGGTAGAGACCCTTTTACACCTTACGGCGGACAGATTCCTCTTTTTACACATTACAGCAGACAGCGTCCTCTTTTTACACATTACAGCAGACAGCGTCCCCTTTTTACACATTACGGCAGACAGCATCCCCCTTTTTTACACAACGGCAGACAGTGTGCCCTTGTTACACATAGCGGCAGACAGCGTACATTTTTTTCACATAACGGCAGACAGCCTGCCCTTGTTAAACATAGCGGCAGACAGCGTACACTTTTTACACATAACGGCAGACAGCCTGCCCTTGTTAAACATAGCGGCAGACAGCGTACACTTTTTTCACATAACAGCAGTCAGCCTGCCCTTGTTACACATAATGGCAGACATCGTACACTTTTTACACATTACAGCAGACAGCTTGCCCTTGTTACACATTACAGCAGACAGCTTGCCCTTGTTACACATTATGGCAGACAGCGTGCCCTTGTTACACATTACGGCAGACAGCATCCCCCTTGTTACACATTACGGCAGGCAGATTCCCCCTTGTTACACATTGCGGCAAGCAGATTCCCCCTTTTTACACATTGCGGCAAGCAGCTTCCCCCTTTTTACACATTGCGGCAGGCAGATTCCCCCTTTTTACACATTGCGGCAGGCAGTCCCCCTTTTTACACATAGCTGCAGGCAGATTCCCCCTTTTTACACATAGCGGCAGGCAGATTCCCCCTTTTTACACATTGCGGCAGGCAGTCCCCCTTTTTACACATAGCTGCAGGCAGATTCCCCCTTTTAACACATAGCTGCAGGCAGATTCCCCCCTTTTACACATAGCTGCAGGCAGATTCCCCCTTTTTACACATAGCGGCAGGCAGATTCCCCCTTTTTACACATAGCGGCAGGCAGATTCCCCCTTTTTACACATAGCGGCAGGCAGATTCCCCCTTTTTACACATAGCGGCAGGCAGTCCCAACAAAGAAAGAGAAGAAAGAAAGAAAGAAAGAAAGAAAGAAAGAAAGAAAGAAAGAAAGAAAGAAAGAAAGAAAGAAAGAAAGAAAGAAAGAAAGAAAGAAAGAAGAATTATACTTACCCTCTCCGCTGGCTCAGGCTCCTCGTGCAGCTTGACGATTCCCGGGCAGTAGAGAAGGAGGAGGAGGGAGGTGGAGGAGGGAGCCGCAGCAGCGCTGTGTTATTGGTGGAGGCGCTGCTGCTGCTGCCCCTCTGCTTCACTATAGGCTGTTCTCGGAAGACAGCCTATAGTGAAGCAGAGGGGCAGCAGCAGCGCCTCCACCAGTAACAAAGCGCTGCTGTGGCTCCTTCCTTCACCTCCCTCCTCCTCCTCCTCCCCCCCGTGCCGCTGCTCCTCTCATCTCCAAGCGACCCTCCTCCCTCTTCGTGTGTTACAGAGGTGGCAGCGTGTCTGGTGCTGCGGCTGCTGCCCGTAGTGCCCTGGCCTGATCTGTTCGTTACGACGGGCGGGCGGCGGGAGTCGCAGGACGCAGACCCGACGGGAGCGCTGGTGTGCGGCTGCGGCATGATACAATGAGTCATTGTGACTCATTGTAATGCCGGCGGCTGTGGGCCCTTGAGTGCGGCGGGGCCCCAGTGCAATGCACTGCCTGCCCTGCCAGTAGTTCCGCCCCTGGTGCCCCCCACTGGTGTGGGCTCCTGCAAGAGAGCCCCAGTGTCATGCAGTGGATTTGGCAGAAGCAGAGGACTCTGCTCCTGCGATCTTGAAGAGGCTTCTTGGAGTCAGCATCAGCATTCCCTTGGTGAATCCACAATGCCCTCCTATCCGAGACTGCCATGAAATTGGCCCGTGAGCACTTGTGCCCGGTGTAGGATTTTTAAATATGTGTAGTTTACTGTATGCAAGGGTTTAAAACCTTTTAGGAACTGATATCTAAGGTGTATTACATGTAGTTTAAAAAAAACAAAAAAGGTTTATTTTATGGCAGTAGTTTCCAAACTGGGGTTCTTGCACTGGTAGCATAGTTTGGTGGTCCAGGACCAATTAAAATTATTTATACTTTATTAAATTGGCAAAACCATTCCCTCACAACATAACTGAACCTGAGGATGACATGCTATAAACACAATTTACTTAATTTTATATTTTTTTCTGAATTTCTCAATAAAAAAAACTTTGGCCTAGGGGTGCCGTGAAACAAATTTTGATACTATTTATTTATATAGTGCTCTTTCTCCAACAGGACTCAAGGCGCTTGAGATATGGCTTCTGGAACTGAACACAGGATTCTAAATGTGGCTGTACCAAGGACCTATACAGTGGCATTACAGGTTGAGTATCCCTTATCCAAAATGCTTGGGACCAGAGGAATTTTGGATATCGGATTTTTCTGTATTTTGGAATAATTGCATACCATAACGAGATATTATGGTGATGGGACCTAAATCTAAGCACAGAATGCATTTATGTTTCATATATACCATATACACACACAGCCTGAAGGTCATTTTAGCCAATATTTTTTATAACTTTGTGCATTAAACAAAGTGTGTGTACATTCACAGAATTAATTTATGTGTCATATACACCTTATACACACAGTCTGAAGTTCATTTAATACAATATTTTTAATAACTTTGAGTATTAAACAAAGTTTGTGTACACTGAGCCATCAAAAAACAAAGGTTTCACTATCTCAGTCTCACTCAAAAAAGTCCGTATTTCGGAATATTCCGTATTTCGGAATATTTGGATATGGGATACTCAACCTGTATTACTTTTTTCTGCTACTGGTTCTTTACCTATGCAAACAAGCATCTGACTTGCCTTTCCTATTGCTTTGTTACATTGCTCACCTGAAATAGTAATACTTAGATAGCTTTCCTCTTGCCATTATAATGCCCTTAATATTATAGTTAGCCTTTGTATTTTTGAGACGTGTATGATTTTGCATTTTTTGGCATTAAATGTTGCCATGTTCTTAACCATTCCTCTAGTCCAGGGGCGGAACTGCCAGAGACAACGGAGTCAGTTGCCGCCGGGCTCCAGCCGTAAAGGGGCTTCCTCCATTGCCCTCCGGCTGTTACGTGCCCTTCCTACTAAATAGACAAAGGCGCTACCAGCAGGGTCTCGCAGTTTGTACATTCCATGCCGTAACACCCTTCTTTCCACCTTTTTAAAGACCCAGCCCAGCAGCCTCGCCGCTGCCACCACCGCTAGCTGCAGCACTGCCAGCGGTGGGGTGCCCCTGCTTCTTCTCACACCACAGATAGCTGGGCAGCACTGCAACTGCCTGCCTGATTGCTCCGCCCCCTTCCGGCTCCCAAGCACCTCTGCTGCCCAGTGATCCAGGAGCCTGCTGCTAGGAAGAAGTGGCCGAGCTTCAGCAAGCGAGTCTGGACACTGGCGGAGGAAGCCATGATAACCAGATAATGGGGAGTGGAGAGCCAGTTCCAAGGTAATACTTTATACAGCTGGTTGAGATCCTGGTCGGTGGATATGGATTCCAAGAAAACCCTGGAGGTGCTTCCTTTCAAGGGAGACACTCTCTTTGGAGAAGACCTCAATAAGATTGTAGCTGATCTGGCTACTGCTAAAACAGCTTGCCTACCTAGTATGACTCCTACCACGCAGAAGGCTAAAAGTACTTTCCCTTGGCCCTTTCATCCTCAAGGTAAAGCGTACCCAAGGTCAGGCATACCCAAAGCAAGCTCATGCTTCCAGACCTGCCAAGCCCAGACTGAAGCAAGCCTGGGCTGCCCATCAGCCTGCTTCCAAAACGGACAAGCCTGCCGCATGACGGTGCAGGCCTCCCTCTGGGGGATCCCAGGGTGGGGGGCCCGACTTCTAGGTTTGGCATAATTCTAAGCTAGAGAATTCTGTTTGGAGCTCACCTTGTACTTTGTGAAGAAATAATCAGCATTGTGGCTGAGCAGATACATGTAGTGTGTGGCTGCAAACTGCATGGATCTGCTGCGTTGTAATGCTGATACTTTTTTTTTCAAAGTACCAATAGCTTCATATAATGTTCACAATTTTTATGCAGGATCAAATAGCTCAATAGGTAGGGTGTTTGATTAGAATTCAACAGGTTATAGGTTTGAATCCTGGGTATGGTAGTTTGAGATGTGTTATTTAATAAAGTATGTTGTTCTGACTGCCGGCATCCTATCACCTGGGATATCATACTAAATAAATGGAGTTGATCAATTTTTTTTAATTTTTTTTTTAAACTAGGGACAATTTCCAGATACTTTTCTTTATAACTGAGATTGCCCCCTGGAACTTCACATCAGTTGACAACTATGCATGAGTGGGCAGTGCTTGCTCTGGATCTGCCCACCCATTTATGTGCCGTCATAAAAGAAAGCACAACTGACAGTTATCCTGGGCGTACACTACACAATTATCTGTCAGGCTATCTATCCAGTCTGGATGGATGGAATGAAAATCTGGTAATGTATAGGAGCAAATGTCAATTAACCATTTGCTCCCAAACACTAGAAAAGTGGTCAAAAATGGTCATTACACAAATTGGTTAAACCCAAAATTTAACCAATTTGTTTAGGGGACCATTTTTGTCCATTTTCTAGTGTTTGAGAGTAAATCGTTGATAGTCATTTGCTCACATAGATAACTGGATTTCTATTCCAACCAGCCAGTGTTGGAGATATGGTCTGCCAGATTACATAATGCATACCAGAGCCATAACTAGACTTTTTGGTGCCCTGTGACAGTTAATTATATGCCCCCCCCCCCCTCCCCATTTTTGCAATATGGACAAAAGGCGCATGCCTTGTGGGGAAGGGGCATAACAAGATTGGTCTCAGAGAAAGCACATGAGATATGAAGATATATCTAGTATACTTGACACTCAATGGTTTGTGGTATTGCCGGGGTGCCCTCCTTAAATGCATATACAGTCACACATGGCGTGTTTGTGCAAATGGCATATCAGCAGTCAGCACTAACTGGTGACATGCCATTTGTACAAGTAAGCCATGTGTGACTAGTATATAAACATACTTTATTAAATAACACCTCAAACTATCATACCCAGGATTCAAACCTATAACCTGTTGAATTCTAATCAAATACCCTACCCATTGAGCTACTTGATCCTGCATCTATTCTAACCTCCAAAAACAGATTCAGTTGCATTTTCCAGCGTGTTTTGTTTGCGCCTTTGCAAATGTCTTACATCGACAAACTTATTTAGTACTATTTTGCAAATAGGGTTACATTGTCGCAACATTGTGTTCCCTAATTGCTTGATTTTTTTAAATGCAACAATTGATAAAGACACCTGATAATTGCTCTGTGGAGTCTTATTTTGTGTCTACTTCTTATCTACATTTAATTCCCTACCTCTAATCAAGGCATTTTTAAATGCTGGGGGCTGCCAGGACGTGAGGCCTACCTAGACTTTAGATCTGAATTTGAATGTACTTGTGAACTAACTTAATTTCCTACTTCTAAATTCATTCCTAAATTCACTACTTACATTAATCCTGTAGTTGGGCATTTTGAGCCTTCAATTGTGGGCATTGTTTTGTGTCCAGACCAGCAGCTGGTGGTGTGCATTTGCTGGAAAGGCATCGAAGACCTCCGATATGCTGCATCTCCTGATGTGTGTCTCCCTCAAGTGGCTGTCAGCAAATGCATGCTAGACACCCCATTCCAAGCTGATTGTGACATCACAGAACATGCATCATAGAACAGGCATGCTAGAATATTGGTCTTCAACCTGCGACCCTCCAGCTGCTGTGGAACTACATATACCAGCATGCCCTGCCTCAGTTTTAGCATACCTTAATAGCAAAACTGTGGCAGGGCATGCTGGGATGTGTAGTTTCACAGCAGCTGGAGGGCCACAGGATGAAGACCCATGTGCTAGAGCCAAGCCGCAGGTACATTGAATGCTAGCAAGCTGAATGTTTAAATCATTTTTGTTCCGCAGCATTCCAATGCGGAAGATTCCATGGAACCAGAGATTATTCCATTGAGAAGGACATGCTGCCTGGATGACTGCACTGTGCAAATTAAATCACGGAGCCAGTTGGCTTGTGGGTGGCTCTGGTGACTGGGTGGTTGGGTGGGCGGTGTGTCGGAGGTGGAGCACATGCAAATGAATGTGTATCATCCAGCTAGTGAGAGTGAAAACTCATGCAGGAGTGTGCCTGCTTGTCAGTGGGTTATGCACCTTGCCAGGTGTCAAATCTACATGGAGCAGCTGGAGGGGACAAGAGCAGGTTTGCAAAATATAGATAGAAGAGCATATATGCTGGCGCATTCTCCATGATTGTGTCAGCTTATGTTTTGGTGCACTGCACTTTCCTTCACTAAGTTTTAGCCATTTTGGTTAAATGCAAGTGTAGTTGCTTCTCGCCCTTTTGGCTGTGATCTTGTATCGTGGTTGAAGAGTCTGCTGGAGGGATTGTTTTCTTCATTGGCGAGAGACTGAAGATATTCCAGGATGGAAGGCTTGGGAACACTATCCGTTTTTCAGTTGTGGAAGAGTTGAAAGACCGGATTGGACTACATTCTATAGTAAAGGATATCTTTGTATTTATTAATCCTCCCTTTATATGTGTCTGTCTTTCAATAAAGCTTCGGGCTTGTGATTCCCTCACCCTCTTACACTCCACACACATAGCCTTATTAACTGTTGTATTATTGTATTGTTTAAATGTATAGTGCAGTTCATGATTTATAGTGTAGGCTGGCCTGTGCTGTAGTTCTTGAACTGTACTATACCGACAGCATTTGTATTGTGTTTTGGCTGTGCTGCAAAACGGTACTTATGTGTGTAATGTTTATGTATGTTTTTTTGCTTCTTTATGTCAATAAAGACTGCTTTTTCAATCCAATATCTGAAAACAATCAATGTTTATCTTTGATGGCAATAGAAGTGGTATGATATTTGCTGCTTTTGAAAGGCAATATCTGATATGTCCCCTATCTGGGAACCATATATTAAATGGCTTTTCAGAAAAGGGAGATGGGAGAAGAGCTTTCAGTACTTGTAGGACCGATGCTCATTTCCTATTCTAGCCTCCAAAAACAGATTCAGTTGCATTTTCCAGCGTGTTTTGTTTGCGCCTTTGCAAATGTCTTACATCGACAAACTTATTTAGTACTATTTTGCAAATAGGGTTACATTGTCGCAACATTGTGTTCCCTAATTGCTTGATTTTTTTAAATGCAACAATTGATAAAGACACCTGATAATTGCTCTGTGGAGTCTTATTTTGTGTCTACTTCTTATCTACATTTAATTCCCTACCTCTAATCAAGGCATTTTTAAATGCTGGGGGCTGCCAGGACGTGAGGCCTACCTAGACTTTAGATCTGAATTTGAATGTGCTTGTGAACTAACTTAATTTCCTACTTCTAAATTCATTCCTAAATTCACTACTTATATTAATTCTGTAGTTGGGCATTTTGAGCCTTCAATTGTGGGCATTGTTTTGTGTCCAGACCAGCAGCTGGTGGTGTGCATTTTGCTGGAAAGGCATCGAAGACCTCCGATATGCTGCATCTCCTGATGTGTGTCTCCCTCAAGTGGCTGTCAGCAAATGCATGCTAGACACCCCATTCCAAGCTGATTGTGACATCACGGAACATGCATCATAGAACAGGCATGCTAGAATATTGGTCTTCAACCTGCGACCCTCCAGCTGCTGTGGAACTACATATACCAGCATGCCCTGCCTCAGTTTTAGCATACCTTAATAGCAAAACTGTGGCAGGGCATGCTGGGATGTGTAGTTTCACAGCAGCTGGAGGGCCACAGGATGAAGACCCATGTGCTAGAGCCAAGCCGCAGGTACATTGAATGCTAGCAAGCTGAATGTTTAAATCATTTTTGTTCCGCAGCATTCCAATGCGGAAGATTCCATGGAACCAGAGATTATTCCATTGAGAAGGACATGCTGCCTGGATGACTGCACTGTGCAAATTAAATCACGGAGCCAGTTGGCTTGTGGGTGGCTCTGGTGACTGGGTGGTTGGGTGGGCGGTGTGTCGGAGGTGGAGCACATGCAAATGAATGTGTATCATCCAGCTAGTGAGAGTGAAAACTCATGCAGGAGTGTGCCTGCTTGTCAGTGGGTTATGCACCTTGCCAGGTGTCAAATCTACATGGAGCAGCTGGAGGGGACAAGAGCAGGTTTGCAAAATATAGATAGAAGAGCATATATGCTGGCGCATTCTCCATGATTGTGTCAGCTTATGTTTTGGTGCACTGCACTTTCCTTCACTAAGTTTTAGCCATTTTGGTTAAATGCAAGTGTAGTTGCTTCTCGCCCTTTTGGCTGTGATCTTGTATCGTGGTTGAAGAGTCTGTTGGAGGGATTGTTTTCTTCATTGGCGAGAGACTGAAGATATTCCAGGATGGAAGGCTTGGGAACACTATCCGTTTTTCAGTTGTGGAAGAGTTGAAAGACCGGATTGGACTACATTCTATAGTAAAGGATATCTTTGTATTTATTAATCCTCCCTTTATATGTGTCTGTCTTTCAATAAAGCTTCGGGCTTGTGATTCCCTCACCCTCTTACACTCCACACACATAGCCTTATTAACTGTTGTATTATTGTATTGTTTAAATGTATAGTGCAGTTCATGATTTATAGTGTAGGCTGGCCTGTGCTGTAGTTCTTGAACTGTACTATACCGACAGCATTTGTATTGTGTTTTGGCTGTGCTGCAAAACGGTACTTATGTGTGTAATGTTTATGTATGTTTTTTTGCTTCTTTATGTCAATAAAGACTGCTTTTTCAATCCAATATCTGAAAACAATCAATGTTTATCTTTGATGGCAATAGAAGTGGTATGATATTTGCTGCTTTTGAAAGGCAATATCTGATATGTCCCCTATCTGGGAACCATATATTAAATGGCTTTTCAGAAAAGGGAGATGGGAGAAGAGCTTTCAGTACTTGTAGGACCGATGCTCATTTCCTATTCTAGCCTCCAAAAACAGATTCAGTTGCATTTTCCAGCGTGTTTTGGATGCGCCTTTGCAAATGTCTTACATCGACAAACTTATTTAGTACTATTTTGAAAATAGGGTTACATTGTTGCAACATTGTGTTCCCTAATTGCTTGATTTTTTAAATGCAACAATTGATAAAGACACCTGATAACTGCTCTGTGGAGTCTTATTTTGCGTCTACTTCTTATCTCCACTATTCTGACTTCTCCTGTCTGCTTACTTTGTGCCTTCCAACGCACAATGCGAACTACAGGTATTGCTGCAGGGCCCACACCCTTTTAGTTGCCTTACAGAGCAGCTCTGGAGCTATTACAGTGCCCAGCTGCTGCAAGTAATCAGCTTGAATGCTTCAGGGGCTGGGGCATAGCCAACATGAGCCCCACACCGAAGTAGGGTGGAGGTGTTTAATGCGAACTAGGGGTCATCCAAGCGCCGCAAAAGGCCGCCATGCCCTGAACGCCCCTTTTCTCTTTTCATATGCAGACGAGGGTTGAAGCCAACTTTGACCCACTGCTTGGATGACATCACCATATGCAAATCCATCTGCTGCAGGCCTTCCCCCAGGAATGCTTGCACTAGTTGTTGCATTTTGTTTGTTGTTTGGGGGTGCTTCAGTATTAGGTAGCCTTCTGCCCTCCCATGTTCATCTGAAAATATGTGTTCTCCCTGCAGTTGTTGTCCCCAGATGAGAGTTCCCTTGTGCTGCCTCAGTTGAATCTCCTTTACTTGACAGAGATGTGCCTGAGCAGCGGCCCTCCCCAGCCCTATCCCAAATCATACTTATTTTGCATAGGAGATACCATGGTCATGAAGATTGTTCTCCCAGGGTGAGGTTCATTCATTGCATTCTGGGTATGCTGACCCCTGTGATTTCCCCAAATGTGGGAAACTTGACAGCATTATTTGTGGTAGTGGGGGACTGTGTTTGTGCTTTCCTCTGGTCAGCTCTGGTAAAAGTCAGATTTCTTTGTCTCAGATCTTCCTCTAGCCTTGTTCTTCTTTCGAGAGTTTCCTTGTGCTGCCTCAGTTGGATCTCCTTCACTTGACAGGGGGGTGCCCGAGCAACGACCCTCCCCAGCTCTAGCCCAACTCCTACTTACCTGCCAGGTGAGATACTATGATCATGAAGGTGCTTCTCCCAGGGCAAGGCTCACCCATTGCACTCTGGGTGTGCTGCTCCTGCGATTTCCCCAAATGTGGGAAACTTGACTGCATAATTTGTGTTTCCCCTGGTCGGCTCTCGTATAATTCAGATCTCTTTGTCTCAGGTCTCTCTCCAGCCTAGTTTGCTGTCTGTTTCCACTTCTCTTTTCTTGAGCCGCTCCCTTCTATGCCCTTGCGCACTATCCCAGGATAATTATTGTAGCTGGTCTGCGGGTAACAGCTCTCAGATCCACTTCTAGAAAAAATGCAACAATGTAATTTGAGTGACAAACTGCAGAGATGAACGCTTTCTGTGACTGCTGCACAGGGATCACACAAACTCTATTCATAGGGCTGACTTCACTTAGGGGAGATGTTCTCGCCCCGCAAAGAAGTGCGAGTATATACCGCACTTACGGTACCATTGGATTTACAGATATTTTTTTGCAATACACTATGGGGGTCATTCTGAGTTGATTGCTCGCTATTTAAAACGGTGGAGTTAACATATCTCACGTGGAAGGTGGTCATGTTATTAGCCTTGGCTTCGGCTAGGCGAGTGTCGGAATTAGCGGCTTTGTCACATAAAAGCCCATATTTGGTGTTCCATGTGGATAGAGCGGAATTGCGGACCCATCCTCAATTCCTACCAAAAGTGGTCTCATGTTTTCATATGAACCAACCTATTGTGGTGCCTTTGGCTACGCGTGACTTGGAGGATTCCGAGTTACTTGATGTGGTCAGGGCTTTGAAAATTTACGTGGCCAGGACGGCTAGAGTCAGGAAAACTGAAGCGCTGTTTGTCCTGTATGCAACCAACAAGATTGGTGCCCCTGCTTCAAAGCAGGCTATTGCTCGCTGGATTTGTAACACGATTCAGCAAGCGCATTCTATGGCTGGATTGCAGTTACCGAAATCGGTCTAGGCCCATTCCACGAGGAAAGTGGGCTCTTCTTGGGCGGCTGCCCGAGGGGTCTCGGCACTACACCTTTTCAAAATACTATAAGTTTGATACCCTGGCTGAGGAGGAACTCATGTTTGCTCAATCGGTGCTGCAGAGTCATCCGCACTCTCCCGCCCGTTTTGGAGCTTTGGTATAATCCCCATGGTCCTTACGGAGTCCCCAGCATCCTCTAGGACGTTAGAGAAAATAAGATTTTAAACCTACCGGTAAATCTTTTTCTCGTAGTCCGTAGAGGATGCTGGGCGCCCGTCCCAAGTGCGGACTACTTCTGCAATACTTGTATATAGTTATTGCTTCAATAAGGGTTATGTTATAGTTGCATCGGTCCTGCACTGATGCTACAGTATGTTGTTTTTTCGTACTCATAACTGGGTAGTTTATCACAAGTTATACGGTGTGATTGGTGTGGCTGGTATGAATCTTGCCCTGGATTAACAAAATCCTTTCCTCATACTGTCAGTCTCCTCTGGGCACAGTTTCTCTAACTGTGGCATAGAGGCGCATAGAGGGAGGAGCCAGTGCACACCCAGAACTAAAGTCTTTCTTAAAGTGCCCATGTCTCCTGCGGAGCCCGTCTATCCCCATGGTCCTTTCGGAGTCCCCAACACCCTCTACGGACTACGAGAAAAAGATTTACCGGTAGGTTTAAAATCTTATTTTCTACTTTATTCTTTTCTATCCTAGTTTATTACGACCAACTCTCATCCAAGGAGTTTGATATTCTACTACCTGCATGCAATTTAAATTGCTTAAATTGTTTATATGGTTGATTTGTCCTTCACAACCCATAATCTGCAACTTGGATGTACTTGTGTCATTGAAAATCTTATAATAAAAATGTTTACATATTGAAAAAAAAAGTTATAAGACATATGCATTCAATATTTGAAGAAACAAAATAAAATAAAGCTATGTATTGGGTTTCACTAACAAGCACATTGGAAGACTTGACTACTGTTAAAAGACATGCATTACATGGTATAGAGCCAAAAACCACAATGTAGTAAAATAAAAACAAACTTACATGTGCTAGAGCTGGGGAGGGTCGCTGCTCGGGCAGCCCCCTGTCAAGTGAAGGAGATCCAACTGAGGCAGCACAAGTGAACTCTCGAAAGAAGAACAAGGCTAGAGGAAAATCTGAGACAAAGAAATCTGACTTTTACCAGAGCTGTCCAGAGGAAAGCACAAACACAGCCCCCCACTACCACAAATAATGCTGTCGAGTTTCCCACATTTGTGGAAATCACAGGGGTCAGCATACCCAGAATGCAATGAATGAACCTCACCCTGGGAGAACAATCTTCATGACCATGGTATCTCCTATGCAAAATAAGTATGATTTGGGATAGGGCTGGGGAGGGCCGCTGCTCAGGCACATCTCTGTCAAGTAAAGGAGATTCAACTGAGGCAGCACAAGGGAACTCTCATCTGGGGACAACAACTGCAGGGAGAACACATATTTTCAGATGAACATGGGAGGGCAGAAGGCTACCTAATACTGAAGCACCCCCAAACAACAAACAAAATGCAACAACTAGTGCAAGCATTCCTGGGGGAAGGCCTGCAGCAGATGGATTTGCATATGGTGATGTCATCCAAGCAGTGGGTCAAAGTTGGCTTCAACCCTCGTCTGCATATGAAAAGAGAAAAGGGGCGTGCAGGGCATGGCAGCCTTTTGCGGCGCTTGGATGACCCCTAGCTCGCATTAAACACTTCCACCCTCCTTCGGTGTGGGGCTCATGTTGGCTATGCCCCAGCCCCTGAAGCATTCAAGCTGATTTCTTGCAGCAGCTGGGCACTGTAACAGCTCCAGAGCTGCTCTGTAAGGCAAATAAAAGGGTGTGGGACCTGCAGCACTACCTGTAGTTCGCATTGTGCGTTGGAAGGCAAAAAGTAAGCAGACGGGAGAAGTCAGGATAGTGCGCAAGGGCATAGAAGGGAGGGGCTCAAGAAAAGAGAAGTGGAAACAGACAGCAAACTAGGCTGGAGAGAGACCTGAGACAAAGAGATCTGAATTATACGAGAGCCGACCAGGGGAACACAAATTATGCAGTCAAGTTTCCCACATTTGGGGAAATCGCAGGAGCAGCACACCCAGAGTGCAATGGGTGAGCCTTGCCCTGGGAGAAGCACCTTCATGATCATAGTATCTCACCTGGCAGGTAAGTAGGAGTTGGGCTAGAGCTGGGGAGGGTCGCTGCTCGGGCACCCCCTTCTCAAGTGAAGGAGATCCAACTGAGGCAGCACAAGGAAACTCTCGAAAGAAGAACAAGGCTAGAGGAAGATCTGAGACAAAGAAATCTGACTTTTACCAGAGCTGACCAGAGGAAAGCACAAACACAGTCACTCACTACCACAAATAATGCAGTCAAGTTTCCCACATTTGGGGAAATCACAGGGGTCAGCATACCCAGAATGCAATGAATGAACCTCACCCTGGGAGAACAATCTTCATGACCATGGTATCTCCTATGCAAAATAAGTATGATTTGGGATAGGGCTGGGGAGGGCCGCTGCTCAGGCACATCTCTGTCAAGTAAAGGAGATTCAACTGAGGCAGCACAAGGGAACTCTCATCTGGGGACAACAACTGCAGGGAGAACACATATTTTCAGATGAACATGGGAGGGCAGAAGGCTGCCTAATACTGAAGCACCCCCAAACAACAAACCAAATGCAACAACTAGTACAAGCATTCCTGGGGGAAGGTCTGCAGAAGACGGATTTGCATACGGTGATGTCATCCAAGCAGTGGGCCAAAGTTGGCTGGAACCCTCATCTGCATATGAAAAGAGAAAAGGGGTATGCAGGGCATGGCGGCCTTTTGCGGCGCTTGGATGACCCCTAGTTCGCATTAAATACCCCCACCCTCCTTCTGTGTGGGGCTCATGTTGGCCATGCCCCAGCCCCTGAAGCATTCAAGCTGATTTCTTGCAGCAGCTGGGCACTGTAACAGCTCCAGAGCTGCTCTGTAAGGCAAGTAAAAGGGTGTGGGCCCTGCAGCACTACCTGTAGTTTGCATTGTGCATTGTAAGGCACAAAGTAAGCAGACGTGAGGAGAAGTCAGGATAGTGCACACGGGTATAGAAGGGAGGGGCTCAAGAAAAAAGAAGTGGAAACAGACAGTAAACTAGGCTGGAGAGAGACCTGAGACAAAGAGATCTGAATTATATGAGAGCCGACCAGGGGAAACACAAATTACGCAGTCAAGTTTCCCACATTTGGGGAAATCACAGGGGCAGCACACCCAGAGTGCAATGGGTGATCCTTGCCCAGGGAGAAGCAACTTCATGATCATAGTATCTCACCTGGCAGGTAAGTAGGAGTTGGGCTAGAGCTGGGGAGGGTCGCTGCTCGGGCACCCCCCTGTCAAGTGAAGGAGATCCAACTGAGGCAGCACAAAGGAACTCTCGAAAGAAGAACAAGGCTAGAGGAAAATCTGAGACAAAGAAATCTGACTTTTACCAGAGCTGACCAGAGGAAAGCACTACCACAAATAATGCAGTCGAGTTTCCCACATTTAGGGAAATCACAGGGGTCAGCATACCCAGAATGCAATGAATGAACCTCACCCTGAGAGAACAATCTTCATGACCATGGTATCGCCTATGCACAATAAGTATGATTTGGGATAGGGCTGGGGAGGGCCACTGCTCAGGCACATCTCTGTCAAGTAAAGGAGATTCAACTGAGGCAGCACAAGGGAACTCTCATCTGGGGACAACAACTGCAGGGAGAACACATATTTTCAGATGAACATGGGAGGGCAGAAGGCTGCTTAATACTGAAGCACCCCCAAACAACAAACCAAATGCAACAACTAGTGCAAGCATTCCTGGGGGAAGGCCTGCAGCAGATGGATTTGCATATGGTGATGTCATCCAAGCAGTGGGTCAAAGTTGGCTTCAACCCTCGTCTGCATATGAAAAGATAAAATTGGCATGCAGGGCATGGCGGCCTTTTGCGGTGCTTGGATGACCCCTAGTTCGCATTAAACACCTCCACCCTCCTTCGGTGTGGGGCTCATGATGGCTATGCCCCAGCCCCTGAAGCATTCAAGCTGATTTCTTGCAGCAGCTGGGCACTGTAACAGCTCCAGAGCTGCTCTGTAAAGCATGTAAAAGGGTGTGGGCCCTGCAGCACTACCTGTAGTTTGCATTGTGCGTTGGAAGGCACAAAGTAAGCAGACAGGAGAGGTCAGAATAGTGCGCAAGGGCATAGAAGGGAGCGGCTCAAGAAAAGAGAAGTGGAAACAGACAGCAAACTAGGCTGGAGAGAGACCTGAGACAAAGAGATCTGAATTATACGAGAGCCGACCAGAGGAAACACAAATTATGCAGTCAAGTTTCCCACATTTGGGGAAATCACAGGGGCAGCACACCCAGAGTGCAATGGGTGAGCCTTGCCCTGGGAGAAGCACCTACATGATCATAGTATCTCACCTGGCAGGTAAGTAGGAGTTGGGCTAGAGCTGGGGAGGGTCGCAGCTCGGGCACCCCCCTGTCAAGTGAAGGAGATCCAACTGATGCAGCACAAGGGAACTCTCGAAAGAAGAACAAGGCTAGAGGAAGATCTGAGACAAAGAAATCTGACTTTTACCAGAGCTGACCAGAGGAAAGCACAAACACAGTCCCCCACTACCACAAATAATGCAGTCAAGTTTCCCACATTTGGGGAAATCACAGGGGTCAGCATACCCAGAATGCAATGAATGAACCTCAACCTGGGAGAACAATCTTCATGACCATGGTATCTCCTATGCAAAATAAGTATGATTTGGGATAGAGCTGGGGAGGGCCGCTGCTCAGGCACATCTCTGTCAAGTAAAGGAGATTCAACTGAGGCAGCACAAGGGAACTCTCATCTGGGGACAACAACTGCAGGGAGAACACATATTTTCAGATGAACATGGGAGGGCAGAAGGCTGCCTAATACTGAAGCACCCCCAAACAACAAACCAAATGCAACAACTAGTGCAAGCATTCCTGGGGGAAGGCCTGCAGCAGATGGATTTGCATATGGTGATGTCATCCAAGCAGTGGGTCAAAGTTGGCTTCAACCCTCGTCTGCATATGAAAAGAAAAAAGGGATGTGCAGGGCATGGCGGCCTTTTGCGGCGCTTGGATGACCCCTAATTCACATTAAACACCTCCACCCTCCTTCGGTGTGGGGCTCATGTTGGCTATGCCCCAGCCCCTGAAGCATTCAAGCTGATTTCTTGCAGCAGCTGGGCACTGTAACAGCTCCAGAGCTGCTCTGTAAAGCATGTAAAAGGGCGTGGGCCCTGCAGCACTACCTGTAGTTTGCATTGTGCGTTGGAAGGCACAAAGTAAGCAGACGGGAGAAGTCAGGATAGTGCGCAAGGGCATAGAAGGGAGCGGCTCAAGAAAAGAGAAGTGGAAACAGACAGCAAACTAGGCTGGAGAGAGACCTGAGACAAAGAGATCTGAATTATACGAGAGCCGACCAGGGGAAACACAAATTATGCAGTCAAGTTTCCCACATTTGGGGAAATCGCAAGAGCAGCACACCCAGAGTGCAATGGGTGAGCCTTGCCCTGGGAGAAGCACCTTCATGATCATAGTATCTCACCTGGCAGGTAAGTAGGAGTTGGGCTAGAGCTGGGTAGGGTCGCTGCTCGGGCACTTCCCTGTCAAGTGAAGGAGATCCAACTGAGTCAGCACAAGGGAACTCTCGAAAGAAGAACAAGGCTAGAGGAAGATCTGAGACAAATAAATCTGACTTTTACCAGAGCTGACCAGAGGAAAGCACAAACACAGTCCCCCACTACCACAAATAATGAAGTCGAGTTTCCCACATTTGGGGAAATCACAGGGGTCAGCATACCCAGAATGCAATGAATGAACCTCACCCTGGGATAACAGTCTTCATTACCATGATATCTCCTATGCAAAATAAGTATGATTTGGGATAGGGCTGGGGAGGGCTGGGGAGGGCCGCTGCTCAGGCACATCTCTGTCAAGTTAAGGAGATTCAACTGAGGCAGCACAAGGGAACTCTCATCTGGGGACAACAACTGCAGGGAGAACACATATTTTCAGATGAACATGGGAGGGCAGAAGGCTGCCTAATACTGAAGCACCCCCAAACAACAAACCAAATGCAACAACTAGTACAAGCATTCCTGGGGGAAGGTCTGCAGAAGACGGATTTGCATACAGTGATGTCATCCAAGCAGTGGGCCAAAGTTGGCTGGAACCCTCATCTGCATATGAAAAGAGAAAAGGGGTATGCAGGGAATGGCGGCCTTTTGCGGCGCTTGGATGACCCTTAGTTCGCATTAAACACCCCACCCTCCTTCGGTGTGGGGCTCATGTTGGCAATGCCCCAGCCCCTGAAGCATTCAAGCTGATTTCTTGCAGCAGCTTGGCACTGTAACAGCTCCAGAGCTGCTCTGTAATGCAAGTAAAAGTTTGTGGGCCCTGCAGCACTACCTGTAGTTTGCATTGTGCATTGGAAGGCACAAAGTAAGCAGACAGGAGGAGAAATCAGGATAGTGCACAAGGGTATAGAAGGGAGGGGCTCAAAAAAAAAGAAGTGGAAACAGACTGCAAACTAGGCTGGAGAGAGACCTGAGACAAAGAGATCTGAATTATATGAAAGCCGACCAGTGGAAACACAAATTATGCAGTCAAGTTTCCCACATTTGGGGAAATCACAGGGGCAGCACACCCAGAGTGCAATGGGTGAGCCTTGCCCTGAGAGAAGCACCTTCATGATCATAGTATCTCACCTGGCAGGTAAGTAGGAGTTGGGCTAGAGCTGGGGAGGGTCGCTGCTTGGGCACCCCCCTGTCAAGTGAAGGAGATCCAACTGAATCAGCACAAGGGAACTCTCGAAAGAAGAACAAGGCTAGAGGAAGATCTGAGACAAAGAAATCTGACTTTTACCAGAGCTGACCAGAGGAAAGCACAAACACAGTCCCCCACTACCACAAATAATGCAGTCAAGTTTCCCACATTTGGGGAAATCACAGGGGTCAGCATACCCAGAATGCAATGAATGAACCTCACCCTGGGAGAACAATCTTCATGACCATGGTATCTCCTATGCAAAATAAGTATGATTTGGGATATTGCTGGGGAGGGCCGCTGCTCAGGCACATCTCTGTCAAGTTAAGAAGATTCAACTGAGGCAGCACAAGGGAACTCTCATCTGGGGACAACAACTGCAGGGAGAACACATATTTTCAGAAGAACATGGGAGGGCAGAAGGCTGCCTAATACTGAAGCACCCCCAAACAACAAACCAAATGCAACAACTAGTGCAAGCATTCCTGGGGGAAGGCCTGCAGCAGATGGATTTGCATATGGTGATGTCATCCAAGCAGTGGGTCAAAGTTGGCTTCAACCCTCGTCTGCATATGAAAAGAGAAAAGGGGCGTGCAGGGCATGGCGGCCTTTTGCGGCGCTTGGATGACCCCTAGTTCGCATTAAACACCTCCACCCTCCTTCGGTGTGGGGCTCATGTTGGCTATGCCCCAGCCCCTGAAGCATTCAAGCTGATTTCTTGCAGAAGCTGGGCACTGTAACAGCTCCAGAGCTGCTCTGTATGGCAAGTAAAAGGGTGTGGGCCCTGCAGCACTACCTGTAGTTCGCATTGTGCGTTGGAAGGCACAAAGTAAGCAGATGGGAGAAGTCAGGATAGTGCGCAAGGGCATAGAAGGGAGCGGCTCAAGAAAAGAGAAGTGGAAACAGACAGCAAACTAGGCTGGAGAGCTCTTCTGTCTATATTTTGCAAACCTGCTCTTGTCCTCTCCAGCTGCTCCATGTAGATTTGACGTCTGGAAAGGTGCATAACCCACTGACAAGCAGGCACACTCCTGCATGAGTTTTCTCTCTCACTAGCTGGATGATACACAATCATTTGCATGTGCTCCACCTCTGACACACCACCCACCCAACCACCCAGTGACCAGAGCCACCCACAAGCCAACTGGCTCCGTGATTTAATTTGCACAGTGTAGTCATCCAGGCAGCATGTCCTTCTCAATGGAAGGATCTCTGGTTCCATGGAATCTTCCACATTGGAATGCTGCGGAATAAAAAGGATTTAAATATTCAGCTTGCTAGCATTCAATGTACCTGCGGCTTGGCTTTAGCACATGGGTCTTCATCCTGTGGCCCTCCAGCTGCTGTGAAACTACACATCCCAGCATGCCCTGCCACAGTTTTGCTATTAAGGTATGCTAAAACTGAGGCAGGGCATGCTGGGATGTGTAGTTCCACAGCAGCTGGAGGGTCGCAGGTTGAAGACCCATGTTCTAGCATGCCTGTTCTATGATGCATGTACCGTGATGTCACAATCAGCTTGGAATGGGGTGTCTAGCAGGCATTTGCTGACAGCCACTTGAGGGAGACACACATCAGGAGATGCAGCATATCGGAGGTCTTCGATGCCTTTCCAGCAAATGCACACCACCTGCTGCTGGTCTGGACACAAAACAATGCCCACAATCGAAGTCCCAAAATGCCCAACTACAGGATTCATGTAAGTAGTGAATTTAGGAATGAATTTAGAAGTAGGAAATTAAGTTAGTTCACAAGTACATTCAAATTCAGATCTAAAGTCTAGGTAGGCCTCACGTCCTGGCAGCCCCCAGCACTTAAAAATGCCTTGATTAGAGGTAGAGAATTAAATGTAGATAAAAAGTAGACACAAAATAAGACTCCACAGAGCAGTTATCAGGTGTCTTTATCAATTGTTGCATTTAAAAAATCAAGCAATTAGGGAACACAATGTTGCAACAATGTAACCCTATTTGCAAAATAGTACTAAATAAGTTTGTCGATGTAAGACATTTGCAAAGGCGCATCCAAAACACGCTGGAAAATGCAACTGAATCTGTTTTTGGAGGCTAGAATAGGAAATGTGCATCGGTCCTACAAGTACTGAAAGCTCTTCTACCATCTCCCTTTGTACATTCAAATTCAGATCTAAAGTCTAGGTAGGCCTCACGTCCTGGCAGCCCCCAGCATTTAAAAATGCCTTGATTAGAGGTAGAGAATTAAATGTAGATAAGAAGTAGACACAAAATAAGACTCCACAGAGCAGTTATCAGGTGTCTTTATCAATTGTTGCATTTAAAAAATCAAGCAATTAGGGAACACAATGTTGCAACAATGTAACCCTATTTGCAAAATAGTACTAAATAAGTTTGTCGATGTAAGACATTTGCAAAGGCGCATCCAAAACACGCTGGAAAATGCAACTGAATCTGTTTTTGGAGGCTAGAATAGGAAATGAGCATTGGTCCTACAAGTACTGAAAGCTCTTCTCCCATCTCCCTTTTCTGAAAAGCCATTTAATATATGGTTCCCAGATAGGGGACATATCAGATATTGCCTTTCAAAAGCAGCAAATATCATACCACTTCTATTGCCATCAAAGATAAACATTGATTGTTTTCAGATATTGGATTGAAAAAGCAGTCTTTATTGACATAAAGAAGCAAAAAAACATACATAAACATTACACACATAAGTACCGTGTTGCAGCACAGCCAAAACACAATACAAATGCTGTCGGTATAGTACAGTTCAAGAACTACAGCACAGGCCAGCCTACACTATAAATCATGAACTGCACTATACATTTAAACAATACAATAATACAACAGTTAATAAGGCTATGGGTGTGGAGTGTAAGAGGGTGAAGGAATCACAAGCCCGAAGCTTTATTGAAAGACAGACACATATAAAGGGAGGATTAATAAATACAAAGATATCCTTTACTATAGAATGTAGTCCAATCCGGTCTTTCAACTCTTCCACAACTGAAAAACGGATAGTGTTCCCAAGCCTTTCATCCTGGAATATCTTCAGTCTCTCGCCAATGAAGAAAACAATCCCTCCAGAAGACTCTTCAACCACGATACAAGATCACAGCCAAAAGGGCGAGAAGCAACTACACTTGCGTTTAACCAAAATGGCTAAAACTTAGTGAAGGAAAGTGCAGTGCACCAAAACATAAGCTGACACAATCATGGAGAATGCGCCAGCATATATGCTCTTCTATCTATATTTTGCAAACCTGCTCTTGTCCCCTCCAGCTGCTCCATGTAGATTTGACGCCTGGCAAGGTGCATAACCCACTGACAAGCAGGCACACTCCTGCATGAGTTTTCACTCTCACTAGCTGGATGATACACATTCGTTTGCATGTGCTCCACCTCCGACACACCGCCCACCCAACCACCCAGTCACCAGAGCCACCCACAAGCCAACTGCCTCCGTGATTTAATTTGCACAGTGCAGTCATCCAGGCAGCATGTCCTTCTCAATGGAATAATCTCTGGTTCCATGGAATCTTCCGCATTGGAATGCTGCGGAACAAAAATGATTTAAACATTCAGCTTGCTAGCATTCAATGTACCTGCGGCTTGGCTCTAGCACATGGGTCTTCATCCTGTGGCCCTCCAGCTGCTGTGAAACTACACATCCCAGCATGCCCTGCCACAGTTTTGCTATTAAGGTATGCTAAAACTGAGGCAGGGCATGCTGGTATATGTAGTTCCACAGCAGCTGGAGGGTCGCAGGTTGAAGACCCATATTCTAGCATGCCTGTTCTATGATGCATGTTCCGTGATGTCACAATCAGCTTGGAATGGGGTGTCTAGCATGCATTTGCTGACAGCCACTTGAGGGAGACACACATCAGGAGATGCAGCATATCGGAGGTCTTCGATGCCTTTCCAGCAAAATGCACACCACCAGCTGCTGGTCTGGACACAAAACAATGCCCACAATTGAAGGCTCAAAATGCCCAACTACAGGATTAATATAAGTAGTGAAATTAGGAATGAATTTAGAAGTAGGAAATTAAGTTAGTTCACAAGTACATTCAAATTCAGATCTAAAGTCTAGGTAGGCCTCACGTCCTGGCAGCCCCCAGCATTTAAAAATGCCTTGATTAGAGGTAGGGAATTAAATGTAGATAAGAAGTAGACACAAAATAAGACTCCACAGAGCAATTATCAGGTGTCTTTATCAATTGTTGCATTTAAAAAAATCAAGCAATTAGGGAACACAATGTTGCGACAATGTAACCCTATTTGCAAAATAGTACTAAATAAGTTTGTCGATGTAAGACATTTGCAAAGGCGCAAACAAAACACGCTGGAAAATGCAACTGAATCTGTTTTTGGAGGTTAGAATAGATGCAGGATCAAGTAGCTCAATGGGTAGGGTATTTGATTAGAATTCAACAGGTTATAGGTTTGAATCCTGGGTATGATAGCTTGAGGTGTTATTTAATAAAGTATGTTTATATATTAGTCACACATGGTTTACTTGTACAAATGGCATGTCACCAGTTAGTGCTGACTGCTGATATGCCATTTGCACAAACACGCCATGTGTGACTATATATGCATTTAAGGAGGGCACCCCGGCAATACCACAAACCATTGAGTGTCAAGTATACTAGATATATCTTCATATCTCATGTGCTTTCTCTGAGACCAATCTTGTTATGCCCCTTCCCCACAAGGCATGCGCCTTTTGTCCATATTGCAAAAATGGGGGGGAGGAGGAGGAGGGGGGGGGGGCATATAATTATCTGTCACAGGGCACCAAAAAGTCTAGTTATGGCTCTGGTATGCATTATGCATTCTGGCAGACCATATCTCCAACACTGGCTGGTTGGAATAGAAATCCGGTTATCTATGTGAGCAAATGACCATCAACGATTTACTCTCAAACACTAGAAAATGGACAAAAATGGTCCCCTAAACAAATTGGTTAAATTTTGGGTTTAACCAATTTGTGTAATGACCATTTTTGACCACTTTTCTAGTGTTTGGGAGCAAATGGTTAATTGACATTTGCTCCTATACATTACCAGATTTTCATTCCATCCATCCAGACTGGATAGATAGCCTGACAGATAATTGTGTAGTGTACGCCCAGGATAACTGTCAGTTGTGCTTTCTTTTATGACGGCACATAAATGGGTGGGCAGATCCAGAGCAAGCACTGCCCACTCATGCATAGTTGTCAACTGATGTGAAGTTCCAGTGGGCAATCTCAGTTATAAAGAAAAGTATCTGGAAATTGTCCCTAGTTTAAAAAAAAAATTAAAAAAAATTGATCAACTCCATTTATTTAGTATGATATCCCAGGTGATAGGATGCCGGCAGTTAGAACAACATACTTTATTAAATAACACATCTCAAACTACCATACCCAGGATTCAAACCTATAACCTGTTGAATTCTAATCAAACACCCTACCTATTGAGCTATTTGATCCTGCATAAAAATTGTGAACATTATATGAAGCTATTGGTACTTTGAAAAAAAAAGTATCAGCATTACAACGCAGCAGATCCATGCAGTTTGCAGTCACACACTACATGTATCTGCTCAGCCACAATGCTGATTATTTCTTCACAAAGTACAAGGTGAGCTCCAAACAGAATTCTCTAGCTTAGAATTATGCCAAACCTAGAAGTCGGGCCCCCCACCCTGGGATCCCCCAGAGGGAGGCCTGCACCGTCATGCGGCAGGCTTGTCCGTTTTGGAAGCAGGCTGATGGGCAGCCCAGGCTTGCTTCAGTCTGGGCTTGGCAGGTCTGGAAGCATGAGCTTGCTTTGGGTATGCCTGACCTTGGGTACGCTTTACCTTGAGGATGAAAGGGCCAAGGGAAAGTACTTTTAGCCTTCTGCGTGGTAGGAGTCATACTAGGTAGGCAAGCTGTTTTAGCAGTAGCCAGATCAGCTACAATCTTATTGAGGTCTTCTCCAAAGAGAGTGTCTCCCTTGAAAGGAAGCACCTCCAGGGTTTTCTTGGAATCCATATCCACCGACCAGGATCTCAACCAGCTGTATAAAGTATTACCTTGGAACTGGCTCTCCACTCCCCATTATCTGGTTATCATGGCTTCCTCCGCCAGTGTCCAGACTCGCTTGCTGAAGCTCGGCCACTTCTTCCTAGCAGCAGGCTCCTGGATCACTGGGCAGCAGAGGTGCTTGGGAGCCAGAAGGGGGCGGAGCAATCAGGCAGGCAGTTGCAGTGCTGCCCAGCTATCTGTGGTGTGAGAAGAAGCAGGGGCACCCCACCGCTTGCAGTGCTGCAGCTAGCGGTGGTGGCAGCGGCGAGGCTGCTGGGCTGGGTCTTGAAAAAGGTGGAAAGAAGGGTGTTACGGCATGGAATGTACAAACTGCGAGACCCTGCTGGTAGCGCCTTTGTCTATTTAGTAGGAAGGGCACGTAACAGCCGGAGGGCAATGGAGGAAGCCCCTTTAGGGCTGGAGCCCGGCGGCAACTGACTCCGTTGTCTCTGGCAGTTCCGCCCCTGGACTAGAGGAATGGTCAAGAACATGGCAACATTTAATGTCAAAAAATGCAAAATCATACACGTCTCAAAAATACAAAGGCTAACTATAATATTAAGGGCATTATAATGGCAAGAGGAAAGCTATCTAAGTATTACTATTTCAGGTGAGCAATGTAACAAAGCAATAGGAAAGGCAAGTCAGATGCTTGTTTGCATAGGTAAAGAACCAGTAGCAGAAAAAAGTAATACAGGTTGAGTATCCCATATCCAAATATTCCGAAATACGGAATATTCCGAAATACGGACTTTTTTGAGTGAGACTGAGATAGTGAAACCTTTGTTTTTTGATGGCTCAGTGTACACAAACTTTGTTTAATGCTCAAAGTTATTAAAAATATTGTATTAAATGAACTTCAGACTGTGTGTATAAGGTGTATATGACACATAAATGAATTCTGTGAATGTACACACACTTTGTTTAATGCACAAAGTTATAAAAAATATTGGCTAAAATGACCTTCAGGCTGTGTGTATATGGTATATATGAAACATAAATGCATTCTGTGCTTAGATTTAGGTCCCATCACCATAATATCTCGTTATGGTATGCAATTATTCCAAAATACAGAAAAATCCGATATCCAAAATTCCTCTGGTCCCAAGCATTTTGGATAAGGGATACTCAACCTGTAATGCCACTGTATAGGTCCTTGGTACAGCCACATTTAGAATCCTGTGTTCAGTTCCAGAAGCCATATCTCAAGCGCCTTGAGTCCTGTTGGAGAAAGAGCACTATATAAATAAATAGTATCAAAATTTGTTTCACGGCACCCCTAGGCCAAAGTTTTTTTTATTGAGAAATTCAGAAAAAAATATAAAATTAAGTAAATTGTGTTTATAGCATGTCATCCTCAGGTTCAGTTATGTTGTGAGGGAATGGTTTTGCCAATTTAATAAAGTATAAATAATTTTAATTGGTCCTGGACCACCAAACTTTGCTACCAGTGCAAGAACCCCAGTTTGGAAACTACTGCCATAAAATAAACCTTTTTTGTTTTTTTTAAACTACATGTAATACACCTTAGATCTCAGTTCCTAAAAGGTTTTAAACCCTTGCATACAGTAAACTACACATATTTAAAAATCCTACACCGGGCACAAGTGCTCACGGGCCAATTTCATGGCAGTCTCGGATAGGAGGGCATTGTGGATTCACCAAGGGAATGCTGATGCTGACTCCAAGAAGCCTCTTCAAGATCGCAGGAGCAGAGTCCTCTGCTTCTGCCAAATCCACTGCATGACACTGGGGCTCTCTTGCAGGAGCCCACACCAGTGGGGGGCACCAGGGGCGGAACTACTGGCAGGGCAGGCAGTGCATTGCACTGGGGCCCCGCCGCACTCAAGGGCCCACAGCCGCCGGCATTACAAAGAGTCACAATGACTCATTGTATCATGCCGCAGCCGCACACCAGCGCTCCCGTCGGGTCTGCGTCCTGCGACTCCCGCCGCCCGTCGTAACGAACAGATCAGGCCAGGGCACTACGGGCAGCAGCCGCAGCACCAGACACGCTGCCGCCTCTGTAACACACGAAGAGGGAGGAGGGTCGCTTGGAGATGAGAGGAGCAGCGGCACGGGGGGGAGGAGGAGGAGGAGGAGGTGAAGGAAGGAGCCGCAGCAGCGCTTTGTTACTGGTGGAGGCGCTGCTGCTGCTGCCCCTCTGCTTCACTATAGGCTGTCTTCCGAGAACAGCCTATAGTGAAGCAGAGGGGCAGCAGCAGCAGCAGCGCCTCCACCAATAACACAGCGCTGCTGCGGCTCCCTCCTCCACCTCCCTCCTCCTCCTTCTCTACTGCCCGGGAATCGTCAAGCTGCACGAGGAGCCTGAGCCAGCGGAGAGGGTAAGTATAATTCTTCTTTCTTTCTTTCTTTCTTTCTTTCTTTCTTTCTTTCTTTCTTTCTTTCTTTCTTTCGTCTCTTTCTTTCTTTGTTGGGACTGCCTGCCGCTATGTGTAAAAAGGGGGAATCTGCCTGCCGCTATGTGTAAAAAGGGGGAATCTGCCTGCCGCTATGTGTATAAAGGGTGAATCTGCATGCCGCTATGTGTAAAAAGGGGGAATCTGCCTGCAGCTATGTGTAAAAGGGGGGAATCTGCCTGCAGCTATGTGTTAAAAGGGGGAATCTGCCTGTGTCACAACTGAGGGCCTGAGCTGACGGGAGGCAGCCTCAGTTGTAGGGGCTGAGATGTACCGGAACCTGGGAGGTTGTATCAGACCCCTGGACATGTAAGTAACATGAATAATAACTGCCCGAAGGCGTGACCACGACAACTTGGATAAAAGTCAATGATGTTTATTATGACAACTCCGCAACACAGCAGCAGTAAAAGAAAACGTAAAAGTCAGCAAAGAATAAATACAGTTCCTGGGTACTACAGGATGGCAGGAGCCACAGGGCACTGGTAGTGTGAGATAGTTCTTATGATCTTCTAGATGGAAAGTCCTTACCAGGCCCGACTGTAGCAATGGAGATAACCCAGGATTGTGCCAGCTGGTGTTCCAGGAAAAGCTGGGTTGCTGAAGATAAAACAGCTGCTGTGGATACTGGCTGGAACCAGACTGTTGTTAGCACGGAGTGGATACTGGCTGGAACCAGTTAAATAATAAATGAACTTGGGAGCGATGAAATATGAACTGAAATGTAGAACTTGAGAGCGGAGAAATAATAATACCGGTGGAGAGTGGTAAAGTGTAGAAAGGACACCGGCCCTTTAAGGGAAGCTGTACTCTGCTGGAAGCTGAGCTGGGAGCAGGTAATGTTGTAGCTGGAAACAGATGAATCCACAATGGATTGGAGAGTCAGGCTACACCGCAGGTGGAATGCTGGTGCGGGTCTCTATGGTGGAAGTCTTGAGACAGGAGCTGGAACCTGGAAGACAATCACAGGAGAGAGACAAACAGGAACTAGGTTTGACAACCAAAGCACTGACGCCTTCCTTGCTCAGGCACAGTGTATTTATACCTGCAGCAAGGAAGGGATTGGCTAGGCAATTATGCAGATTAACAATACTGACAACAGATTGGAGGAAATGATCAGCTGACAGAATCCAAGATGGCTGCGCCCATGCAGACACTTGGAGGGAAGTTTGGTTTGTAATCCATGTGGTAATGAAAACAGTAATGGCGGCGCCGGCCACTGGAGACAGGAGACGCCAGGCTGACAAGTGCACATCCAACCACGCGGACACAGCGGAGGCCGCGGCTGACGTAATCGCCACTCTGACACTCTGCATGCAGAAGCTCAGGGACGGCGGCGGAGGCCGCGGGAGACGCCATGCCAGATGTAATATGGCGCTTACTGTGACAGCGTCCCAGAGTGACAGGAGAGGATACAGGAATGTACACATCAGGATAACAGATGGAATCCGGTCCTGGAGCGCTGAGCCAGCCTTAGGAGGCATCTGATGGGTAAGAAATGGCGTCCAGATACCCGGATCGTGACAGCACCCCCCCTTTAGGAGTGGCCCCAGGACACTTCTTTGGCTTTTGAGGAAACTTGGAATGGAATCTCCGGACCAAGGCAGGAGCATGGACATCAGAAGCATTGGTCCATGAACGTTCCTCAGGACCATAACCTTTCCAGTCAATAAGATATTGTAGTTGACCGTAACGGTGACGTGAGTCCAGGATCTTGGCCACTTCATACTCAACGCCTCGTTGAGTTTGGACTTTCGGAGTTGGAGGAAGTGAGGAATGAAACCGATTCAAGATCAGCGGTTTCAACAGGGAAACATGGAATGTCCTGGGTATTTTTAAGAAGGGAGGCAACTGGAGTCTGTAAGCAACAGGATTGATGACTTGTTCAATCTTGAAAGGACCGATATAGCGAGGTGCAAACTTCATACTGGGAACTCTTAACCTCAAATTCTTCGTGGATAACCATACCCGATCACCCACCTTGAGAGCAGGAACTGCTCGACGCTTCTTATCCGCAAACTTCTTGTACCTGAACGATGCCTTGAGCAGAGCTGATCGTACGCTCTTCCAGATATTGGCAAACTGATGCAAGGTGATATCCACTGCGGGAACAGAAGTTGCTGGAAGCGGTTGGAACTCAGGGACTTTAGGGTGGAATCCAAAGTTAGTGAAGAATGGTGTTGAAGCAGATGAAGAATGATACTGGTTGTTATGACAGAACTCGGCCCAGGGAAGTAATTGAACCCAGTCATCTTGAGAGGAGGACACATAGATGCGGAGGAAGGCCTCCAAGTCCTGATTCACCCTCTCGGTTTGACCATTGGTCTGAGGATGGTAAGCCGTGGAAAACTTTAGCTTGACTTGGAGGACTTGACATAAACTTCGCCAGAATTTGGCTGTGAATTGAACTCCTCGATCTGAGATAATTTCTTCAGGAAGACCGTGGAGTCGGAAGATCTCTTGTATGAATACTTGAGCCAACTTGGAAGCTGACGGAAGACCGGTGAGAGGAATGAAGTGTGCCATCTTGGTGAACCGGTCAACTACCACCCAGATGGTATTGAACTTGTTGCACATGGGTAAGTCTGAAATGAAATCCATCGACAAGTGGGTCCATGGTCGACGGGGAACGGATAGTGGAACCAGTTGCCCCGCAGGCGACTGGCGGGATACTTTATGTTGGGCACACTTTGGGCAAGATGCAATAAACTCCAAGACGTCCTTTTTCAGAGTTGGCCACCAATAGGACCTAGAGATAAACTCCAGGGTTTTTTGGATACCTGTATGTCCGGCAAAACGGGAAGCATGGGCCCAATGCATGAGCTTCTTCCTTAGCATCGGCTTCACAAAACTTTTCCCTGATGGGGGCGTAGAGTCCATCCCTACCGTGGAGAATGCCAACGGATTTATAATAGGATGCTTGTCTGAAGACTCTGACTCATTTTCTTGCTCCCATGAGCGGGAAAGGGCATCGGCCTTGCGATTCTGAGAGCCCGGACAGAACTGGAGTTTAAAGTCGAACCTGGAAAAGAAAAGTGCCCATCTGGCCTGACGAGGGTTGAGACATTGTGCGCCCTTCAGGTATAAAAGGTTCTTGTGGTCTGTAAGTATGGTGATTGAATGAGAAGCTCCCTCCAACAGATACCTCCACTCTTCTAGAGCGAGCTTGATGGCTAGCAACTCCTGGTCGCCAATGGCATAGTTGCGCTCAGCTGGGGAGAACTTCCGGGAGAAGAAACTGCAAGGGTGTAAATGGCCATCTTTAGCCCTCTGAGATAACACCGCTCCTACTCCAACGGAGGAGGCATCCACCTCTAAGATGAAAGGAGAGTCGATGTCAGGCTGTTTCAGAACAGGCGCAGAGATGAACCTTTGTTTTAAAAGATGAAATGCTTGCATGGCTTCTTCAGACCACTTGGACGGGTTAGCACCCTTCTTAGTGAAAGCAGTAATAGGCGCCACAATGGTGGAAAAGTCTCGTATAAACTTTCGGTAATAGTTGGCGAACCCTAAGAACCTCTGGACCCCTTTGAGGGTTAAGGGTACCGGCCAATTTTGGATTGCTTGTAGTTTCTCAGGATCCATCTCTAGTCCGGAACCGGACACAATGTACCCTAGAAACGGAATGGACTTGACTTCAAAGACGCATTTTTCTAATTTGCAATAGAGATGATTGACACGGAGACGGGACAGAACCTCTTTAACCCAAAAACGATGTTCCTCTAAATCGTTGGCAAAAATGAGGATATCGTCTAGATAGACCACGACATGATGGTATAGAATGTCTCTGAAGATCTCATTGACAAAATGCTGGAAGACAGCTGGAGCATTGCTCAATCCGAAGGGCATGACGAGGTACTCATAATGTCCGTCACGGGTGTTAAAGGCGGTCTTCCACTCGTCACCCTCACGGATCCGGATGAGATTGTATGCACCTCGCAAGTCCAGCTTTGTAAAGATGGTAGCTCCGCTAACTCTGTCAAAGAGCTCAGTAATCAGGGGTAAAGGATAACGGTTCTTGATGGTAATGTCGTTCAAACCTCTGTAGTCGATGCACGGCCGCAGACCACCATCTTTCTTTTTTACAAAAAAGAAGCCTGCGCCGGCTGGAGAAGAAGAAGGTCGAATGAACCCCTTTGCTAGGTTCTCTTTAATATATTCCTCCATAGAATGCGTCTCAGGCAGAGACAACGGATAAGTTCGGCCTCGAGGTGGAACCTTCCCTGGAACGAGATCAATCGGACAGTCCCATTCTCTATGAGGAGGAAGGATATCAGCAGAAGCTTTACTGAACACATCCGTGAAATCTTGATATGGAGGAGGTGGAACATCAGACGACCTGGGGGAGGAAGAACAGACAGGCAATACTTTAAACAAACATGTCTCAGCACAGGAGGAACCCCATGCCAGGATTTGCGTAGTCGTCCAATCAATTGTAGGATTGTGAAGACGGAGCCATGGAAGGCCCAGGACCACAGGATGTGTGGCTCTTGGAATCACTAAAAAAGAAATAAGTTCGGAATGAAGAACTCCCACTCTCAGACGAACTGGTAGAGTCCTTAAAGAAATAACTGCATCAAAAATTTTGCTGCCATCCACGGCAGTTAAAGAAATGGACGAAGGAAGTCTCTCGGTGGGTAGGGACCACCGTTTAACATAGGCTTCGGTAATAAAGTTCCCAGCTGCTCTGGAATCAAGGAGGGCAATGACGTTCCGGTAACGTTGAGCAACTTGAAGCGAGACTGGGAGATTACAATCTTGAGGAGATGGAGAGGAGATCATTACTCCTAGCCGGCCCTCTCCTTGGCGAGCTAGGATTTGGAGTTTCCCGGACGTTTGGAACAGGCGTTAATGGTGTGAGACGGAGCTGCACAATAGAGACAGAGAAACTCGGAGAGACGTCTTCGGCGCTCAGCAGGAGTTAAACGGGAACGGCCAAGTTGCATGGGCTCATCTTTAGATGGTGACAGTTGACGAGGAGGAGGAGCAGAAGATTTTGGAGCAGATGATCTTCCACGCTCAGTTGCTCTCTCTCTCTGAAACGTAAATCAACTTTCGTGCAGAGTGAGATTAGCTCATCTAACTTAGAAGGTAAGTCTCTGGTAGCTAACTCATCTTTAATACGCTCAGATAAGCCATGCCAGAATGCAGCATACAGGGCCTCGTCGTTCCATGCCAGTTCGGATGCCAGGATCTGGAACTGTATCAGATATTGTCCTACAGTACGTGACCCCTGGCGTAAACGGAGAATCTCGGATGAAGCTGAGGTTACCCGGCCTGGCTCGTCGAAGATGCGCCTGAATGTTGACACGAAGGCAGTGTAGGAAGATAGCAGGGTGTCGGACCTCTCCCATAACGGTGATGCCCAATCAAGGGCTGAGCCACTGAGAAGAGAAATAATGTAGGCAATTTTTGTACGGTCACTGGGAAAATTGCCAGGTTGTAGCTCAAACTGAATCTCACACTGGTTGAGAAATCCCCTGCAGAATCTTGGAGATCCGTCAAATTTTGCTGGCGTTGGAAGATGAAGACGTGGAGCAGAAATGGGTAAGGTGGGTGGGGTTATAGCTGGAGTCACTGTGGTTGACGCACCAGACGCGCCTGATTCAAGGAGAGTTGTCTGAATCCCATCCAGCCGAGTAGAGAGATCCTGGAGACAGCGGATGATGTGGCCCTGTGCAGCCTCCTGATGTTCTAGTCGGGCTGCCAGTTCTTGCATCGGCCTGGCCGCTTGATCCTGGTCTCCGGCTGGATTCATTAGGTCAGTGCTTACTGTCACAACTGAGGGCCTGAGCTGACGGGAGGCAGCCTCAGTTGTAGGGGCTGAGATGTACCGGAACCTGGGAGGTTGTATCAGACCCCTGGACATGTAAGTAACATGAATAATAACTGCCCGAAGGCGTGACCACGACAACTTGGATAAAAGTCAATGATGTTTATTATGACAACTCCGCAACACAGCAGCAGTAAAAGAAAACGTAAAAGTCAGCAAAGAATAAATACAGTTCCTGGGTACTACAGGATGGCAGGAGCCACAGGGCACTGGTAGTGTGAGATAGTTCTTATGATCTTCTAGATGGAAAGTCCTTACCAGGCCCGACTGTAGCAATGGAGATAACCCAGGATTGTGCCAGCTGGTGTTCCAGGAAAAGCTGGGTTGCTGAAGATAAAACAGCTGCTGTGGATACTGGCTGGAACCAGACTGTTGTTAGCACGGAGTGGATACTGTCTGGAACCAGTTAAATAATAAATGAACTTGGGAGCGATGAAATATGAACTGAAATGTAGAACTTGAGAGCGGAGAAATAATAATACCGGTGGAGAGTGGTAAAGTGTAGAAAGGACACCGGCCCTTTAAGGGAAGCTGTACTCTGCTGGAAGCTGAGCTGGGAGCAGGTAATGTTGTAGCTGGAAACAGATGAATCCACAATGGATTGGAGAGTCAGGCTACACCGCAGGTGGAATGCTGGTGCGGGTCTCTATGGTGGAAGTCTTGAGACAGGAGCTGGAACCTGGAAGACAATCACAGGAGAGAGACAAACAGGAACTAGGTTTGACAACCAAAGCACTGACGCCTTCCTTGCTCAGGCACAGTGTATTTATACCTGCAGCAAGGAAGGGATTGGCTAGGCAATTATGCAGATTAACAATACTGACAACAGATTGGAGGAAATGATCAGCTGACAGAATCCAAGATGGCTGCGCCCATGCAGACACTTGGAGGGAAGTTTGGTTTGTAATCCATGTGGTAATGAAAACAGTAATGGCGGCGCCGGCCACTGGAGACAGGAGACGCCAGGCTGACAAGTGCACATCCAACCACGCGGACACAGCGGAGGCCGCGGCTGACGTAATCGCCACTCTGACACTCTGCATGCAGAAGCTCAGGGACGGCGGCGGAGGCCGCGGGAGACGCCATGCCAGATGTAATATGGCGCTTACTGTGACAGCGTCCCAGAGTGACAGGAGAGGATACAGGAATGTACACATCAGGATAACAGATGGAATCCGGTCCTGGAGCGCTGAGCCAGCCTTAGGAGGCATCTGATGGGTAAGAAATGGCGTCCAGATACCCGGATCGTGACAGCCTGCAGCTATGTGTAAAAAGGGGGACTGCCTGCCGCAATGTGTAAAAAGGGGGAATCTGCCTGCCGCTATGTGTAAAAAGGGGGAAGCTGCTTGCCGCAATGTGTAAAAAGGGGGAATCTGCTTGCCGCAATGTGTAAAAAGGGGGAATCTGCTTGCCGCAATGTGTAACAAGGGGGAATCTGCCTGCCGTAATGTGTAACAAGGGGGATGCTGTCTGCCGTAATGTGTAACAAGGGCACGCTGTCTGCCATAATGTGTAACAAGGGCAAGCTGTCTGCTGTAATGTGTAACAAGGGCAAGCTGTCTGCTGTAATGTGTAAAAAGTATACGATGTCTGCCATTATGTGTAACAAGTGCAGGCTGACTGCTGTTATGTGAAAAAAGTGTACGCTGTCTGCCGCTATGTTTAACAAGGGCAGGCTGTCTGCCGTTATGTGTAAAAAGTGTACGCTGTCTGCCGCTATGTTTAACAAGGGCAGGCTGTCTGCCGTTATGTGAAAAAAATGTACGATGTCTGCCGCTATGTGTAACAAGGGCACGCTGTCTGCCGTTGTGTAAAAAAGGGGGATGCTGTCTGCCGTAATGTGTAAAAAGGGGACGCTGTCTGCTGTAATGTGTAAAAAGAGGACGCTGTCTGCTGTAATGTGTAAAAAGAGGAATCTGTCCGCCGTAAGGTGTAAAAGGGTCTCTACCTGGTGTAGTGGTGCTACTGTGCGGCGTAATTTGAATAATGGAGACTACTGTGCACCGTTTTATGAATTGGTATTATTTTGTGGCCACACCCCTTAACCACGAAGCCACGCCACTATGTTTTTTTGCGCGCGCCTACGGCGCGCACTGCCCCTGTTTTGCATGCAGGGGTGGGGCTCCAATGCCGTTTCTTGCACACACTGCTAAAATGTCTAGTTACGGCACTGTTGCTAGGTATCCACTTCCCTGAGCAGGCCCCCCTCACCAGATCCTCTCCAGGGGTGAGGGGGTGGACTTGGATGGGAAGGGATGGGGGGGGGGCCCAAGCCATTTTGTCGCACATGGGCCCACTGCTCGCTAGTTCCGCCACTGGGGGGCACGTCTAAAACTCTTCAGTCAGTTCTGGATTCATTCGGACCTGGACTCGTGGGTTTTACAAATAGTGTCCCAAGGGTACAAACTGGGGTTTCAAGAAGTTCCCCCTCACCGATTGTTCAAATCAGCCTTAGTCAGCAGGGAGAAGGTTTTTATTCAAGCCTCTTAGTGGTCCCGAAGCCGGACGGCTCAGTCAGACCAATCTTAAATCTGAAATCCCTTAATTTCTACCTAAAGAAATTCAATTTCAAGATGGAATCTCTCAGGGTAGTGATCTGCAGTCCGGGGGATAAAGGAGATTTCCTGGTTTTGGTAGACATAAAGGATGCCTACTTACATGTTCCCATTTAGCCACTGCATCAAGCTACCTGAGGTTTGCAATTCAGGATTGTCATTACCAATTTCAGACGTTGCCGTTTGGTCTGTCCACGGCTCCGAGGATTTTCACCAGGGTGATGGCGGAAATGATGGTTCTCCTTCGCAAGCAAGGAGTCACAATTATCCCGTACTTGGATGATCTCCTGATAAAGGCGAGATCCAGGTACCAGTTGGTGCAAAACATCTACTCTCCCTGACAGTTCTTTAACAACATGGTTGGCTCCTAAACTTGCCAAAATCGCAGTTGGTCCTAATGACGCGGTTGTTGTTTTTGGGAGTGATACTGGACACAGAAGAGGTTTTCTTCTAGTGGAATGGCTCTGGAGATCAAGAGTCTGGTCAAAAAAATTCTGAAACCAGCAAGAGTGTTAATCCATCAATGCATTCGGTTGCTGGGGAAGATGGTTGCGGCCTACGAGGCCATTCAGTTTGGCAGGCTCCATGCCAGAGTGTTCCAGTGGGACCTGTTGGACAAGTGGTCCGGATCCCACCTACACATGCACCGGAGGATAATCCTGTCTTCCAAGACCAGAATCTCACTCCATTGGTGGCTGCACAGTTCTCACCACCTAGAGGGGCGATGGTTTGGGATCCAGGACGGGATCCTAGGGACCACGGATGCAACCCTCCGAGGCTGGGGAGCAGTCACACAGCGGGAAAACATCCAAGGAAGATGGTCAAGTCAGGAAAGTTGTCTCCACATAAATGTTCTGGAGTTAAGGGCCATTTAATAACTGCAGACACAGTACGCACTGGGACGGGTGCCCAGCATCCTCTACGGACTAAGAGAAAAGGATTTACCAGTAGGTATTAAAATCCTATTTTCTCTAAAGTCCTAGAGGATGCTGGGGACTCCGTAAGGACCATGGGGATAGATTGGCTCCACAGTAGACATGGGCACTTTAAGAAAGACTTTAGTTCTGGGTGTGCACTGGCTCCTCCCTCTATGCCCCTCCTCCAGACCTCAGTTTGATACTGTGCCCAGTGGAGACTGGGTGCTTTTCAGGAGCTCTCCTGAGCTTTCTGACAGAAAGTATTTTGTTAGGTTTTTAATTTTCAGGGAGCACTGCTGGCAACAGACTCCCTCATCGAGGGACTGAGGGGAGAGAAGCAGCCCTACTCTCTGAGTTGCAAGGTCCTGCTTCTTAGGCTACTGGACACCATTAGCTCCAGAGGGATTGGTACGCAGGATCTCACCCTCGCCGTCCGTCCCAGAGCCGCGCCTCCGTCCCCCTCGCAGAGCCGGAAGATAGAAGCCGGGTGAGTATGAGAAGAAAAGAAGACTTCAGAGGCGGCAGAAGACTTCATGATCTTCACTGAGGTAACGCACAGCACTGCAGCTGTGTGCCTTTGCTCCCATACACCTCACATACTCCGGTCACTGTAAGGGTGCAGGGCGCAGGGGGGGCGCCCTGGGCAGCAATATAAACCTCTTTCGCAAAAATATAACATATATACAGCTGGGCACTGTATATATGTATGAGCCCCCACCAATTTTACAGTTTAAGCGGGACAGAAGCCCGCCTCCAAGGGGGCGGGGCTTCTCCCTCAGCACTCACCAGCGCCATTTTTTCTCCACAGCACCGCTGAGAGGAAGCTCCCCGGACTCTACCCTGCTTATACCACGTTAGACAAGAGGGTTGAAAAGAGGGGGGGGGGGGGCACATAATTCGCAAATTACATACAGCAGCACTACTGGGCAAACATTAAGTTACTGTTTTATTCCTGGGTTATATAGCGCTGGGGTGTGTGCTGGCATACTCCCTCTCTGTCTCTCCAAAGGGCCTTGTGGGGAAACTGTCTTCAGAAAAAGCATTCCCTGTGTGTGTGGTGTGTCGGTACACGTGTGTCGACATGTCTGAGGAAGAAGGCTATATTAGAGAGGAGCGGGAGCAAATGAATATGGTGTCTCCGCCGACAGCTGATTGGATGGATATGTGGAATGTTTTAAATGCTAGTGTAAACTCATTGCACAAAAGATTAGACAAGGCAGAAGCTTTGGGACAGTCAGGGTCTCAACCCATGCCTGATCCTATGTTGCAGGGACTGTCAGAGTCTCATAAGCGCCCACTATCCCAGTTTGTTGACACAGATACCGACACGGATTCTGACTCCAGTGTCGATTACGATGATGCAAAGTTACAGCCAAAATTGGCAAAATCCATTCGATTTATGATTATGGCAATAAAAAATGTTTTGCACATAACAGAGTAACCCCCTGTCGCTGACAAGAGGGTACATATGTACAAGGGAAAGAAGCCTGAGGTAACCTTTCCCCCCTCACACGAGCTGAACGAGTTATGTGAAAAAGCTTGGAAATCTCCAGATAAAAGACTGCAGATTTCCCAAAGGATTCTTATGGCGTATCCTTTCCCATCAACGGATAGGTTACGATGGGAATCCTCCCCTAGGGTGGACAAAGCATTAACACGCTTATCCAAGAAGGTAGCCCTCCCGTCCCAGGATACGGCTACCCTCAAAGAGTGTGCTGACCGCAAACAGGAGATTACCCTGATGTCCATTTATACACATTCAGGTACCTTACTCAGACCGGCAATTGCGTCGACCTGGGTGTGTAGTGCTGTAGCGGCATGGACAAATGCCTTATCTGAGGGGATGGATAGCCTAGACAAGAATACTATTTTATTGACCCTGGGGCATATAAGAGATGCTGTCCTATATATGTGTGTATGCAAACTACCGGTGGTGCTGCAGGGCCCACACCCTTTTACTTGTCTTGTAGAGCAGCTCTGAAGCTGTTACAGTGCCCAGCTGCTGCAAGAAATCTGCTTGAATGCTTCAGGGGCTTGGGCATGGCCAACATGAGCCCCACACCGAAGGAGGGTGGGGGTGTTTAATGCAAACTTGGGGTTATCCAAGCGCCGCAAAAGACCGCCATGCCCCGCATGCCCCTTTTCTCTTTTCATATACAGATGAGGGTTCCAGCCAACTTTGGCCCACTGCTTGGATGACATCACCGAATGCAAATCCGTCTGCTGCAGACCTTCCCCCAGGAATGCTTGCAATAGTTGTTGCATATGGTTTAATGTCTGAGGGTGCTTCAGTATTAGGCAGCCTTCCGCCCTCCCATGTTCATCTGAAAAGATGTGGTCTCCCTGCAGTTGTTGTCCCCAGACGAGAGTTCCCTTGTGCTTCCTCAGTTAAATCTCCTTAACTTGACGAGGGTGTGCCCGAGCAGCCGCCCTCCCCAGCCCTTTCCCAACACATACTTATCTTGCATATGAGATCTCTTGATCATGAAGATAGTTCTCACAGGTTGAGGTTCATCCTGGCCCCGCTCCCTGCTGGAGAGCGCTGATGGGGACAGCAGTGGGGCTTCAGCAGCAGGGTGAGTATGTGTGGCCAGAGACCTCCCTTCCCATGTGCAGGCCTGCAGAGTGTGCCGCGCAGGATGGGGCATGTGACACTCTCCCTCCCTGGGGCTCTTCCAGATGTAGCTCCTCAGCAGTATTTTTCCCGGGCTGCGCGGCGCTCTCCCCGACTGGCATCCGCCCTGGAACACTGCCTTCCTCAACGCAACATCAGCAGGGGGCCCGGGCCTCATCACCATCCCAGGTCTTTCTCATGTATGTATCATGTATGTGTGTGTGATATATGTATGAATCATATATGTTTGTGATAGATATATATATATATATATATATATCTATCTATCGTATGTGTGTGTATATATGTATCTATCATGTATGTATGTATGTATGTATGTATCTATCTATCTTGTATGTATGTGTTCTATCTATCTATCTATCTATCTATCTATCGTGTGTGTGATATATGTATGTATCTATCATGTATGTGTTATATGTATGTATCACACCTTCCTCTATACATATACATACATACATACATACATACATACACACACCTATATCTGTACGTACACTGACATACACACACCAACATCTATACATAAACACGCTGACCCCTAAACGTACACCAACGTACCCACATGTGAATCTATACATACATGTGCTGACACCTGGACATACACTGATGTACCCACACCTAACATCTATACATACACATGCTAACAACTGGACGTATACAGACGTACCCACATTTGCATCCATGCATATATAGATGTAGGTGTGTGTACGTCAGTGTACGTCCAGGTGTCAACGCGTGTATGTATAGATGCAGGTGTGGGTACGTCTGTGTGTGTCCAGGTGTCAGAATGTGTATGTATAGATGCAGGTGTGGGAACGTCAGTGTAGGTTCAGGTGTCAGCGCGTGTATGTATAGATGCAGGTGCTTGTATGTCCAGATGTCAGTGCATGTATGTATAGATGCAAGTGTGGGTACGTCGGTGTATGTCCATTTGTCAGCGCGTGTATATATAGATGCAGGTGCTTGTATGTTGGTGTATGTCCAGGTGTCAGCATGTGTATGTATAGATGCAGGTGTGGGAATGTTGGTGTATGTCCAGGTGTCAGGGCGTGTATGTATGGATATTAGGTGTGGGTACATCAGTGTATGTCCAGGTGTTAGCGCATGTATGTATAGATGCAGGATAATAATCGCACAGCGTGCCCCCCGCCAACCACAAACCTCCCCCACCCCCCTGTATGACATAAACACCGCTAATTCCACTTACACACAATAATTTCAGTTTGCGTCCAGGAGCCGGCAATGTATGTGCACCCAAATGAAGCCACTGTACATGCCCTGCAGGCTGCTATGTACTGCACAGGTGCAACAAATTTAAATGCCCTATCTTTAAAATGGGGCATATTTTACTAAATTAAAAAAAACCTGTAACTTTCTGTAAAACCTTAACCCCAAAAGGCACTACACTAACATAGGGGTGTAGAGTTGGATGTTGATCCAAGGCACCAACAGGCTAAAGCTTTGACTGTTCCCAGGATGCCTTGCACCGCCTCCTCTATAACCCTGCCCAGTGGCGTAACTAGACCTTTGTGGGCCCCATAGCAAAATTCTGAATGGGCCCACCAGCACTCAACAAGAATGAGTGGCGTTTGGGGTCAGAAAAGTAGATGGGAAGGGGTCTGACAGAGTAGGGGGCAGGACATGAATGAATAGAAACTGAGGTGTCCATTATATAAAGAAATACAGTATGTGTGTCTGTGTGTATATCACACACACACATATAAGGGAAATTCAAATGCCCTCAATTATTGCGCCCATTACACTCTGGTTTAGGTGCACAAAGCACCTAAACCTGAATAAAGTAATGGGCGCGATCGTGAAAAGAGACCGTTTGGTTGCCCAAATGGGTCTCTTTGCACACATTTCAGCTTGTTTCCCCTGGGGGTAGCGAGCTGAAATAAACATGTCGCACCCGTTGGCAGCAACATTAGAATAGCTGCTGACGGGCACGATTGAGGGAGGAAAGGGACATTTGAATCCAGCCCATAGATGCAATGTGAATATGTAATTTGTACCTTCCTATCTTAAAATGTATATAGTAGTGTATACACTAGAGGTCTTTCCGAACCCCCTAATCCTAACATTGTAATTTGCTTTAGGGCGCACCTCCAATTAGTCTAGTGTTTCGTATTTTCACATTAAATACTTTCTTGCATTGGTTGGTTAAAGATTAGATCGTATATTTTTCTAGATATAGCTGTGCATAGTCTACAAGGCTACATGCTTCTCCCCTAACTAGAGATGTGCAGCGGGCATTTTTCGTGTTTCATGTTTTGGTTTTGGTTTCGGATCCGCAGTTGTGTTTTGGATACGGACGCGTTTTGGCAAAACCACCCTTTCGGGTTTTGGATTCGGGTGATTTTTTTTTAAAACCTCAAACAGCTAAAATAATAGAATTTGGGGGTAATTTTGATCCTATAGTATTAAGCTCAATAACCATAATTTCTACTCCTTTCCAGTCTATTCTGAACACCTCACACCTCCCAATATTATTTTTAGTCCTAAAATTTGCACCAAGGTCCCTGGATGACTAAGCTAAGCGACCCAAGTGGGCAGCACAAACACCTGGCCCATCTAGGAGTGGCACTGCAGTGTCAGACAGGATGGCACTTAAAAAAATAGCCCCAAACAGCACATGATGCAAAGATAAATAAAAAAAGAGGCGCAAGATGAAATTGTAGTGTGTCTCTCCTGCTCAGTGTCAGTTCTCAGTAGTATCCTCATCAGTGCTCAGTATCACTGCTTATTGTCTTGTGCTGCATTGTGGTGCTCAGTATACTAGAGTACATTACTAATAGTCCAGTGCTGCATCTTGCTGCTCAGTGTCAGTTCTAGTATCCTCATCAGTGCTCAGTATCACTGCTCATTGTTTTGTGCTGCATTGTGGTGCTCAGTATACTACAGAACATTACTAATAGTCCAGTGCTGCATCTGGCTGCTCAGTGTCAGTTCTAGTAATCTCATCAGTGCTCCGCATCACTGCTCATTGTCTTGTGGTGCTCAGTATACTAGAGTACATTACTAATACTCCAGTGTCTTGTGCCGCATATGGCTGCTGTAGGGTGCTGTGGTAGTGTCCTGTCACTGTGCATATGTCATCATTCCAGACACAGTGACATACCCTCCAACTGTACCTTTTTAATAGGTACAGTACCTTTTTTTCATGGTCTGTACCTATTTTTGGCTCTCCAAACTTCCATTGAAAGTATAGGAAAAGGGGCGTGACCACGCCCCCTTTACCTGTGACCACGCCCCTTTTTCTAATTTGTACCGATTTTTGTGTGTAAAATGTTGGAGGGTATGCAGTGATATCTGGTATCTATCTAGTGGTATCTAATTCCAGACATTACCACCGTCTAATTCCAGATATATTACTGGCATATAATTCCACACATTAAAAAATGGAGAACAAAAAGGTGGAGGGTAAAATAGGGAAAGATCAAGATCCACTTCCACCTAGTGCTGAAGCTGCTGCCACTAGTCAAGGCAGAGACAATTCAATGCCATCAACATTATGTAATGATTATACGATACATTATATATCATATCATTGTATGGTTGTAAAATACAACTTAAAAACTTTAATGAATAAATACATAAAGTAGCTTTTATGTAACCTTTTTAAACCTATTAGCATAGACCGAATCTCATCGTGTGTATAGGCCTTTAGTTCAACAACAGCATGGGACCAGTTAGTTTGTTTTGACCACTGCACAGCACCTGGTGTTATATAGTAAGCACCACTATGGCATAGTATACAGCATTATGGGCCTGATATGAGTGTGACCAGCGGTGATGTGGAATGCAGTAGGAGGTGCTGTTTAGTAAGCACCACTTCTATATTCACCATGCAGTATATTGTGTGAATATAGAAGTGTTGGCTGTGTTATGTATTAGAGTAATTATTGCAGCTCCCAGCTAAAATTGCAACAATGTAATTTAGTGACAAGCTGCAGAGATTAACCCTTTCTGTGGCTGCTGCACAACCTCTATTCATATCGCTGAATTCAATTAGGGAGATGTTCTCACCCCGCGAGCAAGCGCAGGTATATGCCACACTTATGGTAACATTGGATTTGCATATATTTTCTTGCAGGGGTGTTTCTAAACAATTTGGCTTCAAATGCGTGCCCCCCGCCACCATTGGCATTAAAAATTGTGCCCCTCCCCCATATATATATATATATATATAAAAAAATATATATTTGCGTGAGCGCTCCGGACGGGATGGGGGGGCGTGACCTCGCAAAAATGGGTATGGTCTCCATAAAATGGGCGTAGCCTTGCAGGCAAAGACTACCTTACACCCCAGTTCTTGACCCTGCACCAACAGACCTCGGCCACCACAGGGAAAAAAGTACAGTAATTTCCACCATGTTAAGCCCCACACATTAATGCCCTTTGGAACATATTATGTCACTCACCACAATATCTGTGATACACTATGCCCTACAGTAAAGCTTCTAATTACTTTTACAAAAACTGCTCAATGCCAAGAGTTTCACGTGCTGGGTGTCATGCTCATTGCCAGGGGTTTCACTCTCTGGGTGTCATGCTAATTGCCAGGGGGAACGCAGTAGGAGGTGTTATATAGTAAGCACCACTATGGCATAGTATATAGCATTATATATATTGTGAGCACTGGTGATGTTGAGTGCAGTAGAGCTGCTGCTGGGTAATTACAATTGACTACAACCACCAATATATTCTGCTGCACTATATATATGCAAAGCTAATTCTGCTGGGTAATTACAACTGACTACAACCACCAATATATTCTGCTGCACTATATCTATATTTGCAAAGCTAATTCTGCTGGGTAATTACAATTGACTACAACCACCAATATATTCTGCTGCACTATATCTATATATGCAAAGCTAATTCTGCTGAGTAATTACAATTGACTACAACCACCAATATATTCTGCTGCACTATATCTATATATGCAAAGCTAATTCTGCTGGGTAATGCAAATTGAAACATTATTGCATAGTATGTGATTTTGAAGTACTTTTTTAAAGTTTTGAATGATATAGACCCAGTTTAATCTTTGTGGAATGCCTGGTTGTTGTTTTTAAGGTAATTTATTGCCTGGCATTTGAGGGGGTGGGGTGTGGTTACAGATTTCAATTATTGGTTTCACTTGTAATAGTCTTCTACTTAAGTCCAATGGTGTAGGCTGTGCAAAGCCGTTTGGCTGTGCATTTATTGATCTAAGCGTGCATTTTTATCAAAGCGTGATAAAATTGACACATAACAGCAGCGTTCAATCAGCGTTAATTTATCTTCAGCTGATATTGATTGTGAATTGACGTTTCTTCTCTTCTTGTCACCTACAGGTAATTACAATTGACTACAACCACCAATATATTCTGCTGCACTATATCTATATATGCAAAGCTAATTCTGCTGGGTTATGCAAATTGAAACATTATTGCATAGTATGTGATTTTGAAGTACTTTTTTAAAGTTTTGAATGATATAGACCCAGTTTAATCTTTGTGGAATGCCTGGTTGTTGTTTTTACGGTAATTTATTGCCTGGCATTTGAGGGGGTGGGGTGTGGTTACAGATTTCAATTATTGGTTTCACTTGTAATAGTCTTCTACTTAAGTCCAATGGTGTAGGCTGTGCAAAGCCATTTGGCTGTGCATTTATTGATCTAAGCGTGCATTTTTATCAAAGCGTGATAAAATTGACACATAACAGCAGTGTTCAATCAGCATTAATTTATCTTCAGCTGATATCGATTGTGAATTGACGTTTCTTCTCTTCTTGTCACCTACAGGTAATTACAATTGACTACAACCACCAATATATTCTGCTGCACTATATCTATATATGCAAAGCTAATTCTGCTGGGTAATGCAAATTGAAACATTATTGCATAGTATGTGATTTTGAAGTACTTTTTTAAAGTTTTGAATGATATAGACCCAGTTTAATCTTTGTGGAATGCCTGGTTGTTGTTTTTAAGGTAATTTATTGCCTGGCATTTGAGGGGGTGGGGTGTGGTTACAGATTTCAATTATTGGTTTCACTTGTAATAGTCTTCTACTTAAGTCCAATGGTGTAGGCTGTGCAAAGCCATTTGGCTGTGCATTTATTGATCTAAGCGTGCATTTTTATCAAAGCGTGATAAAATTGACACATAACAGCAGTGTTCAATTAGCGTTCAATCGAAGTGAAAAAGAAGGAAAACAGAAGCACACCAATCTAACAAAACAAAGAAAACTGAAGAACTAATAACAAATGTGAGTCACTTACTCCTCAGATCACTCACCTCCTGATTGTTGCATCTGATTACATAGCACAGAACTACCTTACTTGGACATTTCATAAACCATCCATTTCACCTACAAATGCCTGTATCTGTATTATTGTAATTTTGTTTTTTAAGCACAGCTGCACCAATGCAATTTTACCTGCAAACACTTAAAACATCTAACATAATTACCATTGCTTCTTAAACCTCTCACAATCCTTTCATTTCTTACACTCCAAATACTTTTCTGCACCCACTTTATCTACGCTTTTGACTCATTTCATACTAAATCTACACCCCTTGAGCCTACACTGCTTTTCTCACCTGCATTTCTGCAATTCTTCTGCTCGGATTGCCTTACAGTCTCCTCTCCTACTTCCACTTTCCCTCAACCTATTTACCTACTTAACACTATGTCAAGGTTTTCTTATACTCCCCACATCACTCAGTGTCTACCTAATAATGTATCTTTAGCCTTCCCCCCTAGTCTCCTCCACCTCCTCCTCTCTCCCCTCCATCCCTCTGTTTCCTTCCCCCACCTTTCCTGTTACCCCACTTTCATTCACCTCTGCCCCATGGTCCTGCTACCCCACAACTCAGCCCTGCTCCCTCTCTCCCTTCCCTGTCACCTCCCCACACCCCCATCCACATCACACTGACCTCCCTCCCTGCCCACCTCCTGCAGTTTCCCATCCTAGCTCAGGCACCCGTACCATCACTACTCTCTCATCATCCCTGCCCTCAAAGTTAATCCCACCTCATCGCTACAGCAACCCTGAAAATCTAATTCACATCTCTCCCACAAACTCATACCCCCTATCCTGTGCCCTCTGGAATGCCAGATCTGTTTATAACAAACTGGTCCCCACTCATGACCTTTTCATTTCCAACTCCCTACACCTACTAGCCATTACTGAAACTTGGATTACGCCCTCTGACACTACTTCTGCTGCTGCTCTCTCTGCTGGGGGCCTTACATTCACACACACACCCCGACCTGGGGGTCGCCATGGGGGTGGTGTTGGGGTCCTTTTACCTTCTAGTTACTCCTACCAACTCATACCACCAGAACCATCCCTTATATTCTCTACATTTGAGGTCCACGCCATATGCCTCTTCCAACCAGTCCATCTTAGAGTAGCTGTCATTTACCGCCCCCCTGGCACTGCTTCCAAATTCATCGACAACTTTGCTTCCTGGCTTCCTCACTTCCTCTCTTCTGACATTCCCACCATTATCCTAGGCGATTTCAACATCCCTATTGACATCCCCACACAATCCCCTGCCTCTAAACTCCTTAACCTCACCTCTTCACTTGGTCTCTCCCAGTGGACCTCCTCACCCTCCCATGTGAATGGGAGCTCACTGGATCTGGTCTTCACTCACCGCTGTGATATTTCTGATTTTTCCAACTCCCCATTTCCCCTCTCTGACCACCACCTGCTCTCCTTCAACCTATCTCTCTCGACTTCCCCATCTCTACCTCCTAAGGCTACCATCACTAAGCGTAACATTGAAGCTATTGACACCACATTCCTTTCCTCCCTGTTTGACTCACTTCTCTCTCCTAGTCTCTCTCTCTCATGCCCTGAACAAGCCACTTCCACATACAATGCTTCCCTTACTTCTGCTCTTGACTCTGTTGCTCCACCAACCACTATTCACCCTCGCAAATTAACACCTCAACCCTGGCACACCAAATGCACCAGATATCTGCAAAAATGCTCACGTACGGCTGAGCGACACTGGAGGAAATCACGCTCTAATGCAGACTTCCTCCATTTCAAACTTATGCTCTCATCCTTCAGTGCTGCCCTTTCTCTTGCTAAACAGTCATACTTCAAGAACCTCATCTCCTCCCAGTCTTCCAACCCCCGGCGCCTCTTTGCCACTCTCAACTCACTCCTCTGCCCACCTCCACCTCGTCTCCCTTCCTCACTCTCTGCTCTTGACTTTGCCACTTACTTCACATCCAAAATTGACTCCATACGTCAGGACATCACATCACACCAGACTATCAGTAACCAGCCTTCTCCCAACCCTTACGAACCCTCCCCATCCCTCGCACCAACTCTGTCATCTTTCTCCCATGCATCTGGAGAGGAAGTCATGGCCCTCATTCGTTCCTGTCCCCTCACCACCTCCCCACTTGACCCAATCCCCTCCTGCCTCCTTTGCCACCTCTCTTCTTCTGCTTTTTCCCATCTTTCCCACCTTCTCAATCTCTCCCTCTCATCAGGCACTGTCCCCTCTGCCTTCAAGCACGCTCTCATCTCTCCTATTCTTAAAAAACCTACCCTTGATCCAAACACTCTCTCCAACTACCGACCCATCTCTCTCCTCCCTTTTGCCTCCAAACTCCTTGAGCGTATTGTCTACAACCGCCTTACTTCCTTTCTTTCCTCACACTCACTGCTTGACCCATTCCAGTCTGGCTTCCGTCCTCTCCACTCCACTGAAACTGCCCTTACAAAAGTATGCAATGACCTCCATGCTGCTAAATCTAAGGGACACTACTCTCTACTTATTCTACTTGATCTCTCTGCTGCTTTTGACACTGTGGACCATCCTCTCCTACTGCAAATCCTTCACTCCATTGTTCTGCGTAACACAGCCCTCTCTTGGTTGTCGTCCTACCTTTCTGACCGTTCATTCTCTGTCTCCTCTCATGACTCCACCTCCCCCTCACTTCCACTAACTGTAGGGGTACCCCAAGGTTCTGTCCTTGGTCCTCTTCTCTTCTCTCTCTAAACGTCCTCACTAAGTAAGCTCATTAGTTCTTTTGGTTTCCAATATCATCTCTATGCTGATGACACTCAAATCTATCTTTCCTCTCCAGACCTCTCCCCTACTCTCCTCACTCGTATCTCCAACTGTCTCTCTGCTATCTCTTCCTGGATGTCCCAGCTCTTTCTTAAACTTAACATGTCTAAGACCGATCTGATCATCTTCCCTCCCTCCCGCATAACCTCACCTCCTACAATCTCATTATCTATTGATGGCACTACTATCTCCTCTACCCCCCCAAGTGCGCTGTCTTGGAGTAATCCTTGACTCCTCCCTCTCCTTCAAACCACACATTCAGCACCTCTCACAAACCTGCCGTTTTCATCTAAAAAATATTTCCAGGATCAGACCCTTTCTGACCCAGGATGCTACTAAGACTCTTATCCACTCACTGGTCATCTCCAGACTGGACTGCTGTAATCTCTTCCTGACTGGCATTCCTGACAAATACCTCTCTCCACTCCAATCTATCCTCAATGCTGCTTCCCGGCTCATTTTCCTCACCAAACGCACTACGTCCACCTCTCCTCTCTTACTAGTCCTTCACTGGCTCCTCTTCCCTTTCAGAATCCATTTCAAGCTTCTCACACTTGCTTACAAAGCCCTCACCCACTCCTCTCCCATCTACATCTCTGATCTTATCTCGCTTTACACTCCCACCCGTCCTCTTCGCTCTGCTAATGCACACCGACTCCTGCCTACGGATTACTTCCTCCCACTCCTACCTCCAAGATTTTTCACGTGCTGCACCACTTCTCTGGAATTCCCTACCTCTCCCCCTCAGACTCTCCACCTCTCTACAAAACTTCAAACGGGCTCTCAAGACCCACTTCTTCACCAAACCCAGCCAAATCTCATCCTAAACCTCTGTTCCACGCTCTCTATGTACCCCATCTGTCTCACCCCTGTCTGTCTACCCCTCCCTTTTAGAATGTAAGCTCTCACGAGCAGGGCCCTCTTCCCTCATGTGCTTACTCTTTTCTTACTTTAATAATCTTCAGCTGCACCAAATCCAGCAGTCTTCTGCCACCTGATACTTATTCCAGTGTCATCTGCTGATGTAGCTATGTTTATTTACCCTGTACTTGTCCTATATTGTCGTCAACTGTAAGTTGCTGTTTTCCTGTTTGATTATTTGTTTATGTACTCTGTAGTTGGGCACTGCGGAACCCTTGTGGCGCCATATAAATAAAGGATAATAATAATAATAAATAATATAATATATAGCAGTACGGTACAGTAGGCCACTGCTCTACCTACCTCTGTGTCGTCAAGTATACTATCCATCCATACCTGTGGTGCATTTTAGAAAAAAACATGTCTCGGCAGAGCAATCTATAAATCCATAATTTTTCAGACAGCAACAGTGGGTATTGTAATAGTCACCCAATCCATCACTTTTATAGGGTTACATGCACCCACATGCTACAGCCTGTCTCAATAATTTTACTGTCACGCTATGTGTGTTTGCGTTTTTATTTGGGTATTTTTTGTTGTTGTAGAACTACAGGTACCAGCAAGCCCGTTATTTCCCCGCCTGCTGGTACTTGAGGTACTCCAAGTACCAGCAAGCGGGGGAGGCTTTCTGGGCCTTGTAGTTCCACAACAAAAAAAACAATATTCTTTTTTTACACACATGGCTATCAGCCCGGCACCCACCACCCAGGGGTGCTGGGGACAGCCTCGGGCTTCACCTCTGGCCCTTGGGTGCCTCGAGGGGAGGAACCTCTTGATTTAAGGGGTCCCCACTCCTCCAGGGAACCCCGGCCAGGGGTGACTAGTTGGAGGGGTAATGCCAGGGCCGCAGGGACCTACATAAAAGTGTCCCCCGGCTGTGGCATTATCTCTCTGGCTAGTGGAGCCCGGTGCTGGTTTTAAAAATATGGGGGACCCCTACATCTTTTGTCCCACGTATTTTTGGAACCTGGACCGTTCTAAGAGCCCGGTGCTGGTTGTCTAAATACGGGGAACCCCTGTCCAATTTTTCCCCCAGTATTTAAATAACCAGGACCGGCTCAAAGAGCCCGAGGCTGGTTATACTAAGGAGGGGGGACCTCACGCATTTTTTTTTAACCCATTCAGACCCTTCTCCTTTAAGTTAATGGAAGCCCTGGACAACAAAATTGCATTCATGTCCTCCTCCCTCACCCTTCCCAGTCCCAAACACTCATTTTTTTTTTCTTTAAAAATGTATAATATATAACAAGAACAATGAGCAGGCAGGCAGCGGGCATTGGCGGCATCGGACTGAGATAGAAATTAGTGGTGGAGGGCTGGGTCAGTTGATTGTGGGAGAGTTTGTAAGCCATTGGCGGTGGCAGCGGGTATCGGCTCAGAGGCAGTAGCGGGCATTGGCTAAGGGTCATCGGCAGGATTCGGCGGAAATTATGGCTGTAGTGCCTCACTAGCCACTGACCTCACCGCACGCCACTGTGGGACAGATGTAACATGCAGAGAGAGGTAGATTTGGGAGGGGGAATGTCCTAGCATAACTGTTAATTGCAGTGTAATACTGTAATTCAGCTGTGCAGCATTTGTGGCTAAATGTCAAAGAAGCCAGTATTTACCCTGCATGCAAAACAATAAATGTATTTGAACATACCTCCCAACTATACCAATTTTTGCAGGACAGTCACTTTTTTTGGGAATGTCCAGCTAACCCAAACAACCCCCCCCCCCCCCCCCTGTGGGAGCCGCAGTGTCCCATAGTCATGGGGAAGGGGGGGGGGGTGGAAGGCTCCCTGTAGCTTGTTGCTCTGCAAATATGCACATTGTGACGTCACAAATCCTCCCACAAAACGCCGGGTCCCTCCAGTGTTTTTCCGGACACTCCCTAGAAACATTCAGTTGCCACCCACACAAACACCCTCTTCTTGTCAATCTTCTTGTGATCTCCGGACCGTCGCACTTACGCATTGTGGCGCATACGCATGTGCAGTGCAGACCTGATTGCCCGCTGGGTGAAAATAAATTGAAGCGATCTGGTCTGAATAAGCCTCAATGTCTATTCACGGGAGACAGAGGGGCTGGGGCATGGCCAGCAGCTCACAGAGCACCTATAATGACAAAAATGGGAGACATGGCTCATGATCGCGATATACCTGCGAAGGTACGCCCTCTACTGATTGACAGGCAGAGGCATTCGCATTTTCTGCGGGGCACCCGGAGAAAATGTAGGCACACGCACAGGATGGACCCTGCGTATATGCCCCCATCCTCTTCATAGTTTTTGCGGTTGGAACGCGTATTACGATCCAAACTGAATTAGGCCCTATGTCTTATATACACGAGCAGTGTGAAAATGGGGGTAATTCGATGGGGGTAATTCCAAGTTGATCGCAGCAGGAATTTTGTTAGCAGTTGGGCAAAACCATGTGCACTGCATTTACGAACAGATGATTTTTTATATAAATTTTAAAATGTTAGTAAATGTGTGTTTTTTTCAACCTGGAAGCCCAACATCGATTAAGATCGATCTTAAATAGACCCCTGGGTTTTAAGGATAACCATGGTTGAGTCCAATAATTAATTCACATTGACCGAAGTTCTAATTAAGTAGTGATGTGCACCGGAAATTTTTCGGGTTTTGGTTTTGGGTTCGGTTCCGCGGCCGTGTTTTGGGTTCGGACGCGTTTTGGCAAAACCTCACCGAAATTTTTTTGTCGGATTCGGGTGTGTTTTGGATTCGGGTGTTTTTTTCAAAAAACCCTAAAAAACAGCTTAAATCATAGAATTTGGGGGTCATTTTGATCCCATAGTATTATTAACCTCAATAACCATAATTTCCACTCATTTTCAGTCTTTTTTGAACACCTCACACCTCACAATATTATTTTACTGCAGGGGAGGCAGATATAACATGTGCAGAAAGAGTTAGATTTGGGTGAGTTATTTTGTTTCTGTGCAGGGTAAATACTGACTGCTTTATTTTTACACTGCAAATTAGATTGCAGATTGAACACACCACACCCAAATCTAACTTTCTCTGCACATGTTAAATCTGCCTTCCCTGCAGTGCACATAGGTGGTCATTCCGAGTTGTTCGCTCTGTAATTTTCTTCGCATCGCAGCGATTTTCCGCTTAATGCGCATGCGCAATGTTCGCACTGCGACTGCGCCAAGTAAATTTGCTATGCAGTTAGGAATATTACTCACGGTTTTTTCATCGTTCTGGTGATCGTAATGTGATTGACAGGAAGTGGGTGTTTCTGGGCGGAAACAGACCGTTTTAGGGGCGTGTGGGAAAAAATGCTACCGTTTCTGGGAAAAACGCGGTAATGGCTGGAGAAACGGAGGAGTGTCTGGGCGAACGCTGGGTGTGTTTGTGACGTCAAACCAGGAACGACAAGCACTGAACTGATCGCACTGGCAGAGTAAGTCTCGAGCTACTCAGAAACTGCACAGAGATGTCTTATCGCAATATTGCAAATCTTTCGTTCGCAATTTTAAGATGCTAAGATTCACTCCCAGTAGGCGGCGGCTTAGCGTGTGCAATGCTGCTAAAAGCAGCTTGCGAGCGAACAACTCGGAATGAGGGCCATGGGGGGTAATTCTGAGTTGATCGCAGCAGGATTTTTGTTAGCAGTTGGGCAAAACCATGTGCACTGCATTTACGAACAGATGATTTTTTATATAAATTTTAAAATGTTAGTAAATGTTGGGCTTCCAGGTTGAAAAAAAAACACACATCGATTAAGATCGATCTTAAATAGACCCCTGGGTTTTAAGGATAACCATGGTTGAGTCCAATGGTTAATTCACATTGACCGAAGTTCTAATTAAGTCACCTGTGCTCAAGCATGATATCCTTAAAATCTGGATTGCAATGACAGCATTTGGGAACTATGCCTAAGGGTTTAATTTTTACATTTATCCACTGACAATAAATCTACCTACAATATCCCTGTAACTGTTATGATTACAGTATTTCACTAAATAATTTAATTTGCTGAACCTTCTGTAAAAAGAAATATTAAGATGCTGTAATTCCCAGATGCAGCAAATTTGTTAGCTAGTGGGCAAAACCATGTGCACTGCAGGGATGGGGGGGGGGGGCAGATATAACATTGGCAGAGAGATTTAGGTGGGTTATATTGTTTGTGTGCAGGGTAAATACTGGCTGTTTTGTTTTTACACTGCAATTTAGATTTCAGTTTGAACACACCGCACCAAAATCTAACTCTCTCTGCACATATTATACACCCCCCCCCCCTGCAGTGTACATGGTTTTAGCTAATAAATTTGCTGCTGTGATCAGATCTGAGTTAAGCCCTATGTATTTGGCACTGGCAAAGGGTTAGAGGCCTTGCTGTAGAGCTCACACCTTTCTTGTCATGCATTGTAATATTTCCTATGTCCTGATGTTGTGCTCTCTGCTCCATCCAAGTAAACAGCAATGTAGCGTGGCTATCAAAGAGCGTGAAGATTGCAGATTTCCTGGGATTAATGCTAAAGAATGCTATTATAGAGGCTGCTGCTTTAATTCAAGTGTCACTGGGGTTAAATGGTGTTTTTACCTTAAAAACACAGGTAGAGTATACAGTACAGTGGTAGAGTGGGAGCATGTAGTGCTATTGATTACAGATTTGATGGAGCTTAAACATGGATAAGGTCCATAGCTATAAGAGTTTATCTTGTGTATCCTTTATTCTTAGTCATGGTCAGATAAGATTAGAAAATACCATTTAAGTGGAAATTTCCTGTTAGCTGTTTTAGCTAAATTGCACCAGTTAAAAAAAAAAAAAAAAACTAAGCTGCTGTAATTCCTGGATGTTTCCTTACTGCATCAACAGGAAGTGACAAGAAACAATGTAATGTGGAACCGTACAGCAGAAGGGATTGCGGCTACCCCACAATAAGTGCAGCGGAATGTAAGAAGAGGAATTGTTGCTTTGACTGCAGCATTCCCGGGGTTAACTGGTGTTTCTTCAAGTCACAAGGTATGGAGCTGCTGTATAGTTACTCGCAAGTCAGTAGTTGTATGATGCTCACACCTGTTAAGCTGGATACACACAGAATGCCCTACACAGGGGGTGAAATGAGCACCCCCCCACCCCCCGTACGCTCAGTACACATCACGCTGTGCTGAGCGGGGAGAGAGATGTGTGCTGAGCAGTTCGCTCAGCACACATCTCTCCCCAAAATTGGGCCGTGAATACGGACCTTTCAACTGGATCCACACTTAGATTATCTGTCCAAATTTTGTTTCAACTAGAAAAAAAAAATATGCTAATATGTGGCAGCAAATGACAATTGACCATTTGCTCCCAAACACTGGAAAACATCCAAAAATGGTCATTTAGATAAATTGGTTAAATCCATTTCATTTAGCTAATTTATCCAAACTACCTTTATTGTATCTTTGTGGGTGAATGATGTGTGGGTCAGTGTTGAGGGTGGTGGAGGAGATGGGTAATAGGCACAGCAGGGTGTGGACAGTCAAATAGTGTGCTTAGAGGTTCAGAGTCATTGTATGAGACTCTGGCAACAGTGACTTGATGAGTCTGGTGTCCATAGGGTGAGACGCACTAACCTTTTTATGCTATTGAAATAGTTCTCCTCCTGACCGACGCAGTTCCTTGCTCCGAGGTTGGTGTATTGTCCTGTTGCAGCGCCTCTCCACTGTGGTCACAGTGAGCTGTGTGGTGTTGCTGGCGCAAGCCAATCTCCCCCCAACCTCCCTCTGGCATTTCAGACCTACGTACGCATGATGGGATCTTGTATGATATGCGCGTGTGCTGTAGAGATGAAAGTGGCGGTGAGGAGGCAGATCGTGAGATGGGGAAACTTTGTGGACTGTTAGCGAAGGGGAGCACTGGGCAATCCGAGTTGCAAAGAGGGCAGCAGAAGAGGTTATTGCATGTGCACTGGTGACAGGTCCATCCTTGGTGGCTAGCCTCAGTGGTAAAGGGGTACATGAGCTAGTGTCCCTTGGTCAGCCATGTACCATGGCCACCTCCCTACCTCCTATATATTCTCCCTAATCTGTCACTTTGTTACGGTCTGCTGCTGGCACTGGTGTATCGTCCTGCAGATGCCGTCTCCGCCCATTGCTGTGACTTCCCCCAGAGTTAGCCACACAGAGTGACAGATCTGGGAAAATATATAGGAGATCATTACTTTCACTTGCAGCCTACCTTATTTTTTTGCAGCCTAGCATGCTCCTGACCCCTTCTCTCACTAATACTTATACAACATTCATGAACTCATCTTAAGGTTTCTTTATTATTCAGTCACACTGTCTTGGATCCAAACCATTTCCTGTGGCATTGCAGTCAAACAATTGAGCTATTTACCCTTGCATAGAAAGGTATAATCTAAGCTAGAGAATTCTATTTGGAGCTCACCTTGTACTTTGTGAAGAAATAATCAGCATTGTGGCTGAGCAGATATATGGAGTGTGTGGCTGCACACTGCATTGATCTGCTGAGTTGCAATGCTAATAATATTTTTTTGCAAAGTACCAATAGCTTCATATAATGTTCACAATTTTTATGCAGGATCAAGTAGCTCAATGGGTAGGGTGTTTGATTAGAATTCAACAGGTTATAGGTTTGAATCCTGGGTATGGTAGTTTGAGGTGTTATTTAATAAAGTGTGTTTATATATTAGTCACACATGGCTTACTTGTACAAATGCCATGTCACCAGTTAGTGCTGACTGCTGATATGCCATTTGCACAAGCAAGCCATGTGTGACTGTATATGCATTTAAGGAGGGCCCCCCGGCAATACCACAAACCATTGAGTGTCAAGTATACTAGATATATCTTCATATCTCATGTGCTTTCTCTGAGACCAATCTTGTTATGCCCCTTCCCCACGAGGCATGCGCCTTTTGTCCATATTGCAAAAATAGTGGGGGGGGGGGGGGGCATATAATTCTCTGTCACAGGGCACTAAAAAGTCTAGTTATGGCTCTGGTATGCATTATGTAATCTGGCAGACCATCTCTCCAACACTGGCTGATTGGAATAGAAATCCGGTTATCTATGTGAGCTAATGACCATCAACGATTTACTCTCAAACACTAGAAAATGGACAAAAATGGTCCCCTAAACAAATTGGTTAAATTTTGGGTTTAACCAATTTGTGTAATGACCATTTTTGACCACTTTTCTAGTGTTTGGGAGCAAATGGTTAATCGACATTTGCTCCTATACATTACCAGATTTTTATTCCATCCATCCAGACTGGATAGATAGCCTGACAGATAATTGTGTAGTGTACGCCCAGGATAACTGTCAGTTATGCTTTCTTTTATGATGGCACACAAATGGGTGGGCAGATCCAGGGCAAGCACTGCCCACTCATGCATAGTTGTCAACTGATGTGAAGTTCCAGGGGGCAATCTCAGTTATAAATAAAAGTATCTGGAAATTGTCCCTAGTTTAATAAAAAAAAAAAAAAATTGATCAACTCCATTTATTTAGTATGATATCCCAGGTGATAGGATGCCGGCAGTCAGAATAACATGCTTTATTAAATAACACATCTCAAACTACAATACCCAGGATTCAAACCTATAACCTGTTGAATTCTAATCAAACACCCTACCCATTGAGCTATTTGATCCTGCATAAAAATTGTGAACATTATATGAAGCTATTGGTACTTTGAAAAAAAAAAGTATCAGCATTGCAACGCAGCAGATCCATGCAGTTTGCAGCCACACACTACATGTATCTGCTCAGCCACAATGCTGATTATTTCTTCACAAAGTACAAGGTGAGCTCCAAATAGAATTCTCTATCTTAGAATTATACCTTTCTATGCCAAACCTAGAAGTCGGGCCCCCCACCCTGGGATCCCCCAGAGGGAGGCCCGCCCCGTCATGCGGCAGGCTTGTCCGTTTTGGAAGCAGGCTGACGGGCAGCCCAGGCTTGCTTCAGTCTCGGCTTGGCAGGTCTGGAAGCATGAGCTTGCTTTGGGTATGCCTGACCATGGGTACGCTTTACCTGGAGGATGAAAGGGCCCAGGAAAAGTACTTTTAGCCTTCTGCGTGGTAGGAGTCATACTAGGTAGGCAAGTTGTTTTAGCAGTAGCCAGATCAGCTACAATCTTATTGAGGTCTTCTCCAAAGAGAGTGTCTCCCTTGAAAGGAAGCACCTCCAGGGTTATCTTGGAATCCATATCCACCGACCAGGATCTCAACCAGCTGTATAAAGTATTACCTTGGAACTGGCTCTCCACTCCCCATTATCTGGTTATCATGACTTCCTCCGCCAGTTTCCAGACTCGCTTGCTGAAGCTCGGCCACTTCTTCCTAGCAGCAGGCTCCTGGATCACTGGGCAGCAGAGGTGCTTGGGAGCCGGATGGGGGAGGAGCAATAAGGCAGGCAGCCTTTGGCACACACACACACACACACACACACCAAAAAAGAACATATCCCAGTTTAACATAACGCTATGTGGTGCAAGGTATGGAGCTGGTCACTTGTATCAGACCTCTGACATTTGCCTTTTCACCCATATTGCATACTTTTTCTTGCAGGTTGTGTCTTAATTCAAGAAGTGTTCTAAGTACTTCAGCTTAGTATCTTTACTGACCCCTCTTTACCCCACACTACATAACTGACCCCTCTATACCCTACACTACATCACTGACCTTTCTATAACCATCACTGCATTACTGACCCCTCTTTACAGTACACTGACCTCTATATACCTGCTAGTACATCCCTGATGCCTATATTCCCTACGCCACATCCCTGACGCCTCTATTCCCTACGCCACATTCCTGACGCCTCTATTCCCTACGCCACATCCCTGACGCCTCTATTCCCTACGCCACATCCCTGACGCCTCTATTCCCTACGCCACATCCCTGACGCCTCTATTTCCTACGCCACATCCCTGACGCCTTTATTCCCTACGCCACATCCATGACGCCTCTATTCCCTACGCCACATCCATGACGCCTCTATTCCCTACGCCACATCCATGACGCCTCTATTCCCTACGCCACATCCCTGACGCCTCTATTCCTTACGCTACATCCCTGACGCCTCTATACAGTACAATGCATTACTGATCCCTCTAGACCATACATCCTCATTACATCAGAGAGTTAGTGAAACACTGGAAAAAATAAGGGTATAAGTGGACTACAGAAACTGATGCTCTAAACAAAGGAGAGAGAGAGTAAAGCACAAGGGAAAGTGGGCAATTAGAACACCATAGAGAGAGGAGAGATAGAAATGCCTGAAAAAGTAGAGGGGGTTGGGTATGGCATCGGCGCTCTGGATTCCAGAGGTCACATGATCCCCAATCCTAATACTAACCCTCTGGGGGGGTGGCGGATAGGGCTAACCCTCAGGGGGTGGCAGCTAGGGCTACCCCCTTCCCCCTCCTAGTGCCTTCCCTTACACCACCTCCCCTGGTCCGACTCCTAACCCTCCCTCCAATATTCACCTTCGGGATGTTGGCTGTCTGTGTGCCGGCACCAGTCTCCCAAGTGGTGTCAGGATTCCAACATCGGTCAAATGACCGCCGGTATACCGTCTGCCAGGATGGTAAATGTATCCTGAGGACAGGTAGTGAGTGTGGAGTGATAGGTGGTTCAGTAAAATGTAACGGCTCAAACTGCGATCATTCACTGATAAATTGATTTATAGCTCTCCCTTTTTAACCATTGCAATTATGAAAGCAATGTTTTTTAAACTTTTAAATAAAGCTTGTTAGCATCCCCAGCACACTGTATATGCTGGGAGATGTAGTTCTCAATATGAAAACATTTAATTACTGTATGAACTCTAATCCCCCAACTGAAACCTGGATGGTGCTCCTGGCAAGTGACATCCTGGCCAAGGGGTAGATACGCCCCTGAGGGTCAGGGCCAGCAACAGAAATCTTGGGCCCCAGTACACTGATATCTCTTGGGCCCCCTTAACTTGGCAGAGGGATCTTTAAAAAAAAAATGGAGCCTTTGACTCGGACCGTCAGTGAGGCCGGCAGGTGGTTTTCATACTGGGCTATCCAGCTCTTCGGTGGCGGTGGCAGGGACATTCAGAAAAGGGCCAGCACAGCAACATGCATAATAATGGCAATACAGTATGGACCACAGGGACTGGACAAAGTGATGGGGTAAAAGGAGGGGGGAGGGTTTAGTTGGCCTGTTGACACTGCAGCATACTTACGACTGCAAGGGATATAGGACTCTTGAGTTCACGGGCCAATTTCATGGCAGTCTCGGAGAGGAGGGCATTGTGGATTCACCAAGGGAATGCTGATACTGACTCCAAGAAGAAAGGGAGTCTCTTCCCTATGAAGGTGAAGCCTTGTTTGGCGACGGCCTAGTTAATTTGATCTCGGCAGCTCCCGCAGGTAAGTCAACCTTCTTGCCCTATGTTCCCTCTCAACGGATGAAGACGCATCATTATCTACCGCAGTCATTTTGGCCCAATAGATATGCAAGAAGTTAAGATTCCCCTTTCTTTGCAGGTAGAGGAAGGAGAAGGAAGAGGTCTGTAGCCTCTTCAAGATCGCAGGAGCAGAGATTGTCCTCTGCTTCTGCCAAATCCACTGCATGACGCTGGGGCTTTCTTGCAGGAGCCCGCACCAGTGGGGGCACGTCTAAAACTCTTCAGTCAGTTCTGGATTCATTCGGACCTGGACTCGTGGGTTTTACAAATAGTGTCCCAAGGGTACAAACTGGGTTTTCAAGACGTTCCCCCTCACCGATTGTTCAAATTGGCCTTAGTCAGCAGGGAGAAGGTTTTTATTCAAGCCTCTTCGTGGTCCCGAAGCCAGACGGCTCAGTCAGACCAATCTAAAATCTGAAATCCCTCAATTTCTTCCTAAAAAAATTCAATTTCAAGATGGAATCTCTCAGGGTAGTGATCTCCAGTCCGGAGGAAAGAGATTACATGGTTTTGGTAGACATAAAGGATGCCTACTTACATGTTCCCATTTAGCCACTGCATCAAGCTACCTAAGGTTTGCAATTCAGGATTGTCATTACCAATTTCAGACATTGCCGTTTGGTCTGTCCATGGCTCCGAGGATTTTCACCAGGGTGATGGCGGAAATTATGGTTCTCCTTCGCAAGCAAGGAGTCACAATTATCCCGTACTTGGATGATCTCCTGATAAAGGCGAGATCCAGGGACCAGTTGGTGCAAAACATTGCACTCTCCCTGACAGTTCTTCAACAACATGGTTGGCTCCTACACTTGCCAAAATCGCAGTTGGTCCCAATGACGCGGTAGTTGTTTTTGGGAGTCATACTGGACACAGAAGAGGTTTTCTTCCAGGGGAAAGGCTATGGAGATCCAGAGTCTGGTCAAACAAATTCTGAAACCAGCAAGAGTGTTAATCCATCAATGCATTCGGTTGCTGGGGAAGATGGTTGTGGCCTACGAGGCCATTCAGTTTGGCAGGTTCCATGCAAGAGTGTTCCAGTGGGACCTGTTGGACAAGTGGTCCGGATCCCACCTACACATGCACCGGAGGATAATCCTGTCTTCCAAGACCAGAATCTCACTCCATTGGTGGCTGCACAGTTCTCACCTCCTAGAGGGGCGATGGTTCGGGATCCAGCACTGGATCCTAGGGACCACAGATGCAACCCTCCGAGGCTGGGGAGCAGTCACACAGGGGGAAAACGTCCAAGGAAGATGGTCAAGTCAGGAAAGTTGTCTCCACATAAATGTTCTGGAGTTAAGGGCCATTTAATAACTGCAGACACAGTACACACTGGGACGGGTGCCCAGCATCCTCTACAGACTAAGAGAAAAGGATTTACCGGTAGGTATTAAAATCCTAGTTTCTCTAACGTCCTAGAGGATGCTGGGGACTCCGTAAGGACCATGGGGATAGACGGGCTCCGCAGAGTTCATGATCTTCACTGAGGTAACGCACAGCACTGCAGCTGTGCGCCATTGCTCCCATACACCTCACATACTCCGGTCACTGTAAGGGTGCAGGGCGCAGGGGGGGCACCCTGGGCTGCAATATAAACCTCTTATTGGCAAAAATATAACATATATACAGCTGGGCACTGTATATATGTATGAGCCCCCGCCAATTTTACAGTTTAAGCGGGACAGAAGCCCGCCGCCGAGGGGGCGGGGCTTCTCCCTCAGCACTCACCAGCGCCATTTTTTCTCCACAGCACCGCTGAGAGGAAGCTCCCCGGACTCTCCCCTGCTTATACCACGGTAGAGAAGATGGTTGAAAAGAGGGGGGGGGGGCACAAAATTTGTCGCAAATTACATACAGCAGCGCTACTGGACAAACATTAAGTTACTGTGTTATTCCTGGGTTATATAGCGCTGGGGTGTGTGCTGGCATACTCTCTCTCTGTCTCTCCAAAGGGCCTTGTGGGGAAACTGTCTTCAGAAAAAGCATTCCCTGTGTGTGTGGTGTCGGTACACGTGTGTCGACATGTCTGAGGAAGAAGGCTATATTAGAGAGGAGCGGGAGCAAATGAATGTGGTGTCCTCGCTGACACCTGATTGGATGGATATGTGGAATGCTTTAAATGCTAGTGTAAACTCATTGTACAAAAGATTAGACAAGGCTGAAGCTTTGGGACAGTCAGGGTCTCAACCCATGCCTGATCCTATGTTGCAGGGACTGTCAGGGTCTCATAAGCGCCCACTATCCCAGATTGTTGACACAGATACCGACATGGATTCTGACTCCAGTGTCGATTACGATGATGCAAAGTTACAGCCAAAATTGGCAAAATCCATTCGATATATGATTATGGCAATAAAAGATGTTTTGCACATCACAGAGGAACCCCCTGTCCCTGACAAGAGGGTACATATGTACAAGGGAAAGAAGCCTGAGGTAACCTTTGAGGGGGTCACACGAGCTGAACGAGTTATGTGAAAAAGCTTGGGAATCTCCAGATAAAAGACTGCAGATTTCCAAAAGGATTCTTATGGCGTATCCTTTTCCATCAACGGATAGGTTACGATGGAAATCCTCCCCTAGGATGGACAAAGCATTAACACGCACAGCTACAGTTGGAAAATCAAATTTTTACCTTATGTTCCCTCACAGCATAAGAAAGCTCCGCATTATCAAATGCAGTCCTTTTGGTCACAAAGAAACAAGAAAGTGCGAGGTGCGTCCTTTCTTGCCAGAGGTAGGGGCAGAGGAATAAAGCTGCACAACACAGCTAGTTCCCAGGAACAGAAGTCCTCCCCGGCCTCTACAAAATCTACCTCATGACGCTGGGGCTCCACTGGCAGAGTCCGGCCCATGTGATGTCATGCAGCTGCTCTGACCACACCTCCTGTTTCTCCGTTGCCGACCCCATTTTGAAACCGTGCCCCCGCACCGCTCCATCTCCGACTTGGAAATGGAATGTTGTTGACCCCCCCTTCACCGATTCACAGGCAGAGGCGATCGCATTATCTGCGGGGTACCGCAGAAAATGCAGGCGGATGCGTTTGCTCTTAGCAGTTTTTGCAGTTGGATTGCGATCCAACCTGAATCAGGCCCCATTACCTATCACAATGCACTGCGGGTAGTACAAAATGGGGTTAATATAGGAGAAAAAACCCCAGAGCTGTGCTCCTTAACTGTCCCTGGTGGCTAGTGGAGCGGCTGCCCAGTAATCAGTGTCCACGCCAGTGCGCACACGGCCCGCCCCCATCAGCGGCCTCGTGATCCCGGAGGGTGGTGTGTGTGTGACTGACCTTAGGAAGAAACCGGAGCCTCCGCTGCAGTGACCCAGCAACCGGGGCACGGGAGTATACTGCGCCACTGGGAGTGATGGAGCTGCAGTAAAGAAGTCTATTAGACCTAGCCTGCTGCAGCCCTTGTAGATTCTTATGAAAAAAGTTCTTCTTTTCTTGCCAAAATTAATAGCTAAGAATAGGCTACCTAAGTGGCCTGCTACTGAAGGCACCAACTACAAACTGAGCTCCCTGTTCATGGAAGCGAGGTTATAGAGGAGGGGGCGCTGAGCATCTTGGGAACAGTCAAAAGCTTTGAGCCTGTTGGTGCCTCAGATCAAGATACTACTCTACACCCCAATGTGAATCCTTGTGGAGTCCAGTGTACCCCACAGAAGAAATGAATGTGTCACACCCATTGGCAGCAACATTAGAATAGCTGCTGATGGGCACAATTGAGAAAGGAAGGGGGGGAAACATTTGAATCCAGCACATATATGTAATTTGTACCTTCCTACTTTAAAATGTAATGGATGAACCTCACCCTGTGAGAACTATCTTCATGATCAAGAGATCTCATATGCAAGATAAGTATGTGTTGGGATAGGGCTGTGGAGGGCGGCTGCTCGGGCACACCCCTGTCAAGTTAAGGAGATTCAACTGAGGCAGCACAAGGGAACTCTCATCTGGGGACAACAACTGCAGGGAGAACACATTTTCAGACGAATGTGGGAGGGCAGAAGGCTGCCTAATACTGAAGCACCCCCAAACAACAAACCAAATGCAACAACTAGTGCAAGCATTCCTGGGGGAAGGCCTGCAGCAGATGGATTTGCATATGGTGACGTCATCCAAGCAGTGGGCATAGTTGGCTGCAACCCTCGTCTGCATATGAAAAGAGAAAAGGGTCACGCAGGGCATGGCGGCCTTTGTGGGGTTGCGCTTGGATGACACCTAAATCGCTTTATACACCCCCACCCCCCATCAGTGTGGGCTCATGTTGGCCATGCCCCAGCCCCTGAAGCATTCAAGCTGATTTCTTGCAGCAGCTGGACCCAGTAACAGCTCCAGAGTTGCTCTACAAGACAAGTAAAAGGGTGTGAGCCCTGCAGCACCACCTGTAGTTTGCATACACACATATATAGGACAGCATCTCTTATATGCCCCAGGGTCAATAAAATAGTATCCTTATCTATGGTATCCATCCCCTCAGATAAGGTAACCGTCCATGCCGCTACAGCACTACACACCCAGGCCGACGCAATTGCCGGTCTGAGTAAGGTACCTGAATGTGTATAAATGGACTTCAGGGTAATCTCCTGTTTGCGGTCAGCAGACTCTTTGAGGGTAGCCGTATACTGGGACGGGAGGGCTACCTTCTTGGATAAGCGTGTTAATGCTTTGTCCACCCAAGGGGAGGATTCCCATCGTAACCTATCCGTTGATGGGAAAGGATACGCCATAAGAATCCTATTGGAAATCTGCAGTCTTTTATCTGGAGATTTCCAAGCTTTTTCACATAACTCGTTCAGCTCGTGTGAGGGGAGAAAGGTTACCTCAGGCTTCTTTCCCTTGTACATATGTACCCTCTTGTCAGGGACAGGGGTTCCTCTGTGATGTGCAAAACATCTTTTATTGCCATAATCATATATCGAATGGATTTTGCCAATTTTGGCTGTAACTTTGCATCATCGTAATCGACACTGGAGTCAGAATCCATGTCGGTATCTGTGTCAACAATCTGGGATAGTGGGCGCTTATGAGACCCTGACAGTCCCTGCAACATAGGATCAGGCATGGGTTGAGACCCTGACTGTCCCAAAGCTTCAGCCTTGTCCAATCTTTTGTGCAATGAGTTTACACTAGCATTTAAAACATTCCACATATCCATCCAATCAGCTGTCGGTGGAGACACCACATTCATTTGCTCCTGCTCCTCTCTAATATAGCCTTCTTCCTCAGACATGTCAGACATGTCGACACACGTGTACCGACACACCACAAACACAGGGAATGTGTGAAGACAGCTTCCCCACAAGGCCCTTTGGAGAGACAGAGAGAGAGTATGCCAGCACACACCCCAGCGCTATATAACCCAGGAATAACACAGTATCTTAATGTTTGCCCAGTAGTACTGCTGTATGTAATTTGCGCCGAATTATGTGCCCCCCCCCTCTTTTCAACTCTCTTGTCTACTATGGTATAAGCAGGGGAGAGTCCGGGGAGCTTCCTCTCAGCGGTGCTGTGAAGAAAAAATGGCGCTGGTGAGTGCTGAGGGAGAAGCCCTGCCCCCTCGGCGGCGGGCTTCTGTCCCGCTTAAACTGTAAAATTGGCGGGGGCTCATACATATATACAGTGCCCAGCTGTATATATGTTATATTTTTGCCAAAAAGAGGTTTATATTGCTGCCCAGGGTGCCCCCCCTGCGCCCTGCACCCTTACAGTGACCGGAGTATGTGAGGTGTATGGGAGCAATGGCGCACAGCTGCAGTGCTGTGCGTTACCTCAGTGAAGATCATGAACTCTGCGGAGCCCGTCTATCCCCATGGTCCTTACGGAGTCCCCAGCATCCTCTAGGACGTTAGAGAAACTAGGATTTTAATACCTACCGGTAAATCCTTTTCTCCTAGTCTGTAGAGGATGCTGGGCACCCGTCCCAGTGTGTACTGTGTCTGCAGTTATTAAATGGCCCTTAACTCCAGAACATTTATGTGGAGACAACTTTCCTGACTTGACCATCTTCCTTGGACGTTTTCCCCCTGTGTGACTGCTCCCCAGCCTCGGAGGGTTGCATCTGTGGTCCCTAGGATCCAGTGCTGGATCCCGAACCATCGCCCCTCTAGGAGGTGAGAACTGTGCAGCCACCAATGGAGTGAGATTCTGGTCTTGGAAGACAGGATTATCCTCCGGTGCATGTGTAGGTGGGATCCGGACCACTTGTCCAACAGGTCCCACTGGAACACTCTGGCATGGAACCTGCCAAACTGAATGGCCTCGTAGGCCACAACCATCTTCCCCAGCAACCGAATGCATTGATGGATTAACACTCTTGCTGGTTTCAGAATTTGTTTGACCAGACTCTGGATCTCCATAGCCTTTCCCCTGGAAGAAAACCTCTTCTGTGTCCAGCATGACTCCCAAAAACAACTACCGCGTCATTGGGACCAACTGCGATTTTGGCAAGTGTAGGAGCCAACCATGTTGTTGAAGAACTGTCAGGGAGAGTGCAATGTTTTGCACCAACTGGTCCCTGGATCTCGCCTTTATCAGGAGATCATCCAAGTACGGGATAATTGTGACTCCTTGCTTGCGAAGGAGAACCATCATTTCCGCCATCACCCTGGTAAAAATCCTCGGAGCCGTGGACAGACCAAACGGCAATGTCTGAAATTGGTAATGACAATCCTGAATTGCAAACCTTAGGTAGCTTGATGCAGTGGCTAAATGGGAACATGTAAGTAGGCATCCTTTATGTCTACCAAAACCATGAAATCTCTTTCCTCCGGACTGGAGATCACTACCCTGAGAGATTCCATCTTGAAATTGAATTTCTTTAGGAAGAAATTGAGGGATTTCAGATTTTAGATTGGTCTGACTGAGCCGTCCGGCTTCGGGACCACGAAGAGGCTTGAATAAAAACCTTCTCCCTGCTGACTAAGGCCAATTTGAACAATCGGTGAGGGGGAACGTCTTGAAAACCCAGTTTGTACCCTTGGGACACTATTTGTAAAACCCACGAGTCCAGGTCCGAATGAATCCAGAACTGACTGAAGAGTTTTAGACGTGCCCCCACTGGTGTGAGCTCCTGCAAGAAAGCCCCAGCGTCATGCAGTGGATTTGGCAGAAGCAGAGGACAATCTCTGCTCCTGCGATCTTGAAGAGGCTACAGACCTCTTCCTTCTCCTTCCTCTACCTGCAAAGAAAGGGGAATCTTAACTTCTTGCATATCTATTGGGCCAAAATGACTGCGGTAGATAATGATGCATCTTCATCCGTTGAGAGGGAACATAGGGCAAGAAGGTTGACTTACCTGCGGGAGCTGCCGAGATCAAATTAACTAGGCCGTCGCCAAACAAGGCTTCACCTTCATAGGGAAGAGACTCCCTTTCTTCTTGGAGTCAGCATCAGCATTCCCTTGGTGAATCCACAATGCCCTCCTATCCGAGACTGCCATGAAATTGGCCCGTGAACTCAAGAGTCCTATATCCCTTGCAGTCGTAAGTATGCTGCAGTGTCAACAGGCCAACTAAACCCTCCCCCCTCCTTTTACCCCATCACTTTGTCCAGTCCCTGTGGTCCATACTGTATTGCCATTATTATGCATGTTGCTGTGCTGGCCCTTTTCTGAATGTCCCTGCCACCGCCACCGAAGAGCTGGATAGCCCAGTATGAAAACCACCTGCCGGCCTCACTGACGGTCCGAGTCAAAGGCTCCATTTTTTTTTTAAAGATCCCTCTGCCAAGTTAAGGGGGGCTTAAGGGGGCCCAAGAGATATCAGTGTACTGGGGCCCAAGATTTCTGTTGCTGGCCCTGACCCTCTGGGGCGTATCTACCCCTTGGCCAGGATGTCACTTGCCAGGAGCACCATCCAGGTTTCAGTTGGGGGATTAGAGTTCATACAGTAATTAAATGTTTTCATATTGAGAACTACATCTCCCAGCATATACAGTGTGCTGGGGATGCTAACAAGCTTTATTTAAAAGTTTAAAAAAAAACATTGCTTTTATAATTGCAATGGTTAAAAAGGGAGAGCTATAAATCAATTTATCAGTGAATGATCGCAGTTTGAGCCGTTACATTTTACTGAACCACCTATCCCTCCACACTCACTTCCTGTCCTCAGGATACATTTACCATCCTGGCAGACGGTATACCGGCGGTCATTTGACCGATGTTGGAATCCTGACACCACTTGGGAGACTGGTGCCGGCACACAGACAGCCAACATCCCGAAGGTGAGTATTGGAGGGAGGGTTAGGAGTCGGACCAGGGGAGGTGGTGTAAGGGAAGGCACTAGGAGGGGAGGGGGGGGTAGCCCTAGCTGCCACCCCCTGAGGGTTAGCCCTATCCGCCACCCCCCCAGAGGGTTAGTATTAGGATTGGGGATCATGTGACCTCTGGAATCCCGAGCGCCGGATGCCATACCCAACCCCCTTTACTTTTTCAGGCATTTCTATCTCTCCTCTCTCTATGGTGTTCCAATTGCCCACTTTCCCTTGTGCTTTACTCTCTCTCTCTCTCTCTCTCCTTTGTTTAGAGCATCAGTTTCTGTAGTCCACTTATACCCTTATTTTTTCCAGTGTTTCACTAACTCTCTGATGTAATGAGGATGTATGGTCTAGAGGGATCAGTAATGCATTGTACTGTATAGAGGCATCAGGGATGTAGCGTAGGGAATAGAGGCGTCAGGGATGTAGCATAGGGAATAGAGGCGTCAGGGATGTGGCGTAGGGAATAGAGGCGTCAGGGATGTGGCGTAGGGAATAGAGGCGTCAGGGATGTGGCGTAGGGAATAGAGGCGTCAGTGATGTGGCGTAGGGAATAGAGGCGTCAGGGATGTGGCGTAGGGAATAGAGGCGTCAGGGATGTGGCGTAGGGAATAGAGGCGTCAGGGATGTGGCGTAGGGAATAGAGGCGTCAGGGATGTGGCGTAGGGAATAGAGGCGTCAGGGATGTGGCGTAGGGAATAGAGGCGTCAGGGATGTGGCGTAGGGAATAGAGGCGTCAGGGATGTGGCGTAGGGAATAGAGGCGTCAGGGATGTGGCGTAGGGAATAGAGGCGTCAGGGATGTGGCGTAGGGAATAGAGGCATCAGGGATGTGGCGTAGGGAATAGAGGCGTCAGGGATGTAGCGTAGGGAATATAGGCATCAGGGATGTACTAGCAGGTATATAGAGGTCAGTGTACTGTAAAGAGGGGTCAGTAATGCAGTGATGGTTATAGAAAGGTCAGTGATGTAGTGTAGGGTATAGAGGGGTCAGTTATGTAGTGTGGGGTAAAGAGGGGTCAGTAAAGATACTAAGCTGAAGTACTTAGAACACTTCTTGAATTAAGACACAACCTGCAAGAAAAAGTATGCAATATGGGTGAAAAGGCAAATGTCAGAGGTCTGATACAAGTGACCAGCTCCATACCTTGCACCACATAGCGTTATGTTAAACTGGGATATGTTCTTTTTTGGTGTGTGTGGGTGTGTGTGGGTGCCAAAGGCTGCCTGCCTTATTGCTCCTCCCCCATCCGGCTCCCAAGCACCTCTGCTGCCCAGTGATCCAGGAGCCTGCTGCTAGGAAGAAGTGGCCGAGCTTCAGCAAGCGAGTCTGGAAACTGGCGGAGGAAGTCATGATAACCAGATAATGGGGAGTGGAGAGCCAGTTCCAAGGTAATACTTTATACAGCTGGTTGAGATCCTGGTCGGTGGATATGGATTCCAAGAAAACCCTGGAGGTGCTTCCTTTCAAGGGAGACACTCTCTTTGGAGAAGACCTCAATAAGATTGTAGCTGATCTGGCTACTGCTAAAACAACTTGCCTACCTAGTATGACTCCTACCACGCAGAAGGCTAAAAGTACTTTTCCTTGGCCCTTTCATCCTCCAGGTAAAGCGTACCCATGGTCAGGCATACCCAAAGCAAGCTCATGCTTCCAGACCTGCCAAGCCCAGACTGAAGCAAGCCTGTGCTGCCCGTCAGCCTGCTTCCAAAACGGACAAGCCTGCCGCATGACGGGGCGGGCCTCCCTCTGGGGGATCCCAGGGTGGGGGGCCCGACTTCTAGGTTTGGCATAGAAAGGTATAATTCTAAGATAGAGAATTCTATTTGGAGCTCACCTTGTACTTTGTGAAGAAATAATCAGCATTGTGGCTGAGCAGATACATGTAGTGTGTGGCTGCAAACTGCATGGATCTGCTGCGTTGCAATGCTGATACTTTTTTTTTTTCAAAGTACCAATAGCTTCATATAATGTTCACAATTTTTATGCAGGATCAAATAGCTCAATGGGTAGGGTGTTTGATTAGAATTCAACAGGTTATAGGTTTGAATCCTGGGTATTGTAGTTTGAGATGTGTTATTTAATAAAGCATGTTATTCTGACTGCCGGCATCCTATCACCTGGGATATCATACTAAATAAATGGAGTTGATCAATTTTTTTTTTTTTTTTATTAAACTAGGGACAATTTCCAGATACTATTATTTATAACTGAGATTGCCCCCTGGAACTTCACATCAGTTGACAACTATGCATGAGTGGGCAGTGCTTGCCCTGGATCTGCCCACCTATTTGTGTGCCATCATAAAATAAAGCATAACTGACAGTTATCCTGGGCGTACACTACACAATTATCTGTCAGGCTATCTATCCAGTCTGGATGGATGGAATAAAAATCTGGTAATGTATAGGAGCAAATGTCGATTAACCATTTGCTCCCAAACACTAGAAAAGTGGTCAAAAATGGTCATTACACAAATTGGTTAAACCCAAAATTTAACCAATTTGTTTAGGGGACCATTTTTGTCCATTTTCTAGTGTTTGAGAGTAAATCGTTGATGGTCATTTGCTCACATAGATAACCGGATTTCTATTCCAATCAGCCAGTGCTGGAGAGATGGTCTGCCAGATTACATAATGCATACCAGAGCCATAACTAGACTTTTTAGTGCCCTGTGACAGAGAATTATATGCCCCCCCCCCCCCCCACTATTTTTGCAATATGGACAAAAGGCGCATGCCTCGTGGGGAAGGGGCATAACAAGATTGGTCTCAGAGAAAGCACATGAGATATGAAGATATATCTAGTATACTTGACACTCAATGGTTTGTGGTATTGCCGGGGGGCCCTCCTTAAATGCATATACAGTCACACATGGCTTGCTTGTGCAAATGGCATATCAGCAGTCAGCACTAACTGGTGACATGCCATTTGTACAAGTAAGCCATGTGTGACTAATATATAAAACACACTTTATTAAATAACACCTCAAACTACCATACCCAGGATTCAAACCTATAACCTGTTGAATTCTAATCAAACACCCTACCCATTGAGCTACTTGATCCTGCATAAAAATTGTGAACATTATATGAAGCTATTGGTACTTTGCAAAAAAATATTATTAGCATTGCAACTCAGCAGATCAATGCAGTGTGCAGCCACACACTCCATATATCTGCTCAGCCACAATGCTGATTATTTCTTCACAAAGTACAAGGTGAGCTCCAAATAGAATTCTCTAGCTTAGATTATACCTTTCTATGCAAGGGTAAATAGCTCAATTGTTTGACTGCAATGCCACAGGAAATGGTTTGGATCCAAGACAGTGTGACTGAATAATAAAGAAACCTTAAGATGAGTTCATGAATGTTGTAAAAGTATTAGTGAGAGAAGGGGTCAGGAGCATGCTAGGCTGCAAAAAATAAGGTAGGCTGCAAGTGAAAGTAATGATCTCCTATATATTTTCCCAGATCTGTCACTCTGTGTGGCTAACTCTGGGGGAAGTCACATCAATGGGCGGAGACGGCATCTGCAGGACGATACACCAGTGCCAGCAGCAGACCGTAACAAAGTGACAGATTAGGGAGAATATATAGGAGGTAGGGAGGTGGCCATGGTACATGGCTGACCAAGGGACACTAGCTCATGTACCCCTTTACCACTGAGGCTAGCCACCAAGGATGGACCTGTCACCAGTGCACATGCAATAACCTCTTCTGCTGCCCTCTTTGCAACTCAGATTGCCCAGTGCTCCCCTTCGCTAACAGTCCACAAAGTTTCCCCATCTCACGATCTGCCTCCTCACCGCCACTTTCATCTCTACAGCACACGCGCATATCATACAAGATCCCATCATGCGTACGTAGGTCTGAAATGCCAGAGGGAGGTTGGGGGGAGATTGGCATGCGCCAGCAACACCACACAGCTCACTGTGACCACAGTGGAGAGGCGCTGCAACAGGACAATACACCAACCTCGGAGCAAGGAACTGCGTCGGTCAGGAGGAGAACTATTTCAATAGCATAAAAAGGTTAGTGCGTCCCACCCTATGGACACCAGACTCATCAAGTCACTGTTGCCAGAGTCTCATACAATGACTCTGAACCTCTAAGCACACTATTTGACTGTCCACACCCTGCTGTGCCTATTACCCATCTCCTCCACCACCCTCAACACTGACCCACACATCATTCACCCACAAAGATACAATAAAGGTAGTTTGGATAAATTAGCTAAATGAAATGGATTTAACCAATTTATCTAAATGACCATTTTTGGATGTTTTCCAGTGTTTGTGAGCAAATGGTCAATTGTCATTTGCTGCCACATATTAGCATAATTTTGTTTCAACTAGAAAAAAAAAATTGGACAGATAATCTAAGTGTGGATCCAGTTTAAAGGTCCGTATTCACGGCCCGATTTTGGGGAGATGTGTGCTGAGCGAACTGCTCAGCACACATCTCTCCCCCCGCTCAGCACAGCGTGATGTGTACTGAGCGTACGGGGGGTGGGGGGGCGCTCATTTCACCCCCTGTGTAGGGCATTCTGTGTGTATCCAGCTTAACAGGTGTGAGCATCATACAACTACTGACTTGCGAGTAACTATACAGCAGCTCCATACCTTGTGACTTGAAGAAACACCAGTTAACCCCGGGAATGCTGCAGTCAAAGCAACAATTCCTCTTCTTACATTCCGCTGCACTTATTGAGGGGTAGCCGCAATCCCTTCTGCTGTACGGTTCCACATTACATTGTTTCTTGTCACTTCCTGTTGATGCAGTAAGGAAACATCCAGGAATTACAGCAGCTTAGTTTTTTTTTTTTTTTAACTGGTACAATTTAGCTAAAACAGCTAACAGGAAATTTCCACTTAAATGGTATTTTCTAATCTTATCTGACCATGACTAAGAATAAAGGATACACAAGATAAACTCTTATAGCTATGGACCTTATCCATGTTTAAGCTCCATCAAATCTGTAATCAATAGCACTACATGCTCCCACTCTACTGTATACTCTACCTGTGTTTTTAAGGTAAAAACACCATTTAACCCCAGTGACACTTGAATTAAAGCAGCAGCCTCTATAATAGCATTCTTTAGCATTAATCCCAGGAAATCTGCAATCTTCACGCTCTTTGATAGCCACGCTACATTGCTGTTTACTTGGATGGAGCAGAGAGCACAACATCAGGACATAGGAAATATTACAATGCATGATAAGAAAGGTGTGAGCTCTACAGCAAGGCCTCTAATCCTTTGCCAGTGCCAAATACATAGGGCTTAACTCAGATCTGATCACAGCAGCAAATTTATTAGCTAAAACCATGTACACTGCAGGGGGGGGGGGGGGGTGTATAATATGTGCAGAGAGAGTTAGATTTTGGTGCGGTGTGTTCAAACTGAAATCTAAATTGCAGTGTAAAAACAAAACAGCCAGTATTTACCCTGCACACAAACAATATAACCCACCTAAATCTCTCTGCAAATGTTATATCTGCCCCCCCCCCCCCCATCCATGCAGTGCACATGGTTTTGCCCACTAGCTAACAAATTTGCTGCATCTGGGAATTACAGCATCTTAATATTTCTTTTTACAGAAGGTTCAGCAAATTAAATTATTTAGTGAAATACTGTAATCATAACAGTTACAGGGATATTGTAGGTAGATTTATTGTCAGTGGATAAATGTAAAAATTAAACCCTTAGGCATAGTTCCCAAATGCTGTCATTGCAATCCAGATTTTAAGGATATCATGCTTGAGCACAGGTGACTTAATTAGAACTTCGGTCAATGTGAATTAACCATTGGACTCAACCATGGTTATCCTTAAAACCCAGGGGTCTATTTAAGATCGATCTTAATCGATGTTGGGCTTCCAGGTTGAAAAAAAAACACACATTTACTAACATTTTAAAATTTATATAAAAAATCATCTGTTCGTAAATGCAGTGCACATGGTTTTGCCCAACTGCTAACAAAAATCCTGCTGCGATCAACTCAGAATTACCCCCCATGGCCCTCATTCCGAGTTGTTCGCTCGCAAGCTGCTTTTAGCAGCATTGCACACGCTAAGCCGCCGCCTACTGGGAGTGAATCTTAGCATCTTAAAATTGCGAACGAAAGATTTGCAATATTGCGATAAGACATCTCTGTGCAGTTTCTGAGTAGCTCGAGACTTATAGGCCCTACACACTTGGCGATATTCTGAAAGATATGAACGATCTCGATCATAAATGAACGAGAACTCGTTCATATCTTTCAGTGTGGAGACTTAAGCGATGAACGATGCGCGTCCCCGCGCTCGTTCATCGCTGGTCTCCCGTCGGCTGTGCATGCAGGCCAATATGGACGATCTCGTCCATATTTGCCTGCACTTCAATGCAGCCGGGTGACGGGGGGAGTGAAGAAACTTCACTCCCCCCGTCACTGCCCCCCCGCCGCCGGGTTGCTCGTCGGCCGTATCGGCCGTCGGGCACCTCGGCGGCGCATCGCCGAGTGTGTAGGGCCCTTTACTCTGCCAGTGCGATCAGTTCAGTGCTTGTCGTTCCTGGTTTGACGTCACAAACACACCCAGCGTTCGCCCAGACACTCCTCCGTTTCTCCAGCCATTACCGCGTTTTTCCCAGAAACGGTAGCATTTTTTCCCACACGCCCCTAAAACAGTCTGTTTCCGCCCAGAAACACCCACTTCCTGTCAATCACATTACGTTTACCAGAACGATGAAAAAACCGTGAGTAATATTCCTAACTGCATAGCAAATTTACTTGGCGCAGTCGCAGTGCGAACATTGCACATGCGCATTAAGCGGAAAATCGCTGCGATGCGAAGAAAATTACCGAGCGAACAACTCGGAATGACCACCTATGTGCACTGCAGGGAAGGCAGATTTAACATGTGCAGAGAGAGTTAGATTTGGGTGTGGTGTGTTCAATCTGCAATCTAATTTGCAGTGTAAAAATAAAGCAGTCAGTATTTACCCTGCACAGAAACAAAATAACTCACCCAAATCTAACTCTTTCTGCACATGTTATATCTGCCTCCCCTGCAGTACACATGGTTTTGCCCAACTGCAAACAAAATTCCTGCTGTGATCAACTTGGAATTACCCCATCGAATTACCCCCATTTTCACACTGCTCGTGTATATAAGACATAGTTTGGATCGTAATACGCGTTACAACCGCAAAAACTATGAAGAGGATGGGGGCATATACGCAGGGTCCATCCTGTGCGTGTGCCTACATTTTCTCCGGGTGCCCCGCAGAAAATGCGAATGCCTCTGCCTGTCAATCAGTAGAGGGCGTACCTTCGCAGGTATATCGCAATCATGAGCCATGTCTCCCATTTTTGTCATTATAGGTGCTCTGTGAGCTGCTGGCCATGCCCCAGCCCCTCTGTCTCCCGTGAATAGACATTGAGGCTTATTCAGACCAGATCGCTTCAATTTATTTTCACCCAGCGGGCAATCAGGTCTGCACTGCACATGCGTATGCGCCACAATGCGTAAGTGCGACGGTCCGGAGATCACAAGAAGATTGACAAGAAGAGGGTGTTTGTGTGGGTGGCAACTGAATGTTTCTAGGGAGTGTCCGGAAAAACACTGGAGGGACACGGCGTTTTGTGGGAGGATTTGTGACGTCACCTCAATGGCTGAGTAAGTGCTGAGCTGTGCAGCTCTTGTGCACATGTGATCACACACCTGCACAGCAAATTTTCCCTTCCGCTGTAGGCGGCAACTACCTAATTACAGGGATGCAAAAAACACACCCTAGCGATCAGGTCTGAATTACCCACAATGTGCATATTTGCAGAGCAACAAGCTACAGGGAGCCTTCCACCCCCCCCCCCTTCCCCATGACTATGGGACACTGCGGCCCCCACAGGGGGGGGGGGGGTGTTTGGGTTAGCTGGACATTCCCCAAAAAAGTGACTGTCCTGCAAAAATTGGTATAGTTGGGAGGTATGTTCAAATACATTTATTGTTTTGCATGCAGGGTAAATACTGGCTTCGTTGACATTTAGCCACAAATGCTGCACAGCTGAATTACAGTATTACACTGCAATTAACAGTTATGCTAGGACATTCCCCCTCCCAAATCTACCTCTCTCTGCATGTTACATCTGTCCCACAGTGGCGTGCGGTGAGGTCAGTGGCTAGTGAGGCACTACAGCCATAATTTCCGCCGAATCCTGCCGATGACCCTTAGCCAATGCCCGCTACTGCCTCTGAGCCGATACCCGCTGCCACCGCCAATGGCTTACAAACTCTCCCACAATCAACTGACCCAGCCCTCCACCACTAATTTCTATCTCAGTCCGATGCCGCCAATGCCCGCTGCCTGCCTGCTCATTGTTCTTGTTATATATTATACATTTTTAAAGAAAAAAAAAATGAGTGTTTGGGACTGGGAAGGGTGAGGGAGGAGGACATGAATGCAATTTTGTTGTCCAGGGCTTCCATTAACTTAAAGGAGAAGGGTCTGAATGGGTTAAAAAAAAATGCGTGAGGTCCCCCCTCCTTAGTATAACCAGCCTCGGGCTCTTTGAGCCGGTCCTGGTTATTTAAATACTGGGGGGAAAATTGGACAGGGGTTCCCCGTATTCAGACAACCAGCACCGGGCTCTTAGAACGGTCCAGGTTCCAAAAATACGTGGGACAAAAGATGTAGGGGTCCCCCATATTTTTAAAACCAGCACCGGGCTCCACTAGCCAGAGAGATAATGCCACAGCCGGGGGACACTTTTATGTAGGTCCCTGCGGCCTTGGCATTACCCCTCCAACTAGTCACCCCTGGCCGGGGTTCCCTGGAGGAGTGGGGACCCCTTAAATCAAGAGGTTCCTCCCCTCGAGGCACCCAAGGGCCAGAGGTGAAGCCCGAGGCTGTCCCCAGCACCCCTGGGTGGTGGGTGCCGGGCTGATAGCCATGTGTGTAAAAAAAGAATATTGTTTTTTTGTTGTGGAACTACAAGGCCCAGCAAGCCTCCCCCGCTTGCTGGTACTTGGAGAACCTCAAGTACCAGCAGGCGGGGAAATAACGGGCTTGCTGGTACCTGTAGTTCTACAACAACAAAAAATACCCAAATAAAAACACAAACACACACAGCGTGACAGTAAAATTATTGAGACAGGCTGTAGCATGTGGGTGCATGTAACCCTATAAAAGTGATGGATTGGGTGACTATTACAATACCCACTGTTGCTGTCTGAAAAATTATGGATTTATAGATTGCTCTGCCGAGACATGTTTTTTTCTAAAATGCACCACAGGTATGGATGGATAGTATACTTGACGACACAGAGGTAGGTAGAGCAGTGGCCTACTGTACCGTACTGCTATATATTATATTATTTATTATTATTATTATCCTTTATTTATATGGCGCCACAAGGGCTCCGCAGTGCCCAATTACAGAGTACATAAACAAATAATCAAACAGGAAAACAGCAACTTACAGTTGACGACAATATAGGACAAGTACAGGGTAAATAAACATAGCTACATCAGCAGATGACACTGGAATAAGTATCAGGTGGCAGAAGACTGCTGGATTTGGTGCAGCTGAAGATTATTAAAGTAAGAAAAGAGTAAGCACATGAGGGAAGAGGGCCCTGCTCGTGAGAGCTTACATTCTAAAAGGGAGGGGTAGACAGACAGGGGTGAGACAGATGGGGTACATAGAGAGCGTAGAACAGAGGTTTAGGATGAGATTTGGCTGGGTTTGGTGAAGAAGTGGGTCTTGAGAGCCCGTTTGAAGTTTTGTAGAGAGGTGGAGAGTCTGAGGGGGAGAGGTAGGGAATTCCAGAGAAGTGGTGCAGCACGTGAAAAATCTTGGAGGTAGGAGTGGGAGGAAGTAATCCGTAGGCAGGAGTCGGTGTGCATTAGCAGAGCGAAGAGGACGGGTGGGAGTGTAAAGCGAGATAAGATCAGAGATGTAGATGGGAGAGGAGTGGGTGAGGGCTTTGTAAGCAAGTGTGAGAAGCTTGAAATGGATTCTGAAAGGGAAGGGGAGCCAGTGAAGGACTAGTAAGAGAGGAGAGGTGGACGTAGTGCGTTTGGTGAGGAAAATGAGCCGGGAAGCAGCATTGAGGATAGATTGGAGTGGAGAGAGGTATTTGTCAGGAATGCCAGTCAGGAAGAGATTACAGCAGTCCAGTCTGGAGATGACCAGTGAGTGGATAAGAGTCTTAGTAGCATCCTGGGTCAGAAAGGGTCTGATCCTGGAAATATTTTTTAGATGAAAACGGCAGGTTTGTGAGAGGTGCTGAATGTGTGGTTTGAAGGAGAGGGAGGAGTCAAGGATTACTCCAAGACAGCGCACTTGGGGGGTAGAGGAGATAGTAGTGCCATCAATAGATAATGAGATTGTAGGAGGTGAGGTTATGCGGGAGGGAGGGAAGATGATCAGCTCGGTCTTAGACATGTTAAGTTTAAGAAAGAGCTGGGACATCCAGGAAGAGATAGCAGAGAGACAGTTGGAGATACGAGTGAGGAGAGTAGGGGAGAGGTCTGGAGAGGAAAGATAGATTTGAGTGTCATCAGCATAGAGATGATATTGGAAACCAAAAGAACTAATGAGCTTACTTAGTGAGGACGTATAGAGAGAGAAGAGAAGAGGACCAAGGACAGAACCTTGGGGTACCCCTACAGTTAGTGGAAGTGAGGGGGAGGTGGAGTCATGAGAGGAGACAGAGAATGAACGGTCAGAAAGGTAGGACGACAACCAAGAGAGGGCTGTGTTACGCAGACCAATGGAGTGAAGGATTTGCAGTAGGAGAGGATGGTCCACAGTGTCAAAAGCAGCAGAGAGATCAAGTAGAATAAGTAGAGAGTAGTGTCCCTTAGATTTAGCAGCATGGAGGTCATTGCATACTTTTGTAAGGGCAGTTTCAGTGGAGTGGAGAGGACGGAAGCCAGACTGGAATGGGTCAAGCAGTGAGTGTGAGGAAAGAAAGGAAGTAAGGCGGTTGTAGACAATACGCTCAAGGAGTTTGGAGGCAAAAGGGAGGAGAGAGATGGGTCGGTAGTTGGAGAGAGTGTTTGGATCAAGGGTAGGTTTTTTTAAGAATAGGAGAGATGAGAGCGTGCTTGAAGGCAGAGGGGACAGTGCCTGATGAGAGGGAGAGATTGAGAAGGTGGGAAAGATGGGAAAAAGCAGAAGAAGAGAGGTGGCAAAGGAGGCTGGAGGGGATTGGGTCAAGTGGGGAGGTGGTGAGGGGACAGGAACGAATGAGGGCCATGACTTCCTCTCCAGATGCATGGGAGAAAGATGACAGAGTTGGTGCGAGGGATGGGGAGGGTTGGTAAGGGTTGGGAGAAGGCTGGTTACTGATAGTCTGGTGTGATGTGATGTCCTGACGTATGGAGTCAATTTTGGATGTGAAGTAAGTGGCAAAGTCAAGAGCAGAGAGTGAGGAAGGGAGACGAGGTGGAGGTGGGCAGAGGAGTGAGTTGGGAGTGGCAAAGAGGCGCCGGGGGTTGGAAGACTGGGAGGAGATGAGGTTCTTGAAGTATGACTGTTTAGCAAGAGAAAGGGCAGCACTGAAGGATGAGAGCATAAGTTTGAAATGGAGGAAGTCTGCCTTAGAGCGTGATTTCCTCCAGTGTCGCTCAGCCGTACGTGAGCATTTTTGCAGATATCTGGTGCATTTGGTGTGCCAGGGTTGAGGTGTTAATTTGTGAGGGTGAATAGTGGTTGGTGGAGCAACAGAGTCAAGAGCAGAAGTAAGGGAAGCATTGTATGTGGAAGTGGCTTGTTCAGGGCATGAGAGAGAGAATAGGAGAGAGAAGTGAGTCAAACAGGGAGGAAAGGAATGTGGTGTCAATAGCTTCAATGTTACGCTTAGTGATGGTAGCCTTAGGAGGTAGAGATGGGGAAGTCGAGAGAGATAGGTTGAAGGAGAGCAGGTGGTGGTCAGAGAGGGGAAATGGGGAGTTGGAAAAATCAGAAATATCACAGCGGTGAGTGAAGACCAGATCCAGTGAGCTCCCATTCGCATGGGAGGGTGAGGAGGTCCACTGGGAGAGACCAAGTGAAGAGGTGAGGTTAAGGAGTTTAGAGGCAGGGGATTGTGTGGGGATGTCAATAGGGATGTTGAAATCGCCTAGGATAATGGTGGGAATGTCAGAAGAGAGGAAGTGAGGAAGCCAGGAAGCAAAGTTGTCGATTAATTTGGAAGCAGTGCCAGGGGGGCGGTAAATGACAGCTACTCTAAGATGGACTGGTTGGAAGAGGCATATGGCGTGGACCTCAACTGTAGAGAATATAAGGGATGGTTCTGGTGGTATGAGTTGGTAGGAGTAACTAGAAGGTAAAAGGACCCCAACACCACCCCCATGGCGACCCCCAGGTCGGGGTGTGTGTGTGAATGTAAGGCCCCCAGCAGAGAGAGCAGCAGCAGAAGTAGTGTCAGAGGGCGTAATCCAAGTTTCAGTAATGGCTAGTAGGTGTAGGGAGTTGGAAATGAAAAGGTCATGAGTGGGGACCAGTTTGTTATAAACAGATCTGGCATTCCAGAGGGCACAGGATAGGGGGTATGAGTTTGTGGGAGAGATGTGAATTAGATTTTCAGGGTTGCTGTAGCGATGAGGTGGGATTAAGTTTGAGGGCAGGGATGATGAGAGAGTAGTGATGGTACGGGTGCCTGAGCTAGGAGGGGAAACTGCAGGAGGTGGGCAGGGAGGGAGGTCAGTGTGATGTGGATGGGGGTGTGGGGAGGTGACAGGGAAGGGAGAGAGGGAGCAGGGCTGAGTTGTGGGGTAGCAGGACCATGGGGCAGAGGTGAATGAAAGTGGGGTAACAGGAAAGGTGGGGGAAGGAAACAGAGGGATGGAGGGGAGACAGAGGAGGGGAGAGAGGAGGAGGTGGAGGAGACTAGGGGGGAAGGCTAAAGATACATTATTAGGTAAACACTGAGTGATGTGGGGAGTATAAGAAAACATTGACATAGTGTTAAGTAGGTAAATAGGTTGAGGGAAAGTGGAAGTAGGAGAGGAGACTGTAAGGCAATCCGAGCAGAAGAATTGCAGAAATGCAGGTGAGAAAAGCAGTGTAGGCTCAAGGGGTGTAGATTTAGTATGAAATGAGTCAAAAGCGTAGATAAAGTGGATGCAGAAAAGTATTTGGAGTGTAAGAAATGAAAGGATTGTGAGAGGTTTAAGAAGCAATGGTAATTATGTTAGATGTTTTAAGTGTATGCAGGTTAAATTGCATTGGTGCAGCTGTGCTTAAAAAACAAAATTACAATAATACAGATACAGGCATTTGTAGGTGAAATGGATGGTTTATGAAATGTCCAAGTAAGGTAGTTCTGTGCTATGTAATCAGATGCAACAATCAGGAGGTGAGTGATCTGAGGAGTAAGTGACTCACATTTGTTATTAGTTCTTCAGTTTTCTTTGTTTTGTTAGATTGGTGTGCTTCTGTTTTCCTTCTTTTTCACTTCGATTGAACGCTGATTGAACACTGCTGTTGTGTCAATTTTATCACGCTTTGATAAAAATGCACGCTTAGATCAATAAATGCACAGCCAAATGGCTTTGCACAGCCTACACCATTGGACTTAAGTAGAAGACTATTACAAGTGAAACCAATAATTGAAATCTGTAACCACACCCCATCCCCTCAAATGCCAGGCAATAAATTACCTTAAAAACAACAACCAGGCATTCCACAAAGATTAAACTGGGTCTATATCATTCAAAACTTTAAAAAAGTACTTCAAAATCACATACTATGCAATAATGTTTCAATTTGCATTACCCAGCAGAATTAGCTTTGCATATATAGATATAGTGCAGCAGAATATATTGGTGGTTGTAGTCAATTGTAATTACCTGTAGGTGACAAGAAGAGAAGAAACGTCAATTCACAATCGATATCAGCTGAAGATAAATTAATGCTGATTGAACACTGCTGTTATGTGTCAATTTTATCACGCTTTGATAAAAATGCACGCTTAGATCAATAAATGCACAGCCAAACGGCTTTGCACAGCCTACACCATTGGACTTAAGTAGAAGACTATTACAAGTGAAATCAATAATTGAAATCTGTAACCACACCCCACCCCCTCAAATGCCAGGCAATAAATTACCTTAAAAACAACAACCAGGCATTCCACAAAGATTAAACTGGGTCTATATCATTCAAAACTTTAAAAAAGTACTTCAAAATCACATACTATGCAATAATGTTTCAATTTGCATTACCCAGCAGAATTAGCTTTGCATATATAGATATAGTGCAGCAGAATATATTGGTGGTTGTAGTCAATTGTAATTACTCAGCAGAATTAGCTTTGCATATATAGATATAGTGCAGCAGAATATATTGGTGGTTGTAGTCAATTGTAATTACCCAGCAGCAGCTCTACTGCACTCAACATCACCAGTGCTCACAATATATATAATGCTATATACTATGCCATAGTGGTGCTTACTATAGTATATAACACCTCCTACTGCGTTCCCCCTGGCAATGAGCATGACATCCAGAGAGTGAAACCCCTGGCAATGAGCATGACACCCAGCACGTGAAACTCTTGGCATTGAGCAGTTTTTGTAAAAGTAATTAGAAGCTTTACTGTAGGGCATAGTGTATCACAGATATTGTGGTGAGTGACATAATATGTTCCAAAGGGCATTAATGTGTGGGGCTTAACATGGTGGAAATTACTGTACTTTTTTCCCTGTGGTGGCCGAGGTCTGTTGGTGCAGGGTCAAGAACTGGGGTGTAAGGTAGTCTTTGCCTGCAAGGCTACGCCCATTTTATGGAGACCATACCCATTTTTGCGAGGTCACGCCCCCCCATCCCGTCCGGAGCGCTCACGCAAATATAGTTTTTTTTATATATATATATATGGGGGAGGGGCACAATTTTTAATGCCAATGGTGGCGGGGGGCACGCATTTGAAGCCAAATTGTTTAGAAACACCCCTGCAAGAAAATATCTGCAAATCCAATGTTACCATAAGTGTGGCATATACCTGCGCTTGCTCGCGGGGTGAGAACATCTCCCTAATTGAATTCAGCTATATGAATAGAGGTTGTGCAGCAGCCACAGAAAGGGTTAATCTCTGCAATTTGTCACTAAATTACATTGTTGCAATTTTAGCTGGGAGCTGCAATAATTACTCTAATATATAACACAGCCAACACTTCTATATTCACACAATATACTGCATGGTGAATATAGAAGTGGTGCTTACTAAACAGCACCTCCTACTGCATTCCACATCACCGCTGGTCACACTCATATCAGGCCCATAATGCTGTATACTATGCCATAGTGGTGCTTACTATATAACACCAGGTGCTGTGCAGTGGTCAAAACACACTAACTGGTCCCATGCTGTTGTTGAACTAAAGGCCTATACACACGATGAGATTCGGTCTATGCTAATAGGTTTAAAAAGGTTACATAAAAGCTACTTTATGTATTTATTCATTAAAGTTTTTAAGTTGTATTTTACAACCATACAATGATATGATATATAATCTATCGTATAATAATTACATAATGTTGATGGCATTGAATTGTCTCTGCCTTGACTAGTGGCAGCAGCTTCAGCACTAGGTGGAAGTGGATCTTGATCTTTCCCTATTTTGCCCTCCACCTTTTTGTTCTCCATTTTTTAATGTGTGGAATTATATGCCAGTAATATATCTGGACTTAGACGGTGGTAATGTCTGGAATTAGATACCACTAGATAGATACCAGATATCACTGCATACCCTCCAACATTTTACACACAAAAATTGGTACAAATTAGGGAAAGGGGCGTGGTCACGGGTAAAGGGGGCGTGGTCACGCCCCTTTTCCTATACTTTCAATGGAAGTTTGGAGAGCCAAAAATAGGTACAGACCATGAAAAAAAGGTACTGTACCTATTAAAAAGGTACAGTTGGAGGGTATGTCACTGTGACTGGAATGATGACATATGCACAGTGACAGGACACTACCACAGCACCCTACAGCAGCCATATGCGGCACAAGACACTGGAGTATTAGTAATGTACTGTAGTATACTGAGCACCACAAGACAATGAGCAGTGATGCGGAGCACTGATGAGATTACTAGAACTGACACTGAGCAGCCAGATGCAGCACTGGACTATTAGTAATGTTCTGTAGTATACTGAGCACCACAATGCAGCACAAAACAATGAGCAGTGATACTGAGCACTGATGAGGATACTAGAACTGACACTGAGCAGCAAGATGCAGCACTGGACTATTAGTAATGTACTCTAGTATACTGAGCACCACAATGCAGCACAAGACAATGAGCAGTGATACTGAGCACTGATGAGGATACTACTGAGAACTGACACTGAGCAGGAGAGACACACTACAATTTCATCTTGCGCCTCTTTTTTTATTTATCTTTGCATCATGTGCTGTTTGGGGCTATTTTTTTAAGTGCCATCCTGTCTGACACTGCAGTGCCACTCCTAGATGGGCCAGGTGTTTGTGCTGCCCACTTGGGTCGCTTAGCTTAGTCATCCAGGGACCTTGGTGCAAATTTTAGGACTAAAAATAATATTGGGAGGTGTGAGGTGTTCAGAATAGACTGGAAAGGAGTAGAAATTATGGTTATTGAGCTTAATACTATAGGATCAAAATTACCCCCAAATTCTATGATTTTAGCTGTTTGAGGTTTTAAAAAAAAATCACCCGAATCCAAAACCCGAAAGGGTGGTTTTGCCAAAACGCGTCCGTATCCAAAACACAACTGCGGATCCGAAACCAAAACCAAAACATGAAACACGAAAAATGCCCGCTGCACATCTCTAGTTAGGGGTGAAGCATGTAGCCTTGTAGACTATGCACAGCTATATCTAGAAAAATATACGATCTAATCTTTAACCAACCAATGCAAGAAAGTATTTAATGTGAAAATACGAAACACTAGACTAATTGGAGGTGCGCCCTAAAGCAAATTACAATGTTAGGATTAGGGGGTTCGGAAAGACCTCTAGTGTATACACTACTATATACATTTTAAGATAGGAAGGTACAAATTACATATTCACATTGCATCTATGGGCTGGATTCAAATGTCCCTTTCCTCCCTCAATCGTGCCCGTCAGCAGCTATTCTAATGTTGCTGCTAACGGGTGCGACATGTTTATTTCAGCTCGCTACCCCCAGGGGAAACAAGCTGAAATGTGTGCAAAGAGACCCATTTGGGCAACCAAACGGTGTCTTTTCACGATCGCGCCCATTACTTTATTCAGGTTTAGGTGCTTTGTGCACCTAAACCAGAGTGTAATGGGCGCAATAATTGAGGGCATTTGAATTTCCCTTATATGTGTGTGTGTGATATACACACAGACACACATACTGTATTTCTTTATATAATGGACACCTCAGTTTCTATTCATTCATGTCCTGCCCCCTACTCTGTCAGACCCCTTCCCCTCTACTTTTCTGACCCCAAACGCCACTCATTCTTGTTGAGTGCTGGTGGGCCCATTCAGAATTTTGCTATGGGGCCCACAAAGGTCTAGTTACGCCACTGGGCAGGGTTATAGAGGAGGCGGTGCAAGGCATCCTGGGAACAGTCAAAGCTTTAGCCTGTTGGTGCCTTGGATCAACATCCAACTCTACACCCCGATGTTAGTGTAGTGCCTTTTGGGGTTAAGGTTTTACAGAAAGTTACAGGTTTTTTTAATTTAGTAAAATATGCCCCATTTTAAAGATAGGGCATTTAAATTTGTTGCACCTGTGCAGTACATAGCAGCCTGCAGGGCATGTACAGTGGCTTCATTTGGGTGCACATACATTGCCGGCTCCTGGTCGCAAACTGAAATTATTGTGTGTAAGTGGAATTAGCGGTGTTTATGTCATACAGGGGGGTGGGGGAGGTTTGTGGTTGGCGGGGGGCACGCTGTGCGATTATTATCCTGCATCTATACATACATGCGCTAACACCTGGACATACACTGATGTACCCACACCTAATATCCATACATACACGCCCTGACACCTGGACATACACCAACATTCCCACACCTGCATCTATACATACACATGCTGACACCTGGACATACACCAACATACAAGCACCTGCATCTATATATACACGCGCTGACAAATGGACATACACCGACGTACCCACACTTGCATCTATACATACATGCACTGACATCTGGACATACAAGCACCTGCATCTATACATACACGCGCTGACACCTGAACCTACACTGACGTTCCCACACCTGCATCTATACATACACATTCTGACACCTGGACATACACAGACGTACCCACACCTGCATCTATACATACACGCGCTGACACCTGGACGTACACTGACGTACACACACCTACATCTATATATGCATGGATGCAAATGTGGGTACGTCTGTATACGTCCAGTTGTTAGCATGTGTATGTATAGATGTTAGGTGTGGGTACATCAGTGTATGTCCAGGTGTCAGCACATGTATGTATAGATTCACATGTGGGTACGTTGGTGTACGTTTAGGGGTCAGCGTGTTTATGTATAGATGTTGGTGTGTGTATGTCAGTGTACGTACAGATATAGGTGTGTGTATGTATGCATGTATGTATGTATGTATGTATATGTATAGAGGAAGGTGTGATACATACATATAACACATACATGATAGATACATACATATATCACACACACGATAGATAGATAGATAGATAGATAGATAGATAGATAGATAGATAGATAGATAGATAGATAGAACACATACATACAAGATAGATACATACATACATGATAGATACATATATACACACACATACGATAGATAGATAGATAGATAGATAGATAGATAGATAGATAGATATCACAAACATATATGATTCATACATATATCACACACACATACATGATACATACATGAGAAAGACCTGGGATGGTGATGAGGCCCGGGCCCCCTGCTGATGTTGCGTTGAGGAAGGCAGTGTTCCAGGGCGGATGCCAGTCGGGGAGAGCGCCGCGCAGCCCGGGAAAAATACTGCTGAGGAGCTACATCTGGAAGAGCCCCAGGGAGGGAGAGTGTCACATGCCCCATCCTGCGCGGCACACTCTGCAGGCCTGCAGATGGGAAGGGAGGTCTCTGGCCACACATACTCACCCTGCTGCTGAAGCCCCGCTGCTGTCCTCATCAGCGCTCTCCAGCGGGGAGCGGGGCCAGGATGAACCTCAACCTGTGAGAACTATCTTCATGATCAAGAGATCTCATATGCAAGATAAGTATGTGTTGGGAAAGGGCTGGGGAGGGCGGCTGCTCGGGCACACCCTCGTCAAGTTAAGGAGATTTAACTGAGGAAGCACAAGGGAACTCTCGTCTGAGGACAACAACTGCAGGGAGACCACATCTTTTCAGATGAACATGGGAGGGCGGAAGGCTGCCTAATACTGAAGCACCCTCAGACATTAAACCATATGCAACAACTATTGCAAGCATTCCTGGGGGAAGGTCTGCAGCAGACGGATTTGCATTCGGTGATGTCATCCAAGCAGTGGGCCAAAGTTGGCTGGAACCCTCATCTGTATATGAAAAGAGAAAAGGGGCATGCGGGGCATGGCGGTCTTTTGCGGCGCTTGGATAACCCCAAGTTTGCATTAAACACCCCCACCCTCCTTCGGTGTGGGGCTCATGTTGGCCATGCCCAAGCCCCTGAAGCATTCAAGCTGATTTCTTGCAGCAGCTGGGCACTGTAACAGCTTCAGAGCTGCTCTACAAGACAAGTAAAAGGGTGTGGGCCCTGCAGCACCACCGGTAGTTTGCATACACACATATATAGGACAGCATCTCTTATATGCCCCAGGGTCAATAAAATAGTATCCTTGTCTAGGCTATCCATCCCCTCAGATAAGGCATTTGTCCATGCCGCTACAGCACTACACACCCAGGTCGACGCAATTGCCGGTCTGAGTAAGGTACCTGAATGTGTATAAATGGACTTCAGGGTAATCTCCTGTTTGCGGTCAGCACACTCTTTGAGGGTAGCCGTATCCTGGGACGGGAGGGCTACCTTCTTGGATAAGCGTGTTAATGCTTTGTCCACCCTAGGGGAGGATTCCCATCGTAACCTATCCGTTGATGGGAAAGGATACGCCATAAGAATCCTTTTGGAAATCTGCAGTCTTTTATCTGGAGATTTCCAAGCTTTTTCACATAACTCGTTCAGCTCGTGTGAGGGGGGAAAGGTTACCTCAGGCTTCTTTCCCTTGTACATATGTACCCTCTTGTCAGCGACAGGGGGTTACTCTGTGATGTGCAAAACATCTTTTATTGCCATAATCATAAATCGAATGGATTTTGCCAATTTTGGCTGTAACTTTGCATCATCGTAATCGACACTGGAGTCAGAATCCGTGTCGGTATCTGTGTTAACAAACTGGGATAGTGGGCGCTTATGAGACCCTGACAGTCCCTGCAACATAGGATCAGGCATGGGTTGAGACCCTGACTGTCCCAAAGCTTCTGCCTTGTCTAATCTTTTGTGCAATGAGTTTACACTAGCATTTAAAACATTCCACATATCCATCCAATCAGCTGTCGGCGGAGACACCACATTCATTTGCTCCCGCTCCTCTCTAATATAGCCTTCTTCCTCAGACATGTCGACACACGTGTACCGACACACCACACACACAGGGAATGCTTTTTCTGAAGACAGTTTCCCCACAAGGCCCTTTGGAGAGACAGAGAGGGAGTATGCCAGCACACACCCCAGCGCTATATAACCCAGGAATAAAACAGTAACTTAATGTTTGCCCAGTAGTGCTGCTGTATGTAATTTGCGAATTATGTGCCCCCCCCCCCCTCTTTTCAACCCTCTTGTCTAACGTGGTATAAGCAGGGTAGAGTCCGGGGAGCTTCCTCTCAGCGGTGCTGTGGAGAAAAAATGGCGCTGGTGAGTGCTGAGGGAGAAGCCCCACCCCCTCGGAGGCGGGCTTCTGTCCCGCTTAAACTGTAAAATTGGTGGGGGCTCATACATATATACAGTGCCCAGCTGTATATATGTTATATTTTTGCGAAAGAGGTTTATATTGCTGCCCAGGGCGCCCCCCCTGCGCCCTGCACCCTTACAGTGACCGGAGTATGTGAGGTGTATGGGAGCAAAGGCACACAGCTGCAGTGCTGTGCGTTACCTCAGTGAAGATCATGAAGTCTTCTGCCGCCTCTGAAGTCTTCTTTTCTTCTCATACTCACCCGGCTTCTATCTTCCGGCTCTGCGAGGGGGACGGAGGCGCGGCTCTGGGACGGACGGCGAGGGTGAGATCCTGCGTACCAATCCCTCTGGAGCTAATGGTGTCCAGTAGCCTAAGAAGCAGGACCTTGCAACTCAGAGAGTAGGGCTGCTTCTCTCCCCTCAGTCCCTCGATGAGGGAGTCTGTTGCCAGCAGTGCTCCCTGAAAATTAAAAACCTAACAAAATACTTTCTGTCAGAAAGCTCAGGAGAGCTCCTGAAAAGCACCCAGTCTCCACTGGGCACAGTATCAAACTGAGGTCTGGAGGAGGGGCATAGAGGGAGGAGCCAGTGCACACCCAGAACTAAAGTCTTTCTTAAAGTGCCCATGTCTCCTGCGGAGCCCGTCTATCCCCATGGTCCTTACGGAGTCCCCAGCATCCTCTAGGACTTTAGAGAAAATAGGATTTTAATACCTACTGGTAAATCCTTTTCTCTTAGTCCGTAGAGGATGCTGGGCACCCGTCCCAGTGCGTACTGTGTCTGCAGTTATTAAATGGCCCTTAACTCCAGAACATTTATGTGGAGACAACTTTCCTGACTTGACCATCTTCCTTGGATGTTTTCCCCCTGTGTGACTGCTCCCCAGCCTCGGAGGGTTGCATCCGTGGTCCCTAGGATCCCGTCCTGGATCCCAAACTATCGCCCCTCTAGGTGGTGAGAACTGTGCAGCCACCAATGGAGTGAGATTCTGGTCTTGGAAGACAGGATTATCCTCCGGTGCATGTGTAGGTGGGATCCGGACCACTTGTCCAACAGGTCCCACTGGAACACTCTGGCATGGAGCCTGCCAAACTGAATGGCCTCGTAGGCCGCAACCATCTTCCCCAGCAACCGAATGCATTGATGGATTAACACTCTTGCTGGTTTCAGAATTTGTTTGACCAGACTCTGGATCTCCAGAGCCATTCCACTAGAAGAAAACCTCTTCTGTGTCCAGTATCACTCCCAAAAACAACAACCGCGTCATTAGGATATCGGATTTTTCTGTATTTTGGAATAATTGCATACCATAACGAGATATTATGGTGATGGGACCTAAATCTAAGCACAGAATGCATTTATGTTTCATATATACCATATACACACAGCCTGAAGGTCATTTTAGACAATATTTTTTATAACTTTGTGCATTAAACAAAGTGTGTGTACATTCACAGAATTCATTTATGTGTCATATACACCTTATACACACAGTCTGAAGTTCATTTAATACAATATTTTTAATAACTTTGAGTATTAAACAAAGTTTGTGTACACTGAGCCATCAAAAAACAAAGGTTTCACTATCTCAGTCTCACTCAAAAAAGTCCGTATTTCGGAATATTTGGATATGGGATACTCAACCTGTATTACTTTTTTCTGCTACTGGTTCTTTACCTATGCAAACAAGCATCTGACTTGCCTTTCCTATTGCTTTGTTACATTGCTCACCTGAAATAGTAATACTTAGATAGCTTTCCTCTTGCCATTATAATGCCCTTAATATTATAGTTAGCCTTTGTATTTTTGAGACGTGTATGATTTTGCATTTTTTGGCATTAAATGTTGCCATGTTCTTGACCATTCCTCTAGTCCAGGGGCGGAACTGCCAGAGACAACGGAGTCAGTTGCCGCCGGGCTCCAGCCCTAAAGGGGCTTCCTCCATTGCCCTCCGGCTGTTACGTGCCCTTCCTACTAAATAGACAAAGGCGCTACCAGCAGGGTCTCGCAGTTTGTACATTCCATGCCGTAACACCCTTCTTTCCACCTTTTTAAAGACCCAGCCCAGCAGCCTCGCCGCTGCCACCACCGCTAGCTGCAGCACTGCCAGCGGTGGGGTGCCCCTGCTTCTTCTCACACCACAGATAGCTGGGCAGCACTGCAACTGCCTGCCTGATTGCTCCGCCCCCTTCCGGCTCCCAAGCACCTCTGCTGCCCAGTGATCCAGGAGCCTGCTGCTAGGAAGAAGTGGCCGAGCTTCAGCAAGCGAGTCTGGACACTGGCGGAGGAAGCCATGATAACCAGATAATGGGGAGTGGAGAGCCAGTTCCAAGGTAATACTTTATACAGCTGGTTGAGATCCTGGTCGGTGGATATGGATTCCAAGAAAACCCTGGAGGTGCTTCCTTTCAAGGGAGACACTCTCTTTGGAGAAGACCTCAATAAGATTGTAGCTGATCTGGCTACCGCTAAAACAGCTTGCCTACCTAGTATGACTTCTACCACGCAGAAGGCTAAAAGTACTTTCCCTTGGCCCTTTCATCCTCAAGGTAAAGCGTACCCAAGGTCAGGCATACCCAAAGCAAGCTCATGCTTCCAGACCTGCCAAGCCCAGACTGAAGCAAGCCTGGGCTGCCCATCAGCCTGCTTCCAAAACGGACAAGCCTGCCGCATGACGGTGCAGGCCTCCCTCTGGGGGATCCCAGGGTGGGGGGCCCGACTTCTAGGTTTGGCATAATTCTAAGCTAGAGAATTCTGTTTGGAGCTCACCTTGTACTTTGTGAAGAAATAATCAGCATTGTGGCTGAGCAGATACATGTAGTGTGTGGCTGCAAACTGCATGGATCTGCTGCGTTGTAATGCTGATACTTTTTTTTTCAAAGTACCAATAGCTTCATATAATGTTCACAATTTTTATGCAGGATCAAATAGCTCAATAGGTAGGGTGTTTGATTAGAATTCAACAGGTTATAGGTTTGAATCCTGGGTATGGTAGTTTGAGATGTGTTATTTAATAAAGTATGTTGTTCTGACTGCCGGCATCCTATCACCTGGGATATCATACTAAATAAATGGAGTTGATCAATTTTTTTTTATTTTTTTTTTAAACTAGGGACAATTTCCAGATACTTTTCTTTATAACTGAGATTGCCCCCTGGAACTTCACATCAGTTGACAACTATGCATGAGTGGGCAGTGCTTGCTCTGGATCTGCCCACCCATTTATGTGCCGTCATAAAAGAAAGCACAACTGACAGTTATCCTGGGCGTACACTACACAATTATCTGTCAGGCTATCTATCCAGTCTGGATGGATGGAATGAAAATCTGGTAATGTATAGGAGCAAATGTCAATTAACCATTTGCTCCCAAACACTAGAAAAGTGGTCAAAAAATGGTCATTACACAAATTGGTTAAACCCAAAATTTAACCAATTTGTTTAGGGGACCATTTTTGTCCATTTTCTAGTGTTTGAGAGTAAATCGTTGATGGTCATTTGCTCACATAGATAACCGGATTTCTATTCCAACCAGCCAGTGTTGGAGATATGGTCTGCCAGATTACATAATGCATACCAGAGCCATAACTAGACTTTTTGGTGCCCTGTGACAGATAATTATATGCCCCCCCCCCTCCCCATTTTTGCAATATAGACAAAAGGCGCATGCCTTGTGGGGAAGGGGCATAACAAGATTGGTCTCAGAGAAAGCACATGAGATATGAAGATATATCTAGTATACTTGACACTCAATGGTTTGTGGTATTGCCGGGGTGCCCTCCTTAAATGCATATACAGTCACACATGGCGTGTTTGTGCAAATGGCATATTAGCAGTCAGCACTAACTGGTGACATGCCATTTGTACAAGTAAGCCATGTGTGACTAGTATATAAACATACTTTATTAAATAACACCTCAAACTATCATACCCAGGATTCAAACCTATAACCTGTTGAATTCTAATCAAATACCCTACCCATTGAGCTACTTGATCCTGCATCTATTCTAACCTCCAAAAACAGATTCAGTTGCATTTTCCAGCGTGTTTTGTTTGCGCCTTTGCAAATGTCTTACATCGACAAACTTATTTAGTACTATTTTGCAAATAGGGTTACATTGTCGCAACATTGTGTTCCCTAATTGCTTGATTTTTTTAAATGCAACAATTGATAAAGACACCTGATAATTGCTCTGTGGAGTCTTATTTTGTGTCTACTTCTTATCTACATTTAATTCCCTACCTCTAATCAAGGCATTTTTAAATGCTGGGGGCTGCCAGGACGTGAGGCCTACCTAGACTTTAGATCTGAATTTGAATGTACTTGTGAACTAACTTAATTTCCTACTTCTAAATTCATTCCTAAATTCACTACTTATATTAATCCTGTAGTTGGGCATTTTGAGCCTTCAATTGTGGGCATTGTTTTGTGTCCAGACCAGCAGCTGGTGGTGTGCATTTTGCTGGAAAGGCATCGAAGACCTCCGATATGCTGCATCTCCTAATGTGTGTCTCCCTCAAGTGGCTGTCAGCAAATGCATGCTAGACACCCCATTCCAAGCTGATTGTGACATCACGGAACATGCATCATAGAACAGGCATGCTAGAATATGGGTCTTCAACCTGCGACCCTCCAGCTGCTGTGGAACTACATATACCAGCATGCCCTGCCTCAGTTTTAGCATACCTTAATAGCAAAACTGTGGCAGGGCATGCTGGGATGTGTAGTTTCACAGCAGCTGGAGGGCCACAGGATGAAGACCCATGTGCTAGAGCCAAGCCGCAGGTGCATTGAATGCTAGCAAGCTGAATGTTTAAATCCTTTTTGTTCCGCAGCATTCCAATGCGGAAGATTCCATGGAACCAGAGATTATTCCATTGAGAAGGACATGCTGCCTGGATGACTGCACTGTGCAAATTAAGTCACGGAGCCAGTTGGCTTGTGGGTGGCTCTGGTGACTGGGTGGTTGGGTGGGCGGTGTGTCGGAGGTGGAGCACATGCAAATGAATGTGTATCATCCAGCTAGTGAGAGTGAAAACTCATGCAGGAGTGTGCCTGCTTGTCAGTGGGTTATGCACCTTGCCAGACGTCAAATCTACATGGAGCAGCTGGAGGGGACAAGAGCAGGTTTGCAAAATATAGATAGAAGAGCATATATGCTGGCGCATTCTCCATGATTGTGTCAGCTTATGTTTTGGTGCACTGCACTTTCCTCCATTAAGTTTTAGCTATTTTGGTTAAACGCAAGTGTAGTTGCTTCTCGCCCTTTTGGCTGTGATCTTGTATCGTGGTTAAAGAGTCTGCTGGAGGGATTGTTTTCTTCATTGGCGAGAGACTGAAGATATTCCAGGATGGAAGGCTTGGGAACACTATCCGTTTTTAAGTTGTGGAAGAGTTGAAAGACCGGATTGGACTACATTCTATAGTAAAGGATATCTTTGTATTTATTAATCCTCCCTTTATATGTGTCTGTCTTTCAATAAAGCTTCGGGCTTGTGATTCCCTCACCCTCTTACACTCCACACCCATAGCCTTATTAACTGTTGTATTATTGTATTGTTTAAATGTATAGTGCAGTTCATGATTTATAGTGTAGGCTGGCCTGTGCTGTAGTTCTTGAACTGTACTATACCGACAGCATTTGTATTGTGTTTTATCTGTGCTGCAACACAGTACTTATGTGTGTAATGTTTATGTATGTTTTTTTGCTTCTTTATGTCAATAAAGACTGCTTTTTCAATCCAATATCTGAAAACAATCAATGTTTATCTTTGATGGCAATAGAAGTGGTATGATATTTGCTGCTTTTGAAAGGCAATATCTGATATGTCCCCTATCTGGGAACCATATATTAAATGGCTTTTCAGAAAAGGGAGATGGTAGAAGAGCTTTCAGTACTGGTAGGACCGATGCACATTTCCTATTCTAGCCTCCAAAAACAGATTCAGTTGCATTTTCCAGCGTGTTTTGGATGCGCCTTTGCAAATGTCTTACATCGACAAACTTATTTAGTACTATTTTGCAAATAGGGTTACATTGTTGCAACATTGTGTTCCCTAATTGCTTGATTTTTTAAATGCAACAATTGATAAAGACACCTGATAACTGCTCTGTGGAGTCTTATTTTGTGTCTACTTTTTATCTACATTTAATTCTCTACCTCTAATCAAGGCATTTTTAAGTGCTGGGAACTGCCAGGACGTGAGGCCTACCTAGACTTTAGATCTGAATTTGAATGTACTTGTGAACTAACTTAATTTCCTACTTCTAAATTCATTCCTAAATTCACTACTTACATGAATCCTGTAGTTGGGCATTTTGGGACTTCGATTGTGGGCATTGTTTTGTGTCCAGACCAGCAGCAGGTGGTGTGCATTTGCTGGAAAGGCATCGAAGACCTCCGATATGCTGCATCTCCTGATGTGTGTCTCCCTCAAGTGGCTGTCAGCAAATGCCTGCTAGACACCCCATTCCAAGCTGATTGTGACATCACGGTACATGCATCATAGAACAGGCATGCTAGAACATGGGTCTTCAACCTGCGACCCTCCAGCTGCTGTGGAACTACACATCCCAGCATGCCCTGCCTCAGTTTTAGCATACCTTAATAGCAAAACTGTGGCAGGGCATGCTGGGATGTGTAGTTTCACAGCAGCTGGAGGGCCACAGGATGAAGACCCATGTGCTAGAGCCAAGCCGCAGGTACATTGAATGCTAGCAAGCTGAATATTTAAATCCTTTTTGTTCCGCAGCATTCCAATGTGGAAGATTCCATGGAACCAGAGATCCTTCCATTGAGAAGGACATGCTGCCTGGATGACTACACTGTGCAAATTAAATCACGGAGCTAGTTGGTTTGTGGGTGGCTCTGGTGACTGGGTGGTTGGGTGGGTGGTGTGTCGGAGGTGGAGCACATGCAAATGATTGTGTATCATCCAGCTAGTGAGAGAGAAAACTCATGCAGGAGTGTGCCTGTTTGTCAGTGGGTTATGCACCTTGCCAGACGTCAAATCTACATAGAGCAGCTGGAGGGGACAAGAGCAGGTTTGCAAAATATAGATAGAAGAGCATATATGCTGGCACATTCTCCATGATTGTGTCAGCTTATGTTTTGGTGCACTGCACTTTCCTCCACTAAGTTTTAGCCATTTTTGTTAAGCTCAAGTGTAGTTGCTTCTCGGCCTTTTGGCTGTGATCTTGTATCGTGGTTGAAGGGTCTGCTGGAGGGAGGGATTGTTTTCTTCATTGGCGAAAGACCAAAGATATTCCAGGATGGAAGGCTTGGGAACACTATCCGTTTTTCAGTTGTGGAAGAGCACAGAGGTCGGATTGGACTACATTCTATAGTAAAGGATACCTTTCTATTTATTGCCCCTCCCCTTATATGTGTCTGTGTTACAATAAAGCTTCGGTCTTGTGATTCCCTCACCCTCTTACACTCCACACCCATAGCCTTATTAACTGTTGTATTATTGTATTGTTTAAATGTATAGTGCAGTTCATGATTTATAGTGTAGGCTGGCCTGTGCTGTAGTTCTTGAACTGTACTATACCGACAGCATTTGTATTGTGTTTTATCTGTGCTGCAACACAGTACTTATGTGTGTAATGTTTATGTATGTTTTTTTGCTTCTTTATGTCAATAAAGACTGCTTTTTCAATCCAATATCTGAAAACAATCAATGTTTATCTTTGATGGCAATAGAAGTGGTATGATATTTGCTGCTTTTGAAAGGCAATATCTGATATGTCCCCTATCTGGGAACCATATATTAAATGGCTTTTCAGAAAAGGGAGATGGTAGAAGAGCTTTCAGTACTGGTAGGACCGATGCACATTTCCTATTCTAGCCTCCAAAAACAGATTCAGTTGCATTTTCCAGCGTGTTTTGGATGCGCCTTTGCAAATGTCTTACATCGACAAACTTATTTAGTACTATTTTGCAAATAGGGTTACATTGTTGCAACATTGTGTTCCCTAATTGCTTGATTTTTTAAATGCAACAATTGATAAAGACACCTGATAACTGCTCTGTGGAGTCTTATTTTGTGTCTACTTTTTATCTACATTTAATTCTCTACCTCTAATCAAGGCATTTTTAAGTGCTGGGGGCTGCCAGGACGTGAGGCCTACCTAGACTTTAGATCTGAATTTGAATGTACTTGTGAACTAACTTAATTTCCTACTTCTAAATTCATTCCTAAATTCACTACTTACATGAATCCTGTAGTTGGGCATTTTGGGACTTCGATTGTGGGCATTGTTTTGTGTCCAGACCAGCAGCAGGTGGTGTGCATTTGCTGGAAAGGCATCGAAGACCTCCGATATGCTGCATCTCCTGATGTGTGTCTCCCTCAAGTGTCTGTCAGCAAATGCCTGCTAGACACCCCATTCCAAGCTGATTGTGACATCACGGTACATGCATCATAGAACAGGCATGCTAGAACATGGGTCTTCAACCTGCGACCCTCCAGATGCTGTGGAACTACACATCCCAGCATGCCCTGCCTCAGTTTTAGCATACCTTAATAGCAAAACTGTGGCAGGGCATGCTGGGATGTGTAGTTTCACAGCAGCTGGAGGGCCACAGGATGAAGACCCATGTGCTAAAGCCAAGCCGCAGGTACATTGAATGCTAGCAAGCTGAATATTTAAATCCTTTTTATTCCGCAGCATTCCAATGTGGAAGATTCCATGGAACCAGAGATCCTTCCATTGAGAAGGACATGCTGCCTGGATGACTACACTGTGCAAATTAAATCACGGAGCCAGTTGGCTTGTGGGTGGCTCTGGTCACTGGGTGGTTGGGTGGGTGGTGTGTCGGAGGTGGAGCACATGCAAATGATTGTGTATCATCCAGCTAGTGAGAGAGAAAACTCATGCAGGAGTGTGCCTGCTTGTCAGTGGGTTATGCACCTTTCCAGACGTCAAATCTACATGGAGCAGCTGGAGAGGACAAGAGCAGGTTTGCAAAATATAGACAGAAGAGCTCTCCAGCCTAGTTTGCTGTCTGTTTCCACTTCTCTTTTCTTGAGCCGCTCCCTTCTATGCCCTTGCGCACTATCCTGACTTCTCCCATCTGCTTACTTTGTGCCTTCCAACGCACAATGCGAACTACAGGTAGTGCTGCAGGGCCCACACCCTTTTACTTGCCATACAGAGCAGCTCTGGAGCTGTTACAGTGCCCAGCTTCTGCAAGAAATCAGCTTGAATGCTTCAGGGGCTGGGGCATAGCCAACATGAGCCCCACACCGAAGGAGCGTGGAGGTGTTTAATGCGAACTAGGGGTCATCCAAGCGCTGCAAAAGGCCGACATGCCCTGCACGCCCATTTTCTCTATTCATATGCAGACGAGGGTTGAAGCCAACTTTGACCCACTGCTTGGATGACATCACCATATGCAAATCCATCTGCTGCAGGCCTTCCTCCAGGAATGCTTGCACTAGTTGTTGCATTTGGTTTGTTGTTTGGGGGTGCTTCAGTATTAGGCAGCCTTCTGCCCTCCCATGTTCATCTGAAAATATGTGTTCTCCCTGCAGTTGTTGTCCCCAGATGAGAGTTCCCTTGTGCTGCCTCAGTTGAATCTTCTTTACTTGACAGAGATGTGCCTGAGCAGCGGCCCTCCCCAGCCCTATCCCAAATCATACTTATTTTGCATAGGAGATACCATGGTCATGAAGATTGTTCTCCCAGGGTGAGGTTCATTCATTGCATTCTGGGTATGCTGACCCCTGTGATTTCCCCAAATGTGGGAAACTTGACTGCATTATTTGTGGTAGTGGGGGACTGTGTTTGTGCTTTCCTCTGGTCAGCTCTGGTAAAAGTCAGATTTCTTTGTCTCAGATCTTCCTCTAGCCTTGTTCTTCTTTCGAGAGTTCCCTTGTGCTGCCTCAGTTGGATCTCCTTTACTTGACAGGGGGGTGCCCAAGCAGCGACCCTCCCCAGCTCTAGCCCAACTCCTACTTACCTGCCAGGTGAGATACTATGATCATGAAGGTGCTTCTCCCAGGACAAGGCTCACCCATTGCACTCTGGGTGTGCTGCCCCTGTGATTTCCCCAAATGTGGGAAACTTGACTGCATAATTTGTGTTTCCACTGGTCGGCTTTCATATAATTCAGATCTCTTTGTCTCAGGTCTCTCTCCAGCCTAGTTTGCAGTCTGTTTCCACTTCTTCTTTTTTGAGCCCCTCCCTTCTATACCCTTGTGCACTATCCTGACTTCTCCTCCTGTCTGCTTACTTTGTGCCTTCCAATGCACAATGCAAACTACAGGTAGTGCTGCAGGGCCCACAAACTTTTACTTGCATTACAGAGCAGCTCTGGAGCTGTTACAGTGCCCAGCTGCTGCAAGAAATCAGCTTGAATGCTTCAGGGGCTGGGGCATTGCCAACATGAGCCCCACACCGAAGGAGGGTGGGGGTGTTTAATGCGAACTAAGGGTCATCCAAGCGCCGCAAAAGGCCGCCATTCCCTGCATACCCCTTTTCTCTTTTCATATGCAGATGAGGGTTCCAGCCAACCGTGCCCACTGCTTGGATGACATCACTGTATGCAAATCCGTCTTCTGCAGACCTTCCCCCAGGAATGCTTGTACTAGTTGTTGCATTTGGTTTGTTGTTTGGGGGTGCTTCAGTATTAGGCAGCCTTCTGCCCTCCCATGTTCATCTGAAAATATGTGTTCTCCCTGCAGTTGTTGTCCCCAGATGAGAGTTCCCTTGTGCTGCCTCAGTTGAATCTCCTTTACTTGACAGAGATGTGCCTGAGCAGCGGCCCTCCCCAGCCCTATCCCAAATCATATTTATTTTGCATAGGAGATATCATGGTAATGAAGACTGTTATCCCAGGGTGAGGTTCATTCATTGCATTCTGGGTATGCTGACCCCTGTGATTTCCCCAAATGTGGGAAACTCGACTTCATTATTTGTGGTAGTGGGGGACTGTGTTTGTGCTTTCCTCTGGTCAGCTCTGGTAAAAGTCAGATTTATTTGCCTCAGATCTTCCTCTAGCCTTGTTCTTCTTTCGAGAGTTCCCTTGTGCTGACTCAGTTGGATCTCCTTCACTTGACAGGGAAGTGCCCGAGCAGCGACCTTCCCCAGCTCTAGCCCAACTCCTACTTACCTGCCAGGTGAGATACTATGATCATGTAGGTGCTTCTCCCAGGGCAAGGCTCACCCATTGCACTCTTGGTGTGCTGCCCCTGTGATTTCCCAAAATGTGGGAAACTTGACTGCATAATTTGTGTTTCCCCTGGTCGGCTCTCGTATAATTCAGATCTCTTTGTCTCAGGTTTCTTTCCAGCCTAGTTTGCTGTCTGTTTCCACTTCTCTTTTCTTGAGCCGCTCCCTTCTATGCCCTTGCGCACTATTCTGACCTCTCCTGTCTGCTTACTTTGTGCCTTCCAACGCACAATGCAAACTACAGGTAGTGCTGCAGGGCCCACACCCTTTTACATGCTTTACAGAGCAGCTCTGGAGCTGTTACAGTGCCCAGCTGCTGCAAGAAATCAGCTTGAATGCTTCAGGGGCTGGGGCATAACCAACATGAGCCCCACACCGAAGGAGGGTGGAGATGTTTAATGCGAATTAGGGGTCATCCAAGCGCCGCAAAAGGCCGCCATTCCCTGCACATCCCTTTTTTCTTTTCATATGCAGACGAGGGTTGAAGCCAACTTTGACCCACTGCTTGGATGACATCACCATATGCAAATCCATCTGCTGCAGGCCTTCCCCAGGAATGCTTGCACTAGTTGTTGCATTTGGTTTGTTGTTTGGGGGTGCTTCAGTATTAGGCAGCCTTCTGCCCTCCCATGTTCATCTGAAAATATGTGTTCTCCCTGCAGTTGTTGTCCCAAGATGAGAGTTCCCTTGTGCTGCCTCAGTTGAATCGCCTTTACTTGACAGAGATGTGCCTGAGCAGCGGCCCTCCCCATCCCTGTCCCAAATCATACTTATTTTGCATAGGAGATACCATGGTCATGAAGATTGTTCTCCCAGGGTGAGGTTCATTCATTGCATTCTGGGTATGCTGACCCCTGTGATTTCCCCAAATGTTGGAAACTCGACTGCATTATTTGTGGTAGTGGGGGGCTGTGTTTGTGCTTTCCTCTGGTCAGCTCTGGTAAAAGTCAGATTTCTTTGTCTCAGATCTTCCTCTAGCCTTGTTCTTCTTTCGAGAGTTCCCTTGTGCTGCCTCAGTTGGATCTCCTTCACTTGACAGGGGGGTGCCCGAGCAGCGACCCTCCCCAGCTCTAGCCTAACTCCTACTTACCTGCCAGGTGAGATACTATGATCATGTAGGTGCTTCTCCCAGGGCAAGGCTCACCCATCGCACTCTTGGTGTGCTGCCCCTGTGATTTCCCCAAATGTGGGAAACTTGACTGCATAATTTGTGTTTCCCCTGGTCGGCTCTCGTATAATTCAGATGTCTTTGTCTCAGGTCTCTCTCCAGCCTAGTTTGCTGTCTGTTTCCACTTCTCTTTTCTTGAGCCGCTCCCTTCTATGCCCTTGCGCACTATCCTGACTTCTCCCGTCTGCTTACTTTGTGCCTTCCAACGCACAATGCGAACTACAGGTAGTGCTGCAGGGCCCACACCCTTTTACTTGCCTTACAGAGCAGCTCTGGAGCTGTTACAGTGCCCAGCTGCTGCAAGAAATCAGCTTGAATGCTTCAGGGGCTGGGGCATAGCCAACATGAGCCCCACACCGAAGGAGGGTGGAGGTGTTTAATGCGAACTAGGGGTCATCCAAGCGCCGCAAAAGGCCGCCATGCCCTGCATGCCCCTCTTCTCTATTCATATGCAGATGAGTGTTGAAGCCAACTTTGACCCACTGCTTGGATGACATCACCATATGCAAATCCATCTGCTGCAGGCCTTCCCCCAGGAATGCTTGCACTAGTTGTTGCATTTGGTTTGTTGTTTGGGGGTGCTTCAGTATTAGGCAGCCTTCTGCCCTCCCATGTTCATCTGAAAATTTGTGTTCTCCCTGCAGTTGTTGTCCCCCGATGAGAGTTCCCTTGTGCTGCCTCAGTTGAATCTCCTTTACTTGACAGAGATGTGCCTGAGCAGCGGCCCTCCCCAGCTCTATCCCAAATCATACTTATTTTGCATAGGAGATACCATGGTCATGAAGATTGTTTTCCCAGGGTGAGGTTCATTCATTGCATTCTGGGTATGCTGACCCCTGTGATTTCCCCAAATGTGGGAAACTGGACTGCATTATTTGTGGTAGTGAGGGACTGTGTTTGTGCTTTCCTCTGGTCAGCTCTGGTAAAAGTCAGATTTCTTTGTCTCAGATCTTCCTCTAGCCTTGTTCTTCTTTCGAGAGTTCCCTTGTGCTGCCTCAGTTGGATCTCCTTCACTTGACAGGGGGGTGCCCGAGCAGCGACCCTCCCCAGCTCTAGCCCAGCTCCTACTTACCTGCCAGGTGAGATACTATGATCATGAAGGTGCTTCTCCCAGGGCAAGGCTCACCCATTGCACTCTGGGTGTGCTACTCCTGCGGTTTCCCCAAATGTTGGACACTTGACTGCATAATTTGTGTTTCACCTGGTCGGCTCTCGTATAATTCAGATCTCTTTGTCTCAGGTCTCTCTCCAGCCTAATTTGCAGTCTGTTTCCACTTCTCTTTTCTTGAGTTGCTCCCTTCTATGCCCTTGCGCACTGTCCTGACTTCTCCCGTCTGCTTACTTTGTGCCTTCCAACGCACAATGCAAACTACAGGTAGTGCTGCAGGGCCCACACCCTTTTACTTGCCTTACAGAGCAGCTCTGGAGCTGTTACAGTGCCCAGCTGCTGCAAGAAATCAGCTTGAATGCTTCAGGGGCTGGGGCATAGCCATCATGAGCCCCACACCGAAGGAGGGTGGAGGTGTTTAATGCGAACTAGGGGTCATCCAAGCACCGCAAAAGGCCGCCATGCCCTGCATGCCAATTTTATCTTTTCATATGCAGACGAGGGTTGAAGCCAACTTTGACCCACTGCTTGGATGACATCACCATATGCAAATCCATCTGCTGCAGGCCTTCCCCCAGGAATGCTTGCACTAGTTGTTGCATTTGGTTTGTTGTTTGGGGGTGCTTCAGTATTAGGCAGCCTTCTGCCCTCCCATGTTCATCTGAAAATATGTGTACCTCCTGCAGTTGTTGTCCCCAGATGAGAGTTCCCTTGTGCTGCCTCAGTTGAATCTCCTTTACTTGACAGAGATGTGCCTGAGCAGCGGCCCTCTCCAGCCCTATCCCAAATCATACTTATTTTGCATAGGAGATATTATGGTCATGAAGATTGTTCTCCCAGGGTGAGGTTCATTCATTGCATTCTGGGTATGCTGACCCCTGTTATTTCCCCAAATGTGGTAAACTTGACAGCATTATTTGTGGTAGTGGGGGACTGTGTTTGTGCTTTCCTCTGGTCAGCTCTGGTAAAAGTCAGATTTCTTTGTCTCAGATCTTCCTCTAGCCTTGTTCTTCTTTCGAGAGTTCCCTTGTGCTGCCTTAGTTGGATCTCCTTCACTTGACAGGGGGGTGCCCGAGCAGTGACCCTCCCCAGCTCTAGCCCAACTCCTACTTACCTGCTAGGTGAGATACTATGATCATGAAGGTGCTTCTCCCAGGGCAAGGCTCACCAATTGCACTCTGGGTGTGCTGCTCCTGCGATATCCTCAAATGTGGGAAACTTGACTGCATAATTTGTGTTTCCCCTGGTCGGCTCTCGTATAATTCAGATCTCTTTGTCTCATGTCTCTCTCCAGCCTAGTTTGCTGTCTGTTTACACTTCTCTTTTCTTGAGCCACTCCCTTCTATGCCCTTGCGCACTATCTTGACTTCTACCGTCTGCTTACTTTGTGCCGTCCAACGCACAATGCGAACTACAGGTAGTGCTGCAGGGCCCACACCCTTTTAGTTGCCTTACAGAGCAGCTCTGGAGCTATTACAGTGCCCAGCTGCTGCAAGTAATCAGCTTGAATGCTTCAGGGGCTGGGGCATAGCCAACATGAGCCCCACACCGAAGTAGGGTGGAGGTGTTTAATGCGAACTAGGGGTCATCCAAGCGCCGCAAAAGGCCGCCATGCCCTGCACGCCCCTTTTCTCTTTTCATATGCAGACGAGGGTTGAAGCCAACTTTGACCCACTGCTTGGATGACATCACCATATGCAAATCCATCTGCTGCAGGCCTTCCCCCAGGAATGCTTGTACTAGTTGTTGCGTTTGGTTTGTTGTTTGGGGGTGCTTCAGTATTAGGCAGCCTTCTGCCCTCCCATGTTCATCTGAAAATATGTGTTCTCCCTGCAGTTGTTGTCCCCAGATGAGAGTTCCCTTGTGCTGCCTCAGTTGAATCTCCTTTACTTGACAAGGGAGGCATTTTGGATTTTTTCTTTGGGTACCCATACACCTGATGGTCTGAATGAGAGCATCGAACTGAACAACATTGGCAGTCTCTGAAGATTTTATCTATTGATTTACCTAATACATTATTTATTGAATATCCATTTATTGTATGTTTAATAAATAAAAAAATTATTAGAAGTAGCTATTTTGGAAACAGCTTTCCTCTTAGGATGAAACTGTATAATCCTGTTGTGTGTGTTCCTTTAAAGTTCTTTAGTAAAATCCACTAGTAATGATGAACATCAGATTTCTTCCTCCATCCTCTTTTTACACTTTCTCTTGGTTCTATATATATTTTTTTTTCTATTTTTATTTTTTTCCCCTCCTTCTCCCAAAAGGCCCCCCTCCCCCCCCCCCCCTCCCTGTTTTACATTTTAAAATCTTTAAATATTTAAATCTTCGAATCCTTAAATTGTCTGTTTAATATTTATTTTTTCTTCAATTCTTTTTGTTGTTTAAACAGCAATGTAGTTATTCCAGGGGTTAAAATAATGAAATATAGAAATAATATTAACAAAAATTAAAGGTAAAAATGAATTGATAGAATGATCCCATTAAAAGTAAATAAATAATATGGATGTTAAGCTGAGCAGGTTGGATTCGAACATGGGACTAGCTGCATAGAGTGCATTTGATGTTTCCCCTGCGCCACAAGAACTGCTTTAGTAATGGCATGGATTTATGTTACCCTAAAAGGTTTTATATAAGTAAATGGGGATCCTTAGTGCTGAGTCTCTGAATTATGTATATGTGATTATAGATATGAGGTATTGATTGAAAGATTATAGGTTAATCTGTATATAGATTATATATTTTCTGTTATTTTTTAAACCACCTTGTTGCTTATTTTATTATTATTTTTAATCACCATGTTGCTTATTTTTATATTATGAAATGCCTTTATATGTGCAATTGCAATTAGAAAGTTGTTCCATATGTGAGTCATTACATGTATGCATCCAATTAGTACATGTATGTATCCAATCAACTAATTAGTAATGCTATTGGTCCGGTGCATTTTAAAAAGAGCCTGCTAGGCTGCTGATGTATCCTCTGACGAAACCGCTCTTGGATAACAGCGGAAAAACGCGTAAGGAAGGTGATTACCGGACACTCTGATTGCTGAGATATAAGCCCGTTCATGAACGAGCTACATCACGGCGGACGTCTGATGTAAAGACAGCGGTGAAGGGGAAAAAGCAATTTGAGACCGAGCAAAAGGAGGTCTCTACCCCACGGCAGGGAGAAATATCCCGACCGCGAGTGCCAATAAGATCCAGCCACGGTTAACGGGGGTCGTAGCATACCGCTGTGTTTCACCAACCATCACAGCGCTCTCCCCCTGTTTTCTTTCATTACTCACGTGAGTTACATATGAACTTTAACTGCAGTAAATAAGAGGCGTTGGTTACAACTGTTGCTGTTCATCCACAAGAAGGAATTTAATGTATCAATTACAATTGGAAAGTAATGATTAAATTACAACAGCTGTATCCAGGAGGATTTTTTGGACACTTTAATAAACATTCCGTTGTCATCAAGGGCAATATGAAATAGATCCTGATTACATTTAGATATGGATAGTGGTGCCTATATATGTTGACTCCATTGTATTTTATTGAATGTGGGTTTCTTCTGTCTATATATATTTTTTAAAAATAAAGAGCTTGTATATTTTATTTTTTGCGCTCCCTTAATAACAAGTGTGATTATCTTTAAAATTTGGTTTATTATTGGTAGAACAGTACTACCTATGGGAGCAGCATTTTATAATATATGGTGAAAATTAATAGATGTATAAAGATTAAATAAGCAACAAATTGGTGAAATAGATAAGTTTTGATAGAATCGCTGGGTTCTATATATATATATTGACATTTGGTTATATATATGTATAGACTTTATAAATTCTTGACAGAGATGTGCCTGAGCAGCGGCCCTCCCCAGCCCTATCCCAAATCATAATTATTTTGCATAGGAGATACCATGGTCATGAAGATTGTTCTCCCAGGGTGAGGTTCATTCATTGCATTCTGGGTATGCTGACCCCTGTGATTTCCCCAAATGTGGGAAACTCGACTGCATTATTTGTGGTAGTGGGGGACTGTGTTTGTGCTTTCCTCTGGTCAGCTCTGGTAAAAGTCAGATTTATTTGTCTCAGATCTTCCTCTAGCCTTGTTCTTCTTTCGAGAGTTTCCATGTGCTGCCTCAGTTGGATCTCCTTCACTTGACAGGGGGGTGCCCAAGCAGCGACCCTCCCCAGCTCTAGCCCAACTCCTACTTACCTGCCAGGTGAGATACTATGATCATGAAGGTGCTTCTCCCAGGGCAAGGCTCACCCATTGCACTCTGGGTGTGCTGCTCCTGCGGTTTCCCCAAATGTTGGACACTTGACTGCATAATTTGTGTTTCCCCTGGTCGGCTCTCGTATAATTCAGATCTCTTTGTCTCAGGTCTCTCTCCAGCCTAGTTTGCTGTCTGTTTCCACTTCTCTTTTCTTGAGTTGCTCCCTTCTATGCCCTTGCGCACTATCCTGACTTCTCCCGTCTGCTTACTTTGTGCCTTCCAACGCACAATGCAAACCACAGGTAGTGCTGCAGGGCCCACACCCTTTTACTTGCCTTACAGAGCAGCTCTGGAGCTGTTACAGTGCCCAGCTGCTGCAAGAAATCAGCTTGAATGCTTCAGGGGCTGGGGCATAGCCCCACACCGAAGGAGGGTGGAGGTGTTTAATGCAAACTAGGGGTCATCCAAGCGCCGCAAAAGGCCGCCATGCCCTGCACGCCCCTTTTCTCTTTTCATATGCAGACGAGGGTTGAAGCCAACTTTGACCCACTGCTTGGATGACATCACCATATGCAAATCCATCTGCTGCAGGCCTTCCCCCAGGAATGCTTGCACTAGTTGTTGCATTTGGTTTGTTGTTTGGGGGTGCTTCAGTATTAGGCAGCCTTCTGCCCTCCCATGTTCATCTGAAAATATGTGTTCTCCCTGCAGTTGTTGTCCCCAGATGAGAGTTCCCTTGTGCTGCCTCAGTTGAATCTCCTTTACTTGACAGAGATGTGCCTGAGCAGCGGCCCTCCCCAGCCCTATCCCAAGTCATACTTATTTTGCATAGGAGATACCATGGTCATGAAGATTGTTCTCCCAGGGTGAGGTTCATTCATTGCATTCTGGGTATGCTGACCCCTATGATTTCCCCAAATGTGGGAAACTCGACTGCATTATTTGTGGTAGTGGGGGACTGTGTTTGTTCTTTCCTCTGGTCAGCTCTGGTAAAAGTCAGATTTATTTGTCTCAGATCTTCCTCTAGCCTTGTTCTTCTATCGAGAGTTTCCTTGTGCTGCCTCAGTTGGATCTACTTCACTTGACAGGGGGGTGCCCGAGCAGCGACCCTCCCCAGCTCTATCCCAAATCCTACTTACCTGCCAGGTGAGATACTATGATCATGAAGGTGCTTCTCCCAGGGCAAGTCTCACCCATTGCACTCTGGGTGTGCTGCTCCTGCGATTTCCCCAAATGTGGGAAACTTGACTGCATAATTTGTGTTTCCCCTGGTCGGCTCTCGTATAATTCAGATCTCTTTGTCTCAGGTCTCTCTCCAGCCTAGTTTGCTGTCTATTTCCACTTATTTTTTCTTGAGCCGCTCCCTTCTATGCCCTTGCGCACTATCCTGACTTCTCCCGTCTGCTTAATTTGTGCCTTCCAACGCACAATGCGAACTAAAGGTAGTGCTGCAGGGCCCACGCCCTTTTACTTGCCTTACAGAGCAGCTCTGGAGCTGTTACAGTGCCTAGCTGCTGCAAGAAATCAGCTTGAATGCTTCAGGGGCAGGGGCATAGCCAACATGAGCCCCACACCGAAGGAGGGTGGAGGTGTTTAATGCGAACTAGGGGTCATCCAATCGCCGCAAAAGGCCGCCATGCCCTGCACGCCCCTTTTCTCTTTTCATATGCAGACGAGGGTTGAAGCCAACTTTGACCCACTGCTTGGATGACATCACCATATGCAAATTCATCTGCTGCAGCCTTCCCCCAGGAATGCTTGCACTAGTTGTTGCATTTGGTTTGTTGTTTGGGGGTGCTTCAGTATTAGGCAGCCTTCTGCCCTCCCATGTTCATCTGAAAATATGTGTTCTCCCTGCAGTTGTTGTCCCCAGATGAGAGTTCCCTTGTGCTGCCTCAGTTGAATCTTCTTTACTTGACAGAGATGTGCCTGAGCAGCGGCCCTCCCCAGCCCTATCCCAAATCATACTTATTTTGCATAGGAGATACCATGGTCATGAAGATTGTTCTCCCAGGGTGAGGTTCATTCATTGCATTCTGGGTATGCTGACCCCTGTGATTTCCTTAAATGTGGGAAACTCGACTGCATTATTTGTGGTAGTGGGGGACTGTGTTTGTGCTTTCCTCTGGTCAGCTCTGGTAAAAGTCAGATTTCTTTGTCTCAGATTTTCCTCTAGCCTTGTTCTTCTTTCGAGAGTTCCCTTGTGCTGCCTCAGTTGGATCTCCTTCACTTGACAGGGGGGTGCCCGAGCAGCGACCCTCCCCAGCTCTAGCCCAACTCCTACTTACCTGCCAGGTGAGATACTATGATCATGAAGTTGCTTCTCCCTGGGCAAGGATCACCCATTGCACTCTGGGTGTGCTGCCCCTGTGATTTCCCCAAATGTGGGAAACTTGACTGCGTAATTTGTGTTTCCCCTGGTCGGCTCTCATATAATTCAGATCTCTTTGTCTCAGGTCTCTCTCCAGCCTAGTTTGCTGTCTGTTTCCACTTCTTTTTTCTTGAGCCCCTCCCTTCTATACCCTTGTGCACTATCCTGACTTCTCCTCCTGTCTGCTTACTTTGTGCCTTACAATGCACAATGCAAACTACAGGTAGTGCTGCAGGGCCCACACCCTTTTACTTGCCTTACAGAGCAGCTCTGGAGCTGTTACAGTGCCCAGCTGCTGCAAGAAATCAGCTTGAATGCTTCAGGGGCTGGGGCATGGCCAACATGAGCCCCACACCGAAGGAGGGTGAAGGTGTTTAATGCGAGCTAGGGGTCATCCAAGCGCCGCAAAAGGCTGCCATGCCCTGCACGCCCCTTTTCTCTTTTCATATGCAGACGAGGGTTGAAGCCAACTTTGACCCACTGCTTGGATGACATCACCATATGCAAATCCATCTGCTGCAGGCCTTCCCCCAGGAATGCCTGCACTAGTTGTTGCATTTTGTTTGTTGTTTTGGGGTGCTTCAGTATTAGGTAGCCTTCTGCCCTCCCATGTTCATCTGAAAATATGTGTTCTCCCTGCAGTTGTTGTCCCCAGATGAGAGTTCCCTTGTGCTGCCTCAGTTGAATCTCCTTTACTTGACAGAGATGTGCCTGAGCAGCGGCCCTCCCCAGCCCTATCCCAAATCATACTTATTTTGCATAGGAGATACCTTGGTCATGAAGATTGTTCTCCCAGGGTGAGGTTCATTCATTGCATTCTGGGTATGCTGACCCCTGTGATTTCCACAAATGTGGGAAACTCGACTGCATTATTTGTGGTAGTGGGGGACTGTGTTTGTGCTTTCCTCTGGTCAGCTCTGGTAAAAGTCAGATTTCTTTGTCTCAGATTTTCCTCTAGCCTTGTTCTTCTTTCGAGAGTTCCCTTGTGCTGCCTCAGTTGGATCTCCTTCACTTGACAGGGGGCTGCCCGAGCAGCGACCCTCCCCAGCTCTAGCCCAACTCCTACTTACCTGCCAGGTGAGATACTATGATCATGAAGTTGCTTCTCCCATGGCAAGGATCACCCATTGCACTCTGGGTGTGCTGCCCCTGTGATTTCCCCAAATGTGGGAAACTTGACTGCGTAATTTGTGTTTCCCCTGGTCGGCTCTCATATAATTCAGATCTCTTTGTCTCAGGTCTCTCTCCAGCCTAGTTTGCTGTCTGTTTCCACTTCTTTTTTCTTGAGCCCCTCCCTTCTATACCCTTGTGCACTATCCTGACTTCTCCTCCCGTCTGCTTACTTTGTGCCTTACAATGCACAATGCAAACTACAGGTAGTGCTGCAGGGCCCACACACTTTTACTTGCCTTACAGAGCAGCTCTGGAGCTGTTACAGTGCCCAGCTGCTGCAAGAAATCAGCTTGAATGCTTCAGGGACTGGGGCATGGCCAACATGAGCCCCACACAGAAGGAGGGTGGGGGTATTTAATGCGAACTAGGGGTCATCCAAGCGCCGCAAAAGGCCGCCATGCCCTGCATACCCCTTTTCTCTTTTCATATGCAGATGAGGGTTCCAGCCAACTTTGGCCCACTGCTTGGATGACATCACCGTATGCAAATCCGTCTTCTGCAGACCTTCCCCCAGGAATGCTTGTACTAGTTGTTGCATTTGGTTTGTTGTTTGGGGGTGCTTCAGTATTAGGCAGCCTTCTGCCCTCCCATGTTCATCTGAAAATATGTGTTCTCCCTGCAGTTGTTGTCCCCAGATGAGAGTTCCCTTGTGCTGCCTCAGTTGAATCTTCTTTACTTGACAGAGATGTGCCTGAGCAGCGGCCCTCCCCAGCCCTATCCCAAATCATACTTATTTTGCATAGGAGATACCATGGTCATGAAGATTGTTCTCCCAGGGTGAGGTTCATTCATTGCATTCTGGGTATGCTGACCCCTGTGATTTCCCCAAATGTGGGAAACTTGACTGCATTATTTGTGGTAGTGAGTGACTGTGTTTGTGCTTTCCTCTGGTCAGCTCTTGTAAAAGTCAGATTTCTTTGTCTCAGATCTTCCTCTAGCCTTGTTCTTCTTTCGAGAGTTTCCTTGTGCTGCTTCAGTTGGATCTCCTTCACTTGACAGGGGGGTGCCCGAGCAGCGACCCTCCCCAGCTCTAGCCCAACTCCTACTTACCTGCCAGGTGAGATACTATGATCATGAAGGTGCTTCTCCCAGGGCAAGGCTCACCCATTGCACTCTGGGTGTGCTGCTCCTGCGATTTCCCCAAATGTGGGAAACTTGACTGCATAATTTGTGTTTCCCCTGGTCGGCTCTCGTATAATTCAGATCTCTTTGTCTCAGGTCTCTCTCCAGCCTAGTTTGCTGTCTGTTTCCACTTCTCTTTTCTTGAGCCGCTCCCTTCTATGCCCTTGCGCACTATCCCAGGATAATTATTGTAGCTGGTCTGCGGGTAACAGCTCTCAGATCCACTTCTAGAAAAAATGCAACAATGTAATTTGAGTGACAAACTGCAGAGATGAACCCTTTCTGTGACTGCTGCACAGGGATCACACAAACTCTATTCATAGGGCTGACTTCACTTAGGGGAGATGTTCTCGCCCCGCAAAGAAGTGCGAGTATATACCGCACTTACGGTACCATTGGATTTACAGATATTTTCTTGCAATACACTATGGGGGTCATTCTGAGTTGATTGCTCGCTAGCAGTTTTTAGCAGCCTTAAAACGGTGGAGTTAACATATCTCACGTGGAAGGTGGTCATGTTATTAGCCTTGGCTTTGGCTAGGCGAGTGTCGGAATTAGCGGCTTTGTCACATAAAAGCCCATATTTGGTGTTCCATGTGGATAGAGCGGAATTGCGGACCCATCCTCAATTCCTACCAAAAGTGGTCTCATCTTTTCATATGAACCAATCTATTGTGGTGCCTTTGGCTACGCGTGACTTGGAGGATTCCGAGTTACTTGATGTGGTCAGGGCTTTGAAAATTTACGTGGCCAGGACGGCTAGAGTCAGGAAAACTGAAGCGCTGTTTGTCCTGTATGCAACCAACAAGATTGGTGCCCCTGCTTCAAAGCAGGCTATTGCTCGCTGGATTTGTAACACGATTCAGCAAGCGCATTCTATGGCTGGATTGCAGTTACCGAAATCGGTCTAGGCCCATTCCACGAGGAAAGTGGGCTCTTCTTGGGCGGCTGCCCGAGGGGTCTCGGCACTACAGCTGTGTCGAGCTGCTACTTGGTCAGGTTCAAACACCTTTTCAAAATACTATAAGTTTGATACCCTGGCTGAGGAGGAACTCATGTTTGCTCAATCGGTGCTGCAGAGTCATCCGCACTCTCCCGCCCGTTTTGGAGCTTTGGTATAATCCCCATGGTCCTTATGGAGTCCCCAGCATCCTCTAGGACATTAGAGAAAATAAGATTTTAAACCTACCGGTAAATCTTTTTCTCGTAGTCCGTAGAGGATGCTGGGCGCCCGTCCCAAGTGCGGACTACTTCTGCAATACTTGTATATAGTTATTGCTTCAATAAGGGTTATGTTATAGTTGCATCGGTCCTGCACTGATGCTACAGTATGTTGTTTTTTCGTACTCATAACTGGGTAGTTTATCACAAGTTATACAGTGTGATTGGTGTGGCTGGTATGAATCTTGCCCTGGATTAACAAAATCCTTTCCTCATACTGTCAGTCTCCTCTGGGCACAGTTTCTCTAACTGTGGCATAGAGGCGCATAGAGGGAGGAGCCAGTGCACACCCAGAACTAAAGTCTTTCTTAAAGTGCCCATGTCTCCTGCGGAGCCCGTCTATCCCCATGGTCCTTACGGAGTCCCCAGCACCCTCTACGGACTACGAGAAAAAGATTTACCGGTAGGTTTAAAATCTTATTTTCTACTTTATTCTTTTCTATCCTAGTTTATTACGACCAACTCTCATCCAAGGAGTTTGATATTCTACTACCTGCATGCAATTTAAATTGCTTAAATTGTTTATATGGTTGATTTGTCCTTCACAACCCATAATCTGCAACTTGGATGTACTTGTGTCATTGAAAATCTTATAATAAAAATGTTTATATATTGAAAAAAAAAGTTATAAGACATATGCATTCAATATTTGAAGAAACAAAATAAAATAAAGCTATGTATTGGGTTTCACTAACAAGCACATTGGAAGACTTGACTACTGTTAAAAGACATGCATTACATGGTATAGAGCCACAAACCACAATGTAGTAAAATAAAAACAAACTTACATGTGCTAGAGCTGGGGAGGGTCGCTGCTCGGGCAGCCCCCTGTCAAGTGAAGGAGATCCAACTGAGGCAGCACAAGGGAACTCTCGAAAGAAGAACAAGGCTAGAGGAAAATCTGAGACAAAGAAATCTGACTTTTACCAGAGCTGACCAGAGGAAAGCACAAACACTGTCCCCCACTACCACAAATAATGCAGTCGAGTTTCCCACATTTGTGGAAATCACAGGGGTCAGCATACCCAGAATGCAATGAATGAACCTCACCCTGGGAGAACAATCTTCATGACCATGGTATCTCCTATGCAAAATAAGTATGATTTGGGATAGGGCTGGGGAGGGCCGCTGCTCAGGCACATCTCTGTCAAGTAAAGGAGATTCAACTGAGGCAGCACAAGGGAACTCTCATCTGGGGACAACAACTGCAGGGAGAACACATATTTTCAGATGAACATGGGAGGGCAGAAGGCTACCTAATACTGAAGCACCCCCAAACAACAAACAAAATGCAACAACTAGTGCAAGCATTCCTGGGGGAAGGCCTGCAGCAGATGGATTTGCATATGGTGATGTCATCCAAGCAGTGGGTCAAAGTTGGCTTCAACCCTCGTCTGCATATGAAAAGAGAAAAGGGGCGTGCAGGGCATGGCAGCCTTTTGCGGCGCTTGGATGACCCCTAGCTCGCATTAAACACCTCCACCCTCCTTCGGTGTGGGGCTCATGTTGGCTATGCCCCAGCCCCTGAAGCATTCAAGCTGATTTCTTGCAGCAGTTGGCACTGTAACAGCTCCAGAGCTGCTCTGTAAGGCAAATAAAAGGGTGTGGGACCTGCAGCACTACCTGTAGTTCGCATTGTGCGTTGGAAGGCAAAAAGTAAGCAGACGGGAGAAGACAGGATAGTGCGCAAGGGCATAGAAGGGAGCGGCTCAAGAAAAGAGAAGTGGAAACAGACAGCAAACTAGGCTGGAGAGAGACCTGAGACAAAGAGATCTGAATTATACGAGAGCCGACCAGGGGAAACACAAATTATGCAGTCAAGTTTCCCACATTTGGGGAAATCGCAGGAGCAGCACACCCAGAGTGCAATGGGTGAGCCTTGCCCTGGGAGAAGCACCTTCATGATCATAGTATCTCACCTGGCAGGTAAGTAGGAGTTGGGCTAGAGCTGGGGAGGGTCGCTGCTCGGGCACCCCCCTGTCAAGTGAAGGAGATCCAACTGAGGCAGCACAAGGAAACTCTCGAAAGAAGAACAAGGCTAGAGGAAGATCTGAGACAAAGAAATCTGACTTTTACCAGAGCTGACCAGAGGAAAGCACAAACACAGTCACTCACTACCACAAATAATGCAGTCAAGTTTCCCACATTTGGGGAAATCACAGGGGTCAGCATACCCAGAATGCAATGAATGAACCTCACCCTGGGAGAACAATCTTCATGACCATGGTATCTCCTATGCAAAATAAGTATGATTTGGGATAGGGATGGGGAGGGCCGCTGCTCAGGCACATCTCTGTCAAGTAAAGGAGATTCAACTGAGGCAGCACAAGGGAACTCTCATCTGGGGACAACAACTGCAGGGAGAACACATATTTTCAGATGAACATGGGAGGGCAGAAGGCTGCCTAATACTGAAGCACCCCCAAACAACAAACCAAATGCAACAACTAGTACAAGCATTCCTGGGGGAAGGTCTGCAGAAGACGGATTTGCATACGGTGATGTCATCCAAGCAGTGGGCCAAAGTTGGCTGGAACCCTCATCTGCATATGAAAAGAGAAAAGGGGTATGCAGGGCATGGCGGCCTTTTGCGGCGCTTGGATGACCCCTAGTTCGCATTAAATACCCCCACCCTCCTTCTCTGTGGGGCTCATGTTGGCCATGCCCCAGCCCCTGAAGCATTCAAGCTGATTTCTTGCAGCAGCTGGGCACTGTAACAACTCCAGAGCTGCTCTGTAAGGAAAGTAAAAGGGTGTGGGCCCTGCAGCACTACCTGTAGTTTGCATTGTGCGTTGGAAGGCACAAAGTAAGCAGACGGGAGAAGTCAGGATAGTGAGCAAGGGCATAGAAGGGAGCAACTCAAGAAAAGAGAAGTGGAAACAGACAGCAAACTAGGCTGGAGAGAGACCTGAGACAAAGAGATCTGAATTATACGAGAGCCGACCAGGGGAAACACAAATTATGCAGTCAAGTGTCCAACGTTTGGGGAAACCGCAGGAGCAGCACACCCAGAGTGCAATGGGTGAGCCTTGCCCTGGGAGAAGCACCTTCATGATCATAGTATCTCACCTGGCAGGTAAGTAGGAGTTGGGCTAGAGCTGGGGAGGGTCGCTGCTCGGGCACCCCCCTGTCAAGTGAAGGAGATCCAACTGAGGCAGCACATGGAAACTCTCGAAAGAAGAACAAGGCTAGAGGAAGATCTGAGACAAATAAATCTGACTTTTACCAGAGCTGACCAGAGGAAAGCACAAACACAGTCCCCCACTACCACAAATAATGCAGTTGAGTTTCCCACATTTGGGGAAATCACAGGGGTCAGCATACCCAGAATGCAATGAATGAACCTCACCCTGGGAGAACAATCTTCATGACCATGGTATCTCCTATGCAAAATAAGTATGATTTGGGATAGGGCTGGGGAGGGCTCAGGCACATCTCTGTCAAGAATTTATAAAGTCTATACATATATATAACCAAATGTCAATAAATATATATAGAACCCAGTGCTCCTATCAAAACTTATCTATTTCACCAATTTGTTGCTTATTTAATCTTTATACATCTATTAATTTTCACCATATATTATAAAATGGTGCTCCCATAGGTAGTACTGTTCTACCAATAATAAACCAAATTTTAAAGATAATCACACTTGTTATCAAGGGAGCGCAAAAAATAAAATATACAAGCTCTTTATTTTAAAAAAAATATATATAGACAGAAGAAACCCACATTCAATAAAATACAATGGAGTCAACATATATAGGCACCACTATCCATATCTAAATGTAATCAGGATCTATTTCATATTGCCCTTGATGACAACGGAATGTTTATTAAAGTGTCCAAAAAATCCTCCTGGATACAGCTGTTGTAATTTAATCGTTACTTTCCAATTGTAATTGATACATTAAATTCCTTCTTGTGGATGAACAGCAACAGTTGTAACCAACGCCTCTTATTTACTGCAGTTAAAGTTCATATGTAACTCACGTGAGTAATGAAAGAAAACAGGGGGAGAGCGCTGTGATGGTTGGTGAAACACAGCGGTATGCTACGACCCCCGTTAACCGTGGCTGGATCTTATTGGCACTCGCGGTCGGGATATTTCTCCCTGCCGTGGGGTAGAGACCTCCTTTTGCTCGGTCTCAAATTGCTTTTTCCCCTTCACCGCTGTCTTTACATCAGACGTCCGCCGTGATGTAGCTCGTTCATGAACGGGCTTATATCTCAGCAATCAGAGTGTCCGGTAATCACCTTCCTTACGTGTTTCTCCGCTGTTATCCAAGAGCGGTTTCGTCAGAGGATACATCAGCAGCCTAGCAGGCTCTTTTTAAAATGCACCGGACCAATAGTATTACTAATTAGTTGATTGGATACATACATGTACTAATTGGATGCATACATGTAATGACTCACATATGGAACAACTTTCTAATTGCAATTGCACATATAAAGGCATTTCATAATATAAAAATAAGCAACATGGTGATTAAAAATAATAATAAAATAAGCAACAAGGTGGTTTAAAAAATAACAGAAAATATATAATCTATATACAGATTAACCTATAATCTTTCAATCAATACCTCATATCTATAATCACATATACATAATTCAGAGACTCAGCACTAAGGATCCCCATTTACTTATATAAAACCTTTTAGGGTAACATAAATCCACGCCACTACTAAAGCAGTTCTTGTGGCGCAGGGGAAACATCAAATGCACTCTATGCAGCTAGTCCCATGTTCGAATCCAACCTGCTCAGCTTAACATCCATATTATTTATTTACTTTTAATGGGATCATTCTATCAATTCATTTTTACCTTTAATTTTTGTTAATATTATTTCTATATTTCATTATTTTAACCCCTGGAATAATTACATTGCTGTTTAAACAACAAAAAGAATTGAAGAAAAAATAAATATTAAACAGACAATTTAAGGATTCGAAGATTTAAATATTTAAAGATTTTAAAATTTAAAACAGGGAGGGGGGGAGAGGGAGGGGGGCCTTTTGGGAGAAGGAGGGGAAAAAAATAAAAATAGAAAAAAAATATATATATATAGAACCAAGAGAAAGTGTAAAAAGAGGATGGAGGAAGAAATCTGATGTTCATCATTACTAGTGGATTTTACTAAGGAACATTAAAGGAATACACACAACATGATTATACAGTTTCATCCTAAGAGGAAAGCTGTTTCCAAAATAGCTACTTCTAATAATTTTGTTTATTTATTAAACATACAATAAATGGATATTCAATAAATAATATATTAGGTAAATCAATAGATAAAATCTTCAGAGACTGCCAATGTTGTTCAGTTCGATGCTCTCATTCAGACCATCAGGTGTAAGGGTACCCAAAGAAAAAATCCAAAATGCCTCCCTTGTCAAGTAAAGGAGATTCAACTGAGGCAGCACAAGGGAACTCTCATCTGGGGACAACAACTGCAGGGAGAACACATATTTTCAGATGAACATGGGAGGGCAGAAGGCTGCCTAATACTGAAGCACCCCCAAACAACAAACCAAATGCAACAACTAGTACAAGCATTCCTGGGGGAAGGCCTGCAGCAGATGGATTTGCATATGGTGATGTCATCCAAGCAGTGGGTCAAAGTTGGCTTCAACCCTCGTCTGCATATGAAAAGAGAAAAGGGGCGTGCAGGGCATGGCGGCCTTTTGCGGCGCTTGGATGACCCCTAGTTCGCATTAAACACCTCCACCCTACTTCGGTGTGGGGCTCATGTTGGCTATGCCCCAGCCCCTGAAGCAATCAAGCTGATTACTTGCAGCAGCTGGGCACTGTAATAGCTCCAGAGCTGCTCTGTAAGGCAACTAAAAGGGTGTGGGCCCTGCAGCACTACCTGTAGTTCGCATTGTGCGTTGGAAGGCACAAAGTAAGCAGACGGGAGAAGTCAAGATAGTGCGCAAGGCATAGAAGGGAGTGGCTCAAGAAAAGAGAAGTGTAAACAGACAGCAAACTAGGCTGGAGAGAGACATGAGACAAAGAGATCTGAATTATACGAGAGCCGACCAGGGGAAACACAAATTATGCAGTCAAGTTTCCCACATTTGAGGATATCGCAGGAGCAGCACACCCAGAGTGCAATTGGTGAGCCTTGCCCTGGGAGAAGCACCTTCATGATCATAGTATCTCACCTAGCAGGTAAGTAGGAGTTGGGCTAGAGCTGGGGAGGGTCGCTGCTCGGGCACCCCCCTGTCAAGTGAAGGAGATCCAACTGAGGCAGCACAAGGGAACTCTCGAAAGAAGAACAAGGCTAGAGGAAGATCTGAGACAAAGAAATCTGACTTTTACCAGAGCTGACCAGAGGAAAGCACAAACACAGTCCCCCACTACCACAAATAATGCTGTCAAGTTTACCACATTTGGGGAAATAACAGGGGTCAGCATACCCAGAATGCAATGAATGAACCTCACCCTGGGAGAACAATCTTCATGACCATGGTATCTCCTATGCAAAATAAGTATGATTTGGGATAGGGCTGGGGAGGGCCGCTGCTCAGGCACATCTCTGTCAAGTAAAGGAGATTCAACTGAGGCAGCACAAGGGAACTCTCATCTGGGGACAACAACTGCAGGAGGTACACATATTTTCAGATGAACATGGGAGGGCAGACGGCTGCCTAATACTGAAGCACCCCCAAACAACAAACCAAATGCAACAACTAGTGCAAGCATTCCTGGGGGAAGGCCTGCAGCAGATGGATTTGCATATGGTGATGTCATCCAAGCAGTGGGTCAAAGTTGGCTTCAACCCTCGTCTGCATATGAAAAGAGAAAATTGGCATGCAGGGCATGGCGGCCTTTTGCGGTGCTTGGATGACCCCTAGTTCGCATTAAACACCTCCACCCTCCTTCGGTGTGGGGCTCATGATGGCTATGCCCCAGCCCCTGAAGCATTCAAGCTGATTTCTTGCAGCAGCTGGGCACTGTAACAGCTCCAGAGCTGCTCTGTAAGGCAAGTAAAAGGGTGTGGGCCCTGCAGCACTACCTGTAGTTTGCATTGTGCGTTGGAAGGCACAAAGTAAGCAGACGGGAGAAGTCAGGATAGTGCGCAAGGGCATAGAAGGGAGCAACTCAAGAAAAGAGAAGTGGAAACAGACTGCAAATTAGGCTGGAGAGAGACCTGAGACAAAGAGATCTGAATTATACGAGAGCCGACCAGGTGAAACACAAATTATGCAGTCAAGTGTCCAACATTTGGGGAAACCGCAGGAGTTGCACACCCAGAGTGCAATGGGTGAGCCTTGCCCTGGGAGAAGCACCTTCATGATCATAGTATCTCACCTGGCAGGTAAGTAGGAGCTGGGCTAGAGCTGGGGAGGGTCGCTGCTCGGGCACCCCCCTGTCAAGTGAAGGAGATCCAACTGAGGCAGCACAAGGGAACTCTCGAAAGAAGAACAAGGCTAGAGGAAGATCTGAGACAAAGAAATCTGTCTTTTACCAGAGCTGACCAGAGGAAAGCACAAACACAGTCCCCCACTACCACAAATAATGCAGTCCAGTTTCCCACATTTGGGGAAATCACAGGGGTCAGCATACCCAGAATGCAATGAATGAACCTCACCCTGGGAGAACAATCTTCATGACCATGGTATCTCCTATGCAAAATAAGTATGATTTGGGATAGGGCTGGGGAGGGCCGCTGCTCAGGCACATCTCTGTCAAGTAAAGGAGATTCAACTGAGGCAGCACAAGGGAACTCTCATCTGGGGACAACAACTGCAGGGAGAACACATATTTTCAGATGAACATGGGAGGGCAGAAGGCTGCCTAATACTGAAGCACCCCCAAACAACAAACCAAATGCAACAACTAGTGCAAGCATTCCTGGGGAAGGCCTGCAGCAGATGGATTTGCATATGGTGATCTCATCCAAGCAGTGGGTCAAAGTTGGCTTCAACCCTCGTCTGCATATGAAAAGAAAAAAGGGATGTGCAGGGCATGGCGGCCTTTTGCGGCGCTTGGATGACCCCTAATTCGCATTAAACATCTCCACCCTCCTTCGGTGTGGGGCTCATGTTGGCTATGCCCCAGCCCCTGAAGCATTCAAGCTGATTTCTTGCAGCAGCTGGGCACTGTAACAGCTCCAGAGCTGCTCTGTAAAGCATGTAAAAGGGTGTGGGCCCTGCAGCACTACCTGTAGTTTGCATTGTGCGTTGGAAGGCACAAAGTAAGCAGACAGGAGAGGTCAGAATAGTGCGCAAGGGCATAGAAGGGAGCGGCTCAAGAAAAGAGAAGTGGAAACAGACAGCAAACTAGGCTGGAGAGAGACCTGAGACAAAGAGATCTGAATTATACGAGAGCCGACCAGGGGAAACACAAATTATGCAGTCAAGTTTCCCACATTTGGGGAAATCACAGGGGCAGCACACCCAGAGTGCAATGGGTGAGCCTTGCCCTGGGAGAAGCACCTACATGATCATAGTATCTCACCTGGCAGGTAAGTAGGAGTTGGGCTAGAGCTGGGGAGGGTCGCTGCTCGGGCACCCCCCTGTCAAGTGAAGGAGATCCAACTGAGGCAGCACAAGGGAACTCTCGAAAGAAGAACAAGGCTAGAGGAAGATCTGAGACAAAGAAATCTGACTTTTACCAGAGCTGACAAGAGGAAAGCACAAACACAGTCCCCCACTACCACAAATAATGCAGTCAAGTTTCCCACATTTGGGGAAATCACAGGGGTCAGCATACCCAGAATGCAATGAATGAACCTCACCCTGGGAGAACAATCTTCATGACCATGGTATCTCCTATGCAAAATAAGTATGATTTGGGATAGGGCTGGGGAGGGCCGCTGCTCAGGCACATCTCTGTCAAGTAAAGGCGATTCAACTGAGGCAGCACAAGGGAACTCTCATCTGGGGACAACAACTGCAGGGAGAACACATATTTTCAGATGAACATGGGAGGGCAGAAGGCTGCCTAATACTGAAGCACCCCCAAACAACAAACCAAATGCAACAACTAGTGCAAGCATTCCTGGGGAAGGCCTGCAGCAGATGGATTTGCATATGGTGATGTCATCCAAGCAGTGGGTCAAAGTTGGCTTCAACCCTCGTCTGCATATGAAAAGAAAAAAGGGATGTGCAGGGCATGGCGGCCTTTTGCGGCGCTTGGATGACCCCTAATTCGCATTAAACATCTCCACCCTCCATTCAAGCTGATTTCTTGCAGCAGCTGGGCACTGTAACAGCTCCAGAGCTGCTCTGTAAGGCAAGTAAAAGGGTGTGGGCCCTGCAGCACTACCTGTAGTTTGCATTGTGCGTTGGAAGGCACAAAGTAAGCAGACAGGAGAGGTCAGAATAGTGCGCAAGGGCATAGAAGGGAGCGGCTCAAGAAAAGAGAAGTGGAAACAGACAGCAAACTGATTTCTTGCAGCAGCTGGGCACTGTAACAGCTCCAGAGCTGCTCTGTAAGGCAAGTAAAAGGGTGTGGGCCCTGCAGCACTACCTGTAGTTTGCATTGTGCGTTGGAAGGCACAAAGTAAGCAGACAGGAGAGGTCAGAATAGTGCGCAAGGGCATAGAAGGGAGCGGCTCAAGAAAAGAGAAGTGGAAACAGACAGCAAACTAGGCTGGAGAGAGACCTGAGACAAAGAGATCTGAATTATACGAGAGCCGACCAGGGGAAACACAAATTATGCAGTCAAGTGTCCCACATTTGGGGAAATCGCAGGAGCAGCACACCCAGAGTGCAATGGGTGAGCCTTGCCCTGGGAGAAGCACCTACATGATCATAGTATCTCACCTGGCAGGTAAGTAGGAGTTGGGCTAGAGCTGGGGAGGGTCGCTGCTCGGGCACCCCCCTGTCAAGTGAAGGAGATCCAACTGAGGCAGCACAAGGGAACTCTCGAAAGAAGAACAAGGCTAGAGGAAGAAATGAGACAAAGAAATCTGACTTTTACCAGAGCTGACCAGAGGAAAGCACAAACACAGTCCCCCACTACTACAAATAATGCAGTCAAGTTTCCCACATTTGGGGAAATCACAGGGGTCAGCATACCCAGAATGCAATGAATGAACCTCACCCTGGGAAAACAATCTTCATGACCATGGTATCTCCTATGCAAGATAAGTATGATTTGGGATAGGGCTGGAGAGGGCCGCTGCTCAGGCACATCTCTGTCAAGTAAAGGAGATTCAACTGAGGCAGCACAAGGGAACTCTCATCTGGGGACAACAACTGCAGGGAGAACACATATTTTCAGATGAACATTGGAGGGCAGAAGGCTGCCTAATACTGAAGCACCCCCAAACAACAAACCAAATGCAACAACTAGTGCAAGCATTCCTGGGGGAAGGCCTGCAGCAGATTGATTTGCATATGGTAATGCCATCCAAGCAGTGGGTCAAAGTTGGCTTTAACCCTCGTCTGCATATGAAAAGAGAAAAGGGGCGTGCAGGGCATGGCGGCCTTTTGCGGCGCTTGGATGACCTCTAGTTCGCATTAAACACCTCCACCCTCCTTCGGTGTGGGGCTCATGTTGGCTATGCCCCAGCCCCTGAAGCATTCAAGCTGATTTCTTGCAGCAGCTGGGCACTGTAACAGCTCCAGAGCTGCTCTGTAAGGCAAGTAAAAGGGTGTGGGCCCTGCAGCACTACCTGTAGTTTGCATTGTGCATTGGAAGGCACAAAGTAAGCAGACGGGAGAAGTCAGGATAGTGCGCAAGGGCATAGAAGGGAGCGGCTCAAGAAAAGAAAAGTGTAAACAGACAGCAAACTAGGCTGGAGAGAGACATGAGACAAAGAGATCTGAATTATACGAGAGCCGACCAGGGGAAACACAAATTATGCAGTCAAGTTTCCCACATTTGAGGATATCGCAGGAGCAGCACACCCAGAGTGCAATTGGTGAGCCTTGCCCTGGGAGAAGCACCTTCATGATCATAGTATCTCACCTAGCAGGTAAGTAGGAGTTGGGCTAGAGCTGGGGAGGGTCGCTGCTCGGGCACCCCCCTGTCAAGTGAAGGAGATCCAACTGAGGCAGCACAAGGGAACTCTCGAAAGAAGAACAAGGCTAGAGGAAGATCTGAGACAAAGAAATCTGACTTTTACCAGAGCTGACCAGAGGAAAGCACAAACACAGTCCCCCACTACCACAAATAATGCTGTCAAGTTTACCACATTTGGGGAAATAACAGGGGTCAGCATACCCAGAATGCAATGAATGAACCTCACCCTGGGAGAACAATCTTCATGACCATGGTATCTCCTATGCAAAATAAGTATGATTTGGGATAGGGCTGGGGAGGGCCGCTGCTCAGGCACATCTCTGTCAAGTAAAGGAGATTCAACTGAGGCAGCACAAGGGAACTCTCATCTGGGGACAACAACTGCAGGAGGTACACATATTTTCAGATGAACATGGGAGGGCAGACGGCTGCCTAATACTGAAGCACCCCCAAACAACAAACCAAATGCAACAACTAGTGCAAGCATTCCTGGGGGAAGGCCTGCAGCAGATGGATTTGCATATGGTGATGTCATCCAAGCAGTGGGTCAAAGTTGGCTTCAACCCTCGTCTGCATATGAAAAGAGAAAATTGGCATGCAGGGCATGGCGGCCTTTTGCGGTGCTTGGATGACCCCTAGTTCGCATTAAACACCTCCACCCTCCTTCGGTGTGGGGCTCATGATGGCTATGCCCCAGCCCCTGAAGCATTCAAGCTGATTTCTTGCAGCAGCTGGGCACTGTAACAGCTCCAGAGCTGCTCTGTAAGGCAAGTAAAAGGGTGTGGGCCCTGCAGCACTACCTGTAGTTTGCATTGTGCGTTGGAAGGCACAAAGTAAGCAGACGGGAGAAGTCAGGATAGTGCGCAAGGGCATAGAAGGGAGCAACTCAAAAAAAGAGAAGTGGAAACAGACTGCAAATTAGGCTGGAGAGAGACCTGAGACAAAGAGATCTGAATTATACGAGAGCCGACCAGGTGAAACACAAATTATGCAGTCAAGTGTCCAACATTTGGGGAAACCGCAGGAGTTGCACACCCAGAGTGCAATGGGTGAGCCTTGCCCTGGGAGAAGCACCTTCATGATCATAGTATCTCACCTGGCAGGTAAGTAGGAGCTGGGCTAGAGCTGGGGAGGGTCGCTGCTCGGGCACCCCCCTGTCAAGTGAAGGAGATCCAACTGAGGCAGCACAAGGGAACTCTCGAAAGAAGAACAAGGCTAGAGGAAGATCTGAGACAAAGAAATCTGACTTTTACCAGAGCTGACCAGAGGAAAGCACAAACACAGTCCCTCACTACCACAAATAATGCAGTCCAGTTTCCCACATTTGGGGAAATCACAGGGGTCAGCATACCCAGAATGCAATGAATGAACCTCACCCTGGGAAAACAATCTTCATGACCATGGTATCTCCTATGCAAAATAAGTATGATTTGGGATAGAGCTGGGGAGGGCCGCTGCTCAGGCACATCTCTGTCAAGTAAAGGAGATTCAACTGAGGCAGCACAAGCGAACTCTCATCTGGGGACAACAACTGCAGGGAGAACACATATTTTCAGATGAACATGGGAGGGCAGAAGGCTGCCTAATACTGAAGCACCCCCAAACAACAAACCAAATGCAACAACTAGTGCAAGCATTCCTGGGGGAAGGCCTGCAGCAGATGGATTTGCATATGGTGATGTCATCCAAGCAGTGGGTCAAAGTTGGCTTCAACCCTCATCTGCATATGAATAGAGAAGAGGGGCGTGCAGGGCATGGCGGCCTTTTGCGGCGCTTGGATGACCCCTAGTTCGCATTAAACACTTCCACCCTCCTTCGGTGTGGGGCTCATGTTGGCTATGCCCCAGCCCCTGAAGCATTCAAGCTGATTTCTTGCAGCAGCTGGGCACTGTAACAGCTCCAGAGCTGCTCTGTAAGGCAAGTAAAAGGGTGTGGGCCCTGCAGCACTACCTGTAGTTCGCATTGTGCGTTGGAAGGCAAAAAGTAAGCAGACGGGAGAAGTTAGGATAGTGCGCAAGGGCATAGAAGGGAGCGGCTCAAGAAAAGAGAAGTGGAAACAGACAGCAAACTAGGCTGGAGAGAGACCTGAGACAAAGACATCTGAATTATACGAGAGCCGACCAGGGGAAACACAAATTATGCAGTCAAGTTTCCCGCATTTGGGGAAATCACAGGGGCAGCACACCCAGAGTGCGATGGGTGAGCCTTGCCCTGGGAGAAGCACCTACATGATCATAGTATCTCACTTGGCAGGTAAGTAGGAGTTGGGCTAGAGCTGGGGAGGGTCGCTGCTCGGGCACCCCCCTGTCAAGTGAAGGAGATCCAACTGAGGCAGCACAAGGGAACTCTCGAAAGAAGAACAAGGCTAGAGGAAGATCTGAGACAAAGAAATCTGTCTTTTACCAGAGCTGACCAGAGGAAAGCACAAACACAGTCCCCCACTACCACAAATAATGCAGTCGAGTTTCCAACATTTGGGGAAATCACAGGGGTCAGCATACCCAGAATGCAATGAATGAACCTCACCCTGGGAGAACAATCTTCATGACCATGGTATCTCCTATGCAAAATAAGTATGATTTGGGATAGGGCTGGGGAGGGCCGCTGCTCAGGCACATCTCTGTCAAGTAAAGGCGATTCAACTGAGGCAGCACAAGGGAACTCTCATCTGGGGACAACAACTGCAGGGAGAACACATATTTTCAGATGAACATGGGAGGGCAGAAGGCTGCCTAATACTGAAGCACCCCCAAACAACAAACCAAATGCAACAACTAGTGCAAGCATTCCTGGGGAAGGCCTGCAGCAGATGGATTTGCATATGGTGATCTCATCCAAGCAGTGGGTCAAAGTTGGCTTCAACCCTCGTCTGCATATGAAAAGAAAAAAGGGATGTGCAGGGCATGGCGGCCTTTTGCGGCGCTTGGATGACCCCTAATTCGCATTAAACATCTCCACCCTCCTTCGGTGTGGGGCTCATGTTGGCTATGCCCCAGCCCCTGAAGCATTCAAGCTGATTTCTTGCAGCAGCTGGGCACTGTAACAGCTCCAGAGCTGCTCTGTAAAGCATGTAAAAGGGTGTGGGCCCTGCAGCACTACCTGTAGTTTGCATTGTGCGTTGGAAGGCACAAAGTCAGCAGACAGGAGAGGTCAGAATAGTGCGCAAGGGCATAGAAGGGAGCGGCTCAAGAAAAGAGAAGTGGAAACAGACAGCAAACTAGGCTGGAGAGAGACCTGAGACAAAGAGATCTGAATTATACGAGAGCCGACCAGGGGAAACACAAATTATGCAGTCAAGTTTCCCACATTTGGGGAAATCACAGGGGCAGCACACCCAGAGTGCAATGGGTGAGCCTTGCCCTGGGAGAAGCACCTACATGATCATAGTATCTCACCTGGCAGGTAAGTAGGAGTTGGGCTAGAGCTGGGGAGGGTCGCTGCTCGGGCACCCCCCTGTCAAGTGAAGGAGATCCAACTGAGGCAGCACAAGGGAACTCTCGAAAGAAGAACAAGGCTAGAGGAAGATCTGAGACAAAGAAATCTGACTTTTACCAGAGCTGACCAGAGGAAAGCACAAACACAGTCCCCCACTACCACAAATAATGCAGTCAAGTTTCCCACATTTGGGGAAATCACAGGGGTCAGCATACCCAGAATGCAATGAATGAACCTCACCCTGGGAGAACAATCTTCATGACCATGGTATCTCCTATGCAAAATAAGTATGATTTGGGATAGGGCTGGGGAGGGCCGCTGCTCAGGCACATCTCTGTCAAGTAAAGGCTGTCAGGAATCGACTTACCAGACTGGCATCCGTCCGCCGCTGCGGGCTCCGTCCTGGCTCCCTGCGGTCGCCTGTCGCCTGTGCCCCTGCCATGGGACATCGTCAAGGTCCTGGGGGCACTCCTGAGCCAGCGGGCGTGTGCGCGCCGCGTCCCCGCTGGGCCGCGGCGTGGGCGCCGCCATGACAGTTTCCAAACAGCTAGTATGCTGCGGCCAATCCGGTGCGTGGCCGCACCCACTGTCCTTTCCTCCATCCAATCCCTGCACACCATGGGGTATATAGGAGGCTACAGTTTCACCTCACAGGCATCCTGGACTTTGTGTCATTCTGACAACCTGCATGAAAGGATCGACTCCTGTTTCTCCTGAGTTCCTGGTTCTCTGCTAAGAACTTATACTCCTGGTGATTCTGCTTTGCTCCCGTGGAACTTCAAGGCTCAGCAATACCAGCAACCTGCATTGGGCTTCACACTCATCACCACCTTGTGTGCTTCAGCCTGCAGTTGAAGACTAAACTCCAGGTGTGTTCATTCCTCCACCTGTGACACAGCTTGCTGCTGCCAGTGCCTCATCACCTGCACTGTGAGTTGGTCTCCTGCTTATGCTCAGGTTTGCAATATCCATCTACTGCCTTAGTTCTCTGTTTTAAAACCCTGCTCTGGTTTCTAAACCAGAATCATTTCATTGACATTCATTCTGTTGTTTTATATTTCCGGATATGATTTCTCAAGTCACCTATCATCCATTACCATAGACTATTTGTTATCATTCCAAGTGTTTGACTTTTCTCATCTGATTTATTATTTCTGCTGCATTTCTGTTTAAACTTATCTGCTAAATAAAATACCATTGCGCTCATGCGCAAGAACGTGATACAACCTCCTCGTCTCTTTCCTCCTACCTCCACTGACCCACTAGCGCCCCCTCCGGGGACACAGACCAAACACAATCTGACAGTAAGTCCAGGATCGATGGACTCGGATGGTGGACGGAGTGTGGGGTCAGAGGCCTTGCAAAATCTGGTCTCCCGTCTGGATGGTCAAGATGTTGCGCAGCAGCAGATGCTTCACTTTCTACAAGGGATGTCCTCCCGATTGGATACACTGCAGCAATCCCTGCCAAGTGTACTCTCACCTACTGTTACCCCAGCACCTGCCAGTGCTGTAAGTTCTTCTATGTCGGCTGCATCAGCTCCAGTGTCTCGTCTGCACCTGCCCGTGCCGAGCAAATATGATGGCAGTCCTAAATTATGTCGCGGGTTTCTTAATCAGTGCGAAATACAGTTTGAGTTATTGCCACATAACTTTCCTACACCAAGGTCCAAGGTTGCCTACATCATTTCCTTACTCTCTGGATCTGCTCTGAATTGGGTGTCTCCTCTGTGGGAACGTGCTGACCCTCTGATCAATAACTACTCAGACTTCGTGTCAACCTTTAGACGGATCTTTGACGAGCCTGGTCGTGCAACATCAGCTTCGGCAGACCTGATCCAACTTCGTCAAGGTAACCGAAGCATGGGACAATATGTCATCCAGTTCCAGACGTTGGCTGCAGAAGTCCAATGGAACAACCAAGCTCTGGTAGCAACCTTCTGGCACGGACTTTCGGATCGGATCAAGGACGAACTGGCAACCCGTGACATCCCTGTTCAACTGTCTGACTTGATCTCCCTGTGTATAAAGCTGGACTCTCGCATCCGCGAACGCAATAATGAACGCGCTCGGAGTGAACCTCGCAGAGTAAGGTTCATACCTTCTGTACAGTTTCAGCCTCCTTCTTCTGACGAGCCTATGCAGGTAAATAGGTCCCGCCTAACCCCTGAGGAGCGGGCAAGAAGATTACGAGAGAGGCTTTGCCTATACTGTGCTGCTGCGGGTCATCAAATTAACTCCTGCACGATGCGTTCGGGAAACGCCAGATCCTGACTTGTAAGGGAGGAGTCAAGTTAGGATCATTCAGTCAAGCTCCTTCTCAACAAGATCTCATTCTTCCAGTGACGCTAGAAACTTCCGTTGGGCTCCAGTCTGCGTCAGCATTAGTGGACTGCGGTGCTGCAGGAAATTTTATCACCCAAGCTGCGGTAAACAAATTTTGCTTGTCTACCTGTGAACTCTCTTATCCTGTATACATTACTGCTGTGGATGGTAGTAGAATCTCTAAAGGGAACATTTCACATCAAACTACCCCAGTGGTTCTGGGAGTTGGATTTCTCCATTCAGAAGTGATCAAGTTCCTGGTCATCCCTCAAGCCACCCAGGAGATTGTCTTGGGCATGCCTTGGCTTCAACTACATAACCCACAGTTCGACTGGACAACGTTGCAGCTTACCTCATGGAGTTCACACTGTCATCATTCCTGCTTAGCCCAAGTGTGTCCCATCAAGTCTACCGAAGTAAAGTCACAGCTAACACTCCCAGCAGCTTATCAAGACTTCGCAGACGTCTTCTGTGAAAAGGCTGCTGATATCCTGCCGCCCCATAGGGAATGGGATTGTCCCATCGATCTCCTTCCTGGCAAGAAGCCACCCAGGGGGCGCACCTACCCTTTGTCTGTTCCTGAAACAGAGGCGATGAGTAATTACATCAGAGAGAATCTTCAGAAAGGATTCATCCGTCCGTCATCATCACCCGCTGGTGCAGGTTTTTTCTTCGTCAAAAAGAAGGATGGTGGACTACGTCCATGCATTGACTATCGGGGTCTCAATGACATTACCATCAAGAATAGTTATCCTCTACCACTTATTACCGAACTTTTTGATAGAGTTAAGGGGGCTCGCATCTTTACCAAGTTAGATCTCCGCGGTGCCTATAATCTCATCAGAATCCGGAGTGGTGACGAGTGGAAGACAGCCTTCAACACTCGAGATGGCCATTATGAATACCTGGTAATGCCATTTGGGTTAAGTAATGCTCCAGCGGTATTCCAACACTTCGTGAACGAGATCTTTCGTGATGTCCTGTATAAGTACCTTGTTGTTTACTTAGATGATATTCTTATCTTTTCTCAAGACCTTCCATCTCATCGCCTACAAGTCTGTGAAGTTCTCCGACGTCTTCGTGAGAACCGTCTCTACGGGAAATTATCTAAATGTACCTTCGAAGTTCCCTCTATACCCTTCCTGGGGTATATAATTTCCGGATCGGATCTTCAGATGGACCCGGCAAAATTGGAAGCCATTGCCAATTGGTCCATTCCAAACTCCCTCAAATCTATCCAGCGGTTCCTGGGTTTTGCCAACTATTATAGAAAATTTATTCGAGGATTCTCCACTCTCATCGCTCCTATTACCAACCTGACTCGGAAAGGGGCAGATCATTCCAACTGGTCAGAAGAAGCCTTGGCAGCCTTCCGGAAGATCAAGCTAGCCTTTATGTCTGCTCCAGTGCTGTCACAGCCAGATGTCAACAGGCCGTTCGAGTTGGAGGTAGATGCCTCTACAGTTGGGGTTGGAGCTGTTCTCTCCCAGAAGGGATCTGATGGGAAAGTTCACCCTTGTGGATTCTTTTCTCGCAAGTTTCTTCCCGCAGAAGCTAACTACTCCGTGGGAGATCAAGAGTTACTGGCAATCAAACTGGCTCTCGAGGAATGGAGATATCTCCTAGAAGGGGCTAAACATCCGTTTAACATCTTCACGGATCATAAAAACCTGCTATACCTAAAAGCAGCTCAGTGCCTTAACCCTCGCCAGTCCAGGTGGGCTATGTTTTTCTCACGTTTTAATTTTAGGCTTCATTTCCGCCCAGGTTCACAGAATGTGAAAGCCGACGCATTATCCCGGTCCATGGAATCGGAAGAGGGAACATCTGACTCTGTGCCACATTCCATCCTGAGTCCCGTGGTTTTCGCTGCCTCTCAAGTCTCTCCAGCTCCACCTCCGGGTAAGACTTTTGTTTCCCCAGAACTCCGTCCCAAGTTGCTAGCTTGGGCCCACCAATCCAAGTTCACTGGTCATCCTGGTGTCCTGAAGACATTCAAGTTCCTTTCTGCGTCATATTGGTGGCCGAAGATGAAAGTGGACATCCAGGATTTCGTGGCATCCTGTCCTAAATGTGTGCAGCACAAGACTCCTCGTCAGTCTCCAGCAGGTCAGTTACAACCCTTATCTGTCCCTAATCGTCCTTGGTCTCACCTATCAATGGATTTTATCACTGATCTTCCACCTTCTCAGGGACATAACACTATTTGGGTTGTAGTGGACAGATTTTCCAAGATGGCTCATTTCGTTCCTCTCCAGGGTCTCCCTTCAGCCCCGAAACTTGCCCAGATCTTCCTACAGGAGATCTTCCGTTTACACGGTTTACCCTCCGAAATAATATCTGATCGGGGGGTACAGTTTGTAGCAAGGTTTTGGAGGGCCCTCTGTTCTGCCATGCAGATAAAATTGAAATTCTCGTCATCATACCATCCTCAGACGAACGGGCAGACAGAGAGAGTCAATCAAGAACTTGAGACTTTCCTAAGGCTATATGTAACATCCTCCCAGGATGATTGGTTCAATCTGCTCCCATGGGCCGAGTTTGCCCATAACTTTCGTTACCACACTGCTACAGACACGACACCTTTCTTTGCAGTCTATGGGCAACATCCCCGGGTACCTGAATTCCAAGAACTCCCTCACATGGATGTTCCTGCTGCCACTACTGCTCTGACTCAGTTTTCCTCTATTTGGAAAAGAATTCATGTTTCCCTCAAAAAAGCCTCCAGTCGATACAAGATCTACGCCGACCGCAAGAGACGTGCGGTTCCCCATTTGAAACCGGGGGACAGGGTTTGGTTATCAACCCGCAACCTTCGTCTCAGGGTCCCATCCATGAAGTTTGCACCACGCTTCATTGGTCCATACCCTATTGAGAGTGTCATCAACCCAGTGGCTTACAAGTTGAAATTACCACCTTCACTTCGTATTCCTAATGCCTTTCACATTTCTCTCCTCAGACCTCTAGTCCTAAACCGCTTTCAGAATACTCTTCCAGCAGGTCCCAAGGTTCGAACTCAGCGGGGCGTGGAATTTGAGATCAACAAGATTCTGGACTCTCGTTGCCGGTATGGACGTCTCCAGTACCTGGTCGATTGGTTCGGTTATGGCCCAGAGGAGAGAAGCTGGGTGAATTCATCTGATGTCCATGCTCCTAGGTTGGTCCGTGTCTTCCACAGCACTCATCCCTCCAAACCACGTGGGTGTTCGGTGTCCACCCCTAAAGGAGGGGGTACTGTCAGGAATCGACTTACCAGACTGGCATCCGTCCGCCGCTGCGGGCTCCGTCCTGGCTCCCTGCGGTCGCCTGTCGCCTGTGCCCCTGCCATGGGACATCGTCAAGGTCCTGGGGGCACTCCTGAGCCAGCGGGCGTGTGCGCGCCGCGTCCCCGCTGGGCCGCGGCGTGGGCGCCGCCATGACAGTTTCCAAACAGCTAGTATGCTGCGGCCAATCCGGTGCGTGGCCGCACCCACTGTCCTTTCCTCCATCCAATCCCTGCACACCATGGGGTATATAGGAGGCTACAGTTTCACCTCACAGGCATCCTGGACTTTGTGTCATTCTGACAACCTGCATGAAAGGATCGACTCCTGTTTCTCCTGAGTTCCTGGTTCTCTGCTAAGAACTTATACTCCTGGTGATTCTGCTTTGCTCCCGTGGAACTTCAAGGCTCAGCAATACCAGCAACCTGCATTGGGCTTCACACTCATCACCACCTTGTGTGCTTCAGCCTGCAGTTGAAGACTAAACTCCAGGTGTGTTCATTCCTCCACCTGTGACACAGCTTGCTGCTGCCAGTGCCTCATCACCTGCACTGTGAGTTGGTCTCCTGCTTATGCTCAGGTTTGCAATATCCATCTACTGCCTTAGTTCTCTGTTTTAAAACCCTGCTCTGGTTTCTAAACCAGAATCATTTCATTGACATTCATTCTGTTGTTTTATATTTCCGGATATGATTTCTCAAGTCACCTATCATCCATTACCATAGACTATTTGTTATCATTCCAAGTGTTTGACTTTTCTCATCTGATTTATTATTTCTGCTGCATTTCTGTTTAAACTTATCTGCTAAATAAAATACCATTGCGCTCATGCGCAAGAACGTGATACAACCTCCTCGTCTCTTTCCTCCTACCTCCACTGACCCACTAGCGCCCCCTCCGGGGACACAGACCAAACACAATCTGACAAAGGCGATTCAACTGAGGCAGCACAAGGGAACTCTCATCTGGGGACAACAACTGCAGGGAGAACACATATTTTCAGATGAACATGGGAGGGCAGAAGGCTGCCTAATACTGAAGCACCCCCAAACAACAAACCAAATGCAACAACTAGTGCAAGCATTCCTGGGGAAGGCCTGCAGCAGATGGATTTGCATATGGTGATGTCATCCAAGCAGTGGGTCAAAGTTGGCTTCAACCCTCGTCTGCATATGAAAAGAAAAAAGGGATGTGCAGGGCATGGCGGCCTTTTGCGGCGCTTGGATGACCCCTAATTCGCATTAAACATCTCCACCCTCCTTCGGTGTGGGGCTCATGTTGGCTATGCCCCAGCCCCTGAAGCATTCAAGCTGATTTCTTGCAGCAGCTGGGCACTGTAACAGCTCCAGAGCTGCTCTGTAAGGCAAGTAAAAGGGTGTGGGCCCTGCAGCACTACCTGTAGTTTGCATTGTGCGTTGGAAGGCACAAAGTAAGCAGACAGGAGAGGTCAGAATAGTGCGCAAGGGCATAGAAGGGAGCGGCTCAAGAAAAGAGAAGTGGAAACAGACAGCAAACTAGGCTGGAGAGAGACCTGAGACAAAGAGATCTGAATTATACGAGAGCCGACCAGGGGAAACACAAATTATGCAGTCAAGTGTCCCACATTTGGGGAAATCGCAGGAGCAGCACACCCAGAGTGCAATGGGTGAGCCTTGCCCTGGGAGAAGCACCTACATGATCATAGTATCTCACCTGGCAGGTAAGTAGGAGTTGGGCTAGAGCTGGGGAGGGTCGCTGCTCGGGCACCCCCCTGTCAAGTGAAGGAGATCCAACTGAGGCAGCACAAGGGAACTCTCGAAAGAAGAACAAGGCTAGAGGAAGAAATGAGACAAAGAAATCTGACTTTTACCAGAGCTGACCAGAGGAAAGCACAAACACAGTCCCCCACTACTACAAATAATGCAGTCAAGTTTCCCACATTTGGGGAAATCACAGGGGTCAGCATACCCAGAATGCAATGAATGAACCTCACCCTGGGAAAACAATCTTCATGACCATGGTATCTCCTATGCAAGATAAGTATGATTTGGGATAGGGCTGGAGAGGGCCGCTGCTCAGGCACATCTCTGTCAAGTAAAGGAGATTCAACTGAGGCAGCACAAGGGAACTCTCATCTGGGGACAACAACTGCAGGGAGAACACATATTTTCAGATGAACATTGGAGGGCAGAAGGCTGCCTAATACTGAAGCACCCCCAAACAACAAACCAAATGCAACAACTAGTGCAAGCATTCCTGGGGGAAGGCCTGCAGCAGATTGATTTGCATATGGTAATGCCATCCAAGCAGTGGGTCAAAGTTGGCTTTAACCCTCGTCTGCATATGAAAAGAGAAAAGGGGCGTGCAGGGCATGGCGGCCTTTTGCGGCGCTTGGATGACCTCTAGTTCGCATTAAACACCTCCACCCTCCTTCGGTGTGGGGCTCATGTTGGCTATGCCCCAGCCCCTGAAGCATTCAAGCTGATTTCTTGCAGCAGCTGGGCACTGTAACAGCTCCAGAGCTGCTCTGTAAGGCAAGTAAAAGGGTGTGGGCCCTGCAGCACTACCTGTAGTTTGCATTGTGCATTGGAAGGCACAAAGTAAGCAGACGGGAGAAGTCAGGATAGTGCGCAAGGGCATAGAAGGGAGCGGCTCAAGAAAAGAAAAGTGGAAACAGACAGCAAACTAGGCTGGAGAGCTCTTCTGTCTATATTTTGCAAACCTGCTCTTGTCCTCTCCAGCTGCTCCATGTAGATTTGACGTCTGGAAAGGTGCATAACCCACTGACAAGCAGGCACACTCCTGCATGAGTTTTCTCTCTCACTAGCTGGATGATACACAATCATTTGCATGTGCTCCACCTCCGACACACCACCCACCCAACCACAAAGTGACCAGAGCCACCCACAAGCCAACTGGCTCCGTGATTTAATTTGCACAGTGTAGTCATCCAGGCAGCATGTCCTTCTCAATGGAAGGATCTCTGGTTCCATGGAATCTTCCACATTGGAATGCTGCGGAACAAAAATGATTTAAATATTCAGCTTGCTAGCATTCAATGTACCTGCGGCTTGGCTCTAGCACATGGGTCTTCATCCTGTGGCCCTCCAGCTGCTGTGAAACTACACATCCCAGCATGCCCTGCCACAGTTTTGCTATTAAGGTATGCTAAAACTGAGGCAGGGCATGCTGGGATGTGTAGTTCCACAGCAGCTGGAGGGTCGCAGGTTGAAGACCCATGTTCTAGCATGCCTGTTCTATGATGCATGTACCGTGATGTCACAATCAGCTTGGAATGGGGTGTCTAGCAGGCATTTGCTGACAGCCACTTGAGGGAGACACACATCAGGAGATGCAGCATATCGGAGGTCTTCGATGCCTTTCCAGCAAATGCACACCACCTGCTGCTGGTCTGGACACAAAACAATGCCCACAATCGAAGTCCCAAAATGCCCAACTACAGGATTCATGTAAGTAGTGAATTTAGGAATGAATTTAGAAGTAGGAAATTAAGTTAGTTCACAAGTACATTCAAATTCAGATCTAAAGTCTAGGTAGGCCTCACGTCCTGGCAGCCCCCAGCACTTAAAAATGCCTTGATTAGAGGTAGGGAATTAAATGGAGATAAGAAGTAGACGCAAAATAAGACTCCACAGAGCAGTTATCAGGTGTCTTTATCAATTGTTGCATTTAAAAAATCAAGCAATTAGGGAACACAATGTTGCAACAATGTAACCCTATTTGCAAAATAGTACTAAATAAGTTTGTCGATGTAAGACATTTGCAAAGGCGCATTTAAAACACGCTGGAAAATGCAACTGAATCTGTTTTTGGAGGCTAGAATAGGAAATGTGCATCGGTCCAACAAGAACTGAAAGCTCTTCTACCATCTTCCTTTTCTGAAAAGCCATTTAATATATGGTTCCCAGATAGGGGACATATCAGATATTGCCTTTCAAAAGCAGCAAATATCATACCACTTCTATTGCCATCAAAGATAAACATTGATTGTTTTCAGATATTGGATTGAAAAAGCAGTCTTTATTGACATAAAGAAGCAAAAAAACATACATAAACATTACACACATAAGTACTGTGTTGCAGCACAGATAAAACACAATACAAATGCTGTCGGTATAGTACAGTTCAAGAACTACAGCACAGGCCAGCCTACACTATAAATCATGAACTGCACTATACATTTAAACTATACAATAATACAACAGTTAATAAGGCTATGTGTGTGGAGTGTAAGAGGGTGAGGGTATCACAAGCCCGAAGCTTTATTGAAAGACAGACACATATAAATGGAGGATTAATAAATACAAAGATATCCTTTACTATAGAATGTAGTCCAATCCGGTCTTTCAACTCTTCCACAACTGAAAAACGGATAGTGTTCCCAAGCCTTCCATCCTGGAATATCTTCAGTCTCTCGCCAATGAAGAAAACAATCCCTCCAGCAGACTCTTCAACCACGATACAAGATCACAGCCAAAAGTGCGAGAAGCAACTACACTTGCGTTTAACCAAAATGGCTAAAACTTAGTGAAGGAAAGTGCAGTGCACCAAAACATAAGCTGACACAATCATGGAGAATGCGCCAGCATATATGCTCTTCTATCTATATTTTGCAAACCTGCTCTTGTCCCCTCCAGCTGCTCCATGTAGATTTGACGCCTCTCAAGGTGCATAACCCACTGACAAGCAGGCACACTCCTGCATGAGTTTTCACTCTCACTAGCTGGATGATACACATTCATTTGCATGTGCTCCACCTCCGACACACCGCCCACCCAACCACCCAGTCACCAGAGCCACCCACAAGCCAACTGGCTCCGTGATTTAATTTGCACAGTGCAGTCATCCAGGCAGCATGTCCTTCTCAATGGAATAATCTCTGGTTCCATGGAATCTTCCGCATTGGAATGCTGCGGAACAAAAAGGATTTAAACATTCAGCTTGCTAGCATTCAATGTACCTGCGGCTTGGCTCTAGCACATGGGTCTTCATCCTGTGGCCCTCCAGCTGCTGTGAAACTACACATCCCAGCATGCCCTGCCACAGTTTTGCTATTAAGGTATGCTAAAACTGAGGCAGGGCATGCTGGTATATGTAGTTCCACAGCAGCTGGAGGGTCGCAGGTTGAAGACCCATATTCTAGCATGCCTGTTCTATGATGCATGTTCCGTGATGTCACAATCAGCTTGGAATGGGGTGTCTAGCATGCATTTGCTGACAGCCACTTGAGGGAGACACACATCAGGAGATGCAGCATATCGGAGGTCTTCGATGCCTTTCCAGCAAATGCACACCACCAGCTGCTGGTCTGGACACAAAACAATGCCCACAATTGAAGGCTCAAAATGCCCAACTACAGGATTCATGTAAGTAGTGAATTTAGGAATGAATTTAGAAGTAGGAAATTAAGTTAGTTCACAAGTACTTTCAAATTCAGATCTAAAGTCTAGGTAGGCCTCACGTCCTGGCAGCCCCCAGCATTTAAAAATGCCTTGATTAGAGGTAGGGAATTAAATGTAGATAAGAAGTAGACACAAAATAAGACTCCACAGAGCAATTATCAGGTGTCTTTATCAATTGTTGCATTTAAAAAAATCAAGCAATTAGGGAACACAATGTTGCGACAATGTAACCCTATTTGCAAAATAGTACTAAATAAGTTTGTCGATGTAAGACATTTGCAAAGGCGCAAACAAAACACGCTGGAAAATGCAACTGAATCTGTTTTTGGAGGTTAGAATAGATGCAGGATCAAGTAGCTCAATGGGTAGGGTATTTGATTAGAATTCAACAGGTTATAGGTTTGAATCCTGGGTATGATAGTTTGAGGTGTTATTTAATAAAGTATGTTTATATATTAGTCACACATGGCTTACTTGTACAAATGGCATGTCACCAGTTAGTGCTGACTGCTGATATGCCATTTGCACAAACACGCCATGTGTGACTGTATATGCATTTAAGGAGGGCACCCCGGCAATACCACAAACCATTGAGTGTCAAGTATACTAGATATATCTTCATATCTCATGTGCTTTCTCTGAGACCAATCTTGTTATGCCCCTTCCCCACAAGGCATGCGCCTTTTGTCCATATTGCAAAAATAGTGGAGGGGGGGGGGCGCATATAATTATCTGTCACAGGGCACCAAAAAGTCTAGTTATGGCTCTGGTATGCATTATGTAATCTGGCAGACCATATCTCCAACACTGGCTGGTTGGAATAGAAATCCGGTTATCTATGTGAGCAAATGACCATCAACGATTTACTCTCAAACACTAGAAAATGGACAAAAATGGTCCCCTAAACAAATTGGTTAAATTTTGGGTTTAACCAATTTGTGTAATGACCATTTTTGACCACTTTTCTAGTGTTTGGGAGCAAATGGTTAATTGACATTTGCTCCTATACATTACCAGATTTTCATTCCATCCATCCAGACTGGATAGATAGCCTGACAGATAATTGTGTAGTGTACGCCCAGGATAACTGTCAGTTGTGCTTTCTTTTATGACGGCACATAAATGGGTGGGCAGATCCAGAGCAAGCACTGCCCACTCATGCATAGTTGTCAACTGATGTGAAGTTCCAGGGGGCAATCTCAGTTATAAAGAAAAGTATCTGGAAATTGTCCCTAGTTTAAAAAAAAAATAAAAAAAATTGATCAACTCCATTTATTTAGTATGATATCCCAGGTGATAGGATGCCGGCAGTCAGAACAACTATACCATACCCAGGATTCAAACCTATAACTACCATACCCAGGATTCAAACCTATAACCTCTTGAATTCTAATCAAACACCCTACCTATTGAGCTATTTGATCCTGCATAAAAATTGTGAACATTATATGAAGCTATTGGTACTTTGAAAAAAAAAGTATCAGCATTACAACGCAGCAGATCCATGCAGTTTGCAGCCACACACTACATGTATCTGCTCAGCCACAATGCTGATTATTTCTTCACAAAGTACAAGGTGAGCTCCAAACAGAATTCTCTAGCTTAGAATTATGCCAAACCTAGAAGTCGGGCCCCCCACCCTGGGATCCCCCAGAGGGAGGCCTGCACCGTCATGCGGCAGGCTTGTCCGTTTTGGAAGCAGGCTGATGGGCAGCCCAGGCTTGCTTCAGTCTGGGCTTGTCAGGTCTGGAAGCATGAGCTTGCTTTGGGTATGCCTGACCTTGGGTACGCTTTACCTTGAGGATGAAAGGGCCAAGGGAAAGTACTTTTAGCCTTCTGCGTGGTAGGAGTCATACAAGGTAGGCAAGCTGTTTTAGCAGTAGCCAGATCAGCTACAATCTTATTGAGGTCTTCTCCAAAGAGAGTGTCTCCCTTGAAAGGAAGCACCTCCAGGGTTTTCTTGAAATCCATATCCACCGACCAGGATCTCAACCAGCTGTATAAAGTATTACCTTGGAACTGGCTCTCCACTCCCCATTATCTGGTTATCATGGCTTCCTCCGCCAGTGTCCAGACTCGCTTGCTGAAGCTCGGCCACTTCTTCCTAGCAGCAGGCTCCTGGATCACTGGGCAGCAGAGGTGCTTGGGAGCCGGAAGGGGGCGGAGCAATCAGGCAGGCAGTTGCAGTGCTGCCCAGCTATCTGTGGTGTGAGAAGAAGCAGGGGCACCCCACCGCTGGCAGTGCTGCAGCTAGCGGTGGTGGCAGCGGCGAGGCTGCTGGGCTGGGTCTTTAAAAAGGTGGAAAGAAGGGTGTTACGGCATGGAATGTACAAACTGCGAGACCCTGCTGGTAGCGCCTTTGTCTATTTAGTAGGAAGGGCACGTAACAGCCGGAGGGCAATGGAGGAAGCCCCTTTAGGGCTGGAGCCCGGCGGCAACTGACTCCGTTGTCTCTGGCAGTTCCGCCCCTGCACTAGAGGAATGGTCAAGAACATGGCAACATTTAATGCCAAAAAATGCAAAATCATACACGTCTCAAAAATACAAAGGCTAACTATAATATTAAGGGCATTATAATGGCAAGAGGAAAGCTATCTAAGTATTACTATTTCAGGTGAGCAATGTAACAAAGCAATAGGAAAGGCAAGTCAGATGCTTGTTTGCATAGGTAAAGAACCAGTAGCAGAAAAAAGTAATACAGGTTGAGTATCCCATATCCAAATATTCCGAAATACGGAATATTCCGAAATACGGACTTTTTTGAGTGAGACTGAGATAGTGAAACCTTTGTTTTTTGATGGCTCAGTGTACACAAACTTTGTTTAATACTCAAAGTTATTAAAAATATTGTATTAAATGAACTTCAGACTGTGTGTATAAGGTGTATATGACACATAAATGAATTCTGTGAATGTACACACACTTTGTTTAATGCACAAAGTTATAAAAAATATTGGCTAAAATGACCTTCAGGCTGTGTGTATATGGTATATATGAAACATAAATGCATTCTGTGCTTAGATTTAGGTCCCATCACCATAATATCTCGTTATGATATGCAATTATTCCAAAATACAGAAAAATCCGATATTCAAAATTCCTCTGGTCCCAAGCATTTTGGATAAGGGATACTCAACCTGTAATGCCACTGTATAGGTCCTTGGTACAGCCACATTTAGAATCCTGTGTTCAGTTCCAGAAGCCATATCTCAAGCGCCTTGAGTCCTGTTGGAGAAAGAGCACTATATAAATAAATAGTATCAAAATTTGTTTCACGGCACCCCTAGGCCAAAGTTTTCTTTATTGAGAAATTCAGAAAAAAATATAAAATTAAGTAAATTGTGTTTATAGCATGTCATCCTCAGGTTCAGTTATGTTGTGAGGGAATGGTTTTGCCAATTTAATAAAGTATAAATAATTTTAATTGGTCCTGGACCACCAAACTATGCTACCAGTGCAAGAACCCCAGTTTGGAAACTACTGCCATAAAATAAACCTTTTTTGTTTTTTTTAAACTACATGTAATACACCTTAGATCTCAGTTCCTAAAAGGTTTTAAACCCTTGCATACAGTAAACTACACATATTTAAAAATCCTACACCGGGCACAAGTGCTCACTGGCCAATTTCATGGCAGTCTCGGATAGGAGGGCATTGTGGATTCACCAAGGGAATGCTGATGCTGACTCCAAGAAGCCTCTTCAAGATCGCAGGAGCAGAGTCCTCTGCTTCTGCCAAATCCACTGCATGACGCTGGGGCTCTCTTGCAGGAGCCCACACCAGTGGGGGGCACCAGGGGCGGAACTACTGGCAGGGCAGGCAGTGCATTGCACTGGGGCCCCGCCGCACTCAAGGGCCCACAGCCGCCGGCATTACAATGAGTCACAATGACTCATTGTATCATGCCGCAGCCGCACACCAGCGCTCCCGTCGGGTCTGCGTCCTGCGACTCCCGCCGCCCGCCCGTCGTAACGAACAGATCAGGCCAGGGCACTACGGGCAGCAGCCGCAGCACCAGACACGCTGCCGCCTCTGTAACACACGAAGAGGGAGGAGGGTCGCTTGGAGATGAGAGGAGCAGCGGCACGGGGGGGAGGAGGAGGAGGAGGGAGGTGAAGGAAGGAGCCGCAGCAGCGCTTTGTTACTGGTGGAGGCGCTGCTGCTGCTGCCCCTCTGCTTCACTATAGGCTGTCTTCCGAGAACAGCCTATAGTGAAGCAGAGGGGCAGCAGCAGCAGCGCCTCCACCAATAACACAGCGCTGCTGCGGCTTCCTCCTCCACCTCCCTTCTCCTCCTTCTCTACTGCCCGGGAATCGTCAAGCTGCACGAGGAGCCTGAGCCAGCGGAGAGGGTAAGTATAATTCTTCTTTCTTTCTTTCTTTCTTTCTTTCTTTCTTTCTTTCTTTCTTTCTTTCTTTCTTTCTTTCTTTCTTTCTTCTCTTTCTTTCTTGGGACTGCCTGCCGCTATGTGTAAAAAGGGGGAATCTGCCTGCCGCTATGTGTAAAAAGGGGGAATCTGCCTGCCGCTATGTGTAAAAAGGGGGAATCTGCCTGCCGCTTTTTGTGTAAAAAGGGGGAATCTGCCTGCAGCTATGTGTAAAAGGGGGGAATCTGCCTGCAGCTATGTGTTAAAAGGGGGAATCTGCCTGCAGCTATGTGTAAAAAGGGGGACTGCCTGCCGCAATGTGTAAAAAGGGGGAATCTGCCTGCCGCTATGTGTAAAAAGGGGGAATCTGCCTGCAGCTATGTGTAAAAAGGGGGACTGCCTGCCGCAATGTGTAAAAAGGGGGAATCTGCCTGCCGCAATGTGTAAAAAGGGGGAAGCTGCTTGCCGCAATGTGTAAAAAGGGGGAATCTGCTTGCCGCAATGTGTAACAAGGGGGAATCTGCCTGCCGTAATGTGTAACAAGGGAGATGCTGTCTGCCGTAATGTGTAACAAGGGCACGCTGTCTGCCATAATGTGTAACAAGGGCAAGCTGTCTGCTGTAATGTGTAACAAGGGCAAGCTGTCTGCTGTAATGTGTAAAAAGTGTACGATGTCTGCCATTATGTGTAACAAGGGCAGGCTGACTGCTGTTATGTGAAAAAAGTGTACGCTGTCTGCCGCTATGTTTAACAAGGGCAGGCTGTCTGCCGTTATGTGAAAAAAATGTACGCTGTCTGCCGCTATGTGTAACAAGGGCACGCTGTCTGCCGTTGTGTAAAAAAGGGGGATGCTGTCTGCCGTAATGTGTAAAAAGGGGACGCTGTCTGCTGTAATGTGTAAAAAGAGGACGCTGTCTGCTGTAATGTGTAAAAAGAGGAATCTGTCCGCCGTAAGGTGTAAAAGGGTCTCTACCTGGTGTAGTGGTGCTACTGTGCGGCGTAATTTGAATAATGGAGACTACTGTGCACCGTTTTATGAATTGGTATTATTTTGTGGCCACACCCCTTAACCACGAAGCCACGCCACTATGTTTTTTTGCTGCCCCTGTTTTGCATGCAGGGGTGGGGCTCCAATGCCGTTTCTTGCACACACTGCTAAAATGTCTAGTTACGGCACTGTTGCTAGGTATCCACTTCCCTGAGCAGGCCCCCCTCACCAGATCCTCTCCAGGGGTGAGGGGGTGGACTTGGATGGGATGGGATGGGGGGGGGGGGCCCAAGCCATTTTGTCGCACATGGGCCCACTGCTCGCTAGTTCCGCCACTGGGGGGCACGTCTAAAACTCTTCAGTCAGTTCTGGATTCATTCGGACCTGGACTCGTGGGTTTTACAAATAGTGTCCCAAGGGTACAAACTGGGGTTTCAAGAAGTTCCCCCTCACCAATTGTTCAAATCAGCCTTAGTCAGCAGGGAGAAGGTTTTTATTCAAGCCTCTTCGTGGTCCCGAAGCCGGACGGCTCAGTCAGACCAGTCTTAAATCTGAAATCCCTTAATTTCTACCTAAAGAAATTCAATTTCAAGATGGAATCTCTCAGGGTAGTGATCTCCAGTCCGGGGGATAAAGGAGATTTCATGGTTTTGGTAGACATAAAGGATGCCTACTTACATGTTCCCATTTAGCCACTGCATCAAGCTACCTGAGGTTTGCAATTCAGGATTGTCATTACCAATTTCAGACGTTGCCGTTTGGTCTTTCCACGGCTCCGAGGATTTTCACCAGGGTGATGGCGGAAATGATGGTTCTCCTTCGCAAGCAAGGAGTCACAATTATCCCGTACTTGGATGATCTCCTGATAAAGGACGCGATCCCGGTACCAGTTGGTGCAAAACATCTACTCTCCCTGACAGTTCTTTAACAACATGGTTGGCTCCTAAACTTGCCAAAATCGCAGTTGGTCCTAATGACGCGGTTGTTGTTTTTGGGAGTGATACTGGACACAGAAGAGGTTTTCTTCTAGTGGAATGGCTCTGGAGATCCAGAGTCTGGTCAAACAAATTCTGAAACCAGCAAGAGTGTTAATCCATCAATGCATTCTGTTGCTGGGGAAGATGGTTGCGGCCTACGATGCCATTCAGTTTGGCAGGCTCCATGCCAGAGTGTTCCAGTGGGACCTGTTGGACAAGTGGTCCGGATCCCACCTACACATGCACCGGAGGATAATCCTGTCTTCCAAGACCAGAATCTCACTCCATTGGTGGCTGCACAGTTCTCACCACCTAGAGGGGCGATGGTTTGGGATCCAGGACGGGATCCTAGGGACCACGGATGCAACCCTCCGAGGCTGGGGAGCAGTCACACAGGGGGAAAACATCCAAGGAAGATGGTCAAGTCAGGAAAGTTGTCTCCACATAAATGTTCTGGAGTTAAGGGCCATTTAATAACTGCAGACACAGTACGCACTGGGACGGGTGCCCAGCATCCTCTACGGAATAAGAGAAAAGGATTTACCAGTAGGTATTAAAATCCTATTTTCTCTAACGTCCTAGAGGATGCTGGGGACTCCGTAAGGACCATGGGGATAGACGGGCTCCGCAGGAGACATGGGCACTTTAAGAAAGACTTTAGTTCTGGGTGTGCACTGGCTCCTCCCTCTATGCCCCTCCTCCAGACCTCAGTTTGATACTGTGCCCAGTGGAGACTGGGTGCTTTTCAGGAGCTCTCCTGAGCTTTCTGACAGAAAGTATTTTGTTAGGTTTTTAATTTTCAGGGAGCACTGCTGGCAACAGACTCCCTCATCGAGGGACTGAGGGGAGAGAAGCAGCCCTACTCTCTGAGTTGCAAGGTCCTGCTTCTTAGGCTACTGGACACCATTAGCTCCAGAGGGATTGGTACGCAGGATCTCACCCTCGCCGTCCGTCCCAGAGCCACGCCGCCGTCCCCCTCGCAGAGCCGGAAGATAGAAGCCGGGTGAGTATGAGAAGAAAAGAAGACTTCAGAGGCGGCAGAAGACTTCATGATCTTCACTGAGGTAACGCACAGCACTGCAGCTGTGTGCCTTTGCTCCCATACACCTCACATACTCCGGTCACTGTAAGGGTGCAGGGCGCAGGGGGGGCGCCCTGGGCAGCAATATAAACCTCTTTCGCAAAAATATAACATATATACAGCTGGGCACTGTATAAATGTATGAGCCCCCACCAATTTTACAGTTTAAGCGGGACAGAAGCCCACCTCCGAGGGGGCGGGGCTTCTCCCTCAGCACTCACCAGCGCCATTTTTTCTCCACAGCACCGCTGAGAGGAAGCTCCCCGGACTCTACCCTGCTTATACCACGTTAGACAAGAGGGTTGAAAAGAGGGGGGGGGGGGGCACATAATTCGCAAATTACATACAGCAGCACTACTGGGCAAACATTAAGTTACTGTTTTATTCCTGGGTTATATAGCGCTGGGGTGTGTGCTGGCATACTCCCTCTCTGTCTCTCCAAAGGGCCTTGTGGGGAAACTGTTTTCAGAAAAAGCATTCCCTGTGTGTGTGGTGTGTCGGTACACGTGTGTCGACATGTCTGAGGAAGAAGGCTATATTAGAGAGGAGCGGGAGCAAATGAATGTGGTTTCTCTGCCGACAGCTGATTGGATGGATATGTGGAATGTTTTAAATGCTAGTGTAAACTCATTGCACAAAAGATTAGACAAGGCAGAAGCTTTGGGACAGTCAGGGTCTCAACCCATGCCTGATCCTATGTTGCAGGGACTGTCAGGGTCTCATAAGCGCCCACTATCCCAGTTTGTTGACACAGATACCGACACGGATTCTGACTCCAGTGTCGATTACGATGATGCAAAGTTACAGCCAAAATTGGCAAAATCCATTCGATTTATGATTATGGCAATAAAAGATGTTTTGCACATCACAGAGTAACCCCCTGTCGCTGACAAGAGGGTACATATGTACAAGGGAAAGAAGCCTGAGGTAACCTTTCCCCCCTCACACGAGCTAAACGAGTTATGTAAAAAAGCTTGGAAATCTCCAGATAAAAGACTGCAGATATCCAAAAGGAATCTTATGGCGTATCCTTTCCCATCAACGGATAGGTTACGATGGGAATCCTCCCCTAGGGTGGACAAAGCATTAACACGCTTATCCAAGAAGGTAGCCCTCCCGTCCCAGGATACGGCTACCCTCAAAGAGTGTGCTGACCGCAAACAGGAGATTACCCTGAAGTCCATTTATACACATTCAGGTACCTTACTCAGACCGGCAATTGCGTCGACCTGGGTGTGTAGTGCTGTAGCGGCATGGACAAATGCCTTATCTGAGGGGATGGATAGCCTAGACAAGGATACTATTTTATTGACCCTGGGGCATATAAGAGATGCTGTCCTATATATGTGTGTATGCAAACTACCGGTGGTGCTGCAGGGCCCACACCCTTTTACTTGTCTTGTAGAGCCCAGCTGCTGCAAGAAATCAGCTTGAATGCTTCAGGGGCTTGGGCATGGCCAACATGAGCCCCACACCGAAGGAGGGTGGGGGTGTTTAATGCAAACTTGGGGTTATCCAAGCGCCGCAAAAGACCGCCATGCCCCGCATGCCCCTTTTCTCTTTTCATATACAGATGAGGGTTCCAGCCAACTTTGGCCCACTGCTTGGATGACATCACTGAATGCAAATCCGTCTGCTGCAGACCTTCCCCCAGGAATGCTTGCAATAGTTGTTGCATATGGTTTAATGTCTGAGGGTGCTTCAGTATTAGGCAGCCTTCCGCCCTCCCATGTTCATCAGAAAAGATGTGGTCTCCCTGCAGTTGTTGTCCCCAGACGAGAGTTCCCTTGTGCTTCCTCAGTTAAATCTCCTTAACTTGACGAGGGTGTGCCCGAGCAGCCGCCCTCCCCAGCCCTTTCCCAACACATACTTATCTTGCATATGAGATCTCTTGATCATGAAGATAGTTCTCACAGGTTGAGGTTCATCCTGGCCCCGCTCCCCGCTGGAGAGCGCTGATGGGGACAGCAACGGGGCTTCAGCAGCAGGGTGAGTATGTGTGGCCAGAGACCTCCCTTCCCATGTGCAGGCCTGCAGAGTGTGCCGCGCAGGATGGGGCATGTGACACTCTCCCTCCCTGGGGCTCTTCCAGATGTAGCTCCTCAGCAGTATTTTTCCCGGGCTGCGCGGCGCTCTCCCCGACTGGCATCCGCCCTGGAACACTGCCTTCCTCAACGCAACATCAGCAGGGGGCCCGGGCCTCATCACCTTCCCAGGTCTTTCTCATGTATGTATCATGTATGTGAGTGTGATATATGTATGAATCATATATGTTTGTGATATATATATATATATATATATTCCATAGACAAAAAACCTTACGGTTTCACATGTCCCATTAAGGCTTCTTAGACATGATCGAAATTTCAGAAACCTGTTGTAACTCTTCCACTCAAACTCCAAAAAGCAATGAAATTCCGATCATTAAGGCTGACGCCTTAATGGACGTGTTCCTTGCGCAATACAGATATGGTATGCCATCACAGCCTGTGGGTAAGTGCAGATTCAGCACTCTCACAGAGTGAGATTGCTGTCACTCACACAATGGTGGAGCTGCTAATTCACAGATTTGTGTGCTCATTGGAATACACACATGCAGTCTATGCAACTGAAGGTCTGAGCGGAAGACAAAGCTGCTCAGATGAGGTAAGAGTGTTGTTGATTGGAGGGAGGAAATCGGTGTGGATGGGGGAACAGAAGTGTGTGGATAGAGGGAACACTAAGCAGCACTAATGGGGGGGACAAAGAAACACGGGGTAATTCAGACCGCAGCAGCAGCGATTGCAGTCTGAATTAGTTTGTGAGGTGCGCACGTGCAATGGCCGCACTGCGCGTGCGTACCCCAGGAGCCCAGTGAGATGCTATCACCCTGCCTGATTGATAGGCAGAGGTGGTTGCGGGGAAGGAAGGGGGCGAGCAAACAGCGTTAGAATGCCATTGGCAGGGCATGGTCTGCACAACGGAGGCGTTTCCGGACCACTGGGGGGTGGGCTGTGGCGTTATCCCCCTGCCAAGAGCGCAGGATCCACTAAATTTACCTTCAGGATGTCAGCTACATGAATGGGGTAAGAGTGGTGTGGATAGGGGGTAGATTAAGCAGCAAGTATGGGAAGGGAGACAGAGCGGTGTAGATGGGGGAAATGGTGCAGATGGGTTGAAAACACTGGCATGGATGGGTAGAAAACTGGTGCAGATGGGAGAGAAGACAGTGTGCTATGTATTGGAGGAGGCAGAGTGACGTTGAAGAAGGAAACACTGAGCAGCACAGAGAAAAGGAAACGGTGGTACAGACAAGGCACAGGTGGGGAAAGATGGTACAGACTAGCACAGATGGGAGAACACAGCAGTAGGGATTGGGGAAGACAGGGCAGCATGGGGGTGTATAGGGGAAGTAAGTGTAGATGCATAGTCCGTAGATGGGGTATTATAGTTTAGCAAATAACCAAGATGTTTGAGGGAGCTAAATGTGTATACTAAGTGAGATGGATGTATGGAGTGAGAAGGATGTTGTAACAAGGTGGCATTGTTGTGGTGACTGAATGGGATGGTTGTGGGCACTGTGTGGGATGGGAGCACCACAAAACTGCACAGACCTTCAGTTGCATAGACTGCATGTGTGTATTCCAATGAGCACACAAATCTGTGAATTAGCAGCTCCACCATTGTGTGAGTGACAGCAATCTCACTCTGTGAGAGTGCTGAATCTGCACTTACCCACAGGCTGTGATGGCATACCATATCTGTATTGCGCAAGGAACACGTCCATTAAGGCGTCAGCCTTAATGATCGGAATTTCATTGCTTTTTGGAGTTTGAGTGGAAGAGTTACAACAGGTTTCTGAAATTTCGATCATGTCTAAGAAGCCTTAATGGGACATGTGAAACCGTAAGGTTTTTTGTCTATGGAATTTCATCGCTTTTTTTAAATTTATTTTTTTTATTCAGAAATGTAGAATTTCACTGTAAGAATAAACATTTGATTTTTTAAATGTTTAATGAAAATGTTCGTATAACATCACTGTTCTGTGCAAAATAATTTTATTTACCAAACCGAATTGTTTAAGGTCCGTACACACTTAACGATTTAATGAGCGACGTCGCTCATTTTCCCCCTCCTTGAGCGACATCGCTCGTTTTATCGTTAAGTGTATATGCCGCCAGCGAAGAAACAATGCGCGGCCCCGCGGGTCGGCAACAATCGTCGCTGTCGGTAGGGCATGCATGAAGGATGTGGACTGTCATCCACGACCTTCATACAGGGCTGGCGGGGGCGTGACGTCACTGAGCAATATGAGCGGTCATACCGCTCAGTGTGTACAGCCGGCCGCCGGCCCGGGAGGGGGAAACATTAGACAATGTCGCTCACAGAGCGACATCGTTTAATGTGTATGGGCCTTTAGACTTTGGTCAAAATATTTTGCAGCTGATGCAGGGAGGGGGGTAGGCGGCAGCAGCATGTAACTGAGGCTGGAGGTAGGCGTGAAATGCATTGCTTGTACGTGTGAGTGCGTGGTGTCAGGTGCTGCGCATGTATATGTGTGTGTGTCAGGTGCTGCCTGTGTATGTGTGTCAGGTCCTGTGTGTGTGTGTGTGTGTGTGTCAGGTGCTGCGTGTATATATGAGTGTGTCTGATGAAGCGTGTGTATGCGTCAGCTGCCGCACGTGTGTGTGTGTCAGGTGTTGCGGGTGTATATGTGTGCGAGTATCATGTGCTCCGCGTGTGTACAAGTGTATGTCTGGTGCTGCGCATGAATACGTATGTCTGTGTCAGGTGCTGCGCGTGTACATTAGTGTGCGTCAGGTGCTGCGCGTGTACATGAGTGTGTATTAGGTGCTGTGCATGTACATGAGTGTGCGTCAGGTGCTGCGTGTGTACATGAGTGTGCATTAGGTGCTGCGCGTGTACATGTGTGTGCGTCAGGTGCTGCACGTGTCTATGTGTGTGTCAGGTGCTGCATGTGTATATTAGTGTGTCTGATGGTGTGCGTGTATATGTATGTGTCAGGTGCTCCGTTTATATGTATGTGTCAGGTGCTGCGTGTATATGCATGTGTCAGGTGCTGCGTGTATATGTATGTGTCAGGTGCTGCGTGTATATGTATGTGTCAGGTGCTGCGTGTATATGTATGTGTCAGGTGCTGCGTGTACATGCATGTGTCAGGTGCTGCATGTTTATTTTATTGTGTCTGATGCTACGTGTGTGTGTCAGGTGCCGCATGTGTATATGTGTGTGTGTCAGGTGTTGCGCGTGTGTGTGTCAGGTGCTGCATGTATATTTTATTGTGTCTGATGCTACGTGTGTGTGTCAGGTGCCGCACGTGTATGTGTGTGTGTGTGTGTCAGGTGTTGCGCGTGTATGTGTATGTCAAGTGCCGTTCCCCTTCTTCCCATCCCAGCTCTCTCTATAGAATACAGCTCTGCACCCAGAGAGAGGGAAAGACCAGGGGGCTGATCACTGCACTGCTCACTTTTTGGTCATGAGTTCGGCCTCCTGTTTCTTCCAGTGCTGTGTTCCTGCAGCCCAGCCCTCCCTGTTGTGCCAGAGAATCAGCCCTTCCTTCCCCTGCCAGTGAGAGAGAGTCCGAGGCAGAGACACTCTTCCCGTAGCTGGCCTACCCCCAGTACTTCAGCACTGGCCATGCGGCAGTCAACAAAGGAGACCAGCAGGGGGTTCTGGCAGCATCAGCTGTGGCCGCAGCTGGATCGGGGAGGCCTGCAGTGTCTGAGGTGGGCAGCACTTCCTCCGCCGCTGTCACCTTCCCCTGCCGGAGAGAAAGCCAGAGACATACCCTTCCCGCAGCTGGGCTACCCCTAGTACCTCATCGCTGGCCAGGCAGAAGTCTATGGAGGGGACCGGCAGGGGTTTCGGGGCCGCAGCAGCAGCGGCCGAAGCCAGATCAGGGAGGCCTGCAGGGTCAGAGCTGGGCAGCACTTCCACCAACACTGTCACCTCTGTGCTGGGCATGTACACCAGTCCGTACAGACGGAGGTGTCCACAACAGGCAGCAGTATAATGAGTCAGACAAACTCATTACACGCTGCCCACTGCTGCGCCGCATGCCCTCGATGGAGGAAGCCTAGATGCGGTCCCCAGCTGCAGCGAGGGAGAAGGGTGATCACATCACCCTTAAACCCGGCACCTCACAATCAGCTGGGGATCTGCAGTAGCTTCATCTCTCTCTTCCTCTCCCTCTCTGACAGCACAGCAGCCCCTCTGGGTTCCATGTAGCTCTGCCCCCCTGCTCACAGTTCACTTGGCCTCTCCTGATTAAAAAGAAAATAAGAGCCTGACCTGCTGCTCAGATGCGAGGAGGGGACGGGCGGTAGGTCCTCTGTGAGTGCAGTACACAGTCAAAATTAACTCTGACTCCTCACAACAGTGTGGACTGCGGGCGACGTCATATGCCAATTTGGGTGTGCTTGCCGCACTACCTGCCCATCAAGCCCAACGTGGTGCCATGGTGCCAGCCCCACCCACTATACGGATTCCATTTTGTATTAGGAACCCTATAACAACATTCCGACATCCCTCCCTATGACGCTGCCATCCATACACTGCCATTCTCATATATCCGTACACCGCCACTCTCATACACAACTGTACACTGTTGCTCTCATATATCCATACACTGCCGCTCTCATACATCCGTACAACCCCGCTCTTATACATCCGTACAACTCCGCACTCTTACAGACGCACACTGCCGCACTCTTACAGACGCACACCATCACACTCATACAGCCGCACACCGATGCAGTTATACAGCCGTACATTGCCGCTCTCATACATCCGCACACTGCCGCTCTCATATATCCGCACACTGCCGCTCACATCTATGCATACATAGCCTCCATACATCTACACATCAAATCCCCGCGCAAGGGAACACTGAAAATAGGATTTTGGTACTTACCAGGTAAATCCTTTTCTTTGAATCCATAGGGGGCACTGGAGTACTCTTAGGGATATGGACGGGCGTAGCCGAACAAAGGCACTGAATATTTAAATTTAGGACTCTCCCCCCTCCATATCCCCGAGTACCTCAGTGTACTCTCTCAGTGTTTTTTTACTGAGCGAACAGGAACTATATAGAGAGGTTGACAATGGAGAATACCTATAACATAACGGACAACAACAAAGTTGACCCATAACCTTACTGTCAACTAAACAGTTGACACCATAACCGATAGAACTTTATAATTTGAACCAATCGGTGAAAATGTGTTACCATAAGCTCCTCTGAGCTTAATATCAATCAAGTAAAACTTTTTACCCTAAGCTCCCTTGAGCTTAAAACAACCCAGGTAAAACTGCTCTGGGTGGGCGTCCAGTGCCCCCTATGGATTCAAAGAAAAGGATTTACCTGGTAAGTACCAAAATCCTATTTTCTTTATCATCCACTAGGGGTCACTGGAGTACTCTTGGGACGTACCAAAGCTTCCCTCGTGGGCGGGAGAGCTGTTTGATACTTGTAACAGTAGGCAGGCCAAAGCCAGATGCTGATGGCGCCACCATTCATAACGTGTAAACGTGCACAAACGTGGTGCACTAAAGGCTATGTAGCCGCGTCGTAGACGCTCCACGACCCGCTGGGTCTGACATTCCCACAGAACCTGTGGGATGAGCTATTACTGACGTAGGCGATTGTAACTTAGCCTTAAAGTAAGCCTGACTTGTAGTCATTATTATTATCCAACTGGATAATGTCTGCTGAGAAACTGGCTAACCCCAGTTGGCAGTATCATAGAGAACAAACAACGTATTCATATCACGTACTGTAGACGTTCGGGACATATATAAACGCGTAATGCGTGTACCACATTCAGAATTCTAGAATGTGCTGTCCACACAGGAACCACTATTGGTATATTGATGTGAAGGATACGAAAGCGGAATTCGTCCGAAAATCTGCTTTGTCATGAGAAAACTCAAATACGGTGGCTTGGAATACAAGGCACCCAAATATGAAAACAAAACCCTTGCCGAAGCCAAGGCTAGAAGAAAAATATTTTCCAAAGTGAGAAACTTAATCCCCATTTGTTGTAAGGGTTCAAAATATGAAAACTGTAAGAAATCTGAACCCAACCTCAAGCAACCTGGCGCTGTAGGTGGGATAAATAGAGTCTGAACTTTGATGACACCTTGTAGAAAGATGTGTACAGACGCAATAGAGGCAAACGTCTTTGAAAATAAGTTTACCATACAGATATCTGCACTGAGAGTGCAGGTAAACGCAGTTTTCCATCCCACCCCGTTTAACAGAATACGGGTAACTTGAAGGATGATGTCGGATACTTCCGAGGTTTACCACCTATGTAAGCACACGAAATTTTGTAATAATGGGCTGCCTTAAGCGGCTTACTAGCTTGTAACATGGTTGGTGTAACCGATACTGTAATGCTCCATTTCTTAAGATGGCGGTCTGAACCCTCACCCCGTCAACCGCAGCTGCGGTACATACGTAATAGGTACATAGGTAACTATGGGTAAAAGACCGTTCCCTGATGTAACAGGTTGGACGTATTATGAGCGGCCCAAGATCGTGTGCAAGTATTCCTTGGAAAATCGAGAAGCAAACTTCTCCGAAACCCATGAGATACCACCAGTATGACTGTGACGAACTGTCTTATGATCCGTTTTGGCAACGGAGAGAGCAGCGGAAAATGGTGGAGCCAGATACACGATGCTGAATGACCACATGAATGTGAGAGACTCCACCGCCACTGCCCTTGTGATGTGTTTTGTACACATACTGAGCTTTTGTAATTGTGGCGAGATGCCATCATGTATACTTGAGGGTAACCCCCTTCTGTGGACTCACATATGAAACACCTCTGGATTTAATGTCCAGTTTTCAGGATCCAAATCCTGACGGGTGAGATCATCTGTCTAACAGATGTCCACTCACGGAATGATCTCTTGACATTTTCACATAATGGTGTTCTGAGCCATTGAGGATTTGAGTTACCTGCCGCATTGCCATGCGGCTTCTTGGTTCTCACTGTTGTTGTGTATGCAACTGCCGTTGCCTTGTTTGACTGCTTAAGCCCAGCGTGAGCCAGGCATCAAAAAATTACATGAAACTCACGGTTGTTCCTCTCCACGGAAATCTTTAGTAAAAGGCGAAAGATTTATTCGTTCTGAAGAGAAACCAGAGTATATCCCTGGTCAGACTGAAAGTGAATCATGTATTGCATTGTAAAATGCACGGAGTTCTAGGACATTTATCGACAGCAATCTGTCGTGTTTTAGAACCTTTGTCACTGATTTTAACTACAAATCCTGACCCTCTGCGACTGTCGTCCAGAGTATATGCACCCTTGTCCCTCTGTGGGAAACGCGAGTGAAGGGTGGCAAACTAAATTGAAAACACATCTTTATTCTTAATAGGTGAATACACCAATGTACCGCTAGTGTGCGTGTTTTGCACTAATTACTAGATGTACATTATTCTTGCTGGTGTAGTAGGTAAAAGTCTTTGATTTACCGTATTTATAATCTTACCTAGGAATTGACATCGTTTAGACGGAATTAGATGCGATTGTTTTCGAACTTGATCTGCTACCGCAGTATACCTTAGTAGCGCAAGTTAGAGGAACTTTGTTGAGACAGAGTTCTTATGTGAGATGAGCTATCATCCCAACATCACTTTGGTAAATACCCGAAGCGATAAGCAACGGTAGACCTGAAATGGTTAATGGTTGTGGCGATTTGCAAACGCTAGAACCTGTGATGAACAAACCGGACTGGGTAAATACGCATTGTGAAGATCAAATGCAATTATGCAAATTTTGTGGCTCCAATAAGCAAATACTAACCGCAGAAAATCCATTTTCCAAGTGTAGTAAATGACTTGCTGATTGATATTGCGACGGAGCAGTTTGGTTTTGCTCAAACAGAGGGGAATAAGTAACTCTGACTCTGTTGGCGTACTACTGCCTGGTTTATAAACCAGCAAAACTAAATGGCCACCTGCCAAACCGTTCGACAGAGGCAGTTTTGTACTTTAAGCTGTAAATAGCTGAGACATGTATGAGTTGAAATCATGAAACCTCGCAAATGTAACATGTAAAGACGCGCTTCCACAATTGTAAAAGAGGTGATCAAACCACTGGCTTGCTGACTGTAACGTCCTGTCGTTACAAGGCGTGACTGTTTCTTATAAAGGGGTAAAACGCCGTTACAAGTATACTGTATGCGGTAATGGCTGAATATCATAAAGGGATAAAACGCCGTTACAAGTATATCAAATTTAGGAGCAAACAAGCTCTGGCCTTGTCGCGCTTAACTAGCGACAATGAAAATAACCGGCGTTAGCAGAAGCTTTACAGATATACTCTGCAGCTTCTTTTAACCGTGATCGTCATTGTTTCATACATAGATTCTAGTGACCCAAATGTATCCTGGGTTTTTATAATGTTTGACAGAAACGCATCTACCAATGGCGGATCGCGTCCTTTTGGAAACGATTATGTATGGTTGTCCAAAACCCCGCACTATCTGAGTGCTGGACGAATGTACCCTTCTCACTCGTAGTTATCGGTGTGAGATTTGACATAGAATCGTGCATTAAATTATAAGACCAGTGAAATAAAAACTCTGGTACCCAAAGGGAAATTGGCCCTTTGGAAAGACTGTCTTTTGTTAGAGCTGGCGGAGTCATTCCGAGACTCCGATGTTACCGCTCTTTTAATTTGAATTGCCAATGTTAACCTAGGCTTTTTAAAATTATTTTTAGTCTGTACTAGAGCCTTACTCGCTATGTAGACAGACACCATAATAGGCAACAGACAGACACTTGCACGACTTAATGAAGTTATTATGTGTCATATATATATATAAATGTTATTGCTGAACAGCATATTCATATGAAACTCATGCTTGTTTCTCTCTACGGAAATCTTTAGCCAAAAACAAAAGATTTATTCGATATGAAGAGAAACCAAAGTATTCTTTATGTGAAAAGCAGTTCACATGGGCATATGAAACCCGAACCAAATTCCTACTCCCCTGCGCCTCTGGTGGCTTAGAGATGTAGGGTAGGAATGTTCTAGAATTATGTAGAAATACAGATTACCTGGCTAACTTATGTGAAACCTGAACCAAAAATTCCTACTAACACCCCTGCGCCTCCTTGTGGAGTAGAGGTGTATGTCGGAATGTTCTGGAATTATAAGCTGGAACAACAGCAATGATTAAAATGGCCCTCATGCCATGCTTTCACTGAAAATCACAGTACAGTTTACCTGCTGCAGTGCTATTTAATAGCCTATTATACAGTGATATCCCAGGTTTAGTATACAGTAAAATACATGCATTCCCAATACATGCTTTTAGTTAGCCTTCCAGTAATATAAACACTGCCTGCTGATTTTTGTATTATATTGCAGCCTTAACAGAAAACCAGGAAACATGGTTAAAAATGGCTGCATGAAACTCATGGTTGTTCCTCTCCAGGGAAATCTTTAGTAAAAGGCGAAAGATTTAGTCATTCTGAAGAGAAACCAGAGTATTGTTTAAAAAAAACAAACAACCAAACTGAACAGCCTATTTCTTAACCCATGCAGCCTTTGGTGCTGCTGCTATGGGCATTACTCCCCATCACCCCCCCTGCAGCTGCGCTGCTTGTGCGCTAGCTTCTACCCCCTGTTACCTGCAGCGGACGGGAGCGGGTGCAGGGATAGCCGGGGAGCGCTGTGTATAGCGCCGGGGAGCCGTCCGGAAGAGCGCGCCTTACATCGTTCAGCAGTGTCCGTGTATCAGCGGCGGGCTGCGGTGGGCGGTCAGCGCTGGAAGAGCGGCCGGCGTCTCTGAATGACGTGCGGCCGCTCAGAGCTGTGCGCGTAGTGTGGCTGGCTCGGCTGGCCTCGCTCAGGGGTCTAATTAGCGGCGGCACGTGGACGGGTGCCTCAGTAAAGAATTTCCCCACACAACAGGGCGGCAGCATGAGCTGACCGCCCTGACAAACATACCTTGCTCGCCACTTATGTAAGCTTTCATCCTGGCTGTGACGGGGCTTCTTTCTGTAAGCTCCGTCCAGCAGATCCTGGCTCCTGTCTCATCTCCAGGTGCAGCTGTTTGTCTTATCTTGGCTGTGACGGGGCTTCTCCTGTAAGCTCCGTCCAGCTCCATTTTCCTTCCAGCTCTTTGTCTCATCCTGGCTGTGACGGGGTTTCTGTAAGCTCCGTTCAGCTTGCAGGAGACAGTGGCTGCCTGTGGCTGTGAGGGTGCTCTTTGTGAGGACCGACACGCCATGCGCTGCTTGTAGCGCCTGTGGCTGTGAGGGTGCTCTTTGTGAGGACCGACACGCCATGCGCTGCCTTGCAGCGGCACCATCCCGGACCCATGTTTTTCCAGAAACTGGGAAGGGAAGTGTAAAAATTAAAAATAAAAAGTAAAATGAAAAATTTAATAAAATCTTCTGACATGTGGCATTCCCACAAGCCGATGTTCGTGCTGTGAGCACCGAAAAAACACTGGGAGAGTACACTGAGGTACTCGGGGATATGGAGGGGGGAGAGTCCTAAATTTAAATATTCAGTGCCTTTGTTCGGCTACGCCCGTCCATATCCCTAAGAGTACTCCAGTGACCCCTAGTGGATGATAAAGAAATCACTATCACTTTTCCCCGGGGTGTGACCACAGCCAGCCACTACTCCGGCCACCTTCTTGTGACACCAAAATGCATCTTACATATCATCAGGGTGGTGCTGCTGTTGGGGGCAGGTTGCTGCCTCAGTCTCCTGGTTGGTGCTGCGATTGGAGGGGGTACTGCTTCCCTGTGCTGCCACTGTCTCCCGGATCATCGTGCCGCTGGCTGAATTGCAGCTTGACGCTACTGCTGCCGGGAGTAACAGCTTTCTGACTGTTGTTGCTGGTGGCTGCCTACTGCTCATTGCCGCCGGAACACTGACCGGCTCGGCAGTGATGCTGGCAGAGGAGTAGTGGTGGTGGGGTGGGGGGGTGCCTGCTCCCTTCCCTTGAGCATGCCGCAGTGTAAAAAAATCAATAATAAATAGAGAGCATACCAGGGTGAGAGTCTGTATGGATCACAGTGATTACACGGGGCACAGCATAAGGACACCTTGCTGTGAGGGGCTCTGCCCACACAGATTGCTGCACCCTCTCTGATGTCAGCCGCTGCCCTCTCGTTCTCTGGGCAGCCAGTTCCAGTGTGAGGTAGGAGAGGAAGAGAACACACAGGTGTTAGGCGCCGTGGTCCGCGATGTCCTCGCGGCCCGGCGCCTAGCAACGCCGAGCGTGCTAGCCGCCGGCTCCCTAGCAACGCTAGGACGCCGGGCGCGCTGAGCCGCCTGGACCCTAGCAATGGGGACGCCACGGACGGACTGCGCTCCCCGTTGCAGGGTCAATCAAGTGAACTACACACACACTTGTCTTCTGGTCGTGCAGCAAGGCAGCTGCACGGCATGGTGCTAATCAGGCTCTGAACTTCTGATTGGAGGACTCCCTGCTAAATACCTTCTCAGTGCCTCACACAGACGCCGGTTATAGCTTCCTGCATGCTGCTTTGGTTTGCTGACGTCTGTTCCAGTTCTGCTGTGTCCGGTCATTCCTGTCCTCAGAGTTCCTGAATCTTGGTGTTGTCATCTCTTCCCAAGGAGACTTCCAGTCCTCATTTACCCGCAACAGTCGCTAGAGGATCTCGTGTGGTTTTCGTGAGTGGCAGCTCTGCCGCGTGCTGCGGCCTAGGCCGCTTTATTTTGTATTTTGTGTTGGTGCATTTGCGGAGGTTTCCGCTCCCACAGTCCTCTCCGGAACTCGCCGGTGCCGGGTAGGAGAGTGGACAAGTGGGTATTTTAGTTGTCCTTTTCCCTGGCGGTTTTCCACACATACTCTAGTTTAAAGTTAGTTTTGAGCCCCTGGCTTTGTTGTTTAGTAGAGGGCCCCTTGTTATCACCCTGTCTCGGATTTCTCTTTGTCTCCCATTAAGACCTGAGGGGCCATCGGAGTTGGGCAGACGTAATCCGCCCTTCAAACGCGGCTGCCATGGGTCCAAGCAACCATAGTCTCGCAAGAGATTTCTGACAGCACGGGCGAGACAACGGAGATAGGGCGCCAGGGGCTATTCCCGTTCCCACTCCCTTTCCCAGCATTACGTTCCAGTACTCAGGTCCTTGCTATAAGATATCCCCAGACCAGAGTATTGGAATCATAACAACAGGAGAGCAGCCCTGATATATAACAGAGGTGGAAGTTCTATAGGCAGCAGAGACGGAGACCAGCCTGCCTGTCTCCCAGTGCCCTGATCACTACACGCCACCAGCACAGCATTACAGGAGGGTCCTATAGTGCTGCCCTGAGCTAACAGGTGTGTGTACCAGTGTACCCCGTACAGTGTGCTGCGCCCTGGTGTCTCTGAGAGGGGTGAGGTCACCGTGCCGCTTTAGTATATGGCTTTTCCTTAGTACTGTACGTTACAGCCCTGCACTAGTAGTGGCAACTCTGCCCTATGTGAACCTGTGAGGTTATTTTCCTATTTACAGAATAACCGGGGAGAAGGCGGCCATATTGCGGCTCTCAAGAGAAGGCACTCTAGTACACCCCCTGCTGGCGGCCACTGCGCAGGCGCAACAAATTGAAATGCCCGATCTCTATAATGGGGCATATTTCTCTTAATTAAAAAAAACCTGTAACTTTCTGAAAAACCACAACCCCAAAAGGCACTTTACAGGGACATGCTCTATCTAATAAAACAAACCCCAAGTCATATATATATATATATATATATATAATAAGTAAAATCTTATTATATATATATATATAAATCTATTTCTCGTAGTCCGTAGTGGATGCTGGGACTCCGTAAGGACCATGGGGAATAGCGGCTCCGCAGGAGATTGGGCACAACTAAAGAGAGCTTTAGGACTACCTGGTGTGCACTGGCTCCTCCCCCTATGACCCTCCTCCAGACCTCAGTTAGGATACTGTGCCCGGAAGAGCTGACACTAAGGAAGGATTTTGAATCCCGGGTAAGACTCATACCAGCCACACCGTACAACTCGTGATATTATACCCAGTTAACAGTATGACAACAACGGAGCCTCTGCACAGATGGCTCTCAACAATAACCCTATTGTTAACAATAACTATGTACAAGTATTGCAGACAATCCGCACTTGGGATGGGCGCCCAGCATCCACTACGGACTACGAGAAATAGATTTACCGGTGAGTAAAATCTTATTTTCTCTGACGTCCTAAGTGGATGCTGGGACTCCGTAAGGACCATGGGGATTATATCAAAGCTCCCAAACAGGCGGGAGAGTGCGGATGACTCTGCAGCACCGAATGAGCGAACTCCAGGTCCTCCTCAGTCAGGGTATCAAACTTGTAAAATCTTGCAAATGTGTTTGACCCCGACCGAGTAGCAGCTCGGCAAAGTTGTAAAGCAGAGACCCCTCGGGCAGCCGCCCAAGAAGAGCCCACCTTCCGCGTGGAATGGGCTTTTACTATTCTAGAATGCGGAAGTCCCGCCGCAGAATGTGCAAGCTGAATTGTGCTACATATCCAGCGAGCAATAGTCTGCTTTGAAGCAGGAGCACCCATCTTGTTTGGTGCGTAGAGGATAAACAGCGAGTCAGTTTTCCTGACTCCAGCCATTCTGGAAACAAATTTTCAGGGCCCTGACTACATCCAGCAACTTGGAATCCTCCAAGTTCCGAGTAGCCGCAGGCACCACAATAAGTTGGTTCAAATGAAACGCTGAAACCACCTTAGGCAGAAATTGGGGACGAGTCCTCAATTCCGCCCTATCCATATGGAAAATCACATAAGGGCTTTTACATGACAAAGCCGCCAACTCTGACACATGCCTGGCCGAAGCCAGGGCCAATAGCATGACCACTTTCCACGTGAGATATTTTAACTCCACGGTTTAAAGTGGCTCAAACCAATGTGATTTAAGGAAATCCAACACCACGTTGAGATCCAAAGGTGCCACTGGAGGCACAAAAGGAGGCTGAATATGCAGCACTCCTTTAAAAAAAAGTCTGAACTTCCGGCAGGGAAGCCAGTTCTTTTTGGAAGAAAATCGACAGAGCCGAAATCTGGACCTTAATGGACCCCAATTTGAGGCCCATAGTCACCCCTGACTGTAGGAAGTGCAGGAATCAACCCAGTTGAAATTCCTCCATTGGGGCCTTCCTGTCCTCACACCAAGCAACATATTTTCGCCATATGCGGTGATAATGTTTTGCGGTCACGTCCTTCCTGGCTTTGTTCAGCGTAGGAATGACTTCCTCCGGAATGCCCTTTTCCTTCAGGATCCGGTGTTCAACCGCCATGCCGTCAAACGCAGCCGCGGTAAGTCTTGGAACAGACAAGGCCCCTGCTGCAGCAGGTCTTGTCTGAGCAGTAGAGGCCATGGGTCCTCTGAGATCATTTCTTGAAGTTCTGGGTACCAAGCTCTTCTTGGCCAATCCGGAACAATGAGTATAGTTCTTACTCTTCTCCTTCTTATTATCCTCAGCACCCTTGGTATGAGGGGAAGAGGAGGAAACACATAAACCGACCGGTACACCCACGGTGTCACTAGAGCAGGCTTTCCCAACCACGGTCCTCGAGGCACACCAACAGTGCAGGTTTTAGTGATATCCAGGCTGCAGCACAGACGGTTAAATCAGAATAACTGAGCTACTAATTAAGTCACCTGTGCTGAAACCTGGATAGCACTAAAACATGCACTGTTAGTGTGCCTTGAGGACCGTGGTTGGGAAAGCCTGCACTAGAGCATCCACCGATATCGCCTGAGGGTCCCTTGACCTGGCGCAATAGTTTTCTAGCTTTTTGTTGAGGTTTGTAATCAGCCGGAAGACTTCTGGATGAAGTCCCCACTCTCCCGGGTGGAGGTCGTGTCTGCTGAGGAAGTCTGCTTCCCAGTTGTCCACTCCCGGAATAACACGTGATTTTCCGCCCATCGGAGAATCTTCATGGCTTCTGCCATCGCCATCCTGCTTCTCGTGCCGCCCTGTCGGTTTACATGGGCGACCGCCGTGATGTTGTCTGGGTGAATCAGTACTAGCTGACTTTGAAGCAGGGGTCTTGCCTGACTTAGGGCATTGTAAATGGCTCTTAGTTCCAGAATATTTATGTGTAGGGACATTTCCTGGCTTGACCATAGTCCCTGGAAATTTCTTCCCTGTGTGACTGCTCCCCAGCTTCGAAGGCTGGCGTCCGTGGTTACCAGGACCCAGTCCTGTATGCCGAATCTGCAGCCCTCTAGAAGATGAGCACTCTGCAGCCACCACAGTAGAGACACCCTGGTCCTTGCAGACAGGGTTATCCTCTGATGCATCTGAAGATGCGATCCGGACCACTTGTCCAACAGATCCCACTGAAAGATCCGTGCATGGAACCTTCCGAACGGAATTGCTTCGTAAGAAGCTACCATCTTTCCCAGGACTCGCGTGCAGTGGTGCACCGACACCTGTTTTGGTCTTAAGAGGTCTCTGACTAGCGATGACAACTCCTTGGCCTTCTCCTCCGGGAGAAACACCCTTTTCTGTTCTGTGTCCAGAACCATCCCCAGGAACAATAGACGTGTTGCAGGAACCAGCTGCGACTTTGGAATATTCAGGATCCAGCCGTGCTGTTGTAGCACCAGCCTAGAGCAAGTGCTACTCGGATCAACAACTGTTTCTTGGACCTCGCCTTTATCAGGAGATCGTCCAAGTACGGGATAATTATAACTTCCTTTTTTCGCAGGAGTATCATCATTAACTTGGTAAACACCCTCAGTGCCGTGGACAGACCAAACGGCAGCGCCTGGAATTGGTAATGACAGTCCTGTACCACAAATCTTAGGTACACCTGGTGAGGAGTGTAAATGGGGACATGCAGGTAAGCATCCTTGATGTCCAGTGATACCATGTAATCTCCTTCCTCCAGGCTTGAGATAACCGCCCTGATTCCATCTTGAACCTGAACCGTTTTATATACGTGTTCAAAGATTTTAAATTTAAAATGGGTCTAACCGAACCGTCCGGTTTCGGTACCACAAACATTGTGGAATAGTAACCCTTTCCTTGTTGAAGGAGGGGTACCTTGACTATCACCTGCTGCGAATACAGCTTGTGAATTTGCCTCTATCACAGCCTCCCTGTCCAAGGGAGATGTTGGCAAGGCAGATTTTAGGAAACGGCGAGGGGGAGACGTCTCGAATTCCAGCTTGTATCCCTGAGACACTACTTGTAGAATCCAGGGATCCACCTGTGAGCAAGCCCACTGACCGCTGAAGCACTTGAGACGGGCCCCCACCGCACCTGGCTCCACCAGTGGAGCCCCAGCGTCATGCTGTGGACTTAGCGGAAGCGGGGGAGGACTCTTGTTCCTGGGAACTGGCTGTATATATATATATATGCACACACACTCATGTATATACATGCATATACATGTATACACAAATACACGTATGTACATGTTTATGTATGTATAATACACTGATAGAGTACATTATATTTATGAATTAATTGCTTCCCGATTCTGCAGCAGCATCATCAGCACCACCAGTGTTACTCACAGTCACTTCACACTGACTGCTGCACAACACATCACTTAATTTCTGGGCCGCCCGCCACCTGGTGAAGAGACATGGGAGATGAAGGACCAGCAGTGCCACGTTGAGCGGAAGTATTGTGAATTAGTTACCCACACACTCCTTGTGACACCTGCTCCCCGTCTGCCCTCCCAGCAGCGGTGGTGGGAGGTACAGAAATGAGCTGCAGGCTAGGCTCCACTGATCACACACTCAGCGATCACTGTGCTACAGCAAGCGTGGCGTGCAGCGGTGCTGGACATTAGGGAGTGCCTGTGCGCACCAGGCACCCCCTGTACACACGCCTATGCGCTACCACCCCCCATATGCCACACTACATCACTATGCTACAGCCCTCCCATATGCTGCACTTCATAGTTACACTATACCCCCCATACAACATACTACATCACCACACTACACTACTCACAATAAAATTAAAACATCCCAGTTCCTCATTCTTAATAAGCTCACGTGAGTTCTCTCCCCAACGGAGCTCCAGACCAAGTAACAATGAAGACACCAGCAGCGTGTAGGGGGCAGGCCTGGTCCACTTGTCAGGAGAGAGCAGTCACTGGAGGGTAAGAAGGGGGCGGGGCCTAGTCCTACAGACGGGAGAGAGCACAGACAGGAGAGAGCAAGGTACAGGGGTAGAAGAGGACGGCTGATGTGAAGAAGGGGGAGGGGCCTATTCTTACAGGCTCTCAAAATTCGACTTTTTAAAATTCGACATTTGACAAATTCGACTTTTCTGCAATGGTACAAATGCAGCAGTTCGACAAAAGTATATTCAATTGAAGTTTGTAAATTCGACAACAGTGCTTTTAAACAGTAAATTCGTAATTTTCAATCCACCACATTTTGCAGGCGGAATCTAATAAAAAAAATTAAAACATGTTTTTTTTGCTGTTTTTTGGGGGGTAATAGCATATCTATTTATATTAGAAGGGATTAGGTACTTGGTTTGTCTTTTTTGGAGGCACAAGTATTATTTATATATTTTTTAAAAGATTATTATTTGTTTGTTATTTTTAAATGGAATGTGAAAAACCCGGAAAAAAAATTTGCGTGGGGTACCCCCTCCAAAGCATAACCAGCCTCGGGCTCTTCGAGCCGATCCTGGTTCTAAAAATCCGGGGGAAAAACGGACAGGGGATCCCCCGTATTTTTAAAACCAGCACCGGGCTCTGCGCCTGGTGCTGGTGCAAAAAATACGGGGGACAAAAAGAGTAGGGTCCCCCATATTTTTTACACCAGCATCGGGCTCCACTAGCTGGACAGATAATGCCACAGCCGGGGGTCACTTTTATACAGTGCCCTGCGGCCGTGCCATTAAATATCCAACTAGTCACCCCTGGCCGGGGTACCCTGGGGGAGTGGGGACCCCTTCAATCAAGGGGTCCCCCCCCCCAGCCACCCAAGGGCCAGGGGTGAAGCCCGAAGCTGTCCCCCCCATCCAAGGGCTGCGGATGGGAGGCTGATAGCCTTGAGAAAATTGAAAGAATATTGTTTTTTCCAGTAGCACTACAAGTCCCAGCAAGCCTCCCCCGCAAGATGGTACTTTGAGAACCACAAGTACCAGCATGCGGGAGAAAAACGGGCCCGCTGGTACCTGTAGTTCTACTGGGAAAAAAATACCCAAATAAAAACAGGACACAGACACCGTGAAAGTATAACTTTATTTTACACCTGCCGACACACACATACTTACCTATGTTGACACGAAGCAGTCGGTCCTCTTCTCCAAGTAGAATCCACGGGTACCTGAAAATAAAAGATAATTATACTCACCTGATCCAGGTTCCAGATTAAATCCACGTACTTGGCAAAACAACAAACCGAACACCCGGACCAGACGGACTGAAAGGGGTCCCATGTTTACACATAGGACCCCTTTCCACGAATGCAGACATCCGAATCTCGCGGGAATCAGCGGGATGATGACGTTCGGGCGCGCTCGGGTTAGCCGAGCAAGGCGGGAAGGTTCGAACCTGCCTCGGACCCATGTAAAATGGGTCAAGTCCGGAGGGTCCGGATTCCGACGAACCGAACCCACTCATCACTAGTATGTACGTGTGTGTCAGGTGTCGTACGTGTGTGTGTGTCAGGTGGCGCGTACCTACATGTGTGTATGTCAGGTGCTGTGCATGTGTGTACGTACACGCGTGTATGTGTCAGGTGCCACGCGTGTACGTGTGTGTGCGTGTGTGTGCCAGGAGCAGCACGTGTACATGCGTGAGGGTGTCAGGAGCCACGCGTATACGTACATACGTGTAGGTGTCAGGTGCAGCACGTATACATACATACGTGTGTGTGTCAGGAGCCGAGCGTGTACGTACATGTGTGTGTGTCAGGAGCAACACGCGTGTGTGTCAGGAGCCACGCGTGTGCATACGTGTGTGTGTGTCAGATGCCACACGTGTACGTACGTACGTACGTACGTACGTGCGTGCGTGCGTGCGTGTGTGTCAGGTGCCGCGCGTGTACGTGTGTGTGTGTGTGTGTGTGTGTCAAGTGCCGCGTGTGTACGTACGTATGTGTGTGCCTGGAGCCGCGCGTGTACATACATGTGTGTGTGTGTTTCAGGTGCTGTACATGTATGTGTGTGTCTCAGGTGCTGTACGTGTATGTGTGTATCTCAGGTGCTGCATTTGTATGCGTCAGCTGCCACGTGGGTGTCAGGTGTTGAGCGTGTATGTGTTTGTGTCAGCTGTCGCATCTGTATGTGTGCGACTGTCAGGTGCTGCGCGTGTATGTGTGTCAGGTGCTGCATGTATATATGTGTGTGTTAGGTGCTGTTCATGTATGTGGGAGTGGCAGGTGCTGCATGTGTATATATGTGTAAGTAGCAGGTGCTGCGTGTGTATACGAGTGTGTGTGAGGTGCTGCGAGTGTATGTGTGTGTTAGGTGCTCTGAGTGTATATGATTGTGTGTCAGGTGCTGTGCGTGTGTGCGTTAAATGCCACATGTATATATGTGTGTCAGGTGCTGCGTGTGTGTGTGTGTGTGTGTCAGGTGCTGCTTGTCTGTATGTGTGTGTGGGTGTGTCAGGTGCTGCATATCTGTGTGTGGGTGTGTCAGGTGCTGCATGTCTGCGTGTGTGTGTGTCAGGCGCTGCATGTCTGCGTGTGTGTGTCAGGCGCTGCATGTCTGCGTGTGTGTGTGTCAGGCGCTGTATGTCTGCGTGTGTGTGTCAGGCGCTGCATATCTGTGTCAGGTGCTGTGTGTGTGTGCGTGTCTGCGTGTGTGTCAGGTGCTGCGTGTCTGCGTGTGTGTCAGGTGCTGCGTGTCTGCGCGTGTGTCAGGTGCTGCGTGTCTGCCAGGTGCTGCGTGTCTGCGTGTGTGTCAGGTGCTGCGTGTCTGCGTGTGTGTCAGGTGCTGCGTGTGTGTCAGGTGCCGCGTGTCTGCGTGTGTGTCAGGTGCTGCGTGTGTCAGGTGCTGCATGTCTGCGTGTGTGTCAGGTGCTGCGTGTGTGTCAGGCGCTGCGTGTCTGCGTGTGTGTCAGGTGCTGCGTGTGTGTCAGGCGCTGCGTGTCTGCGTGTGTGTCAGGCGCTGCGTGTCTGCGTGTGTGTCAGGCGCTGCGTGTCTGTCAGGCGCTGCGTGTCTGCGTGTGTGTCAGGCGCTGCTTGTGTGTCATGTGCTGCATGTCTGCGTGTGTGTGTCAGGTGCTGCGTGTGTCAGGTGCTGCGTGTGTGCCAGGTGCTGCGTGTCTGCGTGTGTGTCAGGCGCTGCGTGTCTGCGTGTGTGTCAGGCGCTGCGTATCTGCGTGTGTGTCAGGCGCTGCGTATCTGCGTGTGTGTCAGGCGCTGCGTGTGTGTCAGGCGCTGCGTGTCTGTGTGTGTGTCAGGCGCTGCGTGTCATGTGCTGCATGTCTGCGTGTGTGTGTGTGTGTCAGGTGCTGCATGTGAGTATGTCAGGTGCTGTGTGTGAGTGCGTGTGTCAGGTGCGTGTGAGTGTCAGGTGTGTGCGTGTGTGTCAGGTGTGTGCGTGTGTGTCAGGCGCTGCCTGTGTGTCAGGCGCTGCCTGTGTGTCAGGCGCTGCCTGTGTGTCAGTGTCAGGCGCTGCCTGTGTGTCAGGCGCTGCCTGTGTGTCAGGCGCTGCCTGTGCGTGTGTGTCAGGCGCTGCCTGTGCGTGTGTGTCAGGCGCTGCCTGTGCGTGTGTGTCAGGCGCTGCCTGTGCGTGTGTGTCAGGCGCTGCCTGTGCGTGTGTGTCAGGCGCTGCGTATCTGTGTGTGTCAGGTGCTGCGTGTGAGTGTGTGCGTGTGTGTCAGATCCGTGTGAATGTTAGGTACTGCATCTGTGTGTGTGCGTGTCAGGTGCTGCGTGTGTGTCAGGCGCTGCATATGCGTGTGCGTGTATCAGGTACTGCGTGTGAGTGCGTGTGTGTCAGGTCCGTGTGAGTGTCAGGTGCTGTGTGTGTGTGTGTGTGAGGTGCTGTGTGTGTGCGTGTGTGTCAGGCGCTGCATATGCGTATGCGTGTCAGGCATTGCATGTCTGTGTGTGTCAGGCGCTGCGTGTCTGGGGGGGGTGGCCGGACACACAGCAGAGAGGGGGGGGGTGGCTGGACACACAGCAGAGAGGGGAGGGTGACCGGACACACGGCAGGGAGGGGAGGGGGTAGGGGGTGTTCGAACACAGCGGGAAGAGGGGGGGGGGTTGCCGAACACACAGCAGGGGAGGGGAGGGTAGGCCGGACACAGCAGGTGAGGGGGGGGGGCTGGACACACAACAGGGAGGGGGGGTAGGCAGGACACACAGCAGGGGAGGGGAGGGGGGGTAGGCCGGACAAACAGCAGGGAGGGGGGGTAGGCCGGACACACAGCAGGTGAGGGGGGGGGGGGCTGGACACACAGCAGGTGAGGGGGGGGGGCTGGACACACAGCAGGGAGGGGGGGGGGAAGGCCGGACACACAGCAGGTGAGGGGGGGGGGGGGTAGGCGGCTGGACACACAGCAGGTGAGGGGGGCTGGACACACAGCAGGTGAGGGGGGGGGGTAGGCCGGACACACAGCAGGTGAGGGGGGGGGGGTGGATGGACACACAGCAGGTGAGGGGGGGAGCTGGACACACAGCAGGTGAGGGGGGGGGTGGCCTTATTATAATAACCGTGTGGGGGAGGAGTCTGCGGCGGTGGGTGAATGAGATGTGGGGGGGGGTAGGCCGGACAAACAGCAGGGAGGGGAGGGGGGGTAGGCCGGACACACAGCAGGTGAGGAGGGGGGGGCTGGACACACAGCAGGTGAGGGGGGGGGCTGGACACACAGCAGGGGGGGGGGGAATAGGCCGGACACACAGCAGGGGAGGGGAGGGTGGCCGGACACACAGCAGGGAGGAGGGGGGGTAGTCCGGACACACAGCAGGGAGGGGGGGGGTAGGCCGGACACACAGCAGGGAGGGGGGGGGTAGGCCGGACACACAGCAGGGGAGGGGAGGGTGGCCGGACAAACAGCAGGGGGGGGGGTAGGCCGGACACACAGCAGGGAGGAGGAAGGGTGCCCGGAGACACAGCAGGGAGGAGGGAGGGTGGCCGGAGACACAGCAGGGAGGAGGGAGGATAGACGGACACACAGCAGGGAGGGGGGGGGGGGTGGCCGGACACACAGCAGGGAGGAGGGAGGGGGGTTGGCCGGACACATAGCAGGGAGGAGGGAGGGGGGGGGGTTGGCCGGACACATAGCAGGGAGGAGGGAGGGGTTGGCCGGACACACAGCAGGGAGGGTGGCCGGACACACAGCAGGGAGGAGGGAGGGTGGCCGGACACACAGCAGGGAGGAGGGAGGGTAGACGGACACACAGCAGGGAGGGGGGGGGTGGCCGGACACACAGCAGGGAGGAGGGAGGGGGGTTGGCCGGACACACAGCAGGGAGGAGGGAGGGGGGTTGGCCGGTCACACAGCAGGGAGGAGGAAGGGTAGCCGGACACACAGCAGGGAGGGGGGGGGTGGCCGGACACACAGCAGGGAGGGGGGGGGTGGCCAGACACACAGCAGGGAGGAGGGGGGGGGGGTTGGCCGGACACACAGCAGGGAGGGGGGGTGGCCGGACACACAGCAGGGAGGGAGGGGGGGGGTGTTGGCCGGACACACAGCACGGAGGAGAGGGGGGGTGTAGCCGGACACACAGCAGGGAGGGGGGGATGGCCGGACACACAGCAGGGAGGGGAATTTGGAGTCTGGCTATAGGTGCACATTACGTGGGGGGGGGAGGGGTTGGTGAGCTGGAGGATAAGTAAAACAGCTGACACGACATGGGAGTTGGAGTGCCAGCAGGTCACACTAGTGTACACAACACATAACAGGGGGGAGGTGTTGGGAAGAGGTGCGGAGCAGGGAATTGAGCAGTGCTGGGAGTGGCAAGTAATTGCCAGTCAGCCTTGTGCTGGGCACATCCAGACGTTGATCACATGCCACTGTTTTCTTACCCAGACACCTCTGCCGCTGTGTGCTAGATCTGTGAGTGCGCCTCCCCCCTCTCTTCTCCACGCCACTGTGACTGGCCTGGCAGAGCTGTCTTCATTGAAGCAGCGGGGGAAGGGGTGGTAGAATGCAGGTGTCCGGGTCTTCTCCCCCTATAAGGTGCTGTTTCCAAGGTCCGCTGGAGGGGGAGTGGCCAAAGTGTTTCATCAGCCCCTCTACACCGCCGCAGCTCCCGGCCTCCCAGAGTACACCTTCCTCCTCGGCTCCTCCTCCCTTTCCTAAGAAAGTAATGAAGAAGGGGTCGGGGCCTATTCCTGCAGACGGGAGAGACGGAGAGCACACTCGGGAGAGAGCAAGGTACAGGGGAAGAAGGGGGCGGGCTGAGTAAAAAAGGTGCGGGGCCTATTCCTACAGATGGGAGAGATCACAAATGGCAGAAAGAAAGATACAGGGGATGAAGGGGGCGGGCTGAATGAAGAAGGGGGCGGGTCCTATTCCTGCAGATGGAGAGAGACGGGGGGGGGTTGGAACATAGAGAGGAGAATCAGAGAATTGGGAGATCAGAGAGGCGGGTTGGAGGGGGGATCGGAGTGCTCTTGCTGCTTGTGAACCTGTAGCGGAAGAGGAGGATGGGGACCCAGAGTCTGGTGGCGGAAATTGTGGGTGGTGGGCCCAGGTGCAGAAATATGCTTTGGGCCCCTCTCCTCAAGTTCAAAATATGTTGCTTGGTAGTGGAGAGAGAGAGTGAGAGGACTACAGGGAGAGGCAGTGGGTGAAGGGTAGAAGATGACAGGGAGAGGTAGTGGGTGAAGAGGAGAGGGTTAAAGGTAGAGGCAGTGGGTGAAGGGGAGGTGGTTAAAGGTAAAGGCAGTGGGTGACGGGGAGACAGAGGGTGACAGGAGAGGTAGTTGGTGACGGGGATAGGGGGACAGGAGAGGCAGCAGGTGATAAGGAGAGGGTGACAGGGAGAGGTTTAATGGTTACAGGGAAAAACAGTGGGTGACTAGGAAGAGGCAGAGTGTGACAGGGAGAGTTAGAAGGTGACGTGAATTAGAGTGTGACAGGGTGAGGCTCAGGATGACAGAGTGGGTGAAAGGAAGAGACGGTGGGTGACTGGGAGAGAGTGGGTAACAGGTAGAGGGTGACGGGGAGAGGCAGAGGTGAAGTCTTTATAGGAGGGAGTCAAGGGGGTAAATTGGGTTTAAAGGGTTCACTGGGATTCGGTATGTGTGTGCGAGAGAGTAAGACAGAGAGAAAAAAGGAGAGACATGGAGATTAGACATAGAGATACATACATGTATGTCTGTGTGAGAGATATGTATGCGTGTGTGAGAGATATGCATATGTGTGTGAGAGATATATATATATATATGTGTGTGTGTGTGAGAGAGAGCGATATACAGTATATGTGTGTGCGAGACAAAAAAAATTAGAAAGACATGGATAGAGAGAGAGACAGAGCGATCTATATGTGTGTGCGAGTGAGACAGAAAAATGAGAAAGACATGGGGCGGGATGTACTAATGTACATCGCCGCCCTGCGCCATGATGCTGATCGCATATGTACTCAGCATTGCGGAGGACAGCTCTTCCGATAAGAGCTGTCCTCCGCGATGCGCAGCGGCAGCCTGACTTCCGGGATTCGGCCCCAGAAGTCAGTCTGTGCATGCGCAGGGTGACGGGGGTGGCCGCAGGGCATGCTAGGAGGGATCCGATTAGATCCCTCACACAGCGCCGCGGAGAGAAGCCCCATAGGCTTCTATGGACGTACCCCACCGCGGCGCTGTCCTGCCGGCCTGGGGTTAGTACATCCGGAAAATGCGGTAAACAGGGAGTTTACCGCATTTTCCGCTTAGTACATCCCGCCCATGGAGAGATAGAGAAAAAGAGAGACAGAGAAATAGAGAGAGTGAGAAACAGACAGACATGGATAGAAACAAAGAGAGAAAGACATGAAAAGAAAAACATGTATGTGTGTGAGAGAGATATGTATGTGTCTGAGAGAGACAGAAACATGTAGTGAGACATGGGGAGACAGAGCAAAAGGGAGAGACAGAGACAGAAAAAGGGAGAGAGACACAGAGAGACAGAGAAAAGGAGAGAGAGACATGGAGAGATAGAGAGACAGAAATGGAGAGACAGAGAAAAAGAGACATGAAAAGACAAACATACTGTACGTATGTGTGAGAGATGTGTACAGTGTGTGTGTGTGTGTGTGTGTGTGTGTGTGTGTGTGTGTGTGAGAGAGAGAGAGAAAGGTGTGTGTGTTAGACAGAAAAATGAAGAGAGACATGAGGAGACAGACATAGGGATAGAGACAGAGAAAATGGAATATTTACAGAGACAGACATGAAGAGAGAGAGAGAGACATGAAAAAAAAAGAGATACAGAGAAAAAGAGAGACATGAAAAGAGAGAGAGAAACAGACATGGAGAGACAGAGTGATATGAAAAGAGACAAGAAAAGAGTCATGAAAAGAGAGAGAGAGTGAGATATCAAGAAAGAGACATGAAAAGAGAGAGACACATGAAAAGACAGAGACAGGAAGAGAGAGAGATGGACATAAGAGAAAGAAAGTGATAGACATGAGAGAGAGACATGAAGAGAGATATGAAAAGAGAGACACACAGAGGGAGAAACATGGAGAGACATGAAAAGAGAGAGGGAGAGAGACACATGAAAAGAGAGAGACACATGAAAAGAGAGATACAGAGAAAAAGAGAGACACATGAAAAGAGATATGAAAACAGTGAGAGACACATGAAAAGAGACATGAAGAGAGAGATACACATGAAAAGAGAGAGAGACATGAAAAGAGAGAGACACACAGACATGGAGAGAGAGAGACATAGATTGACATGTAAAGAGTCATGGAAAGAGAGATATGAAAAGAGAGAGATGAAGAGACAGTGAGAGACATGAAAAGAGAGATACAGAGAAAAAGAGACACACATGAAGAGAGACTTGAAAAGAGAGATAGGCACATGAAAAAAGAGAGATACAGAGAAAAAGAGAGAGAGAAAGACATGGAGAGAGAGACAGAGTGACATGAAAAGAGACAAGAAAAGGGCGCTATGAAAAGAGAGTGAGAGATCAAGAAAGAGACATGAAAGGAGAGACACATGAAGAGAGAGACACACATACACATCAAAAGAGAGATAGGCACATGAAAAGTGAGATACAGAGAAGAAAAAGAGCCAGACACATGAAAGAGAGAGTAAGACACATGAAAGAGAGAGTAAGACACATGAAAAGAGGCAGAGAGGACAACACCATCACCCTCCACACCCCTAGATAGACAATGTAGCACAATCTTTTCCTCCAGCAACGCCCCCTCCCCCCCCCCCCCATAGACAGACACTTCCTCTTCCCATAGACAGACAGCACAATCACCCCCCCTTCCACAGGCAGACAGGACAACACCATCACCCCCCCCTCCCCCCCTCAACACAGACAGCTTTGCACCATCTTTTCCCCCAGCATGACCCTTCTCTCCCCTGCCTAGCCAGACAGGCGCAGCACCATCATTCCCGGACAGCACATGGGCACCATCGTTCCTCTTGGTCAACCTTCTGGCCGCGCGCGATTCCGAAAAGGGGGCGCGGCCTACGAAAAGGGGGCGTGGCTTCGTGGGAGGACCCGCGATCGCGAGTCACGCCCCCGTTTTCGTCACTGAGGGGGCATGCCCAGCGCTCTGTGAGCTGCTGGCATGCCCCCTCTCCCTCTGTCTGCACTGAATAGACGCTGTGCGCATGCGCACAGCGTCTATTCACCGCTGCTCTGCTAAGCAGGGCAGCGGGTGACAGAGCCTCCCAACTGCCCCCCCCCCCACCGCGGGACACTGCGGCCCGCGGGTGGGACAGCGGGACAGTCCCCAAAAAACGGGACTGTCCCGCGAAAATCGGGACAGTTGGGAGGTATGATGATGGAAGTGACCAGGGCCGGAGGGTGATGGAGGTGACCAGGGCCGGTTCCTGATGGAGGTGATCTGGGGTGCTATGTATAAGGCTTACCGGGGGACATGGACTCAGGAAAGCTTCTCTGCTCTCTTTATTTTCGCGCCGGGGCCGGTCACTAGATCATGACGTCGAACCCGGCAATAGCAGCCTGTCTGTGAGAGGGGATGAGGACGGTAAGAGAATGGGAGGAGATGTGAAGAGAGGGGAGTGGGCTCCCTCTTCCTCCTCCAGCTAGACCGCCTCCTCCTCCTCCTTTATTACAGACCACAGCCGTGCGTGCCCAGCAATACATTCATAAAGATAAGTCAGTATAATTAAGTTTGACACATATGGGCCCCTTCATTACCATGGGCCCCTGCGCATTGCACCCCCTGCACCAGTGGAAGTTCCGCAGCAGCAGCTGCAGTGCTAGGCTGCGTCTATAATGACGGGATAAATACTGCACAGTGCTAAGCACTTTTGAACTTCCCGCCCCTGGCTGACTGTGCTGTGATCACGTGGTGTAGGAGCCGGCCCTGCCACCGCTCCTACACCACGGAACAATAAAACTAACGTGAGCCGTGCCAGGGCCTATAATTATCACACTATGCCCCCAGTAACCCCAAAACACCCCCTTACCCCACTGTATCACCCAAGTGTAGGCCGTTCCCCTCCAGTTTACCAACAAAAACCAGAGGCGAGGAAAAAGTCGTCCATGTTAGTACACCCAAGTGAAGCTGCCACTGTACACCCCCTGCTGGCGGCCACTGCGCAGCCGCAACAAATTGAAAAGCCCTATCATTATAATGGGGCATATTTTACTTAATAAAAAAAAAACTATAACTTTCTGAAAAACCACAACCCCAAAAGGCACTACACTGGGACATACTCTATCTAATAAAACAAACCCCTAGGGGTATATTTACTAAGCTCCCGATTTTGACCGAGATGCCGTTTTTTCTTCAAAGTGTCATCTCGGTTAATCTCGGTCATTTACTAAACACTAATCACGGCAGTGATGAGGGCATTCGTAATTTTTTGCTAGTTCAGGTAAAAAATTACGAATGAATACACCATCGGTCAAATTACGCCTGTTTAGATATGAATCTCGGTCATTTACTAAGAAGTGCAAAGCAAAAAAACACAAAACACTGCCGTGAAAAATTACAACTCGTAAAAAAGTCCTAAAAAAAACAGACCTGCTTTTTTTTTCCGTGATTTGAGATGCATGCAGGGATCCATGAGATCCGTGCATGTATATCAGTGGGAAGGGGTGGGAAAGTGCTTATTTTTGCCAAAAAAATTGCGTGGGGTCCCCCCTCCTAAGCATAACCAGCCTCGGGCTCTTTGAGCCGATCCTGGTTGCAGAAATATGGGGGAAAAAATGACAGGGGTTCCCCCATATTTAAGCAACCAGCATCGGGCTCTGCGCCTGGTCCTGGTCCCAAAAATACGGGGGACAAAAAGAGTAGGGGTCCCCCGTATTTTTAAAACCAGCACCGGGCTCCACTAGCTGGACAGATAATGCCACAGCCGGGGGTCACTTTTATACAGCGCCCTGCGGCCGTGGCATCAAAAATCCAACTAGTCACCCCTGGCCGGGGTACCCTGGGGGAGTGGGGACCCCTTCAATCAAGGGGTCCCCCCCCCCCAGCCACCCAAGGGCCAGGGGTGAAGCCCGAGGCTGTCCCCCCCCATCCAATGGGCTGCGGATGGGGAGGCTGATAGCCATTTGTGATAATGAAAAGATATTGTTTTTAGTAGCAGTACTACAAGTCCCAGCAAGCCTCCCCCGCATGCTGGTACTTGGAGAACCACAAGTACCAGCATGCGGCGGAAAAACGGGCCCGCTGGTACCTGTAGTACTACCACTAAAAAAATACCCAAAAAAACACAAGACACACACACCGTGAAAGTATAATTTTATTACATACATACACACATACATACATACTTACCTTATGTTCTCACGCAGGTCGGTCCTCTTCTCCAGTAGAATCCAAGGGCTACCTCTTTGAAGAAATTCTACTCACCAGATCCATGGGTCCAGGCTCCTCGGCAAATCCAGGGTTAATCCACGTACTTGAATAAATAAAAAAAAACGGTGTCCCGACCACGAACTGAAAGGGGACCCATGTTTGCACATGGGTCACCTTCCCACGAATGCCAGAAACCCACTTTGACTTCTGTCTAAGTGGGTTTCTTCAGCCAATCAGGGAGTGCCACGTTGTAGCACTCTCCTGATCAGCTGTGTGCTGCTGTCCTCACTGACAGGCGGCACACGGCAGTGTTACAATGTAGCGCCTATGCGCTCCATTGTAACCAATGCTGGGAACTTTCTGCTCAGCGGTGACGTCACTTTAGGTCAACCGCAGGGCAGAAAGTTCCCATCATTGGTTACAATGTAGCGCATAGGCGCTACATTGTAACACTGCCGTGTGCTGCCTGTCAGTGAGGACAGGAGCACACAGCTGATCAGGAGAGTGCTACAACGTGGCACTCCCTGATTGGCTGAAGAAACCCACTTAGTCAGAAGGCAAAGTGGGTTTCTGGCATTCGTGGAAAGGTGACCCATGTGCAAACATGGGTCACCTTTCAGTTCGAGGTCGGGCAACCGTTTTTTTGTTTTATTCAAGTACGTGGATTATCCCTGGATTTGCCGAGGAGCCTGGACCACTGGATCTGGTGAGTAGAATTTCTTCAACAGGTAGCCCTTGGATTCTACTGGAGAAGAGGACCGACCTGCGTGAGAACATAAGGTAAGTATGTATGTATGTGTGTATGTATGTAATAAAATTATACTTTCACGGTGTGTGTGTCTTGTGTTTTTTTGGGTATTTTTTTAGTGGTAGTACTACAGGTACCAGCGGGCCCGTTTTTCCGCCGCATGCTGGTACTTGTGGTTCTCCAAGTACCAGCATGCGGGGGAGGCTTGCTGGGACTTGTAGTACTGCTACTAAAAACAATATCTTTTCATTATCACAAATGGCTATCAGCCTCCCCATCCGCAGCCCATTGGATGGGGGGGGACAGCCTCGGGCTTCACCCCTGGCCCTTGGGTGGCTGGGGGGGGGACCCCTTGATTGAAGGGGTCCCCACTCCCCCAGGGTACCCCGGCCAGGGGTGACTAGTTGGATTTTTGATGCCACGGCCGCAGGGCACTGTATAAAAGTGACCCCCGGCTGTGGCATTATCTGTCCAGCTAGTGGAGCCCGGTGCTGGTTTTAAAAATACGGGGGACCCCTACTCTTTTTGTCCCCCGTATTTTTGGAACCAGGACCAGGCGCAGAGCCCGATGCTGGTTGCTTAAATATGGGGGAACCCCTGTCAATTTTCCCCCCATATTTCTGCAACCAGGATCGGCTCAAAGAGCCCGAGGCTGGTTATGCTTAGGAGGGGGGACCCCACGCATTTTTTTGGGGGGATTTTACATTGTTTAATTAAAAAAAAAAAAAATAAGAACCCCAGCACGGATCACACAGATCCGGCCGAGATTGATTGTAAAAAAAAACGGCAGTGTTTTGCTAATCACTGCCGTAAAAATAGGTAAAAAAAAACGAATGACATCGACATCGGAAGAAAAGAAAAACCCGAATACGACAGCTTAGTAAATCCATCGTAATCAATTCAAAAAGTTGCAGTTTTACACTGTCGATGTCATTCGTGATTGAACTTTGACCTTTTTTCGGAAATTACGAATCTTAGTAAATTTACCCCCTAGTCTTTCTTTGTCCTCTACCCTGAGTTATGCCTTCCCAAAAATCTCCTCATTCACTCTATAGGAAAACGGTGTCAATAAGCCAACAAGGAAGTAGCAGAAAAAAACTGACAGTTGGAACTTTAGGTTACTCCCAATTCCTCATTTTTTATTATTTTGCCCTGAAATTTGGCATGCAGCACCGGGTGACGATTCTACGCTCCCGTGCCAAATTTCAGCTCAGTACGTCCAATCAGTTTTGAGGTGTAGCCCCTCAAATACCATGCCCCCATCTCAGAAGTTCCCTATGGGAGAATTCCGTTTGTTCGATTCAGCCTTAATATAAGGGCACGACCGTGTGTGTAGATGTAGGTGTGTGTACGTCAGTGTACGTCCAGGTGTCAACGCGTGTATGTATAGATGCAGGTGTGGGTACGTCTGTGTATGTCCAGGTGTCAGAATGTGTATGTATAGATGCAGGTGTGGGAACGTCAGTGTAGGTTCAGGTGTCAGCGCGTGTATGTATAGATGCAGGTGCTTGTATGTCCAGATGTCAGTGCATGTATGTATAGATGCAAGTGTGGGTACGTCGGTGTATGTCCATTTGTCAGCGCGTGTATATATAGATGCAGGTGCTTGAATGTTGGTGTATGTCCAGGTGTCAGCATGTGTATGTATAGATGCAGGTGTGGGAATGTTGGTGTATGTCCAGGTGTCAGGGCGTGTATGTATGGATATTAGGTGTGGGTACATCAGTGTATGTCCAGGTGTTAGCGCATGTATGTATAGATGCAGGATAATAATCGCACAGCGTGCCCCCCGCCAACCACAAACCTCCCCCACCCCCCTGTATGACATAAACACCGCTAATTCCACTTACACACAATAATTTCAGTTTGCGACCAGGAGCCGGCAATGTATGTGCACCCAAATGAAGCCACTGTACATGCCCTGCAGGCTGCTATGTACTGCACAGGTGCAACAAATTTAAATGCCCTATCTTTAAAATGGGGCATATTTTACTAAATTAAAAAAACCTGTAACTTTCTGTAAAACCTTAACCCCAAAAGGCACTACACTAACATCGGGGTGTAGAGTTGGATGTTGATCCAAGGCACCAACAGGCTAAAGCTTTGACTGTTCCCAGGATGCCTTGCACCGCCTCCTCTATAACCCTGCCCAGTGGCGTAACTAGACCTTTGTGGGCCCCATAGCAAAATTCTGAATGGGCCCACCAGCACTCAACAAGAATGAGTGGCGTTTGGGGTCAGAAAAGTAGAGGGGAAGGGGTCTGACAGAGTAGGGGGCAGGACATGAATGAATAGAAACTGAGGTGTCCATTATATAAAGAAATACAGTATGTGTGTCTGTGTGTATATCACACACACACATATAAGGGAAATTCAAATGCCCTCAATTATTGCGCCCATTACACTCTGGTTTAGGTGCACAAAGCACCTAAACCTGAATAAAGTAATGGGCGCGATCGTGAAAAGACACCGTTTGGTTGCCCAAATGGGTCTCTTTGCTCACATTTCAGCTTGTTTCCCCTGGGGGTAGCGAGCTGAAATAAACATGTCGCACCCGTTGGCAGCAACATTAGAATAGCTGCTGACGGGCACGATTGAGGGAGGAAAGGGACATTTGAATCCAGCCCATAGATGCAATGTGAATATGTAATTTGTACCTTCCTATCTTAAAATGTATATAGTAGTGTATACACTAGAGGTCTTTCCGAACCCCCTAATCCTAACATTGTAATTTGCTTTAGGGCGCACCTCCAATTAGTCTAGTGTTTCGTATTTTCACATTAAATACTTTCTTGCATTGGTTGGTTAAAGATTAGATCGTATATTTTTCTAGATATAGCTGTACATAGTCTACAAGGCTACATGCTTCTCCCCTAACTAGAGATGTGCAGCGGGCATTTTTCGTGTTTCATGTTTTGGTTTTGGTTTCGGATCCGCAGTTGTGTTTTGGATACGGACGCGTTTTGGCAAAACCACCCTTTCGGGTTTTGGATTCGGGTGATTTTTTTTTAAAACCTCAAACAGCTAAAATCATAGAATTTGGGGGTAATTTTGATCCTATAGTATTAAGCTCAATAACCATAATTTCTACTCCTTTCCAGTCTATTCTGAACACCTCACACCTCCCAATATTATTTTTAGTCCTAAAATTTGCACCAAGGTCCCTGGATGACTAAGCTAAGCGACCCAAGTGGGCAGCACAAACACCTGGCCCATCTAGGAGTGGCACTGCAGTGTCAGACAGGATGGCACTTAAAAAAATAGCCCCAAACAGCATATGATGCAAAGATAAATAAAAAAAGAGGCGCAAGATGAAATTGTAGTGTGTCTCTCCTGCTCAGTGTCAGTTCTCAGTAGTATCCTCATCAGTGCTCAGTATCACTGCTCATTGTCTTGTGCTGCATTGTGGTGCTCAGTATACTAGAGTACATTACTAATAGTCCAGTGCTGCATCTGGCTGCTCAGTGTCAGTTCTAGTAATCTCATCAGTGCTCCGTATCACTGCTCATTGTCTTGTGGTGCTCAGTATACTACAGTACATTACTAATACTCCAGTGTCTTGTGCCGCATATGGCTGCTGTAGGGTGCTGTGGTAGTGTCCTGTCACTGTGCATATGTCATCATTCCAGTCACAGTGATATCTGGTATCTATCTAGTGGTATCTAATTCCAGACATTACCACCGTCTAATTCCAGATATATTACTGGCATATAATTCCACACATTAAAAAACGGAGAACAAAAAGGTGGAGGGTAAAATAGGGAAAGATCAAGATCCACTTCCACCTAGTGCTGAAGCTGCTGCCACTAGTCAAGGCAGAGACAATTCAATGCCATCAACATTATGTAATGATTATACGATACATTATATATCATATCATTGTATGGTTGTAAAATACAACTTAAAAACTTTAATGAATAAATACATAAAGTAGCTTTTATGTAACCTTTTTAAACCTATTAGCATAGACCGAATCTCATCGTGTGTATAGGCCTTTAGTTCAACAACAGCATGGGACCAGTTAGTGTGTTTTGACCACTGCACATCACCTGGTGTTATATAGTAAGCACCACTATGGCATAGTATACAGCATTATGGGCCTGATATGAGTGTGACCAGCGGTGATGTGGAATGCAGTAGGAGGTGCTGTTTAGTAAGCACCACTTCTATATTCACCATGCAGTATATTGTGTGAATATAGAAGTGTTGGCTGTGTTATGTATTAGAGTAATTATTGCAGCTCCCAGCTAAAATTGCAACAATGTAATTTAGTGACAAGCTGCAGAGATTAACCCTTTCTGTGGCTGCTGCACAACCTCTATTCATATCGCTGAATTCAATTAGGGAGATGTTCTCACCCCGCGAGCAAGCGCAGGTATATGCCACACTTATGGTAACCTTGGATTTGCAGATATTTTCTTGCAGGGGTGTTTCTAAACAATTTGGCTTCAAATGCGTGCCCCCCGCCACCATTGGCATTAAAAATTGTGCCCCTCCCCCATATATATATATATAAAAAAAACTATATTTGCGTGAGCGCTCCGGACGGGATGGGGGGGCGTGACCTCGCAAAAATGGGTATGGTCTCCATAAAATGGGCGTAGCCTTGCAGGCAAAGACTACCTTACACCCCAGTTCTTGACCCTGCACCAACAGACCTCGGCCACCACAGGGAAAAAAGTACAGTAATTTCCACCATGTTAAGCCCCACACATTAATGCCCTTTGGAACATATTATGTCACTCACCACAATATCTGTGATACACTATGCCCTACAGTAAAGCTTCTAATTACTTTTACAAAAACTGCTCAATGCCAAGAGTTTCACGTGCTGGGTGTCATGCTCATTGCCAGGGGTTTCACTCTCTGGGTGTCATGCTCATTGCCAGGGGGAACGCAGTAGGAGGTGTTATATAGTAAGCACCACTATGGCATAGTATATAGCATTATATATATTGTGAGCACTGGTGATGTTGAGTGCAGTAGAGCTGCTGCTGGGTAATTACAATTGACTACAACCACCAATATATTCTGCTGCACTATATATATGCAAAGCTAATTCTGCTGGGTAATTACAACTGACTACAACCACCAATATATTCTGCTGCACTAAATCTATATTTGCAAAGCTAATTCTGCTGGGTAATTACAATTGACTACAACCACCAATATATTCTGCTGCACTATATCTATATATGCAAAGCTAATTCTGCTGAGTAATTACAATTGACTACAACCACCAATATATTCTGCTGCTCCTATATCTATATATGCAAAGCTAATTCTGCTGGGTAATGCAAATTGAAACATTATTGCATAGTATGTGATTTTGAAGTACTTTTTTAAAGTTTTGAATGATATAGACCCAGTTTAATCTTTGTGGAATGCCTGGTTGTTGTTTTTAAGGTAATTTATTGCCTGGCATTTGAGGGGGTGGGGTGTGGTTACAGATTTCAATTATTGGTTTCACTTGTAATAGTCTTCTACTTAAGTCCAATGGTGTAGGCTGTGCAAAGCCGTTTGGCTGTGCATTTATTGATCTAAGCGTGCATTTTTATCAAAGCGTGATAAAATTGACACATAACAGCAGCGTTCAATCAGCGTTAATTTATCTTCAGCTGATATTGATTGTGAATTGACGTTTCTTCTCTTCTTGTCACCTACAGGTAATTACAATTGACTACAACCACCAATATATTCTGCTGCACTATATCTATATATGCAAAGCTAATTCTGCTGGGTTATGCAAATTGAAACATTATTGCATAGTATGTGATTTTGAAGTACTTTTTTAAAGTTTTGAATGATATAGACCCAGTTTAATCTTTGTGGAATGCCTGGTTGTTGTTTTTAAGGTAATTTATTGCCTGGCATTTGAGGGGGTGGGGTGTGGTTACAGATTTCAATTATTGGTTTCACTTGTAATAGTCTTCTACTTAAGTCCAATGGTGTAGGCTGTGCAAAGCCGTTTGGCTGTGCATTTATTGATCTAAGCGTGCATTTTTATCAAAGCGTGATAAAATTGACACATAACAGCAGCGTTCAATCAGCGTTAATTTATCTTCAGCTGATATTGATTGTGAATTGACGTTTCTTCTCTTCTTGTCACCTACAGGTAATTACAATTGACTACAACCACCAATATATTCTACTGCACTATATCTATATATGCAAAGCTAATTCTGCTGGGTAATGCAAATTGAAACATTATTGCATAGTATGTGATTTTGAAGTACTTTTTTAAAGTTTTGAATGATATAGACCCAGTTTAATCTTTGTGGAATGCCTGGTTGTTGTTTTTAAGGTAATTTATTGCCTGGCATTTGAGGGGGTGGGGTGTGGTTACAGATTTCAATTATTGGTTTCACTTGTAATAGTCTTCTACTTAAGTCCAATGGTGTAGGCTGTGCAAAGCCGTTTGGCTGTGCATTTATTGATCTAAGCGTGCATTTTTATCAAAGCGTGATAAAATTGACACATAACAGCAGCGTTCAATCAGCGTTAATTTATCTTCAGCTGATATTGATTGTGAATTGACGTTTCTTCTCTTCTTGTCACCTACAGGTAATTACAATTGACTACAACCACCAATATATTCTGCTGCACTATATCTATATATGCAAAGCTAATTCTGCTGGGTTATGCAAATTGAAACATTATTGCATAGTATGTGATTTTGAAGTACTTTTTTAAAGTTTTGAATGATATAGACCCAGTTTAATCTTTGTGGAATGCCTGGTTGTTGTTTTTAAGGTAATTTATTGCCTGGCATTTGAGGGGGTGGGGTGTGGTTACAGATTTCAATTATTGGTTTCACTTGTAATAGTCTTCTACTTAAGTCCAATGGTGTAGGCTGTGCAAAGCCGTTTGGCTGTGCATTTATTGATCTAAGCGTGCATTTTTATCAAAGCGTGATAAAATTGACACATAACAGCAGCGTTCAATCAGCGTTAATTTATCTTCAGCTGATATTGATTGTGAATTGACGTTTCTTCTCTTCTTGTCACCTACAGGTAATTACAATTGACTACAACCACCAATATATTCTGCTGCACTATATCTATATATGCAAAGCTAATTCTGCTGGGTAATGCAAATTGAAACATTATTGCATAGTATGTGATTTTGAAGTACTTTTTTAAAGTTTTGAATGATATAGACCCAGTTTAATCTTTGTGGAATGCCTGGTTGTTGTTTTTAAGGTAATTTATTGCCTGGCATTTGAGGGGGTGGGGTGTGGTTACAGATTTCAATTATTGGTTTCACTTGTAATAGTCTTCTACTTAAGTCCAATGGTGTAGGCTGTGCAAAGCCATTTGGCTGTGCATTTATTGATCTAAGCGTGCATTTTTATCAAAGCGTGATAAAATTGACACATAACAGCAGTGTTCAATCAGCGTTCAATCGAAGTGAAAAAGAAGGAAAACAGAAGCACACCAATCTAACAAAACAAAGAAAACTGAAGAACTAATAACAAATGTGAGTCACTTACTCCTCAGATCACTCATTTTCTGATTGTTGCATCTGATTACATAGCACAGAACTACCTTACTTGGACATTTCATAAACCACCCATTTCACCTACAAATGCCTGTATCTGTATTATTGTAATTTTGTTTTTTAAGCACAGCTGCACCAATGCAATTTTACCTGCAAACACTTAAAACATCTAACATAATTACCATTGCTTCTTAAACCTCTCACAATCCTTTCATTTCTTACACTCCAAATACTTTTCTGCACCCACTTTATCTATGCTTTTGACTCATTTCATACTAAATCTACACCCCTTGAGCCTACACTGCTTTTCTCACCTGCATTTCTGCAATTCTTCTGCTCGGATTGCCTTACAGTCTCCTCTCCTACTTCCACTTTCCCTCAACCTATTTACCTACTTAACACTATGTCAAGGTTTTCTTATACTCCCCACATCACTCAGTGTCTACCTAATAATGTATCTTTAGCCTTCCCCCCTAGTCTCCTCCACCTCCTCCTCTCTCCCCTCCTCTGTCTCCCCTCCATCCCTCTGTTTCCTTCCCCCACCTTTCCTGTTACCCCACTTTCATTCACCTCTGCCCCATGGTCCTGCTACCCCACAACTCAGCCCTGCTCCCTCTCTCCCTTCCCTGTCACCTCCCCACACCCCCATTCACATCACACTGACCTCCCTCCCTGCCCACCTCCTGCAGTTTCCCCTCCTAGCTCAGGCACCCGTACCATCACTACTCTCTCATCATCCCTGCCCTCAAAGTTAATCCCACCTCATCGCTACAGCAACCCTGAAAATCTAATTCACATCTCTCCCACAAACTCATACCCCCTATCCTGTGCCCTCTGGAATGCCAGATCTGTTTATAACAAACTGGTCCCCACTCATGACCTTTTCATTTCCAACTCCCTACACCTACTAGCCATTACTGAAACTTGGATTACGCCCTCTGACACTACTTCTGCTGCTGCTCTCTCTGCTGGGGGCCTTACATTCACACACACACCCCGACCTGGGGGTCGCCATGGGGGTGGTGTTGGGGTCCTTTTACCTTCTAGTAACTCCTACCAACTCATACCACCAGAACCATCCCTTATATTCTCTACATTTGAGGTCCACGCCATATGCCTCTTCCAACCAGTCCATCTTAGAGAAGCTGTCATTTACCGCCCCCCTGGCACTGCTTCCAAATTAATCGACAACTTTGCTTCCTGGCTTCCTCACTTCCTCTCTTCTGACATTCCCACCATTATCCTTGGCGATTTCAACATCCCTATTGACATCCCCACACAATCCCCTGCCTCTAAACTCCTTAACCTCACCTCTTCACTTGGTCTCTCCCAGTGGACCTCCTCACCCTCCCATGTGAATGGGAGCTCACTGGATCTGGTCTTCACTCACCGCTGTGATATTTCTGATTTTTCCAACTCCCCATTTCCCCTCTCTGACCACCACCTGCTCTCCTTCAACCTATCTCTCTCGACTTCCCCATCTCTACCTCCTAAGGCTACCATCACTAAGCGTAACATTGAAGCTATTGACACCACATTCCTTTCCTCCCTGTTTGACTCACTTCTCTCTCCTATTCTCTCTCTCTCATGCCCTGAACAAGCCACTTCCACATACAATGCTTCCCTTACTTCTGCTCTTGACTCTGTTGCTCCACCAACCACTATTCACCCTCACAAATTAACACCTCAACCCTTGCACACCAAATGCACCAGATATCTGCAAAAATGCTCACGTACGGCTGAGCGACACTGGAGGAAATCACGCTCTAAGGCAGACTTCCTCCATTTCAAACTTAGGCTCTCATCCTTCAGTGCTGCCCTTTCTCTTGCTAAACAGTCATACTTCAAGAACCTCATCTCCTCCCAGTCTTCCAACCCCCGGCGCCTCTTTGCCACTCTCAACTCACTCCTCTGCCCACCTCCACCTCGTCTCCCTTCCTCACTCTCTGCTCTTGACTTTGCCACTAACTTCACATCCAAAATTGACTCCATACGTCAGGACATCACATCACACCAGACTATCAGTAACCAGCCTTCTCCCAACCCTTACCAACCCTCCCCATCCCTCGCACCAACTCTGTCATCTTTCTCCCATGCATCTGGAGAGGAAGTCATGGCCCTCATTCGTTCCTGTCCCCTCACCACCTCCCCACTTGACCCAATCCCCTCCCGCCTCCTTTGCCACCTCTCTTCTTCTGCTTTTTCCCATCTTTCCCACCTTCTCAATCTCTCCCTCTCATCAGGCACTGTCCCCTCTGCCTTCAAGCACGCTCTCATCTCTCCTATTCTTAAAAAACCTACCCTTGATCCAAACACTCTCTCCAACTACCGACCCATCTCTCTCCTCCCTTTTGCCTCCAAACTCCTTGAGCGTATTGTCTACAACCGCCTTACTTCCTTTCTTTCCTCACACTCACTGCTTGACCCATTCCAGTCTGGCTTCCGTCCTCTCCACTCCACTGAAACTGCCCTTACAAAAGTATGCAATGACCTCCATGCTGCTAAATCTAAGGGACACTACTCTCTACTTATTCTACTTGATCTCTCTGCTGCTTTTGACACTGTGGACCATCCTCTCCTACTGCAAATCCTTCACTCCATTGGTCTGCGTAACACAGCCCTCTCTTGGTTGTTGTCCTACCTTTCTGACCGTTCATTCTCTGTCTCCTCTCATGACTCCACCTCCCCCTCACTTCCACTAACTGTAGGGGTTCCCCAAGGTTCTGTCCTTGGTCCTCTTCTCTTCTCTCTCTATACGTCCTCACTAGGTAAGCTCATTAGTTCTTTTGGTTTCCAATATCATCTCTATGCTGATGACACTCAAATCTATCTTTCCTCTCCAGACCTCTCCCCTACTCTCCTCACTCGTATCTCCAACTGTCTCTCTGCTATCTCTTCCTGGATGTCCCAGCTCTTTCTTAAACTTAACATGTCTAAGACCGAGCTGATCATCTTCCCTCCCTCCCGCATAACCTCACCTCCTACAATCTCATTATCTATTGATGGCACTACTATCTCCTCTACCCCCCAAGTGCGCTGTCTTGGAGTAATCCTTGACTCCTCCCTCTCCTTCAAACCACACATTCAGCACCTCTCACAAACCTGCCGTTTTCATCTAAAAAATATTTCCAGGATCAGACCCTTTCTGACCCAGGATGCTACTAAGACTCTTATCCACTCACTGGTCATCTCCAGACTGGACTGCTGTAATCTCTTCCTGACTGGCATTCCTGACAAATACCTCTCTCCACTCCAATCTATCCTCAATGCTGCTTCCCGGCTCATTTTCCTCACCAAACGCACTACGTCCACCTCTCCTCTCTTACTAGTCCTTCACTGGCTCCCCTTCCCTTTCAGAATCCATTTCAAGCTTCTCACACTTGCTTACAAAGCCCTCACCCACTCCTCTCCCATCTACATCTCTGATCTTATCTCGCTTTACACTCCCACCCGTCCTCTTCGCTCTGCTAATGCACACCGACTCCTGCCTACGGATTACTTCCTCCCACTCCTACCTCCAAGATTTTTCACGTGCTGCACCACTTCTCTGGAATTCCCTACCTCTCCCCCTCAGACTCTCCACCTCTCTACAAAACTTCAAACGGGCTCTCAAGACCCACTTCTTCACCAAACCCAGCCAAATCTCATCCTAAACCTCTGTTCCATGCTCTCTATGTACCCCATCTGTCTCACCCCTGTCTGTCTACCCCTCCCTTTTAGAATGTAAGCTCTCACGAGCAGGGCCCTCTTCCCTCATGTGCTTACTCTTTTCTTACTTTAATAATCTTCAGCTGCACCAAATCCAGCAGTCTTCTGCCACCTGATACTTATTCCAGTGTCATCTGCTGATGTAGCTATGTTTATTTACCCTGTACTTGTCCTATATTGTCGTCAACTGTAAGTTGCTGTTTTCCTGTTTGGTTATTTGTTTATGTACTCTGTAATTGGGCACTGCGGAACCCTTGTGGCGCCATATAAATAAAGGATAATAATAATAATAATAATAAATAATATAATATATAGCAGTACGGTACAGTAGGCCACTGCTCTACCTACCTCTGTGTCGTCAAGTATACTATCCATCCATACCTGTGGTGCATTTTAGAAAAAAACATGTCTCGGCAGAGCAATCTATAAATCCATAATTTTTCAGACAGCAACAGTGGGTATTGTAATAGTCACCCAATCCATCACTTTTATAGGGTTACATGCACCCACATGCTACAGCCTGTCTCAATAATTTTACTGTCACGCTGTGTGTGTTTGTGTTTTTATTTGGGTATTTTTTGTTGTTGTAGAACTACAGGTACCAGCAAGCCCGTTATGTCCCTGCCTGCTGGTACTTGAGGTTCTCCAAGTACCAGCAAGCGGGGGAGGCTTGCTGGGCCTTGTAGTTCTACAACAACAAAAAACAATATTCTTTTTTTACACACATGGCTATCAGCCCGGCACCCACCACCCAGGGGTGCTGGGGACAGCCTCGGGCTTCACCTCTGGCCCTTGGGTGCCTCGAGGGGAGGAACCTCTTGATTTAAGGGGTCCCCACTCCTCCAGGGAACCCCGGCCAGGGGTGACTAGTTGGAGCGGTAATGCCAGGGCCGCAGGGACCTACATCTGCATATGAAAAGAGAAAAGGGGCGTGCAGGGCATGGCAGCCTTTTGCGGCGCTTGGATGACCCCTAGTTCGCATTAAACACCTCCACCCTCCTTCGGTGTGGGGCTCATGTTGGCTATGCCCCAGCCCCTGAAGCATTCAAGCTGATTTCTTGCAGCAGCTGGGCACTGTAACAGCTCCAGAGCTGATCTGTAAGGCAAGTAAAAGGGTGTGGGCCCTGCAGCACTACCTGTAGTTCGCATTGTGCGTTGGAAGGCACAAATTAAGCAGACGGGAGAAGTCAGGATAGTGCGCAAGGGCATAGAAGGGAGCGGCTCAAGAAAAGAGAAGTGGAAACAGACAGCAAACTAGGCTGGAGAGAGACCTGAGACAAAGAGATCTGAATTATACGAGAGCCGACCAGGGGAAACACAAATTATGCAGTCAAGTTTCCCACATTTGGGGAAATCGCAGGAGCAGCACACCCAGAGTGCAATGGGTGAGCCTTGCCCTGGGAGAAGCAGCTTCATGATCATAGTATCTCACCTGGCAGGTAAGTAAGATTTGGGATAGAGCTGGGGAGGGTCGCTGCTCGGGCACCCCCCTGTCAAGTGAAGGAGATCCAACCGAGGCAGCACAAGGAAACTCTCGAAACGAAGGACACTAGAATGAAAATTTTAAAGCCTCCTGTTAGTGCTTCATCTACACGGTATAGCCCTGAATATTTCAATGCGCAGCTCTTTGCAAAAGAGAGATATTGCCAAGGAAAAGCTGTCTTGTACCTTTGCATTTTTCTCCCAAACGAAGGACACTAGAAAGAAAATTTTAAAGCTTCCTGTTAGGCCATCATCTACACGGCATAGCCCTGAATTTTCCATTGCGCAGCTCTTTGCAAAAGAGAGATTTTGGCAAGGAAAAGCTGTCTTGTACCTTTGCATTTTTCTCCCAAACGAAGGACACTAGAAAGAAAATTTTAAAGCCTCCTGTTAGGCCATCATCTACACGACATAGCCCTGAATTTTCCAATGCGTAGCTCTTTGCAAAAGAGAGATATTGGCAAGGAAAAGCTGTCTTGTACCTTTGCATTTTTCTCCCAAACGAAGGACACTAGAAAGAAAATTTTAAAGCCTCCTGTTAGGCCATCATCTACACGGCATAGCCCTGAATTTTCCAATGCACAGCTCTCTGCAAAAGAGAGATATTGGCAAGGAAAAGCTGTCTTGTACCTTTGCATTTTTCTCCCAAACGAAGGACACTAGAAAGAAAATTTTAAAGCCTCCTGTTAGGCCATCATCTACACGGCATAGCCCTGAATTTTCCAATGCGCAGCTCTCTGCAAAAGAGAGATATTGGCAAGGAAAAGCTGTCTTGTACCATTGGATTTTTCTCCCAAACGAAGGACACTAGAATGAAAATTTTAAAGCCTCCTGTTAGTGCTTCATCTACACGGTATAGCCCTGATTTTTCCAATGCGTAGCTCTTTGCAAAAGAGAGATATTGGCAAGGAAAAGCTGTCTTGCACCTTTGCATTTTTCTCCCAAACGAAGGACACTAGAAAGAAAATTTTAAAGCCTCCTGTTAGGCCATCATCTACACGGCATAGCCCTGAATTTTCCAATGCGCAGCTCTTTGCAAAAGAGAGATATTGGCAAGGAAAAGCTGTCTTGTACCTTTGCATTTTTCTCCCAAACGAAGGACACTAGAAAGAAAATTTTAAAGCCTCCTGTTAGGGCTTCATCTACACGGCATAGCCCTGAATTTTCCAATGCGCAGCTCTCTGCAAAAGAGAGATATTGGCAAGGAAAAGCAGTATTGTACCTTTGCATTTTTCTCCCAAACGAAGGACACTAGAAAGAAAATTTTAAAGCCTCCTGTTAGGCCATCATCTACACGGCATAGCCCTGAATTTTCCAATGCGCAGCTCTCTGCAAAAGAGAGATATTGGCAAGGAAAAGCTGTCTTGTACCATTGGATTTTTCTCCCAAACGAAGGACACTGGAATGAAAATTTTAAAGCCTCCTGTTAGTGCTTCATCTACACGGTATAGCCCTGAATTTTCCAATGCGTAGCTCTTTGCAAAAGAGAGATATTGGCAAGGAAAAGCTGTCTTGTACCTTTGCATTTTTCTCCCAAACGAAGGACACTAGAATGAAAATTTTAAAGCCTCCAGTTAGTGCTTCATCTACACGGTATAGCCCTGAATTTTCCAATGCGTAGCTCTTTGCAAAAGAGAGATATTGGCAAGGAAAAGCTGTCTTGTACCTTTGCATTTTTCTCCCAAACGAAGGACACTAGAAAGAAAATTTTAAAGCCTCCTGTTAGGCCATCATGTACACGGCATAGCCCTGAATTTTCCAATGCGCAGCTCTTTGCAAAAGAGAGATATTGGCAAGGAAAAGCTGTCTTGTACCTTTGCATTTTTCTCCCAAACGAAGGACACTAGAAAGAAAATTTTAAAGCCTCCTGTTAGGCCATCATCAACACGGCATAGCCCTGAATTTTCCAATGCGCAGCTCTTTGCAAAAGAGAGATATTGGCAAGGAAAAGCTGTCTTGTACCTTTGCATTTTTCTCCCAAACGAAGGACACTAGAATGAAAATTTTAAAGCCTCCTGTTAGGGCTTCATCTACACGGTATAGCCCTGAATTTTCCAATGCGCAGCTCTTTGCAAAAGAGAGATATTGGCAAGGAAAAGCTGTCTTGTACCTTTGCATTTTTCTCCCAAACGAAGGACACTAGAAAGAAAATTTTAAAGCCTCCTGTTAGGCCATCATCTACACGGCATAGCCCTGAATTTTCCAATGCGCAGCTCTTTGCAAACGAGAGATATTGGCAAGGAAAATCTGTCTTGTACTTTTGCATTTTTCTCCCAAACGAAGGACACTAGAAAGAAAATTTTAAAGCCTCCTGTTAGGCCATCATCTACACGGCATAGCCCTGAATTTTCCAATGCGCAGCTCTTTGCAAAAGAGAGATATTGCCAAGGAAAAGCTGTCTTGTACCTTTGCATTTTTCTCCCAAACGAAGGACACTAGAATGAAAATTTTAAAGCCTCCTGTTAGTGCTTCATCTACACGGTATAGCCCTGAATTTTCCAATGCGCAGCTCTTTGCAAAAGAGAGATATTGGCAAGGAAAAGCTGTCTTGTACCTTTGCATTTTTCTCCCAAACGAAGGACACTAGAAAGAAAATTTTAAAGCCTCCTGTTAGGCCATCATCTACACGGCATAGCCCTGAATTTTCCAATACGCAGCTCTTTGCAAAAGAGAGATATTGGCAAGGAAAAGCTGTCTTGTACCTTTGCATTTTTCTCCCAAACGAAGGACACTAGAAAGAAAATTTTAAAGCCTCCTGTTAGGCCATCATCTACACGACATAGCCCTGAATTTTCCAATGCGTAGCTCTTTGCAAAAGAGAGATATTGGCAAGGAAAAGCTGTCTCGTACCTTTGCATTTTTCTCCCAAACGAAGGACACTAGAAAGAAAATTTTAAAGCCTCCTGTTAGGCCATCATCTACATGGCATAGCCCTGAATTTTCCAATGCACAGCTCTCTGCAAAAGAGAGATATTGGCAAGGAAAAGCTGTCTTGTACCTTTGCATTTTTCTCCCAAACGAAGGACACTAGAAAGAAAATTTTAAAGTCTCCTGTTAGGCCATCATCTACACGGCATAGCCCTGAATTTTCCAATGCGCAGCTCTCTGCAAAAGAGAGATATTGGCAAGGAAAAGCTGTCTTGTACCTTTGCATTTTTCTCCCAAACGAAGGACACTAGAAAGAAAATTTTAAAGCCTCCTGTTAGGGCTTCATCTACACGGCATAGCCCTGAATTTTCCAATGCGCAGCTCTCTGCAAAAGAGAGATATTGGCAAGGAAAAGCAGTATTGTACCTTTGCATTTTTCTCCCAAACGAAGGACACTAGAATGAAAATTTTAAAGCCTCCTGTTAGTGCTTCATCTACACGGCATAGCCCTGATTTTTCCAATGCGTAGCTCTTTGCAAAAGAGAGATATTGGCAAGGAAAAGCTGTCTTGTACCTTTGCATTTTTCTCCCAAACGAAGGACACTAGAAAGAAAATTTTAAAGCCTCCTGTTAGGGCTTCATCTACACGGCATAGCCCTGAATTTTCCAATGCGCAGCTCTCTGCAAAAGAGAGATATTGGCAAGGAAAAGCAGTATTGTACCTTTGCATTTTTCTCCCAAACGAAGGACACTAGAAAGAAAATTTTAAAGCCTCCTGTTAGGCCATCATCTACACGGCATAGCCCTGAATTTTCCAATGCGCAGCTCTCTGCAAAAGAGAGATATTGGCAAGGAAAAGCTGTCTTGTACCATTGGATTTTTCTCCCAAACGAAGGACACTGGAATGAAAATTTTAAAGCCTCCTGTTAGTGCTTCATCTACACGGTATAGCCCTGAATTTTCCAATGCGTAGCTCTTTGCAAAAGAGAGATATTGGCAAGGAAAAGCTGTCTTGTACCTTTGCATTTTTCTCCCAAACGAAGGACACTAGAATGAAAATTTTAAAGCCTCCTGTTAGTGCTTCGTCTACACGGTATAGCCCTGAATTTTCCAATGCGTAGCTCTTTGCAAAAGAGAGATATTGGCAAGGAAAAGCTGTCTTGTACCTTTGCATTTTTCTCCCAAACGAAGGACACTAGAAAGAAAATTTTAAAGCCTCCTGTTAGGCCATCAGGTACACGGCATAGCCCTGAATTTTCCAATGCGCAGCTCTTTGCAAAAGAGAGATATTGGCAAGGAAAAGCTGTCTTGTACCTTTGCATTTTTCTCCCAAACGAAGGACACTAGAAAGAAAATTTTAAAGCCTCCTGTTAGGCCATCATCTACACGGCATAGCCCTGAATTTTCCAATGCGCAGCTCTTTGCAAAAGAGAGATATTGGCAAGGAAAAGCTGTCTTGTACCTTTGCATTTTTCTCCCAAACGAAGGACACTAGAATGAAAATTTTAAAGCCTCCTGTTAGGGCTTCATCTACACGGTATAGCCCTGAATTTTCCAATGCGCAGCTCTTTGCAAAAGAGAGATATTGGCATGGAAAAGCTGTCTTGTACCTTTGCATTTTTCTCCCAAACGAAGGACACTAGAAAGAAAATTTTAAAGCCTCCTGTTAGGCCATCATCTACACGGCATAGCCCTGAATTTTCCAATGCGCAGCTCTTTGCAAAAGAGAGATATTGGCAAGGAAAAGCTGTCTTGTACCTTTGCATTTTTCTCCCAAACGAAGGACACTAGAATGAAAATTTTAAAGCCTCCTGTTAGGGCTTCATCTACACGGTATAGCCCTGAATTTTCCAATGCGCAGCTCTTTGCAAAAGAGAGATATTGGCAAGGAAAATCTGTCTTGTACTTTTGCATTTTTCTCCCAAACGAAGGACACTAGAAAGAAAATTTTAAAGCCTCCTGTTAGGCCATCATCTACACGGCATAGCCCTGAATTTTCCAATGCGCAGCTCTTTGCAAAAGAGAGATATTGGCAAGGAAAAGCTGTCTTGTACCTTTGCATTTTTCTCCCAAACGAAGGACACTAGAATGAAAATTTTAAAGCCTCCTGTTAGTGCTTCATCTACACGGTATAGCCCTGAATTTTCCAATGCGCAGCTCTTTGCAAAAGAGAGATATTGGCAAGGAAAAGCTGTCTTGTACCTTTGCATTTTTCTCCCAAACGAAGGACACTAGAAAGAAAATTTTAAAGCTTCCTGTTAGGCCATCATCTACACGGCATAGCCCTGAATTTTCCATTGCGCAGCTCTTTGCAAAAGAGAGATTTTGGCAAGGAAAAGCTGTCTTGTACCTTTGCATTTTTCTCCCAAACGAAGGACACTAGAAAGAAAATTTTAAAGCCTCCTGTTAGGCCATCATCTACACGACATAGCCCTGAATTTTCCAATGCGTAGCTCTTTGCAAAAGAGAGATATTGGCAAGGAAAAGCTGTCTTGTACCTTTGCATTTTTCTCCCAAACGAAGGACACTAGAAAGAAAATTTTAAAGCCTCCTGTTAGGCCATCATCTACACGGCATAGCCCTGAATTTTCTAATGCACAGCTCTCTGCAAAAGAGAGATATTGGCAAGGAAAAGCTGTCTTGTACCTTTGCATTTTTCTCCCAAACGAAGGACACTAGAAAGAAAATTTTAAAGCCTCCTGTTAGGCCATCATCTACACGGCATAGCCCTGAATTTTCCAATGCGCAGCTCTCTGCAAAAGAGAGATATTGGCAAGGAAAAGCTGTCTTGTACCATTGGATTTTTCTCCCAAACGAAGGACACTAGAATGAAAATTTTAAAGCCTCCTGTTAGTGCTTCATCTACACGGTATAGCCCTGATTTTTCCAATGCGTAGCTCTTTGCAAAAGAGAGATATTGGCAAGGAAAAGCTGTCTTGCACCTTTGCATTTTTCTCCCAAACGAAGGACACTAGAAAGAAAATTTTAAAGCCTCCTGTTAGGCCATCATCTACACGGCATAGCCCTGAATTTTCCAATGCGCAGCTCTTTGCAAAAGAGAGATATTGGCAAGGAAAAGCTGTCTTGTACCTTTGCATTTTTCTCCCAAACGAAGGACACTAGAAAGAAAATTTTAAAGCCTCCTGTTAGGGCTTCATCTACACGGCATAGCCCTGAATTTTCCAATGCGCAGCTCTCTGCAAAAGAGAGATATTGGCAAGGAAAAGCAGTATTGTACCTTTGCATTTTTCTCCCAAACGAAGGACACTAGAAAGAAAATTTTAAAGCCTCCTGTTAGGCCATCATCTACACGGCATAGCCCTGAATTTTCCAATGCGCAGCTCTCTGCAAAAGAGAGATATTGGCAAGGAAAAGCTGTCTTGTACCATTGGATTTTTCTCCCAAACGAAGGACACTGGAATGAAAATTTTAAAGCCTCCTGTTAGTGCTTCATCTACACGGTATAGCCCTGAATTTTCCAATGCGTAGCTCTTTGCAAAAGAGAGATATTGGCAAGGAAAAGCTGTCTTGTACCTTTGCATTTTTCTCCCAAACGAAGGACACTAGAATGAAAATTTTAAAGCCTCCAGTTAGTGCTTCATCTACACGGTATAGCCCTGAATTTTCCAATGCGTAGCTCTTTGCAAAAGAGAGATATTGGCAAGGAAAAGCTGTCTTGTACCTTTGCATTTTTCTCCCAAACGAAGGACACTAGAAAGAAAATTTTAAAGCCTCCTGTTAGGCCATCATGTACACGGCATAGCCCTGAATTTTCCAATGCGCAGCTCTTTGCAAAAGAGAGATATTGGCAAGGAAAAGCTGTCTTGTACCTTTGCATTTTTCTCCCAAACGAAGGACACTAGAAAGAAAATTTTATAGCCTCCTGTTAGGCCATCATCAACACGGCATAGCCCTGAATTTTCCAATGCGCAGCTCTTTGCAAAAGAGAGATATTGGCAAGGAAAAGCTGTCTTGTACCTTTGCATTTTTCTCCCAAACGAAGGACACTAGAATGAAAATTTTAAAGCCTCCTGTTAGGGCTTCATCTACACGGTATAGCCCTGAATTTTCCAATGCGCAGCTCTTTGCAAAAGAGAGATATTGGCAAGGAAAAGCTGTCTTGTACCTTTGCATTTTTCTCCCAAACGAAGGACACTAGAAAGAAAATTTTAAAGCCTCCTGTTAGGCCATCATCTACACGGCATAGCCCTGAATTTTCCAATGCGCAGCTCTTTGCAAACGAGAGATATTGGCAAGGAAAATCTGTCTTGTACTTTTGCATTTTTCTCCCAAACGAAGGACACTAGAAAGAAAATTTTAAAGCCTCCTGTTAGGCCATCATCTACACGGCATAGCCCTGAATTTTCCAATGCGCAGCTCTTTGCAAAAGAGAGATATTGCCAAGGAAAAGCTGTCTTGTACCTTTGCATTTTTCTCCCAAACGAAGGACACTAGAATGAAAATTTTAAAGCCTCCTGTTAGTGCTTCATCTACACGGTATAGCCCTGAATTTTCCAATGCGCAGCTCTTTGCAAAAGAGAGATATTGGCAAGGAAAAGCTGTCTTGTACCTTTGCATTTTTCTCCCAAACGAAGGACACTAGAAAGAAAATTTTAAAGCCTCCTGTTAGGCCATCATCTACACGGCATAGCCCTGAATTTTCCAATACGCAGCTCTTTGCAAAAGAGAGATATTGGCAAGGAAAAGCTGTCTTGTACCTTTGCATTTTTCTCCCAAACGAAGGACACTAGAAAGAAAATTTTAAAGCCTCCTGTTAGGCCATCATCTACACGACATAGCCCTGAATTTTCCAATGCGTAGCTCTTTGCAAAAGAGAGATATTGGCAAGGAAAAGCTGTCTCGTACCTTTGCATTTTTCTCCCAAACGAAGGACACTAGAAAGAAAATTTTAAAGCCTCCTGTTAGGCCATCATCTACATGGCATAGCCCTGAATTTTCCAATGCACAGCTCTCTGCAAAAGAGAGATATTGGCAAGGAAAAGCTGTCTTGTACCTTTGCATTTTTCTCCCAAACGAAGGACACTAGAAAGAAAATTTTAAAGTCTCCTGTTAGGCCATCATCTACACGGCATAGCCCTGAATTTTCCAATGCGCAGCTCTCTGCAAAAGAGAGATATTGGCAAGGAAAAGCTGTCTTGTACCTTTGCATTTTTCTCCCAAACGAAGGACACTAGAAAGAAAATTTTAAAGCCTCCTGTTAGGGCTTCATCTACACGGCATAGCCCTGAATTTTCCAATGCGCAGCTCTCTGCAAAAGAGAGATATTGGCAAGGAAAAGCAGTATTGTACCTTTGCATTTTTCTCCCAAACGAAGGACACTAGAATGAAAATTTTAAAGCCTCCTGTTAGTGCTTCATCTACACGGCATAGCCCTGATTTTTCCAATGCGTAGCTCTTTGCAAAAGAGAGATATTGGCAAGGAAAAGCTGTCTTGTACCTTTGCATTTTTCTCCCAAACGAAGGACACTAGAAAGAAAATTTTAAAGCCTCCTGTTAGGGCTTCATCTACACGGCATAGCCCTGAATTTTCCAATGCGCAGCTCTCTGCAAAAGAGAGATATTGGCAAGGAAAAGCAGTATTGTACCTTTGCATTTTTCTCCCAAACGAAGGACACTAGAAAGAAAATTTTAAAGCCTCCTGTTAGGCCATCATCTACACGGCATAGCCCTGAATTTTCCAATGCGCAGCTCTCTGCAAAAGAGAGATATTGGCAAGGAAAAGCTGTCTTGTACCATTGGATTTTTCTCCCAAACGAAGGACACTGGAATGAAAATTTTAAAGCCTCCTGTTAGTGCTTCATCTACACGGTATAGCCCTGAATTTTCCAATGCGTAGCTCTTTGCAAAAGAGAGATATTGGCAAGGAAAAGCTGTCTTGTACCTTTGCATTTTTCTCCCAAACGAAGGACACTAGAATGAAAATTTTAAAGCCTCCTGTTAGTGCTTCGTCTACACGGTATAGCCCTGAATTTTCCAATGCGTAGCTCTTTGCAAAAGAGAGATATTGGCAAGGAAAAGCTGTCTTGTACCTTTGCATTTTTCTCCCAAACGAAGGACACTAGAAAGAAAATTTTAAAGCCTCCTGTTAGGCCATCAGGTACACGGCATAGCCCTGAATTTTCCAATGCGCAGCTCTTTGCAAAAGAGAGATATTGGCAAGGAAAAGCTGTCTTGTACCTTTGCATTTTTCTCCCAAACGAAGGACACTAGAAAGAAAATTTTAAAGCCTCCTGTTAGGCCATCATCTACACGGCATAGCCCTGAATTTTCCAATGCGCAGCTCTTTGCAAAAGAGAGATATTGGCAAGGAAAAGCTGTCTTGTACCTTTGCATTTTTCTCCCAAACGAAGGACACTAGAATGAAAATTTTAAAGCCTCCTGTTAGGGCTTCATCTACACGGTATAGCCCTGAATTTTCCAATGCGCAGCTCTTTGCAAAAGAGAGATATTGGCATGGAAAAGCTGTCTTGTACCTTTGCATTTTTCTCCCAAACGAAGGACACTAGAAAGAAAATTTTAAAGCCTCCTGTTAGGCCATCATCTACACGGCATAGCCCTGAATTTTCCAATGCGCAGCTCTTTGCAAAAGAGAGATATTGGCAAGGAAAAGCTGTCTTGTACCTTTGCATTTTTCTCCCAAACGAAGGACACTAGAATGAAAATTTTAAAGCCTCCTGTTAGGGCTTCATCTACACGGTATAGCCCTGAATTTTCCAATGCGCAGCTCTTTGCAAAAGAGAGATATTGGCAAGGAAAATCTGTCTTGTACTTTTGCATTTTTCTCCCAAACGAAGGACACTAGAAAGAAAATTTTAAAGCCTCCTGTTAGGCCATCATCTACACGGCATAGCCCTGAATTTTCCAATGCGCAGCTCTTTGCAAAAGAGAGATATTGGCAAGGAAAAGCTGTCTTGTACCTTTGCATTTTTCTCCCAAACGAAGGACACTAGAATGAAAATTTTAAAGCCTCCTGTTAGTGCTTCATCTACACGGTATAGCCCTGAATTTTCCAATGCGCAGCTCTTTGCAAAAGAGAGATATTGGCAAGGAAAAGCTGTCTTGTACCTTTGCATTTTTCTCCCAAACGAAGGACACTAGAAAGAAAATTTTAAAGCCTCCTGTTAGGCCATCATCTACACGGCATAGCCCTGAATTTTCCAATACGCAGCTCTTTGCAAAAGAGAGATATTGGCAAGGAAAAGCTGTCTTGTACCTTTGCATTTTTCTCCCAAACGAAGGACACTAGAATGAAAATTTTAAAGCCTCCTGTTAGGGCTTCATCTACACGGTATAGCCCTGAATTTTCCAATGCGCAGCTCTTTGCAAAAGAGAGATATTTGCAAGGAAAAGCTGTCTTGCACCTTTGCATTTTTCTCCCAAACGAAGGACACTAGAAAGAAAATTTTAAAGCCTCCTGTTAGGCCATCATCTACCCGGCATAGCCCTGAATTTTCCAATACGCAGCTCTTTGCAAAAGAGAGATATTGGCAAGGAAAAGCTGTCTTGTACCTTTGCATTTTTCTCCCAAACGAAGGACACTAGAAAGAAAATTTTAAAGCCTCCTGTTAGGCCATCATCTACACGGCATAGCCCTGAATTTTCCAATGCGCAGCTCTTTGCAAAAGAGAGATATTGGCAAGGAAAAGCTGTCTTGTACCTTTGCATTTTTCTCCCAAACGAAGGACACTAGAAAGAAAATTTTAAAGCCTCCTGTTAGGCCATCATCTACACGGCATAGCCCTGAATTTTCCAATGCGCAGCTCTTTGCAAAAGAGAGATATTGGCAAGGAAAAGCTGTCTTGTACCATTGGATTTTTCTCCCAAACGAAGGACACTAGAATGAAAATTTTAAAGCCTCCTGTTAGTGCTTCATCTACACGGTATAGCCCTGAATTTTCCAATGCGTAGCTCTTTGCAAAATAGAGATATTGGCAAGGAAAAGCTGTCTTGTACCTTTGCATTTTTCTCCCAAACGAAGGACACTAGAATGAAAATTTTAAAGCCTCCTGTTAGTGCTTCATCTACACGGTATAGCCCTTAATTTTCCAATGCGCAGCTCTTTGCAAAAGAGAGATATTGGCAAGGAAAAGCTGTCTTGTAGCTTTGCATTTTTCTCCCAAACGAAGGACACTAGAAAGAAAATTTTAAAGCCTCCTGTTAGGCCATCATCTACCCGGCATAGCCCTGAATTTTCCAATACGCAGCTCTTTGCAAAAGAGAGATATTGGCAAGGAAAAGCTGTCTTGTACCTTTGCATTTTTCTCCCAAACGAAGGACACTAGAAAGAAAATTTTAAAGCCTCCTGTTAGGCCATCATCTACACGGCATAGCCCTGAATTTTCCAATGCGCCCCAATAAATGTCCATCAGTTATATTAAATATTAATTGTAGGACGTTTGGGGGTGCAACCAGAGACAAGTAATGTTATGCAGGAAAGGAGAAGAGAAAAGAATGTCTCTTTTGCTGGCGCACAAATGATGATTTAAAAATTAACTTTTAATAAATTCGTTAAAATTGTCTAAACACGAAATAAAGTACAATAAGTTTGTATAATGTAATTACCATATATAATAAATTGAAATACATTTATTAATATCAAGGTTCGCTACCTGTGTTGTGTCTTTATTATTGATCCAAATTGACTATATCAATTAGTCTGATACTGAATTACTGGACACTATGTAATATTAGTTGAATGTATATTAGTAATTCACTTGACAAATGTCAGAACCTGACAATAGTTCTACATATCATACACTTACAGCACTCTTTCCACAATATTTTCCCTTTATTCCAGATCAAATGGTATAATCCCCCACAGTAATTATTCCTGTTATAGTATAGTACAGTATGGTTGCTGGGGACGTCTTTAATGAAAAGAGAGGGAACATCTAATGTGTCTCCTTATGGGTAAAATACTTGCAAGCTAAGTGCTATGAATAGCATCAGCATGTAGATAAATGCTGAGTGTTAGGTGAGTAATGCAGATAAATAGGGATATCTAATAATTCTATAGAATAGTGGGTGAATTATTAGATATCCCTATTTATCTGCACCTCTAAGCACACTATTTGACTGTCCACACCCTGCTGTGCCTATTACCCATCTCCTCCACCACCCTCAACACTGACCCACACATCATTCACCCACAAAGATACAATAAAGGTAGTTTGGATAAATTAGCTAAATGAAATGGATTTAACCAATTTATCTAAATGACCATTTTTGGATGTTTTCCAGTGTTTGGGAGCAAATGGTCAATTGTCATTTGCTGCCACATATTAGCATAATTTTGTTTCAACTAGAAAAAAAAATTGGACAGATAATCTAAGTGTGGATCCAGTTTAATGCTGATTTCAGAGCCAACTATAGACTTGATTGAGGTACTGTGTCCCCGGTACCAAATACCAAAAGAAATAATATTGTGAGGTGTTCAAAAAAGACTGAAAATGAGTGGAAATTATGGTTATTGAGGTTAATAATACTATGGGATCAAAATGACCCCCAAATTCTATGATTTAAGCTGTTTTTTAGGGTTTTTTGAAAAAAAAACCTGAATCCAAAACACACCCGAATCCGACAAAAAAATTTCGGTGAGGTTTTGCCAAAACGCGTCCGAACCCAAAACACGGCCGCGGAACCGAACCCAAAACCAAAACACAAAACCCGAAAAATTTCCGGTGCACATCACTACTTAATTAGAACTTCGGTCAATGTGAATTAACCATTGGACTCAACCATGGTTATCCTTAAAACCCAGGGGTCTATTTAAGATCTGTTATGATTCCCGTACTCCAGACCAGAGGAGATCTTATGGCAGAGGTCTGAGTACTGGAAAGATATGCTGGTTACGGGAGCAGGAAAGCCTAGTAACCCCTGGCGCCCTAACTCCGTTGTCTCGCCCGTGTTATCAGAAATCCCCTGCGAGACTATGGTTGCTTGAGCCCATGGTAGCCGCGTTTGAAGGGCGGATTATGTCTGCCCAACTTCGATGCCCCCTCAGGTCTTAATGGGAGACAAAGGGAAATCCGAGACAGGGTGATAACAAGGGGCCCTCTGACTAAGCAACCAGGCCAGGGGCTACAAGCTAACTAACTTAAACCAAAAGTATGTGCGGACAAACCGCCAGGGAAAAGGACAACCAAAGATCCACTGATCCGTTACTCCTATCCAGCACCGCTGGATACCAGAGTGGATTTGTGGGAGCGGAATCCTCCGCAAAAGCTCCGGAACACAATGAAACTAAATAATAAACAGTAAGCGGTCAAGCCGCAACACACGGCTACGCCGCGACTCACGAACACAGGATGTTAAAGGTGCTCGGTCGGACTCCAGGAATAGATGACAACTTCCGAGTACAGGACCACTGAGGACAGGAACAACCGGATTGAGCAGGACTGGAAACTCTCTGTAACTGACACAGCAAACAGGAAGCTATCACCGGCGTCTGTGAGAAGTCCTGAGAGTGCTTAAATTTGGGAGCCCTCCAATCAAGATCCAGACAGGGTAATCACATAATCATGCCGTGCAGCTGCATGCTGTACGGCCAGGATACACTTGAACTGATTAATTAAGACACAGCAACGGGGAACGCGGTCCGAGCGTGGCGTCCCCGTTGCTAGGGTCTGAGCGGCTCCGTGCGCCCGGCGTCTAGCGTTGCTAGGGAGCCGGCGGCTGTCTGCCTGCGGCGTCCCTAGTTGCTAGGCGCCGGGCCGCACTGACGGGCGGACCCTCGGCGCCTAACAGTACCCCCCCCTTGAGGAGGGGTCAAGGAACCCCTAAGGCCAGGTTTCTGCGGAAATTCTCGAAAAAATGCCCTTTTGAGCCTCGGGGCATGGAGATCCTCATCCAGGACCCAAGACCTTTCTTCTGGACCATAACCTCTCCAATGTACCAAAAAATAAAGCCGACCCCGGGACAACTTGGAATCGAGAACCTTCTCCACCAAGAACTCCTGCTGACCCTGTACATCTATTGGTGATTTCCCCTGAGAGATCTTGCGAGGAAATCTACTGGACGAAACATATGGTTTTAACAAGGAGCAATGGAAGGTATTTCCGATCCGTAAAGTTTTTGGTAAACGTAACCGGAAAGCAACTGGATTGACTTTTTTGATAATATGAAATGGTCCAATAAATTTAGGACCCAATCTGGCTGAGGTTTGTCGAAGTTTAATGTTGCGAGTCGACAACCATACCCTATCTCCTACTTTAAAAGTGCACGGCCGCCGGAGCCTGTCAGAAAATTTTTTCTCCCGAAATGCCGCTTTTCTGAGAGCCAGGTGCACTTTTCTCCAAATGAGTTTGAGATGAGAGGTCAAGGTCAGTGAGGAGACAGAGGAATGTTGAAAAAAGGAATTAGCTCTGGGGTGAAAACCAAAAACTGTAAAAAATGGAGACACATTGGTGGAGGAATGACAGGCATTGTTGTAAGCAAACTCCGCCAACGGAAGAAACTCAGACCAGTCATTTTGGAGTTTGGCCGAGTACAAACGCAAATATTGTTTTAATGATTGATTAACTCGCTCAGTCTGCCCGTTGGATTGGGGATGGTAGCCAGACGTTAAAGATAATTTCATCTTTAATGAGGCACAAAAAGACTTCCAAAATTGTGCAATGAATTGTGGACCCCGATCAGAGACAATATCAGTGGGTAACCCATGGAGTCTGAAAACATGGCGGAGGAACAAGACTGCCAATCCCTGGGCAGATGGCAATCGGGGAAGAGCAATGAAATGGGCCATTTTGCTAAAACGGTCCACTACCACCCATATGACTCGGCATCCGGCTGACAGAGGGAGGTCCACCACAAAATCCATGGAAATATGAGACCATGGCCTAAGAGGAACATTCAAGGGCATAAGTTGACCGATAGGCAAGGAACGGGGAACCTTATGCTGTGCACAGACCTGACAAGAAAAAACAAACTCCTTAATGTCTTTAGAAAGACCAGGCCACCATACCGAGCGGGAAACTAATTAAAAAGTTTTGGCGATCCCCGGATGCCCGGCAACTTTGCTATCATGAAACTCCGTCAAAACAGTTGCTCTCAAAAACTCGGGGACATAAAGACGACCAGCAGGAGTATTTCCAGGAGCTTGATGTTGAAGCTGCTTTAACTGGGTAAATAAATCTTGTGTGAGGCCTGCCCGAATGACTGAAGACGGAAGTATGGGAGTAACAGGACTGTTGTCTTGAACTGGAAGAAAACTGCGTGACAGGGCATCTGCCTTGGTATTCTTGGAACCTGGCCTGAAGGTGATAATGAACTTGAAACGAGTAAAAAATAAAGCCCAACGAGCTTGCCGGGCATTCAGCCGTTTAGCTGATTCAATGTATTGAAGATTTTTGTGATCAGTCAAAACTGAAATGGTATGAGTGGCTCCTTCAAGCCAATGCCTCCACTCCTCGAAAGCCCATTTAATAGCCAGTAATTCCCGGTTACCAACATCGTAGTTGGATTCAGCAGATGAGAATTTCCTGGACATAAAGGCACAAGGATGTAATTCTAGAGAATCCGGATCCTTCTGAGATAGGATAGCCCCTACTCCAACCTCCGAGGCATCAACCTCAACAATGAAAGGCAATTCTGGGTTGGGATGTCTGAGGACTGGGGCTGAGACAAAGGCTTGTTTCAAGGCCTGAAAAGATAAGTCCGCTTCACGTGACCAGTTGGTAGGATCTGCTCCCTTCTTAGTCAGTGCCACAATGGGAGCAACTAGGTCGGAGAAAGAGTGAATAAATCTTCTATAGTAATTCGCAAACCCTAAAAAGCGCTGAATTGCTTTTAAGTTGGTGGGTTGCGCCCAACTAAGGATGGCTTGGAGCTTCTTTGGTTCCATACAGAATCCCCGAGGGGAAATGATGTACCCTAAAAAGGATACCTCCGTGACATGAAATTCACACTTCTCCAGCTTGGCATATAGGTGATTTTCACGTAATTTTTTTAGAACCTGACGCACCTGGGTAACATGTTGTTCTATAGAGTCAGAATATATCAAAATATCGTCTAAGTAGACTACAACGAATCTTCCAAGAAATTCACGGAGCACATCGTTAATGAGATCCTGGAAAACTGCCGGAGCGTTAGACAGGCCGAATGGCATAACCAGATACTCATAGTGACCCGACTGAGTACTGAATGCCGTTTTCCACTCATCCCCTGACTTGATCCGGATGAGGTTATATGCTCCTCTCAGGTCAATCTTAGAAAAAATCACAGCCGAACGTAGCTGATCAAAGAGGACAGAAATCAGCGGCAAAGGGTAAGTATTTTTTACTGAGATCTTATTCAAGGCTCTAAAGTCAATGCAAGGTCTGAGTGATCCATCCTTCTTCTCCACGAAGAAGAAGCCTGCACTTAAAGGGGATTTAGATGGCCTGATAAATCCTTTCCCTAGGCTTTCTTTAACATACTCATTCATGGCCACAGTTTCAGGTCCGGACAATGCATATAACCTTCCCTTAGGCAAAGTGGCACCAGGAATTAGCTCAATAGCACAATCATAAGGCCTATGGGGAGGCAGAATGTCCGCATTGCCCTTGGAAAATACATCAACAAAATCCTGGTATTCCACAGGAATGGGTGCGGGAATGACAGCAGCTATTCTGATGGGAAACGTAATACATTCCTTATTACAGATGGTACCCCATTGTGAGATCTCCCCCGACTGCCAATCAATGATGGGATTATGAAAGGCCAGCCAAGGGTGACCCAGAACCACTGGAACTGCTGGGCAATGGGTAAGGAAAAACTCAATTTTTTCAGAATGCAGAGCTCCTACCGAAAGTAGAACAGGAGGTGTACAGAGAGAAATAACCCCATTGGACAAGGGACTCCCATCTAAACCATGCATGGTGATACACCTACCCAAGGCTAACTGAGGAATACCTAAGGCCTTGGCCCATGTTAAATCCATAAAGTTCCCTGCAGCTCCACTGTCCACAAAAGCCGAGACCGAGGAACAGAGGCTGCCAAAGGAAACTTTAGCTGGGACTAACAGTGAATTATTTGAGGAGATAAGCTGCAGACCAAAGTGAACCCCCTCACAAATCACTTGGTCGAGGCGTTTCCCGACTTGTTCGGACAACTACGGGCAAAATGTCCCTTACCTCCACAGTATAAACAAAGACCAGAATTTTGCCTTCTGGTTCTTTCTTCAGGAGACAGTTTGGAGAGGCCTATCTGCATGGGCTCCTCTATGTCCACAGGAATGGAAAAAACACAAGGAGTAGACCCGACAGATGCTCCTTTTTCAGCCCTCCGCTCTCTGAGACGACGATCAATCTTAATAGAGAGCTCCATGAGTTTATCGAGAGTCTCAGGAGCGGGATACTGAAGGAGACTGTCTTTTATAGACTCGGATAAGCCGAGGCGAAACTGACTGCGCAGGGCTGGGTCATTCCATCCACAGTCGTTTGACCAACGGCGAAACTCCGTACAATAAATCTCTGCGGGATTCCTACCCTGTCTGAGAGCACGCAACTGACTCTCGGCGGATGCCTCTCTATCAGGGTCGTCATACAATAGCCCTAAAGACCCCAGAAAGGCGTCTACAGACAATAAAGCCGGATCGTCTGTTCTTAAACCAAAAGCCCAGGTCTGAGGATCCCCCTGAAGTAAGGAAATAATAATTCCAACCCGCTGAGATTCCGTACCTGAAGAGACTGGTCTTAAACGAAAATAAAGTTTACAAGACTCTTTAAAATTAAAAAACTGCTTTCTATCCCCAGAAAAACGGTCAGGCAAATGCATTTTTGGTTCAGGAATGACCCTCGGGGAAGTCCGTAACAGATCTTCCTGTGACCTCACCCGAAGGGACAGATCCTGAACCATCTGAGTAAGTTCTTGAATCTGGCTAACTAGAAGCTGGCCAGGATTTGGCCCAACACCGGTGGGATTCATGAGGCCGACAAATCTTCCAACTGAATAAGGGAAAAAATTAAATCCTGTTTAATTTTAAATTTTAGTCTGGCCGGTGATAATGTTATGATTCCCGTACTCCAGACCAGAGGAGATCTTATGGCAGAGGTCTGAGTACTGGAAAGATATGCTGGTTACGGGAGCAGGAAAGCCTAGTAACCCCTGGCGCCCTAACTCCGTTGTCTCGCCCGTGTTATCAGAAATCCCCTGCGAGACTATGGTTGCTTGAGCCCATGGCAGCCGCGTTTGAAGGGCGGATTATGTCTGCCCAACTTCGATGCCCCCTCAGGTCTTAATGGGAGACAAAGGGAAATCCGAGACAGGGTGATAACAAGGGGCCCTCTGACTAAGCAACCAGGCCAGGGGCTACAAGCTAACTAACTTAAACCAAAAGTATGTGCGGACAAACCGCCAGGGAAAAGGACAACCAAAGATCCACTGATCCGTTACTCCTATCCAGCACCGCTGGATACCAGAGTGGATTTGTGGGAGCGGAATCCTCCGCAAAAGCTCCGGAACACAATGAAACTAAATAATAAACAGTAAGCGGTCAAGCCGCAACACACGGCTACGCCACGACTCACGAACACCACAGGATGTTAAAGGTGCTCGGTCGGACTCCAGGAATAGATGACAACTTCCGAGTACAGGACCACTGAGGACAGGAACAACCGGATTGAGCAGGACTGGAAACTCTCTGTAACTGACACAGCAAACAGGAAGCTATCACCGGCGTCTGTGAGAAGTCCTGAGAGTGCTTAAATTTGGGAGCCCTCCAATCAAGATCCAGACAGGGTAATCACATAATCATGCCGTGCAGCTGCATGCTGTACGGCCAGGATACACTTGAACTGATTAATTAAGACCCAGCAACGGGGAACGCGGTCCGAGCGTGGCGTCCCCGTTGCTAGGGTCTGAGCGGCTCCGTGCGCCCGGCGTCTAGCGTTGCTAGGGAGCCGGCGGCTGTCTGCCTGCGGCGTCCCTAGTTGCTAGGCGCCGGGCCGCACTGACGGGCGGACCCTCGGCGCCTAACAAGATCGATCTTAATCGATGTTGGGCTTCCAGGTTGAAAAAAACACACACATTTACTAACATTTTAAAATTTATATAAAAAATTATCTGTTCGTAAATGCAGTGCACATGGTTTTGCCCAACTGCTAACAAAAATCCTGCTGCGATCAACTCAGAATTACCCCCCATGTGCACTGCAGGGAAGGCAGATTTAACATGTGCAGAGAGAGGCCCTCATTCCGAGTTGATCGCTCACAAGCTGCTTTTAGCATCATTGCACACGCTAAGCCGCCGCCTACTGGGAGTGAATCTTAGCATCTTAAAATTGCGAACGAAAGATTCGCAATATTGCGAAAAGACATCTCTGTGCAGTTTCTGAGTAGCTCGAGACTTACTCTGCCAGTGCGATCAGTTCAGTGCTTGTCGTTCCTGGTTTGACGTCACAAACACACCCAGCGTTCGCCCAGACACTCCTCCGTTTCTCCAGCCACTCCCGCGTTTTTCCCAGAAACGGTAGCGTTTTTTCCCACACGCCCATAAAATGACCAGTTTCCGCCCAGAAACACCCACTTCCTGTCAATCACACTCCGATCACCAGAACGAAGAAAAAACCTTGTAATGCCGTGAGTAAAATTCCTAACTGTATAGCAAATTTACTTGGCGCAGTCGCAGTGCGAACATTGCGCATGCGCAATAATCGGAAAATCGCTGCGATGCGAAGAAAATTACCGAGCGAACAACTCGGAATGACCACCAGAGTTAGATTTGGGTGTGGTGTGTTCAATCTGCAATCTGATTTGCAGTGTAAAAATAAAGCAGTCAGTATTTACCCTGCACAGAAACAAATTAACTCACCCAAATCTAACTCTTTCTGCACATGTTATATCTGCCTCCCCTGCAGTACACATGGTTTTGCCCAACTGCTAACAAAATTCCTGCTGCGATCAACTTGGAATTACCCCCATCGATTGGTGTTTTCACACTGCTCGTTCCAACCGCAAAAACTATGAAGAGGATGGGGGCATATACGCAGGGTCCATCCTGTGCATGTGCCTACATTTTCTCCGGGTGCCCCACAGAAAATGCGAATGCCTCTGCCTGTCAATCAGTAGAGGGCGTACCTTCGCAGGTATATCGCGATCATGAGCCATGTCTCCCATTTTTGTCATTATAGGTGCTCTGTGAGCTGCTGACCATGCCCCAGCCCCTCTGTCTCCCGTGAATAGACATTGGGGCTTATTCAGACCAGATCGCTTCAATTTATTTTCACCCAGCGGGCAATCAGGTCTTCACTGCACATGCGTATGCGCCACAATGCGTAGGTGCGACGGTCCGGAGATCACAAGAAGATTGACAAGAAGAGGGTGTTTGTGTGGGTGAATGTTTCTAGGGAGTGTCCGGAAAAACACTGGAGGGACCCGGCGTTTTGTGGGAGGATTTGTGACGTCACCTCAATGGCTGAGTAAGTGCTGAGCTGTGCAGCTCTTGTGCACATGTGATCACACACCTGCACAGCAAATTTTCCCTTCCGCTGTAGGCGGCAACTACCTGATCACAGGGATGCAAAACACACACCCTAGCAATCAGGTCTGAATTACACACAATGTGCATATTTGCAGAGCAACAAGCTACAGGGAGCCTTCCACCCCCCCCCCTTCCTCATGACTATGGGACACTGGGGGGGGGGTTGTTTGGGTTAGCTGGACATTCCCAAAAAAAGTGACTGTCCTGCAAAAATTGGGTTAGTTGGGAGGTATGTGCAAATACATTTATTGTTTTGCATGCAGGGTAAATACTGGCTTCTTTGACATTTAGCCACAAATGCTGCACAGTTGAATTACAGTATTACACTGCAATTAACAGTTATGCTAGGACATTCCTTCTCCCAAAATCTACCTCTCTCTGCATGTTACATCTGTCCCACAGTGGCGTGCGGTGAGGTCAGTGGCTAGTGAGGCACTACAGCCATAATGTCCGCCGAATCCTGCCGATGACCCTTAGCCAATGCCCGCTACTGCCTCTGAGCCGATACCCACTGCCACTGCCAATGGCTTACAAACTCTCCCACAATCAACTGACCCAGCCCTCCACCACTAATTTCTATCTCAGTCCGATGCCGCCAATGCCCGCCTGCTCATTGTTCTTGTGATATATTATAAATTTTTAAAGAAAAAAAAATGAGTGTTTGGGACTGGGAAGGGTGAGGGAGGAGGACATGAATGCAATTTTGTTGTCCAGGGCTTCCATTAACTTAAAGGAGAAGGGTCTGAATGGGTTAAAAAAAAATGTGTGAGGTCCCCCCTCCTTAGTATAACCAGCCTCTTTGAGCCGGTCCTGGTTATTTAAATACTGGGGGAAAAATTGGACAGAGGTTCCCCGTATTTAGACAACCAGCACCGGGCTCTTAGACGGGTCCTGGTTCCAAAAATACGTGGGACAAAAGATGTAGGGGTCCCCCATATTTTTAAAACCAGCACCGGGCTCCACTAGCCAGAGAGATAATGCCACAGCCGGGGGACACTTTTATGTAGGTCCCTGCGGCCCTGGCATTACCCCTCCAACTAGTCACCCCTGGCTGGGGTTCCCTGGAGGAGTGGGGACCCCTTAAATCAAGAGGTTCCTCCCCTCGAGGCACCCAAGGGGCAGGGGTGAAGCCCGAAGCTGTCCCCAGCACCCCTGGGTGGTGGGTGCCGGGCTGATAGCCATATGTGTAAAAAAAGAATATTGTTTTTTTGTTGTGGAACTACAAGGCCCAGCAAGCCTCCCGCACTTGCTGGTACTTGGAGAACCTCAAGTACCAGCAGGCGGGGAAATAACGGGCTCGCTGGTACCTGTAGTTCTACAACAACAAAAAATACCCAAATTAAAACACAAACACACACACCGTGACAGTAAAATTATTGAGACAGGCTGTAGCATGTGAATGCATGTAACCCTATAAAAGTGATGGATTGGGTGACTATTACAATACCCACTGTTGCTGTCTGAAAAATGATGGATTTATAGATTGCTCTGCCGAGATATGTTTTTTTCTAAAATGCACCACAGGTATGGATGGATAGTATACTTGACGACACAGAGGTAGGTAGAGCAGTGGCCTACTGTACCGTACTGCTATATATTATATTATTTATTATTATTATTATTATCCTTTATTTATATGGCGCCACAAGGGTTCCGCAGCACCCAATTACAGAGTACATAAACAAATAATCAAACAGGAAAACAGCAACTTACAGTTGATGACAATATAGGACAAGTACAGGGTAAATAAACATAGCTACATCAGCAGATGACACTGGAATAAGTATCAGGTGGCAGAAGACTGCTGGATTTGGTGCAGCTGAAGATTATTAAAGTAAGAAAAGAGTAAGCACATGAGGGAAGAGGACCCTGCTCGTGAGAGCTTACATTCTAAAGGGGAGGGGTAGACAGACAGGGGTGAGACAGATGGTGTACATAGAGAGCGTGGAACAGAGGTTTAGGATGAGATTTGGCTGGGTTTGGTGAAGAAGTGGGTCTTGAGAGCCCATTTGAAGTTTTGTAGAGAGGTGGAGAGTCTGAGGGGGAGAGGTAGGGAATTCCAGAGAAGTGGTGCAGCACGTGAAAAATCTTGGAGGTAGGAGTGGGAGGAAGTAATCTGTAGGCAGGAGAGTCGGCGTGCATTAGCAGAGCGAAGAGGACGGGTGGGAGTGTAAAGCGAGATAAGATCAGAGATGTAGATGGGAGAGGAGTGGGTGAGGGCTTTGTAAGCAAGTGTGAGAAGCTTGAAATGGATTCTGAAAGGGAAGGGGAGCCAGTGAAGGACCAGTAAGAGAGGAGAGGTGGACATAGTGCATTTGGTGAGGAAAATGAGCCAGGCAGCAGCATTGAGGATAGATTGGAGTGGAGAGAGGTATTTGTCAGGAATGCCAGTCAGGAGGAGATTACAGTAGTCCAGTCTGGAGATGACCAGTGAGTGGATAAGAGTCTTAGTAGCATCCTGGGTCAGAAAGGGTCTGATCCTGGAAATATTTTTTAGATGAAAACGGCAGGTTTGTGAGAGGTGCTGAATGTGTGGTTTGAAGGAGAGGGAGGAGTCAAGGATTACTCCAAGACAGCGCACTTGTGGGGTAGAGGAGATAGTAGTGCCATCAATAGATAATGAGATTGTAGGAGGTGAGGTTATGCGGGAGGGAGGGAAGATGATCAGCTCGGTCTTAGACATGTTAAGTTTAAGAAAGCGCTGGGACATCCAGGAAGTGATAGCAGAGAGACAGTTGGAGATACGAGTGAGGAGAGTAGGGGAGAGTTCTGGAGAGGAAAGATAGATTTGAGTGTCATCAGCATAGAGATGATATTGGAAACCAAAAGAACTAATGAGCTTACCTAGTGAGGACGTATAGAGAGAGAAGAGGACCAAGGACAGAACCTTGGGGTACCCCTACAGTTAGTGGAAGTGAGGGGGAGGTGGAGTCATGAGAGGAGACAGAGAATGAACGGTCAGAAAGGTAGGACGACAACCAAGAGAGGGCAGTGTTACGCAGACCAATGGAGTGAAGGATTTGCAGTAGGAGAGGATGGTCCACAGTGTCAAAAGCAGCAGAGAGATCAAGTAGAATAAGTAGAGAGTAGTGTCCCTTAGATTTAGCAGCATGGAGGTCATTGCATACTTTTGTAAGGGCAGTTTCAGTGGAGTGGAGAGGACGGAAGCCAGACTGGAATGGGTCAAGCAGTGAGTGTGAGGAAAGAAAAGAAGTAAGGCGGTTGTAGACAATACGCTCAAGGAGTTTGGAGGCAAAAGGGAGAAGAGAGATGGGTCGGTAGTTGGAGAGAGTGTTTGGATGAAGGGTAGGTTTTTTAAGAATAGGAGAGATGAGAGCGTGCTTGAAGGCAGAGGGGACAGTGCCTGATGAGAGGGAGAGATTGAGAAGGTGGGAAAGATGGGAACAAGCAGAAGAAGAGATGTGGCAGAGGAGGCGGGAGGGGATAGGGTCAAGTGGGGAGGTGGTGAGGGGACAGGAACGAATGAGGGCCATGACTTCCTCTCCAGATGCATGGGAGAAAGATGACTGAGTTGGTGCGAGGGATGGGGAGGGTTGGTAAGGGATGGGAGAAGGCTGGTTACTGATAGTCTGGTGTGATGTGATGTCCTGACGTATGGAGTTAATTTTGGATGTGAAGTAAGTGGCAAAGTCAAGAGCAGAGAGTGAGGAAGGGAGACGAGGTGGAGGTGGGCAGAGGAGTGAGTTGAGAGTGGCAAAGAGGCGCCGGGGGTTGGAAGACTGGGAGGAGATGAGGTTCTTGAAGTATGACTGTTTAGCAAGAGAAAGGGCAGCACTGAAGGATGAGAGCAAAAGTTTGAAATGGAGGAAGTCTGCCTTAGAGCGTGATTTCCTCCAGTGTCGCTCAGCAGTACGTGAGCATTTTTGCAGATATCTGGTGCATTTGGTGTGCCAGGGTTGAGGTGTTAATTTGCGAGGGTGAATAGTGGTTGGTGGAGCAACAGAGTCAAGAGCAGAAGTAAGGGAAGCATTGTATGTGGAAGTGGCTTGTTCAGGGCATGAGAGAGAGAGAGAATAGGAGAGAGAAGTGAGTCAAACAGGGAGGAAAGGAATGTGGTGTCAATAGCTTCAATGTTACGCTTAGTGATGGTAGCCTTAGGAGGTAGAGATGGGGAAGTCGAGAGAGATAGGTTGAAGGAGAGCAGGTGGTGGTCAGAGAGGGGAAATGGGGAGTTGGAAAAATCAGAAATATCACAGCGGTGAGTGAAGACCAGATCCAGTGAGCTCCCATTCACATGGGAGGGTGAGGAGGTCCACTGGGAGAGACCAAGTGAAGAGGTGAGGTTAAGGAGTTTAGAGGCAGGGGATTGTGTGGGGATGTCAATAGGGATGTTGAAATCACCTAGGATAATGGTGGGAATGTCAGAAGAGAGGAAGTGAGGAAGCCAGGAAGCAAAGTTGTCGATGAATTTGGAAGCAGTGCCAGGGGGGCGGTAAATGACAGCTACTCTAAGATGGACTGGTTGGAAGAGGCATATGGAGTGGACCTCATATGTAGAGAATATAAGGGATGGTTCTGGTGGTATGAGTTGGTAGGAGTAACTAGAAGGTAAAAGGACCCCAACACCACCCCCATGGCGACCCCCAGGTCGGGGGGTGTGTGTGAATGTAAGGCCCCCAGCAGAGAGAGCAGCAGCAGAAGTAGTGTCAGAGGGCGTAATCCAAGTTTCAGTAATGGCTAGTAGGTGTAGGGAGTTGGAAATGAAAAAGTCATGAGTGGGGACCAGTTTGTTACAAACAGATCTGGCATTCCAGAGGGCACAGGATAGGGGGTATGAGTTTGTGGGAGAGATGTGAATTAGATTTTCAGGGTTGCTGTAGCGATGAGGTGGGATTAACTTTGAGGGCAGGGATGAGACAGTAGTGATGGTACAAGTGCCTGAGCTAGGAGGGGAAACAGCAGGAGGTGGGCAGGGAGGGAGGTCAGTGTGATGTGGATGGGGGTGTGGGGAGGTGACAGGGAAGGGAAAGAGGGAGCAGGGCTGAGTTGTGGGGTAGCAGGACCATGGGGCAGAGGTGAATGAAAGTGGGGTAACAGGAAAGGTGGGGGAAGGAAACAGAGGGATGGAGGGGAGACAGAGGAGGAGGTGGAGGAGACTAGGGGGGAAGGATAAAGATACATTATTAGGTAGACACTGAGTGATGTGGGGAGTATAAGAAAGCATTGACATAGTGTTAAGTAGGTAAATAGGTTGAGGGAAAGTGGAAGTAGGAGAGGAGACTGTAAGGGAATCCGAGCAGAAGAATTGTAGAAATGCAGGTGAGAAAAGCAGTGTAGGCTCAAGGGGTGTAGATTTAGTATGAAATGAGTCAAAAGTGTAGATAAAGTGGGTGCAGAAATGTATTTGGAGTGTAAGAAATGAAAGGATTGTGAGAGGTTTAAGAAGCAATGGTAATTATGTTAGATGTTTTAAGTGTTTGCAGGTAAAATTGCATTGGTGCAGCTGTGCTTAAAAAACAAAATTACAATAATACAGATACAGGCATTTGTAGGTGAAATGGATGGTTTATGAAATGTCCAAGTAAGGTAGTTCTGTGCTATGTAATCAGATGCAACAATCAGGAGGTGAGTGATCTGAGGAGTAAGTGACTCACATTTGTTATTAGTTCTTCAGTTTTCTTTGTTTTGTTAGATTGGTGTGCTTCTGTTTTCCTTCTTTTTCACTTCGATTGAACGCTAATTGAACACTGCTGTTATGTGTCAATTTTATCACGCTTTTATAAAAATGCACGCTTAGATCAATAAATGCACAGCCAAATGGCTTTGCACAGCCTACACCATTGGACTTAAGTAGAAGACTATTACAAGTGAAACCAATAATTGAAATCTGTAACCACACCCCACCCCCTCAAATGCCAGGCAATAAATTACCTTAAAAGCTACAACCAGGCATTCCACAAAAATTAAACTGGGTCTATATCATTCAAAACTTTAAAAAAAGTACTTTAAAATCACATACTATGCAATAATGTTTCAATTTGCATTACCCAGCAGAATTAGCTTTGCATATATAGATATAGTGCAGCAGAATATATTGGTGGTTGTAATCAATTGTAATTACCCAGCAGAATTAGCTTTGCATATATAGATATAGTGCAGCAGAATATATTGGTGGTTGTAGTCAATTGTAATTACCCAGCAGAATACGCTTTGCATATATAGATATAGTGCAGCAGAATAGATTGGTGGTTGTAGTCAATTGTAATTACCTGTAGGTGACAAGAAGAGAAGAAACGTCAATTCACAATCGATATCAGCTGAAGATAAATGAACGCTGATTGAACGCTGCTGTTATGTGTCAATTTTATCACGCTTTGATAAAAATGCATGCTTAGATCAATAAATGCACAGCCAAACGGCTTTGCACATCCTACACCATTGGACTTAAGTAGAAGTCTGGTGGTCAGCAAAATTCTGCACTGTCCTCCTACTATATATAGTGCGCACAACTACTAAAATACACCACAGGTATGGATGGATAGTATACTTGACGAAACAGAGGTAGGTAGAGCAGTGGCCTACTGTACCGTACTGCTATATATTATATACTGGTGGTCAGCAAAATTCTGCCCTGTCCTCCTACTATATATACTGCGCACAACTAAAATGCACCACAGGTATGGATGGATAGTATACTTGACGACACAGAGGTAGGTAGAGCAGTGTACTGCTATATAATACTGGTGGTCACTGGTCGACAAAATTCTGCACTGTCCTCCTACTATATACTAGAATGCAGCACAGATATGGAGCATTTTTCAGGCAGAGAACGTAGATATTTTCAGCACACTGAGCACAGATATTTGCAAGCACACTGAGCACAGATATTTGCAGCACACTGAACACAGAAACTGAGAAAACGCTGCACGTCCTCTCCCTATCATCTCCAATGCACAGGGAGGGATTGGCTAGGCAATTATGCAGATTACAATGGAAACAGCGGATTGGTGGAAATGTACAGGTGACAGAATCCAACATGGCTGCGCCCATGCAGACACTTGGAGGGAAGATTGGTTTGATAATCCATGTGGGAACTTTAACAGCAATGGCGGCGCCGGCCACAGTAAACAGGAGACACCAGACTGATGAGTGCACATTTGAACTACGTGGGCAACAGCAGAGGCCGCGGCTGACATAAGCGCCACTCTGACATCCTGCATGCAGAAACTCAGGGACGGCGGCGGAGGCCGCGGGAGATGCCATTCAAGATGTAACATGGCGCCGCTGTGACAGCGTCTCAGAGTGACAGGAGAGGAGGCAGGAATGTGGACATCAGAATAACAGATGGGATCCGGTCCTGGAGCGCTGAGCCAGCCTTAGGAGGAATCTGAAAGGTAAGTAATGGCGTCCAGATACCCGGATCGTGACAGTATACACTAGAGGACTTTCCGAACCCCCTAATCCTAACATTGTAATTTGCTTTAGGGAGCACCTCCAATTAGTCTAGTGTTTCTTGCTGCCTTTCCAATGAAGCAAGTTTAATTTAGTAATAGGTGAAAAACCATCCCTACAAAGGTGTTAATCAGAGACTTGGCTTTGTGGACATTTTCAGAGAACAAATTTGTTAGCATAAAAATAAAGCCAGAAAATGAAGAGCTGTTTAATCACTCAATTGGATTTTTTTGCCAGCATATTTCTTTTTCTCTGCAACCCACTGCTAAATTGTGCTTCCTAGCTGTTTTTATAAAATCACTGAATCAAATCTAACTCTGATTACATCAGAGAAGGCCAGGTACCCTACACCATAACAGGGGGTTTGAAATTTTGACTTGTCTACTTAAAGATCACCAAAACCTGATAACAAGGTCAATTACGTCCCTGGGTGGGATTGAACCACCAACATTTTGGTTAATAGCCGTACACACTAACTGAGTGCGCCACAGAGACACTTTGCAAAAGTACATACTGACAAAGGCTAATAAGCATTCATCTAAAACGTTTCCTAGAAAAACTTTAAAAAGTCAATAATCTGGAGAGTTTTTGTAAGATGTTTCTTCCATCAACCAACGAAGAAACACATTGGTACTTTCCCATGATGAGTGAGTGCTTCAGGATTTCTTGCACTTACATGTGCAGCAGAGTACTGCAATGGAAGCATGCTGGGCCCATAACCCAGAGGTAGGCAGATTGAAACTATCCTTTGCTATATGCATTTTTTTTTTGTTAAAGTAATCCAAAACTGGGATTGATATTTTTGCTCTTTTATTTTTACTTAAAGTACAATAACTTTTACCATTTTAATTTGTTTTAATAGTATATTGACAGTATTGTCCACTTAATTTTCTTTACCCTATTATTAAAATGGTAATTGACAAAAACAAACTACATTGTCACCAGAAGAGCAATACAAAATGTACAAGTGATATATTAAAATCATCTTTCCAGCTTGAATTTCAATGATGCATTGGGGCAACGATTTTGTGAGAAACATCTTCACCCTTAAATAAAGATTTTCTTAATTCCTTACCTGTGTGCTAATTAGATATCACCTTGTTTTCACATTAAACAGACTTCCACATGAGAAAGCAGCAAGGATGCAGTGGCGTTAATGTTTCCTGGTGTCAACCTGTATTATTTCAGTAGACATTGAAATGAGGATGCATCTTGCTGCCTTTACAATGAAGCAAGTTTAATTTAGTTATAGGTGAAAAACCATCCCTACAAAGGTGTTAATCAGAGACTTGGCTTTGTGGACACTTTTCAGAGAACAAATTTGTTAGCATAAAAATAAAGGCAGAAAATGAAGAGCTGTTCATTCACTCAATTGGATTTTTCTGCCAGCATATTTTTTTTCTCTGCAACCCATTGCTAAATTGTGCTTCCTAGCTGTTTTTTATAAAATCACTGAATCAAATCTAACTCTGATTACATCAGAGAAGGCCAGGTACCCTACACCATAAGAGGGGGTAACGTGTAGATGAAGCACTAACAGGAGGCTTTAAAATTTTCATTCTAGTGTCCTTCGTTTGGGAGAAAAATGCAAAGGTTCAATACAGCTTTTCCTTGCCAATATCTCTCTTTTGCAAAGAGCTAGGCACTGGAAAATTCAGGGCTATGCCGTGTAGATGAAGCACTAACAGGAGGCTTTAAAATTTTCATTCTAGTGTCCTTCGTTTGGGAGAAAAATGCAAAGGTTCAATATAGCTTTTCCTTGCCAATATCTCTCTTTTGCAAAGAGCTAGGCATTGGAAAATTCAGGGCTATACCTTGTAGATGAAGCACTAACAGGAGGCTTTAAAATTTTCATTCTAGTGTCCTTCGTGTGGGAGAAAAATGCAAAGGTACAATACAGCTTTTCCTTGCCGATATCTCTCTTTTGCAAAGAGATAGGCATTGGAAAATTCAGGGCTATACCGTGTAGATGAAGCACTAACAGGAGGCTTTAAAATTTTCATTCTAGTGTCCTTCGTTTGGGAGAAAAATGCAAAGGTACAATACAGCTTTTCCTTGCCGATATCTCTCTTTTGCAAAGAGATAGGCATTGGAAAATTCAGGGCTGTAACGTGTAGATGAAGCACTAACAGGAGGCTTTAAAATTTTTATTCTAGTGTCCTTCGTTTGGGAGAAAAATGCAAAGGTACAATGCAGCTTTTCCTTGCCGATATCTCTCTTTTGCAAAGAGATAGGCATTGGAAAATTCAGGGCTGTAACGTGTAGATGAAGCACTAACAGGAGGCTTTAAAATTTTCATTCTAGTGTCTTTCGTTTGGGAGAAAAATGCAAAGGTACAATGCAGCTTTTCCTTGCCGATATCTCTCTTTTGCAAAGAGATAGGCATTGGAAAATTCAGGGCTATAACGTGTAGATGAAGCACTAACAGGAGGCTTTAAAATTTTCATTCTAGTGTCCTTCGTTTGGGAGAAAAATGCAAAGGTACAATACAGCTTTTCCTTGCCGATATCTCTCTTTTGCAAAGAGATAGGCATTGGAAAATTCAGGGCTATAACGTGTAGACGAAGCACTTTAAAATTTTCATTCTAGTGTCCTTCGTTTGGGAGAAAAATGCAAAGGTACAATGCAGCTTTTCCTTGCCGATATCTCTCTTTTGCAAAGAGATAGGCATTGGAAAATTCAGGGCTATAACGTGTAGACGAAGCACTAACAGGAGGCTTTAAAATTTTCATTCTAGTGTCCTTCGTTTGGGAGAAAAATGCAAAGGTACAATGCAGCTTTTCCTTGCCGATATCTCTCTTTTGCAAAGAGATAGGCATTGGAAAATTCAGGGCTATAACGTGTAGATGAAGCACTAACAGGAGGCTTTAAAATTTTCATTCTAGTGTCCTTCGTTTGGGAGAAAAATGCAAAGGTACAATACAGCTTTTCCTTGCCGATATCTCTCTTTTGCAAAGAGATAGGCATTGGAAAATTCAGGGCTATAACGTGTAGATGAAGCACTACCAGGAGGCTTTAAAATTTTCATTCTAGTGTCCTTCGTTTGGGAGAAAAATGCAAAGGTTCAATACAGCTTTTCCTTGCCAATATCTCTCTTTTGCAAAGAGATAGGCATTGGAAAATTCAGGGTTATACCGTGTAGATGAAGCACTAACAGGAGGCTTTAAAATTTTCATTCTAGTGTCCTTCGTTTGGGAGAAAAATGCAAAGGTACAATACAGCTTTTCCTTGCCGATATCTCTCTTTTGCAAAGAGATAGGCATTGGAAAATTCAGGGCTATAACGTGTAGATGAAGCACTAACAGGAGGCTGTAAAATTTTCATTCTAGTGTCCTTCGTTTGGGAGAAAAATGCAAAGGTACAATACAGCTTTTCCTTGCCGATATCTCTCTTTTGCAAAGAGATAGGCATTGGAAAATTCAGGGCTATAACGTGTAGACAAAGCACTTTAAAATTTTCATTCTAGTGTCCTTCGTTTGGGAGAAAAATGCAAAGGTACAATGCAGCTTTTCCTTGCCGATATCTCTCTTTTGCAAAGAGATAGGCATTGGAAAATTCAGGGCTATAACGTGTAGATGAAGCACTAACAGGAGGCTTTAAAATTTTCATTCTAGTGTCCTTCGTTTGGGAAAAAAATGCAAAGGTACAATGCAGCTTTTCCTTGCCGATATCTCTCTTTTGCAAAGAGATAGGCATTGGAAAATTCAGGGCTATAACGTGTAGATGAAGCACTAACAGGAGGCTTTAAAATTTTCATTCTAGTGTCCTTCGTTTGGGAGAAAAATGCAAAGGTACAATGCAGCTTTTCCTTGCCGATATCTCTCTTTTGCAAAGAGATAGGCTTTGGAAAACTCAGGGCTATAACGTGTAGATGAAGCACTAATAGGAGGCTTTAAAATTCTCATTCTAGTGTCCTTCGTTTGGGAGAAAAATGCAAAGGTACAATACAGCTTTTCCTTGCCGATATCTCTCTTTTGCAAAGAGATAGGCATTGGAAAATTCAGGGCTATAACGTGTAGATGAAGCACTAACAGGAGGCTTTAAAATTTTCATTCTAGTGTCTTTCGTTTGGGAGAAAAATGCAAAGGTACAATACAGCTTTTCCTTGCCGATATCTCTCTTTTGCAAAGAGATAGGCATTGGAAAATTCAGGGCTATAACGTGTAGATGAAGCACTAACAGGAGGCTTTAAAATTTTCATTCTAGTGTCTTTCGTTTGGGAGAAAAATGCAAAGGTACAATACAGCTTTTCCTTGCCGATATCTCTCTTTTGCAAAGAGATAGGCATTGGAAAATTCAGGGCTATAACGTGTAGATGAAGCACTAACAGGAGGCTTTAAAATTTTCATTATAGTGTCCTTCGTTTGGGAGAAAAATGCAAAGGTTCAATACAGCTTTTCCTTGCCAATATCTCTCTTTTGCAAAGAGCTAGGCATTGGAAAATGCAGGGCTATACCGTGTAGATGAAGCACTAACAGGAGGCTTTAAAATTTTCATTCTAGTGTCCTTCGTTTGGGAGAAAAATGCAAAGGTACAATACAGCTTTTCCTTGCCGATATCTCTCTTTTGCAAAGAGATAGGCATTGGAAAATTCAGGGCTATAACGTGTAGACGAAGCACTAACAGGAGGCTTTAAAATTTTCATTCTAGTGTCCTTCGTTTGGGAGAAAAATGCAAAGGTACAATGCAGCTTTTCCTTGCCGATATCTCTCTTTTGCAAAGAGATAGACATTGGAAAATTCAGGGCTATAACGTGTAGATGAAGCACTAACAGGAGGCTTTAAAATTTTCATTCTAGTGTCTTTCGTTTGGGAGAAAAATGCAAAGGTACAAAACAGCTTTTCCTTGCCGATATCTCTCTTTTGCAAAGAGAATAGGCATTGGAAAATTCAGGGCTATAACGTGTAGATGAAGCACTAACAGGAGGCTGTAAAATTTTCATTCTAGTGTCCTTCGTTTGGGAGAAAAATGCAAAGGTACAATACAGCTTTTCCTTGCCGATATCTCTCTTTTGCAAAGAGATAGGCATTGGAAAATTCAGGGCTATAACGTGTAGACGAAGCACTTTAAAATTTTCATTCTAGTGTCCTTCGTTTGGGAGAAAAATGCAAAGGTACAATGCAGCTTTTCCTTGCCGATATCTCTCTTTTGCAAAGAGATAGGCATTGGAAAATTCAGGGCTATAACGTGTAGACGAAGCACTAACAGGAGGCTTTAAAATTTTCATTCTAGTGTCCTTCGTTTGGGAGAAAAATGCAAAGGTACAATGCAGCTTTTCCTTGCCGATATCTCTCTTTTGCAAAGAGATAGGCATTGGAAAATTCAGGGCTATAACGTGTAGATGAAGCACTAACAGGAGGCTTTAAAATTTTCATTCTAGTGTCCTTCGTTTGGGAGAAAAATGCAAAGGTACAATACAGCTTTTCCTTGCCGATATCTCTCTTTTGCAAAGAGATAGGCATTGGAAAATTCAGGGCTATAACGTGTAGATGAAGCACTACCAGGAGGCTTTAAAATTTTCATTCTAGTGTCCTTCGTTTGGGAGAAAAATGCAAAGGTTCAATACAGCTTTTCCTTGCCAATATCTCTCTTTTGCAAAGAGATAGGCATTGGAAAATTCAGGGTTATACCGTGTAGATGAAGCACTAACAGGAGGCTTTAAAATTTTCATTCTAGTGTCCTTCGTTTGGGAGAAAAATGCAAAGGTACAATACAGCTTTTCCTTGCCGATATCTCTCTTTTGCAAAGAGATAGGCATTGGAAAATTCAGGGCTATAACGTGTAGATGAAGCACTAACAGGAGGCTGTAAAATTTTCATTCTAGTGTCCTTCGTTTGGGAGAAAAATGCAAAGGTACAATACACCTTTTCCTTGCCGATATCTCTCTTTTGCAAAGAGATAGGCATTGGAAAATTCAGGGCTATAACGTGTAGACGAAGCACTTTAAAATTTTCATTCTAGTGTCCTTCGTTTGGGAGAAAAATGCAAAGGTACAATACAGCTTTTTCTTGCCGATATCTCTCTTTTGCAAAGAGATAGGCATTGGAAAATTCAGGGCTATAACGTGTAGACGAAGCACTAACAGGAGGCATTAAAATTTTCATTCTAGTGTCCTTCGTTTGGGAGAAAAATGCAAAGGTACAATACAGCTTTTCCTTGCCGATATCTCTCTTTTGCAAAGAGATAGGCATTGGAAAATTCAGGGCTATAACGTGTAGATGAAGCACTAACAGGAGGCTTTAAAATTTTCATTCTAGTGTCTTTCGTTTGGGAGAAAAATGCAAAGGTACAATGCAGCTTTTCCTTGCCGATATCTCTCTTTTGCAAAGAGATAGGCATTGGAAAATTCAGGGCTATAACGTGTAAATGAAGCACTAACAGAAGGCTTTAAAATTTTCATTCTAGTGTCCTTCGTTTGGGAGAAAAATGCAAAGGTACAATGCAGCTTTTCCTTGCCGATATCTCTCTTTTGCAAAGAGATAGGCATTGGAAAATTCAGGGCTATACCGTGTAGATGAAGCACTAACAGGAGGCTTTAAAATTTTAATTCTAGTGTCCTTCGTTTGGGAGAAAAATGCAAAGGTACAATGCAGCTTTTCCGTGCCGATATCTCTCTTTTACAAAGAGATAGGCATTGGAAAATTCAGGGCTATAACGTGTAGATGAAGCACTAATAGGAGGCTTTAAAATTTTCATTCTAGTGTCCTTCGTTTGGGAGAAAAATGCAAAGGTACAATACAGCTTTTCCGTGCCGATATCTCTCTTTTGCAAAGAGATAGGCATTGGAAAATTCAGGGCTATAACGTGTAGATGAAGCACTAACAGGAGGCTTTAAAATTTTCATTCTAGTGTCCTTCGTTTGGGAGAAAAATGCAAAGGTACAATGCAGCTTTTCCGTGCCGATATCTCTCTTTTGCAAAGAGATAGGCATTGGAAAATTCAGGGCTATAACGTGTAGATGAAGCACTAATAGGAGGCTTTAAAATTTTCATTCTAGTGTCCTTCGTTTGGGAGAAAAATGCAAAGGTACAATACAGCTTTTCCTTGCCGATATCTCTCTTTTGCAAAGAGATAGGCATTGGAAAATTCAGGGCTATAACGTGTAGATGAAGCACTAACAGGAGGCTTTAAAATTTTCATTCTAGTGTCCTTCGTTTGGGAGAAAAATGCAAAGGTACAATGCAGCTTTTCCTTGCCGATATCTCTCTTTTGCAAAGAGATAGGCATTGGAAAATTCAGGGCTATAACGTGTAGATGAAGCACTAATAGGAGGCTTTAAAATTTTCATTCTAGTGTCCTTCGTTTGGGAGAAAAATGCAAAGGTACAATACAGCTTTTCCTTGCCGATATCTCTCTTTTGCAAAGAGATAGGCATTGGAAAATTCAGGGCTATAACGTGTAGATGAAGCACTAACAGGAGGCTTTAAAATTTTCATTCTAGTGTCCTTCGTTTGGGAGAAAAATGCAAAGGTACAATGCAGCTTTTCCTTGCCGATATCTCTCTTTTGCAAAGAGATAGGCATTGGAAAATTCAGGGCTATAACGTGTAGATGAAGCACTAACAGGAGGCTTTAAAATTTTCATTCTTTTGGGAGAAAAATGCAAAGGTACAATGCAGCTTTTCCTTGCCGATATCTCTCTTTTGCAAAGAGATAGGCATTGGAAAATTCAGGGCTATAACGTGTAAATGAAGCACTAACAGGAGGCTTTAAAATTTTCATTCTAGTGTCCTTCGTTTGGGAGAAAAATGCAAAGGTACAATGCAGCTTTTCCTTGCCGATATCTCTCTTTTGCAAAGAGATAGGCATTGGAAAATTCAGGGCTATAACGTGTAGATGAAGCACTAACAGGAGGCTTTAAAATTTTCATACTAGTGTCCTTCGTTTGGGAGAAAAATGCAAAGGTTCAATACAGCTTTTCCTTGCCGATATCTCTCTTTTGCAAAGAGATAGGCATTGGAAAATTCAGGGCTATAACGTGTAGACGAAGCACTAACATGAGGCTTTAAAATTTTCATTCTAGTGTCCTTCGTTTGGGAGAAAAATGCAAAGGTACAATGCAGCTTTTCCTTGCCGATATCTCTCTTTTGCAAAGAGATAGGCATTGGAAAATTCATGGCTATAACGTGTAAATGAAGCACTAACAGGAGGCTTTAAAATTTTCATACTAGTGTCTTTCGTTTGGGAGAAAAATGCAAAGGTACAATACAGCTTTTCCTTGCCGATATCTCTCTTTTGCAAAGAGATAGGCATTGGAAAATTCAGGGCTATAACGTGTAGATGAAGCACTAACAGGAGGCTTTAAAATTTTCATTCTAGTGTCCTTCGTTTGGGAGAAAAATGCAAAGGTACAATGCAGCTTTTCCTTGCCGATATCTCTCTTTTGCAAAGAGATAGGCATTGGAAAATTCAGGGCTATAACGTGTAGATGAAGCACTAACAGGAGGCTTTAAAATTTTCATTCTAGTGTCTTTCGTTTGGGAGAAAAATGCAAAGGTACAATACAGCTTTTCCTTGCCGATATCTCTCTTTTGCAAAGAGATAGGCATTGGAAAATTCAGGGCTATAACGTGTAGATGAAGCACTACCAGGAGGCTTTAAAATTTTCATTCTAGTGTCCTTCGTTTGGGAGAAAAATGCAAAGGTTCAATACAGCTTTTCCTTGCCGATATCTCTCTTTTGCAAAGAGATAGGCATTGGAAAATTCAGGGCTATAACGTGTAGATGAAGCACTAACAGGAGGCTGTAAAATTTTCATTCTAGTGTCCTTCGTTTGGGAGAAAAATGCAAAGGTACAATACACCTTTTCCTTGCCGATATCTCTCTTTTGCAAAGAGATAGGCATTGGAAAATTCAGGGCTATAACGTGTAGACGAAGCACTTTAAAATTTTCATTCTAGTGTCCTTCGTTTGGGAGAAAAATGCAAAGGTACAATGCAGCTTTTCCTTGCCGATATCTCTCTTTTGCAAAGTGATAGGCATTGGAAAATTCAGGGCTATAACGTGTAGATGAAGCACTAACAGGAGGCTTTCAAATTTTCATTCTAGTGTCCTTCGTTTGGGAGAAAAATGCAAAGGTACAATGCAGCTTTTCCTTGCCGATATCTCTCTTTTGCAAAGAGATAGGCATTGGAAAATTCAGGGCTATAACGTGTAGATGAAGCACTAACAGGAGGCTTTAACATTTTCATTCTAGTGTCCTTCGTTTGGGAGAAAAATGCCAAGGTACAATATAGCTTTTCCTTGCCGATATCTCTCTTTTGCAAAGAGATAGGCATTGGAAAATTCAGGGCTATAACGTGTAGATGAAGCACTAACAGGAGGCTTTAAAATTTTAATTCTAGTGTCCTTCGTTTGGGAGAAAAATGCAAAGGTACAATATAGCTTTTCCTTGCCGATATCTTTCTTTTGCAAAGAGATAGGCATTAGAAAATTCAGGGCTATAACGTGTAGATGAAGCACTAACAGGAGACTTTAAAATTTTCATTCTAGTGTCCTTCGTTTGGGAGAAAAATGCAAAGGTACAATGCAGCTTTTCCTTGCCGATATCTCTCTTTTGCAAAGAGATAGGCATTGGAAAATTCAGGGCTATAACGTGTAGATGAAGCACTAACGGGAGGCTTTAAAATTTTCATTCTAGTGTCTTTCGTTTGGGAGAAAAATGCAAAGGTACAATGCAGCTTTTCCTTGCCGATATCTCTCTTTTGCAAAGAGATAGGCATTGGAAAATTCAGGGCTATAACGTGTAGATGAAGCACTAACAGGAGGCTTTAAAATTTTCATTCTAGTGTCTTTCGTTTGGGAGAAAAATGCAAAGGTACAATACAGCTTTTCCTTGCCGATATCTCTCTTTTGCAAAGAGATAGGCATTGGAAAATTAAGGCTATAACGTGTAGATGAAGCACTAACAGGAGGCTTTAAAATTTTCATTCTAGTGTCCTTCGTTTGGGAGAAAAATGCAAAGGTTCAATACAGCTTTTCCTTGCCAATATCTCTCTTTTGCAAAGAGATAGGCATTGGAAAATTCAGGGCTATACCGTGTAGATGAAGCACTAACAGGAGGCTTTAAAATTTTCATTCTAGTGTCCTTCGTTTGGGAGAAACATGCAAAGGTACAATACAGCTTTTCCTTGCCGATATCTCTCTTTTGCAAAGAGATAGGCATTGGAAAATTCAGGGCTATAACGTGTAGATGAAGCACTAACAGGAGGCTTTAAAATTTTCATTCTAGTGTCCTTCGTTTGGGAGAAAAATGCAAAGGTACAATACAGCTTTTCCTTGCCGATATCTCTCTTTTGCAAAGAGATAGGCATTGGAAAATTCAGGGCTATAACGTGTAGACGAAGCACTAACAGGAGGCTTTAAAATTTTCATTCTAGTGTCCTTCGTTTGGGAGAAAAATGCAAAGGTACAATGCAGCTTTTCCTTGCCGATATCTCTCTTTTGCAAAGTGATAGGCATTGGAAAATTCAGGGCTATAACGTGTAGATGAAGCACTAACAGGAGGCTTTCAAATTTTCATTCTAGTGTCCTTCGTTTGGGAGAAAAATGCAAAGGTACAATGCAGCTTTTCCTTGCCGATATCTCTCTTTTGCAAAGAGATAGGCATTGGAAAATTCAGGACTATAACGTGTAGACGAAGCACTAACAGGAGGCTTTAAAATTTTCATTCTAGTGTCCTTCGTTTGGGAGAAAAATGCAAAGGTACAATGCAGCTTTTCCTTGCCGATATCTCTCTTTTGCAAAGAGATAGGCATTGGAAAATTCAGGGCTATAACGTGTAGATGAAGCACTAACAGGATGCTTTAAAATTTTCATTCTAGTGTCTTTCGTTTGGGAGAAAAATGCAAAGGTTCAATACAGCTTTTCCTTGCCGATATCTCTCTTTTGCAAAGAGATAGGCATTGGAAAATTCAGGGCTATAACGTGTAGATGAAGCACTAACAGGAGGCTTTAAAATTTTCATTCTAGTGTCCTTCGTTTGGGAGAAAAATGCAAAGGTTCAATACAGCTTTTCCTTGCCAATATCTCTCTTTTGCAAAGAGATAGGCATTGGAAAATTCAGGGCTATACCGTGTAGATGAAGCACTAACAGGAGGCTTTAAAATTTTCATTCTAGTGTCCTTCGTTTGGGAGAAAAATGCACAGGTACAATGCAGCTTTTCCTTGCCGATATCTCTCTTTTGCAAAGAGATAGGCATTGGAAAATTCAGGGCTATAACGTGTAGATGAAGCACTAACGGGAGGCTTTAAAATTTTCATTCTAGTGTCCTTCGTTTGGGAGAAAAATGCCAAGGTACAATGCAGCTTTTCCTTGCCGATATCTCTCTTTTGCAAAGAGATAGGCATTGGAAAATTCAGGGCTATAACGTGTAGATGAAGCACTAACAGGAGGCTTTAACATTTTCATTCTAGTGTCCTTCGTTTGGGAGAAAAATGCCAAGGTACAATATAGCTTTTCCTTGCCGATATCTCTCTTTTGCAAAGAGATAGGCATTGGAAAATTCAGGGCTATAACGTGTAGATGAAGCACTAACAGGAGGCTTTAAAATTTTAATTCTAGTGTCCTTCGTTTGGGAGAAAAATGCAAAGGTACAATATAGCTTTTCCTTGCCGATATCTCTCTTTTGCAAAGAGATAGGCATTAGAAAATTCAGGGCTATAACGTGTAGATGAAGCACTAACAGGAGGCTTTAAAATTTTCATTCTAGTGTCCTTCGTTTGGGAGAAAAATGCAAAGGTACAATGCAGCTTTTCCTTGCCGATATCTCTCTTTTGCAAAGAGATAGGCATTGGAAAATTCAGGGCTATAACGTGTAGATGAAGCACTAACAGGAGGCTTTAAAATTTTCATTCTAGTGTCTTTCGTTTGGGAGAAAAATGCAAAGGTACAATGCAGCTTTTCCTTGCCGATATCTATCTTTTGCAAAGAGATAGGCATTGGAAAATTCAGGGCTATAACGTGTAGATGAAGCACTAACAGGAGGCTTTAAAATTTTCATTCTAGTGTCTTTCGTTTGGGAGAAAAATGCCAAGGTACAATGCAGCTTTTCCTTGCCGATATCTCTCTTTTGCAAAGAGATAGGCATTGGAAAATTCAGGGCTATAACGTGTAGATGAAGCACTAACAGGAGGCTTTAAAATTTTCATTCTAGTGTCCTTCGTTTGGGAGAAAAATGCCAAGGTACAATATAGCTTTTCCTTGCCGATATCTCTCTTTTGCAAAGAGATAGGCATTGGAAAATTCAGGGCTATAACGTGTAGATGAAGCACTAACAGGAGGCTTTACAATTTTAATTCTAGTGTCCTTCGTTTGGGAGAAAAATGCAAAGGTACAATATAGCTTTTCCTTGCCGATATCTCTCTTTTGCAAAGAGATAGGCATTGGAAAATTCAGGGCTATAACGTGTAGATGAAGCACTAACAGGAGGCTTTAAAATTTTCATTCTAGTGTCTTTCGTTTGGGAGAAAAATGCAAAGGTTCAATACAGCTTTTCCTTGCCGATATCTCTCTTTTGCAAAGAGATAGGCATTGGAAAATTCAGGGCTATAACGTGTAGATGAAGCACTAACAGGAGGCTTTAAAATTTTCATTCTAGTGTCCTTCGTTTGGGAGAAAAATGCAAAGGTTCAATACAGCTTTTCCTTGCCAATATCTCTCTTTTGCAAAGAGATAGGCATTGGAAAATTCAGGGCTATACCGTGTAGATGAAGCACTAACAGGAGGCTTTAAAATTTTCATTCTAGTGTCCTTCGTTTGGGAGAAAAATGCACAGGTACAATGCAGCTTTTCCTTGCCGATATCTCTCTTTTGCAAAGAGATAGGCATTGGAAAATTCAGGGCTATAACGTGTAGATGAAGCACTAACAGGAGGCTTTAAAATTTTCATTCTAGTGTCCTTCGTTTGGGAGAAAAATGCCAAGGTACAATGCAGCTTTTCCTTGCCGATATCTCTCTTTTGCAAAGAGATAGGCATTGGAAAATTCAGGGCTATAACGTGTAGATGAAGCACTAACAGGAGGCTTTAACATTTTCATTCTAGTGTCCTTCGTTTGGGAGAAAAATGCCAAGGTACAATATAGCTTTTCCTTGCCGATATCTCTCTTTTGCAAAGAGATAGGCATTGGAAAATTCAGGGCTATAACGTGTAGATGAAGCACTAACAGGAGGCTTTAAAATTTTAATTCTAGTGTCCTTCGTTTGGGAGAAAAATGCAAAGGTACAATATAGCTTTTCCTTGCCGATATCTCTCTTTTGCAAAGAGATAGGCATTAGAAAATTCAGGGCTATAACGTGTAGATGAAGCACTAACAGGAGGCTTTAAAATTTTCATTCTAGTGTCCTTCGTTTGGGAGAAAAATGCAAAGGTACAATGCAGCTTTTCCTTGCCGATATCTCTCTTTTGCAAAGAGATAGGCATTGGAAAATTCAGGGCTATAACGTGTAGATGAAGCACTAACAGGAGGCTTTAAAATTTTCATTCTAGTGTCTTTCGTTTGGGAGAAAAATGCAAAGGTACAATGCAGCTTTTCCTTGCCGATATCTCTCTTTTGCAAAGAGATAGGCATTGGAAAATTCAGGGCTATAACGTGTAGATGAAGCACTAACAGGAGGCTTTAAAATTTTCATTCTAGTGTCTTTCGTTTGGGAGAAAAATGCCAAGGTACAATGCAGCTTTTCCTTGCCGATATCTCTCTTTTGCAAAGAGATAGGCATTGGAAAATTCAGGGCTATAACGTGTAGATGAAGCACTAACAGGAGGCTTTAAAATTTTCATTCTAGTGTCCTTCGTTTGGGAGAAAAATGCCAAGGTACAATATAGCTTTTCCTTGCCGATATCTCTCTTTTGCAAAGAGATAGGCATTGGAAAATTCAGGGCTATAACGTGTAGATGAAGCACTAACAGGAGGCTTTACAATTTTAATTCTAGTGTCCTTCGTTTGGGAGAAAAATGCAAAGGTACAATATAGCTTTTCCTTGCCGATATCTCTCTTTTGCAAAGAGATAGGCATTGGAAAATTCAGGGCTATAACGTGTAGATGAAGCACTAACAGGAGGCTTTAACATTTTCATTCTAGTGTCCTTCGTTTGGGAGAAAAATGCCAAGGTACAATATAGCTTTTCCTTGCCGATATCTCTCTTTTGCAAAGAGATAGGCATTAGAAAATTAAGGGCTATAACGTGTAGATGAAGCACTAACAGGAGGCTTTAAAATTTTCATTCTAGTGTCCTTCGTTTGGGAGAAAAATGCAAAGGTACAATGCAGCTTTTCCTTGCCGATATCTCTCTTTTGCAAAGAGATAGGCATTGGAAAATTCAGGGCTATAACGTGTAGATGAAGCACTAACAGGAGGCTTTAAAATTTTCATTCTAGTGTCTTTCGTTTGGGAGAAAAATGCAAAGGTTCAATACAGCTTTTCCTTGCCGATATCTCTCTTTTGCAAAGAGATAGGCATTGGAAAATTCAGGGCTATAACGTGTAGATGAAGCACTAACAGGAGGCTTTAAAATTTTCATTCTAGTGTCCTTCGTTTGGGAGAAAAATGCAAAGGTTCAATACAGCTTTTCCTTGCCAATATCTCTCTTTTGCAAAGAGATAGGCATTGGAAAATTCAGGGCTATACCGTGTAGATGAAGCACTAACAGGAGGCTTTAAAATTTTCATTCTAGTGTCCTTCGTTTGGGAGAAAAATGCACAGGTACAATGCAGCTTTTCCTTGCCGATATCTCTCTTTTGCAAAGAGATAGGCATTGGAAAATTCAGGGCTATAACGTGTAGATGAAGCACTAACAGGAGGCTTTAAAATTTTCATTCTAGTGTCCTTCGTTTGGGAGAAAAATGCCAAGGTACAATGCAGCTTTTCCTTGCCGATATCTCTCTTTTGCAAAGAGATAGGCATTGGAAAATTCAGGGCTATAACGTGTAGATGAAGCACTAACAGGAGGCTTTAACATTTTCATTCTAGTGTCCTTCGTTTGGGAGAAAAATGCCAAGGTACAATATAGCTTTTCCTTGCCGATATCTCTCTTTTGCAAAGAGATAGGCATTGGAAAATTCAGGGCTATAACGTGTAGATGAAGCACTAACAGGAGGCTTTAAAATTTTAATTCTAGTGTCCTTCGTTTGGGAGAAAAATGCAAAGGTACAATATAGCTTTTCCTTGCCGATATCTCTCTTTTGCAAAGAGATAGGCATTAGAAAATTCAGGGCTATAACGTGTAGATGAAGCACTAACAGGAGGCTTTAAAATTTTCATTCTAGTGTCCTTCGTTTGGGAGAAAAATGCAAAGGTACAATGCAGCTTTTCCTTGCCGATATCTCTCTTTTGCAAAGAGATAGGCATTGGAAAATTCAGGGCTATAACGTGTAGATGAAGCACTAACAGGAGGCTTTAAAATTTTCATTCTAGTGTCTTTCGTTTGGGAGAAAAATGCAAAGGTACAATGCAGCTTTTCCTTGCCGATATCTCTCTTTTGCAAAGAGATAGGCATTGGAAAATTCAGGGCTATAACGTGTAGATGAAGCACTAACAGGAGGCTTTAAAATTTTCATTCTAGTGTCTTTCGTTTGGGAGAAAAATGCCAAGGTACAATGCAGCTTTTCCTTGCCGATATCTCTCTTTTGCAAAGAGATAGGCATTGGAAAATTCAGGGCTATAACGTGTAGATGAAGCACTAACAGGAGGCTTTAAAATTTTCATTCTAGTGTCCTTCGTTTGGGAGAAAAATGCCAAGGTACAATATAGCTTTTCCTTGCCGATATCTCTCTTTTGCAAAGAGATAGGCATTGGAAAATTCAGGGCTATAACGTGTAGATGAAGCACTAACAGGAGGCTTTACAATTTTAATTCTAGTGTCCTTCGTTTGGGAGAAAAATGCAAAGGTACAATATAGCTTTTCCTTGCCGATATCTCTCTTTTGCAAAGAGATAGGCATTGGAAAATTCAGGGCTATAACGTGTAGATGAAGCACTAACAGGAGGCTTTAACATTTTCATTCTAGTGTCCTTCGTTTGGGAGAAAAATGCCAAGGTACAATATAGCTTTTCCTTGCCGATATCTCTCTTTTGCAAAGAGATAGGCATTAGAAAATTAAGGGCTATAACGTGTAGATGAAGCACTAACAGGAGGCTTTAAAATTTTCATTCTAGTGTCCTTCGTTTGGGAGAAAAATGCAAAGGTACAATGCAGCTTTTCCTTGCCGATATCTCTCTTTTGCAAAGAGATAGGCATTGGAAAATTCAGGGCTATAACGTGTAGATGAAGCACTAACAGGAGGCTTTAAAATTTTCATTCTAGTGTCTTTCGTTTGGGAGAAAAATGCAAAGGTACAATGCAGCTTTTCCTTGCCGATATCTCTCTTTTGCAAAGAGATAGGCATTGGAAAATTCAGGGCTATAACGTGTAGATGAAGCACTAACAGGAGGCTTTAAAATTTTCATTCTAGTGTCTTTCGTTTGGGAGAAAAATGCAAAGGTACAATACAGCTTTTCCTTGCCGATATCTCTCTTTTGCAAAGAGATAGGCATTGGAAAATTCAGGGCTATAACGTGTAGATGTAGCACTAACAGGAGGCTTTAAAATTTTCATTCTAGTGTCCTTCGTTTGGGAGAAAAATGCCAAGGTATAATATAGCTTTTCCTTGACGATATCTCTCTTTTGCAAAGAGATAGGCATTGGAAAATTCAGGGCTATAACGTGTAGATGAAGCACTAACAGGAGGCTTTACAATTTTAATTCTAGTGTCCTTCGTTTGGGAGAAAAATGCAAAGGTACAATATAGCTTTTCCTTGCCGATATCTCTCTTTTGCAAAGAGATAGGCATTGGAAAATTCAGGGCTATAACGTGTAGATGAAGCACTAACAGGAGGCTTTAACATTTTCATTCTAGTGTCCATCGTTTGGGAGAAAAATGCCAAGGTACAATATAGCTTTTCCTTGCCGATATCTCTCTTTTGCAAAGAGATAGGCATTAGAAAATTAAGGGCTATAACGTGTAGATGAAGCACTAACAGGAGGCTTTAAAATTTTCATTCTAGTGTCCTTCATTTGGGAGAAAAATGCAAAGGTACAATGCAGCTTTTCCTTGCCGATATCTCTCTTTTGCAAAGAGATAGGCATTGGAAAATTCAGGGCTATAACGTGTAGATGAAGCACTAACAGGAGGCTTTAAAATTTTCATTCTAGTGTCTTTCGTTTGGGAGAAAAATGCAAAGGTACAATACAGCTTTTCCTTGCCGATATCTCTCTTTTGCAAAGAGATAGGCATTGGAAAATTCAGGGCTATAACGTGTAGATGAAGCACTAACAGGAGGCTTTAAAATTTTCATTCTAGTGTCCTTCGTTTGGGAGAAAAATGCCAAGGTACAATATAGCTTTTCCTTGCCGATATCTCTCTTTTGCAAAGAGATAGGCATTGGAAAATTCAGGGCTATAACGTGTAGATGAAGCACTAACAGGAGGCTTTAAAATTTTAATTCTAGTGTCCTTCGTTTGGGAGAAAAATGCAAAGGTACAATATAGCTTTTCCTTGCCGATATCTCTCTTTTGCAAAGAGATAGGCATTAGAAAATTCAGGGCTATAACGTGTAGATGAAGCACTAACAGGAGGCTTTAAAATTTTCATTCTAGTGTCCTTCGTTTGGGAGAAAAATGCAAAGGTACAATGCAGCTTTTCCTTGCCGATATCTCTCTTTTGCAAAGAGATAGGCATTGGAAAATTCAGGGCTATAACGTGTAGATGAAGCACTAACAGGAGGCTTTAAAATTTTCATTCTAGTGTCTTTCGTTTGGGAGAAAAATGCAAAGGTACAATGCAGCTTTTCCTTGCCGATATCTCTCTTTTGCAAAGAGATAGGCATTGGAAAATTCAGGGCTATAACGTGTAGATGAAGCACTAACAGGAGGCTTTAAAATTTTCATTCTAGTGTCTTTCGTTTGGGAGAAAAATGCAAAGGTACAATACAGCTTTTCCTTGCCGATATCTCTCTTTTGCAAAGAGATAGGCATTGGAAAATTCAGGGCTATAACGTGTAGACGAAGCACTAACAGGAGGCTTTCAAATTTTCATTCTAGTGTCCTTCGTTTGGGAGAAAAATGCAAAGGTACAATACAGCTTTTCCTTGCCGATATCTCTCTTTTGCAAAGAGATAGGCATTGGAAAATTCAGGGCTATAACGTGTAGACGAAGCACTAACAGGAGGCTTTCAAATTTTCATTCTAGTGTCCTTCGTTTGGGAGAAAAATGCAAAGGTACAATACAGCTTTTCCTTGCCGATATCTCTCTTTTGCAAAGAGATAGGCATTGGAAAATTCAGGGCTATAACGTGTAGACGAAGCACTAACAGGAGGCTTTCAAATTTTCATTCTAGTGTCCTTCGTTTGGGAGAAAAATGCAAAGGTACAATACAGCTTTTCCTTCCCGATATCTCTCTTTTGCAAAGAGATAGGCATTGGAAAATTCAGGGCTATAACGTGTAGATGAAGCACTAACAGGAGGCTTTCAAATTTTCATTCTAGTGTCCTTCGTTTGGGAGAAAAATGCAAAGGTACAATACAGCTTTTCCTTGCCGATATCTCTCTTTTGCAAAGAGATAGGCATTGGAAAATTCAGGGCTATAACGTGTAGACGAAGCACTAACAGGAGGATTTAAAATTTTCATTCTAGTGTCCTTCGTTTGGGAGAAAAATGCAAAGGTACAATGCAGCTTTTCCTTGCCGATATCTCTCTTTTGCAAAGTGATAGGCATTGGAAAATTCAGGGCTATAACGTGTAGATGAAGCACTAACAGGAGGCTTTAAAATTTTCATTCTAGTGTCCTTCGTTTGGGAGAAAAATGCAAAGGTACAATGCAGCTTTTCCTTGCCGATATCTCTCTTTTGCAAAGAGATAGGCATTGGAAAATTCAGGACTATAACGTGTAGACGAAGCACTAACAGGAGGCTTTAAAATTTTCATTCTAGTGTCCTTCGTTTGGGAGAAAAATGCAAAGGTACAATGCAGCTTTTCCTTGCCGATATCTCTCTTTTGCAAAGAGATAGGCATTGGAAAATTCAGGGCTATAACGTGTAGATGAAGCACTAACAGGAGGCTTTAAAATTTTCATTCTAGTGTCTTTCGTTTGGGAGAAAAATGCAAAGGTACAATACAGCTTTTCCTTGCCGATATCTCTCTTTTGCAAAGAGATAGGCATTGGAAAATTCAGGGCTATAACGTGTAGATGAAGCACTAACAGGAGGCTTTAAAATTTTCATTCTAGTGTCCTTCGTTTGGGAGAAAAATGCAAAGGTTCAATACAGCTTTTCCTTGCCAATATCTCTCTTTTGCAAAGAGATAGGCATTGGAAAATTCAGGGCTATACCGTGTAGATGAAGCACTAACAGGAGGCTTTAAAATTTTCATTCTAGTGTCCTTCGTTTGGGAGAAAAATGCACAGGTACAATGCAGCTTTTCCTTGCCGATATCTCTCTTTTGCAAAGAGATAGGCATTGGAAAATTCAGGGCTATAACGTGTAGATGAAGCACTAACAGGAGGCTTTAAAATTTTCATTCTAGTGTCCTTCGTTTGGGAGAAAAATGCCAAGGTACAATGCAGCTTTTCCTTGCCGATATCTCTCTTTTGCAAAGAGATAGGCATTGGAAAATTCAGGGCTATAACGTGTAGATGAAGCACTAACAGGAGGCTTTAACATTTTCATTCTAGTGTCCTTCGTTTGGGAGAAAAATGCAAAGGTACAATATAGCTTTTCCTTGCCGATATCTCTCTTTTGCAAAGAGATAGGCATTAGAAAATTCAGGGCTATAACGTGTAGATGAAGCACTAACAGGAGGCTTTAACATTTTCATTCTAGTGTCCTTCGTTTGGGAGAAAAATGCAAAGGTACAATGCAGCTTTTCCTTGCCGATATCTCTCTTTTGCAAAGAGATAGGCATTGGAAAATTCAGGGCTATAACGTGTAGATGAAGCACTAACAGGAGGCTTTAAAATTTTCATTCTAGTGTCTTTCGTTTGGGAGAAAAATGCAAAGGTACAATGCAGCTTTTCCTTGCCGATATCTCTCTTTTGCAAAGAGATAGGCATTGGAAAATTCAGGGCTATAACGTGTAGATGAAGCACTAACAGAAGGCTTTAAAATTTTCATTCTAGTGTCTTTCGTTTGGGAGAAAAATGCAAAGGTACAATACAGCTTTTCCTTGCCGATATCTCTCTTTTGCAAAGAGATAGGCATTGGAAAATTCAGGGCTATAACGTGTAGATGAAGCACTAACAGGAGGCTTTAAAATTTTCATTCAAGTGTCTTTCGTTTGGGAGAAAAATGCAAAGGTACAATACAGCTTTTCCTTGCCGATATCTCTCTTTTGCAAAGAGATAGGCATTGGAAAATTCAGGGCTATAACGTGTAGATGAAGCACTAACAGGAGGCTTTAAAATTTTCATTCTAGTGTCCTTCGTTTGGGAGAAAAATGCCAAGGTACAATATAGCTTTTCCTTGCCGATATCTCTCTTTTGCAAAGAGATAGGCATTGGAAAATTCAGGGCTATAACGTGTAGATGAAGCACTAACAGGAGGCTTTACAATTTTAATTCTAGTGTCCTTCGTTTGGGAGAAAAATGCAAAGGTACAATATAGCTTTTCCTTGCCGATATCTCTCTTTTGCAAAGAGATAGGCATTGGAAAATTCAGGGCTATAACGTGTAGATGAAGCACTAACAGGAGGCTTTAAAATTTTCATTCTAGTGTCTTTCGTTTGGGAGAAAAATGCAAAGGTTCAATACAGCTTTTCCTTGCCGATATCTCTCTTTTGCAAAGAGATAGGCATTGGAAAATTCAGGGCTATAACGTGTAGATGAAGCACTAATAGGAGGCTTTAAAATTTTCATTCTAGTGTCTTTCGTTTGGGAGAAAAATGCCAAGGTACAATGCAGCTTTTCCTTGCCGATATCTCTCTTTTGCAAAGAGATAGGCATTGGAAAATTCAGGGCTATAACGTGTAGATGAAGCACTAACAGGAGGCTTTAAAATTTTCATTCTAGTGTCCTTCGTTTGGGAGAAAAATGCCAAGGTACAATATAGCTTTTCCTTGCCGATATCTCTCTTTTGCAAAGAGATAGGCATTGGAAAATTCAGGGCTATAACGTGTAGATGAAGCACTAACAGGAGGCTTTACAATTTTAATTCTAGTGTCCTTCGTTTGGGAGAAAAATGCAAAGGTACAATATAGCTTTTCCTTGCCGATATCTCTCTTTTGCAAAGAGATAGGCATTGGAAAATTCAGGGCTATAACGTGTAGATGAAGCACTAACAGGAGGCTTTAACATTTTCATTCTAGTGTCCTTCGTTTGGGAGAAAAATGCCAAGGTACAATATAGCTTTTCCTTGCCGATATCTCTCTTTTGCAAAGAGATAGGCATTAGAAAATTAAGGGCTATAACGTGTAGATGAAGCACTAACAGGAGGCTTTAAAATTTTCATTCTAGTGTCCTTCGTTTGGGAGAAAAATGCAAAGGTACAATGCAGCTTTTCCTTGCCGATATCTCTCTTTTGCAAAGAGATAGGCATTGGAAAATTCAGGGCTATAACGTGTAGATGAAGCACTAACAGGAGGCTTTAAAATTTTCATTCTAGTGTCTTTCGTTTGGGAGAAAAATGCAAAGGTACAATGCAGCTTTTCCTTGCCGATATCTCTCTTTTGCAAAGAGATAGGCATTGGAAAATTCAGGGCTATAACGTGTAGATGAAGCACTAACAGGAGGCTTTAAAATTTTCATTCTAGTGTCTTTCGTTTGGGAGAAAAATGCAAAGGTACAATACAGCTTTTCCTTGCCGATATCTCTCTTTTGCAAAGAGATATGCATTGGAAAATTCAGGGCTATAACGTGTAGATGTAGCACTAACAGGAGGCTTTAAAATTTTCATTCTAGTGTCCTTCGTTTGGGAGAAAAATGCCAAGGTATAATATAGCTTTTCCTTGCCGATATCTCTCTTTTGCAAAGAGATAGGCATTGGAAAATTCAGGGCTATAACGTGTAGATGAAGCACTAACAGGAGGCTTTACAATTTTAATTCTAGTGTCCTTCGTTTGGGAGAAAAATGCAAAGGTACAATATAGCTTTTCCTTGCCGATATCTCTCTTTTGCAAAGAGATAGGCATTGGAAAATTCAGGGCTATAACGTGTAGATGAAGCACTAACAGGAGGCTTTAACATTTTCATTCTAGTGTCCTTCGTTTGGGAGAAAAATGCCAAGGTACAATATAGCTTTTCCTTGCCGATATCTCTCTTTTGCAAAGAGATAGGCATTAGAAAATTAAGGGCTATAACGTGTAGATGAAGCACTAACAGGAGGCTTTAAAATTTTCATTCTAGTGTCCTTCGTTTGGGAGAAAAATGCAAAGGTACAATGCAGCTTTTCCTTGCCGATATCTCTCTTTTGCAAAGAGATAGGCATTGGAAAATTCAGGGCTATAACGTGTAGATGAAGCACTAACAGGAGGCTTTAAAATTTTCATTCTAGTGTCTTTCGTTTGGGAGAAAAATGCAAAGGTACAATACAGCTTTTCCTTGCCGATATCTCTCTTTTGCAAAGAGATAGGCATTGGAAAATTCAGGGCTATAACGTGTAGATGAAGCACTAACAGGAGGCTTTAAAATTTTCATTCTAGTGTCCTTCGTTTGGGAGAAAAATGCCAAGGTACAATATAGCTTTTCCTTGCCGATATCTCTCTTTTGCAAAGAGATAGGCATTGGAAAATTCAGGGCTATAACGTGTAGATGAAGCACTAACAGGAGGCTTTAAAATTTTAATTCTAGTGTCCTTCGTTTGGGAGAAAAATGCAAAGGTACAATATAGCTTTTCCTTGCCGATATCTCTCTTTTGCAAAGAGATAGGCATTAGAAAATTCAGGGCTATAACGTGTAGATGAAGCACTAACAGGAGGCTTTAAAATTTTCATTCTAGTGTCCTTCGTTTGGGAGAAAAATGCAAAGGTACAATGCAGCTTTTCCTTGCCGATATCTCTCTTTTGCAAAGAGATAGGCATTGGAAAATTCAGGGCTATAACGTGTAGATGAAGCACTAACAGGAGGCTTTAAAATTTTCATTCTAGTGTCTTTCGTTTGGGAGAAAAATGCAAAGGTACAATGCAGCTTTTCCTTGCCGATATCTCTCTTTTGCAAAGAGATAGGCATTGGAAAATTCAGGGCTATAACGTGTAGATGAAGCACTAACAGGAGGCTTTAAAATTTTCATTCTAGTGTCTTTCGTTTGGGAGAAAAATGCAAAGGTACAAGACAGCTTTTCCTTGCCAATATCTCTCTTTTGCACAAAGCTGCGCATTGGAAAATTCAGGGCTATGCCGTGTAGATGATGGCCTAACAGGAGGCTTTAAAATTTTCTTTCTAGTGTCCTTCGTTTGGGAGAAAAATGCAAAGGTACAAGACAGCTTTTCCTTGCCAATATCTCTCTTTTGCAAAGAGCTGCGCATTGGAAAATTCAGGGCTATGCCGTGTAGATGATGGCCTAACAGGAGGCTTTAAAATTTTCTTTCTAGTGTCCTTCGTTTGGGAGAAAAATGCAAAGGTACAAGACAGCTTTTCCTTGCCAATATCTCTCTTTTGCAAAGAGCTACGCATTGGAAAATTCAGGGCTATACCGTGTAGATGAAGCACTAACAGGAGGCTTTAAAATTTTCATTCTAGTGTCCTTCGTTTGGGAGAAAAATCCAATGGTACAAGACAGCTTTTCCTTGCCAATATCTCTCTTTTGCACAAAGCTGCGCATTGGAAAATTCAGGGCTATGCCGTGTAGATGATGGCCTAACAGGAGGCTTTAAAATTTTCTTTCTAGTGTCCTTCGTTTGGGAGAAAAATGCAAAGGTACAAGACAGCTTTTCCTTGCCAATATCTCTCTTTTGCAAAGAGCTGCGCATTGGAAAATTCAGGGCTATGCCGTGTAGATGATGGCATAACAGGAGGCTTTAAAATTTTCTTTCTAGTGTCCTTCGTTTGGGAGAAAAATGCAAAGGTACAAGACAGCTTTTCCTTGCCAATATCTCTCTTTTGCAAAGAGCTGCGCATTGGAAAATTCAGGGCTATGCCGTGTAGATGATGGCCTAACAGGAGGCTTTAAAATTTTCTTTCTAGTGTCCTTCGTTTGGGAGAAAAATGCAAAGGTACAAGACAGCTTTTCCTTGCCAATATCTCTCTTTTGCAAAGAGCTGCGCATTGGAAAATTCAGGGCTATGCCGTGTAGATGATGGCCTAACAGGAGGCTTTAAAATTTTCTTTCTAGTGTCCTTCGTTTGGGAGAAAAATGCAAAGGTACAAGACAGCTTTTCCTTGCCAATATCTCTCTTTTGCAAAGAGCTGCGCATTGGAAAATTCAGGGCTATGCCGTGTAGATGATGGCCTAACAGGAGGCTTTAAAATTTTCTTTCTAGTGTCCTTCGTTTGGTAGAAAAATGCAAAGGTACAAGACAGCTTTTCCTTGCCAATATCTCTCTTTTGCAAAGAGCTGCGCATTGGAAAATTCAGGGCTATGCCGTGTAGATGATGGCCTAACAGGAGGCTTTAAAATTTTCTTTCTAGTGTCCTTCGTTTGGGAGAAAAATGCAAAGGTACAAGACAGCTTTTCCTTGCCAATATCTCTCTTTTGCACAAAGTTGCGCATTGGAAAATTCAGGGCTATGCCGTGTAGATGATGGCCTAACAGGAGGCTTTAAAATTTTCTTTCTAGTGTCCTTCGTTTGGGAGAAAAATGCAAAGGTACAAGACAGCTTTTCCTTGCTAATATCTCTCTTTTGCAAAGAGCTGCGCATTGGAAAATTCAGGACTATGCCGTGTAGATGATGGCCTAACAGGAGGCTTTAAAATTTTCTTTCTAGTGTCCTTCGTTTGGGAGAAAAATGCAAAGGTACAAGACAGCTTTTCCTTGCCAATATCTCTCTTTTGCAAAGAGCTGCGCATTGGAAAGTTCAGGGCTATGCCGTGTAGATGATGGCCTAACAGGAGGCTTTAAAATTTTCTTTCTAGTGTCCTTCGTTTGGGAGAAAAATGCAAAGGTACAAGACAGCTTTTCCTTGCCAATATCTCTCTTTTGCAAAGAGCTGCGCATTGGAAAATTCAGGGCTATGCCGTGTAGATGATGGCCTAACAGGAGGCTTTAAAATTTTCTTTCTAGTGTCCTTCGTTTGGGAGAAAAATGCAAAGGTACAAGACAGCTTTTCCTTGCCAATATCTCTCTTTTGCAAAGAGCTGCGCATTGGAAAATTCAGGGCTATGCCGTGTAGATGATGGCCTAACAGGAGGCTTTAAAATTTTCTTTCTAGTGTCCTTCGTTTGGGAGAAAAATGCAAAGGTACAAGACAGCTTTTCCTTGCCAATATCTCTCTTTTGCAAAGAGCTGTGCATTGGAAAATTCAGGGCTATGCCGTGTAGATGATGGCCTAACAGGAGGCTTTAAAATTTTCTTTCTAGTGTCCTTCGTTTGGGAGAAAAATGCAAAGGTACAAGACAGCTTTTCCTTGCCAATATCTCTCTTTTGCAAAGAGCTGCGCATTGGAAAATTCAGGGCTATGCCGTGTAGATGATGGCCTAACAGGAGGCTTTAAAATTTTCATTCTAGTGTCCTTCGTTTGGGAGAAAAATCCAATGGTACAAGACAGCTTTTCCTTGCCAATATCTCTCTTTTGCACAAAGCTGCGCATTGGAAAATTCAGGGCTATGCCGTGTAGATGATGGCCTAACAGGAGGCTTTAAAATTTTCTTTCTAGTGTCCTTCGTTTGGGAGAAAAATGCAAAGGTACAAGACAGCTTTTCCTTGCCAATATCTCTCTTTTGCAAAGAGCTGCGCATTGGAAAATTCAGGGCTATGCCGTGTAGATGATGGCCTAACAGGAGGCTTTAAAATTTTCTTTCTAGTGTCCTTCGTTTGGGAGAAAAATGCAAAGGTACAAGACAGCTTTTCCTTGCCAATATCTCTCTTTTGCAAAGAGCTGTGCATTGGAAAATTCAGGGCTATGCCGTGTAGATGATGGCCTAACAGGAGGCTTTAAAATTTTCTTTCTAGTGTCCTTCGTTTGGGAGAAAAATGCAAAGGTACAAGACAGCTTTTCCTTGCCAATATCTCTCTTTTGCAAAGAGCTGCGCATTGGAAAATTCAGGGCTATGCCGTGTAGATGATGGCCTAACAGGAGGCTTTAAAAATTTCATTCTAGTGTCCTTCGTTTGGGAGAAAAATCCAATGGTACAAGACAGCTTTTCCTTGCCAATATCTCTCTTTTGCACAAAGCTGCGCATTGGAAAATTCAGGGCTATGCCGTGTAGATGATGGCCTAACAGGAGGCTTTAAAATTTTCTTTCTAGTGTCCTTCGTTTGGGAGAAAAATGCAAAGGTACAAGACAGCTTTTCCTTGCCAATATCTCTCTTTTGCACAAAGTTGCGCATTGGAAAATTCAGGGCTATGCCGTGTAGATGATGGCCTAACAGGAGGCTTTAAAATTTTCTTTCTAGTGTCCTTCGTTTGGGAGAAAAATGCAAAGGTACAAGACAGCTTTTCCTTGCTAATATCTCTCTTTTGCAAAGAGCTGCGCATTGGAAAATTCAGGGCTATGCCGTGTAGATGATGGCCTAACAGGAGGCTTTAAAATTTTATTTCTAGTGTCCTTCGTTTGGGAGAAAAATGCAAAGGTACAAGACAGCTTTTCCTTGCCAATATCTCTCTTTTGCAAAGAGCTGCGCATTGGAAAATTCAGGGCTATGCCGTGTAGATGATGGCCTAACAGGAGGCTTTAAAATTTTCTTTCTAGTGTCCTTCGTTTGGGAGAAAAATGCAAAGGTACAAGACAGCTTTTCCTTGCCAATATCTCTCTTTTGCAAAGAGCTGCGCATTGGAAAATTCAGGACTATGCCGTGTAGATGATGGCCTAACAGGAGGCTTTAAAATTTTCTTTCTAGTGTCCTTCGTTTGGGAGAAAAATGCAAAGGTACAAGACAGCTTTTCCTTGCCAATATCTCTCTTTTGCAAAGAGCTGCGCATTGGAAAATTCAGGGCTATGCCGTGTAGATGATGGCCTAACAGGAGGCTTTAAAATTTTCTTTCTAGTGTCCTTCGTTTGGGAGAAAAATGCAAAGGTACAAGACAGCTTTTCCTTGCCAATATCTCTCTTTTGCAAAGAGCTGTGCATTGGAAAATTCAGGGCTATGCCGTGTAGATGATGGCCTAACAGGAGGCTTTAAAATTTTCTTTCTAGTGTCCTTCGTTTGGGAGAAAAATGCAAAGGTACAAGACAGCTTTTCCTTGCCAATATCTCTCTTTTGCAAAGAGCTGCGCATTGGAAAATTCAGGGCTATGCCGTGTAGATGATGGCCTAACAGGAGGCTTTAAAATTTTCATTCTAGTGTCCTTCGTTTGGGAGAAAAATCCAATGGTACAAGACAGCTTTTCCTTGCCAATATCTCTCTTTTGCACAAAGCTGCGCATTGGAAAATTCAGGGCTATGCCGTGTAGATGATGGCCTAACAGGAGGCTTTAAAATTTTCTTTCTAGTGTCCTTCGTTTGGGAGAAAAATGCAAAGGTACAAGACAGCTTTTCCTTGCCAATATCTCTCTTTTGCAAAGAGCTGCGCATTGGAAAATTCAGGGCTATGCCGTGTAGATGATGGCCTAACAGGAGGCTTTAAAATTTTCTTTCTAGTGTCCTTCGTTTGGGAGAAAAATGCAAAGGTACAAGACAGCTTTTCCTTGCCAATATCTCTCTTTTGCAAAGAGCTGTGCATTGGAAAATTCAGGGCTATGCCGTGTAGATGATGGCCTAACAGGAGGCTTTAAAATTTTCTTTCTAGTGTCCTTCGTTTGGGAGAAAAATGCAAAGGTACAAGACAGCTTTTCCTTGCCAATATCTCTCTTTTGCAAAGAGCTGCGCATTGGAAAAGTCAGGGCTATGCCGTGTAGATGATGGCCTAACAGGAGGCTTTAAAATTTTCATTCTAGTGTCCTTCGTTTGGGAGAAAAATCCAATGGTACAAGACAGCTTTTCCTTGCCAATATCTCTCTTTTGCACAAAGCTGCGCATTGGAAAATTCAGGGCTATGCCGTGTAGATGATGGCCTAACAGGAGGCTTTAAAATTTTCTTTCTAGTGTCCTTCGTTTGGGAGAAAAATGCAAAGGTACAAGACAGCTTTTCCTTGCCAATATCTCTCTTTTGCAAAGAGCTGCGCATTGGAAAATTCAGGGCTATGCCGTGTAGATGATGGCCTAACAGGAGGCTTTAAAATTTTCTTTCTAGTGTCCTTCGTTTGGGAGAAAAATGCACAGGTACAAGACAGCTTTTCCTTGCCAATATCTCTCTTTTGCAAAGAGCTGCGCATTGGAAAATTCAGGGCTATGCCGTGTAGATGATGGCCTAACAGGAGGCTTTAAAATTTTCTTTCTAGTGTCCTTCGTTTGGGAGAAAAATGCAAAGGTACAAGACAGCTTTTCCTTGCCAATATCTCTCTTTTGCAAAGAGCTGCGCATTGGAAAATTCAGGGCTATGCCGTGTAGATGATGGCCTACCAGGAGGCTTTAAAATTTTCTTTCTAGTGTCCTTCGTTTGGGAGAAAAATGCAAAGGTACAAGACAGCTTTTCCTTGCCAATATCTCTCTTTTGCAAAGAGCTGCGCATTGGAAAATTCAGGGCTATGCCGTGTAGATGATGGCCTAACAGGAGGCTTTAAAATTTTCTTTCTAGTGTCCTTCGTTTGGGAGAAAAATGCAAAGGTACAAGACAGCTTTTCCTTGCCAATATCTCCCTTTTGCAAAGAGCTGCGCATTGGAAAATTCAGGGCTATGCCGTGTAGATGATGGCCTAACAGGAGGCTTTAAAATTTTCTTTCTAGTGTCCTTCGTTTGGGAGAAAAATGCACAGGTACAAGACAGCTTTTCCTTGCCAATATCTCTCTTTTGCAAAGAGCTGCGCATTGGAAAATTCAGGGCTATGCCGTGTAGATGATGGCCTAACAGGAGGCTTTAAAATTTTCTTTCTAGTGTCCTTCGTTTGGGAGAAAAATGCAAAGGTACAAGACAGCTTTTCCTTGCCAATATCTCTCTTTTGCAAAGAGCTGCGCATTGGAAAATTCAGGACTATGCCGTGTAGATGATGGCCTAACAGGAGGCTTTAAAATTTTCTTTCTAGTGTCCTTCTTTTGGGAGAAAAATGCAAAAGTACAAGACAGATTTTCCTTGCCAATATCTCTCTTTTGCAAAGAGCTGCGCATTGGAAAATGCAGGGCTATACCGTGTAGATGAAGCCCTAACAGGAGGCTTTAAAATTTTCTTTCTAGTGTCCTTCGTTTGGGAGAAAAATGCAAAGGTACAAGACAGCTTTTCCTTGCCAATATCTCTCTTTTGCAAAGAGCTGCGCATTGGAAAATTCAGGGCTATGCCGTGTAGATGATGGCCTAACAGGAGGCTTTAAAATTTTCTTTCTAGTGTCCTTCGTTTGGGAGAAAAATGCAAAGGTACAAGACAGCTTTTCCTTGCCAATATCTCTCTTTTGCAAAGAGCTGCGTATTGGAAAATTCAGGGCTATGCCGGGTAGATGATGGCCTAACAGGAGGCTTTAAAATTTTCTTTCTAGTGTCCTTCGTTTGGGAGAAAAATGCAAAGGTGCAAGACAGCTTTTCCTTGCCAATATCTCTCTTTTGCAAAGAGCTGCGCATTGGAAAATTCAGGGCTATACCGTGTAGATGAAGCCCTAACAGGAGGCTTTAAAATTTTCATTCTAGTGTCCTTCGTTTGGGAGAAAAATGCAAAGGTACAAGACAGCTTTTCCTTGCCAATATCTCTCTTTTGCAAAGAGCTGCGTATTGGAAAATTCATGGCTATGCCGTGTAGATGATGGCCTAACAGGAGGCTTTAACATTTTCTTTCTAGTGTCCTTCGTTTGGGAGAAAAATGCAAAGGTACAAGACAGCTTTTCCTTGCCAATATCTCTCTTTTGCAAAGAGCTGCGCATTGGAAAATTCAGGGCTATACCGTGTAGATGAAGCACTAACAGGAGGCTTTAAAATTTTCATTCTAGTGTCCTTCGTTTGGGAGAAAAATGCAAAGGTACAAGACAGCTTTTCCTTGCCAATATCTCTCTTTTGCAAAGAGCTACGCATTGGAAAATTCAGGGCTATACCGTGTAGATGAAGCACTAACAGGAGGCTTTAAAATTTTCATTCTAGTGTCCTTCGTTTGGGAGAAAAATCCAATGGTACAAGACAGCTTTTCCTTGCCAATATCTCTCTTTTGCAAAGAGCTGCGCATTGGAAAATTCAGGGCTATGCCGTGTAGATGATGGCCTAACAGGAGGCTTTAAAATTTTCTTTCTAGTGTCCTTCGTTTGGGAGAAAAATGCAAAGGTACGAGACAGCTTTTCCTTGCCAATATCTCTCTTTTGCAAAGAGCTGCGCATTGGAAAATTCAGGGCTATGCCGTGTAGATGATGGCCTAACAGGAGGCTTTAAAATTTTATTTCTAGTGTCCTTCGTTTGGGAGAAAAATGCAAAGGTACAAGACAGCTTTTCCTTGCCAATATCTCTCTTTTGCAAAGAGCTACGCATTGGAAAATTCAGGGCTATACCGTGTAGATGAAGCACTAACAGGAGGCTTTAAAATTTTCATTCTAGTGTCCTTCGTTTGGGAGAAAAATGCAAAGGTACAAGACAGCTTTTCCTTGCCAATATCTCTCTTTTGCAAAGAGCTACGCATTGGAAAATTCAGGGCTATACCGTGTAGATGAAGCACTAACAGGAGGCTTTAAAATTTTCATTCTAGTGTCCTTCGTTTGGGAGAAAAATCCAATGGTACAAGACAGCTTTTCCTTGCCAATATCTCTCTTTTGCAAAGAGCTGCGCATTGGAAAATTCAGGGCTATGCCGTGTAGATGATGGCCTAACAGGAGGCTTTAAAATTTTCTTTCTAGTGTCCTTCGTTTGGGAGAAAAATGCAAAGGTACAAGACAGCTTTTCCTTGCCAATATCTCTCTTTTGCAAAGAGCTGCGCATTGGAAAATTCAGGGCTATGCCGTGTAGATGATGGCCTAACAGGAGGCTTTAAAATTTTATTTCTAGTGTCCTTCGTTTGGGAGAAAAATGCAAAGGTACAAGACAGCTTTTCCTTGCCAATATCTCTCTTTTGCAAAGAGCTACGCATTGGAAAATTCAGGGCTATACCGTGTAGATAAATCACTAACAGGAGGCTTTAAAATTTTCATTCTAGTGTCCTTCGTTTGGGAGAAAAATCCAATGGTACAAGACAGCTTTTCCTTGCCAATATCTCTCTTTTGCAAAGAGCTGCGCATTGGAAAATTCAGGGCTATGCCGTGTAGATGATGGCCTAACAGGAGGCTTTAAAATTTTCTTTCTAGTGTCCTTCGTTTGGGAGAAAAATGCAAAGGTACAAGACAGCTTTTCCTTGCCAATATCTCTCTTTTGCAAATAGCTGCGCATTGGAAAATTCAGGGCTATGCCATGTAGATGATGGCCTAACAGGAGGCTTTAAAATTTTCTTTCTAGTGTCCTTCGTTTGGGAGAAAAATGCAAAGGTACAAGACAGCTTTTCCTTGCCAATATCTCTCTTTTGCAAAGAGCTGCGCATTGGAAAATTCAGGGCTATACCGTGTAGATGAAGCCCTAACAGGAGGCTTTAAAATTTTCTTTCTAGTGTCCTTCGTTTGGGAGAAAAATGCAAAGGTACAAGACAGCTTTTCCTTGCCAATATCTCTCTTTTGCAAAGAGCTGCGTATTGGAAAATTCAGGGCTATGCCGTTTCCTTGCCGATATCTCTCTTTTGCAAAGAGATAGGCATTGGAAAATTCAGGGCTATAACGTGTAGATGAAGCACTAACAGGAGGCTTTACAATTTTAATTCTAGTGTCCTTCGTTTGGGAGAAAAATGCAAAGGTACAATATAGCTTTTCCTTGCCGATATCTCTCTTTTGCAAAGAGATAGGCATTGGAAAATTCAGGGCTATAACGTGTAGATGAAGCACTAACAGGAGGCTTTAACATTTTCATTCTAGTGTCCTTCGTTTGGGAGAAAAATGCCAAGGTACAATATAGCTTTTCCTTGCCGATATCTCTCTTTTGCAAAGAGATAGGCATTAGAAAATTAAGGGCTATAACGTGTAGATGAAGCACTAACAGGAGGCTTTAAAATTTTCATTCTAGTGTCCTTCGTTTGGGAGAAAAATGCAAAGGTACAATGCAGCTTTTCCTTGCCGATATCTCTCTTTTGCAAAGAGATAGGCATTGGAAAATTCAGGGCTATAACGTGTAGATGAAGCACTAACAGGAGGCTTTAAAATTTTCATTCTAGTGTCTTTCGTTTGGGAGAAAAATGCAAAGGTACAATGCAGCTTTTCCTTGCCGATATCTCTCTTTTGCAAAGAGATAGGCATTGGAAAATTCAGGGCTATAACGTGTAGATGAAGCACTAACAGGAGGCTTTAAAATTTTCATTCTAGTGTCTTTCGTTTGGGAGAAAAATGCAAAGGTACAATACAGCTTTTCCTTGCCGATATCTCTCTTTTGCAAAGAGATAGGCATTGGAAAATTCAGGGCTATAACGTGTAGATGAAGCACTAACAGGAGGCTTTAAAATTTTCATTCTAGTGTCCTTCGTTTGGGAGAAAAATGCCAAGGTATAATATAGCTTTTCCTTGCCGATATCTCTCTTTTGCAAAGAGATAGGCATTGGAAAATTCAGGGCTATAACGTGTAGATGAAGCACTAACAGGAGGCTTTAAAATTTTCATTCTAGTGTCCTTCGTTTGGGAGAAAAATGCCAAGGTACAATATAGCTTTTCCTTGCCGATATCTCTCTTTTGCAAAGAGATAGGCATTGGAAAATTCAGGGCTATAACGTGTAGATGAAGCACTAACAGGAGGCTTTACAATTTTAATTCTAGTGTCCTTCGTTTGGGAGAAAAATGCAAAGGTACAATATAGCTTTTCCTTGCCGATATCTCTCTTTTGCAAAGAGATAGGCATTGGAAAATTCAGGGCTATAACGTGTAGATGAAGCACTAACAGGAGGCTTTAAAATTTTCTTTCTAGTGTCCTTCGTTTGGGAGAAAAATGCAAAGGTACAAGACAGCTTTTCCTTGCCAATATCTCTCTTTTGCAAAGAGCTGCGCATTGGAAAATTCAGGGCTATGCCGTGTAGATGATGGCCTAACAGGAGGCTTTAAAATTTTCTTTCTAGTGTCCTTCGTTTGGGAGAAAAATGCACAGGTACAAGACAGCTTTTCCTTGCCAATATCTCTCTTTTGCAAAGAGCTGCGCATTGGAAAATTCAGGGCTATGCCGTGTAGATGATGGCCTAACAGGAGGCTTTAAAATTTTCTTTCTAGTGTCCTTCGTTTGGGAGAAAAATGCAAAGGTACAAGACAGCTTTTCCTTGCCAATATCTCTCTTTTGCAAAGAGCTGCGCATTGGAAAATTCAGGACTATGCCGTGTAGATGATGGCCTAACAGGAGGCTTTAAAATTTTCTTTCTAGTGTCCTTCTTTTGGGAGAAAAATGCAAAAGTACAAGACAGATTTTCCTTGCCAATATCTCTCTTTTGCAAAGAGCTGCGCATTGGAAAATGCAGGGCTATACCGTGTAGATGAAGCCCTAACAGGAGGCTTTAAAATTTTCTTTCTAGTGTCCTTCGTTTGGGAGAAAAATGCAAAGGTACAAGACAGCTTTTCCTTGCCAATATCTCTCTTTTGCAAAGAGCTGCGCATTGGAAAATTCAGGGCTATGCCGTGTAGATGATGGCCTAACAGGAGGCTTTAAAATTTTCTTTCTAGTGTCCTTCGTTTGGGAGAAAAATGCAAAGGTACAAGACAGCTTTTCCTTGCCAATATCTCTCTTTTGCAAAGAGCTGCGTATTGGAAAATTCAGGGCTATGCCGGGTAGATGATGGCCTAACAGGAGGCTTTAAAATTTTCTTTCTAGTGTCCTTCGTTTGGGAGAAAAATGCAAAGGTGCAAGACAGCTTTTCCTTGCCAATATCTCTCTTTTGCAAAGAGCTGCGCATTGGAAAATTCAGGGCTATACCGTGTAGATGAAGCCCTAACAGGAGGCTTTAAAATTTTCATTCTAGTGTCCTTCGTTTGGGAGAAAAATGCAAAGGTACAAGACAGCTTTTCCTTGCCAATATCTCTCTTTTGCAAAGAGCTGCGTATTGGAAAATTCATGGCTATGCCGTGTAGATGATGGCCTAACAGGAGGCTTTAACATTTTCTTTCTAGTGTCCTTCGTTTGGGAGAAAAATGCAAAGGTACAAGACAGCTTTTCCTTGCCAATATCTCTCTTTTGCAAAGAGCTGCGCATTGGAAAATTCAGGGCTATACCGTGTAGATGAAGCACTAACAGGAGGCTTTAAAATTTTCATTCTAGTGTCCTTCGTTTGGGAGAAAAATGCAAAGGTACAAGACAGCTTTTCCTTGCCAATATCTCTCTTTTGCAAAGAGCTACGCATTGGAAAATTCAGGGCTATACCGTGTAGATGAAGCACTAACAGGAGGCTTTAAAATTTTCATTCTAGTGTCCTTCGTTTGGGAGAAAAATCCAATGGTACAAGACAGCTTTTCCTTGCCAATATCTCTCTTTTGCAAAGAGCTGCGCATTGGAAAATTCAGGGCTATGCCGTGTAGATGATGGCCTAACAGGAGGCTTTAAAATTTTCTTTCTAGTGTCCTTCGTTTGGGAGAAAAATGCAAAGGTACAAGACAGCTTTTCCTTGCCAATATCTCTCTTTTGCAAAGAGCTGCGCATTGGAAAATTCAGGGCTATGCCGTGTAGATGATGGCCTAACAGGAGGCTTTAAAATTTTATTTCTAGTGTCCTTCGTTTGGGAGAAAAATGCAAAGGTACAAGACAGCTTTTCCTTGCCAATATCTCTCTTTTGCAAAGAGCTACGCATTGGAAAATTCAGGGCTATACCGTGTAGATGAAGCACTAACAGGAGGCTTTAAAATTTTCATTCTAGTGTCCTTCGTTTGGGAGAAAAATGCAAAGGTACAAGACAGCTTTTCCTTGCCAATATCTCTCTTTTGCAAAGAGCTACGCATTGGAAAATTCAGGGCTATACCGTGTAGATGAAGCACTAACAGGAGGCTTTAAAATTTTCATTCTAGTGTCCTTCGTTTGGGAGAAAAATCCAATGGTACAAGACAGCTTTTCCTTGCCAATATCTCTCTTTTGCAAAGAGCTGCGCATTGGAAAATTCAGGGCTATGCCGTGTAGATGATGGCCTAACAGGAGGCTTTAAAATTTTCTTTCTAGTGTCCTTCGTTTGGGAGAAAAATGCAAAGGTACAAGACAGCTTTTCCTTGCCAATATCTCTCTTTTGCAAAGAGCTGCGCATTGGAAAATTCAGGGCTATGCCGTGTAGATGATGGCCTAACAGGAGGCTTTAAAATTTTATTTCTAGTGTCCTTCGTTTGGGAGAAAAATGCAAAGGTACAAGACAGCTTTTCCTTGCCAATATCTCTCTTTTGCAAAGAGCTACGCATTGGAAAATTCAGGGCTATACCGTGTAGATAAATCACTAACAGGAGGCTTTAAAATTTTCATTCTAGTGTCCTTCGTTTGGGAGAAAAATCCAATGGTACAAGACAGCTTTTCCTTGCCAATATCTCTCTTTTGCAAAGAGCTGCGCATTGGAAAATTCAGGGCTATGCCGTGTAGATGATGGCCTAACAGGAGGCTTTAAAATTTTCTTTCTAGTGTCCTTCGTTTGGGAGAAAAATGCAAAGGTACAAGACAGCTTTTCCTTGCCAATATCTCTCTTTTGCAAATAGCTGCGCATTGGAAAATTCAGGGCTATGCCATGTAGATGATGGCCTAACAGGAGGCTTTAAAATTTTCTTTCTAGTGTCCTTCGTTTGGGAGAAAAATGCAAAGGTACAAGACAGCTTTTCCTTGCCAATATCTCTCTTTTGCAAAGAGCTGCGCATTGGAAAATTCAGGGCTATACCGTGTAGATGAAGCCCTAACAGGAGGCTTTAAAATTTTCTTTCTAGTGTCCTTCGTTTGGGAGAAAAATGCAAAGGTACAAGACAGCTTTTCCTTGCCAATATCTCTCTTTTGCAAAGAGCTGCGTATTGGAAAATTCAGGGCTATGCCGTTTCCTTGCCGATATCTCTCTTTTGCAAAGAGATAGGCATTGGAAAATTCAGGGCTATAACGTGTAGATGAAGCACTAACAGGAGGCTTTACAATTTTAATTCTAGTGTCCTTCGTTTGGGAGAAAAATGCAAAGGTACAATATAGCTTTTCCTTGCCGATATCTCTCTTTTGCAAAGAGATAGGCATTGGAAAATTCAGGGCTATAACGTGTAGATGAAGCACTAACAGGAGGCTTTAACATTTTCATTCTAGTGTCCTTCGTTTGGGAGAAAAATGCCAAGGTACAATATAGCTTTTCCTTGCCGATATCTCTCTTTTGCAAAGAGATAGGCATTAGAAAATTAAGGGCTATAACGTGTAGATGAAGCACTAACAGGAGGCTTTAAAATTTTCATTCTAGTGTCCTTCGTTTGGGAGAAAAATGCAAAGGTACAATGCAGCTTTTCCTTGCCGATATCTCTCTTTTGCAAAGAGATAGGCATTGGAAAATTCAGGGCTATAACGTGTAGATGAAGCACTAACAGGAGGCTTTAAAATTTTCATTCTAGTGTCTTTCGTTTGGGAGAAAAATGCAAAGGTACAATACAGCTTTTCCTTGCCGATATCTCTCTTTTGCAAAGAGATAGGCATTGGAAAATTCAGGGCTATAACGTGTAGATGAAGCACTAACAGGAGGCTTTAAAATTTTCATTCTAGTGTCCTTCGTTTGGGAGAAAAATGCCAAGGTATAATATAGCTTTTCCTTGCCGATATCTCTCTTTTGCAAAGAGATAGGCATTGGAAAATTCAGGGCTATAACGTGTAGATGAAGCACTAACAGGAGGCTTTAAAATTTTCATTCTAGTGTCCTTCGTTTGGGAGAAAAATGCCAAGGTACAATATAGCTTTTCCTTGCCGATATCTCTCTTTTGCAAAGAGATAGGCATTGGAAAATTCAGGGCTATAACGTGTAGATGAAGCACTAACAGGAGGCTTTACAATTTTAATTCTAGTGTCCTTCGTTTGGGAGAAAAATGCAAAGGTACAATATAGCTTTTCCTTGCCGATATCTCTCTTTTGCAAAGAGATAGGCATTGGAAAATTCAGGGCTATAACGTGTAGATGAAGCACTAACAGGAGGCTTTAACATTTTCATTCTAGTGTCCTTCGTTTGGGAGAAAAATGCCAAGGTACAATATAGCTTTTCCTTGCCGATATCTCTCTTTTGCAAAGAGATAGGCATTGGAAAATTCAGGGCTATAACGTGTAGATGAAGCACTAACAGGAGGCTTTACAATTTTAATTCTAGTGTCCTTCGTTTGGGAGAAAAATGCAAAGGTACAATGCAGCTTTTCCTTGCCGATATCTCTCTTTTGCAAAGAGATAGGCATTGGAAAATTCAGGGCTATAACGTGTAGATGAAGCACTAACAGGAGGCTTTAAAATTTTCATTCTAGTGTCTTTCGTTTGGGAGAAAAATGCAAAGGTACAATGCAGCTTTTCCTTGCCGATATCTCTCTTTTGCAAAGAGATAGGCATTGGAAAATTCATGGCTATAACGTGTAGATGAAGCACTAACAGGAGGCTTTAAAATTTTCATTCTAGTGTCTTTCGTTTGGGAGAAAAATGCAAAGGTACAATACAGCTTTTCCTTGCCGATATCTCTCTTTTGCAAAGAGATAGGCATTGGAAAATTCAGGGCTATAACGTGTAGATGAAGCACTAACAGGAGGCTTTAAAATTTTCATTCTAGTGTCCTTCGTTTGGGAGAAAAATGCAAAGGTACAATACAGCTTTTCCTTGCCGATATCTCTCTTTTGCAAAGAGATAGGCATTGGAAAATTTGGGGCTATAACGTGTAGACGAAGCACTAACAGGAGGCTTTACAATTTTCATTCTAGTGTCCTTCGTTTGGGAGAAAAATGCAAAGGTACAATGCAGCTTTTCCTTGCCGATATCTCTCTTTTGCAAAGAGATAGGCATTGGAAAATTCAGGGCTATAACGTGTAGATGAAGCACTAACAGGAGGCTTTAAAATTTTCATTCTAGTGTCTTTCGTTTGGGAGAAAAATGCAAAGGTACAATGCAGCTTTTCCTTGCCGATATCTCTCTTTTGCAAAGAGATAGGCATTGGAAAATTCAGGGCTATAACGTGTAGATGAAGCACTAACAGGAGGCTTTAAAATTTTCATTCTAGTGTCTTTCGTTTGGGAGAAAAATGCAAAGGTACAATACAGCTTTTCCTTGCCGATATCTCTCTTTTGCAAAGAGATAGGCATTGGAAAATTCAGGGCTATAACGTGTAGATGAAGCACTAACAGGAGGCTTTAAAATTTTCATTCTAGTGTCCTTCGTTTGGGAGAAAAATGCCAAGGTACAATATAGCTTTTCCTTGCCGATATCTCTCTTTTGCAAAGAGATAGGCATTGGAAAATTCAGGGCTATAACGTGTAGATGAAGCACTAACAGGAGGCTTTAAAATTTTCATTCTAGTGTCCTTCGTTTGGGAGAAAAATGCCAAGGTACAATATAGCTTTTCCTTGCCGATATCTCTCTTTTGCAAAGAGATAGGCATTGGAAAATTCAGGGCTATAACGTGTAGATGAAGCACTAACAGGAGGCTTTAACATTTTCATTCTAGTGTCCTTCGTTTGGGAGAAAAATGCCAAGGTACAATATAGCTTTTCCTTGCCGATATCTCTCTTTTGCAAAGAGATAGGCATTAGAAAATTAAGGGCTATAACGTGTAGATGAAGCACTAACAGGAGGCTTTAAAATTTTCATTCTAGTGTCCTTCGTTTGGGAGAAAAATGCAAAGGTACAATGCAGCTTTTCCTTGCCGATATCTCTCTTTTGCAAAGAGATAGGCATTGGAAAATTCAGGGCTATAACGTGTAGATGAAGCACTAACAGGAGGCTTTAAAATTTTCATTCTAGTGTCTTTCGTTTGGGAGAAAAATGCAAAGGTACAATGCAGCTTTTCCTTGCCGATATCTCTCTTTTGCAAAGAGATAGGCATTGGAAAATTCAGGGCTATAACGTGTAGATGAAGCACTAACAGGAGGCTTTAAAATTTTCATTCTAGTGTCTTTCGTTTGGGAGAAAAATGCAAAGGTACAATACAGCTTTTCCTTGCCGATATCTCTCTTTTGCAAAGAGATAGGCATTGGAAAATTCAGGGCTATAACGTGTAGATGAAGCACTAACAGGAGGCTTTAAAATTTTCATTCTAGTGTCCTTCGTTTGGGAGAAAAATGCCAAGGTACAATATAGCTTTTCCTTGCCGATATCTCTCTTTTGCAAAGAGATAGGCATTGGAAAATTCAGGGCTATAACGTGTAGATGAAGCACTAACAGGAGGCTTTAAAATTTTAATTCTAGTGTCCTTCGTTTGGGAGAAAAATGCAAAGGTACAATATAGCTTTTCCTTGCCGATATCTCTCTTTTGCAAAGAGATAGGCATTAGAAAATTCAGGGCTATTACGTGTAGATGAAGCACTAACAGGAGGCTTTAAAATTTTCATTCTAGTGTCTTTCGTTTGGGAGAAAAATGCAAAGGTACAATGCAGCTTTTCCTTGCCGATATCTCTCTTTTGCAAAGAGATAGGCATTGGAAAATTCAGGGCTATAACGTGTAGATGAAGCACTAACAGGAGGCTTTAAAATTTTCATTCTAGTGTCTTTCGTTTGGGAGAAAAATGCAAAGGTACAATACAGCTTTTCCTTGCCGATATCTCTCTTTTGCAAAGAGATAGGCATTGGAAAATTCAGGGCTATAACGTGTAGATGAAGCACTAACAGGAGGCTTTAAAATTTTCATTCTAGTGTCTTTCGTTTGGGAGAAAAATGCAAAGGTACAATACAGCTTTTCCTTGCCGATATCTCTCTTTTGCAAAGAGATAGGCATTGGAAAATTCAGGGCTATAACGTGTAGATGAAGCACTAACAGGAGGCTTTAAAATTTTCATTCTAGTGTCTTTCGTTTGGGAGAAAAATGCAAAGGTACAATACAGCTTTTCCTTGCCGATATCTCTCTTTTGCAAAGAGATAGGCATTGGAAAATTCAGGGCTATAACGTGTAGATGAAGCACTAACAGGAGGCTTTAAAATTTTCATTCTAGTGTCCTTCGTTTGGGAGAAAAATGCCAAGGTATAATATAGCTTTTCCTTGCCGATATCTCTCTTTTGCAAAGAGATAGGCATTGGAAAATTCAGGGCTATAACGTGTAGATGAAGCACTAACAGGAGGCTTTAAAATTTTCATTCTAGTGTCCTTCGTTTGGGAGAAAAATGCCAAGGTACAATATAGCTTTTCCTTGCCGATATCTCTCATTTGCAAAGAGATAGGCATTGGAAAATTCAGGGCTATAACGTGTAGATGAAGCACTAACAGGAGGCTTTACAATTTTAATTCTAGTGTCCTACGTTTGGGAGAAAAATGCAAAGGTACAATATAGCTTTTCCTTGCCGATATCTCTCTTTTGCAAAGAGATAGGCATTGGAAAATTCAGGGCTATAACGTGTAGATGAAGCACTAACAGGAGGCTTTAACATTTTCATTCTAGTGTCCTTCGTTTGGGAGAAAAATGCCAAGGTACAATATAGCTTTTCCTTGCCGATATCTCTCTTTTGCAAAGAGATAGGCATTAGAAAATTAAGGGCTATAACGTGTAGATGAAGCACTAACAGGAGGCTTTAAAATTTTCATTCTAGTGTCCTTCGTTTGGGAGAAAAATGCAAAGGTACAATGCAGCTTTTCCTTGCCGATATCTCTCTTTTGCAAAGAGATAGGCATTGGAAAATTCAGGGCTATAACGTGTAGATGAAGCACTAACAGGAGGCTTTAAAATTTTCATTCTAGTGTCTTTCGTTTGGGAGAAAAATGCAAAGGTACAATACAGCTTTTCCTTGCCGATATCTCTCTTTTGCAAAGAGATAGGCATTGGAAAATTCAGGGCTATAACGTGTAGATGAAGCACTAACAGGAGGCTTTAAAATTTTCATTCTAGTGTCCTTCGTTTGGGAGAAAAATGCCAAGGTACAATATAGCTTTTCCTTGCCGATATCTCTCTTTTGCAAAGAGATAGGCATTGGAAAATTCAGGGCTATAACGTGTAGATGAAGCACTAACAGGAGGCTTTAAAATTTTAATTCTAGTGTCCTTCGTTTGGGAGAAAAATGCAAAGGTACAATATAGCTTTTCCTTGCCGATATCTCTCTTTTGCAAAGAGATAGGCATTAGAAAATTCAGGGCTATTACGTGTAGATGAAGCACTAACAGGAGGCTTTAAAATTTTCATTCTAGTGTCTTTCGTTTGGGAGAAAAATGCAAAGGTACAATGCAGCTTTTCCTTGCCGATATCTCTCTTTTGCAAAGAGATAGGCATTGGAAAATTCAGGGCTATAACGTGTAGATGAAGCACTAACAGGAGGCTTTAAAATTTTCATTCTAGTGTCTTTCGTTTGGGAGAAAAATGCAAAGGTACAATACAGCTTTTCCTTGCCGATATCTCTCTTTTGCAAAGAGATAGGCATTGGAAAATTCAGGGCTATAACGTGTAGATGAAGCACTAACAGGAGGCTTTAAAATTTTCATTCTAGTGTCCTTCGTTTGGGAGAAAAATGCCAAGGTACAATATAGCTTTTCCTTGCCGATATCTCTCTTTTGCAAAGAGATAGGCATTGGAAAATTCAGGGCTATAACGTGTAGATGAAGCACTAACAGGAGGCTTTACAATTTTAATTCTAGTGTCCTTCGTTTGGGAGAAAAATGCAAAGGTACAATATAGCTTTTCCTTGCCGATATCTCTCTTTTGCAAAGAGATAGGCATTGGAAAATTCAGGGCTATAACGTGTAGATGAAGCACTAACAGGAGGCTTTAACATTTTCATTCTAGTGTCCTTCGTTTGGGAGAAAAATCCAATGGTACAAGACAGCTTTTCCTTGCCAATATCTCTCTTTTGCAAAGAGCTGCGCATTGGAAAATTCAGGGCTATGCCGTGTAGATGATGGCCTAACAGGAGGCTTTAAAATTTTCTTTCTAGTGTCCTTCGTTTGGGAGAAAAATGCAAAGGTACAAGACAGCTTTTCCTTGCCAATATCTCTCTTTTGCAAATAGCTGCGCATTGGAAAATTCAGGGCTATGCCATGTAGATGATGGCCTAACAGGAGGCTTTAAAATTTTCTTTCTAGTGTCCTTCGTTTGGGAGAAAAATGCAAAGGTACAAGACAGCTTTTCCTTGCCAATATCTCTCTTTTGCAAAGAGCTGCGCATTGGAAAATTCAGGGCTATACCGTGTAGATGAAGCCCTAACAGGAGGCTTTAAAATTTTCTTTCTAGTGTCCTTCGTTTGGGAGAAAAATGCAAAGGTACAAGACAGCTTTTCCTTGCCAATATCTCTCTTTTGCAAAGAGCTGCGTATTGGAAAATTCAGGGCTATGCCGTTTCCTTGCCGATATCTCTCTTTTGCAAAGAGATAGGCATTGGAAAATTCAGGGCTATAACGTGTAGATGAAGCACTAACAGGAGGCTTTACAATTTTAATTCTAGTGTCCTTCGTTTGGGAGAAAAATGCAAAGGTACAATATAGCTTTTCCTTGCCGATATCTCTCTTTTGCAAAGAGATAGGCATTGGAAAATTCAGGGCTATAACGTGTAGATGAAGCACTAACAGGAGGCTTTAACATTTTCATTCTAGTGTCCTTCGTTTGGGAGAAAAATGCCAAGGTACAATATAGCTTTTCCTTGCCGATATCTCTCTTTTGCAAAGAGATAGGCATTAGAAAATTAAGGGCTATAACGTGTAGATGAAGCACTAACAGGAGGCTTTAAAATTTTCATTCTAGTGTCCTTCGTTTGGGAGAAAAATGCAAAGGTACAATGCAGCTTTTCCTTGCCGATATCTCTCTTTTGCAAAGAGATAGGCATTGGAAAATTCAGGGCTATAACGTGTAGATGAAGCACTAACAGGAGGCTTTAAAATTTTCATTCTAGTGTCTTTCGTTTGGGAGAAAAATGCAAAGGTACAATACAGCTTTTCCTTGCCGATATCTCTCTTTTGCAAAGAGATAGGCATTGGAAAATTCAGGGCTATAACGTGTAGATGAAGCACTAACAGGAGGCTTTAAAATTTTCATTCTAGTGTCCTTCGTTTGGGAGAAAAATGCCAAGGTATAATATAGCTTTTCCTTGCCGATATCTCTCTTTTGCAAAGAGATAGGCATTGGAAAATTCAGGGCTATAACGTGTAGATGAAGCACTAACAGGAGGCTTTAAAATTTTCATTCTAGTGTCCTTCGTTTGGGAGAAAAATGCCAAGGTACAATATAGCTTTTCCTTGCCGATATCTCTCTTTTGCAAAGAGATAGGCATTGGAAAATTCAGGGCTATAACGTGTAGATGAAGCACTAACAGGAGGCTTTACAATTTTAATTCTAGTGTCCTTCGTTTGGGAGAAAAATGCAAAGGTACAATATAGCTTTTCCTTGCCGATATCTCTCTTTTGCAAAGAGATAGGCATTGGAAAATTCAGGGCTATAACGTGTAGATGAAGCACTAACAGGAGGCTTTAACATTTTCATTCTAGTGTCCTTCGTTTGGGAGAAAAATGCCAAGGTACAATATAGCTTTTCCTTGCCGATATCTCTCTTTTGCAAAGAGATAGGCATTGGAAAATTCAGGGCTATAACGTGTAGATGAAGCACTAACAGGAGGCTTTACAATTTTAATTCTAGTGTCCTTCGTTTGGGAGAAAAATGCAAAGGTACAATGCAGCTTTTCCTTGCCGATATCTCTCTTTTGCAAAGAGATAGGCATTGGAAAATTCAGGGCTATAACGTGTAGATGAAGCACTAACAGGAGGCTTTAAAATTTTCATTCTAGTGTCTTTCGTTTGGGAGAAAAATGCAAAGGTACAATGCAGCTTTTCCTTGCCGATATCTCTCTTTTGCAAAGAGATAGGCATTGGAAAATTCATGGCTATAACGTGTAGATGAAGCACTAACAGGAGGCTTTAAAATTTTCATTCTAGTGTCTTTCGTTTGGGAGAAAAATGCAAAGGTACAATACAGCTTTTCCTTGCCGATATCTCTCTTTTGCAAAGAGATAGGCATTGGAAAATTCAGGGCTATAACGTGTAGATGAAGCACTAACAGGAGGCTTTAAAATTTTCATTCTAGTGTCCTTCGTTTGGGAGAAAAATGCAAAGGTACAATACAGCTTTTCCTTGCCGATATCTCTCTTTTGCAAAGAGATAGGCATTGGAAAATTTGGGGCTATAACGTGTAGACGAAGCACTAACAGGAGGCTTTACAATTTTCATTCTAGTGTCCTTCGTTTGGGAGAAAAATGCAAAGGTACAATGCAGCTTTTCCTTGCCGATATCTCTCTTTTGCAAAGAGATAGGCATTGGAAAATTCAGGGCTATAACGTGTAGATGAAGCACTAACAGGAGGCTTTAAAATTTTCATTCTAGTGTCTTTCGTTTGGGAGAAAAATGCAAAGGTACAATGCAGCTTTTCCTTGCCGATATCTCTCTTTTGCAAAGAGATAGGCATTGGAAAATTCAGGGCTATAACGTGTAGATGAAGCACTAACAGGAGGCTTTAAAATTTTCATTCTAGTGTCTTTCGTTTGGGAGAAAAATGCAAAGGTACAATACAGCTTTTCCTTGCCGATATCTCTCTTTTGCAAAGAGATAGGCATTGGAAAATTCAGGGCTATAACGTGTAGATGAAGCACTAACAGGAGGCTTTAAAATTTTCATTCTAGTGTCCTTCGTTTGGGAGAAAAATGCCAAGGTACAATATAGCTTTTCCTTGCCGATATCTCTCTTTTGCAAAGAGATAGGCATTGGAAAATTCAGGGCTATAACGTGTAGATGAAGCACTAACAGGAGGCTTTAAAATTTTCATTCTAGTGTCCTTCGTTTGGGAGAAAAATGCCAAGGTACAATATAGCTTTTCCTTGCCGATATCTCTCTTTTGCAAAGAGATAGGCATTGGAAAATTCAGGGCTATAACGTGTAGATGAAGCACTAACAGGAGGCTTTAACATTTTCATTCTAGTGTCCTTCGTTTGGGAGAAAAATGCCAAGGTACAATATAGCTTTTCCTTGCCGATATCTCTCTTTTGCAAAGAGATAGGCATTAGAAAATTAAGGGCTATAACGTGTAGATGAAGCACTAACAGGAGGCTTTAAAATTTTCATTCTAGTGTCCTTCGTTTGGGAGAAAAATGCAAAGGTACAATGCAGCTTTTCCTTGCCGATATCTCTCTTTTGCAAAGAGATAGGCATTGGAAAATTCAGGGCTATAACGTGTAGATGAAGCACTAACAGGAGGCTTTAAAATTTTCATTCTAGTGTCTTTCGTTTGGGAGAAAAATGCAAAGGTACAATGCAGCTTTTCCTTGCCGATATCTCTCTTTTGCAAAGAGATAGGCATTGGAAAATTCAGGGCTATAACGTGTAGATGAAGCACTAACAGGAGGCTTTAAAATTTTCATTCTAGTGTCTTTCGTTTGGGAGAAAAATGCAAAGGTACAATACAGCTTTTCCTTGCCGATATCTCTCTTTTGCAAAGAGATAGGCATTGGAAAATTCAGGGCTATAACGTGTAGATGAAGCACTAACAGGAGGCTTTAAAATTTTCATTCTAGTGTCTTTCGTTTGGGAGAAAAATGCAAAGGTACAATACAGCTTTTCCTTGCCGATATCTCTCTTTTGCAAAGAGATAGGCATTGGAAAATTCAGGGCTATAACGTGTAGATGAAGCACTAACAGGAGGCTTTAAAATTTTCATTCTAGTGTCTTTCGTTTGGGAGAAAAATGCAAAGGTACAATACAGCTTTTCCTTGCCGATATCTCTCTTTTGCAAAGAGATAGGCATTGGAAAATTCAGGGCTATAACGTGTAGATGAAGCACTAACAGGAGGCTTTAAAATTTTCATTCTAGTGTCCTTCGTTTGGGAGAAAAATGCCAAGGTATAATATAGCTTTTCCTTGCCGATATCTCTCTTTTGCAAAGAGATAGGCATTGGAAAATTCAGGGCTATAACGTGTAGATGAAGCACTAACAGGAGGCTTTAAAATTTTCATTCTAGTGTCCTTCGTTTGGGAGAAAAATGCCAAGGTACAATATAGCTTTTCCTTGCCGATATCTCTCATTTGCAAAGAGATAGGCATTGGAAAATTCAGGGCTATAACGTGTAGATGAAGCACTAACAGGAGGCTTTACAATTTTAATTCTAGTGTCCTACGTTTGGGAGAAAAATGCAAAGGTACAATATAGCTTTTCCTTGCCGATATCTCTCTTTTGCAAAGAGATAGGCATTGGAAAATTCAGGGCTATAACGTGTAGATGAAGCACTAACAGGAGGCTTTAACATTTTCATTCTAGTGTCCTTCGTTTGGGAGAAAAATGCCAAGGTACAATATAGCTTTTCCTTGCCGATATCTCTCTTTTGCAAAGAGATAGGCATTAGAAAATTAAGGGCTATAACGTGTAGATGAAGCACTAACAGGAGGCTTTAAAATTTTCATTCTAGTGTCCTTCGTTTGGGAGAAAAATGCAAAGGTACAATGCAGCTTTTCCTTGCCGATATCTCTCTTTTGCAAAGAGATAGGCATTGGAAAATTCAGGGCTATAACGTGTAGATGAAGCACTAACAGGAGGCTTTAAAATTTTCATTCTAGTGTCTTTCGTTTGGGAGAAAAATGCAAAGGTACAATACAGCTTTTCCTTGCCGATATCTCTCTTTTGCAAAGAGATAGGCATTGGAAAATTCAGGGCTATAACGTGTAGATGAAGCACTAACAGGAGGCTTTAAAATTTTCATTCTAGTGTCCTTCGTTTGGGAGAAAAATGCCAAGGTACAATATAGCTTTTCCTTGCCGATATCTCTCTTTTGCAAAGAGATAGGCATTGGAAAATTCAGGGCTATAACGTGTAGATGAAGCACTAACAGGAGGCTTTAAAATTTTAATTCTAGTGTCCTTCGTTTGGGAGAAAAATGCAAAGGTACAATATAGCTTTTCCTTGCCGATATCTCTCTTTTGCAAAGAGATAGGCATTAGAAAATTCAGGGCTATTACGTGTAGATGAAGCACTAACAGGAGGCTTTAAAATTTTCATTCTAGTGTCTTTCGTTTGGGAGAAAAATGCAAAGGTACAATGCAGCTTTTCCTTGCCGATATCTCTCTTTTGCAAAGAGATAGGCATTGGAAAATTCAGGGCTATAACGTGTAGATGAAGCACTAACAGGAGGCTTTAAAATTTTCATTCTAGAGTCTTTCGTTTGGGAGAAAAATGCAAAGGTACAATACAGCTTTTCCTTGCCGATATCTCTCTTTTGCAAAGAGATAGGCATTGGAAAATTCAGGGCTATAACGTGTAGATGAAGCACTAACAGGAGGCTTTAAAATTTTCATTCTAGTGTCCTTCGTTTGGGAGAAAAATGCCAAGGTACAATATAGCTTTTCCTTGCCGATATCTCTCTTTTGCAAAGAGATAGGCATTGGAAAATTCAGGGCTATAACGTGTAGATGAAGCACTAACAGGAGGCTTTACAATTTTAATTCTAGTGTCCTTCGTTTGGGAGAAAAATGCAAAGGTACAATATAGCTTTTCCTTGCCGATATCTCTCTTTTGCAAAGAGATAGGCATTGGAAAATTCAGGGCTATAACGTGTAGATGAAGCACTAACAGGAGGCTTTAACATTTTCATTCTAGTGTCCTTCGTTTGGGAGAAAAATGCCAAGGTACAATATAGCTTTTCCTTGCCGATATCTCTCTTTTGCAAAGAGATAGGCATTAGAAAATTAAGGGCTATAACGTATAGATGAAGCACTAACAGGAGGCTTTAAAATTTTCATTCTAGTGTCCTTCGTTTGGGAGAAAAATGCAAAGGTACAATGCAGCTTTTCCTTGCCGATATCTCTCTTTTGCAAAGAGATAGGCATTGGAAAATTCAGGGCTATAACGTGTAGATGAAGCACTAACAGGAGGCTTTAAAATTTTCATTCTAGTGTCTTTCGTTTGGGCGAAAAATGCAAAGGTACAATGCAGCTTTTCCTTGCCGATATCTCTCTTTTGCAAAGAGATAGGCATTGGAAAATTCAGGGCTATAACGTGTAGATGAAGCACTAACAGGAGGCTTTAAAATTTTCATTCTAGTGTCTTTCGTTTGGGAGAAAAATGCAAAGGTACAATACAGCTTTTCCTTGCCGATATCTCTCTTTTGCAAAGAGATAGGCATTGGAAAATTCAGGGCTATAACGTGTAGATGAAGCACTAACAGGAGGCTTTAAAATTTTCATTCTAGTGTCCTTCGTTTGGGAGAAAAATGCCAAGGTATAATATAGCTTTTCCTTGCCGATATCTCTCTTTTGCAAAGAGATAGGCATTGGAAAATTCAGGGCTATAACGTGTAGATGAAGCACTAACAGGAGGCTTTAAAATTTTCATTCTAGTGTCCTTCGTTTGGGAGAAAAATGCCAAGGTACAATATAGCTTTTCCTTGCCGATATCTCTCATTTGCAAAGAGATAGGCATTGGAAAATTCAGGGCTATAACGTGTAGATGAAGCACTAACAGGAGGCTTTACAATTTTAATTCTAGTGTCCTACGTTTGGGAGAAAAATGCAAAGGTACAATATAGCTTTTCCTTGCCGATATCTCTCTTTTGCAAAGAGATAGGCATTGGAAAATTCAGGGCTATAACGTGTAGATGAAGCACTAACAGGAGGCTTTAACATTTTCATTCTAGTGTCCTTCGTTTGGGAGAAAAATGCCAAGGTACAATATAGCTTTTCCTTGCCGATATCTCTCTTTTGCAAAGAGATAGGCATTAGAAAATTAAGGGCTATAACGTGTAGATGAAGCACTAACAGGAGGCTTTAAAATTTTCATTCTAGTGTCCTTCGTTTGGGAGAAAAATGCAAAGGTACAATGCAGCTTTTCCTTGCCGATATCTCTCTTTTGCAAAGAGATAGGCATTGGAAAATTCAGGGCTATAACGTGTAGATGAAGCACTAACAGGAGGCTTTAAAATTTTCATTCTAGTGTCTTTCGTTTGGGAGAAAAATGCAAAGGTACAATGCAGCTTTTCCTTGCCGATATCTCTCTTTTGCAAAGAGATAGGCATTGGAAAATTCAGGGCTATAACGTGTAGATGAAGCACTAACAGGAGGCTTTAAAATTTTCATTCTAGTGTCTTTCGTTTGGGAGAAAAATGCAAAGGTACAATATAGCTTTTCCTTGCCGATATCTCTCTTTTGCAAAGAGATAGGCATTGGAAAATTCAGGGCTATAACGTGTAGATGAAGCACTAACAGGAGGCTTTAAAATTTTCATTCTAGTGTCCTTCGTTTGGGAGAAAAATGCAAAGGTACAATATAGCTTTTCCTTGCCGATATCTCTCTTTTGCAAAGAGATAGGCATTAGAAAATTCAGGGCTATAACGTGTAGATGAAGCACTAACAGGAGGCTTTAACATTTTCATTCTAGTGTCCTTCGTTTGGGAGAAAAATGCACAGGTACAATGCAGCTTTTCCTTGCCGATATCTCTCTTTTGCAAAGAGATAGGCATTGGAAAATTCAGGGCTATAACGTGTAGATGAAGCACTAACAGGAGGCTTTAAAATTTTCATTCTAGTGTCCTTCGTTTGGGAGAAAAATGCCAAGGTACAATATAGCTTTTCCTTGCCGATATCTCTCTTTTGCAAAGAGATAGGCATTGGAAAATTCAGGGCTATAACGTGTAGATGAAGCACTAACAGGAGGCTTTAAAATTTTAATTCTAGTGTCCTTCGTTTGGGAGAAAAATGCAAAGGTACAATATAGCTTTTCCTTGCCGATATCTCTCTTTTGCAAAGAGATAGGCATTAGAAAATTCAGGGCTATAACGTGTAGATGAAGCACTAACAGGAGGCTTTAACATTTTCATTCTAGTGTCCTTCGTTTGGGAGAAAAATGCACAGGTACAATGCAGCTTTTCCTTGCCGATATCTCTCTTTTGCAAAGAGATAGGCATTGGAAAATTCAGGGCTATAACGTGTAGATGAAGCACTAACAGGAGGCTTTAAAATTTTCATTCTAGTGTCCTTCGTTTGGGAGAAAAATGCCAAGGTACAATGCAGCTTTTCCTTGCCGATATCTCTCTTTTGCAAAGAGATAGGCATTGGAAAATTCAGGGCTATAACGTGTAGATGAAGCACTAACAGGAGGCTTTAAAATTTTCATTCTAGTGTCCTTCGTTTGGGAGAAAAATGCCAAGGTACAATATAGCTTTTCCTTGCCGATATCTCTCTTTTGCAAAGAGATAGGCATTGGAAAATTCAGGGCTATAACGTGTAGATGAAGCACTAACAGGAGGCTTTACAATTTTAATTCTAGTGTCCTTCGTTTGGGAGAAAAATGCAAAGGTACAATATAGCTTTTCCTTGCCGATATCTCTCTTTTGCAAAGAGATAGGCATTGGAAAATTCAGGGCTATAACGTGTAGATGAAGCACTAACAGGAGGCTTTAACATTTTCATTCTAGTGTCCTTCGTTTGGGAGAAAAATGCCAAGGTACAATATAGCTTTTCCTTGCCGATATCTCTCTTTTGCAAAGAGATAGGCATTGGAAAATTCAGGGCTATAACGTGTAGATGAAGCACTAACAGGAGGCTTTAAAATTTTCATTCTAGTGTCTTTCGTTTGGGAGAAAAATGCAAAGGTACAATGCAGCTTTTCCTTGCCGATATCTCTCTTTTGCAAAGAGATAGGCATTGGAAAATTCAGGGCTATAACGTGTAGATGAAGCACTAACAGGAGGCTTTAAAATTTTCATTCTAGTGTCTTTCGTTTGGGAGAAAAATGCCAAGGTACAATGCAGCTTTTCCTTGCCGATATCTCTCTTTTGCAAAGAGATAGGCATTGGAAAATTTAGGGCTATAACGTGTAGATGAAGCACTAACAGGAGGCTTTAAAATTTTCATTCTAGTGTCCTTCGTTTGGGAGAAAAATGCCAAGGTACAATATAGCTTTTCCTTGCCGATATCTCTCTTTTGCAAAGAGATAGGCATTGGAAAATTCAGGGCTATAACGTGTAGATGAAGCACTAACAGGAGGCTTTACAATTTTAATTCTAGTGTCCTTCGTTTGGGAGAAAAATGCAAAGGTACAATATAGCTTTTCCTTGCCGATATCTCTCTTTTGCAAAGAGATAGGCATTGGAAAATTCAGGGCTATAACGTGTAGATGAAGCACTAACAGGAGGCTTTAACATTTTCATTCTAGTGTCCTTCGTTTGGGAGAAAAATGCCAAGGTACAATATAGCTTTTCCTTGCCGATATCTCTCTTTTGCAAAGAGATAGGCATTAGAAAATTAAGGGCTATAACGTGTAGATGAAGCACTAACAGGAGGCTTTAAAATTTTCATTCTAGTGTCTTTCGTTTGGGAGAAAAATGCAAAGGTACAATACAGCTTTTCCTTGCCGATATCTCTCTTTTGCAAAGAGATAGGCATTGGAAAATTCAGGGCTATAACGTGTAGATGAAGCACTAACAGGAGGCTTTAACATTTTCATTCTAGTGTCCTTCGTTTGGGAGAAAAATGCCAAGGTACAATATAGCTTTTCCTTGCCGATATCTCTCTTTTGCAAAGAGATAGGCATTGGAAAATTCAGGGCTATAACGTGTAGATGAAGCACTAACAGGAGGCTTTAAAATTTTCATTCTAGTGTCTTTCGTTTGGGAGAAAAATGCAAAGGTACAATGCAGCTTTTCCTTGCCGATATCTCTCTTTTGCAAAGAGATAGGCATTGGAAAATTCAGGGCTATAACGTGTAGATGAAGCACTAACAGGAGGCTTTAAAATTTTCATTCTAGTGTCTTTCGTTTGGGAGAAAAATGCAAAGGTACAATACAGCTTTTCCTTGCCGATATCTCTCTTTTGCAAAGAGATAGGCATTGGAAAATTCAGGGCTATAACGTGTAGATGAAGCACTAACAGGAGGCTTTAAAATTTTCATTCTAGTGTCCTTCGTTTGGGAGAAAAATTCCAAGGTACAATATAGCTTTTCCTTGCCGATATCTCTCTTTTGCAAAGAGATAGGCATTGGAAAATTCAGGGCTATAACGTGTAGATGAAGCACTAACAGGAGGCTTTAAAATTTTAATTCTAGTGTCCTTCGTTTGGGAGAAAAATGCAAAGGTACAATATAGCTTTTCCTTGCCGATATCTCTCTTTTGCAAAGAGATAGGCATTAGAAAATTCAGGGCTATAACGTGTAGATGAAGCACTAACAGGAGGCTTTAACATTTTCATTCTAGTGTCCTTCGTTTGGGAGAAAAATGCACAGGTACAATGCAGCTTTTCCTTGCCGATATCTCTCTTTTGCAAAGAGATAGGCATTGGAAAATTCAGGGCTATAACGTGTAGATGAAGCACTAACAGGAGGCTTTAAAATTTTCATTCTAGTGTCCTTCGTTTGGGAGAAAAATGCCAAGGTACAATGCAGCTTTTCCTTGCCGATATCTCTCTTTTGCAAAGAGATAGGCATTGGAAAATTCAGGGCTATAACGTGTAGATGAAGCACTAACAGGAGGCTTTAAAATTTTCATTCTAGTGTCCTTCGTTTGGGAGAAAAATGCCAAGGTACAATATAGCTTTTCCTTGCCGATATCTCTCTTTTGCAAAGAGATAGGCATTGGAAAATTCAGGGCTATAACGTGTAGATGAAGCACTAACAGGAGGCTTTACAATTTTAATTCTAGTGTCCTTCGTTTGGGAGAAAAATGCAAAGGTACAATATAGCTTTTCCTTGCCGATATCTCTCTTTTGCAAAGAGATAGGCATTGGAAAATTCAGGGCTATAACGTGTAGATGAAGCACTAACAGGAGGCTTTAACATTTTCATTCTAGTGTCCTTCGTTTGGGAGAAAAATGCCAAGGTACAATATAGCTTTTCCTTGCCGATATCTCTCTTTTGCAAAGAGATAGGCATTGGAAAATTCAGGGCTATAACGTGTAGATGAAGCACTAACAGGAGGCTTTAAAATTTTCATTCTAGTGTCTTTCGTTTGGGAGAAAAATGCAAAGGTACAATGCAGCTTTTCCTTGCCGATATCTCTCTTTTGCAAAGAGATAGGCATTGGAAAATTCAGGGCTATAACGTGTAGATGAAGCACTAACAGGAGGCTTTAAAATTTTCATTCTAGTGTCTTTCGTTTGGGAGAAAAATGCAAAGGTACAATACAGCTTTTCCTTGCCGATATCTCTCTTTTGCAAAGAGATAGGCATTGGAAAATTCAGGGCTATAACGTGTAGATGAAGCACTAACAGGAGGCTTTAAAATTTTCATTCTAGTGTCCTTCGTTTGGGAGAAAAATGCCAAGGTACAATATAGCTTTTCCTTGCCGATATCTCTCTTTTGCAAAGAGATAGGCATTGGAAAATTCAGGGCTATAACGTGTAGATGAAGCACTAACAGGAGGCTTTAAAATTTTAATTCTAGTGTCCTTCGTTTGGGAGAAAAATGCAAAGGTACAATATAGCTTTTCCTTGCCGATATCTCTCTTTTGCAAAGAGATAGGCATTAGAAAATTCAGGGCTATAACGTGTAGATGAAGCACTAACAGGAGGCTTTAACATTTTCATTCTAGTGTCCTTCGTTTGGGAGAAAAATGCACAGGTACAATGCAGCTTTTCCTTGCCGATATCTCTCTTTTGCAAAGAGATAGGCATTGGAAAATTCAGGGCTATAACGTGTAGATGAAGCACTAACAGGAGGCTTTAAAATTTTTATTCTAGTGTCCTTCGTTTGGGAGAAAAATGCCAAGGTACAATGCAGCTTTTCCTTGCCGATATCTCTCTTTTGCAAAGAGATAGGCATTGGAAAATTCAGGGCTATAACGTGTAGATGAAGCACTAACAGGAGGCTTTAAAATTTTCATTCTAGTGTCCTTCGTTTGGGAGAAAAATGCCAAGGTACAATATAGCTTTTCCTTGCCGATATCTCTCTTTTGCAAAGAGATAGGCATTGGAAAATTCAGGGCTATAACGTGTAGATGAAGCACTAACAGGAGGCTTTACAATTTTAATTCTAGTGTCCTTCGTTTGGGAGAAAAATGCAAAGGTACAATATAGCTTTTCCTTGCCGATATCTCTCTTTTGCAAAGAGATAGGCATTGGAAAATTCAGGGCTATAACGTGTAGATGAAGCACTAACAGGAGGCTTTAACATTTTCATTCTAGTGTCCTTCGTTTGGGAGAAAAATGCAAAGGTACAATATAGCTTTTCCTTGCCGATATCTCTCTTTTGCAAAGAGATAGGCATTAGAAAATTAAGGGCTATAACGTGTAGATGAAGCACTAACAGGAGGCTTTAAAATTTTCATTCTAGTGTCCTTCGTTTGGGAGAAAAATGCAAAGGTACAATGCAGCTTTTCCTTGCCGATATCTCTCTTTTGCAAAGAGATAGGCATTGGAAAATTCAGGGCTATAACGTGTAGATGAAGCACTAACAGGAGGCTTTAAAATTTTCATTCTAGTGTCTTTCGTTTGGGAGAAAAATGCAAAGGTACAATGCAGCTTTTCCTTGCCGATATCTCTCTTTTGCAAAGAGATAGGCATTGGAAAATTCAGGGCTATAACGTGTAGATGAAGCACTAACAGGAGGCTTTAAAATTTTCATTCTAGTGTCTTTCGTTTGGGAGAAAAATGCAAAGGTACAATACAGCTTTTCCTTGCCGATATCTCTCTTTTGCAAAGAGATAGGCATTGGAAAATTCAGGGCTATAACGTGTAGATGAAGCACTAACAGGAGGCTTTAAAATTTTCATTCTAGTGTCCTTCGTTTGGGAGAAAAATGCCAAGGTATAATATAGCTTTTCCTTGCCGATATCTCTCTTTTGCAAAGAGATAGGCATTGGAAAATTCAGGGCTATAACGTGTAGATGAAGCACTAACAGGAGGCTTTAAAATTTTCATTCTAGTGTCCTTCGTTTGGGAGAAAAATGCCAAGGTACAATATAGCTTTTCCTTGCCGATATCTCTCTTTTGCAAAGAGATAGGCATTGGAAAATTCAGGGCTATAACGTGTAGATGAAGCACTAACAGGAGGCTTTACAATTTTAATTCTAGTGTCCTTCGTTTGGGAGAAAAATGCAAAGGTACAATATAGCTTTTCCTTGCCGATATCTCTCTTTTGCAAAGAGATAGGCATTAGAAAATTCAGGGCTATAACGTGTAGATGAAGCACTAACAGGAGGCTTTAACATTTTCATTCTAGTGTCCTTCGTTTGGGAGAAAAATGCACAGGTACAATGCAGCTTTTCCTTGCCGATATCTCTCTTTTGCAAAGAGATAGGCATTGGAAAATTCAGGGCTATAACGTGTAGATGAAGCACTAACAGGAGGCTTTAAAATTTTTATTCTAGTGTCCTTCGTTTGGGAGAAAAATGCCAAGGTACAATGCAGCTTTTCCTTGCCGATATCTCTCTTTTGCAAAGAGATAGGCATTGGAAAATTCAGGGCTATAACGTGTAGATGAAGCACTAACAGGAGGCTTTAAAATTTTCATTCTAGTGTCCTTCGTTTGGGAGAAAAATGCCAAGGTACAATATAGCTTTTCCTTGCCGATATCTCTCTTTTGCAAAGAGATAGGCATTGGAAAATTCAGGGCTATAACGTGTAGATGAAGCACTAACAGGAGGCTTTACAATTTTAATTCTAGTGTCCTTCGTTTGGGAGAAAAATGCAAAGGTACAATATAGCTTTTCCTTGCCGATATCTCTCTTTTGCAAAGAGATAGGCATTGGAAAATTCAGGGCTATAACGTGTAGATGAAGCACTAACAGGAGGCTTTAACATTTTCATTCTAGTGTCCTTCGTTTGGGAGAAAAATGCCAAGGTACAATATAGCTTTTCCTTGCCGATATCTCTCTTTTGCAAAGAGATAGGCATTAGAAAATTAAGGGCTATAACGTGTAGATGAAGCACTAACAGGAGGCTTTAAAATTTTCATTCTAGTGTCCTTCGTTTGGGAGAAAAATGCAAAGGTACAATGCAGCTTTTCCTTGCCGATATCTCTCTTTTGCAAAGAGATAGGCATTGGAAAATTCAGGGCTATAACGTGTAGATGAAGCACTAACAGGAGGCTTTAAAATTTTCATTCTAGTGTCTTTCGTTTGGGAGAAAAATGCAAAGGTACAATGCAGCTTTTCCTTGCCGATATCTCTCTTTTGCAAAGAGATAGGCATTGGAAAATTCAGGGCTATAACGTGTAGATGAAGCACTAACAGGAGGCTTTAAAATTTTCATTCTAGTGTCTTTCGTTTGGGAGAAAAATGCAAAGGTACAATACAGCTATTCCTTGCCGATATCTCTCTTTTGCAAAGAGATAGGCATTGGAAAATTCAGGGCTATAACGTGTAGATGAAGCACTAACAGGAGGCTTTAAAATTTTCATTCTAGTGTCCTTCGTTTGGGAGAAAAATGCCAAGGTATAATATAGCTTTTCCTTGCCGATATCTCTCTTTTGCAAAGAGATAGGCATTGGAAAATTCAGGGCTATAACGTGTAGATGAAGCACTAACAGGAGGCTTTAAAATTTTCATTCTAGTGTCCTTCGTTTGGGAGAAAAATGCCAAGGTACAATATAGCTTTTCCTTGCCGATATCTCTCTTTTGCAAAGAGATAGGCATTGGAAAATTCAGGGCTATAACGTGTAGATGAAGCACTAACAGGAGGCTTTACAATTTTAATTCTAGTGTCCTTCGTTTGGGAGAAAAATGCCAAGGTACAATATAGCTTTTCCTTGCCGATATCTCTCTTTTGCAAAGAGATAGGCATTAGAAAATTAAGGGCTATAACGTGTAGATGAAGCACTAACAGGAGGCTTTAACATTTTCATTCTAGTGTCCTTCGTTTGGGAGAAAAATGCAAAGGTACAATGCAGCTTTTCCTTGCCGATATCTCTCTTTTGCAAAGAGATAGGCATTGGAAAATTCAGGGCTATAACGTGTAGATGAAGCACTAACAGGAGGCTTTAAAATTTTCATTCTAGTGTCTTTCGTTTGGGAGAAAAATGCAAAGGTACAATGCAGCTTTTCCTTGCCGATATCTCTCTTTTGCAAAGAGATAGGCATTGGAAAATTCAGGGCTATAACGTGTAGATGAAGCACTAACAGGAGGCTTTAAAATTTTCATTCTAGTGTCTTTCGTTTGGGAGAAAAATGCAAAGGTACAATACAGCTTTTCCTTGCCGATATCTCTCTTTTGCAAAGAGATAGGCATTGGAAAATTCAGGGCTATAACGTGTAGATGAAGCACTAACAGGAGGCTTTAAAATTTTCATTCTAGTGTCCTTCGTTTGGGAGAAAAATGCCAAGGTACAATATAGCTTTTCCTTGCCGATATCTCTCTTTTGCAAAGAGATAGGCATTGGAAAATTCAGGGCTATAACGTGTAGATGAAGCACTAACAGGAGGCTTTAACATTTTCATTCTAGTGTCCTTCGTTTGGGAGAAAAATGCACAGGTACAATGCAGCTTTTCCTTGCCGATATCTCTCTTTTGCAAAGAGATAGGCATTGGAAAATTCAGGGCTATAACGTGTAGATGAAGCACTAACAGGAGGCTTTAAAATTTTTATTCTAGTGTCCTTCGTTTGGGAGAAAAATGCCAAGGTACAATGCAGCTTTTCCTTGCCGATATCTCTCTTTTGCAAAGAGATAGGCATTGGAAAATTCAGGGCTATAACGTGTAGATGAAGCACTAACAGGAGGCTTTAAAATTTTCATTCTAGTGTCCTTCGTTTGGGAGAAAAATGCCAAGGTACAATATAGCTTTTCCTTGCCGATATCTCTCTTTTGCAAAGAGATAGGCATTGGAAAATTCAGGGCTATAACGTGTAGATGAAGCACTAACAGGAGGCTTTAAAATTTTCATTCTAGTGTCCTTCGTTTGGGAGAAAAATGCAAAGGTACAATGCAGCTTTTCCTTGCCGATATCTCTCTTTTGCAAAGAGATAGGCATTGGAAAATTCAGGGCTATAACGTGTAGATGAAGCACTAACAGGAGTCTTTAAAATTTTCATTCTAGTGTCTTTCGTTTGGGAGAAAAATGCAAAGGTACAATGCAGCTTTTCCTTGCCGATATCTCTCTTTTGCAAAGAGATAGGCATTGGAAAATTCAGGGCTATAACGTGTAGATGAAGCACTAACAGGAGGCTTTAAAATTTTCATTCTAGTGTCTTTCGTTTGGGAGAAAAATGCAAAGGTACAATACAGCTTTTCCTTGCCGATATCTCTCTTTTGCAAAGAGATAGGCATTGGAAAATTCAGGGCTATAACGTGTAGATGAAGCACTAACAGGAGGCTTTAAAATTTTCATTCTAGTGTCCTTCGTTTGGGAGAAAAATGCCAAGGTATAATATAGCTTTTCCTTGCCGATATCTCTCTTTTGCAAAGAGATAGGCATTGGAAAATTCAGGGCTATAACGTGTAGATGAAGCACTAACAGGAGGCTTTACAATTTTAATTCTAGTGTCCTTCGTTTGGGAGAAAAATGCAAAGGTACAATATAGCTTTTCCTTGCCGATATCTCTCTTTTGCAAAGAGATAGGCATTAGAAAATTCAGGGCTATAACGTGTAGATGAAGCACTAACAGGAGGCTTTAACATTTTCATTCTAGTGTCCTTCGTTTGGGAGAAAAATGCACAGGTACAATGCAGCTTTTCCTTGCCGATATCTCTCTTTTGCAAAGAGATAGGCATTGGAAAATTCAGGGCTATAACGTGTAGATGAAGCACTAACAGGAGGCTTTAAAATTTTTATTCTAGTGTCCTTCGTTTGGGAGAAAAATGCCAAGGTACAATGCAGCTTTTCCTTGCCGATATCTCTCTTTTGCAAAGAGATAGGCATTGGAAAATTCAGGGCTATAACGTGTAGATGAAGCACTAACAGGAGGCTTTAAAATTTTCATTCTAGTGTCCTTCGTTTGGGAGAAAAATGCCAAGGTACAATATAGCTTTTCCTTGCCGATATCTCTCTTTTGCAAAGAGATAGGCATTGGAAAATTCAGGGCTATAACGTGTAGATGAAGCACTAACAGGAGGCTTTACAATTTTAATTCTAGTGTCCTTCGTTTGGGAGAAAAATGCAAAGGTACAATATAGCTTTTCCTTGCCGATATCTCTCTTTTGCAAAGAGATAGGCATTGGAAAATTCAGGGCTATAACGTGTAGATGAAGCACTAACAGGAGGCTTTAACATTTTCATTCTAGTGTCCTTCGTTTGGGAGAAAAATGCCAAGGTACAATATAGCTTTTCCTTGCCGATATCTCTCTTTTGCAAAGAGATAGGCATTAGAAAATTAAGGGCTATAACGTGTAGATGAAGCACTAACAGGAGGCTTTAAAATTTTCATTCTAGTGTCCTTCGTTTGGGAGAAAAATGCAAAGGTACAATGCAGCTTTTCCTTGCCGATATCTCTCTTTTGCAAAGAGATAGGCATTGGAAAATTCAGGGCTATAACGTGTAGATGAAGCACTAACAGGAGGCTTTAAAATTTTCATTCTAGTGTCTTTCGTTTGGGAGAAAAATGCAAAGGTACAATGCAGCTTTTCCTTGCCGATATCTCTCTTTTGCAAAGAGATAGGCATTGGAAAATTCAGGGCTATAACGTGTAGATGAAGCACTAACAGGAGGCTTTAAAATTTTCATTCTAGTGTCTTTCGTTTGGGAGAAAAATGCAAAGGTACAATACAGCTATTCCTTGCCGATATCTCTCTTTTGCAAAGAGATAGGCATTGGAAAATTCAGGGCTATAACGTGTAGATGAAGCACTAACAGGAGGCTTTCAAATTTTCATTCTAGTGTCCTTCGTTTGGGAGAAAAATGCCAAGGTATAATATAGCTTTTCCTTGCCGATATCTCTCTTTTGCAAAGAGATAGGCATTGGAAAATTCAGGGCTATAACGTGTAGATGAAGCACTAACAGGAGGCTTTAAAATTTTCATTCTAGTGTCCTTCGTTTGGGAGAAAAATGCCAAGGTACAATATAGCTTTTCCTTGCCGATATCTCTCTTTTGCAAAGAGATAGGCATTGGAAAATTCAGGGCTATAACGTGTAGATGAAGCACTAACAGGAGGCTTTACAATTTTAATTCTAGTGTCCTTCGTTTGGGAGAAAAATGCCAAGGTACAATATAGCTTTTCCTTGCCGATATCTCTCTTTTGCAAAGAGATAGGCATTAGAAAATTAAGGGCTATAACGTGTAGATGAAGCACTAACAGGAGGCTTTAAAATTTTCATTCTAGTGTCCTTCGTTTGGGAGAAAAATGCAAAGGTACAATGCAGCTTTTCCTTGCCGATATCTCTCTTTTGCAAAGAGATAGGCATTGGAAAATTCAGGGCTATAACGTGTAGATGAAGCACTAACAGGAGGCTTTAAAATTTTCATTCTAGTGTCTTTCGTTTGGGAGAAAAATGCAAAGGTACAATGCAGCTTTTCCTTGCCGATATCTCTCTTTTGCAAAGAGATAGGCATTGGAAAATTCAGGGCTATAACGTGTAGATGAAGCACTAACAGGAGGCTTTAAAATTTTCATTCTAGTGTCTTTCGTTTGGGAGAAAAATGCAAAGGTACAATACAGCTTTTCCTTGCCGATATCTCTCTTTTGCAAAGAGATAGGCATTGGAAAATTCAGGGCTATAACGTGTAGATGAAGCACTAACAGGAGGCTTTAAAATTTTCATTCTAGTGTCCTTCGTTTGGGAGAAAAATGCCAAGGTACAATATAGCTTTTCCTTGCCGATATCTCTCTTTTGCAAAGAGATAGGCATTGGAAAATTCAGGGCTATAACGTGTAGATGAAGCACTAACAGGAGGCTTTAAAATTTTAATTCTAGTGTCCTTCGTTTGGGAGAAAAATGCAAAGGTACAATATAGCTTTTCCTTGCCGATATCTCTCTTTTGCAAAGAGATAGGCATTAGAAAATTCAGGGCTATAACGTGTAGATGAAGCACTAACAGGAGGCTTTAAAATTTTCATTCTAGTGTCCTTCGTTTGGGAGAAAAATGCAAAGGTACAATGCAGCTTTTCCTTGCCGATATCTCTCTTTTGCAAAGAGATAGGCATTGGAAAATTCAGGGCTATAACGTGTAGATGAAGCACTAACAGGAGGCTTTAAAATTTTCATTCTAGTGTCTTTCGTTTGGGAGAAAAATGCAAAGGTACAATGCAGCTTTTCCTTGCCGATATCTCTCTTTTGCAAAGAGATAGGCATTGGAAAATTCATGGCTATAACGTGTAGATGAAGCACTAACAGGAGGCTTTAAAATTTTCATTCTAGTGTCTTTCGTTTGGGAGAAAAATGCAAAGGTACAATACAGCTTTTCCTTGCCGATATCTCTCTTTTGCAAAGAGATAGGCATTGGAAAATTCAGGGCTATAACGTGTAGATGAAGCACTAACAGGAGGCTTTAAAATTTTCATTCTAGTGTCCTTCGTTTGGGAGAAAAATGCAAAGGTACAATACAGCTTTTCCTTGCCGATATCTCTCTTTTGCAAAGAGATAGGCATTGGAAAATTCAGGGCTATAACGTGTAAATGAAGCACTAACAGAAGGCTTTAAAATTTTCATTCTAGTGTCTTTCGTTTGGGAGAAAAATGCAAAGGTACAATACAGCTTTTCCTTGCCGATATCTCTCTTTTGCAAAGAGATAGGCATTGGAAAATTCAGGGCTATAACGTGTAAATGAAGCACTAACAGAAGGCTTTAAAATTTTCATTCTAGTGTCTTTCGTTTGGGAGAAAAATGCAAAGGTACAATACAGCTTTTCCTTGCCGATATCTCTCTTTTGCAAAGAGATAGGCATTGGAAAATTCAGGGCTATAACGTGTAGATGAAGCACTAACAGGAGGCTTTAAAATTTTCATTCTAGTGTCCTTCGTTTGGGAGAAAAATGCAAAGGTACAATGCAGCTTTTCCTTGCCGATATCTCTCTTTTGCAAAGAGATAGGCATTGGAAAATTTGGGGCTATAACGTGTAGACGAAGCACTAACAGGAGGCTTTACAATTTTCATTCTAGTGTCCTTCGTTTGGGAGAAAAATGCAAAGGTACAATGCAGCTTTTCCTTGCCGATATCTCTCTTTTGCAAAGAGATAGGCATTGGAAAATTCAGGGCTATAACGTGTAGATGAAGCACTAACAGGAGGCTTTAAAATTTTCATTCTAGTGTCTTTCGTTTGGGAGAAAAATGCAAAGGTACAATGCAGCTTTTCCTTGCCGATATCTCTCTTTTGCAAAGAGATAGGCATTGGAAAATTCAGGGCTATAACGTGTAGATGAAGCACTAACAGGAGGCTTTAAAATTTTCATTCTAGTGTCTTTCGTTTGGGAGAAAAATGCAAAGGTACAATACAGCTTTTCCTTGCCGATATCTCTCTTTTGCAAAGAGATAGGCATTGGAAAATTCAGGGCTATAACGTGTAGATGAAGCACTAACAGGAGGCTTTAAAATTTTCATTCTAGTGTCCTTCGTTTGGGAGAAAAATTCAAAGGTACAATGCAGCTTTTCCTTGCCGATATCTCTCTTTTGCAAAGAGATAGGCATTGGAAAATTTGGGGCTATAACGTGTAGACGAAGCACTAACAGGAGGCTTTACAATTTTCATTCTAGTGTCCTTCGTTTGGGAGAAAAATGCAAAGGTACAATGCAGCTTTTCCTTGCCGATATCTCTCTTTTGCAAAGAGATAGGCATTGGAAAATTCAGGGCTATAACGTGTAGATGAAGCACTAACAGGAGGCTTTAAAATTTTCATTCTAGTGTCTTTCGTTTGGGAGAAAAATGCAAAGGTACAATGCAGCTTTTCCTTGCCGATATCTCTCTTTTGCAAAGAGATAGGCATTGGAAAATTCAGGGCTATAACGTGTAGATGAAGCACTAACAGGAGGCTTTAAAATTTTCATTCTAGTGTCTTTCGTTTGGGAGAAAAATGCAAAGGTACAATACAGCTTTTCCTTGCCGATATCTCTCTTTTGCAAAGAGATAGGCATTGGAAAATTCAGGGCTATAACGTGTAGATGAAGCACTAACAGGAGGCTTTAAAATTTTCATTCTAGTGTCCTTCGTTTGGGAGAAAAATGCCAAGGTACAATATAGCTTTTCCTTGCCGATATCTCTCTTTTGCAAAGAGATAGGCATTGGAAAATTCAGGGCTATAACGTGTAGATGAAGCACTAACAGGAGGCTTTAAAATTTTCATTCTAGTGTCCTTCGTTTGGGAGAAAAATGCCAAGGTACAATATAGCTTTTCCTTGCCGATATCTCTCTTTTGCAAAGAGATAGGCATTGGAAAATTCAGGGCTATAACGTGTAGATGAAGCACTAACAGGAGGCTTTACAATTTTAATTCTAGTGTCCTTCGTTTGGGAGAAAAATGCAAAGGTACAATATAGCTTTTCCTTGCCGATATCTCTCTTTTGCAAAGAGATAGGCATTGGAAAATTCAGGGCTATAACGTGTAGATGAAGCACTAACAGGAGGCTTTAACATTTTCATTCTAGTGTCCTTCGTTTGGGAGAAAAATGCCAAGGTACAATATAGCTTTTCCTTGCCGATATCTCTCTTTTGCAAAGAGATAGGCATTAGAAAATTAAGGGCTATAACGTGTAGATGAAGCACTAACAGGAGGCTTTAAAATTTTCATTCTAGTGTCCTTCGTTTGGGAGAAAAATGCAAAGGTACAATGCAGCTTTTCCTTGCCGATATCTCTCTTTTGCAAAGAGATAGGCATTGGAAAATTCAGGGCTATAACGTGTAGATGAAGCACTAACAGGAGGCTTTAAAATTTTCATTCTAGTGTCTTTCGTTTGGGAGAAAAATGCAAAGGTACAATACAGCTTTTCCTTGCCGATATCTCTCTTTTGCAAAGAGATAGGCATTGGAAAATTCAGGGCTATAACGTGTAGATGAAGCACTAACAGGAGGCTTTAAAATTTTCATTCTAGTGTCCTTCGTTTGGGAGAAAAATGCCAAGGTATAATATAGCTTTTCCTTGCCGATATCTCTCTTTTGCAAAGAGATAGGCATTGGAAAATTCAGGGCTATAACGTGTAGATGAAGCACTAACAGGAGGCTTTAAAATTTTCATTCTAGTGTCCTTCGTTTGGGAGAAAAATGCCAAGGTACAATATAGCTTTTCCTTGCCGATATCTCTCTTTTGCAAAGAGATAGGCATTGGAAAATTCAGGGCTATAACGTGTAGATGAAGCACTAACAGAAGGCTTTACAATTTTAATTCTAGTGTCCTTCGTTTGGGAGAAAAATGCCAAGGTACAATATAGCTTTTCCTTGCCGATATCTCTCTTTTGCAAAGAGATAGGCATTAGAAAATTAAGGGCTATAACGTGTAGATGAAGCACTAACAGGAGGCTTTAAAATTTTCATTCTAGTGTCCTTCGTTTGGGAGAAAAATGCAAAGGTACAATGCAGCTTTTCCTTGCCGATATCTCTCTTTTGCAAAGAGATAGGCATTGGAAAATTCAGGGCTATAACGTGTAGATGAAGCACTAACAGGAGGCTTTAAAATTTTCATTCTAGTGTCTTTCGTTTGGGAGAAAAATGCAAAGGTACAATGCAGCTTTTCCTTGCCGATATCTCTCTTTTGCAAAGAGATAGGCATTGGAAAATTCAGGGCTATAACGTGTAGATGAAGCACTAACAGGAGGCTTTAAAATTTTCATTCTAGTGTCTTTCGTTTGGGAGAAAAATGCAAAGGTACAATACAGCTTTTCCTTGCCGATATCTCTCTTTTGCAAAGAGATAGGCATTGGAAAATTCAGGGCTATAACGTGTAGATGAAGCACTAACAGGAGGCTTTAAAATTTTCATTCTAGTGTCCTTCGTTTGGGAGAAAAATGCCAAGGTACAATATAGCTTTTCCTTGCCGATATCTCTCTTTTGCAAAGAGATAGGCATTGGAAAATTCAGGGCTATAACGTGTAGATGAAGCACTAACAGGAGGCTTTAAAATTTTAATTCTAGTGTCCTTCGTTTGGGAGAAAAATGCAAAGGTACAATATAGCTTTTCCTTGCCGATATCTCTCTTTTGCAAAGAGATAGGCATTAGAAAATTCAGGGCTATAACGTGTAGATGAAGCACTAACAGGAGGCTTTAAAATTTTCATTCTAGTGTCCTTCGTTTGGGAGAAAAATGCAAAGGTACAATGCAGCTTTTCCTTGCCGATATCTCTCTTTTGCAAAGAGATAGGCATTGGAAAATTCAGGGCTATAACGTGTAGATGAAGCACTAACAGGAGGCTTTAAAATTTTCATTCTAGTGTCTTTCGTTTGGGAGAAAAATGCAAAGGTACAATGCAGCTTTTCCTTGCCGATATCTCTCTTTTGCAAAGAGATAGGCATTGGAAAATTCATGGCTATAACGTGTAGATGAAGCACTAACAGGAGGCTTTAAAATTTTCATTCTAGTGTCTTTCGTTTGGGAGAAAAATGCAAAGGTACAATACAGCTTTTCCTTGCCGATATCTCTCTTTTGCAAAGAGATAGGCATTGGAAAATTCAGGGCTATAACGTGTAGATGAAGCACTAACAGGAGGCTTTAAAATTTTCATTCTAGTGTCCTTCGTTTGGGAGAAAAATGCAAAGGTACAATACAGCTTTTCCTTGCCGATATCTCTCTTTTGCAAAGAGATAGGCATTGGAAAAATCAGGGCTATAACGTGTAAATGAAGCACTAACAGAAGGCTTTAAAATTTTCATTCTAGTGTCTTTCGTTTGGGAGAAAAATGCAAAGGTACAATACAGCTTTTCCTTGCCGATATCTCTCTTTTGCAAAGAGATAGGCATTGGAAAATTCAGGGCTATAACGTGTAAATGAAGCACTAACAGAAGGCTTTAACATTTTCATTCTAGTGTCTTTCGTTTGGGAGAAAAATGCAAAGGTACAATACAGCTTTTCCTTGCCGATATCTCTCTTTTGCAAAGAGATAGGCATTGGAAAATTCAGGGCTATAACGTGTAGATGAAGCACTAACAGGAGGCTTTAAAATTTTCATTCTAGTGTCCTTCGTTTGGGAGAAAAATGCCAAGGCACAATGCAGCTTTTCCTTGCCGATATCTCTCTTTTGCAAAGAGATAGGCATTGGAAAATTTGGGGCTATAACGTGTAGACGAAGCACTAACAGGAGGCTTTAAAATTTTCATTCTAGTGTCTTTCGTTTGGGAGAAAAATGCAAAGGTACAATGCAGCTTTTCCTTGCCGATATCTCTCTTTTGCAAAGAGATAGGCATTGGAAAATTCAGGGCTATAACGTGTAGATGAAGCACTAACAGGAGGCTTTAAAATTTTCATTCTAGTGTCCTTCGTTTGGGAGAAAAATGCCAAGGTACAATACAGCTTTTCCTTGCCGATATCTCTCTTTTGCAAAGAGATAGGCATTGGAAAATTCAGGGCTATAACGTGTAGATGAAGCACTAACAGGAGGCTTTAAAATTTTCATTCTAGTGTCTTTCGTTTGGGAGAAAAATGCAAAGGTACAATACAGCTTTTCCTTGCCGATATCTCTCTTTTGCAAAGAGATAGGCATTGGAAAATTCAGGGCTATAACGTGTAGATGAAGCACTAACAGGAGGCTTTAAAATTTTCATTCTAGTGTCCTTCGTTTGGGAGAAAAATGCAAAGGTACAATACAGCTTTTCCTTGCCGATATCTCTCTTTTGCAAAGAGATAGGCATTGGAAAATTCAGGGCTATAACGTGTAAATGAAGCACTAACAGAAGGCTTTAAAATTTTCATTCTAGTGTCTTTCGTTTGGGAGAAAAATGCAAAGGTACAATACAGCTTTTCCTTGCCGATATCTCTCTTTTGCAAAGAGATAGGCATTGGAAAATTCAGGGCTATAACGTGTAAATGAAGCACTAACAGAAGGCTTTAAAATTTTCATTCTAGTGTCTTTCGTTTGGGAGAAAAATGCAAAGGTACAATACAGCTTTTCCTTGCCGATATCTCTCTTTTGCAAAGAGATAGGCATTGGAAAATTCAGGGCTATAACGTGTAGATGAAGCACTAACAGGAGGCTTTAAAATTTTCATTCTAGTGTCCTTCGTTTGGGAGAAAAATGCCAAGGTACAATGCAGCTTTTCCTTGCCGATATCTCTCTTTTGCAAAGAGATAGGCATTGGAAAATTTGGGGCTATAACGTGTAGACGAAGCACTAACAGGAGGCTTTACAATTTTCATTCTAGTGTCCTTCGTTTGGGAGAAAAATGCAAAGGTACAATGCAGCTTTTCCTTGCCGATATCTCTCTTTTGCAAAGAGATAGGCATTGGAAAATTCAGGGCTATAACGTGTAGATGAAGCACTAACAGGAGGCTTTAAAATTTTCATTCTAGTGTCTTTCGTTTGGGAGAAAAATGCAAAGGTACAATGCAGCTTTTCCTTGCCGATATCTCTCTTTTGCAAAGAGATAGGCATTGGAAAATTCAGGGCTATAACGTGTAGATGAAGCACTAACAGGAGGCTTTAAAATTTTCATTCTAGTGTCTTTCGTTTGGGAGAAAAATGCAAAGGTACAATACAGCTTTTCCTTGCCGATATCTCTCTTTTGCAAAGAGATAGGCATTGGAAAATTCAGGGCTATAACGTGTAGATGAAGCACTAACAGGAGGCTTTAAAATTTTCATTCTAGTGTCCTTCGTTTGGGAGAAAAATGCCAAGGTACAATACAGCTTTTCCTTGCCGATATCTCTCTTTTGCAAAGAGATAGGCATTGGAAAATTCAGGGCTATAACGTGTAGATGAAGCACTAACAGGAGGCTTTAAAATTTTCATTCTAGTGTCCTTCGTTTGGGAGAAAAATGCCAAGGTACAATATAGCTTTTCCTTGCCGATATCTCTCTTTTGCAAAGAGATAGGCATTGGAAAATTCAGGGCTATAACGTGTAGATGAAGCACTAACAGGAGGCTTTACAATTTTAATTCTAGTGTCCTTCGTTTGGGAGAAAAATGCAAAGGAACAATATAGCTTTTCCTTGCCGATATCTCTCTTTTGCAAAGAGATAG